>NC_141694.1:1654834695-1656144695 GCF_964263255.1 Lissotriton vulgaris
CGAATGTCATTACAAAGCATACCATTACAACGCATACCATTACAACGCACAGTACCCTTACACTATCCAATATTTACCTTACTGTTGCACCCCCTGGAGTTAGAATAGTAATTTTTACCCCTACACTATCCAACAATTACCCTACTATTGCACCCCCTGGAGTTAGAATAGTAATTTTTACCCCTACACTATCCAACACTTACCCTACTGTTGCACCCCCCTGGAGTTAGAATAGTAATTTTTACCCCTACACTATCCAATACTTACCATACATGCAATGTAATGTTATGCATTGTAATGGTATGTGTTGTAAAGGTAGTATACGTTGTAATGGAATGCGTTGTAAAGGTAGTTTTTAAAAATTCGTTGTAATGGCATGCGTTGTAATGGAATGCGTTGTAATGGATGTTGCGTTGTAAAAAATGTGTTGTAAAGGTATGCGTTGTAAAAGTATGCGTTGTAACGTCATACATCCAGCCTGCCTTATCTGGATGTCCCAAATCTGACATCATGGGCCCTAGGCGATAAACTAGGATTTTTGCTAATAATTTCACTTCCAGATATAAGAGGGATACCGGGTGGAAGGATGCATGTTGCTCTGAGGGGCGTCCCGGTTTCAGAAACACAACAATCTCGGCATGTCTCCAGTCTGCGGGCAGCCGGGTCACTTGTGGTTGTCAAATTATTTGATCATACACAGTATATTATTGTTTTTTTTCAACATTTTTTTAATGGGAGCTAGACAATACATCTGGAATTATACAACAATGGCTATGATTATAGATTATGAGAAATAGTTGCTCATGTAGAATGCATGCACTTAGACAATGAGTGCAACAACTCCCGCATACACTGATCATTCTGCAGTGACACTGATGGTGATGCTGTTTAGAAGAGCTGAATAGCACTTTGATCTGCGGCTCCTGTAGATAAGGTTTTTTAACTAAACTCAGGCAGGCCATTGTGGAGTATTTCCAGTTAAGTGCTGGTTTGGCCCGTAGTCATAGAATGATCTGGAAGGGCTTTAAGGCTTATCAAAGAGATATGTGTCTCTAAAACTGGCATCCATATATCATGTGACAGACTTCACAAACAAGATGAGAGATCTCTGTTAAGGGATATGGTGATGCAATTGCCCCAGCATGATTTGACTTCGATGGAGATCAAAAGATGTGCTAGAAATTGAAGATGAGAAAGGAAGTTGTGTAGGTATGCTCCATATATTTTTAAAGCTTTCTAATCTCTACTCATCTAGGGGTGGGTGTGCTGATACTGATACCAATATGTCTTGCTACAGTAACAATGGCTTCGCTGGAGGATCCAGAAAGAGAATTCTTGCCTAGGCCCTTTACAGCAGAGATACAATATGCAATTAAACCTATTGTTTAAGGTGACGTGCAAGGCATTGATCGGCTGAAAGATGAGTTTTATAAGGAATATGGGGAGCTACTGGTTGCACACCTGGTGGCCAAGTCTGAAGAAGTGCATAATCGAGGACGTTCTTCCGACATTATGCCAGGCTATTATTATTGCTTTGCTCAAAGCGGAGTAAAATGGCCCACACTCAGCCAGGATACTTTTTATCTTCAATATTGTTTGCAATCACACTTGAATCCTGTGGGCTACACTTTGGGAGATGCAGAATCCACTTATCAATATATGCTTATGTTTTCTTTCATGTAAAATACTAAGATAGGAATTGTGCTTCAATGATCAAGGAAAGCATTTGCTTTAAAGGTATATCGGGTATTCAGATTAACTTAAATAAACTGGAGATGCTCCCGTTAAAAGCTATGACATCCCCATTTGAGCTTGACTATCTCTTGCAATGGAGAGACATTTTGGTGAGATATTATGGCAGCCCCATTTGAGCTTGACTATCCTTTATGAAGGAGAGACATTTCAGTGAGGTATTGGGGAGTGCAGACCCACTGAGGGACAGATTTAATCCTAAAAGCAAATTAGGGGCAGGTAGTTAATAAAGCACAGGAAATTGTGGATTGCTGAATAACCCCTCTATTTTTGGAGGTTTGGAGTTAGAATTGTATATCCCCCACACCCCATTTATGCATGTTCCTCAATATTTGTTGGGATGGAGTTAGAATAGTAAAGCTTACTCAACTAAATGATGTACTTTTCCCTCACGCATCGGGGTTTCGAGTTAGAATTGTATATTTGTCCCCATTGATATACTGTACCCAAGGTTTGCTTTGTTTGAGTTAGAATAGTACATTAAATCCCACTAAATTATTTACTTTACTCAATGTTTGGTGGATTGGAGTTACAACAGTATACTAACCCCCCAATTGATACACTTTCCCTAATGTTTTTTTGCTAGACCTCTGACCTGGTCAGAGGCCTGCTCTCTCCCCCAGCAGCTCTGCGGTAGTGCTGCTGTTGATGCCCCTCTGCAGGAAGGTGTTCAAGGCCCTCCTCCTCCCGCAGGCTCCTGCTTGCGCCTCATCCTTAGTGGTCCAGTGGAAGAGCCTTGCTCTTCTGCTGGCTGCTGCTGTCTGTCTCTGTGTTTGTGCAGTTTTTCTGTCTTTCTGTGTCCGTTTTTCTGTCTTCCGTCTAGCCTCTTCACTGTCTTGTTATTGTGCCTGTATTGTTATTGTACCTGTGCCTGTGTGTTAATTTTGCCGTTTTCCGCCTTCTGTGCCCGTTGATCTCAGTGCCCTTTCCCGCCGCTGCTGCCCCTCCCCTGCTGCCGGTTCCCGCTCCAGCCTCCCAGCTGCGCTTCCCTCCCCCCTCCTGTACTTAATGGCAGGAGCGCCAAAGGCAAACCTGTCTGCGCCCGACCACGACCCGACCATGGCCAGCACGAGGAACCCTGGAAACCTGGATCTGCTACCTCCCACCGCTACAACTCCGCTGCCTTCCTCACACTCAACCCCAGAAGGAACAACAACTGCCAGCGGTCGACACCGAACACCACCCACGGGCAGTTCTCCTGCCGTTACTGCCACCAATCCTTCCCCTCCAACCGCACTCCCACAGCCCCGCACTTAACGGCAACAACACCAAAGCCCTGAAGTGCATCCTCCTCAACATGCTCTCCCTGCACAGACAGGTCGTTGAGATCTGGGACCTCCTCAACTCCCTCTCGCCAGACATTGCGTTCTTTACAGAGACCTGGACCAATGCTTCCTCTGACATCCCCACCGTCATCCCCGACGGATACAAGATCCAGAGGAAGGATCGCCCCAACTGCCCAGGAGTAGTACTCACCATCATACACAAGAGCTCCCTCCTACTCTCCCCCACCACCATGAAGGGCTCCTTCCCCCACCACTGAACGCCTTCACTTCTAGATCCAGACCAGCCCTAGAACCACTCTTCATGACACCCTCGCATACAGACCCCCTGGACACTGCGCTTCATTTGCCACTATCGTCTCCGATCTCATCGCACCCTACGCCATCGCCTCCATGGACTACTTACTCATCGGAGACCTGAACTTCCACCTTGACAACCCCAGCGACCCCAACTCCACCGCCCTCCTGGACAACCTCGCTAACATTGGATTGAAACAGCTCGTCACCACGCCCACCCACAAGGCAGGACACATCCTCAACCCCATTTTCGCAGGAGGTAACGACATCCACTTCAGCCACACCACACAACCGCCATGGACAGACCACCACTGCGTACACTTCCACGTCGACAAACCCATGCCGCCCAAACCTGCACTGCGACCTCCACAAAGGAACTGGAGCAAAGTCACTGAGAAACAACTCAACTCCACCCTCAACCACTATGCCCCCACCATGTCGACCAACACCAACTTCACAGCCAAAGGACTCCACAGATGGACCTCCAGCTGCGCAGACAAACTTGCACCACTACGCAACCCCGACAACGCTCACGAAAGTCTCCTGGTTCACTGCCGATCTCCAAGAATCCAGTCGCACCGGCAGACCTCTTGAGAAGAACTGAAGAAACAGAAAAATGCCAGAAGATCACACCACCTACAAAAACACCATGACGGAATACCACCAACACATCAGATCCACCAAAAGGACCTTCATCCAAAGGTAGATCCTCTCCAACACCGACAACTCCAAGTAACTCTTCAGCGTCATCCAGGAATTCACCAAGCCCCCCAGCTAAACTACATACATCACCTCTTCCCAGGACCTCTGCGACAAGCTCGGACCCTACTTCAATCTAAAAATCACGGCACTCTACGACAACTTCAATGACAAGACACCCAACTCCGAAACCACTTCCTGCTCCAGCAACGCCATCCAGTCCACCATCTCCTCCTGGTCCCCAGTCACCACTGAAGACACCACGTCGATCATGAAAGGCATACACTCAGGGGCCCCCACAGATCCTTGCCCCCGCACATTTTCTACAGAGCCGCCATCGCTCCTGAACTACGACACACCATCAACACCACCTTCAAGACCAGCATCTTTCCCAACGACTGGAAACGCACAGCAGTCAGACCCCTGCTCAAGAAGCCCTCAGCAGACCCTACCAACCTCAAGAACTATTGACCCATCTCCCTCCTCCCATTCACAGCCAAAGTCACTGAGAAGACCGTCGATGCACAACTAACCAAATTCATCAAAGAAAACTTCATCCTCTACGCCTCTCAATCTGGATTCCACAGCAACCACAGCACCGAAATCACTCTACTCTCCACCACAGACAACATCTGCACCCTCCTCGACCAAGGACACACTGCGACCCTGATCCTACTCGACCTCTCTGCAGCGTTTGACGCCATCTCTCACCGCCAGACTCTATGACGCTGGCATACAAGGAACCGCCCTCGACTGGATCCACTCATTCCTTACCGGCAGAACCCAAAGAATCAGACTACCACCTTCACTCTCCGATCCCACGGAAATCAACTGCGGAGGGCTTCAAGGATCAGTGCTCAGCCCCATGCTCTTCAACATCTACATGGCCCCCCTTGCCGCCATAGTCAGACAGCATGGACTCAGCCTAGTATCCTACGCTGACGACACCCAGCTCATCCTCTCCCTCACCAAGGACCCAATCACCATCAGATTCAACTTCCAGGAAGGACTGAAGGACGTCGCATCCTGGATGAGCAGACACTGCCTGAAGCTCAACTTGGAGAAGACAGAAGTCCTTGTCCTCGGACTATTCCCCTCGGCATGGGACAACACCTGGTGGCTGTTGGACAGGCCCCATGAAGGGCTCGCTCCCTCCCCGCACGACAGGGCCCGGACACCGGCTCTCCAGGTGCTACCCACAGAAGCAACCCGCAACCCGTCCCCTACGGGACGCCTGCCCCCGGATATCTCTGTATCACTGGCCCGGGCCACCGTCAGCACCATTGCCCGGCCCAGCCGCCATCTTGGACACTGCACCACGAGGCCGCGTGGCCTCAGCTCGACCCCAACCCTGGGCCTGGCTAGGCCCCGACATCCCGGCACCACCATCCACCCAGGAGGTGAATGGACCACTTGGCAGGTCAATGGGAGAAAGAAGTGTCGATGGCTCTCCCCCGCCAGGTGCCGATCGCCCCCAGCCTCCCCGGGCGCTGGCTCCACCCCCCTGCTGGGTGTCTGGACTCCCTCATCCCGGACCTCCCGACTTCCAAGTGCGAGGGTCCGGACATCAAAGGGCGCCAGACCTATAACTGGGGCAGCTCCAGAGCAGGAAGGCAGTTGTATCCTGGAGTCGAGAGACACCGTGAAGAACTCATCCTTGACGGACTGCTGGCGCTGCCGCAGCCCTGCCTTGTGAACTGTCGTCCTGCCTGCTGGCGCTGCCGCGGCCTTCTGCAACCTTCATCCTCGTGGGACCTGCTGGCGCTGCCGCGGCCCTTTGCAACCTTCATCCTCGTGGGGACCTGCTGGCGCTGCCGCAGCCTCTTGCAACCACCATCTTCGTCGGGACCTGCTGGCGCTGCCGCGGCCCAACCTTCCCGAACGCCGAGCTCGAGGATTGTGAGCTACCCATCGATTCATCTCAATACCAGATTGGTAACAAAGACTGTCCCGCTACCCCCTTTCCCTTCCAGAGACTAGAATTGAGAGGATCCTCGTGTCCTGATCTCATTGTACCGTACTACCTTACTTCAAGAACTGCATATAAAGAGCGTTAACCTTATCCTTGTGTGGTGTCCATCTGTGGGGGGGAAGTTACTTGTCTGTACGATCGCTGGAGACGGCCCTCACCGGAGGCCTCTCCCCTTGTCCTCGGCCGACCCTCCAGGTCCCCGTCTAACATTGGTGGCCAACGGTGCGATCCGAACCAACGCGTAATCGTACAGAGAGTAACTCACCCCACGACTAAACCACAATGACGACCAAAGAGAGCGGATCTACAGAGAAATTCCAAATGGAAAAAATAGAAGAATACAGTCATCGAGAGCTAAAACTATTTTGTATGGAACTAGGCATTACTACCACCGGCCTGAGCACGAAAGATGACTTTAAACACGCCCTAGAATCTTGGGCAGAAACAAATGCCGCCAGACCCCGGGACCAAAACATCGAAGCACCAGAGACAAGCACCACTCCGACCGAAGAAAGGAGAGCGGGTCTCTCCCGGGAAGAGATCCAAGAACGAGAAAAAAGCAGACTACACGAGTTAGAGCTGGCACAGCTCAAGTTGGACGGAGAGCTGAAACTGGCGGAACAAAAAAGATAAACTTAGAACACTTACGGCTCCGAGAAGAGCGGGAAGAAAAGCAAAGACAGAGAGAACTCGAAGAAAAAAGACTGGCATACGAACACGAGCGCAAGCTAGCAGAGATAGAAATGCGGAAACAGAACAAAGACCTAGGGGTGCCCGAGCAACCGCGCACCCCAGGAGCTACAGAACCAAAGGTCCACATCCCCAAAGATGTCGTCCGAGAATATTATCGGAACAACGACATACAACAGTGGTTCAAGGCCTACGAGATCGCCATGACCTCCCACCGGATCGATCGAAGTGACTGGGGAGCCGGTCTATGGGGGAGGTTCGTCAATGAAGCCCGCGATGCCCTGCTACAGCTCCCGGACCATCAAATGACGTCCTATGACCACATGAAGGCCGCCCTCCTCACTCGATATGGGCTTACGCCCGAAATGTACCGCCAGAGGTTCCGCGACTGCACCCGGATCCCGGGTACAACTTGGGTAGAATATGTGAACTATTTCAGCCGAGCCTTCGAGGGATGGATCAAGGGTAGCCACGTAACAACCTACGAGCAGCTCTTCAACCTCATTGTGTGGGAGCACCTCTCCAACAACTGCTTCGTCGAGCTCAGGCAGCACCTCCTCGACAGTAAATTGACTGAACCACGGCAGCTCGCCGCTGAGGCTGAGCGATGGGAAAGCACCCGAGTGGCCCGGAGTGGGCCAAACGAACAGAACAGAACCAACCAAGGTCATCATCGTCCCCGAGGAGGAGGAGGAGGAGGAGGCCAGGGCCGGGGCAGAGACGCCGTCCCGGCCGCTCCCGCTAACAACACCCCGCCCCCGGCCGGCCGGGGCAATCCCCCAATGCGCCCAGGGTTCCGAGCCAATGTTACCTGCCACCGATGCCAGCGAGTCGGCCACTATGCCAGTGACCCGAACTGCCCGAAGAACCAGACTACCGGGCCCCGCCAGGTAGCTGCCGCCGCCCTAGGATAAGAGCAAATCTCCGAAGAGCATGAAGAGTACGAGCAGGAGCCGCCCGAGTGGGAACCTGCCGCCATGGTCCTGGCTTGCCTAGGGGGAAGAGACATGATCCCGCGGGCTCCCCTACCAGCCAACACCAGGAAATACAGCCAGTGGGTGAACATAAATGGACGCAAGGCCAAAGCCCTGCGTGACACGGGGGCCAGTGTGACGGCCGTCCGCTGTCACCTGGTGACCCCAGAACAAATCCTGCCAAACGTTCTTTGCCCCGTCCGATCGGCCGACAATTCTGAGAGCCTGTGTCGGATGGCCTGCGTCCCCTTCGAATGGGGAGGAGTGTCCGGTATGCTAAAAGTGACTGTCCGCGATGATGCCCCCGTGGACTGCCTCCTGGGAAACGATTTCGAGAGTTCCCCGTGGGCGGTCGTTGAAAGAAGAGAGCACCTGGGGATGTTGGGTCTCCCGGACTGGGCGTGCGTAACAACCCGGTCCATGGCCGCCCGCACCATCCCCAGACCTGAAGAACCCGAATGGCCAGCACCTCCTCCCCCGATCGCTCCGGAGGAAGACACCGTCCATACCGACCCCCCAGAACAAACCCAAGAAGGGCCCGCTCAGCCCCAAGACCTTCCGGATCTGGCTCAGTGGCGTCAAGAAGGGGGACCCACCCAGGAGCAATTCCGGCAAGAGCAAAAGACCTGTCCCTCCCTCGAGGGACTGCGACAGCAAGCACTCGCCCAGAGCGCGGGAGACACCGCTGGGGCCCACTGGATCTATTGGGACAATGACCTGCTGTACAGCGAACAAAGAATCGCGGAGTTGGGAGCCAGTCGAGTGTTGGTGGTGCCCCTCCGCTTCAGAGACTTCCTTTTGAACTTGGCACATGATGTCCCCCTGGCTGGACACTTGGGGCAAGACAAAACCTACAACTGCCTGGTGACCCACTTTTACTGGCCAAAAATGAGAAATGACGTCTCCAACCACTGCCGGTCCTGCCCCACCTGCCAGGCCAGCGGGAAGAGCGGCCGCAAACTCAAGGCACCCCTGCAACCATTCCCCGTTGTTACCACCCCGTTCGAAAGGGTGGGAATAGACATTGTGGGGCCCCTGGACCCCCGAACATCACAAGGGCATCAATTCATCCTGGTCCTGGTGGACCACGCCACCCGCTATCCCGAGGCCGTTCCCCTTCGAACTGTAACAGCACCAGTGGTAGGCCGAGCCTTAATGGGGATCTTCTCTCGAGTGGGCTTCCCCCGGGAGGTCGTCAGTGACAGGCGCACAAACTTTATTTCAAAGTATATGAAATCCCTCTGGCAGCAGTGCGGAGTCACCTACCGATTCACAACCCCCTATCACCCGCAAGGAAACGGACTGGTCGAGCGGTTCAACCGCACTCTCAAGGGGATGATCATGGGGCTGGAAGAACCCCTACGCCGCCAGTGGGACGTGCTACTCCCGTGCCTCCTCTTCGCCTACCGAGAAGTCCCCCAGAAGTCCCTCGGCTTCAGCCCCTTCGAACTCCTGTACGGACACCCCGTTCGAGGGCCCGTCAGCCTAGTTAAAGAAGAATGGGAAATAACCCCCCTGAAGACCCCTCCAGACGTCTACAAGTACCTCCTGACCCTCCGCAATCAGACCAGGCGATTCAGAGAGATCGCCAAAGCCAATCTTGAGGCCAGTCAGGAGGACATGAAGAAATGGTACGATCAACATGCCTCCTCCATCGAGTTCGAGCCTGGTCAGCAGGTATGGGTGATGTCCCCCATCGAACCTTGTGCCTTGCAGGACAAATGGACGGGGCCCTTCAAGGTGGTCGAGCGCAAGAGCCCTGTCACCTATCTCATCGACATGGAATCCCCCCGGAACCCCCTCCGGGTCCTCCACGCCAACAGACTCAAACCACACTTCGTGCGCTCGGAGCTCAGCCTGCTGATAGCTACAGACAGTGGAGCGGAAGAGGACTCCGAGCCCCTCCCTGACCTACTGAGGACCCGTGAAAAAGATGGTTCGGTGGACGGGGTCCGACTCTCCGATGCCCTGACCCCTGAGCAGCGCCAAGACTGTCGGGCCCTCCTGCTGCAATTTGCAAACCTATTTTCCCTCACCCTCGGGGTCACCCCCTGGTGCCTGCACGACGTGGACACTGGGGACAGTCCCCCTATCCGACACCGGGCGTACCGAGTACCAGATCGGGTGCGCACCTGCATCCAAGAAGAAGTCTCCAAAATGCTCACACTCGGAGTCATCGAACCCTCTGACAGCCCCTGGGCCAGCCCAGTCGTACTGGTCCCCAAAGCCGCTGCCCCAGGCACCACCCCCGAGCTCCGATTCTGCGTCGACTATCGAGGTCTGAACGCTGTCACCCGAACCGACGCTCACCCCATCCCCCGAGCAGATAAACTGGTCGACCGCATGGGGGCTGCCCGCTACCTAAGCATCTTCGAACTGACAGCGGGCTACTGGCAGATCGGCCTCACCCCTAGGGCCCAAGAACGATCCGCTTTCTCCACCCCGGATGGACACTACCATTTCAAAGTGATGCCATTCGGCATGAAAAACGCTCCAGCCACTTTTCAACGACTTGTGAACCAGGTATTGGCGGGCCTTGAAGAGTTCAGCGCCGCCTACCTGGACGATATTGCGGTATACAGCCGCCACTGGTCAGACCACCTCCGCCACCTCCGAGAGGTCCTGCAGGCCCTCCAACAGGCCGGCCTCACAATCAAGGCCAGCAAGTGCCAAATTGGCCAGGGGTCCGTGACCTACCTCGGACACCAAGTGGGAAGCGGTCTGGTGGCCCCCCTCCAGCTCAAGATCGCTGCCATCCAGTCCTGGCAGCCCCCCGTAACCCAAATCGAGGTCCGAGCCTTCTTGGGGCTCACCGGATACTACCGGCGGTTTGTGAAGGACTATGGCAGCATTGTGGGGCCCCTCACGGAACTCACGTCCAAGAAACACCCAAAAACAATCAACTGGACTCCAGACTGTCAAGCGGCCTTCGAGAAGCTGAAGGCCGCCATGTGCACCGCCTCTGTGCTCCAGGCCCCCGACTACAGCCGTGAGTTCATCGTCCAGACTGATGCCTCAGACCATGGCATTGGGGCCGTCCTCTCCCAACTGAACCCCGAGGGAGTTGACCAACCAGTGGCCTTCATCAGCAGACGCCTGCTGGCCCGAGAACAGCGCTGGAGCACCATCGAGCGGGAGGCCTTTGCAGTAGTGTGGGCCCTTAAGAAGCTCCGGCCCTACCTCTTCGGTACCCACTTTCGGGTGCAAACAGATCATCGCCCCCTGCAATGGTTAATGCAGATGCGGGGGGAGAATCCCAAACTATTGCGATGGTCCATCTCCCTGCAGGGGATGGACTTCACTGTGGAGCACCGCCCTGGCCAGGACCACGCCAACGCGGATGGCCTGTCACGCTTTTTCCGCCTCGACGAGGAAAGTCCCCAAGAAGATGGATGACTCTCCCCGCCTTCAGCTGGGGGGACGCATGTTGGACAGGCCCAATGAAGGGCTCGCTCCCTCCCCGCACGACAGGGCCCGGACACCGGCTCTCCAGGTGCTACCCACAGAAGCAACCCGCAACCCGTCCCCTACGGGACGCCTGCCCCCGGATATCTCTGTATCACTGGACCGGGCCACCGTCAGCACCATTGCCCGGCCCAGCCGCCATCTTGGACACTGCACCACGAGGCCGCGTGGCCTCAGCTCGACCCCAACCCTGGGCCTGGCCAGGCCCCGACATCCCGGCACCACCATCCACCCAGGAGGTGAACGGACCACTTGGAAGGTCAATGGGAGAAAGAAGTGTCGATGGCTCTCCCCCGCCAGGTGCCGATCGCCCCCAGCCTCCCCGGGCGCTGGCTCCACCCCCCTGCTGGGTGTCTGGACTCCCTCATCTCGGACCTCCCGACCTCCAAGTGCGAGGGTCCGGACATAAAAGGGCGCCAGACCTATAACTGGGGCAGCTCCAGAGCAGGAAGGCAGTTGTATCCTGGAGTCGAGAGACACCGTGAAGAACTCATCCTTGACAAACTGCTGGCGCTGCCGCAGCCCTGCCTTGTGAACTGTCGTCCTGCCTGCTGGCGCTGCCGCGGCCTTCTGCAACCTTCATCCTCGTGGGACCTGCTGGCGCTGCCGCGGCCCTTTGCAACCTTCATCCTCGTGGGGACCTGCTGGCGCTGCTGCGGCCTCTTGCAACCACCATCTTCGTCGGGACCTGCTGGCGCTGCCGCGGCCCGTTGCTACCTACGACCACCTCGGGACCTGCTGGCGCTGCCGCGGCCCGACCTTCCCGAACGCCGAGCTCGAGGATTGTGAGCTACCCATCGATTCATCTCAATACCAGATTGGTAACAAAGACTGTCCCGCTACCCCCTTTCCCTTCCAGAGACTAGAATTGAGAGGATCCTCGTGTCCTGATCTCATTGTACCGTACTACCTTACTTCAAGAACTGCATATAAAGAGCGTTAACCTTATCCTTGTGTGGTGTCCATCTGTGGGGGGGAAGTTACTTGTCTGTACGATCGCTGGAGACGGCCCTCACCGGAGGCCTCTCCCCTTGTCCTCGGCCGACCCTCCATGTCCCCGTCTAACAGTGGCCTACCGCCCTCAGCAGCCCCCCCACGCCCAAACCCTCGGCATCGTACTCGACTCCTTCCTCTCCATGACCCGCCGTCACCTCCAGCTATTTCAACACCCTCTGAATCCTCCAAAAGACCTTCAAGTGGATCCCCCTGAACCAATGAAGGCTGTCATCCACACTCTCATAAACAGCAGACTGGACTATAGAAACGCCCTCTACGCCAGGATCAACAAGTCTCTGCTCCACAAGCTCCAGATCATACAGAACACAACAGCCAGACTTGTCCTCGACATTCCTCGACACGAGCAGACCACCCAACACCTATCGAACCTCCACCGACTCCCTATTGAGAAGAGAGTCACTTTCAAGATACTCACCCATACCTACAAATGCCTCCACAACACCAGACCCCAATACCTCAACGAGAGAATTTCCTTCCACGTACCCAACAGAAACCTCTGATCTGCCAACCTCGAGCCAGAACAGGTGGAAGAACCTTCTCCTACATCGCACCCAAGACCTGGAATGAGCTCCCGCTCAACATCAGGCGCATCCACTCCCTGAACATCTTCAGGAAAACACTCAAGATCTGACTTTTCCACTGAACAGAGCTGCTTAGCCTCCCCCCGCCACCTTGAGACCCTCATGGGTGAGTAGCGCACTTACAATTCCCCTGATTGATTGATTGGTTTTGTGCTGGAGTAAGAATAGTGAAACTTACCTTACCAAATGTTGCACTTTCCTCAATATGTGGGGTTTGAAGTTAAAATATTATATTTGCCCCTCCTTTCTCCCCATTTATGCACTTTCTTAATATGTGTTAGATTGAAGTTAAATAATTAAACTTACCCATCCAAATATTGCAATTATCCCATTGTATTTTGGGATTGGAATTTGAAAACTATATTTACATTCCCTCCAAACCCAAATTAAATACTTTCTCAAATGTTTGTTAGAATAAAAAATAATAACATTTATCCATCCAAACCAAACATTTTCTGAAATGTTTGGTTTTCTGGAATTACAATGGTATATTTGCCATGCCCTTGCCTTTATATATTTCCCACAATGGGTATTGTACTAGAGTTGGAATAGTAAGTCCTAAATTATGCAATTTGCCAAATGATTTGGGAATTGGAAGAGGAATAGCATATTGCCCAACCACAATTATACACTTTCTACAATATTTGTTGGACTGGAGTTAGAGTAATAAATTCCCTGCACCCCCAACATATTGAGCATTCTCCTCGATGTTTGGAGGTTTCCGAGTTGGACTAGTATATTTGACCTTTTCCAAGCCCATTTATACACTTTCAGTCCAATGTATCTATTTCACCCAATGTTCTGGGGATTGGACTTAGAATACTATGGGCCTAATTCACAAATTGCATTTTGTAATATGTAAAGCAGTACTACAATACAATGTAAAAATACTACTCAAGTACTACAAAATGCAATTCCCAAATCCTGATGTAGTAGGAGGAGGCTAACAAGCCACTCCTAAGAATATGGAGGAATAGAGGAATTGGGAAATACATACATCACTGCTTAACACTTACTCTTGGATGTGATATGGGTTTGCTGCATGCTATAGTGTTAAGAGATTAAACATGCTCTATAATCTTTTGAACTGAACTATATCACATGGTCTAAAATACTGTGTATGATATACCTTTTAGAGTTTGGTAGCACTCTGCAGGTATCTATGCTTGTGAATATAAATGGTTCACCTGCATCATACAATATCAAATGTTGGTCTAAAGTCTAACTCGTCTGTGGTGTGATGATATATGCATGCAGAACCTTGGGCCATATGTATCAACATTCCCTTTTGCGATTCCTAAATAGCGATATTTAAGGAATCGCTATTTAGAAATCGAAAAATGGTATATATGTAGAAATTCGCTTTTTTTTGCGATTTCTTAAAATTCCTTAATTGCGATTAGCAAATTGCTAATCGCAATTAAGGAATAATTTCCCATTCATTTCTATGGGCCAAGAGGCCCATAGGAATGAATGTGAAATGATTCTCAATTTGCGATTCGCAATTTGCTAATCGCAAATTGAGAATAATTACAAGGGTGCAGGGGTGTCTCAAGAACACCCTGCTGCACCCCTGAAAATGACATGTGTGCGCATAGGGCGCACATACATGCCCTAAGGGCATGTATGAGCGTCACATGGCACCTTTACAAATTGCATAAAGTGCATTTGTAAAAGAAATCGCAAATTACCACCAACTACAAGTTGGTGGTAATTTGCGATTCCTTAAGGGCATTTTGGATTTTTTTTTTCTTCATACATTGCATTTAAGGAATCACAAAGTTTGCGATTCCTTAAATGCAATCGCAAAATAAGGAATGGCGATTCCTTATTTTGCACCCAAATTCTTTCATACATACCATTTTGCGAAAATGGGTTCGCAAACGCAGAAATTCTGCGAATTTCGGCATTTGCAAACCAATTTGGCCTTGATACATATGGCCCCTTATCTCTTAATTCCCTCAAGAAATATTGAATGCAGTTGACAATACATTCAGAAAACCACATCAAGCTCAATATTCAAACTATTTAAATGAAATTGGAGATTATCACTCCGCAGACAAAGGCAGTTTAGTTCAATAGAATTTATCATGAAACAATACAGCCTTTGAAGAAATGTGTCAAATCCATACAAGCAGAGATAGTGGCACTCTAACAACAATCAGTTCCAGTGAATAAATTCAGATGATGCCACAAAGACGATATTCCAGAGAAAATCCTAGCACAATTTAGGGCCTGATTTAAATCTCTGCAGATGGGTCACTCTGTCACAAAAGTGACTGATAGTCTGTTGGCTGAAATCTAAATCCCATAGTGGGATTTAGATTTCGACGGAAGGGATATTTGTCACCGATGTGACATAGTAACCCATTTGCCGAGATCTAATCAGGCCCTTAGTCTTCAAACTGAACAAGATGCAGGCAGACAAAAAGTGGCCACTGGAAAGTAACCTGTCCATGGCAAGCACCTTGATGTGCTAAAGTTCAAAGATGGCAAAAGACACACAAATGATGGACAGAATGCGGAACACATCAAAATTCACCCCTAGTCAAGAGATCTGGGTTACATCTATTGTTCTTTTGCTCACGATGCCACCCCAGTTTAGACTCAGCCATATGCAAATCAGTTTGACCCTGCTCCTCATGGGAGCAGTCCAGCCCAGGAGCAGGGTCAAGAATGGCATGGGAGCAGAGAAATTATGGATTTAGGCCCAGATCTCTGTACTGGGGTGAATGTTTGGCATTGTTCAGCATTCTGTCCATCAATTGTTCTTTTCGCAGAGTTCAAAGATGGCCACTACATTCTTGTTCACTTTTGTTCTCATTTGAATGTGACTCCCACTATGTAGGAACCATGTTGTTTTGGGAAAGATAAACCAAACACTCACCATTTCAGATTCTATATTTTTTCCTCACCTTCCATCTGCATAGGAAGTGGCATCACTGCATGTTCTATCATCCATCTGCACAGGAAGCTTTATCACTGGATGTCCCATCATCCATATAAACAGGAAGTGACATCACTGGTCTCCTACCACAAATGTCTTTAAAAGAAGAAGCTAAGCAAGAGGACTAATTTTCCATCTTCTGTCTCCACAGCAAGCGACATCTCTGTATTTCCATCAAACAGGAAGGGACATCACTGGATTTCCGATAATCCATCTGCACAGGAAGTGGCATCACTGGATTTCTCAACATCCATCTGCACAGGAAGTGACTTTACTGAATTTCCCATCTTCGATCTGCACAAGAAGTGACATCACTGAAAACCCCTCTAAACTGTCTTTAGAGGAAGGAACCAAGCAGGACGAGCCATTTCCAATCTTCGTTGTGCACAGGAAGTGACATCCCTGGATTTCCCATCTTCCAGTTGCACAAGAAGTAACATCACTGGTTTCCCAACAAAACTGTCTTAATGGCAGCTGTAGCACACAGCAGACGTGCAGGAGAGGTATGTAGGACCCCTGGGCCTCCTGCCACCCACCTCCCCTATCGCTAATCCACAAAGTTCCTCTGCGACCTGAACCCCGGTCACATCTCCCAGAGCTAATGCCACACTTGCTACCTATTCTGAAGATGCGTCCTCCTGCTCCACCTTCCATTTCACATGCACCCTCCCGCACCCAATTCACTCCCTCACATACCCAACACACTGAACACGTGACCACACGCATCTGACCCCACTACACCTCACTGTTCCCTGTCTTGCACACTTTCTCAAAACTTGCTCCCTCACTAAACATGCCTCTGAAATGATAGATCTGCTACACAACTGCTCACTAGACCTGTTCTTCTTACCAAAACCTGGCCAGTCCCACCCTGGATATAAAGATCCCCAGACAGGCCAGGACAAACAAACCCAGAGGCAGAATCACCATCATCTTCAAAGAACATATCTAATGTTCCACCACATCAGAAAGCACCACCAGCAATATGGAAGAACAATTGCCCTTCAAACTCCTCATCACCGCCAACTACACCCTAAGTAACACCCTCGTCTACTGCCCCAAGAACCACACACCAACTTCAGCAGCACCACTGCAGATTTTGTCGCCCACCTGGTCCTCAACTCCAGTACCTTCATCCTCCTTGGTAACCACCTGGAGGATCTCACTGATCGTAGCATGACTAACCTCCTCGAGGACCTGTCCAATCTCAGACTCACCCAGCGAGGTGAAGACCCTACACATGCAACCAGAAACCTACTGGACTCCATCTTCACCAGCTTCAGCAACCTGGATCATTACATGTGTAAGAACACCCTGGTCCTCTCAAAGCCAACAAAGCCACAAGAACAAGGTCACAAACAAGCTGGTACACAGAAGAGATCAGGCCTCACCAGATGAGACTGCAAGCAATTTGAATGCAGATGGAGATAAACAGCACCTACAAGAGCACCTACAAATCCACCTTCAGATGCCTCCATCACCAAAACAGAGCCACAAAATTCTCCACGCTCACCAACTGCATCAAAAGCAGCACCAACAGCAATAAGAAAATCTTCCCCATAAAAAATGACTTTACTTTTCTGGCAGCAAGCTTCCGCAGCATAACCCCCTCTGAGGTCCTCTGCACCAGCTTTCCCTATTCTTCAGCAACAAGATCATCGCCTTCTTAGGCAATTTGGAGCCCCAACTGGATCCTTCTACCTTTTCAGACCTCCTGCCCTGGCTCAACCAACACCGAGAGGACCACCCTGACTACCCGGCTCACCATCCACACTGAAGAAACTGCAACAAACCTGCAGTCTAAACACTTCTGAGCTCCATCGGACCCTTGTCCTCATCACATCTTCATCAAAGGACTGGAGCTCATCAGCACAGCCCTCATCCCACAAATGAATGACTTAATCATCACAGCCACCTACCCAGACACCTGGAAACACGCCACAGCACTCGCACTCCTCAGGAAATCTTCAGCAGACCCAAAGATGCTAGCCAACTACCAGCCTATTGCCCTGCTACCCTGCCCGGCAAAAGTCATGGAAAAGATGATAAAATAACATCTACCCCCCCCCCCCCCCCACCCTCACATTAACCACCTCCTCAACACTTCTCAGTCTGGATTCAGGGCATACCACAGTACAGAGGAAGCCCTCATCACCACCATGGATGACATCAGGATGATCATGAACAGAGGTAATGACACAACCCTTTACTACGCCTTTCCTCATCCTCCAACACCATCCCACACCACATCCTTATCCTTCTGGATTTGAAATTACTCCTTCCAGACAGTTCACTCCGAGTAGTTCATCCTGGACTCCTACACCTCAAATGCTGTCAACCTCATCTATGGAGTTCCACTAATATCCTCACTCAGCTCCACCCTGTTCAACACCTTCATGACCCTCTTAGCCAGCAACATCCACGCCACTCAATATCATATCCTACGCTGATGACACTCAGCTCATACTCTTTCTTAGAAGATGCCAAACACCCAGACTAATTACAGCATTAGCATGACCTGAGTCGCCATGTGGAAGAAAACCAACAGACTCAAGCTCAACACAGTCAAGATGAAGTAGTAATCTTTGTCAAGTACATCTTGCTCTGGGACTCCACCTGGATGCCTGCTGAACTCAGACAACCAACTCACCATGACCAGCCAAGTAAACACAGTCGCCATCTCCTGCTTCAACACACTTAAGATGCTCAAGAAGATCTTCAAATGGCTCTCAATCAACACTCGCAGAACCGTCACCCAAGCTCTCATCACCAGAAAGCTAGTCTACAGCAATGCACTCTATGCTGGCAGAAGTGTTAAACTGACCAGAAGACTCAAGACCATGCAAAAAGCAGTGGCCAGTCTCACTCTTACCTCCCACCCCTTACTTAAATCATCCCACAACTCAAGGAGCTCCACTGGATCCAAATCCTCAAATAAGCACTCTACAAACTCCTCATGAACTCTTAAATAGCCTTAAATGACATTGGCCCAACGTACCTCACGAACCACATAAACTTCCACAAACCTACCTGAAACATCCACTCAGCCAGACATATTGACATTTTGACAGTTTCCTTTATTTACAGAGTTACTTAAAACCATTGCAATACATGCAAAATAAAACCATATATAAAATATTTGACCACCATAATAAAATGTCCTTATACCGAAAATTTAAAATGCTTCTGTAGCTTTACAATGTTAAAATACAAATTTAGCCTTACGGAGCAACCTATTTAAATAACACGGTTGCCTGTATCGATTAGTGCTCCCCCTGCGTAGATTAATAGACCAAATACTCCAATGCCCAACAGTTTTAGTGTCAGTTTGGCATTTTTGCCCGGGCCGCTTCGAGACATCGGACTAATCTAGTATTCAATTGTGGTGATAAAGGGTTGGAGCAGGCTAAAACTGCCTGCCTCCTTGTCCGGATCCCCCTTTGATTAAAGGGAATCTTTAGCAGATACCTCCTTTCTTGAAGCATCTCCGTGCAAGAGCAGATGGTGTGAATGATATCCCCCTGGCCGTTTTTGCACAGTCTGCATACTGTGAAAGTCTGCACCCTTTTCCATGGAGGAAGGTGCTGCGTACATGGTATCACTCCGAGACGTAACTTTAGGATTTTTAATTTCAGTGCTTTTGAGTAGCTCAGGTTAAAATATTGTTGCGGGGCTAGGGTCTTGTACGAGTTCAAAGTCATCTAAGCATGCGCTCTGACAGAAAAAGCAGCTTTATCCTCCACCAGTGACTGTATTTTCAGCGACTTCCACACTAATTTTTTTAAAGCTGAATGGTGACAATGTGTGTCTCATAAGGGCAATAGGCCTGTGTTTGACAGAGCCTCCTGAAGGTACAGTCTTGCGGGAGAATTCTCCCTCTGTTGTAGATCTTGCCACAGGAGGTGGTTTAATGTGTTAGGGTTTGATGTTCTGATTTTGTTCCAACAATTGATGTATACTCCATAGCAGGCCCAGGTTTGCTTTATGAGACAAAACTCCAGTCGAATTTGCACCAGTGAGGTATATTTCGGGAGGCTGAACATAGTTCTGTATGCTTTTCCAAGCGTTTTGTCCAGAAGATAGGTATCTCTCCCGCGCAGTGCTTTGCTACCATACGTAATAGAAGGTAGGATTTTGGCCCGTGCTACCACTAAGAGAGGGCTCAGCATTGGGCCCAGTAGTGTGGCTGATAAACCTTTCATGATTAAGGCAAGGATCATCCCTTTCCTTTTGATCTCTTCTTGTTGTCGGGTAAATGATCCTTCTTTATCTAAGTAGACTCCCAAATACTTATAAGTCTCTGCTGGTTCAATATGTTTGGTGCCCAGATGCAATAGATGGCTCTTTTTTCGTTTGCTGTTGTTTGTCATGGTCCTGCTTTTATTTAGGTTTATTGAGAGGCTATTTTCTTCTACGTAGACTTGCAGACCATTAAGAAGATGTTGCAAGCCAGCTGCCATGTGGCTGAGTAGGACTACGTCGTCCGCGTATAGTAGATTGGACAATGAGGTGCCCCCTAGCCTGGTCGTATGTGACTTGCAGGTGTTAAGGGCCAGATGTAGGTAAATCTAATTTACCACTTCTAAAATACCGGATCATACCGATTCGGTATTTAAGAAGTGGTAAATTAGAGGGGGGAAATGTAGGTAATTCTGAATCGGTAAATACCGAATCGGTAAGATTCGGTATTTACCGATTCTGTAAATACTGAATCGGTATCCCCCATTGATTCCTATGGGCCTTGAAGCCCATAGGAATCAATGTGGAATACCGAATCGGTATTTACCGATTCGGTAAATTCCGAATGTTGCAAGGGTGCAGGGGGTGTCACTTTGACACCCTCTAGCACCCCAATTCTGGACTTGTGTGCCATGTGGCACACAGACATGCCCTAAGGGCATGTCTGTGTGTCACATTGCACAGGTGTGCATGCACAGATGTGCATGCACACGTGAATTCGGTATTTTACCACCCAATAGGATTGGGTGGTAAAATACAGATTCTAAAAGGCCTTTGGGACTCAGAAGAGTCCCACCTACATGTAGATTTAGCGAATCGGTAAATATACCGATTCGGTATTTTTCCGATTCTGTAAATTTACAGATTCGGTAAATATACAGAATCGGTAAAATATTGGCCCCCTACATCTGGAAACCCTAATACGGATTCGGCCGTTACCGACCGGTATTAGGGCTCCTACATCTGGCCCTAAGTGTCTGTGTTAAGTCTGCCATGAATAAGTTGAATAACAGAGGGACCAGCACACAGCCCTGTTTAAGACCTTTAGTTGTTTTAACTTTTCTTGAGAGATGGGACCCTGAACCTGTTTTAACTTGTACCCAGGTGTCAGTATATAAAAGCATTATCATTAATAGAAAGTTGTTTGGGGTGCCCCATCTGGCTAACTTGGACCACAGTTTGGACCTCTCCACGTTATCAAATGCGGCGCTGAAGTCGATGAAACAAACATGCAGCTGTGTTTTCCTCATTTTGGTTGTGTCCGTTATCAATGATATTGCCATGATGTTAGATATCGGGCCGGACTTTTTTCGGAATCCTGTCTGATTTAGCGGGATTATTTAATTATTTTCCGCCCAAGTTGTCAATTCCTCCAGCTGTGTTCCCGCAAAATATTTGGCCTCGTTGTCGATCAGAGCTACTAGCCAATAATTGGCTGGCAAGACCTTACTACCGCTTTATGGATTGTAATGATCGTTGAACCTTTCCATGATTTTGGAATTATACCCAATTGTCTTACTTCCAGAAATAGTGGAAGGAGTATTTCTGCCCAATCTTCCGGCCTTTCTTTAAACACTGCTGGTGGGATTCCATTCGGGCCCGGGGCTCCCTCCTTTCTTCCCTTCCTGATCTGTTTCCTGATTATTAGCTGTTCAATGGCAAGTGAGCTTTCCTCCTTATGATGGATTAAACCGGACGAATTGAGTGTGTCAATTGCCCTTGAACTGAAAACGGCGGTGGAGCTTTCAGAGAGGTAGTTGTTGCTAATTTCCCTTCTCCCTTTGATGGTTTTATGCCCAACCTTGGCTTCACTGCTCTGCTCCAGTGTGTGTTGATTGTTACTTTGGCTGTTAAAGTAGGAGTTTAAGCAGCTTGCCCAGGTTTCCTCTAATATAAAGGAAGTGAGTCCCACATGATGCGGGTGTATGATAAGGTTTACTGTTTTCCAGAAGCGATCGCTGGCGTTGTGCTAAATATTATGCAAGAGTTTTGCCCAGAGGTCCTGTTCGTTGTTATTATTGATGTTCCATTTCAGCCTCTTTAGTTGAGTTGTTTGTTGCCGCAGGGATAAGAGGAGCGATGTGTTCCCTGGTTCATGCCGTAGAGATCTTATCGAGCCATTTATCAATCTCTTAAGTTGTTTTATTTGTGCTCTTTGAACCTTAGTTATCTTTTTCTCTTGTGTCTGTACCAGAGAGCTCCTTGTTTTTATGTCTGTTGCCTTTCGGTTGCTGAGGTTAGTTGTGAAGCATTCCCAGGTTTGTATCAGGTTCTTTCCGAGCGGTTGAGCGAGTAAAAGATTGATTGCTGTATCTGTTAAGGACTTTATGCTTTCTGTCGTAATCTTGATCCTCTTGTAATTCATTGTATAGCTTAAGCCTAGGTGTAGAGCAGGACAAATACTAGTCGCAGCCGTTGCCGCTAGAATAGTCTCTTGTGGACGATGGTCACTGTCCCCTATGTCGCCCATTATGAAGCCTGTTACGTGTTGAAACAACAAAAGGCTGACAAACGTGTAGTCTAGAAGCGAGCTTGTTAGATCAGCGTGGTAGCTTGCCGCTGGGGGAGTGTCACCGTCTGTTCTTCCATTGAGGGCCCTCATATTTAGGTGTTCTAGTTCTTCCAGCAGGAGTCTGTTTACTCTGTTGGGCCTCCCGTGCATAAAGAATCCTTGTGTTGGTAAATTGTAATATAATAATTGGAGGCTTTGGATGATCCCATTAGATATAAATTCATGTCCCTCGATAGATTTGGGACTTCGGTGCAGCGTACGTAGGAAGTTATTTGTTCTGTTAATTTTACTGAATCAATTGCTGTCCTTTTTGGATGTATGTATGTGTTAAACAGAGTTACTTCGTTTTTTACCTCTGCCATGGAAATAGTGAGTTTGACTGCTAAAGCTACATCTTTTTCCGGGCCAGTTGCCCCCGCTGTTGATATGGATGTTGTTGAAATATAGGTTGCGAGCCCTCCCTGAAGCGTGGCCCGTTTTGCTACCCTTAACGGCAGGGCGAGCAAAGCAAAGGAACCCGTATATGTGTAGAGGTTCCATGAGCCATGTTTCCTGTAGCATAATAATATCAAAGTTATTAAGGTATTGCAGGAATTCTGGGTCTTGAATTTTTGACGCTAAGCCGTTTACATTCCACGAGCAAAGACGTATCGCTGGTTCTTTTTGTCTATTGTTGCCATTGGTCTGTATGTTTATTATGTCATTGGGTTGCTGCTGCAAGGGTTATTGTTCTTATACATGGATCAGGAACCAGGAGTTGCGTCCGCGTGACTTTTCAACCCTGGAAGGTCCATGTTGTATGCCTTGGTTAAAAGCCCTTCTCGGCTCTGAGTGGCCTCGGGCCCCTCTTAATACAGAGGTAGAGGGCCTTGAGCATTCTTTGGTGCCTGGCCTTGGGCTCAGGCTTAGTAGTGGTGCTGGATAAGCTGGAGGTTGGTAGGGGCTGAATTGGAGGCCCCAGTCTTTTGAAGATGAGATGATGCTTTAATACTCTTTGTGCTGTTGCGTCTGATTTCCATAATACCCTTGTCAATTCTGGCTTCGCTGGGTTATCTGCAGTGAGAAACTCAATTGCGAGTAAATCTGTAGTACTCAGATCTGCTAGAGTGGGTATGGCCCGAAGTAATTTTAGAGCGTTGCCTCGGTTCAGCACATCCTGGCGTTCTTTTGTAATATACTCTGGTTTGAGCAGTATGTATCTCTGGATCAATGTCGGATCATTTAGGGGATAGGTTGTTTTCGAGTGGTCCCGTCCATTTAGCAGCAGAATTTTGTTGTGTTAGACGATGAGGCTCATTCTGGTCTTGTTGCACAACTGCAAAAAGGCATTGGAATCTTTTTCTATATTTATTGTTTAAGTTGAGTTTCCTAGTTGGCTCTGTTGTTGCCAGGGAAGAGAAGCCTGAGGTGGTTGGTCCAGGGTTATCCTCACTTGGTTCCCCTTGGTTGAGGATGCCCCTATCTGAGTTGTGCATGTCATTCTCTTTACCGTTTCATCATTTCCTGCTGGGGGGCCAGTGGGAAGTTGCCCGGTTTCCTGCCGGGTATGCTCCTGGTTAGTATCCTTTGCTAGGGCCGTGATTTTATGCTGGTTGGCTAGCCCAGCATGGCAATTTAATTTAGGTCTGGTGGTTTGTAGAGGGGGATCAGGACCAAAACTATTGGCGGGTTTGTCCCTTACCAACCCTGAGACTGTCTCAACTTGCTTCGGAGACCGTTCCTCTGTTCCTGCTAGAGGCCCTCCAAGTTTGTAGGATGCTGCTATGTTTTGGTGGTTAATTGTGTGAGTTGGTTTTTCTTGCGTATTGCCCTCTTTTGAAGCAATGATTGGATTCAGGTTCTGTTTGCTGAAAATTGAATAAGTCGCTGCTTGATTAAGAGGGAGTAGTTTCTGATTTCGGCCTTTTCTTTTCAACTGGCGGCGTTGTTTTGCATTCGTTTTTGTCACTGCTGGAGTAACCAAAGCTATCTTTGAAAGGTTGCCGCCGCTGCCCATGTAGCCCACGCTTTGATTTGTGTCAGTTTTAATAATTTTGCAGAACTGCTTTGAGTTGCTATCTGCTGTCAGGAGTGCGGTGAAGTCGTCAGCGGGGCAGCTAACACTGGCAGCGCTGGTTGTTTTTTTCTTCAGCTCATTGAGCGCGGTGAAGAGCTTTGTCGGAAGGGTTGCCAGCTTATCCACAATCTGGCTGCACCCGCATTAGAGGTATGTCTCTGTGCCCTTCTTATTAGTGAATTGAGTTCCCCCAGTTTTTCATCGATCCCTGATGTAAACACTGCCAGAGTATTTAATAGTGAAAACTGTATATCCATCTTGTCTGATTGGTATTGTAGCGCCTCCACTGGCAGTTGCATGTTTTTTAGGAGGGAAGCCCGGGGACTACCATCCTGCAGGTTTGGGTCCCCCTGCTCCTTTGATCCCACTTCCCTCTTTCCCCACGAGGTCTGTGTGTCCGGTAAAAGCGGGTGCGGGTGATTCATCTTCTCCGTGAGAGGACCCAGCTGTTGGTCTGGGGAGTATGCTGCCAGCATGTCCTCCCATTCCTGTGTTCCTAAATAGGATAAAACTGCCCTACCTTCCTCCTGCTTTGGAGATTTTAAGTTGGCTTACGGGTGTGTCGTCTTATGACTAACTTGGCTGATGGAGCTAAGGTCACACCTAGGTGTATTAGTCATTTCGCCGTTAGATATGTTTGAATCCTGAGATCCAGTGGCGAAACCTTTGCGACCCAAGGTGAGTGCTGTTTTGTCAGCTTATTTTCTAGGCTGAGTGCATCTGAACCGAACTGCTTTCTCCAGTTAGCCTGTTGTCCTTTTTCCTTTGCCGGTGACTTGCCTCCTCCTTTTGGGGACTTTAATGCCTGCACTTTCTGAGTGATTCCTGATGTTATGATTGGAGTTATTGCCATTGTTGAGCTAGCTGGTCTTATTGAAATCTGTGCTTCTGCTTGCAGAGATTTCTGAGATCCTAGCGAGCCTATTGATGTAACAGGGTAAAATTTTGTTAATCCAGAGGATATCGAGTCACCTGTGGGCTGCGTGTGTTCTGTGCCTTGTGCTGCACCGTAGGGCTGGCTGAAGGGAATTCCACTGTTATATTGTTCTGGGAGTGTCTCTGTATTGTTTTGTTCTGTAAACCTTCATTTATGCATTCCATTGTTGTTGGTATGGTTAGGCATGTAGGTGAACATGTTGTTGAGGAGAGTGTGGAAATCTCTGTGTTGTTTGTTGTGGCTTGATTGTGAACTTGTGCTATAATTTGCTGTTTCCGCTGGGTTTGGAGAGTTGGCTGGATTGTCTGCCCTGGTGGTGGTACCAGTACTGATACTTGGTCTGGTAGTAGGGGGGAACCATATCTGGCGTGTTTTTCATAAATTGTTCCTAAAGCCTGGGACAACCTGCCCCTGCACATCACAGCCACTTCCTCAGTTCTCGAATTCTGCATGAAACTGAAGACCTGGCTATAGCCCGACGCCCAGGACATATTGTTTAGGCTCCAGGACAACAAGTTTTCATGTTTATTTTGTCCTTGGGACAAGTAGGCTCAACCCCCCTGCAGCACAAACCCTTAGGCTGTCAAATTACAGGACTACATTATGGATCATGAAAGGCCTTTGTCTGCAGTGTAATCTTTTGCGTCCATAAGTTAATGCTGTTCGAACTTGTATTTATGGTTCATAAACGGATAGCCTTTATTATTAGGGTGAGTGCTCTAAGGAAATGGGAGTTCAGCTGCCCTACTGACAGTGGTTCCAATATAAATATGTGTACACACGTTTACAAAATTTAACAATATGAGACTACGTATAATGCTCCCAGAATGCCCTCTAAATAGATGCAAATATATGTAAAAGCTTGAAAGCAAGATTGATGATTCTTTCATTTTAAAAAAAAGACGTTCATTAAAAAAATGCAACTGGGAAAAAAAAGGTTCTTCCTAAACGACTGTGAAATTTTAGGTACAATTTCTTTGTAGCATCATTTAGTAAAATGTGTTAATGCATGCTAGTATTTCCCAAAAATATTCATAATGGAAAATCAATGTAGCCAGTTTCAACAAAAGTATAGGAAACATGAAAATAAACAAGCATTGGCAAAGCCAATGGGTATGACATTGGTGGTCAGCCTTTTGGTTTTCTCAATGCCGGTCTCATTTTACATTGGCTTTGGTAAAACTGTTGTGTGAGCCACCAGGCCCATCATTATAAAAAACATTGGCAAAAGCAAAAATGTTTTTGGTCTCAAAACCACACATTGCCGCTGTGGTTCCTTGCACTGGAAAAAACTACTTTGCGTGCCGATATGCTCCTTGTGAAAGAGCAGACTGCTGCCACTCACAGAGAAGCCAGCCTGTAGACAGAGAGAGATACATACAATTTTTATAAAATGAAAAGGTTGAAGGACTGGGTTATTTAGGACCCAGCGGTGCCAGGGGACAACACCTGAAACCTTCGTGGGTAACCTGCTCCGGCGTACGAATGACAGAGACACGGGACACTTCCTTTGGCGTCAAAGATTCAAGGTTTATTTACTGCAGGGAAACACAGAAGTCACAGGAAGTACAGCAAGTGTAGTTCGTGGAGACTGCTTTGAATTGGTTCTGTGGATCGCTCCTTTTATACATATTTTCCTCATAGGTTTATATGGTACACAAAGGTTTACGACTTGGTTCAGATAATTATCCCCGAGAGGGGTCGCTTTGGTCACTTTGATACATTCAAGGTCTGGAATATAAGTGCGGAAACATTTGGCGGTTCCCAACTGTAAAAACCCATCTTCCCACCATTAGTACATTCCAATCGGCAATAAAACAGATCGAAGAAGGAACAAGGACAGGTGCAGAGGAAGATGGAAACAGCGGGGAGATTGAGAAAGGGTGTAAAAGGGAGGTATCGGGAAACACGAGCTACAGGCATCAAAGGGACGTGCCTAATGATATGCACGGCTAAGACAATAAACCGGCACGGCAAAATGAGCCTCGAGCGGGGCCATCTGCCTTACAGTATCATCCCCCTCATCATAAAGACGTTTCCAAAAAAGGACATGTGTCTTCCGCTGATATCTTGGGAATCCCAGGGTCGCGAAGCGGACAGCGTCCGTTCGCTGGCTACTTGAGGGCAAGAGACAAAATGGATGCCGTATCTAAGATGGAACCCGTGGGTACAGATGAATAAACCCACGAAACAGACGAACGGTTTAGGTTAGCACAGCGAAACTGCGTACACCCACTAAACTCGTCATTTGCGGTTCATAGATACCAGACTCGACCATATTCGTGCGAGTCAAAAACACCACTTACAATCGTCACGGAACCTCAGACGCTCCTTTTGCCCTCATGTAGGCAAGCACTAGTCAGAATCATATTCGATATTCATCAGACCATCTAGATATTGCTGTAGCATAGCTCTGTCCAACCGAGCTCCTTCGGTAACATGCGGCTGTCTTATACACGTTGTAGCACAAAGGCTACATAAGGCAGGGCCACACTGCACACAAAGGCAACACGTGAACAGGAACGCCACAACAACTCCGATAATCATCAGAATCTTCCAACCCCAAGTCGACATCAGGCCCCAAAACCACCCAAGTAGCGTCCAATCCCCTACATCCACGTGTATGGATTCAGAGATCTTATGCAACCTTGAGATGGCTTGATAGACGGTCGGAGCGTTATCTGGATTGAAAATACAGCAGCTCGAATGGATCACCTTACATACCCCACCTCGATCTGCTAAGATCACGTCTAAAACCATACGGTTTTGTAACGTCATAAGTCTATCCGCCTGAAGTTCTGTGGTGATATTACCAAGGGCACTGGCAGTAATATTAGCTGTCGATTCCACCACTCGAGTCAACTGTCTCAGGTTCCTACTATTAACCATAGGCCCCCAAAACGGGAGGAAACCCTTGAAAAAGTCTCCTGCCTCTTGACCGGCAGTGTCCTCTTCGCTAATTACGCCTCTCACAACTCTAGTCTTGTGATAGTCTGCGTCTACAGTGAACGTCGGAGGCAACAGATTTGCGATAAAACATGAGCCCACAAAGTCGGAGGGCAACCATGCATACGCACGGTCATGGCAGACAAAGTATGTACCCTTGGCAGCCAGAAACACAGGGGACGAGACCATCGGCAGAATGTAATTTTCGGTGCAAGCACTCTCTCCAAGTCGAGCTTTCGATCTTCGGCCACGACCCATTAGACAAAAATTACTAATGTGGGGTACAACCCATATCGGAGGCAAGCTTTTAAGCTGTTTATCACTCGTGAGCGCACTATACTCGACCTTACTCAGGACCCTATAGGCTTGTACCTCTTCCTCTGGGATGAGCGACGGCTCATAGATATCTCTATCTAAGTCTTCTATCGCTATAGACAAAGGCTTATGATACGAGCCAGGGCCAAAGTAGGGAGAACGTGGCTCTCGACTGGGGTAAGAATCTAGTGCGCTTCGAAACATTGTTTGAAATGCTCGAGCTGAACCCTGGGAACTATACGGTAAGACCAGATATGGAATTCCCTTATCCGTGGTATGTGGCATCAGCCCACACACCCAACAATTAGTAGTGTTAACCACTAACTGGTGCTGATGAAGGAGCTGAATAAAGGAATTATTACGGAATTCTGCACGTCTAGCCTGCTCGTGTTCGGGTAAGATATGGAAAGAATGAGGGGATGCAGTGGAGGTAAGTTTAGGGTCAGAAGTAGGAGTAGGTATGGCAGAAGGTAAGAAGTACGACATCATGTAATACACCCCACCCGCCAATAGTGCAGAAACAGTCAAAAGCAATACGAATATTTGAAACATAAAACATTTGGTACGACTAAGTTGTTGTAGTTTGAATCTCTGCGCCTGAGCTTCTTCCAAGTCCATCAGCTTCGAAAACGCCATCCCCTATGACCGTCCGCAACGTTTCTTGACGCACTTCGTTCTGTGTAGCAGTAGTCAATCCCTAGGAGTTCCCAGGAACCGACGGTCTTTAACCTAGCGTCAAGACCTACTAACCAGAAGGAAGTACACGCGCGGCCCTACGGCCTTTATTTACAATGCATATGCAAAATGTCTCTCAGCTGTGGAAGCAAAAATACATGTGGAACAAAACTCAATATATACAAAAATAATTACAATGATACGGGTGTTCAGACCGATCGTGGAAATTGGGATGATGCAATTGTCATGGGACAAAACTAAATCTTTTATTTGTCCTTAGTGCTGGATCGCAAAAAGTATCGAGTTTTCCCAGGACGTGTCTGTTCGTCAAACAAAGGATCCGTTGAGGGAACAGAGTTCTGCTGATCAGTCGAATGTTCTGGTCTTGAGTCTTTTGGTGACAAATGTTCAACAGTGTCTTTCTGCTGCACTGGGGATTCTCCGACAGGTTGTGCGTCGCTAAAAGGTACAAACGCCGGCAATCCTTCGGATTCAGTTGAAGCAATGCCCTTCCTCACCCACGAGTCTGCCGGTAACGGGATAGGAACTTTCTTTGTATGGGTGGCATGCACCCAATTTTTTCGACCCTCTAAACGAACGGCAGTTCTCGTGGCAAGGAGGACCTGGTAGGGTCCAGTGAACCTGGGCTCCAAATTCTTCTTACGCGCAAAGTTACGCGTTACCACCCAGTCTCCGGGCTGGAGCTGGTGGCCTGGACCCTCCGTCTGCGTCGGCAATGCTTCGTAAACCTGTTGGTGAATTAACCTCAGTTTAGCAGTCAGATTATGAAGATAATCAATCAACATTGGGTACTCAAGATTACAGAACACACCCGGCCTAGGGACCCCCCAAACATTCGCAGGACGACCGAACACTATTTCATAGGGACTGAGCCCTACTCGAGAGTGTACGGTTGCCCTTGTTGACAGTAAAGCTAAGGGTAAAGCGTCAGGCCACGAAAGACCAGTCGTAGCCTGAATCTTCGCTAGCTTTAGCTTAAGGGTGCCGTTATACCCTTCAACCAAACCAGCTGACTGGGGATGATTGGCGCTATGGAATTTTTGATTAATTCCAAGGCCCTTACACACACTCTTCATCACACTCCCCACAAACTCACTTCCGTTATCAGACCATACAATCCGAGGCATTCCATACCGAGGAAAGTATTCCTTCAGTAGGATTTTCGCAGTTGACAAGGCAGTGTTGTCTTTGAGAGGATAGGCTTCGATCCATCGGGAGAACGCGCAAACCACAACTAAAACGTATTTCAGATTATTGCATCGCTCCATATGGATGAAGTCTAATTGTATCACTTCAAAAGGACATGAAGGGGGAGCAAAACTACCAGGAGGAGTTGGGGTTCCCTTACCAGGATTGTACAACATGCATACCATACAATTCTTAACCAAGCGTTCAGCACATTTCGTGATACCATCATTCTTCCACACAGGGGACAGCAACTTACAAATACCTTTCACGCTAATATGTGCTAACCCATGTGCCATTGTCACAACAGCCAGCACATACGCATCCGGCAACATCCATCTCTTATGTTCCGACAAATCAACCCAACAACCATTCGCATCCAACTTTCCCGTACTTTCTTTCCACTTCGTCTTTTCAGTGTCGGTGGCCTCATTCTGAATTGCTTTCACACTCTCGATAGTGTCCTCACACATACTCGATTCTGTAGGCCACCTAACCGAACTCGTCACATACATTCGAGTGCTAAGGTTCCGGGCAGTCTCCTTAGCAGTCTCATCCGCAAACGCATTACCACGTCCAACATCATCCGTCACCTTACGATGCGCACTACATTTGACAATCGCTACCTGCTTAGGCAACGTAAGTGCATCCAAAAGATCATTCACGAGCTGTCCATGCTGAATCTTTGTACCATGCGACGTCATAAAACCTCTCTCTCTCCACAACCGTCCAAAACTATGGGCGACGCCAAACGCATATTGGCTGTCGGTAAACACATTCACACGTTTCCCTTTCGCTAACACACACGCTCTAGTGAGAGCAATCAGTTCTGCAGCCTGGGCAGAATTCTGATTCAATCTTGCAGCTTCCACAACAGTATTCAAAGTCACCACAGCATACGCAGTGGTCACATCACCATTCGGCAGTTTAAAACATGAACCATCCACATACAATGTTCCATCTGGATCTTCCAAAGGAGTGTTTTTAAGGTCCACTCGACCTTTTGTTTCCTCTTCGGTCCTCAAATAACAGTCATGTTCTGCTATTTCATCTGACTCTGTGCTAATTGGTAACAAGGTCGCCGGGTTCAGAACATTGCAACGTTTTATCTGAATATGACTTGCCAGCAGCGTCAACTCGTACCCAGACAACCTCGCACTCGTCAAGTGCTGAGTTTTTGTAAGATTTAACAGAGTGTCGACTGCATGCGGAACCATCACCGTAAGCATATTATCCATGACCAATCCTGCTGATTGTCGAATGGACACCGCAGCTGCCGCTGTTGCTCTCAAGCAACTTGGCAATGCTCTAGCTACCGGGTCCAAGGTCGAGGAAAAATATGCACATGGACGTTGCTTACCACCAAAAGGTTGCGTTAAGACACTCAAAGCACAACCTTCCCTCTCGTGAACATATAATGTAAACGGCTTGCTGTAGTCAGGAGTACCTAACACAGGAGCCGAACACAATGAGTCACGCAATTCAGAAAAACTTTTCTGACATTCTTCCGTCCATGGTAAAGGAGTTGAAACATCCTTGCACGTAAGAGCCACCAATGGTTTCGCTAGCAATGAAAAATGTGGAATCCATTGCCTACAGTACGACGTGATACCTAGAAAGGCACGCACATCTCTTTGGGTTGTTGGCACAGTCATTCGCGCAATTGCTGCAATTCTCTCTGGGGTCAACCGTCTTCCCTCCTTTGACAATAAGTGACCTAGATAGGTTACTTCTTGACAACAATATTGGAGTTTAGAAGGTGACACCTTGTGATGTAAGTCACAGAGATGTTGCAGCAACGACACCGTAGCAATTTTGCAAATGTCCTGAGTATCTGCAGCCACCAATAAGTCATCGACATATTGGATTAAGGCCGCACCAGCCGGCAACTTAAACGCATCCAGTTGACCCTTCAAGGCTTGACTGTAAATCGATGGACTCTCACAGTAGCCCTGAGGAGCACGTTTAAACCGGAAGCTGCGTCCACTAAGAGAGAAACCAAAAAGGTCTCTACTCTCTTCTGCAATCGGAATGCTAAAGAAAGCATTCTTCAGATCGATCACCGAAAACCAAGATGCAGAAGCTGGAATCAGAGTCAGTAGCGCCGTTATGTCAGGCACAACGGGGAACTGAGGAATCACAATTTTATTGACCTCCCGTAAATCGATGACAAAACGATAAACAGGTGGTTTCGAAGGATCAGTACGTTTTAGAATGGGCAGTACAGGGCTGTTGCACACGTTACCCCGAGTTTCTTCAATAACATCTTTCTTGATCAAATCATAGATGATCGCTAACAGTGTTCGTTCACCATCAAGAGAGATACGATACTGGGGAATACGTGGCAATCGCACATTAGATTTCAGCTGAACAACATAAGGGGAGATGTCAAGCAGGCCCACATCATTGGGACCTGTTGCCCACAAAGATGCAGGAAGAGAACTCAATTCCGGTGGAAGCTTATCGAGAGACAAGTACATAGGAGAGACAACCCTCTCACCTAACGTAAGCTTTACTCCCGCAGGAAAACAGTACAGAGTTGCATACAGACGTTTTAGCAAATCCAGGCCCAAAAGATTTTCACCACAACCAGTAGTCAAAATCAACGGAGCTTGAAGCTCACGAGGCCCAATTGTAAGGGGCAAAGGGCGCGAAACTGGATTGCTAACGGGGGCGCCAGAGAATCCAACGGAAACATTTGTTAAGCCAGACAAAGGTGCGCCAGGGAGTTTCGAATGCATTATGGAACTTTTCGCTGCACCAGTGTCCAACAGAAAAGGCTCAACGACGCCCGATGTAGCAACTGCGACGTAAGGCCCTCTCTGATCAACCGGAACTGATACCACTCCCTCTCCTTGTCTATGGCTGTCCTAGTAATTACTGTCGTCAGTTCCCTGATCGACGTAATAATCGTCTACATTGTACTGCGCAGATCGTCCTTGCGATGATCCACGTTGATCGAAACAGTTATTGGAATTTGATGAGTTATCTGAACGATCATTTTGAGCACCACGACCCCTACCGCGTGATGTCTGCTGAGAACCACCACGACCTCCTCTAGATGAGTTACCACTATTACGATCGTTTAGAACAGGACAATTGAATTTTAGATGACCCTCCTGTCTACAATAGGCACATTGATTGTACCCTAACGAAGATCTTTGGGAAGAGGAGTCATTTCGAGATTGTGATCGATTAAATTGCGACTGCGATCTATTTTGCTGTGAAGCATTCTGATTCGAACCCGGCGGATACGCTTGCTGTAACAACACTTTAGTTTTAAGTTCTTTGTCTTTTTATCAGCGCGGTCGTTCTCCTCTTTCTCTCTGTTCTCATAATACTGTGCTGTAGCCAAAATTTGAGCCGAGGTAGAAACAGCCCACGCACTCTCAGAATTTTTTAATTTATTGCTCAAGTCGGGCAACAAGTTAGAGACAAATTTGTCCACGAACAACCGTTGACCACCCTCAGTGCCCATATCCTGACCACTATGGTCGATGAATGCCTCCTCAAATCTCGTAAAGAAATCAGAGACACTCTCGTCCTTTTTCTGTTTACAAGCTGACAATTTGTCCCAATTCACCCTCATAGCTGGCATAAGAGTTTTCATTAACGTAATGATTCTTTGAGGAAGAGCAGCAATCAACTGTTCGGGTTTAGCACCACCAGTTTGCAACCCATCCGCTGCTACAATGGCAGCCCAATCACCACCTAATTCATTAGGATGATTTTCCTGACGAATCTTAGCCCATACCGGTTGCGGTACGACATTGCCAAACAGCATATCAATATCGGCAAGATTCATTATCGTAGCGTCTACGAGCTGCGACAATTCTTTATAATACCCTGCAGGATTTTTGCGAGGGTCAGGCAAAGATTGCTTCACCTGCAACACTTCCGACCGTTTCCATGGGAGATGAATCCATACTCTCTGGAAATGTGGCAAGATAATAGGAACAGCATTAGCATCGCCTGGCATCCACACTGGTGGAACTTCCCGCATGGGAAACTGACCAGACGCATCTAACTGTCTTTCAACGTCCTCAACGAACAAGGCTTGAGGTATAGGAGTGGGACGGAAAGATAACAACCGCTCAACAGCACGTCGAACGTTGGTATCCACTATCAGTCCGTTCGAGAACTGAAGCTGTAGATCAGACAAAGCGGTCAACACATCGTCAGGTGCATCGGCCGATATCTGATCACGCAGAACCTTGCACATTTCTTCGAACACAAATCTTTGTGTCGGTACATTGAATTGACAGAACGTGTCGAGTACAGCACGCGGAGGGTTTCTAAGAGGATGCGTCATCCAACCCATCGCCATATTGTATAGCGCAGCACGTTCCCTGTTACCGCGAAGCTGACTACGTCTCTGAGGACCGTCTGAACCAGCGGACCCAAAAACAGGTCCGAGAGAATTAAAGAAGCTAGCCGCAACAGGAGAAGTACGACTGCGAGTAGATGGAGAAGTATAGCACAAGGGACTAACAAGAGAAGGGGTAGAAACAGAAGAAGCAACAGGAGTAAGTAGAGCAGGAGCAGGAGCGGGAGCAGGAGTACGTGGAAGCGGAGGAGCAGTAGGAATAGCAATAGGCAAAGGAGCAGGAACAGTCGGAAGAACGGGTGCAGGTTGAGGAACAGGCTGAGGAATAGGTACAGGAGCAGGTGCAGGGGGGACCACAGGAACTGCGGTACCCTGCACATACGGAGGTGGCGACTTCATAAGATAGGACATTAAAGGATCCTCAACTGGTTCTTCCTTCCTATCCGACTCCGTAGGCAAAGCAGGATAGCATTTATCTATGGACATACGCTGTAGCCTATCAAACACTTCCTTTTCCTTATCCTCCTTATCACGCTGAAACTGCTCTGCTTTCTTTACAATGGCAGCAACACCATCTCTCTGATTACGTTTAGTCTGTCTGATCTCTTTCTGTCGGGCTTCTTTACGCCACAACCAAAAGGCATCAAACATGGCCGGCCTTGACTTTTTCTCAAACAATTTAGCCTCAAGATTATCTAAGATCGGGGTCTCAAAGCTACCATGAGGTGGCCAACTAAGGACACCATCTTTTTTAGTGTAACCAATCCAGTATTTATTAAAAGTAATCGGGCCTAGCCCGTGCTTACTGTAGAGCTCATAAGTGGGAGTTCCAACCGGAGGTATCGGACAGGAGTCCTCCAGTCGGGAATCCGTACCACAACGTCTGAAACAACTAAACAAAGTACTGCGACCAGGCATCTTGCACACTAGTCGAGTTTCACAAACGTCAAGGGTTACGGGATTTACCAAGTCCCTGCAAAGAGCAAAAACCCTCGGTTTTTGGCGGCTGCAGTCGTCAAATATCACAACAAAGTACCAAGAACCACAAATGCAATGGAACCATGCAACAACTAAGAACCACAACTAAGAACTCTGGGAGCGACCCACAAATACTTAACTCAAAGATCAATGGCGTCACCAGGAAGGCCCGTCAATCGTCTCGCTATACCAAGGTCTACGCCAGGCGCCAAAACAGGTCTACAGTCAGGGCAGCAGTCCGTCGCAGCCGTCAGGAGGCGGGAATCTTCGCGGGAAAAGTCGTCGGGCCACTTGTTTCGACAACAGGATCGATGAAGCGGAGTGCACCTTCCCTCGGAGATTTCACACGAAGTTCCTCACGATCGTCGGGCTTGGACCGGTACCACTGATGCAGCCCCACGTTGTGCGCCAACTGAAGGACTGGGTTATTTAGGACCCAGCGGTGCCAGGGGACAACACCTGAAACCTTCGTGGGTAACCTGCTCCGGCGTACGAATGACAGAGACACGGGACACTTCCTTTGGCGTCAAAGATTCAAGGTTTATTTACTGCAGGGAAACACAGAAGTCACAGGAAGTACAGCAAGTGTAGTTCGTAGAGACTGCTTCGAATTGGTTCTGTGGATCGCTCCTTTTATACACATTTTCCTCATAGGTTTATATGGTACACAAAGGTTTACGACTTGGTTCACATAATTATCCCCGAGAGGGGTCGCTTTGGTCACTTTGATACATTCAAGGTCCGGAATATAAGTGCGGAAACATTTGGCGGTTCCCAACTGTAAAAACCCATCTTCCCACCATTAGTACATTCCAATCGGCAATAAAACAGATCGAAGAAGGAACAAGGACAGGTGCAGAGGAAGATGGAAACAGTGGGGAGATTGAGAAAGGGTGTAAAAGGGAGGTATCGGGAAACACGAGCTACAGGCATCAAAGGGACGTGCCTAATGATATGCACGGCTAAGACAATAAACCGGCACGGCAAAATGAGCCTCGAGCGGGGCCATCTGCCTTACAGTATCATCCCCCTCATCATAAAGACGTTTCCAAAAAAGGACATGTGTCTTCCGCTGATATCTTGGGAATCCCAGGGTCGCGAAGCGGACAGCGCCCGTTCGCTGGCTACTTGAGGGCAAGAGACAAAATGGATGCCGTATCTAAGATGGAACCCGTGGGTACAGATGAATAAACCCACGAAACAGACGAACGGTTTAGGTTAGCACAGCGAAAATGCATACACCCACTAAACTCGTCATTTGCGGTTCATAGATACCAGACTCGACCATATTCGTGCGAGTCGAAAACACCACTTACAATCGTCACGGAACCTCAAGGTCTTGGTTAACGCCAGACCTAAGTAGGGGGCCCAATTTTTAAAGAAGGTCACAAAAGTGCACCCATGTTATATGTTCTTGTAATAGTGCAGATTTACGTCGTTCATGAATTCACAAGAATTTACAGAAGTAGGTCAGGAAATTGTACTCCTAGAAAATATTTGTGAACTGCATGTTAGCTCAAGCAAATATGCATGTGTAAATTTGCTCATGCGAAAACCTGTTGCACGGTAACAAGTTCACAATACCACCAACCACTTTTTCCACAAACCTGGAAGATGTTTTACTTTTGCTCTTGTCCGGAGTACATTTTCAACTTTTCTTTATTTGGGAAAACTTTAGAGACAAGCTGAAGAAAACCCATAAAACATGCAAGTTAGTAGGTTTGCACAGACTGAAATGGGCATGCCAACTGTGGGGAACTACTGCTACCGATACCTCCAGCCCCAGTGTGTAGAGCTCTGAAAAGGTTGCATAATAAGGGAATTGCTAGCATTCAAACACTACTATGGTATGAGCTCTGACCTAATCAGAGAGGCTATTATCAGAGCTCTTATGTCATGAGATTACTGCCATAATTTGTCATCATAATACATGGTACCAAAGGGACAAGTGGATTTTGTTACAGGACAAGCAGATTAATGAAGCAACCTGTCCCATGGGCAAGTAGACTGCAGTGGCTCGCCCATTTAGCGCCTGCATCAATGCCAGGATACCCTCAAAGGTGAGTCATGCATTATACAAATGCACATAATATTCACATCTTGAAAGTACAGAACGTTTACTTAATACATCTTACTAAATAAGCCTCATGCTTATGTCCATCTACCATGATTAGACCCTGTGACAAAACATCTCCTACTCTGACCATAAGGAATGCATGCTGTAGGAGGCTGGCTTAGTAAATGGTGCACACTTATTTAAATGAAGCACCTTGCACTAATTCAGCCTACTACATTGGTCTGCTGTGGTTGGGACTTAAGCTTGCACTGTTTTATCAGCAAATTTAGGTGTGGTTAGACAAAACAATCACTAACATTAGGCACATATAAAATACTTTTTGTAATAGTAAGTTCTATTGACCTTTTTAGATTGAGAGCTAAGGGTATACAACTGTTACAACGCATCTTTTAGCACGCAATACCATTACCACGCATCTTTTACAACGCATGCCATTACAACGCATAGCGCTTGGGGCGATCTGACATAGGGAATGGGTAGTGAATAGGTTAATTTACTATCCAATAACCTTTCCTAGTGTCCACGGGGACTGGTGTTGGAATAGTAAATTAAACTATTCACTATCCAGCACCCAAAGCACTATGCGTTGTAAAGGTATTGCGTTGTAAAAATTGCGTGGTAATGGTATGCGTTGTAAAAGTGTGCGTGGTAACATCATACATCCGAGCTAAGGGTTTACCACAACCCTTTCTACAATCTCGAAGTTTATTTTTTACAAGGGTAGGTAGATGCAACCCACACTACACCTAGTTTACCATGTCTTTAGTTGGGAAAGCCAGTGGGTCCCAACCTTCTAGATACAGAGGTCTTAAGTTCCAGGAACTTAGGACCCCAGCTGCATCCAGGAAGTTAGAGACAGGTAGCAACCCCTTAAAGAGTAACTCCTAGAGATGATCATGCAGTATGACACCCAGAATCCGGAGGGATCAGAAGGGCAGGTGGCCTTTGGTAAGGGTGAGTCTCAAGAAGAAGGGTTGGGTGGTTCACCTCAGTGACCCCAATTATGACCATGACCATGAGGAGTCTGAGGACCCCACACTGGTAAACTTTGATCTCCCAGAGAATGGCTCAGATGACCCAGGGGAGACCCCTGGAGGTAAGTCACCCTTTGTTCTTCCTGGGAGGGTTGAAAGAGTTCAGGGGAGGGCTAGGGCCTCCTCTGTGAATTCCAATGCCTCTGTCACTTCCATAGGGGCCCCCGTCTCTAGCAAGAGGGAGGACTTCTTAGAAAGGGAATACCACTTGCTTAAGCTTGAGAGAGCTAAGCTCGAGATCAAGAAGGAACAGTTGGCCCTTGATAAGGAAACCCTGGAAGTGCAAAAGGTTAGGAAGAATTTTGAGGACTAGGGTCCCATGGTGGCAGCACTAGTGAGCCTAGGATCTGGGAGCAATCTTTTGATACTAGGAACCTGAGCAGGATAGCCCCTCCTTACAAGAAGGGGGATGATATCCATAAATGGATCACTGCCCTGAAGACGGCCTGTAAGGTACAGAAGGTCCTCAAGGACAGTGGGTAACTATCATGTGGCTCACATTTACTAGAAAAGTCAGATACAGAGATTCTCACTGTCAAAGAGGAAGATTCTGACAACTACACAGTCTTGAAGAGTGCCTTCATAGATGGGTTTGGTTTAACAACTGAGCAATACAGGGGTAAGTTTTGGGACACACTGAAGACACACACCTAAGACTGGGTTGACTTTGTAGACACTGCTATTAAGGCTCTGGAAGGCTGGCTTCATGGTAGTAATGTGCATGAATATAAGGGATTGTACAATTTATTGATGAGGGAGCACATCCTTAATAATTGTCCAAATCAGCAGCTGCACCAGTACCTGGTGGACTCTGATCTGACCTCTCCCCGAGAAGTGGGAAAGAAGGCAGATAAATGGGTCCACATCAGTGTGAAGCAGAACAACAATGGTGTTGGAGGTGACCAGAAACTGCAAGATTCGTCTAAGGCCCAAGAGAAGGGTGGTGAGAAAGGTAAAGACAAAAATGAGTCTTCACAAGGCCCCAGAAATCTTCCTCTAGGGGTGGTTCCCAAAATTCCTCTTCCTCTGGCAAGGGACCTTGGTGTTAACTGTGTAAGGAGAAAAGCCACAGAGCAAGGGATGCCAATTCTCTAAAGATAACACCAAAGAACCTACTACTACTGCCCCTAAGGCAACTAGCACCCCTAGCACCAGAACAAGTAGCAGTAGTGCCCCCAAGAGATTAGTAGAGTTAGGCTTGGGTTCTGAAGTGGGTTCTGGCCTAGTCAAAACACCCACTCAGGCTGTCCTTGTCTGTGGCAGTGGCATGGAACTTGCCACTTTACTTGTAAGTCCCACTAACTTGGGCAAGTACAGGCAACAGCCTCTGATTAATGGACAGGAAGCAGTGGCATAATCTGATCATACTTGGTCAACTTTACCAAGTGACCAATGCGAGCAAGGTCAGAACTTATTATTCCTTGGCAGACGTAAATCTCAGCTCTAGAGGACCTACCAGGGGACTGTCTGTTGGGCAATGATTTAGAAACTCCAGCCTGGTCTGACACCAGTTCAAGACACATGCAGAGATGAAGGTAATCTCTGCCAGTGCATTTGCTGTTACTAGGGCCCCGGCCAAACAGGCAACGGGGGAGCTCTGGAACCTGGAAAAATGGACCAGCTAGCAAGAAAAAGAACAGGAAGGGTTAGGAATTATCCTCCTCCCAGACTCCCATTGAAGACCAGTCTCACGAGGGAGAGGATCTTAGCCCCTGTGAAGGAACTGTCCCTGAAGAACTTGGGCCTGACACAGCAGAGTTCTTGGGGTAGGGGGGCCCTTCAAGGGCCAACGTAAGTCTGGAGTAGAAATCCTGCCCCTCTCTTGAACAGCTCAGGTAGCAAGCTGCTGCAGAAGAGACAGGGAATGTCAGTGGGTCCCATAGGATCTATTGGGAAGATGGGCTTCAGTTGTCTGTGTATGGAGACCTCAAGCCTGGTACCACCAGGAGGTTGGTTATACTTCAGAAATTCAGACGCTTTCTTCTCTCCCTAGAACATGACATTTCCCTTGTAGGACATCTTGAGCAAAGCAAGACTTGGGACAGGCTTGTCCCTCACTTTTACTGGGCCCACATGTCTGAAGATACGAAGGAGTTTTGTCGCTCCTGCGTCACTTGCCAAGCCAGTGGTAAGTCATGTGGCACTACAAAGGCCCCCTTAATTCCACTTCCAGTCATTAGGGTTCTCTTTGACAGGGTAGGGGTAGGCATTGTTGGTCCCCTAAATCCTCCTACAGCATCTGGACACAGTTAGATCCTAGTGGTGGTGGACCATGTCACTAGGTATCCAGAAGCTATTCTACTTAGGACCCCTACAGCTCCTGTTGTGGCTAGGGCCCTTCTGTGAGTCTTTTCAAGAGTGGGGTTTCCTAAGGAGGTCTTGTCAGACAGAGGTACACACTTCATGCCTAGCTATATAACTGCAATGTGGAAAGAGCGTGGTGTAAGCTGTAAGTTTACCACACCCTACCATCCACAATGCAATGGGCTTGTTGAAAGGTTCAACATGACCCTCAAGGATATGATCATGGGGCTCCCAGAAAAGCTCGGGCGAAAATGGGATGTCTTACTGCCCTGCCTTCTCTTTGCCTATAGAGAGGTGCCTCACAAGGGTGTAGGCTACAGCCCATTAGAACCTCTGTTTGGACATCCAGTTAGGGTCCATTGTGTCTGGTTAAGTAGGGATGGGAGAAACTTCTCAAACTCCTAAACAGAACATTGTGTACTATGCCCTTGGCCTGCATTCATGCATGTCTGAGTACATGAGAAAGACCAGCAAAAACCTTGAAGCCAGCCAGGAGCTTCAGAAAGCTTGTCAAGATCAAAAGGCAGCACTGACTGTTTATGAGCCAGGTCAGAAAGTGTGGGTGCTGAAGCATGCGGCCCCAGCAGCTCCCCAAGGCAAGTAGAGTTGCCCCCACACTATCCGTGAGAAAAAAAGATGAGGTTGCCTACTTGGCAGGCCTAGGCACTCCCAGAAGTTCTCAGAGAGTTCTTCATGTGAACCACCTAAAGCCTGTTATTGACAGGGCTGACATGAGATTGCTCATGGCAACTGATGAGGGTCGGGAGGAAGAGAGTGATCCACTCCCTGATCTCCTCTCTCATGACCCTGTTGATGGGTCAGTTGGTGGAGTAGCCTTGGCAGACCACCTCACTGACCTACAGCCAGCTGATTGTAGACAAGTCCTCAATCAGTTTTCCAACATGTTCTCTCTGGCTCCCAGACAAGTCACCTGGTGTACCCATGAAGTGGACACAGGTGGCAGTGCCTGTCAAGATTAAAATATATAGACAGCCTGACCATGTCAGAGACTAGATCAAGAATAAGGTCCGAAAGATGCTGGACTTGGGGGTCATTGAACCTTTGGATAGTCCTTGGGCTAGCCCTGTAGTCCTTGTACCAGAACCTCACACCCAAGATGGCAAGAGAGAGATGAGGTTTTGTTTAGACTATATAGGTCTCAATGCAGTCACTAGGACTGATGCTCATCCAATTCCCAGGGCAGATGAGCTGATTGATACTCTGGCCTCAGCCAAGTATCTCAGTACATTTCACCTGACTGCTGGTTACTGGCAAATCAGACCCTCTCATGATGCCAAAACAAAGACAGCATTACAAGCCCTAGTGGGCGTTAGCAATTTATTGTAATGCCTTTTGGCTTGAAGAATGCAACTGCCACATTTTAGAGGTTGGGGAACAAAGCTCTCACAGGCCTAGAAGCCTGTAGTACAGCAAAAGGCAGGCCCCACTATCAAGGCCACAGAGTGCCAGATAGGGCAGAGCAAGGTTGTGTACCTGGGCCACATTGTAGGTGAAGGCCAGGTTCAACCATTGGAGAGGAAAATACAGACCATAATGGACTGGGTTGCTCCCACCACCCAGACTCAGGTCAGAGCTTTCTTGGGCCTGACTGGGTATTACAGGAGGTTTGTTAAGGTGTATGGGTTTATAGTGAATCCCCTTAATGATCTTACCTCCAAAAGGATGCCTAAGAATGTTTATTGGACAATTAGCTATCAGAAGGCATTGGATGGCCTGAAGCAGGCCATGTGCACTGCCCCATTCTGCTAAGTCATGATTTCTCCAAAACCTTCATTGTCAAACAGGTGCTTCTGAGATAGGTGTAGGCGCAGTTCTATCACAACTTAATGCAGATGACCGGGACCAACCAGTACCTTTTATAAGCAGAAGGTTTACCCCCAGGGAGAAGCGTTGGTCAGCTATTGAGAGGAAGGCCTTTGCTGTGGTCTGGGCCATGAAGAAGTCGAGGCCATACCTGTTTGGCACCACTTCATTGTTCAGACAGACCATAGGCACCTCTTATGGCTTAAACAGATGAAGGCTGAGAATCACACACCTTTGAGGTGGTCCATTTCCCTACAGGAAATGGACTTTTCTGTGGAACATAGACCTGGGAGTAACCATACCAACGCAGATGGGCTCGCCAGATATTTCGATTTAGAAAATGAAGACTCACCTGGGTAAGGTTAGTCTCATCTTCTTTCATTTGGGGGGTGTAGGATAGTAGGATCTGCGTTCATGGTTACCCCCACTTTTTGCTGGTGTCAGTATGTTTTTTTGACTGGTCTGCTAATCAGGACCCCAGTCACTGTGTTTCCTCCCTAAATTTGACTTGGTACGTACTTCTGTGCCTCCACAATTGGCTACTGGTGTACCCTTCTAAATCCCTAGTATATGATACTAAGGTACCCAGGGCATATGTACACCAGGGGTCTCTCATGGGCTGCAGCATGTATTGTGCCACCCATGAGAGACCACTCAAACTGTAACTACAGGCCTGCCATTGCAGCCTTTGTAAGTTGGTGCTTGCTCCTCTCATGATAGATATAAGTTTCCTTATATCTGAGCTCCCTGTACTTAAAACCTATAAGTCACTCCTCTTGTAGGCCTTTCAGTCCTGAAGCCAGGGTCTTGGTTATAAGTGTGAGGGTTCCCCTGCATGAGCCGGACACCCCTACAAACCCCGGAGTCGATTCTCCAGGAATTGTAAGTGTGGTCAGTAAGTACCCAGGAACACCATGCTGCTGTGTTCCCACTCTGCACACAGCCTCGGTGGGTACTTACCTTGGGTGGTTCCTTGTGTTCTTGTGTTCCTTGTGTCCTCAGCTCCTCTGAGTTTCCTGGTCCAAGTCCCAACTTTGGTCGCAGTTTGCATTCTACTTTCTTAATACATGGTTTGGTCTCCCCTGAGGACCACTGTATTTTGTGTTTACTTACCTGTTACAATTGAAGTATTCTTGTGTATTTGTGTTTATATCTCCTGGTAGGAAATATACCAATGTGTTAATGAGTGTTGTGTAAAAAATATAACTATTTTTATATATACACTGTGTGGTGTTTTTTCGTTTAACCTACACTACTGATTAGATCTGGTAACACAAGCTGCTTGACACTCCTCTATTGTTATGTAAGACCACTAAAATCACCACAAGGGTTGTCTAGAGTAGTGCACGGTGCTTCACATAAATGAGTGTGCACCATATACTAAACCAGCCTCCTACATTGCCTCCTACACATACCATGTTGATAATCTTGTCAATCGTGGCTGGAGACCTCTGCCTCCTCCTATCTATCTTTTCTGAGCAAAGATTGCTGCCATGGTGGTGAATATCTCTGCACACATATGTATACTACTTGGTATTAAATGTTGGAGTGGTGGAAATGTTGATTAATTACTCAGAAATGGGTGAAGTGAAGGGAAATTTAAGGGGGGATATTGAGAGGCACATGATAATACTAAAACACACAACCATCAAAGAGTAAGATCATTGCAACGTACTTCCAAAGTGACTACTGCCCTTTTTGTCACAACTCAATTAAATGAGTGATCGAGCCCAACCTTGGAGTAAGTGGCCAACCACTGGTACTCCAATATACTCCCATAGACAACAATGGAGGCAGCAAATTACATCTCATGATAACTAATGTTACATTAATGAAATAAAGTTGACAATGAAATTATACATTAAATTAAGGTAAAGATTGTGCATCATTTTTCAATATTCTTTATATGTTTACAATTTAATAGTAGACTTGGTTTAGAAATCATTACATAAATGTTTAAACATTTTTAAAGAAAATAAATACAATTTATATGTTTTCAATACATACATTTTAACAAGTCTGCCAAACAGAAAATACAAATAAAATTGTTAGCAAGGGTGTTGTTCATTATTATATAATAAGTTATATTATAAATTAAATTTATATATTTAAATTATTTTGTATTTAATACATATTTAATGTGATGAGTGAATGTGTTGTAATACTGTGTTAGTTCAAGGGTAATAATAAAGTGTTTGAATTATTTAACCTTTATTTTATACATGAACATTTGTTTCTTTTTTTTAAAGTAATACACTTTATTAAATGTCCTTATACTTCCCACAGGGAGAGCAATTATTAAATTTCCTTTTACTTCCCATAGGGAGAGCTCTACCCAAAGGATATTTATCTCCACCAATAGGGGAAAAGTTGCCAGTAGTGGTTTTACAGCAGTAACTTATGTTGTAGGAGCCTTAACTCCTCTCATTTCATTAGGCGAAGAAAAATAAGTTTACACCTAGGCATAAACCTCCACTCGGTAATGGTGTCTAGGAAAAAAGTGAAAAGTTACACCTAGGTGTAGAAGTAGATCTCCACAAGTAAATATAAACATGTTTATTTACCTTTGTGATTTGACCCATCACTTCTATAACCCCCCATTAATTGTACATTTTCCCCAGTATTAGCTTGACTGGATTCTTACCTCTCCAAATTGAGCATTTTCGTCAATATTTGGGATTTTTAAATTAGAATAGTCTTTTGACCTCCCCTACACTCCCCAACTGCATACTCTCTCCCAAAAGTTTATTGGGTTGGACTTAGAATAGTAAATCGTACCCCTGCAAATCATGCACTTTCCTCAGTGTATCATGGAAGGGAGCAAGAACAGCAGATCACCCCCAACCAAATTATAAACATTCTCCAATATTAGCTGGACCAGAGTTAGGGGCCTATTTACAAACATTTCATGCAGTGCAGCAAGCCACCTTGCTGCGCAGCACTGCGTGACAGGGAAAGGGCAAGAATGCACTGTATTTAAGTCAATACGGAGCATTCCTGCCTTTTCCTCTGTACTGGCGTCCTTTTGGCAGCCTCTCGCACCATGCACCATGTTTCGAGGGTGGCTCTATTGCATTAAGGATTGTTTTTTCGCACCTTCCTGTTCAAAAACAATCCTGAGAGGCAAATTCCTCTTCCTATGTGTGTAGCACACATAGAAAAAGGAATGCAGAGGAGAAATAAAGATATTTCTCCTTGTTACACCTCCCATGGAAGGCATATATTTTTGGTACATTCCCAGGTCTGCCATTTCTGGTAAATCCGGAAATGTGTCAAAAACTATGGGTGTTGTGTGGGAACACCCACATAAAGCCCATGGAATGCCTTCCCAGGAGAGAGTAAGGCAATGTAGCGATTTACACTGTGTTGATTTACTCCAGATTTATGGAGCCACTCAGGGCCATGCAAAGTGGCCTTAGGTGGCTTCATAAATCTCATTTAGGACTTGTGTCACTCTTGCACCACCTTGTGTGATGCAAGAGCGACGCAACTCCGCTTGTAAATAGGCTCCATTGAGTAATGAATCTTACCCTCAAAAGTATGCACTTTGTTTAATGCCTAGGGATTTGGCGTATGAGTAGTATGTTCTTGTCCCCATCTTCGCCCCAATTAAACACCTTCAACAATTATTTTTGAACGGAAGTTAGAACAGTAAATGTAACCCCTACAAATTTTAGAACTTTCTCAAATGTATGAGTGTTTTGAATTAGAATAATATAACTGCCTCTTATCCCTTTTATACACCTTCCTCATAATGTGTTGGACTGAAGCTGAGTAGTAATTTTTCACCCGTCTCTTAATGTAAACATGTTGTTGTTATATCACAAAAATACCAAATTAATTATCAAAATTTTTAGTTGTGATTCATATTTTAAATTGATACATTTTTAGAAGTCAATATGTATGAAGTCAGTATTTAGGAAATGCTATTTTTGTAGCACTATATTTTTGTGGTCCAGCCATCTTCCTTATCAAAGACTTTCCCTGCGTAAATGAAAAAAAAAGCTGCATGGTTGCTGAATTCTTTGGTAGGCAAGATGAGATTAGAGATCTTTTTTTATGTGAACAGCAGCTGTCAAATCTCCAGCTCATACAGTTTGGAAATATCAGACTCAAATACATTACCATGCACATATCCTATTGTTCTTAGACACCCTCCTAAAAAAATCATCTTTTTTTTGTCAAATCTGTTTTTATTGTTATTTAAAAGTCACTCATTACATTGCAGATTTCACTCATAGAAATTTGATGGCAGATATACAACTTTCGTAGGTACATTAGTACATGACATAGTATGGAACAGGTATACCAGCTTTGTACTGAGTGATACAGCAGATGTTCGTCCAAAGTAGTCTGAACTATTGCTCGCCTGCCTGTGTGTAGAGTAGACTCCTAGGCCATCCAAGGACCCTAATGTTGGCCGCTCAATGGTCCGTACAGTTTAGGGCTGGCCTTTCATCTTGAGCTTGGAAACACTAAAAAATCATCTTCTTACTTGAACATTCAAGCTTTTGCTGCCACTCAATACCAAATCCGCTGATAATATTGCCCCTTTGACTATAATTGCCAATGCTGGCTCCTTGTTTTTAACTATTCCTCAGATCAAGGGAAATGTATGTAAAGTCTCTAGATATTTATGTTTATTCCTCTATATAATAACCCCAAATCAGATACATTGAACATTAATGATTTTCGACCAATCGTCGCTAGTTTCTAAGTGCTGGGCACACTTATTGCTAATACATTATTAGAAGCATGGAAAAAGACTTCAGTCCAAGCTGCATTACTGATACAGCCATCATACAAGAAACAAATAACACTTTATACGTCTAGGCAATATATGGGACTTTTTCTACTTATCCTTCTAAAACTCATTTCTGGTATTGGCACTGTAGACTATCGAGAGCTTCCCAGCATCTTATAGGTATGATCAGCATTGATGATTTGGGGTCTGATTTATAATTTGATGGACTGATTAAACTCTAATATGGTGGCAGAATAATGTCCTCGCCAGACAAAAATGAAATGTCTTTCGGCCAGGCAGACATTTCAAGTGCTGTAACTTTGTCAGATGGCTCTGTCAAACTGGAAGGAGCCGTATGGCACAGTTACAATTTAAAAGAAAAAAGATCCCAAAGCTGGATTTTCTTTTTGAAAATAGAAAACACATTCCCCCTTGCCATCGGAGTCCTCTCCCATGGTGAGGGGGACATTGAGCACTGTTCAGCCTCCCTTACAGTCAGAATTTTCCTGGCAGTTATGGGCATTGAAAAACAGCCATGTGTCCACCCATTTAAATTAGGTGGGTGACCACATAGCCAGTTCTCTGAAGTTCCTCACTCTGTCCAACCATAGTACAAGTTTGACCACAGTGATGACAGAGTATCTTTGAAGTCAGGGCATTTAAATCAGGTGGGTCAACCATAGTCTTGGCGGGAAGCATACTCCTTCGTCGTTGAGATGGAGTTTCTGCTCTGCTAAGTTTTAAATCAGGCACCTGGAAAATGTTAAATGTGAAGACACAGGGCCTCATTACAATAGCCACCACCGGAGGAAGATCCTTCTCCTACCTGACAACCAAGACATGGAACTCCCTCCCCATCCACCTCCGGCTAACCCAGGACCATCTCTCCTTCAGGAAGAAACTCAAGACCTGGCTTTTCAAACAGTAAAGTACCCCTCTCCCCCAGCGCCTTGAGACCCCTCCGGATGAGTAGCGCGCTTTATAAATGTCATGATTGATTGATTGAATAGTGTCTGAGCTTTCTGACCTAAGTGTATACCCATGATTGCGCACTTTTCGGAATTATGAGTTTTGAGCTTTTTATCGCATTGGATTATTATAGGGTGTGTTTATTTACTGTACCATGCAGATTTTTTTTTATTAAATACCAAAATCCACATCCTATTCTCTGAAAAGTCATAATAGGTACTATTTATGGCACCCGATAATGTACCCTGGGGTATTGTTATTTATGAAATGTGATATATAGCACCTTCTTTACACACCAACCCATAATCAGGCCCACAATCTTGCAACCAAGGGGTCTCTCAAAGCTCTATCTTATCCTCTTCATTGTCCAACATTTACATGGAATCTGTCAGGAACTCAATTTGAAACAAACATCACTATGCCCCAATAGGGGTATGATATGTATCTGTGAATGTAACTATGGAAAACACATAACCTATGTCCTTGAGTAGGTGTGGCAAATTCCAACCTGTAAGTGTCTTCATTTTTGGAAGCCTAACCAACCTAAAACAGAATCCATTTTTCAAGTCTCCCCACAACGGCCCCGTCCCGCATTGGGACTCTTAACTATCTTATCCAACGTTAAATTCCTGGACTCACTCATTGTTACTACATACATACAGACCATCACATCAACAAGATGAAAGGAACACAATTTTAAACATGGATATTGAGACATTAAAAGTCCTGGGCTCAGTGGTTCAGGCCTGTTTTGACAATATCAGTATATGGAAAGGCTCTTCTGAATGGTTTCCAAAAAATGTGTCTTTGACAGAAATTATGTTAAACACGGGAATATAGTTCATCATTGTTGCTTGCTGCTTTGACCACATCTATCTGGCTGTGGTGACTATTCTTATTGCATTTTCGGAACAGCTTGACCTACATATATGGCTAGCCACTCCTACGATACTTTATCTCAATAACAATGTCCTTCCTAGTGCATCGCATTCTCATACTATCAGGAAACATTCTCTAGATGTCTATGGATCACGGTATTTGATTTCTGTCCCTTGGCTCTTCCTGTATCAATTTTGTGTATTCTAAATTTTGTATTTGAAAACTGTTGCATCTTGTGATGGTACTGCCAATTGTGTTGCTATCCTTAGAACCGTTATCGATTCAATATTGTTTGTATTCTTTTGGTTGCCCCAGTCTACAGCTTTCTGAGAACCACAAAAATAAACTCTAGTTAAAACAGGGGTGCTGTGTGAGCATCTGGATGATTTGTTTTATTCTTATCCTCCAAGCAGGGAGGATGGCTCAGTCAGTTGAGCGCTCGCCAATAAATGTGGTGATTTTCAGGTCATGGGGACTGTTAATTCTCCAATCCATTCAATAAACTTAGGGGCATATTTACAAAACAATGACGCAGCATTGTGCTGCAAGCAATTTAGCTGCACCACACTGCATCATTTAAAAAACACAGGAATGCTCTGTATTCATAAGATTAGTGCGCACCTGTGTGTTTTCCCTAGTGCCCGTGCTAAAAAAGCTGCCTAGCACCAAAGCAGACACTGTTGTGCCATGGTGCAAGGGTGCCTGGTTGCAGGGATGATTGCTTATGTGCAGGAAGGTGTACCTGCACAGAAACAATCATTAAAGACGATTTGCTCCTTTTATGTGTACTGCAGAATGCAGCACACAAAGAAAGAGCAAAAAACAAGGAGAAATAAAAGTATTTCTCCTCATTGCGCCACTCTAACACCTGCTTTTTCAAGCGAGCGTTTTTGGCGCTGCCTCAGATTTACACATCCTTGTAAATCTGGGGCAGCGTCAAACAGCAATGGGTGTTGCTGTATAATTCCCTCAGCAACACCCATTCCACGCTCCTTTCACGCAAAGTGGTGCATGAAAAAGGGACGTATTTACAAGGCCATGGAAAGCCATGCATGATGGCTCTGTGTGGCCTTGTAAATATGAGCTTTCATAGAGCGCCACCGAAGAAACAAAAAAAGTGATGCTCTGGTGGGCATGGGGCTTGTAAATATGCCCAATTAGTGTATAAGAAACTGGGTTGTTGGCTGACTGGGGTTGAAGTCTTGGTCCAGCAACAGCCAAAATCCAATGCAGGGTGAACCACTAGAAGTCACTAAATTAACCTATACTTAACCCTGGGTAGCTTGGCCCACAAGCAATCAGACTTAACTTGGAGGCAATGTGTAAAGTATTTAAGCAGAACACAAACAGTAATAACGTGAAAACACAACAAAAGAAAAATTCCAAACCAACTTTGAAAAATAGATCATATTTTATTTTTAAAGAATTAAGTGAAAATAGTTCCTAAAAGCACAAAGTGCCAACAAGGGATATCTGATTGTGCTGGGCTGGGACAATGTCAAAAGTTCAGGCAACCACGATGGAGCATGGGCTAGCCATAGGGACCAGGCATGGACGCTGAGCAAAAAGGACCTTAGTCAGAAATGCGTAGACGTTGAAGATCCTGTCAATGAGGAAGATGCGGTATGCAGCCGGAACAATGCCTCAATGTCAAAGCAATGTGTTGGTATCGATCCTCCCAGTGGCAGCGATGTGCTGGTCCTGATCCACGCAGCACCAGCGATGCATCGGCTTCGATGAGTGCAGGGGATGCATTGTGGAGTTCCCCGCATCTTTCTTTAGGTTGCCTTCGACTGAGTTGTGAAGATCTTGAGCCAGGGAAAGCATCACAGAGTGGTTGTTCCGAAGGTGATGAGTCAGGTCTAGACACACAGCAGAGGGGATGCACCAGTTCTGGTCACACAACAGGGGCGATACGCTGGTCCCGAGCCACACAACAGTGCCAATGCGCTGATTCAAGAGAGGATGCATGTGTTTGGCTGAACCAAGCACCTTAGGCCCACTTCCAAGTATCCAGGACTGGCGTGGCACCACTTGGTAGGGCAGACTCACAGATGGTAGAGCCTAGGTGCAAAAGCAGAATACTTGGAATTGTTTTATGTCCCTGAGACTTTAGATCAGGAGCACAGCCAAACAGCCCACATAGTCACTCTGGGTTCTGGGGGTCAAGTGATGAAGGTCCAGTCCTTCTCACCTAGACCAGGAGTGCAGCAGGCCAACACAGTAAAAAAGCAGTTCTTCCAGAGCAAGAGCCCAGCAGAGTGGCAGTCAGTCAGCAGCACAGCAGCAGCACAGCAGTTCTTCTTCCTGGCAAAGATCTACAGCTTCAGAAGTGCGGGAGACTTCAAAGAAGGGTTTTTGAATTGCACAGAGGTCCTCCCTTCCTGCCCTGGCTCCAGACTCACTACAGGGGGGCATGCAGGCCTTTGTGTATGGACAGGACCCAGCCAGGATAAGTGTGAGGTTGTGCCCAGCTTCTCCCTCCCATTCTCCCAGGTTAGCCCATCAAGTCACACCTAAGCTACCATTGTGCGTGGCTGTTTAGAGGGAATACACAAAGTCCAGCTGTCACCCACCCCAGACATGCAATCAAAGACAGGCTGCAGACACACAGGACTAAGAGCAAGAAAGTGCCAACTTTCTAAAAGTAACAAAAGTATCTAGATCAGAGTGCACTCCTTCTCTTTTGTGTAATCCACATGTAAATGCATATTCAGATTTGCGTGCGCATCGTTTTAGTGGCCCGTCCCCGGTCACTATTTCAAAATGAAGACTCAAAGGTGCGTCACGAACTCACCAAACTGGCGCACTGAATTGAATGGGACCTTTTCCCTTCCAGTACGTTGCTTCCATCCATATTTTGTCCAAAACAAACTTCGGGGAGGCGAGCGAGGATAATGACGTGGGATGAGTGGTTATGGCGGCGAGTGTGGAGTGCAGTGAATCGGGGTTGGGTGTAAGATGCGAGGATTGAAATGAGAGTAGGGGGAGGATGCATGTGAGTGTGTAATGTAGATTGAAGGTTTGGGGAGGTTTGAATGTGTTTCGTGAATGGGAGGTTTATTTGTTAGCTGGATTCTTGCTCTGGGAGGCATTGTGGGGTGTGTAGTATTTTGAATGGGTTGGGTTCGCATTAGGTGGGGGGACGGCTTAGGATGATTGAGGACACGTAAGTTGGAGTACCGGTTATATTACGGTCTGTCTGGGAAGGTGATTGCGTGAGGAGTTTTTGTGTGAGAGTCAGAAAAGAGGACATTGGCTACATTAAGAACACAGGCTTAGGTTTCATAAGGTAAAAAGTGGGCATTGATTTGAGTTGGTGATTGCAAGAAAAGTGTTTGGGAGAGTTAGAAAATAGGTTTATTAGAGATGATTATTTCACTCAGGGTGATGGTTAGGATAGTTGCTTGGTGGTTTGAGGAGGGGAGAATGTGTTTTTAGTGCTTTGAAGAATTTGGTCAGCATGTTAACAGTGGGGTGGAAGGAGAGTAAGGTTTACTGTATTTTGTTATTTAAATTGCACATTTATTTTATGCAATTGGTATAGCTGTTCTCGTTGTATTTTGCAGAAACCCATGATGAAGAGCCTTTGGCTCGAAATGCATTGGGTTGCACAAACGGGGCCTACATTGGTGTTTATTAAATTACACGTGCCATTGTTTAAAAGCATGGAATGGAAAGCAGCTGCATTTGAAAATGTTCAATAAACATCAAAATTGTATTCCGTCGTCTCTGTGGCATTTATAAGTTAAAGATGGATGAATACAGTGATTGCAAGGTCAAGTTTTGTACAAAATATGGATGAAAGCAACTCACTGGAAGGGAAAAGGTCCCATTCAATGCAGTGCGCCAGTTTGCTGCGTCTGTGACGCACCTTTGAGTCTTCAACTTTCTAAAAGTGGCATTTACAACATTGTAACAATAATTCTGACATTGCCATTAAAGATTATTTATTATTACAATTCTATGGGTACTAAACATGACAGATCCATCTCCTCTCCATTAGGAATGACAGTTTATTAAATGTGATAAGTAATCCCCAATGTTATCCTATGAGAGGGGTAGGCCTTACATAGTGAAAAAAGAATTTAGGAGCTTTTCACTACCAGGACATGTATAACTTAAACGTACATGTCCTACTTTTTAGTTACGCAGCACCCTGCCCTATGGCCTACCTTGGGCCTACCTTAGTGGTGACTACTATGTTATAAAAGGGAGTTCAATGCTTGGTAAGAGGTTTTAAATGCAAAGTCAACATGGCAGTATGTGACCGCCTTTAGGCTGCATTGGCGGGCCTGGGACAAGTTTTACAGAGCTACTTAGTTGGGTGGCACACCAAGTTCTGCATGCCCACCAGTAGCATTTAATTTACAGGCACTGGGTATCAGGTATACCACTCTACAAAGGACTTATAAGTAGATTAATTGTGCCAATTAGGTGTATGCCAATCAAACCATGTTTAGGGGCGTAAGCATGAGCAGCTTAGCACTGATTAGCAGTGGTAAAATGTACAGAGTCCTCAGGTAAACAAAACCTAACTCAGCAAAATTGGAAGCAAGCAGGCATTGTGTCATTAAATGAGGTCGTATTAACATATTTTATTTACAATGCTTAAAAAAAGGCAGAAGAGTGTTTCAAAGCGTTATAACAAATTATTTCTATCATTTAAACGGTCTAATACAGCTGTTCTTCACCAGTGATCCGGGGACCCCAAGGGATATGCGACAGGAGAAACAGATTATTGAAGTGTATATAAATAAAGAAGCAAAATGTAAAATTGACAAATTTGAAAAAGTTCCATAAATGTGAAGGAATTTGAAATTGGAGGCTAAAAATTAAGATGGAAATCCTCAGATTCAGTTGTGGGAGAAATGCAAATGCATCAGAAAGTATATACCATTGAATTTGGGTGTCCTCAGTTGAATTTAGAAAAGCCCCAAGCTTCCCATTAAAATAACAGTGTTCATTTTTTATATGTGGAACCTTTTCTGAAAGCACGCCACACTTCTGTTTACTGCCATAGCGCCAGGAGACGCATTGAACTCTTTCTGTTGCCGCTGCCGCATTTCTTTTCCGCAGCCGGCTAATTGAGGACCACAGGGCCCAGGAACCAGTGTGCGCTGCGGCAGGAGCCGCATGCGTCACGCCCCCTGTGACAGACTGCCCATAAAGCGGGGTCAGGCCCTCGCTAGGCGGGACGTGCGCGGGCGTACTGGGCCAAGCCCGGGCCAAGGGTGGACCCGTCCGAGACAGGAGGAGGCCGGGCAAAGCAACATCTCTGTCATCCGTGTTCCGATTAATCCATTGAGGTGAGCTAGTGCTGCTTGACTTGGTCATTTAATATGGGGAAGCACATGGGACCACTTCCTCATTGACCTGTTACAACCAGCATCAGTAGTATGCTGGAAAGGGCCGTTAGTATAGTGGCCAATGAAATTGAAATGACCGAGAGACGTCTTTCCCTATGCATAGGGTCTTCTCAGCTTGGTTCAACGACAGGGGCAGACTGTGACATTTATACTACAGCTTGTAATGTGATGGGCACTAATTTGAATGTGATCCTGCCAAATGGCTCAGATATCAACATTGTGGCATCTGCCATTTTGCACAGTGACGGAGCAAACCATGCTATGATTTCAACAGACCCAGTCTCCTCTGTAATACCTTGTGATTCTGATTTAGCTCCTGGGGAGAAATGTAAAAGAAAGCCCACCAAACTCATAAGTGCCAAGATGAAGCAACCAATCCGTTCGAATTCATCTCGCTGATGAGGAACAATAATTCCGAAACACCGGTGTACAGAGTTGGTGCTGCAACTTTGCTTTCTACACTTCCAGAGCTACGAAAGGCGCACACGCCTAGAAGGACTGCATCTACCGTGATGCTCTTGGGTTACACCCGCTGGTGAGGTCAGTAGTGAGCGACCCATAGACTATATACTTATATATGGTTCCCTTGAACCATTTGATCTGACGAGCTCGGATACCGCTCCTACGTGCCTTGAGTGGTACCATACCTGTGAATACTTTGGCAGCCTGCCCAGCAAACCCTGAAGAAACCTACACTCTGCTGATGAGGAACAATAATTCCGAAACACCGGTGTACAGAGTTGGTGCTGCAACTTTGCTTTCTACACTTCCAGAGCTACGAAAGGCGCACACGCCTAGAAGGACTGCATCTACCGTGATGCTCTTGGGTTACACCCGCTGGTGAGGTCAGTAGTGAGCGACCCATTGACTATATACTCATCTCGCACCTTGCTTAGCTCATGGATACGATGTTCCCCCTCTTCCAAGCATTCGTAAGTTCCTGTATACATTTTAAACACTCCAAACAAGAACCTTGGTTGCACTGCGAGCACCCAGACTGATATTGTTCCTTCTGAGTGTTGTAACCAAGGGGAGTCTTTTATTAATCTCGTTGTGGAGACCGTGTGTGGTCACATTAGAGACTTTTTGGACAATCACTTTGCATCTTTGTGGGAACTATTGGATCGTACAGCTATACTTGGTGTGGATTTAAGTTCTCAAATCAATTCTATTGATAAGCGTGGGAAGGCAGACTTTAATGTGCCAGTGAACAATGTTGATATTCCAATTTGTGTACCAAAGCCTACTATACCTACTGGCTCTTGTGGCATATGCAACAAAGTTAAGGGATGTTTTATACCAGAGCCTAGCAGCACACAATATAGCACTTCTAATACCGACAGAACTGGAGGGTTGCCAGTTAAAAACCCATAATTGCCTCTCATTTCTTCCAGTGCTTCTATCAGTGCTCAGGCAGGTGTTACTTCTGGGGTAGGTAAATTAAGGCAGGGTGGCTCTCACCCTATGTGTGGCCCAAACCCTAAGTGTAGCAGGGATCGATTGAACTTACCACCAGCAGCCTGCCCTTATATTGTGGTATCGGCAGGGGTTCTGCCCCTTAATGGTAAATCAAACTGAAACCTGGGACCAATTACGCAACAAAAGTGCTGACTGGCTGTCTAGGCACAAGGGATTAGAGCATCCCTTATTAATAATATCATCATGGTACGCATAGTAGGGTGGGTGGGACAGTCTCAAAAGAATATTGAGGGAGGCTGTATAGTCATCAACTTTCGTAACACATCATTGGTCAAATCTATAATAATGGCTCAGGAGGTTACCACCAACATTCCAACCTGTATCTGGGCTTTACCTTTGGGGTACTTTAACAAACCCCTTCCAAGGGCTTCAAATATTGATGCTCCGCCCCTTATAACGCATAATAGATTTCTGCCGCTGTCCGATTTTGATTACCAGGATTGAATGCCACCCCCAGCAACACCACCTGAGCCTGCTCTCCCACTAATTGAGATTTCATCTAGTGAACCTTGTATTCCATTTCTGTCTGATTCTGATCCAAATTAAAAAAAAAATTAAGCTGGAACGTTGCCGGTTTAGCATCTAAATTAAAGATACCAGATTGGTTGGATTTAGTCCAAAAACAGGACATTTTAATGTTTCAAGAGACATGGGCTACACAGGATTTATTTTTAGAGGGGTTCAAATGTTTTAATATTGTTGCTCCCATTTCAAATTTAGGCCGGCCCTCAGGCAGCCTTTCAATTTGGATTAATATCTCCACGGGAGGCAGTACAAAGGTTTTGGATACAAATGATGACAAGTTTCAGGCTATAATTTACAAAACAGGGGTTTCTATTTGTTTGATTAATTTTTATAATAATGATTTTTGGAACGTTCCAAATAGGAATTTTATCAATTTGTTTAATTTTATCTCAACCATACAGAATCCGAATAGTTTTGTTAGCTTTGTGCGAATCTGTTTAGGGGGAGATTTTAATGCACAGATACCTAGTGGAATTTATTTGGCTATATATCCTATTAGTAAGGTATCACTATGTAAGAGGGGGGTCAAATTGTCAGACTATTTGGATACTGACAATCTTTTAGATGTTATGGAGATTGCAGTGAACCCAAACGGGATAATCACATTATACCAATATATGGAGGTAGAGGTAGTGCCTCCACAATAGATTACGTTTTTATATCCCCCTCCTTAGAAGATTGATTGTTAAAAGCTGAGGTTATTTCCACCGGTTATGGGGATCATAACCCCATTAATTTAATTTTGAGACTTACCCCCAGGTCAACATAGGGTAAAGAGTGTGGTGCAAGGGACTTATCTCCCTCTACTGATAATCTCAGATTGGTATGGCGTGGCATTGACAATATGGTTTTATTTGGTAAGAGAATATCAAGTATTAATTGATAGTTGTTTCTCTCACAAAGTAAATAACCCTGAGGTAATCGGCGCTGTATCGCAATTATGTGAGGGTATCAAATTTATGCTATCTAGGCCAATTAAGGAGAAACATTTCGGGCCAAGATGGTTTAATAATAATTGTTCCGCAGCTAATAGAGATCTCCGTAGGACACTCGTAAAATAGCCCAGAGATCAGGTTGCTATTAAATTGCTTAGACAGCGTAATAAGGCCGCCATTACGTTAAGAAAGGAGGAAATAGTTAAAGAACACTTGGACAACCTTGCATGCGCCGCTACGTTAAAAAACAGGAATGGCTTCTGGTCAGCTGTTAAAGATATGAGGTCCTTAGGACACTCTATTTCTCTGATTAGTTGCAATATTGCTAGTGAAAAATGGGAGGCTCATTTTTCTAAAATTTATTTAGCCCCAGTTAAAGATAGGACCGCAGACAAACAAGTAGCTCTTACTGGGATACGAATAAGTCTGACCGAAGAAGGGGATGCAATACAACAGAGCCTGGGTAATAAAGCCCCAGGCCCTGATGGCCTGCCTATTGATCTTATTAAAATCCAACAAGAATTCTGGGCTCCCCTTTTATTGAATGTTTTTAACAACCTAACAGTGTCATCAATATCAAATACCTGGTCGACTAGCATCATCGTGCCAATTTTTAAAAAGGGTGATCGTTCTAACCCAAGTTGTGATAGGCCGATCTCCCTTATTGATAATACGCTTAAAATTTTGGGGAGAGTATTGTTCAATAAGATTAGGACTTGGGCTAAGAATAACTATATCTTATATCCATGCCATTTGGTGTTCAGAAACAAAATTGGCACTGTTGAGCAATGCCTAAACCTCAACCTGATTATTGGTAAATATACATTAGCCAAAAAATCTCCCATTTACCAGGCTTTTATGGACCTTACCTCAGCCTTCGACTTTGTTAATAGGTCCCGGCTTTGCTCCATTCTTTTAGATTAGGGTCTAGATGAGGCTTAAGTACACTTCTTAGCCTATTTAAACAAGGACCTGAAGGCTCGGGTGCGGATCAGTAAGGGCGGAGAGGTATCAAAAGACATCATAGTCGGGATAGGGGTCAGGCAGGGTTGTGCCCTGGCCCCCCTTCGTTTTATTCTTTATATCAATGACTTGAACAAGTCATTGGTATTACTTACTCCTGATGTCCCAAGAATTAATGGTAAGACACTCCCCGCCCTACTGTACGCAGACGATGCAGTTTTAATGGGCCACACTCCCAATGCCCTACGAGCTCAACTGATCCTATCACTCACCAGAGACCCTAACACTGCCAAAACTAACCTGCATGAAGGAATGAAAGAAGTAGCCGAATGGATGAAGCACAGCCGTCTGAAACTGAACTCAGACAAAACAGAAGTCCTCATCCTAGGCACCTCCCCCTCCGCTTGGGATGACTCTTGGTGGCCAGAGGCCCTTGGAAAAGCACCCAACCCAACGGACCATGCACGGAACCTGGGCGTCATCCTGGATTCCTCACTCTCGATGAACAGACAAGTCAACGCCGTTTCTTCATCTTGCTTCAACATTCTTCGCATGCTCAAAAAAACATTTCGCTGGATCCCCACCGAAACTAGAAAAACAGTCACCCACGCTCTGGTCACGAGCCGACTGGACTACGGTAACACCCTCTACGCCGGTACCACCGCCAAACTCCAGAAAAAACTCCAACGCATCCAGAACGCTTCAGCCAGGCTCATATTAGACATCCTGCGTAAAGAACACATCTCTGGTCACCTGAAAAACCTCCACTGGCTCCCCATCAACAAGAGGATTACTTTCCGCCTCCTAACCCACGCACACAAAGCACTCTACGAAATCGGACCCGAATGCCTCAACACACGATTGCCCTTCTACACTCCCCCCCGCCAGCTACGATCCTCCAACCAAGCCCTTGCCATTGTACCTCGCATCAACAAAACCACCATGGGAGGTAGATCTTTCTCCTACCTGGCGGCTAAAACCTGGAACTCACTTCCCACTCACCTTCGCCTTACTCAGAACCACCTAGCATTCAGAAAGCAACTTAAAACGTGGATATTTGACAAATAATCCCCAACCTTTCTCCTAGCGCCTTGAGACCCTCTGGGTATGTAGCGCGCTATATAAATTTATTGACTTGACTTGACTTGACTTGGTACGAGGTTTTGTTGATTTTATGGCTAGGTTGGACCTATGCACTAATCTTAAAAAATCATTTTTAATGGCTTGTGGACCTAAAAAGTATTTTAATAATGCCATTGTTTTAGATTCTGAAATCTTACAGAGCACTCGCACTTTTCCTTATTTGGGGCTGATGTTTGCAGCAAATGGATCGTGGACTGATCATTTTATGCATAGCAGTAAAAAGTTTTCAAAAGCTATTGATTCTATACTGAGATTGCCCCAACCTAGAAAGACAGAGTTATAATTACAATTTTCAAATCACAATGCACCCCCACGGCTACTCATGGAGCAGAAGTTTGGGGTATCGGAAAATGCAATAGCATTCAGAGGGAAGAAAATAGATTCTGCCGCAAACTTCTGGGCGCTCCTATTTCCTCCTCACAGTATGCTTGTCACAGTGAACTGAAAATTACCTTCATTGAAGATTATATTAAGGCATGCCCTGCTATATTTTGGCTTGCAGTTTGGAAGAATCCTGCAGCCCTTTTAACTAGGGAAATAATAACAGACTGCCTTAAATGTGATAAGGGAGGAGAAATACCATGATTTTCTGCTGTCAGGCAGAGCCTGCTTGGTATGGATCTTGAGTGTGTAGTCTTAAATCCTACTGATTTGGAAGGGACTACTAAAATCCTACTGATTTGGAAGGTACTACTAAAATAACTTTACAGAAAGCACTGTATGCACTTTATAGTAAAGACAGATGTGAAGCAGAGGCACGGAAATCCTCTGTCGCCAGATATATGTTAATTGAGTAAACCTCCCTTCTACCATCTAGTTATCTTTTAAAACCTATCGGCCGATATGAGAGAGGTTTGCTCTTTCGATTAAGGGTTGATACAATGAAATGTATGCTCTATTTTCCCTTTGGGGTACAACCCTATGCTTGACCATCTGCCATGCCCCTGTAATAATCAATGTAACCAATCAATGTTGCATTTCTTTTTGTGGCAACTTTTACTTAAAATATACCAAATGGTTCCTGATTCCATTCTATGAGACTATACTTTCGATTGATTATAAGGTGCCCTACGAGAAGGTTGTCTCTTTGGATGACGAAGAGTTAACTTTCTGTGAGGGTTCCTTTTTGAAAGCGGCAGTGCGTGCTCGGAATTCAATGAATACTCTATGAGTCTATCTTTGTTGTTTTTACATATAATATTGTGTTTTTATATGTCCCCTCTTGTATGTGATCTATGCATCATTATTGTATGTTGCTTTGTGTCAGTGATATCTTTATTGTGCTTTCATGGATATATCCTTGTATCCTAATAAAGATATGAACTTCAACTTGAACTTTATATGTGTTTATAAATTAAACACAATATTTCATCATTTGCATATTTGTTTGATAAGTATTGTTTTGAGGTTCAGTTTATTAAAATTGCTTAAGCCATGGCTTCCGGCCGGTAATGAGTCAGTGGGGGTCCCCAGCTTCCAATAATTATTCATTGAGGGTGTACAGAAGTCAAAAAATTAAGAACCACTGGTCTAGCACATACGAACACATGCACGGCCTTTAGATGCAGACCAGTGCTGCTTGCATGCACCCATTTTAGCCTATAAAAAGTTCATCTCAAGAGTTTGTTTCTGTTAGAAGGTGTCACGAAATAAAAAATATTTTAGTGGTGCGCATATTTGCAAAGAGTTTGCTGTGCGTCCAATATCAAACTGAATTACCCTGCAAAGGTATTATTTTCATTGGTCAAATAAACCCTCTGAGAGTAAAAAGAGTATTTAGTTGAAATGAATACTTGTGTATATTTTGTAACTCCTTTACCTATGCACATTTCTCTGGGCACAATGATTTCAGATATGCTACGAGGCAATAAAACGTAGGCTGGGCTCAGCCATAAAGAAGTTGGAGGATATGCCTTAAAAATAACATTGAAGGGAAAATATTGATGCATGTAGAAGCTATTACTGTTTTAAGAGCACAGAATAAACTAAACAAAATAAGGTAGCCAGATGTTAAAACGTGTTTTGAAATTATTTTTTTCTTGGTAGCTTTTCCGTTGAATAAACACTAAAATTTGGCGTTTTCTCTGTGCAACTATTCATTTTAATGACACCTCCGAGTTCATCCAAGGGCCTCTGGGTCATCTGGGAGAAAGCAGAGTGTGTATTGGCTTCACATTCTTCGTCTGCTACAAAGCGCTAATTCTTTCAATTAATAAAGCTGCTGATGGAGACGGTCTACAAATCATGTTAATGTTTAACGTATTTAACCAGATGGCATGGCTGGCATGGGTGAAATGATTTCACGGATATGTTCGAAAACATCCTGGCAGGGGAAGAACGTCCGCTAGAATTCATGAACCCCACCCTGAGAGTGGGTGTCGGGGTTTTTGAAAAATGCCTGAATCTTTAAAGTCATGCGCAGTTGTAAGTGTTCAGACAGTCTTTCTGTATAGTGAAGATCATGTTTGAATGTGTATCTCTTGGCATAATCGAAGCACATTAGATATGGAGGTGTATACACATTACTCCATATCCTGTGGTGTTAGTTAAATAAAAAGCCTTGCCAATGTGTGCCTTGAACACAGTACATTCCAGGTGTTTCTTGCTAATGGTGTGCTTTTAATTACCCAACAAAGAGATCCAAAATTGTTTTTTTTTAAAGTAACTTAAATAAACATTTTAGAAATCAATAGGTCTGGCCTTTTTAGTAAGTGAAAGTGTTTCTTCATTAATAGTGAGTGCGGATCTGTGAGTTAGATGAATGGGAAGAAGAATGGATGGATGAGTGAATGCAAGGACAGCTGGATGAGGGGGTGCATATCAATTGATTACATCATCATCAAAAAACTTTATTGTGGCTATTTCAGCCATAAAAACGGATCACTGACATAATATAGAATGCCAAAATATCGACCAACTAAAAAATCGAGGTAAAAATATAGAATGCCAAAATATCGACCTCCTATCTCCAAACAGGTAAGTACAAAAATATTGAATCAAAAATATCGATGTAAAAAATATAGTTAGTCAAAATATCATTTTTTTTAAATGCTTTAAATTAATTAAAATTAATGAAATAATAAATATAATGGACTTAAACATACTTAAAATACTTAAATAACCTTAAAATTAATAAATAATTATTGTAAGTAAAAAAAACATACAAATTGATTTGTTAATACATATATATATATATAATTGTAATATTAATAAAAAAATTGCAATATTTTTACCGTAGGATAGCGGAAAGGGTAACATTTACTGTTACCACTCCAGTGAGTGCAACAGTAGGGAAAGCGTTGGATAGCGTGGTGGTAAAAATTACTATTCCCACTCCAGAGAGTGCAACAGTAGGAAAAGCGTTGGATAGTGTAGAGGTAAAAATTACTATTCCCACTCCAGAGAGTGCAACAGTAGGGAAAGCGTTGGATAGCGTAGGGGTAAAAGTTACTATTCCCACTCCAGAGAGTGCAACAGTAGGGAAAGCGTTGGATAGCGTAGGGGTAAAAAATACTATTCCAACTCCAGAGAGTGCAACAGTAGGGAAAGCGCTGGATAGCGTAGAGGTAAAAATGACTATTCCCACTCCAGAGAGTGCAACAGTAGGGAAAGCGTTGGATAGAGTAGTGGTAAAAATTACTATTCCCACTCCAGAGAGTGCAACAGTAGGGAAAGCGTTGGATAGTGTAGAGGTAAGAATTACTATTCCCACTCCAGAGAGTGCAACAGTAGGGAAAGCGTTGGATAGTGTAGGGGTAAAAATTACTATTCCAACTCCAGAGAGTGCAACAGTAGGGAAAGCATTGAATAGCATAGGGGTACAAATTACTATTCCATCTCCAGAGAGTTCAACAGTAAGGAAAGCGCTGGATAGAGTAGGGGTAAAGATTACTATTCCCACTCCAGAGAGTGCAACGGTAGGGAAAGCGATGGATAGCGTAGAGGTACAAATTACTATTCCCACTCCAGAGAGTGCAACAGTAGGGAAAGCGTTGGAAGGCGTCTTGGCGCTAAAGAATATTTGCATAGATGATGCTCAGTGCGGCTAGAAGCGTCCGGGATCGTCCAAGGGCAGAAACTATTGGTTAAACAACCAGGTTTTTAGTTTCTTGCGAAACTGCAAGAGAGTCAGACTTAGTTTAATGTCCTGCGGCAGAGTGTTCTATAGTTTGGGTGCTGCTGTCAAGAAACGACGATCACCCCAAGATACTGTTTTGGACCGGGGGATCACTAGCTGGTTAAGGTTAGAGGACCGAAGCTGTCTAGGGGGGAGATATCGAACCAGCTGGTCCTTCAGAAATTGGGGGCCTTTATTGTTTAAGGATTTGTACACTATGCATAGCGATTTAAACTTAATCCTATTCTGGATGGTCAACCAATGTAGTTGTTTTATTGTTCCGGATATGGCAGCAAATTTAGGAGTTCCTGAAAGTAGACGTGCTGCAGCGTTTTGTATCGATTGCAGCTTTTTTAAAACCTTGACCTGGGTGTTTAAAAATAAGCCATTACAGTAATCGAGTGCCGAGAGTACCAAGGAGCTAACCAGCATTTTGGTGGCAGCTGCTGGTAGAAACGGACTTATTTTCCTGATCATGCGCAACTTGTAGTGAGCTGTTGATGCCACTTTATTCGCATGGTCCATAAAAGTAAGGCCCTCGTCAAAGATGATTCCTAGGTTTCTGACCTTGGCTACTGGTGTAGGAGGTGCTCCAAATGTAGATGGCCACCAGACTAAAGAGCAAGGTGGTTGAAGTGGTCCAAAAATGACCACCTCGGTTTTTTCCGAGTTGAGCTTTAGGCAATTTATTGCCATCCATTCTCCTATGTCCAGCATTCCCCTTTGAAAGCGTTGTGCCACCTCCAGACCGTCGCCTTTAATGGCCAGTACCAATTGCGTGTCATCTGCATATGAGGTTAGGCTCATCCCATGGCTTTTGATGACACTAGCAAGGTCCGACACATAGATGTTAAATAGTGTCGGACTTAGGGATGAGCCTTGAGGTACCCCACATGGCAGAGACAACTGGGCAGATTGGTATGTCCCCAAGGCGACAGCCTGGGTTCTGTCCTTGAGAAATGAGGCCAGCAGTTTTATTGCTGTTTGTCCAACGCCCATTTTACCGACACGGTCGGCCAAGATCTTATGGTCGACCGTGTCGAAAGCCGCAGACAGATCCAGCAACACCAAGACTGCTGTCCCGCCCTGGTCTCGGATTGCTCGCACATCGTCTGCCGCTTTAATTAAGGCGGTTTCGGTCCCATGATATTTTCGGAATCCGAATTGTGTGTCATCCAGCAAACTGTGGTTCTCAATATACTCCGACAGTTGTAAGTTCATAGTCTTTTCGACTACTTTTGCTATAAAAGGGAGACTGGCTATGGGCCTGTAGTTTTTTAGTTCGCTTTTATCAAGACCTGGTTTCTTTAAAATGGGTTTCAATAGTGTCTTTTTATTAATGCTCGCTCTCTCTGCAAACACAGACAGGAAATAGCCGACCTTATAACTGATTATAATCTAGACCTTCTGTTCATTACCGAAACATGGACTGACAACGCTTTTGAACCGGACTTAGTGGTCGCTACACCTAACGGTTATAAAATCTACAGACAGGATAGAATTAGAAAAAAAGGGGAGGATTAGCAATCATAGCAAGAGAAAGGTTTGCCATTACAACCTCACATATTCCAGATATATCATGTGAAGCCTTACAGTTCAGAGTTAAACTCAGCGCTCTATGTAATTTTAAAGGGATACTCATTTATCGACCCCCAGGAGGCAGGGCAGCTTTTCTATCTGGCCTAAGTACTATACTGGAATCACTGGCCATCGAGGATTCCATTACGATCCTAGGTGATTTGAACTTCCATTTGGAAGACAAGAACCACCGTGATACCCTTGCCTTGCTCTCGGATATGGATATACTGGGGCTTAGACAACTGGTGTCCTCACCTACCCATGTGGCAGGACACACACTAGACGGTATAATCTCTAATGTCAAGGGCCTTCAGGTTTCAGATATTTTACCAATGTCATGGACTGATCACTACGCCGTCTTCAGTACCTTGACAATTACAGCCCCGGAGTATAAGAAAGTCAACACTCAGGCCCCTATCTCTCTTAAAGCCTGGAAGAATATAGATCAATCAAAACTGAAAAATCAGTTAGATAGTACGCGACCACTGATCTCATCCGAACCAAACATGGCAACATCACAGTTTCATGAATGGCTTGGCTATGCCACTAATCTCCTGGCTCCCACAAAGTCTATATCCAAAAACCGATCCAGGCCAACAGCCCCATAGTATACAGACGAATTAAAAAAGCAAAAACAACACAGCAGGAACTGTGAAAGACAGTGGAGGAAAACATATGATGCGGTAAGCAGAAAGCGATATAAAGATTCACTTACTGTTTATAAAGGAATGATAGCAACAGCCAAAAAGTCTCTTTATTCTGCCCAAATCGAGCAAGCTCAACACTCTAGTAAAAAACTATATGAAATAACTAAAACATTGTCAGGCAACGTTCCTGACCTCATTCCACCTCCATCACAAACAATGTGCGATGAGCTCGCCAGCTTCTTCTTTTCCAAAGTAGATGATATTTACCAAGCTTTTGCATCCAATTCCACTACAATTAATTCTACTCTCTCCAATATATATTCCACTAGCTTTGACAGTTTCATTTCCTTAACCGAAGACCAAGTAAGAACCATTGTCACCACAATTAAATCAGGATCGGCATTGGATCCCTGCCCTCTCTCTGTGCTTCTTCCGGTGATGGATGCTATAATACCTATCATTACTCATGTATGCAACTCCATCCTGAGTTCAGGAACATATCCCACTGCCTTAAAAAAGACACTATTGAAACCCCTTTTAAAGAAACCAGGTCTTGATAAAAGCGAACTAAAAAACTACAGGCAGATACAACTTCCTTGCTAAGGAAGGCTGTATTAAGTCTAGCTTGGTTACAGTATTGGATGAATGAGCACGTGGGTGTATGGACTTATAAATGAGTGCATTAGGATGACTAGATGATCTGATGTTAATGAGTGATGCATAAATTGATGGATGAATGGAACTTGTAATAATGTTTACATAGCACAGGTGAGGTTTGCCATGAAATGAGTAATGCGAAGTGGTCCAAGTCAATTTCAATTTATTGGTTTATTCGGATAAAAAACATAATCCCACCCACCATTACAACAATCTATGGCACAATAAAAAAAAGTTTAGAAAGTTAAAATGCATAAATACTGTATAATCAAAATGAGAAGTCCCAATTTACAATGAAGGATTTCACCAATTAATCAAATATAGTAACACATTCTGGAGTTTCTGTCCAATCTGCCAAGCAGAGTTTGAAAACGTTGAACAGCAGAGGAATTAAGTGCGATTTCAGTGCAATAGCACAGCAATGCATGCTCTTCTCACACTGAAGGCCTAAACAAAGGCAAGAACCATTTTCTCTTAATTAGCATTGTCACGAAGAGGACAGAATAGTAGAAGACAAAACCACCAATAGGTAATTCTCAAAACCCACATTTTAGCATAAACAGAACGAACGGGGGTGGGGGAAGAGGGTGAAATGAAGCTCCAGATAAAAGACCTCATTACGACATCAGGTTGACCGCCACCGACAGGCATTGGTCTAACTGCTGCATTACGATGCAGGCGATCGAACAGCAGAGGTTGGCGGAAAGACCCCTCCAACAGAATCCAAGATCCCATCAGAGCGGTGGTCGTAATCCTATCCCTACAATGGAGTAGGCACCACTATAGGGATTAGGATGTCCATTTCCGGCTTTCTTTTCATGAAGGTCCCACATGGATGTGCACAAAGTCCTTTTTAGTTCTGTGGCTTGTACTGCGGCCCTTTTCAAGGACAATACCGAATAGCAGAGCTTTCTAAACTGTGCGTCCCGACACAGTACTGTGTGGCCTGCAAAAGGTGGGTGTTTCGCAGGCACTTATCACATAACTGCTACTAATAAAGAGGCATTCGTAGACACTCTGCTCTATGGGGGGCGATTCACAACAAAGCCTCATTAACAAGTAAATGGTCTTTTAAAGACCTGTAAAATGCTCAGGTGGCAGTGTGTGTGCCCAGGAAGCTGGGGTGAGGTGACAGAGGGAGGGAGACATAGGGAGGGAGACAGACAGGAGGGAGACAGACAGGAGGGAGACAGAGGGTGACAGAGTGAGGAAGACGGAGAGTGAGGGAGACAGAGAGAGAAGGAGACAGAGGGAGATGGAGGGAGGGAGAGAGAGGGACACAGCAAGAGATACAGAAAGGGAGACGGAGAGAGATAGAGAGAGGGAGACGGAGACAGAGAGGGAGGGAGACGGACAGAGAGAGGGAGGGAGACGGAGAGAGATAGAGAGAGGGAGACAGAGAGAGGGAGGGAGACAGAGAGAGAGGGAGGGAGAGAGGGAGGGAGACAGAGAGAGAGAGGGAGGGAGATGGAGAGAGAGAGAGGGAGCCGGGGAGAGAGAGGGAGAGAGGGAGGGGGATGGAAAGAGATAGAGAGAGGGAGACAGATAGAGGGAGGGAGGGACAGAGAGAGAGAGAGAGGGAGGGAGACAGACAGAGAGACAGAGAGAGAGAGACAGAGGGAGGGAGGGAGACAGACAGAGAGACAGAGAGAGAGAGAGACAGAGACAGGGAGGGAGACAGAGACAGGCAGAGATAGAGACAAATAGAGACAGTGACAGACAGACAGATAGAGGCAGAGACAGGGGCAGACAGACCGAGACAGAGAGGGAGAGGGAGAGGGAGACGGAGGGAGACAGAGGGAGAGAGAGAGAGAGAGAGAGAGGGAGAAAGAGGGAGAGAGAGAGAGGGAGAGAGAGAGAGAGAGGGTGACAGAAGGAGGGAGACAGAGAGAGAGGGAGACAGAGAGGGAGACAGAGAGAGGGAGACAGAGGGAGGGAGTCAGGGGGAGACAGAAGAAAGGAGAGGGAGAGAGAGAGAGAGAGTGACAGAGGGAGGGAGACAGAGAGAGAGGGAGCCAGAGAGAGAGAGAGAGGGAATCAGAGGGAGAGACGGAGATGGAGACAGACAGAGGGAGACAGACAGAGGGAGACAGACAGACAGAGGGAGGGAGACAGACAGGGGGGGAGACAGACAGAGGGAGGGAGGGAGACAGACAGAGGGAGGGAGACAGACAAGAGAGAGAGATAGAGACAGGGACAGATAGAGATAAAGATAGGGACAGATAGAGGCAGAGACAGACTGAGACATAGAGACGGAGAGGGAGACAGAGGTAGGAAGACTGGGACAGACAGACAGATAGAGGCAGGGACAGACAGAGGCAGAGAGGGAGAGGGATACAGAGGGGGAGAGAGAGAGGGGGAGAGAGAGAGAGGGAGACAGAGGGCGGGAGAGAGAGCGACAAAGGGAGGGAGGTAGAGGGCAGGAGATAGAGGGAGGGAGGCAGAGGGAGGGAGGCAGAGGGAAGGAGACAGAGGGATGGAGACAGAGGGAGGGAGACAGAGGGGACAGACAGAGGGAGGGAGACGGAGGTAGGGAGAGGGAGAGATAAAGGGGGAGGGAATCAGAGAGAGGGAGGGAGACAGAGAGAGAGGGAGACAGACAGAGTGAAACAGAGGGAGACAGGGAGAGAGAGAGAGGGGGAGGGAGAGAGAGGGAGGGAGAGAGAGAGAGAGAGGGAGGGAGAGATAAAGAGAGGGAAGGAGACAGAGAGAGAGAGAGAGAAAGATGTGTGTAAGCTGGGTCAGATTCACAATTGCTTTCTCAATTTTGCTTTTCTTTAAAAAAAATCTTCCGGGAGGAGACCCCCCCCCTTAGGTGGGTCTGCTGCCTTACTGTGTCCCAAAATGATTCATCTCCAAAAAGTGTGTCACCAACATGAAAAGTTTGGAAAGCTGTGCCGTATAGTATACACAAGTCATGTCAACTTTGATTGCCATCATGTGGCAAACTAGGATCAGAGAATGTATGCCGCCAATTATAATAACTGGAAGGCAGTTGAGCTCAGATTCTCCAATGATTCCTGGGCTAGAGCCCAAGTGGGCAATTAATACAGCAGGCATGAACCAACTTGCACTGGGACCAACTATCAAATCGACCCTCCCTATGCATATTGGAGAGTAAAAGCTGTCCTGTTTCGGGTAAACATTTTCTATCATAGTGGACACCGTGCAGGCATGTGACCCTAGAGTTGAAGACTTAAGAAAGGGCAAAAGGAGGAAAAGAAATATACCAAACCATATAGGAGTCTAATCTGACATGGCACAATAAGTCTGGCCAGCTATTCTAAAGTCCTAACGCATATAAAAATATAGGAGTCTAATCTGATATGGCACAATAAGTCTGGCATGCTATTCTAAAGCCCTAACGCATATAAAAACATGGGTTCAGAAATTCATATGTAGCACAATCTAATCAAGACTCGTGCTGTGTATGCTGTCAATTATGAAAATGAACTGTACAGACCCCACAGTGCTCATGCGAAACTAAAAGTGTTGTATTAAAAATTATTTCCTATGGCACAAAATGCAAGGAGAGACAGTGTGTAGGCAGTTTATTTCAAACATGGTGTATGATTCCTCGTCTAGATTCTGACTAGAAGGCTCCTTAATGTCCACATCCAATATCAATGTAGTTTCCAGTCGCCTTAGCTTAGTTTCACAATCTCCACCTCACTGGCTACTGGGAATTTGGGCAATGTAGCTGTATTTTAAAAAAGACACGTCACTGTTTTGTACTTTCTCTAAATGTCTTCCAACTGGGTAGGTTCTTTCCTTGTTAGTGATAGCCCTCTTGTGTTGCAATATACCCTTGTGGACAGGCAGCATGGTACTACCTTTATGGACCTTGGGGCAGGGGCACCTCAGGATGTAGACACTTATTTACTTTTGCAGATGAGTTTTTCCCTTATTCTTGTGTCTGTATTGAAAGGTGTTTTTATCTGTGTTACATTTTCACCATGTTGGCTTTGCAGCGTGTGCATCTGCTTAAACCCTCCTTAGGTGTGAGCTATGCCCCTCTAGTTGCTTTTGAGACTGGTTCACTTTTGACCAATAGGACTGTTAGAGACCTGGCATGTCGATAACATATCTGGGACCGATTCAACATGTCCTGACCAATCACTGGGTCATGTTTGACCAAGTGTCAGTGCATCTGAAGTGCTAGGCGTAACTGTGTACGTTTCACATTGTATGTTGTTATGAATCTCTGTTCCCTGGTCTTTCTCTTCTGTTTTTTAGATGGTGAAAATAAAGCTTCCTCCCTTTTACAAGGTCTCGCTCTTTTAGCAGATTTTTAGGTATGTTCTCTGAGTACCCCCTAGATTTGAAACATGCAATCATGTCTGTTTCTATTCTATCATACTCCTCCTCTGTACTGCAGAGCCTACATGCTCTGTAAGCTTCCCCAAAGGGGCGGCTCTTTATCAGGGATGCCAGATGACAACTGTGAGCATTCAGGATTGCATTACCTGCTGTGGGTTTCCTATACACTGTGGTTCTTAATGTGTCCCCCTGAACTATCACTAGCACATCTAAAAATGTAATTTCAGTTTTGCTGATTTTACTGATGAATTTTAGGTTTAGGTTATTCTGACTAATGCTTTTTATGAAGCTTTCTGCTTGGGACTCCATTCCTTTCCAGTGGAAGAATAACCATCGATACATCATAATTCCAAGGCAATATGATTCATCTACTTTTTTATGGTGCTGAGCATAAAAGAGAATATATATATATATATTCACTGAAAAAACCATAGGTTTGACACCAGTTATAGTTAGCTGGAAATTTTACTGACATAAAACCAATGAAATTCCACGTTATAGTTAGTTGGACTCACTATAACTTGCGCGTGTAATGCACTGCTGATGACATCACATATTACATCACTAATGAGATCACTGATAACACCATCTAGTGAATGTCTGTCTTTTTAAAAAATAAATATGTTTTATATATGTATATGTAGAGGTCGATGTAAAAATAAATGTTTAAATAAGTGTCTTAATCGATGTGGAGGACTGTATGGATGGCTGAGTGTGTATATGTGTGTGTTAGCGAGTGAATGCCTGCCTCACTAGTGTGTTTATCAGTAACGATATATGTTTTAATCTAGTTTATGTCAGTATTGATATATATAAGTGAGTATATGTGACAGTGAGAGATTGAAAGAGTTCCTCTTTAAATAAGTATGTGTTTCTATAAGTGATTGTTTAAAAGAGTAAGTAAGTGTAAGTTTACTTAGAAGTAAGGTGCTACTGTGTGTATATCTGTCTATGTAAATAAATGGATGTTTATAACTTTATTTGCAAGTGTGAATATGTGTGTGATTTACTTTTGGATGTCTGTCGGTATATAACAGGATGTATAGCTGTATCACTATATATAATCAGTGAGTATATATACGAGTGACTATATAGAACTGTTATTGAATTATTGGATGTGTTTATAAATGTTGGAATTACTGAATTGGTTGTTGTAACTGGTATAGGTATGTCCACTTTTTTTTATGTGTTAGTTTTTTTTTCAAAATGTGTTTTAAGGGTTACTTTAGAGTGCAAGTAGGTTAGTCTCTCTGTCACAAAGATGGTATCATCAGTGATCTCATTAGTGACGTCACTGACCATGTCATAAGTAATGTAATATGTGATGTCATCAGCAGTGCATTACACACGCAAGTTATAGTGAGTCCAACTAAATATAATGTGGAATTTCATTGGTTTTATGTCAGTAAAATTTCCAGCTAACTATAACTGGTGTCAAACCTATGGTTTTTTCAGTGAATTTCATAGGTTTTTCAAATGCTACTTCCTAACTATAACGTGTGTAAAACCTATGGTTTTTTCAGTGAATTTCATAGTTTTTTTGAATGCTAGTTCCTAAGTATGTAATCACGTTCGTAACTAGATAGTGTCACCGCCTACACGTCCTGAGAAGCGCATGTAAAGTCATGCGACTTGAAAACAAGACTTCCAATTGGTTCTTAGTAGTTTCTGTTCTGGAATTTACACGAAGCATTCCACCCCCTTTCCTCACAATCTTTTCTACTCTCAAGAGACAACAACGTCGAGCATCTTCCGGAAAAGTTTGCTGAAATGGCTGCCGTTCTGCATTCATCTTCCGAATCAGAAGGAAATGAGCGACCACCGTTAAAAAGAAAAAAGGAATCTTTCATTTGGCAATTTTTTACTTATCCTGAAGATCAAAAGAAAGTGAATGCGCCAAAAGTAACCTGCACGATATGCAATACGGAGCTCTCAAGGGGAAATCCAAATAAAAAATATTCCTTTTCTATACACACCATGCAGCGGCATGTTAAACAAAGGCATCCTGAGCATTATGCAAAAGCATCGACAAGAGCCCTGGCCATGCTATTACCATCAGAGGTGGCCAGCACATCTTCTGGTGGACGACCTGCATCTCCATCGAGTGCTGAGATGGACTTGAGACCATATCTTGCGAAGGCGCACATGAAATGCAACGAGTGTGGAGAAATTCTTTTGTACGGAGAGCAGAGCCTCGTTCTTATTCAACTCAAAATTGAAAGTCATAAATGCCCCAAGAAAAGATACATTTCTTCACTTCACTTTCATAGTATTACATACTGAAAAATGTAGTACAAACTTTAAGAAATCGAAATCATCATACGACTTGTTTCCAAAAAAAAAAAAAAAAGTTCTTTTCAGAACTAACTATTTCTACCAAAACATGCTCCAAGAGCATCTTATGACATGTTTTTTCGCCGCTTCATTGTAGTGCGCGACCGGGTGCGTGCACCCTCCTATCGCGTACAGGACCTGACACTTGCATGTGAAGTCATGTGACTTCTAAACAACACTTCTAATTGGTTCTTGGTAGTTTCTATTCTGGAATTTACACGCAACACTCCACCCACTTCCATCACTTTCTTTTCTACTCTCAAGAGAGAACAACGTCGAACTTCTTCCCGAAGACTTCGCTACAATGGCTACCGTTCCGCATTTATCTTCCGAATCTGAAGGAAATGAGCGACCACCTTTGACAAGAAAAACGGAGGCGACGCTATTACCATCAGAAGTAATCAGCACATCTTCCGGAGGACGACCTGTATCTCCATCGAGTGCTGAAATGGACTTGAGACCATATCTTGCGAACGTGCACATGAAATGCACGAACTGTGGAGAACTTCTTGTATACGGAGAGCAAAGCTTTACTCTAATTAAACACACAATTGAGAGTCATAAATGCTCCAAGAAAAGTTAAATTTCTTCACTTTATTTGGATAGTATGACATACTGAAAAATGTCGTAGCAACTTTAAGAAATCAAAAGCATCAAAACACTTGTTTCCAAAAAAAAAAAAAAAAAAAAAAAAGTTCTTTTCAGAACTAACTCTTTCCACCAAAACATGCTCCAAGAGCATATTATAAGATGTTTTTTCGCCGCTTTATTTTACTGCGAGACCGGGTGCGCGCACCCTTCTATCGCGTACAGGACCTGACACTTGCATGTGAAGTCATGTGACTTCAAAACAACACTTCTAATTGGTTCTTGGTAGTTTCTATTCTGGAATTTACAAGCAGCACTCCACCCACTTCCATCACTTTCTTTTCTACTCTCAAGAGAAAACAACGTCGAACATCTTCCCGAAGACTTCCCTGCAATGGCTACCATTCCTCATTCATCTTCCGAATCTGAAGGAGATGAGCGACCACCTTTCACAAGAAAAACGGAGGCTACGCTATTACCATCAGAAGTAATCAGCACATCTTCCGGTGGACGACCTGTATCTCCATCGAGTGCTGAAATGGACTTGAAACCATGTCTGGCGAACGTGCACATAAAATGCAACAACTGTGGAGAACTTCTTATATACGGAGAGCAAAGCTTTACTCTAATTAAACACAAAATTGAGAGTCATAAATGCTCCAAGAAAAGTTAAATTGCTTCACTTTATTTGGATAGTATAACATACTGAAAAATGTCGTAGCAACTTTAAGAAATCAAAAGCATCATAACACTTGTTTCCAAAAAAAAAAAAAAAAAAAAAAGTTCTTTTCAGAACTAACTCTTTCTACCAAAACGTGCTCCAAGAACATATTATGAGATGTTTTTTCGCCGCTTTCTTTTAGTGCGCGACCGGGTGCACGCACCCACCTATCGCGTACAGGCGTCGAGACACGCATGTGCAGTCATGTGACTTTAAAACAACACTTCCAATTGGTTCTTACTAGTTTCTATTCTGCAATTTACACGGAACACTCCACCCACTTCCCTAGAAAACCAGTTTATCAAAAAACTTTTAAAGCCTCCTCTTATGAAATATTCGACATCAATCACATAGCAGAGTACTAAATAGCACTATATACACTCCGTCCCTTAATTATAAGAGACTTATTGCTATGTAAAAGCAACTTTTGTTTTCACGCGATAATGTGAAATGCTGAGCCTATTACATAATATTATTTCACATATATGTTACTATTCTCCTTCGAGTACTAACACCGTAGAAAATACCACCAATAGCGGTGATATTTTTTACACCGAGAACGGGCGATTTCTATCGCTTAGAGCCCTTACAATTATAAAGTTTTATTTCCTAAGTCTCTGATCTCCAACTGTGCAACGTAGCTCCCCTGTGTGTCGTAATAAGGTCCATAAACAAAAACTACAGGGCCAGCACTATAAACATGCACAGAACCACAAAACGACAAGAGCCACCATGTTGATATATATCCTTAATATAATAAACCTCTGAGAATAAATACATATTTCCGTGGCACCCCATAACACAAATGTGGCGTCCTCTGACTCTGCTCCATTACCAAACACCGTAACTCCCCGCCCCCCTCACTTTTCACTAAACTCCGCACTACACCCCACCCGAACCCCCTATTACAAACCCCCAACCTACCCTCCCTGCCCAAACCCACCATGAACCTCAAACCGCCCCTAGAAAACTTATAAGACACAGGATTACTAAAACTCAAGAATACGCAACAGGCAGATAATGTAAATAGTACATAAAGGCACATATTTTTTCCAAAATACTATTTAAAAACATGTTCTATTTTTTATAAATCTATCATGCATCTGACCCTCTACAACTGCTTTCAAAACGTGAACTATAAACCTCTACTTTTCATTTTCAAACCATACACTTTCAATTACATTATTTTTTTTTCCACAATTCATGTAATGTTACACACCTTTTCTAAAATACACCAGTCCCTATCATTTATAAGGATTTATTTTCAGTCTTCATCAGTGACACTTTCTTCACATATAATAGAAATCACTATAACTTTTTAAACGACAATGCTAACGCGGTAAAAATAACCCTTCATTTGCTTTCCTTTAAGAATGCACACTACGTACCCCACGCATGCGTTTCCTAATCTTTCTATTTGGCAGCGAATACCGACCTTGAATCGGAAGACATGAACAAGACCGCCATTGTCACATTTAAAACTGAACGTTGCATCTGCTCACACACATATCTTTCACTAAGCTAACATTCACAGAAAAGAGCATTGATGTAAAAAAAAATTAACCTTGCTTTACAACTCCCTCAAATCACTCCCTTATTTTTTAACGCATCCTCCAGTTCAAAAAAAGCTACTTTTTTGATAACCACTAAGCAATATATAAGTGACTAGACTCCTAGAAAATGTATCAAGTCATTCTGCTCCTCTCCACTGCATAGCCGGCGACCTAATTCTGTGGAGTTGCTATACAACCGGCAGTGCTGTGCCGTTTCCTGTACCATCTTGGGAAATTCAAAATGGATGTCCCTCCTGCCTTCGCAAACGAACCGGACTACTTGGAACTATTTCGACAGAGAATGCTTCTGTACTACGGCACCTTACCACTCTCAACTTTGAATACTTCATATCGATTATCATTTCGATATTCGTATTTCACCTGTGTGCAGCCTGTATTTCATTGCCTGAGCTGTGATTTCACGTGGGCCCTGGATTTATGTCTCTGCAATTTGGTACCTCCTGAACCGAATTACAATCACCTCATGAATCCGTTACTTGATCATGAACAGCTTTGTTACAACGGAGGGTTTATGGCCTTTGCAGCGATACAAGGATTTCTGGGTCATTGGAATATATTCGCAGCGGCGCAAGATTTCCTAACAGAGAGCTACATCAAAAACCCACCGAGCTGCCCTATGATGGTAAAAGACGCCCCAATAATGACAGATCATGAATGCTCCTTTCATCTTCTCAATTGGATGGCTGACATGTTTTCAGATGATAACAATGATTTCATGTTAGAGGCACTTGCTGCATACTTTGCCTACACAATGGACGGTTAACTCTTTCCTAACAGCGAGCTACATCGAAAACCCACCGAGCTGACCTCTGATGGTAAAAGAGGCTCCGATTATAACAGATCATCAGTACTGCTTTACTCTTTTCCATTGGATAGCTGACATAATTTCAAATGATAAAACTGATTTCCTGTTACAAGCAGAAGCTACCTATTTTGCCTAAACAATGCTTCAATAACTCTCAAACAAGCCATTGACGTCCTCATTTCCTTTTGGTTTTCTATATTCTTCACGTTCTTTTCCATATTTTCTTTTGAAGAACAGACCTATTTGCTTTACTAACAGTGGACATTATGATTTCGTGTTGTTTGACAGCTGATTCATAAAGTAATGATGTATAACCACTTGCATTTTCATATATCGTTCCTAAACTGAAAGGCCAGAGACCTTCTTCCATTTATTAAAATATAATATACTTCCTTATAAGACTGTACAATGTTTTTTTCCAACTATATTCATTTTTCTTCAACTATAGCGTTTGTATTCCATGTACTACTGACAATACCAATTACTGTGTTTTTTGCAATTTCTGTACTCATATTACATAATGATTTGCCTTTAAAACAGTACATTTCTAAATAAACATTTCAAATATTCACGGTTTCTCTTTTAATCCATAATCTCAACTGAAATGATTTCATATTGAAAAACTATTCATGGGTTCCACATAACCTTAACTGTAGTCACTGAGGACCTTATTTATGAAGACCTTCCGCCTCCAGTGCCTCATTTTTTAAAATGGGAAAAAGTAACGCACCGGTGGCGCAAGGCCTTCATAAATAAAGTCCTGAATGTTTTCTTTTCTCGACCTCACTTACTGATACTAGAACCTGCAAGCCAATTACGGCCCGTGAACTCTTTCTTAGTAGGTCGCGCACCGTAAAGACAGTTATACCACTGTTAACATTTTTTTTTTCTGTTACCAAGCACCGACACAGTTCAGCTTCACTCAGAGTTAATCACTGCTCCCACGCTTCTACAGGCCAGACGCTATGTCGTATTTCTCTCCTTATCACCCTTTCATCTCCACAATAACAAACAGTTGTCCGCCAGCCACCAGAGAACAGACTCAGATGCAGAGGCACCAAAGAGTGAACCCATCACCAACTGCCATCTTCGGCTGTTTCCATGGTTACAGCTCATTCTGCACCTTGCTGAAGGCACAGGTCAAAAGTTCATGTCTTAACGTTCTACAACAAACTAAGAACACTATTTTTCCTCCAGAAACACCTACCAATACACAGCTCTGTTACATATCTTGTTTTTTCACACCCAATAGTACTTTTCGTTTAACATAAACATTAACCTGTTCAATCTCCACTTGTTACAATCAACCAATCATTTTTATTTTTTAAACCACACCCAGCCTCTTCCTTTTTCTTTATTTAGAATTTCAACTTCTAACTACCATTCCACTTCCAGAACCGATCGGAGGACGACTACAAATCCCTTGAAAATGAAGGTCTGGCTAATAGGACACAGTTATATTCACTGGAGTGAAAAATATGCAGTAAGCAGACGAATTTGCAACCTCAGCTTACCAAATGTACACATAACATGGATTTCCAAAAGAGGATAGAAATGTCACCAATTGATTCCATTGGTGAAAACTTTTATGCATCTCCCAGAACCAGACCTTATAATTGTGCACTGTGGTGGGAACGATCTAGGCACAATCACTGGGGTAGGTCTGGAAATGCTTCTAAAAGACACCTTTCGACAATTGATGACACTTTTTCCTCGATCTGCCTTGGTATATTCCAATATATGCCAAAGACAGAAATGGAATTGGTCCAATCAGCATTGTGCACAATTTGAGAAAGCAAGGAGACATGTAAATAAATCTGTTTCTGCGTTCCTCAGAGATTATAGCATGGGTTCTATTTACCACAACAACTTGCGATACCACATGCAAGACGTCTATAGGAGAGACGGTGTTCATTTCACGAATGAGGGAAACAGAATCTTCCTCTGCAACATCAGGCTCTGCATCGGTACTTACTTATAAATGCAGAAAACACTCAATTAACACAAGGGCTCTTTTCAGAGCCACCTTATATCTAAGCACTCAAACTTCTGATTTATCTCCATTTTCACACTCTTGTAAATAGGTGTGCGCGACCGGGTGCGCGCACCCCGTATTTTTTTTCGAGAAAAAATTATATCTTTTCGCGTTTAAGGGCATTACTGCACACCCCGAGAAAAGCTACGCAGCAAAACAATCTCTAACTTCTCCCCTTTCCATGTTTCAACGCTTTGAAATGAACAATATATTTACTCGCAGTGACAAAATGGCGGACAAAACTTCCTGATTTCCTTCGAATCGAACGTTAACAGACGTCACGCAGCCCAAAAAAATTCCGCTCACGCGCAGCCGTTTGGGTGCGCGCACGTGTGCGCGCCTATAGATATATAATTGACTTTAACTTAAATTTTCTCAACAACTACTGAACGGATTTACACCATTCCAGAAAAAGCGTAATCAGCGAACCGGACTCTACAGTTTTGGCAAATTTCTTATAAATCCATTCAGCCGTTCGACCTGTAGCCGAGTCTAAAGGTCCTATGGAAAATAACATGGAGAAAACACGTTTTGGGACCCCCCTTATATCTCAGCCCCCACTTGACCAATCCCCCCCAAACTTTCAGGGAAGGAGCGCAACGGACCGAGCCATCTTCTTTGAGAAATTAGCAAAGACTCATCCACCAGGGCCAAAGTTATTCCAAATAGAATGTTGAGGATTTCCTATGGAAACTAGGTCCTAACTATAACTACCTACTGGCGACCGCCAGTAGGTAATATATATATATATATATATATATATATATATATATAGTTAGATGCATAGATTGATATATATATAGATAGATATATAGACATATAGATATAGATATAGATATATCTATAAATGTATATGGTTTTATATGATTTTATAGCAATACATTTAGAATATAAAAAAAATGTAATGTAAAATAAATATGTGCATATGAAATATATACTAAAATTTTGAACATTGACAACTTTAAACTTTATTTATATTACAAAACCAATACTCCTGCATGTTTTTGACGATATTAGTGTCAACAATATTTTTTATCAATATTTTGGGACTTACCATTATCAGTAATACCACAAGTATAGAAACACAATATTATGGTAAATGATATTTTTGACACAAAATTTTTGTCAACGATATTGTTTGTCATGATAACGTGTCATTGGTACTGATGAATTAGAATGGAACACACTGTACCCTGAAACTGATAGAAGATTACCAGAATATTACAAAGGCCGAAGGCCATACCAATGTATTCAAATTACCCGAATGGGATTCAGAATACTGTCTTCAGTTTATTACCAGTTTTGAAGTATAACGAATGGTGAGCACCTTTAAGGTCTAATTTAAAAATATTGTTGCTTGTTGCATGGCTTCAAGAATGCCTGATATCAGTGACAGAGGATAACTATCTTTGATTGTCATCTGGTTAAGTTTTCTGTACAGCAGTGCTCATTCTATCTTTTTTATGTCCAAAAAAGTAATGTCCCAACAGATGATTTGAAAGGTGCAATGAGACCATTTTTTAAGTAAGTTTTCAAGCATTCATCAAGAGCTTCTTTCTCAGATGGGGGAAAAAGGAAAATAATCTACAAAACCACTGTTTCTAATTGTAAATCTATGGCACAGCTGAAAGGTCTGTCCGGAGACAATTCACTTTCTTTAATTTAGAAGAACATATCTATGATTTCAAGATATATTTTTATTACTGCAGATAGTTTCAATGGTAGATAGTATACCTTTAGTGGATCATAATAGTGTTTTCTTGTTTCATGGAAGATAATAGTAAGATGATAGAGCAATATTCAGGTTCTCACTGTCAACTTGATATATAGATTATGTAGAGAAAGTCAGGATATTCCAAGGATCGTTCAATAATGCAAGGGAACAATAAGATTGAAAGCCAGTATTTCATATTGTTTTACAATTGTACAATGTGATGGTTATGTTAGGTCCGTAATTAATGCTGTTGAGATGAGAGAACCATCCACGGCTTCAACACCATGCAACTAATTCTTCTTGATCAGTGGAACTTAAGGGTCTTGGGGCCATTTTATGTCTTTGCATGAATAGAAAGGTCTGTAATGCACTGGGACAGGGGGACTACAAGTCTTGTCTTAAATAGTTAAAGTAGATTGGAGGAGAAGAAAACCACTGTGTAATCTTGATAGCAGAAATTCTCTTCTTTCACTTGTCTCCATTCTCTTCCTTAGGTTTGAATGCTGTAATTTCCTATACTCTTGGTTTGGCAAGGAGGAAGAGTTGGACAACCTCCTATAGGATTTCCTTTGAGACCGAATATAAACACAAACTCATTGCTCTATGCATTTCTCTTTATTCCTCTGACAATGGACTTTTCATTAATCCTAATTCCATTGGTTTTCTTCGTTTTCCAACATCTTGGAAGCTGGTCTTATGTGTGGTCCAATAGGTGAGTGGAAATTGGTTTCTTCTGTTTAGATTAGGCGTAATTAGGATTGGAGGTTCGGTTAGGGTTTGTGTACCCACTAACGCAAACCTTAGGGTTATGCTTTATCTCTCAAGGGTAATCATTGAGCATTAACTTCAGTGATATTAAAATCTTCTTTTTACAGCACTTAGAAACAGTGGGTGTGGTACAAAAGTGCTATTTAAAAAACAAGTTAGGATGAGCACGTGAAAATGTCCCTTTTGAAAGATCACCCAATTTTTGCTGACTGGTATTCCTGGTATTTACCTCTGCACAATAGAGCACTGATATCCATTACCCAGCGTTTGTGCTCTGATCCCTAAAACATTGTAAATTGGCTAATTTCTTACTAGCATAATTAACTTTCTAGTAGGGCCACAGTATATGATCCATGAAAATACACCAAAGGCATAAAAAAGTAAATTAAATGACACATGTGAACTGCAGGATTTACTGTACCATCCACTAGACTGACAAATAAAAACATGGCATCAGACCTACGAGTAGCCGCACTGCTGCAACTTTTTATTCTGTAGGAAAGCATGCAAAAGCATCCCTGTTTGAAAGAAAGGAACCCTACTTTTACATATTAAGTAAGTCACTCCTAAGTAGGCTTCTGTTGTGGGTAAAAGAAGTTCAGAAGTCAGGAATATATTCAAGTTGCTTTATTCAAGATAGTTACAAGTCCAGATGTTAAGATGGTAATAAAGTACCCCACCAGGAGTGACATCCCTGTCACTCAGCTTGCCTGCACCAACTGCCAGTAAACTACAGGCAAAGCCCCCAACATTCTATGATGTCACCAGGTATTCTCACAGTGACATCATGTGAGCCACAGGGAGACAAAGATCACATACAACATATCTCCTTTCTTTAGGGAAGTAACAAAAGATAAATAAGAGAAAGCAACACCAATATAAACGAACGGAAATCAACGTCAAAGTAGAGCATGCACAGTCAAAACATTACTTCCATATGACGAAAGAAAGTAATAACATACATACTCAAATCATTTGAACATATGCAAATAGATGGCACGTACACCATCCCCATTCCTCATAAAGGGAGGCAAAATAAATAAGCGTAACGCATGTGTAGCACAAGAAAACCTGACGTCTCAGGCTCCCTAATGCAGCATAGATCCCCCTTATACAACATAGATCCAAATAACGACAAAGATAACAGGAGCCGCAGAGTTAACAGCGAACCAGCACTGAAGAACTACAAACCAATTGAATCATCACAAGAAGGAAGAAACATGTGTGAAGAAATTATACGCTGATCCCACAAGAATACAATACCAAGGGATACACTCACCCTACTAGGGATACACTCACCCTAATACTTAAATAATCAAATTAACTGGGACACACTCACTAGTGCACATTACAGGATATCCCTCACCCAAATACTCAAATGATGCAAATGGACGGGGACACACATAAGTGCACATTACAGGATTTACCTCACCCAAATATTTAAATAATCAATAATGAACTGGGACACACTCTCACGTGCACATTACAGAATTTACCTCACCCAAATATTTAAATAATCAATAATGTACTGGGACACACTCTCACGTGCACATTACAGGATTTCCCTTACCCAAATACTCAAATAATGCAAATGAACTGGGACACACATAAGTGCACATTACAGGATTAACCCCACCCAAATATTTAAATAATCAATAATAAAAACACACTCTCACGTGCACATCACTCAAGAAATACAGGCTAGCACAGAAACTAGTGTAACATGTCAACAACTCATGTGCACTTACTTAAAATGCACAAATATCAACACTTGAATAAAATACAAGTAAAAAAAATGTAATGTAATACCGAATCATGCCAAAAGATGGCAAACTCAACCTACTTTAAATAATATGTAACCTCTGCCAAAAGTTAAATACCATAACCCCACATTGAACCGATCCTTTCTTAATAGCTAAACAAAGAGATAGCATAAATAAGAAACTGGAAGTCCAAGCCAAAAGAAAACATCATATAAACAAAAGAATATATTAAAATAATAAAACGTAGTCACCGTAGTCTGGGTCATGGTATTTAACTTTTGGCAGAGTTTACATATTATTTAAAGTAGGTTGAGTGTGCCATCTTTTGGCATGATTCGGTATTCCTACCCTCGTCGCCAAATGTTGTGGGTAAAAGAAGTTCAGAAGTCAGGAATATATTCAAGTTGCTTTATTCAAGATAGTTACAAGTCCAGATGTTAAGATGGTAATAAAGTACCCCAACAGGAGTGAACTCCCTGTCACTCAGCCTGCCTGCACCAACTGCCAGTAAACTACAGGCAAAGCCCCCAACATTCTATGATGTCACCAGGTATTCTCATAGTGACATCATGTGAGCCACAGGGAGACAAAGATCACATACAACAGCTTCGCTTTGTCGCCCACAGGGTATAGGGTGCTTAGTATTTAAAAGTGGGACATGCAATCATTTTGTGTTGGTACATTCTACAGTGCTTTAAAGGTCTATAGCTGATTTTATTAGAAAACATAAAAGATCAAATAAAATACTATTGTTGCATATTTTGGTTTGGGATAAGGTACAGACATGATTCAACCACTGCTTATTTATTACATCCAATTCCATGGTGAAGTTTCATTTTTGAAAAATATTCAGGAAAAGTATGTTTTAAAAAGTTAGGCTTCGCCTGCCTGACACTTGAGTTGGCTGTTGGCATTTGCATGCTAGCAGCTACCCCTGTCAGTGATAATCCCTTAATGAGGTGTGAAAACTGCTCCATAAGAGGAAACCGCAGCTTAGGTTTCTGGTAGGATTTACTGGCTATGAGGTATGCATCTCCCCTTGGCTCAGAAAAAGCAGTTGATGAAGTTTAGGAACTTAATTAAAGAAAAAGGACCAGGTTGACGTCTGTCCATTTATAGTTAATTGTAAAGTGAGACCTGGGGAAGATAAGCTATTTTATCCCAGCTTGGGAACAGCTGGTGCCAAAAGCAGTTTAGAAGGGTTGAGGAACAAGAGACTAATCATTCCCTTGATACACCCTGTTAGAAATTATGTCTCAACGTTTCTGGACGACCACAATGGAGCGCAGGCCAGCTATTGGACCTGCTGAAAAAGTACCTTTGATGGAGCAAGCGTTAGCACTGAAGACTGGCTGCGTCAGTTCTGATTCACAGTCGGGTCGATGAATTGAAGTCAAGCCTTGCAGTGATGGCCTTGGATCTGCACTGCATCGTCATCGAACCTTGCAGTGGGGACCTCAAACCGGCACTCGTCAGCATCAAACCTCGCAGTTGGATCCAGCATTGTCATTGAGACATGAAGGGATGTCTTCAAATCGGCACTGCGTCAGCGTCGAAGGGCACTGCATCAGTTCCGATCGGCGGAAAGTCATCACTGAATTGGTTTTTGCAGAAAAACAGCTGCAGAACCCACTTTCAAGGCCCAGGACTTGATTGACACCTCTTGGAATCTCAATTGGCAGAAATCAGCAGCTGAAGCAGAGTTGAAGGAAATCATTGATGGCCCTAAGACTCCAAGAACAGGGGGCAAACCAGAAAGCCAGAAAGCCCTTGGAGAAACTAGGGTTCAAGGATATAGGTCAGGTCCGATCTTTCTCACTCACAGGCAAGAAGTAGCAGGCCTACATAGTAATACAGGTAGCATAGTGGTAGCCCATACTACAGCACAGAAACTCTTCTTCCTGGAAGGATATCCTTGGTTACAGCAAAGTTCTGGTTTGGGGGTGTCAGTGATTCAGTACTTATACCCAATTTAGCATTCGAGGTAGGGAGACTACAAAGAGATGCTTTGAAGATCATAAGGACCCTGCCTTTCCTGCCCTAGATCCAGACTCGGTACAGGGGGTTATGCAGCTCTTTGAGGCACATCAGCCTGGCGATGGGCCTTAAGGATGTGAATGTCACACCGCAATTCCCTTTGTTGTGACTGCCTGGAGGGAATGCACAAAACCCAGCTGTCACCAAACCAGACATGTATTCAGAGAGAGGCGGAGGCACAGAGTTAAAGTAAAGAAATGCCAGCTTTCTAAAAGTGGTATTTTCAGACTAATAATTTAAATCCGACTTCACCATAATTTGTGATTTTAAATTGTGAGTCCAGAGACACCAAATTCCAAATTTCTATCTTTTAACGATGGGAAATTACACTTAAGTTGTAGTGAGCAACCACTTTTGCTATTTTTCACTACCACGACATGTAAACCACAAAAGAACATGCCGTACCTTTTAAATACACAGTACCCTGCCCATAGGGATGCCTAGGGCCTACCTTAGGTGTGGCGTGTATGTCCTAAAGGGGATGTTTTGGGCTTGGCAAGTAGGTTAACTTGCCAGGTCAAAATGACAGCTTAAACTGCCCACACAGACTCTGCTACAAAAGTGGGTATCAGAATCAGTGCTGCAGGTCCACTAGTAACATTTAATATACTGGCCCTGGCACCTATAAAGCACTTTATTAGAGACATATAAGTAAATTAAATATGCCAATTGTGGATAAGCCAAGGTTTCCATGTTTTCAGTCCAGGGCATATGCACCTTAACACTGGTTAGCAGTAGTAAAGTGCCCAAAATCCTAAAGCCGGCAAAAATGAAGTCAGCAAAACAGGATTTCAGAAGGCAAAAAATCAGAGGAAACCATGCAAAGGATGCCAGGTCTAACATACCTCAGGCTGGGAAACCAGCCATCTCCAATGACCCAAAGGGTCTGGATTTTACTCAGGATAATAAACTGTAAGATAGATTCAGTGCAGCAAATTGGATGTGCTGCAAAGTAGATGGGTTGGCTCTGGGGAACTTTTTTTCTCATTGGTTAGTGAGTGTCCAGTACCCACTGATAGTGGATCCTTCAAAAGCCACACCTCAGCTTTGTCAGAACACTTTCTGGAGATTTGGAAGAACAGAAGAAGACATGAACCTTCTGTGTCTGGCCTGTGCGGAGACTTGAGAGGCTGTACCTGCTCCCATATGTATCTAAGATAGAGAAGTGGACTTCAAGGGTAAGCCAGGAGACCTCCTTTGTGGCAATAGGTACAAAACAAGCTCCCTTTCATGGAGTGACGAGTTGCCCAGTAGCAACAAGACCTGGACTAGACATGGCTAGTGAGTCCCAGCCTTTAAGAGGTATCCCATAGGCCCTTGGACCCTTAGAAGAGACTACAATTAACTTCTCCAGAAAGTCTGAAAAGATGGGACTTCCAAGACCTACAGAGCTTCAGCAGAAAATCATGCCTGATTTAATCAGGCTTGATCTGATGGAGGATTGTTTGCTCCTAAAACGAGACTAAATCTGAAGGTAGAAATCGTGGCAGGGAAATGCTCAAAAAATATCCAACAGATAAGAGGACTTCACCAGTTGCATAATTTGAATTTTCCCACTCAGAGCTTTTCCAACGAAAACCAACAGTTTCAGCTGAACATCCTCGAAAGGCTATCTTAATTCAAGCAGACTTTGCCAGAAACCACTTTTTACTTTGCCTTTGAGGTGAATTTCAGAAGGTAACAATTTTGACTTGGACAGACCAGCTTAGTGTATCTGACCCTATATTAATGTGGATTTTCTTGATATTGGGATTGTCAGTAATAGATTGACAATCTATATTGATAATATATACTTGCTACTAAGAGAAATCCTTCCATTTCTTTGTAACGCAAAAAGATAACTAGTCCTAGCAGTGTTACTAATGTTGTGTCTGTATTATTTTTGTGATATTTGTAGGAAAGCCCATCTTTTTGCTTTGTTGAAAACTGTGTTTACTGCTAGGTTTAATGGAATATTTTGGATTTTGAGCACTTGAGGCTCCTAAACACTTCCCAGTACACATTTGACTAACAATTGTATGATGAAATATCGAGTACAAAAGCACTGTAATACAAACATTGTGTTAACAAAGCATTGCTAATTATAATATCAACTTTATTTTACAACAACCGAATTGTCTCTAAAAGCCTTGTGAAACCAATAACATCAAAAACAATAATAAACAATATAAAAATATCGATAAAACACTAAAACAAATTTAAAACAGCAATAATATCAATGACAAACAAAAAGACCACTATAATATCATAGCATTATTTAAAAATATACTTTCAAACACAAAATAATGTATTATAGCAAAAATAAAGATAGAAATATATAAAATAATATTGTACTACCCAAAACCCACAAAATATATTTAAAAGAACAAACACTTCAAAAATAAAGAAACTTACAATTATACATGAATGTAAAAAAATCAAAAGCATTTTCTCTGTAAAATAAAATGACATAATATAAATTTAAAATACTTATTTTCAGTGCCTGAGGTTACATGTACAACAAAGACATATATCCTCACCCATAAAACAAACAAGTCCCACAGTGAAAATACAACAGCCGTAAAAATGCTATACAACATGAATACAATACATTTATAAAACAATAACTTTAAAAAGACACAACACAAAACACTAGTCCCTTAAGCACTTATTAAACTTACTGTAACAATTTCCAAACACCAACCAAAAGAAATAATGAGATTAATTAACATTGCTTTAACCCCCACTGGACTCATTGTTAATATTTAAAAACCAGAAAAAGAAATGTCTTTGACTGAAACGGAGAGCCTCATCTTGGAACCACCATCCTTGGTAGCTGCCACTGTAGGAGGAAAACAGACTGGATAAACCAGCTAAATATTTAACCATGTTATTAAAACTATTATTTTATGTTAAGTACCACACATAAAATATAATGTAATGCTGCAAAAATGTACGTATATTTCTCTTTAAACTATCACAGCAAATATGCTGACTTTGTTTTATAAATATTTTGTATTTATTTTAAAATGTGTAAAAGAAATCTTGACCAGCCAAAATGTGTAATCTAATTGAATTCAATCAAATATGTAAATAAATAAATATGTTCAATTAAAATAACGAAAGCAAAGTGCATTTAATTTATTACATGAATAACCTTACAACATTGATATTTGCATATTGGAAAAATATTATCAGATATGATTAGTGTTTATATTATGTAAACATTTTGTTGACTTTTATTAATAATACAATTGTTTTAAATTCCTTATTGCTTATATGCCCAAGATAAACAAATATTTCAAAAACCTGATTTTTAGCATTAAAAAATTGGTAGTAATATATGAATAAAATAGAACACGTAAGAAAATGATTTTGATAGGAAAACATATTAAGCAAGACAAATGTAACTACAGTCAAAGATCATACATCATAAGTAGTAAAATTAAAGTAACAATATTATAACCTTAACCCACAACCATTTGCTTTACCTTTTAAATTACAATCTGTACATAACTCATTCAGGTAGAAATTAATGGAAATTACACTTTTTAATGTTATGGAGTTGAGATTTACTATTGTCAGTCTAACCTAACTAACACCAGGGTCAGTTTAATTCCACAAAGTGCAGGATTACTATCCTCACTTTCCCTCAACTACCATTGGGGAAGTATCTTGATTTTGGGGTGTTCAGATTTATTCTCTCTCCCCTCACTCTCTCCCTACAGTCTCAGTCTCTCTCTGTCTCTCTGTCTTTCTCGCTCGCTGTCTCTCTTCCCCGTCTCTTTTGTCTACTGTAATCAATCTTGAGGAGAAAGAGAAAGTAACATAGGCACCAGCACTAGCCCTATGCATTCAAAAACTGGGTTAAAATAGCTGTGGCCTACCAGGGACACATCCAGTGAGATAAATGACCACTCCAGCCCTGTTGCAGATGTATCATTCTCACTCCAACCCAAGTATCATTGGAAAATGTGCTTACATTTGGAGAGTTTATATGTACTACGCTCACTTCAACCCAACTAACATTGGGAAAAGTGTTTATGTTGGGGGAGGTCAGATTTGTTATTTTCACTATAAACCAACTCATATTGGGGAAATTGTTTAATGTTGGGTAGATAAGGGGGGTCGATTCCAATTTGGGAAAACAGCTCCGAATAGCCGTTTGGAGCGTTTTTCCCATACAAATCGTACCCCAGTATGTATGACAAAGTACGATTCATACCAGGAGCTGGACTCCGTACGAATCGTACAGAAACTGTACGAATCAGATCCCCGTACGAATCTCCCTCGGAACCCGCTGTACGCGACAGCTGTACGGTTCGCGGCTGGTTTTTCCGAACCAGCAAGTACGATTTGTGTCGGGTACGCACAGTAAGACCCTTTTTCTACGGGAGCTGAAAACAGCTGTAAAAGCAGAGTTCGCCCCGAAACAGGTACAAAACGGCCCATACATCCCATGATCGCAGGGGTACGGTGCGTACTCCTGCGATCATGGGGTGTACGCACCATACCCCTGCGATCATGGGGTGTACGGACCATACCCCATGTTCGCTGGGTGTACGGTGCGTACACCCTGCGATCACTGGGGTACGGTGCGTACACCCCGTGATCGCAGGGGTACGCCCATACCCCGCGATCATGGGGTGTACGGACCGTACGGTGTGTATGTGATTGTGTGCTTTTCCGTACGAATCTCCCTTACCTGACGTGGACGGTACGAATCGCGTCCTCATACCTCGGTCCGGATCGTACTCTTTGGGTCGTATGGCATGTTTACGATTCGTACGGAGAGGGCTCCGGATACGAATCGCACTGACGTTTTTTTTCCAGGATCGGAATCGACCCCAAAATTTACTATTCACACTTCAATCCAACTATTATTGGAAAAAGAGTTTTATATTCAATAACGTATATTATATATTTAAATCTAATCCAAAAGGTATTATAAAAATGCATCTCTTTAAATTAAAATTATACTAATCTATAAAAAAGCAAATTGTAACTCTTTTATTAATTTATTAATATCTTAAAGTAACATAAATAATAAATGATAGCATTATAACACAATTGATTGTGATTAAAACTTTAAATGACTTGTTAACCATAATAATAGTTAAACCAGACCCTAAAAGAAACATGCCCACTTTAAATACAAACAAAACAATAACAATATTAAACATTTCAACAATAACGATATGTATAACATATTTACAATTATGTTTTTAAATTACACAAACTAATACAAACATAATATTATGTAATTCATAATGTAATATCAGCACTTCTCGCTAGCACATCAAAAGTCATTTTAATTACCTATAATTGTTTTCTTTTATTTAAAAAATCAATATCTTGACACTAGTAGTTAAAAACAAAATATTTGAACATGCAAGATCATATCAGATCATTAACCAAAGGATTGAACTTTCAACTCTGCATCCTAAATAAACTCAAACCCTATCTTCCCCAGGATGACTTTAAATCGGCAGTGCAAGCACTTGTCATTTCCAGACTAGAATACGGCAATGCGACTCTTTGCGGTCTGCCTAAAATCAGCTTAGCACCCATCAGAGCATCTCTAAATGCTGCAACTACACTTATCACGGGCTCTAAGAAGACCAACCACACCTCTCCGGACCTCAAATCGCTCAATTGGCTTCCTTTTGAAGCCAGGATACAACTTAAGATCCCTTGTTTGACGCATAGAGCATTACATTTCAACACCCCTATCTACCTAACAAACAAACTGGAACTTTCGGGGGGCTCCAGATCCACAAGGAGTACTGGCACTCTGCTTCTCAACCCCAAGAAATTTAAGAAGCTTAAAACGTACAAACGTTCATTCTCTGGCATCACCCCGAGAATCTGGAACTCCCTCCCAGTGGACACAAGACTAATTCCCTCTACTCTTGCCTACAAAAGGGAAGTCAAAAAGCTACTTTTGAACAAACTGCTCTAATGATCTATGTGCTGAACCGAACTTGCTGCTGGGCTCATATTGCTCCTGCATGCCAAACCCATGTTTGAACCGCCGGCCAGATTAGGAGGTTTCTCCTGTCTGGCAGGCTGTTCTTTGGCATTCCTAGGACGAAACCTATGAAATAGGCAATGCAATGGCAGCGTCAAGGATAGGACATGCGCAGAATGAACTGCTGCAGTCCTTGTGTGCAGGTACTGGTGGGCATGCACCAAGAGGGGAACATGTTGTATCCCCCTGTGTGCATCCAAATGGCGTGACGCACTGGAGGGGCCACACTTTTCACGTTAGTCGCACAGACATGAAAAGTGTGTTGGTGAGGTAACTCAAAATATGCTTGGCAGGGCCACAGCGGCCTGCCAAGCATATTGCAGCCTCAATACTGCTGCGCCACCACCAGGGATCTGCGGTTGCAGTGGTCCTAGGGTGGCACAATGGCACTGGTTGTAATAGGGCAATTGGAAGACCGCCACTGTTGCACACCCAGGGGGTCTGTGGACTGCCAGACTCGTAATAACGTCCTAACTGTTTAGTAAGCTTTCTCCTTGCGAGAGGCTTTTAAGCTCAATAAAAAAAGTAAGGGTTTGATTACGAGTTTGGCGGACTTGTAGCGGGCCGCAACGCCAGCTCCCTCCTGCAAGATTGCCAAACCCGTAGTCGGATTGCCTGCTGGATTACAAACTATTTCTGTGTGGGCAGTCCCACGGCAGTGCGTATCTAAGGCACATAGGTGTGCCTTAGACATGCATCACCATGAGACCGCCATAGCCAGTTCTTGCATGGAATGAAATGCACAATGTTGTGCATTTCTTTTTGTGCATGACATACAGGGGGACACAACATGTTCCCCCTTGCATGCACCCCCATTCACAGAGGCGACCTGAGTTTCTTCACCACCACCCTTTTCACCGCCATGAGGGGGAAGGCGGTGAGGAAACTTGTAATATGCTTGGCGGTGTGCAGTGGCACTGCCAGCATATTGCAGCCTCAAACCGCTGCGCCACCACCCTAGGATACATGATCCCTGGCAGTTGTGGCAGTCCTGTGGCAGTCCCACCACAGCACTTGTAATAGGGCGGTCGGACCGCCAGTGCAGCGTGCTCAGAAAGACACAATAGCTATACAGTCTTATGGACCGCCGTAATCATAATCAGCCCCTAAGTCTGAAGGCAGAAATGTTAACTGGGTAAAAGTATTGAGCCAATATGAGAATGTCATGGCCACAAAATTAGAATTTCTCCCGTTGGCAGCTTTTCCAGCCAAAACCAGCAGCTTCAACGGGACCTCATCCAACAGCTAACCAGCCAATATAGCCAACAACTTTGCCCCACTGGAAGATTTCTACTTCCATTTCAGAGACTAAGCCAGAAGGTAAAATCTTTGACTGGGAGCCAGTGTGATACATCTGACCCATGCTTGATTGCGGTCGGCCTAAAATTGTACCTAGGTCCCAGCCAATCACGAACAGTTACTACTGTTTGGTGCTTTACTTTTTGCCAAAATCTTACACAATCCATATCTCTGGTTCTCCTTGTTGAATATTTTCTGTATTGGAGTCATTTTATTTATTACACTGTTCTTCATTATTATAAATTGGAGTGTAATTTTTCTAGTGTTTTGTTTATGACTTTAACAGTTTTGGTACTTCAAAATGCTCTTCAAAAAGTTCTCTAAGTTATGCCAGTCTGCTCTGTGCCATAGCTACCAAAGGTTGAGCACAGATTTAAATTCCGGGAACCTTCCCCTGGACCTCACAGGTTAGTGACTCTATTGTTTGTGGTACACCAATAAAATTTTTCAATTTCTGAAAGTAGGAGTATAAAAAGGAGCCCACAAAAGGAGCCTGGAAGAAGCAACAGGCAAAAAGCAGGGTAATGTGTTCACAACATATGGTTAACTTTCTTCAGACTCCTTACAGCTTCTTCTTTGGGCTTTCATCATGGACCAGTGTTACTCCCAAGTGCAGCCTGTAAACCGTGGGAAGTAAAAACATCAGCACCTCAGCCACCACTCAAAAGAGGTTATCTAAAGAAGTTCTTTAATTAGACTATTAAACAATATTAGCTTGTTCAGGGTGGATCAGTTAACTCAGAACATACATTGAGGAGAAATATTGAAGCAGTTTACAGGTGACAAGATAGCAAAGATAAAACTAGCAGAGTCAATGCACATTACACATAACGCATGAGTTACAATGGAGCTGAGCACATTTCAAAGTTGTGCGGTGTGGGTACGCAGTAGGGCACGAGTTAGGGTCTGGACTTTCAAGGGAAGGCCACGGGCAGGTTTCAGCAGTGAAGAGTCACCAGCCAGGGGACATTGTGGGTCAGGGTTTCAGGGATTTTTTCCAAGATTAAATGTTTATAAACTCACAACATCCAGCCTGAGGACTGTGGCATAAAATAAAGGGCACCAAAGTGATATAAAATGCATGCCCAACCCATATAAAGTGGCATAAGCCACCACTGTGCATCATCCATTATATTCAAAATATTTATGTGCCACCCACTTTAAGTTCACCTGATTAGAATACTTCGCACTCCCAGGCTAAATGTCTAGATTGTCTTTGTACCAAACATTCAGCCAATGTCAGATCATTGGGACCCTTCATTTAAATATAATCACCTCATTCTGCTTCCACAGTCTTCATCAGCAAGGTAAAATTCTACATTTTGTTCCTAAACCTTCCCAAGTCAAGGCCATTCAGCCTGGGTGCCCTTGGAATTGTTTCTTATAACAGCCAATATCTTGACGCATCAGTTAGCACACTGAAGAAAGTCCAACTGAATCAAAACTTTCAAAAGGTCCTTGGACTGAGAAACTGTGAGCATACTAGAACGGTGTGAGCAATGTTTTCCTGTTGGTGGTGACCGGTCCCGCATTTCAAGTCTCGAATATCTCTGTGGCATTTTCCCAAGCGGATGAGGCTTCAATTTTTACAAAATTAAGATTTACTGTTAAGTCCCAAATAAAGACTTAATTTTGCGGTCAAGGCCACCTCATTACCATACCGGCCAGTCAAGGCAAAAGTCCTTTTAACCTCAGAACAATTCATCACGCTCGCTGGTTACATTTCCACAGTCCCATTCATCTTGAAAAATATAATAATGCAATCGTAACTACTCAATTGTGGTTTACCCTGCTTGCGTGATGTCATAGGCCCATCTAAACATATATATAACTACCCACCAACTTAAACATATGTGCCCCATATGCCTTTAAACCTTACTAAGTGCGCTGAGCGAACCTCAGTAGCCAGATCAACAAATAATGAAGGTATCCCGAGCCCAGCTTTGGGAGTGCTCCCAACTAATAAAGTTGAAGCAAAACAATCCAAACGTCTGTGTTTTTTCGGCGGCTAACGCATACTTTATCACTTATTGCAGTCTCTGATTCACTCATTCAGACTAGCAGATGACAGTTTAAATAAAACGTACTCTCTAGAATATCAGATCTAGTTCGGTTAAGATAACAAAGAACAGTAACATTTAGTTTGTGTTTCACAACCACGACATTTATCATTTCATTCCGTGGCGCTGAATCTTATGGTTGCAAATATTAACTTACATTTTTGTTTTTTCCCCTGTAAATTATACATATGAAGATATACCTATAAGATATATATATTAACTGGTGTGTGCAGAATGTTATATATAAAATGTATAAAACGCATAATTTCCATACATTTGGTCGATTATGAAAGAACTAAACTTAAGGTTGAAGTGATGATTTAATTCCAACTAATCAGAATGAATAGTCAGATTGAGAGCAATGGGCAGAGCCGGACTGGGGAACCAAAAGCAGCCCTAAAAAAACTCAAACAAGTCATGCACCCTCGTCTTCTTGTGCAATCTCTCTCTTTCCATCTATCAGTTCTCTCTCTCTCATTCTCCCCTGTCTTCTCTCCTCTTTGATCTCTTTCTCCCTACCATTTCCCTCTCTCCCTCTCGTTCTCTCTCTTTAGATGCCCTCGGTGCTTGCTGCAATGAACACAGGGCTCCTGGTAAAAATGACAAAGGTGGCAGGTGTGGTCTTGGGTTTAAAAAAAACAGGCCTCCCAAGACCACGGCCGTGGCAAAGGGCCAGTAAATTAGAAAGCGCAACACTCCAGAACCTGTTATAATCAATCCAGAAATTCTGATCTCTGCCAAACAGGAGCCTGCAGCTGCATTGGCATCACAAGATGTGAAAGATCACTGCGCAGACACTGCAGTAACTTTTCGCCGCTTACATTTTGCCAGGCAATCCTTGATGGAATGTGTGCAGAGAAGTGAGGGGGTATAACGATATTCTGAGTTTTCCAGCTTGGAGTTAATAAAAACATAATCTCTTGCTACCTTATCTCCAGTTCCCATCTATGAAACCCAGAACCGGGAGGTAATACTGCACTGTTCGTAGGTCATGGGGCAGGGTTATCCAGGTCCTTCCGACAAACGCGCTTGACGTAGCGGGGTACCGCGCGGTGCGATTGGGATGAGTGTAAACCGGACGCGCCCTGAGATAACAATAAGAGTATGTAAACCTCCCTCATGAGTCCTCCCCGTTCCAAACCTTACAACGTGAGGCAGTCCTGCCTCCACCCAGCCAATCACAACGCCAGTATTCAAAACCGTATATAAGCCCCTCCCACCTACCGCCATGTCTGGTTTTTTTTCCTGCTCCGACGGCGGGTGGTACACTGGTGCTCCCGTAGGGTGTGACCAACCGCCCGTAAATTTCACGGACAGTCCGTAATTTCGGCCGCCTGTCCGTTGTCCGTGAAGGATTCTTTAACGGAGGCCATTTGTCCGTAATTTCAACCGGTCGCACAACCGGCACAGCTGGCCCCCACCTCCCTTCTTGACTCCAATGCTGTTGAGGTCAGGTGTAACAGACTCGGATGCTGTAGGAAAGCTCAGATACCCATCAGCATTGGAGAGGCACAGCGGGATGACAACCCTCACACCTTCAGACCTTGATGAGCTGTTAAGAGGTGCTTGAAGGTGACTGAGAGGGAGGGGCTGCAGCTTCAGGAGCAGGGGCATCTGTTCAGATGCAAACAGCACTGAATGCGTCTTGTATCTGCAAATGGTGTGAGACATTCCCTTTCTGCCCAGGGCCCCAAACATCCTAGAACCGGCCCTGATTACACCAAGGCAGCACGTGGTTCTCTTCAAAGAGCTTTATTACTGTCACTAAATTGTAAACAAACCTCGATTCTTCAAACATGCAGTCTATATTGTAATACAATAAAGAAATGGCACAATCGCACCCACACTGATTAACAAAGTATGGAGGACAATCAGTTAAATCATTTCTCTTGGAGTATCTCCTTTCAGTACTGTACATCAGTGTGGGGGGGGATGGGGTCAAAACTAACATTTTGGAAACAGAGCCTGTCTTCTCGTTGTCTTGTCCAGGAGGGGGTGAGGAGCCCTCCCCCACCCTGAAAGAGACCAAGATGATGCTAGAATACTGCATGCCCACCCCTGTGCCCACCCTGGTGGATCCTGTTCCCCCCATGTGGAGGCTCCTGCCCCCCCCCCGCCTGTGATGGCTCCTGTCCCCACCCTGTGGTGGCTCCTGTCCCACCCCCGCCTGTGGTTGCTCCTTTCCCCCCCCCCCCCGTCTGTGATGGCTCCTGTCCCCCCTGTGGTGGATCCTGTCTCTGCCCTGAGTGGCTTCTGTCCCAGTCCTGGAATGGCTCCTGCAGCGAGGGTGAAGCTCTTGATGGGCCTCTTCTCAAAAAGGCCTAGCTCAAAATTATTATGAAAAGGTGGGCGAGTGAGTAAGTGAAGGGATGCCTGGATGAATTAGTGAAAGGGTGAATGGATGAATGAAAGATTGAATAGATGGATAATGGGAGAGGATGGATGGATTGATGAGTGAGTGGAAGGATGGAAGAGTGAAAAGGCAAATAGCTGGATGTACGGGTGTAAGGGTAGCTGGATGGGTAAAAGGGTGGATGGATGAGTGAAAAGGTGGATGATGAGTGAGTGAGTGGGTGGATGGATGAGTGAAATGATGGATGGATTGATAAGTGCAAGGGCATATGGATGGACGGATGAGTGAAAGGGTGGATGTAAGGATGGATGAGTGAGTGAAAGGGAAGGTAGATGGACAAAATGATGAATAGATGAGTGAAGGAGTAGAAGGATAAATGGATGAGAGAAAGGATGGATGAGTGATAGGGTCAATGGATGGATTCATGAGCGGATGAGTAGATGGATGGATGGGTGGGTGGATGGATGGAAGGAAGGATTGCTAAGTGAAAGAGTTGATGGAGAGAGAAAGGGAGGATGATGGATGGCTGAACGGGTGGAAAGATGAGTGACTGGGTGGATGGATGAGTAAGTGAAAGGATGGCTGGATGGGTAAAAGGATAAATGGCTGGATGGACGAGTGGATGGATGGGTAGAAGAGTGGATGGATAAGTGTACAGATGAATAGGGTAAAAGGGAGGATGGATGGATGAGTGAAAGGATGGATGAAGGGATGGATGAGTGAAATGATAGATGGAAGGATACATGATGGATAGGTTTTCAAATGGCTGAATATGTCTAGATATGGCTGGGCTTACTTACAATTGCGCGACCTCTTATGTGTCTGTAAAACTTATCAAATTGTCCTGAAGTTTTGTCCTGAATTGCGACCTCCTGTCCTGAAATTGTGTCCTGAATTTAGACCCTTTGTCCTGAATTTTTGCACTCACCGTCCTGAATTTGCACCAATGCCAGTTGGTCACCCTATGCTCCCGGTTCCTGTTTCTGTTTTGGATTTTCTTCAGAGAGGGGCCGTGAGTGTTTCATTTGCAGTTTTATGCTTCTGCATTATTTACTGTGTGAATTTCACGGGAGTATTTAATTTGCAGTTTTTTACTTCTGCATTGTTTCCTGTGCGTTTTTCTCTCTGTGCAGCCGCTCCGGTTCTCCGGTCAGCCGCGCTCCAGTTCTGGAGTAAGGGACTCTCCCTGTTCATATGCTGGGCTAGGGTGAGGAGTTTTCGTGTCCTGGCCCCGGGTCACTCAAGCGCTGTGGTTCTAGTGCAGCGTCCGGCCCCCACGGCCATGGTCTAACGTTGCGTGATTTGGTGATTGGGGGCAGTGTTATTTGGAGGTTGCTGGGCACTTCCTGTGTTGTGTGGTGAGTTCCTGTTTGATTCAATTGCTCAATTTTGATCATCATGTGTGAAAGGGCGTCTTCACCTGTGCCTGCTTGGGCTGTTTCCATGCGGCATAGTTTCCTGGTTCTGCAGGTGGATGACGTTTTTGCAGATTCTGGGGCTGCACTGCATACTGTTTAGGGGTTCGGAACCTGCCCATGCTGTCAAATTACCTGAGTTGATAAAGTTTCAATCTGTGCTTTTACACAGTTGTTGATTTCGGCTGTCCAGTCTGCGCTGTGAGGATAGGTCTTTATTTGGGTGATGCTGAGTTGTGGCCCTAGATCCCTAGCTATTGTGAGATTTTTCTGCACCGTTTTTTTTTTCCTCTGTGGTGGTTAACCTTCCCTTCCATGATGACCTGTTGGATATCCTGACTGATGCATGGCTTATCGCAGATACGCAGTGTTTCCACGTTTTTTGGGATGGCGGTTTCGCCTGGCAGACTTTGTCTCTCACTTTCTTGCATTTCCATATGCTGCTTCTTTTTTTGGGGTGCATGCTGGCTCTTGTTCGTCCTGCACTTTACTGGTCCTTCTCATGGGTTGTGTGGAATTGTTTGGCTGTTTACGGGCCCTCCTCCCTGTCTTGGCTTGGTGGGTTGAGTCTTCTCCTCGGTTGACGTGGCACTGGCGCCTTGGTCCATTGTCTGTTCTCTGTGGCTCCTTGGCTTTTTGGCGGTTTTGGGGGCTCGGATCCATTTTTCCTGGCTTGTTGGTCCGGTCTGCCTTTTGACTGGTGGGTCCTGTCGGTCTTCGCTCTTGGTTGCCAGATTCCTTTCCGGGCCGTCCCCCTTTTTGGGCTTTTTTCGCGGTTGCTCCGTTGTCCTTTGGCCCGTGTTGCATTTTTCCCTCTTTTTTGGGCGTCGGCCTGTTTTTGCCTCTGGGCACTGTTGTGCTGGTTCCGGTGGCAGAGCGGGGCCAGGGTGCCACTGGGCGGTTGTTCCCCTTGTGGTCTGTCACTCCCCTCTTCCTGGTGGGTGTTTTTTTTTTTTTAGCTTCCCTGGATTTGGGAGTTGATTGTTTTTCCCATTCCATCTGTCCGGCTGGTCCGCGGTTCCTACGGTTTGCTGTGGATGGATTCCTTTCTCCATTTCATGTATTGCCTTTTGGCCTCTCTCCTGCACCCTAGGTTTGTCCACGGTGCTGGCTCCTGCTGTGCAGGTTATTTGCTGATTGGCAATTCCACCCTGCTTGCACCTGTTCTTTTTCTTATTTGTGCAGGGGCAGGCCTGGTCAATACCTGGATGGGTGACCGCCTGGGATGGCCAGGTGCTGTAGGCTTTACCCTATGTGGCTTTTGTCTGGTTTCTGCTTCCACTCTCCTTGTGGCTATTCTGGCAATGGTGGCGTTGATGGCCTTGTTCCGGTTTCTGGGGTTCGTATTGGTTCTGGCCATTTTTCATCTGGTTCCTGTTCTGGGCCTTCGGTTTCTTGGGGCTTGTTTGTAACTTTGCAGGGAGCTGTTTTCTCCCTCCGGCTCGGTTCTCTTCCCTGTTGACTCTTTTGGAAGTCCTGCTGGGTCACCCTTCTGGGTTAGTTGCAGATCCAGGGGGTGGTGGCTGCCTCCACGGCTGTGGTTCCTTGGGCTTGCCTGCTCCTCCTTGGGTCCTTTTCCATGCAGGTTAAGTGGCTCTGGTTCCTCTCTCCCCTGTTCTGGTTTCTACTTTGGCCTGGTGGCTTTGCTCTCCCAACCTGGTGTTTGTGGTACGTTTCAGCTCCCTTCTCTCCTCTTGTTATCCTTGGACGCCTGTCCTTGGGGTTGGGGGCCACGTTGGGGCCTTGGTGGCTGAAGAGTTTTTTGATTCGTTCTGCCCTTCCTGTGGCTCATTGTTGCTTGGGTCTTCTTGGGGGGAACAGTTGCATGTCTCTGTTCCTGCTGGCGTCCATGATTTGTTCCCATGACGCTGTGGCTCCTTGGTATATCTTGTGCCTCTGGTGGCACAGGCTCCCACGGCTCACTCTGGGCAGTGTCTCCTCTGTTGGCTTTGAGCTTCTGTTCGGGAACGTCTGTGTTTTCGTTCGTAGACGCAGCTTGGGCCGTTTGCTCCTATCCTTTGTTTTGTGCCATCTGGTGCTCGCTACAGCGTCACATTTTCTTTGTTTGGTTCCATTTGGTGTGGCCCCTGCACATTTACTTGGCCTGCAGGCTTTCTGTATGCCTTCCCTCCTATTTTTTCCTCCCGAATATTCAGGGATGTAAGGGGGTGTGTAGGTGTCTGTATCATTGGCTTCGCTGTCTTTGGTTTCCGCTCCTGCTGCTGCTGGCGGGGGCCGGTTTGACCGGACTCAATTGACTCTGGCTCCGCTTTTGGTTCCACAGCTGGTTTTTGCCCTGTCTCTGTCGCTTGCTTCTGAAGGCCTGACTCTTGTGCGGCTGTCGTTGGCATCTTTGGGCTGTTCCTCTGTGGTGGCACCCCGTTGTCGTGTCGGCCATCGATCCTTGGGTGTTGTGGTAGTCATTAGGGTTCTTTTTTCTCTTGGTGTTCTTCCTATTGGGAAGTTCCTGTGCTGGGGTTCTTACTTCTGTGTTGGATTTTCTCAGGAATGTTTTTTTAACAGGGCCTTCCCTTCGGAGCTTTCGGCTTCGTCTGCTGGTCTCTTCTGTGCTCGTGCCTTCTTGGGTTTTGCCTGCTGTTTTGGGGGGTCTGATGTTGCCCCCTTTTGAGCCCTTGCTGGTAGCGGACTTGTTCTGGTTGTCTGCTACGGTGTGTTTTTTGCTGGCCATCACCTCCACTCGTCGGTTGGGTGTGTTGGGTGCTTTGTTAGTTTCTTTTCCCTATTGGAAGTTCCTGCCTGATCGGATTGTTTTGTGGCTTGTTCCGGCCTTTCTGCCTGTGGTTTCCTCCTGTTTCCTTTGGCAGCTTGAGGGGGTTCTTTCTGATTTGCCTGCTGGGGGGTCCCTTGTTCCCCCTTCCTTGGATGTTCGCTGGACTCTCTGGTTTTTCCCTCCATCGTTCCCTGGAGTTTTCGGTTTTCTCCTGCCCTGTTTGTCTCCTGTGGGGGTGTGGCTTGGGGGATGTGGTTTTCGATTCTATGGTTGGTCGGTGTGTGCGTTTGGCAGTCTGCCTGCCTTTTCAGTCCTTTGGATCTGCATCCTCCATCTCTGGTGCTGGGTCAATCAACGGGTTCTGTGTCTGCTTCCTGGGCTGGGCGGCAGGGGTTTCTATCCAGGGGTTTGTTGGGGGCCACCTGGCTTTCCCGTCACGTATTTGTGCTACCTTATTGGCTTGACATTTTACATGCCTATGCTGCCTGTTTTTCTGTTGGCGTCTTATACATTGCTGTTCGTTGATCTTTACAGATTTGTGCTTTTCATCGATCCCTGGTGTCCTGCATTTTTGGTTGGTTCTCTGCTTGTGGGTTCCTCACCTTGTAAGGACTGGGACGGGGAGGACCCATAAGGGGGTAATGTCTTGTTACTTACAGGTAATTTTCATTACCCCGATTAGGTTCCTCCCAGTGCCAGTCCTCTACCATCCCGCCCTCCCGCTGTGTTAGTGTCGGAGTCTTGTTGATAACAGGCATGGCGGTAGGTGGGAGGTGCTTATGTAAGCTTTTGAATACTGGCACTGTTATTGGCTGGATGGAGGCAGGACTGTCTCACGTTGTAAGGACTGGGACGGGGAGGACCCTCATCAGGGTAATGAAGATTACCGGTAAGTAACAGAACATTCCGAAGGGCAGTGAGAGTGCCCGATGAATACCGATGAGAGATCTAAGTCAAGGGCCGGCAGGCTTTTTGTAAAGAGAGATGTCAGAGGTCTGGAAACACGCTTGTGTGAGTTGCTGTGCGAAAGTTGTGATACCAGAGAGTTGGGATCAGCTTGAGTATATTTTATTACATTGAAATACCTCAGACTCAGTGACAACACGGCTGAACATAGAGTGTGTGAAGACGGCTAAGGCTTGGCCGGCATTCCCACATGTAATGGGGATTGTACAAATACGTGTTGAAGTGTGGACACACCTTTTTGAAGTGTTTGTGTGTATATACCCACAGGTCGACAAGCGGCGATTGTGACTGTTTACAGGGGATTTGTGGCTAAACAGTGGGAACACTCCCCATGAGGTGTGTTGCCGGAATGAATCCAGATAACAACTACCTGGTAAATATTTTATCACCACTGCCTTGCATGTGTTCACGTCAAGGCAAGGCCGGTTAACGTTTTAAAGTAATTCTATTGGTTGGCGCCATCTTTCTTTCTTTTATCGTTTGTCAAATACTACAGGTTAACCCCTTCGCTGCTAAGCCTTCCTCCCCCCCTTTTCCCCTATGCTAAGCCTTTTTTAGGCTATTTGGGGTAGTTCGCGCTTAGGCCCCTGTAACTTTTAGACCACATAAGGTATGCACGCCAAATTTGTGTGAACATTTGTGGAGAAGTGTGGCTCAATGGTTAGAACGGCAGACCCAGATGCAGAAGTCTAGCCCGGGACCAGGGTTTAATTCCCGCCTCGGCGGGTCTTGGGCTCAATTTCCGTGGACCTGATAATTCTCGCCTCGGTGCCTATTCTAATCATGGGTCCCACTCTGCAACTCTGGGCAATAGCTTGCTTAATCTCCACAACGGCCTCAGCAATGCTAGGATGCCTGGCTTCACCTTGGGGGTTCCCAGGAGTGGGCACTTCACAGGGAAAAGCCAGGAAGGGTTCCACAGCGGTATGCGTACAAGCGCCTGAGATACCCCTTCGGGGGTCGATTTGGTGCGCTATACAAATACTACTACATTTGCGTCCTTTTTATCCAACATCATGGGAATTCTAAAGGTACCCAGGGTTTGTGGATTCCCCTGGAGGGGACCCAGAAATTAGCCAAAATACAGCAACATTTTGTTTTTGGGGGCAAAATGTGAGAAAAGGGCTACAGATGAAAGTGTCTGTTTGTTTCCCTGCAAATGGTATCAAAAAAAGGGGTTGTGGTGCTGAAATCACCATTTTCCAGCTTTCAGGAACAAGCAGACTTTTGTCAGAAAACCAACATTTTTTTACACAGTTTTGGCATTTTTCTGGGACATCGACTATTTCTGCTATTTTTTGTGCTTTAAACCTCCTTCCAGTTAATGGTAGAAATGGGTATGAAAGCAATAATGGATCTAGGAAAACTATACATTTCGGAAAAGTAGACGAAATTCTGAATTCAGCAAGGGGTCATTTGTGTATATCCTTCAAGGTTTCTTTATAGAAACTAACTGTTAAATATAGGAAAAATTGAAAATTAGTTGAAAAAAACAGCCTTTTGTGTCAACACTTTCATATGTAGCTTCTTCTAATTATGACAACTCTTTGAAAGCAATATATATGTTTTCATCCACTGGACCTTAATGGTTGTGGGGATATATATGACTTGTAGGTTCACCAAGAACCCGACAAACCCAGAGCCAAAATCTGAGCAGCGACTTACAATGCTTTTTTATTATGTACCGGCTATATAGCAATTATTCTGGGAAAATGCATACATGGAAAAATCAGTATAAAAGACACCTATGTATTTCTGAAATTGGAACAAAATATAGAGTTTAGAAACAGTAGATATTTGCACATTTCGGAAATTTGAAATACACATACTAGCATGAGAATTATCGATCATTCTTCGAAATTGCTTCTTTTTTACACATTGCCTTTCATTTGGAAGACAGAAATGCATCAAATGTCTATAGGTAATAACAGTTGATTTACAAATCTGAATTACCCTAAGTCTCCCAATAAAAATGGTACCTCACATGTGTTGGTAGGCTTAGTGCCCACAACAGAAAATGGCTCACAACACAACGTGAACACACCACGTTTTCACAATGAAAAATTACCCTTTTTTTGCAAAGTGCCTAGCTGTAGTTTTTTAACCCTAGCTCTGCCGGCACCTAGGGAAACCTAGCAAACCTATACATTTTTGAAAGCTAGAAACCAACCCAGGGGAATCCAGGATGGGGTGACTTGACTACCTCTCACCAGGTTCTGTTACCCAGAATCCCTTGCAAACCTGAATAATTGTAAATAAAATAAATTGTCCTCACATTTCTGTGGTGGAAACTTCTGGGATCTGCGTGGCTCCACAAATTTCCACCCTCCCAGCGTTCCTCATAGTCATCTGAGAAAATGGTTCCTCACTTGTGTGGGTAGGCCTACTGCCCACGACAGGAAACGGCACAAAACGCAACGTGGACACACCACAATTTCACAGTGAAAATGGCCCTTTTTTGGCAAAGTGCCTAGCTGTAGTTTTTGAACCCTAGCTCTGCTGGCACCTAGGGAAACCTATACATTTTTAAATACTAGACACCCAGGGGAATACGGGATGGGGTGACTTGACTGCCTCTCGCCAGGTTCTGTTACGCAGAATCCCTTGCAAACCTAAAAAATTGCCCAAAAAAACACATTTTCCTCACATTTCTGTTGTGGAAAGTTCTGGAATCTGCGTGGATCCACAAATTTTCACCCACCCCGCGTTCCCCAAATTCTTCAGAGAAAAATGATACCTCACTTGTGTGGTTCGGCCCACTGCCCGCGACAGGAAAGTGCGCAAAACGCAAGGTGGTCACACCTTAATTTCGCAGTGAAAAATGACCCTCTTTTGGCAAAGTGCCTAGCTCTAGTTTTTGAAGCATAGCTCTGCCGGCACCTAGGGAAACCTAGCAAACCTATACATTTTTGAAAACTAGACACCCAGGGAAATCCAGGATGGGGTGACTTTACTGTCTCACACCAGGTTCTGTTACCCAAAATTCCTTGCAAACCTAAATAATTGTCAAAAAACCTTTCCCCACATGTCTGTGGTGGAAAGTTCTGGAATCTGTGTGGATCCACAAATTTCCACTCACCCCGCGTTCCCCAAGATCTTCAGAGAAAAACGGTACCTCACTTGTGTGGGTAAGCCTAGTGCCCTCGACAGGAAAGGGTGCAAAACGCAACGTGGTCACACCTCAATTTTGCAGTGAAAAATGACCCTTTTTTGGCAAAGTGCCTAGCTGTAGTTTTCGAACTCTAGCTCTGCCAGCACCTAGGGAAACCTAGCAAACCTATAAAAAAAAATTACATTAGAAACCCAGGGGAATCCAGGATCGGGTGACTTGACTGCCTCCCACCAGGTTCTGTTACCCAGAATCCCTTGCAAACCTAAATAATTGTAAAAAAAAAAAAACCTTTTCTTCACATTTCTGTGGTGGAAAGTTCTGGAATCTGCGTGGCTCCACAAATTTCCACCCACCTAGCATTCTTCAAAGTCATCCGAGAAAATGGTACCTCACTTGTGTGGGTAGGCCTAGTGCCCGCGACAGGAAACGGCGCAAAACGCAAGGGTGACACACCACAATTTCACAGTGAAAAATGACCCTTTTAAGACAAAGTCCCTAGCTGTAGTTTTTGAACCCTAGCTCTGCTGGCACCTAGGGAAACCTATACATTTTTACATACTAGACACCCAGTGGAATACAGGATGGGGTGACTTGACTGCCTCTCACCAGGTTCTGCTACCCAAAATCCCTTGCAAACCTAAAAGCATGGGAGGGTCAAGGACCCGTGACGGCAAGTGCCCAAAACCTATTGAGACAACATCAAAATTACCTATCACAAACCAACCTGGTTTTGCAAGGGGGGTCCCATGAGTTTTTGGCCCTGGGCTCGGCGGCCATCTAGGCAAACCTACCAAACGCACACATTTATGGAAACTAGACACCCGGGGGAGTCCAGCGAGGTATGGCTTGCGTGGGTAACCTAACGTTTTCTTACCCACAATCCCCTGCAAACCTCAAATTTAGCTGGAAAAATCACTTTTTTTCAGAAATTTCTGAGTGGCAGCGTTCTGTAATCTAGTGGATCCACCAATTTTTTCCCACCCAGGGTCCCCAAAGGTCATTTGACACGTTAACGGGAAACTATTGCATGTTACCGCTGTGTTGTGAATAGGACATTAACACAGAGTTACTTTCCCGAGATGGACGGCGATATGAAACATTGCGTTAACCGATTTTGGCAATGATTATCGCACGTTCTTGAGAATATCCCACCATATATACACCATGAATGGTACCTTAATTTGACATGAAATGTATTTGATCACGTTAAGGTTTGCACTGACTAACTGCTATGACGAAAATATAAGGTTATAAATGCAAGGTTGCCTGCTAGTAAATTGCTTAAAATCGGATGACCATTGCAAGTTCAGAATTTTGAAGACGGTATGGTGAGAATGTTGTTTCAGTGAAACACAAGTTTTGTAAGATCACACGTTTGTTAAGTGTGTTTCTATTTTCAAAGTATTCTGAATAACAACAGGATTTTCTTAGAGGGGAGTTGACTACAATAAACCATATTTGTTGGAAGTTGGTTAAACAACTAATCTTTACAAAAGGCCAGTATCGTAAATATAACACAGAGTTATGATGAAATAGAAAAAGCAGTGATATGAATATCATGATGACTGTATATTATAGCATTATCAAAGTTGGTATGATATGCCAAAGGAATAAACTGTTGCTTTTTGTCTACTCCAAAAATGCTACAACCTACAATGTAGAGTTGCATAGAGCCTTAAACCCTTTACAAGGCCCCTGGGTTCTCGTTTTTGTCCACTATAAAACTCACTCGCCAAGAAGGCATGGATTAGGGTAGCCAACAGAGATTGGCACCTTACTTATGGCCATGTATTAGTAACCTACTGACACCCTATGATGATGTTGGAAAAACAATGCAAAAAATGATAATATCTACCCCATCTTTCAAAGTATTCTCACATTCAGTGCCCCTTTGGGCCCAAAAGATGTAACACATGAAGGAAATGAGGATGAGTATAACTTGGTGGGTGAAACAGATATGCATTTGCTTTCTTGGGTATCCAAACCCAAATCTTTAAAGGAGGATGAACTTCACCCAACTGCAGTACACTTAGGGAATGGCTCAAGCAGAAATATTACCTTGATTCAATGAGAATGACAAAGGTAAACTTTGTTACCGCCTGCCAATGCAAGAGTCAAAACCATCATCTGTGACAAATGTTCATTGGCTTCCAAAATGTCCTTTCTAAAGATATCCTTTCAAAAGATTATTATTTTATATTGCAGCGTTGAGATTGGCGGCCTTTTCCCACTGTAGCGTGGCTGTGTTGCTACTTCCGCCCTTTTGAAAATGGCGGCACTCACGTCCTTATGCCAGTGTCTTCGCAATCTTCCAGCCCTCATATCGTCGGGTACTGCCCGGTTACCATGCTCAGTCCCGGTGCCATGGGCTTGGTGGAGTACCCCCTGAGGATCTGGTGTGCTCCTGGAGAACTGGTCTGCGCTTCAAAGCACGGTAGTACTGTAATCATGGGGATGTATCAGGGGTGCGGCCTGAAGTACTATGGCGGAGCCCGCTTCAGCTCCAGGAACTGCAAGAAGAGGAGCGCAAGTGGTTTTCTTCCTTGTAGGAGCATATGTGGGAGGAGCTGGAGGCCAGATCAAGAAGGGAGAGGGAGGAACTGATCACTGACAACTTGCCAAGATACCCCAGATCAGAGGTGGAAGACTGGAAGCGAGAAAAGCATGAGCGCCTGGAAAAGCAGATGGAGGAGAAGGCCTGACGCAAGAAACTCATGACCTAGGGCAAGGAACCCTTTGGCAGTGCCATTGACCCGCGGAGCACTAAGTTCTAGGACATGGTGAAGGAGATGGAGAAGGTGGAGGTAAGCAAGAAAAGCTGCTAAAGTAGCGTCTCCGAGCCGAGAGCCGGGATGCTGCTGCCGCCAACCCGCCTGCGGCTGCAAATCCTTTATAGACTTCATGTGTGGGCTCAGATAACCCTGCAATGGTGAACAAGGAAAGTGACTACTGGAAAAATCATTTTCCAAGAAAAATAGACAGTGAGTTTTCACTCTGTTGGCTACTAATCGGTCCAGTCCATGCATTGCATTAAAACTGGAGAGGTAGCCAAGGAGGCTCCTGGTCTGTTTCCCTCCTGCCTGTAATGTCCGCACAGACATCATGTCATCAATTTCCACAACTTGAACCGAAATGTGTATTTAAGGGCGGGGTGGGGTGTAGCTTCTTTAAAAGCAATTTTCCCAAATTATTGGAAATGGGTTGAGTACATGGTGATGTGTTTTGATGCTATGCCCAAATCATAAAGCACAGACTGTCATTCCACAAAACACACCCTCTCTGCTGCATTGAAGGTTATATCTTCGCTCTGCTTGGAGGCCACAGTGTTCTTTGTCATGTGGATGGTTGTGTCCTCCTTTACCATTAGTTTGAGTCGCAAGCAAGAAAATCTTGAGCATCTGTTAACTTACCAGAAAAATGCAAGGCATGTGTTAGGGCTATGTTCAGCTCTCTCTAGTCAAAACTTTATTTTATATTGTGTGCCTTCCAGTATCCAAAGTACTAAAATATCACACTTGGTTACCTCAGTCATACTAATGTTTTTTTACCTTGAAATGTTGAACGTCTGCAGTGGCGGTGGTTTCGCAAATGTTATTTTTTATAAGTTTATTTGGTAGAAGCCCTGCATCTTGATAAGAAATGCTGCATTCGTCAGACTACCCGCATTGAGTAACAGTTGTGATTTACATGGATTAAAATGGTGTAAATGGATTGAATAATAACGTATCATATGTATAACATTGGCATGCATTTAAAAGATTGGCGAAGGATGAGGGAGGCTGTAATTTATTTTACATGTTTTAAAGTCTACTTCTCACTGCTACTTCTAATTACTTTATTCCAACTTGACTTCATGTGTTAGGTCATTTAAATGTATTATTATTATTTTAATTTCTCAAATTTGCTTGAAAATGCACCATTTGTCCACTCTTTTTTCAAAATGTTCTTGTGGGGAGAACCCCCCTAAACCCCGCTGAGTTGTACGGGCTCGCTCCTTACGCTCGCTACCCACAGTGCAGTGTACCAATTATTTTATGCTGCACCACTTTCAAATGTCACCAGCCGCCACTGGGTCCCAGATTTACAAAGCCCTTGTATGGCGATCTGATGGCGTAAGGCCGGCGCATTGCTGTGGTCGTGTCGCAAGCGCAACACAACTCCAGCAATGTTCAGGGACCACCCATAAATAACGTGCTGCACCACTCCTTACGCCTGCTTCAAGCAGGCGTGAGGTTTCTTCGCAGCGGTCTCTGAAAAGTGACTCAGTGAAATCTTGCGTCACTTTTACGAGGCTTTTTCCGACGGAACGCCCATTCTGCATACATTAAACCTGACACAGGTTTAATGTGGCGCAGGGCTTTACAACGTGAAACATCTCCCTAGTTGTGTCACATTGTAAAAAAGTCGCAACGTGGCGCATGGTTTGCGCCGCCGCTGCGTCAATGTGCTGCAAGGGGCTTGTAAATCTGCCCCCCAGTCCGCAGGCAAAAAGAAGAATACATCATTGAATGTAGACCTCCTGTCCTCGAGGTGCAGTTAATTCAGCATCATTTTCTTTTTCAAATGGCTTGATTCAAAAGCATTGACAAAGCGTTATTCTATTTATAAAGAAAATGATTATTTCAGAACAGACTAAATAAAATATGCAGCAATAACAGACTATGTTTGAGGAGCAAAACATCACAAAAAACACTCAATAATTCTAGGAGTAATTAAACTCTCGCTCTCTAGTGTACGAAGTCAACATCAAAACTAAGAATAGACGACTAAAAGCACAGTATTAGACACGATTTCTTCGTTCAAACCTCCAGCATTAAAATCTTTGGGTTTCTCCTGCCATCTTGTGCTAGTTTTTGAAATTGCACTTGTTACTGTGTCTGTTTTTTACCTGCTCCGTCCAAACCTCTCAACATCAAGCATGTTACTTAGAACGCACATTTTGGAACAGAAAGAGAAGCGAATTTCAACTTCCGTTTAATATTTAAAAAGAAGAATACATATTTAAAGTCGCAACATATAAAAATACACACAAGTGAATATTCTAGGGCTGAAAATAAACATCAGGATCATATTTTTTTTTAGCCATATAATCAGTGTTGCACTTGGAAAAACCTTACTCAAGGAACCCTTAAATTAGGGTTCAAGGTGTTGCAACAAAAATGGGCAGAGTCACACAAGCGGCAGAGTCGTGAAAAGCAGTCTGACAGTCAATTGATACATTTATTTATTTTAAATTCTGCCATAAAGAAATCAGTAACGAGAAGAAATGTTACAGTAGATCTATTCTTACTGAATTGATTGCAAAGGCCCATATGACATTTAAAACGTCATATGGGGGTTAAAGAACCTGCTGCAGAGAGATTTGAGTGTCCAGTAAATCTCAAGGAATAATATTAATTATAAGATGACTCTGGTTGTTAATCAATTTACTGGAGCGATGTGTGTTTTGTATAGTCACAGTTTTGACTCAAAGTAGCATAGAGGGGTAATGTATCTCCTGCAACGCACATCAAGTAGCTTGCAGATGACAGGTTTTTATTTTATGTATACAGGCAAATGGGTCACCGCTTTTTAACACAGAGATCCTTTTATTACTTGCAGTTCATACATTGCAGTCCATCTAATATAGCACTGTGAGCTACCACCCAGCATTGAGGAGACCTTCATGCAACCTGCAAGGCATAGGTTTAGAACGTTATTGGTTTTTCTCTGTTGTGATTATAAGGCTGCTAAAAGGGGTTTCTTTGGATAGTAATATGTCATTATTACAGACAATCACTTGCACTGAGTTACGGTTTAAATCCTGAATGTGTGTTTCTTAGGGCCATGCACTCTTAACATATAATCTACTCCAGTAAAGTCGAAGTGTGACTCCTACACCTCATAGTCTTATGTAAGATCATGTATATGTGTTTACACACTTGTATGATTTATTGTCAGTGTACAATGTGTGTGTGTGATGTAAAGTGCACCAACACCCTACGTTGAGATGAGTAGCACTACATAAGAAATACATTTTTAAAAAGATACAGCCTGATTCATGAAGCAAAATTGCGCTCGCAATAGCAGCGAAAATGCTATCGCGGGCGCAATTCCCATAATCGGAATTCACCATGAAAATAGCGAATTCGCAAACACAGATTTGCGAAATCGCGAAGATATTTGCAGAATCCCGGCAGTAGACCAATAGCGAAACGGAAATAGCGTTTTGCGAGGCGCAATTTAAGGACAACCCAAAGCAGGTGGTAACCATCAAACCCATAGTAAAAAAAAAATTGAAAAACCGTTGGCCAATCAGTAACTGGTGCAGGCCTGACCAAACACACTTAAGGAGAAGCAGCATCAGCAGAAGGAGCCTCACAATGCCAGGAATGTACATGGTGGTCATGCAGCAAAGGCTACAGCGAGCAGCAAGGAGGAGACGCAGAATCCAGGACAGGATATTCCGCCAGCGGGTCATCCTGCTAAGCCAAACCAGAGAGCAAATATACGCAAAGTACCGGCTGAATGGGGCTATGATCATCAAGCTAATACAGGACCTTGACCCCCTGATGCAGCACCCAACAAGGTGGACCAATGCCATCCCAACACATGTCCAGGTATTGTGTAGCCTGCACCTCCTGGCCTCTGGGAGCTTCCAGGGGATAGTTGCGGTAGCTGGGGGGATATCCCAGCCCACCATGTCCCGCTGCCTACGTAGTTTCCTTGACGCAATGCTGACCCAGCTACACCACCACATCAAATTTCCCACCAGCCAACAGGAATTGGATGAGACCAAGCTACAATTGCATTGACTGTACCCACGTCCACATTTGCCCACCTGCTGCAACGGAGTACATGTACCGCAATCGCAAGTCCTACCACTCCCTCAACATCCAGATGGTCTGCAATGCAACATCCAGATGGTCTGCAATGCAAAGACATACATCACGGACATAGTGGCACAGTACCCGGGGAGTACACATGACTCATTCATATTCCGGCACAGCGGCCTCCACACACGACTGGTCAGGGGAGACTTCGGGGAAGGACACCTACTTGGTAAGTACACTTTGCCCACAATGTCACATTGCGATTAAGTAGCTGCGCTGCACAGGCACTCACCCTCTGCTCCTCTCATTCAGGTGACAGTGGCTACGCCCTACGTGAATACCTCCTCACCCCATACCTCAACCCTGCTACACCACAGCAACGGCGTTACAACGTATCACACATACGCACAAGGAATTGCATTGAGAGAACTTTTGGGCTACTGAAGAGCAGATTCTGCATACTTCACAAGACAGGTGGGGCCATGTACTACAGTCCTGAAGTGTGCTGCCGCATTGTGGCTGTGTGTGCTATCCTACACAACATTGCTACCAAGCGCCGGATACCTGTCGACATCTCTGGCAGTGAATCGGAAGGGGACGACCGGCCACCTGCACATGCGCGCCATGCACGCGGGGAGAACCCAGCTGAAGGCCACAGATGTCGCAACCACATCACACTGAACAGTTTCTAGTGCACCCTCTCCCCTCACCCCACAAATCACAATTGCATGCAAAATGTAATAATGACACAACGCCAATGTGTGATGCTAAATTAAATATTATTGTTTGAATCACAATAATGGTACCAGTTTCCATCTTGCCATTGCTAACAGTATTTCATCATACTGCTGCGTCCAATACACAGGGCAGGCTTATGTTCAGCCTGTGCCTGTACAAGTCCTATTCAGTCATTTGCGCCTCCGGCGCGAACCACCCAAGCGCCTCTCCGGCTGCTCCTCATCCAAGGCACGTGTTCCTGCAGTGGGCCTGGTGCTGCGTCTGAGTGCCCCTACATGTGAGGCAGAGTGGCTGCTCACACTCAATGTCCCCTCACTGGCATCATCACCCCCAACAGTGGCAGGTAGAGCAGGGTGAAGTGCTGTCACGGCAGTGGTCAGGTGCTCAAGTACCCTGGCCACATCCTCGCAGCACTGGATGAGCTGCTGCGCCAGGGACCGGCGCGATAGCTGCGAGGTGGCATTGCCTATGACATAATTGGACCGGGTGTAAGCCGTCAGCCGGGTCAGTAGCTGACGGTGGCGGCGGCGGGCTGTGTTGCGCTGCGAAATCATTGCAGCAGTGTTGGCCTCCATGGCTGCAGTCATGCGGCCCATTCCCTCCCCCACACCTGCCATGGCTGCCGTCATGCGGTCCATCCGGTCCCCCACACCTGCCACATTGCGGCCAATGTTGTAAAGCTGAAGCTGTATGGCCCCTTGCCTGCGTGCCTGCAGCTGATGAATACGGAGCATGCGACGTTCCACGCTCATGCTCGCCAGCCGCTGTCCATTCCCCCTCCTGGTGCTAGGAGCATTGGTCTGCAGGCGAGACCTGCCACGCCTGCTCTGCTGGCCTGACACAGTGGGTGGCCACTGTGTTCCCGCTGTCGCGGGACCTGATGTTGAAGCACCAGCTGCTGGTGGTGTCACGGTAGTCGTTGCTGGTGCAGCAGAGGCTGGAGGCACACTGGTAGTGGGCCTGGCTGCAGGGGTTGTTGCTGCGGCAGAGGCTGGAGGCACACTGATAGTGGGCCTGGCTGCAGGGGTTGTTGCTGCGGCAGGGGCTGGAGGCACACTGGTAGTGGGCCTGGCTGCGGGAGTAGTTGCTGCGGCAGGGGCTGGAGGCACACTGGTAGTGGGCCTGGCAGCGGGAGTAGTTGCTGCGGCAGGGGCTGGAGGCTGTGTAAGTGAGGGCACCTCCTCCTCATCCTGTGCTTCCTCATCTATTTGCAGCCTCTCGCTGTCGCTGCTGTCTGCGCCACCTGTGAGGGGAAGTGGACGTTCATTAGTTGCATGTATCTATCACACGTGCAGTTGCTACATGCATGCTGGGTGACATTCCCTGACTGCCTATGGATTTGCGTACTTTTGAACCTGTCTGGCTGCATTGGGGTACTTCTACATTGTGGCCGAACTACATGTCCCACAATGCTTTAGGGGGTTACCTGATGTGCACTGATGGCATGACTATGGGACATTATGGGAGGCTATATGGTCATGGCCATTCATAGGGGACAGGGTCGCAGTCGCATGCCACTTACCTTGGATCTCTTGGGTGGGGCGGGATGAGTCCAAACGGGTGACTCTGATGCACGCCTCAGCCTCCAGCGTGTCTTCTACTCGATCCTCCATGGGGGTGTTTGGAGGAACTGTAGGTCCTCCCCCTCCAGTGCCCAGGGACTCTCCAAGCCTCTCAGCTACCTTCTCTTTGGCACGACCTCGGAGGTCGTACCAACGTTTCTTAAGTTCGTCGAGTGACCTGTCGGCCACACCCACCGAGTTCACAGTGGCCGCTAAGCCCACCCAGATCCTCCGCTTCTCCTGCTCGGGCACCCTCCTTGAGTCCTTCCCAAACAGTTTGGAGTGGTTGTCCACCACCCCTTCAATTAAGTTCTCCAACTCCTGCTCGGAGAACTTTAGCTTTCTCTTGCGCCCTGTCGTGTTGCTGGGCCCAGGTACTGCCTCCTCAGAGATAGCTGCAGTGTAGTTGGAAAGTGGTAATCCAAGGTGAATTGCAGGAGCTCTCTCTGTGGCTGCCTCGAGGTCTGCCTCACTGTGGTGAATGGGGGTGGGAACTGGCTGCTTCCTGGTTGTGATGTCATCACTGTGCTCGAAATGCGACTTCCCGTTTTCCCGATCTCGCGATTTTGCGATCTCGCTTTTTGCGATCTCGCAATTAGCGATATCGCTATTTGCGATATTGCAAATCCGACACGGATGTAGCCGGAAATAGCGATTTTTATGCGATTTTCGATAATCGCTAACGGTTTTTGCGGCCGCGTGCGAATCGCTTTTTTTAATCGCAAAACATCATGAATACCGTTCTGCGATTTCTCAATTGCGATTCGCAGTTATTCACTAATTGAGAATCGCAGAATCCGGTTTTCATGAATCAGGCTGTAAGTGCCTTTTAAATTTGTATTGTATGTAAATACTCGTACAGACCGATATATCTGACATTCTTCCAGTGCATGAACAGTGCATACACAGGGATTGAACAAAGTAAAAAGCTTGTTTCCATAGTCATAGTTTCTGTTATTATTTGTGGAGTGATCACAAGCTGTGTTCCTTTGTTTCCCTCTATTCCATGGGTGTTTAGGTGTGAGACTCCAGATAACTGCCAGCCAGGGTGCTTCTCCAATAAAAAGAGGGCCGAGACAGATATATCGTTAGATAGCTCTACAAAGTCAGGAAGCCTAGCAGATAATTGAAAATCTAAGAGGGAATGGGGAGGGAGAGCAAAGGAATGTTGCATGGTCATGCTGTTCTCTCTTTGCAATGCAATTTTAAAACATTAGGAATCTAAACATTGAAAACTGTCAGGGTAGCTTGGCTAAAGTGGCTTAAGGAAGTGCAGGCATCATACAAAAAACAAAGTTGGACTTCCACAAGAAATACATGGATAATACTGGAATAGATTGCATCACGGAAGAAGCTGCCTGACGCGTGATGAGAGACAGATGTAAAAATGATCCATAGGTATCGCAATGCCTTCAGTCCACAAGGGGTGAAGAATATACTTGAAAAGCCAATAGAATTAGGTGAGCAACAAATACTCCTCTGAACTGAGTCAAGATGCCTAACTCAAAGGGCATTAAGGGACTGGTCGAAAAAGCCATCAGTTGAAGGTGGAGCACCAAAGCCCACTCTAAATGGAAGAAGGAATATGATTAACAACTAAACATTAACAAGCATTCGCAATGCAATAAGTCTCACATTTGTACAGTAGATGGGAAGGGAAGAAGGAAAACGGACAGGAAGGTGGGAGGGAAAGAAACCACAGGGGCCTGATGCAGTTGAAATGTGTACATAAAATCAAATTAACATTAGCCAAAAGAGGTCAGCAAAGAACATTAAATACTTACCTCACTCCCGTTTTCCAGTGCACACGAGGATGAGAGACAGCAAAACAGTAACAAGAGTAATATGCTGCCTGAAACGAAAATGAATACACATTGCGTGCCTTACAAATAAACACTCCAGAAGGCACACTGCGTGAAGCCATGCGTACAGAGATGTTGCAGGGGTACGCAAAAATGTAATCCCCTACAACACACCCACACTGGAGGAGATACCCCGAAAGGTACATTAATACTTGACACCTGCTAGACACTTTACTTTTGCTGTGAAATACTCAAACTTAGATGCAAGCACACTAGTTACAATTCCTGAAAACACGCACATACAGCACATCAATTAACGTGTGTTGTCAATGAAGCACTCACACTGGTGAGCGTCCTCTGGATCACGCACACAATGGATATTCTTCCTCTGAAATTCTTGCCAAGTGTGTTAAAAGAGAATGCGTCCCTGGTCTACTATTTGACACAAAGAGAAGAGAATTGATTTTGAAATGCCACTTTTAGTTGTGATCTCTTCCAGTGGTAAGACACGCCTTGATGCGCTCTAAGAAGGAATTATAGCACTAACTGTTTGAAAAGTGACGGTGGAGTCCACACAAACTTCCAGGACTGTAAATGAGTCACCATGCGGAAGTAATGCACAATGGATTATGGCCAGAGGCGCAACTAGAGCCAAATTTCGGTGGGGGGGGGGGGGGGGGGCTGAACCTTTAATCAGTAGGCAGAGTGGAGCTGCCGGGGCTCTTAGAAGGGGTGAAACAACTGCAAGGCCTAATTAACATTCAAATGGTCTTTTAAAGACCTGTGAAACGTTCAGGTGCGGCTCTGCGTGTGCCCGGGATCTGTCTCATCCCTGGCTGCCACATGCCACACACGACGGGGGGGTGGGGGGTAGGGGGGGGCTGAAGCCCGGTGAGTCCAATTGTTGTTGTGCGCCTGATTATGGCAAAGGAATGCTACGTAAGATATTCTGCTACGTTCAGGTGGTCCCCACTTTGCGCAAATGGCTTGCGACCACGTGCAGTTATCCCAAATTGTCTATTTAACTAAATACTGGTTTATATGTTAGTTTATTCGCAACAGCTGATTTAGAAAATGTTTATTTCCATTTGGCTGAATGGGTATGAAAGTATTGAGTTTGCCTGAAACACAGGAGGTTCACCGGTGACACACGTAGGAAGCCCAACGGGGACGCCAGGAGTCCAGACTTGGTGGGTGGGTAGGAGGGCGGGGGGCCAAGAGGGGAAATAATGAGGCTTGTGAAGGGTGAGAGAGAAGAGGAGGTGGGGGCGAATGGGCCTTGAGAGATATGAGGAGAGTACGGGAGGGAGCAGATAAGCGAGGAATACAGTGAGTGTGAAGTAGCGGGGTGGTGACAAGGGAGACAGTACACTAAGAGTAGAGAGGGGAAGCAGTTGAGGAAAGGGACAGTGAATGGCATTAACGCAGGAAGAAAGTGAGCAGCAAACAGGAACAGCAGAGCCGGATCCAGATCCTGCCTCACCCCAAGGAGAGTCCATCAGCAGAGCGTGCCCTTCCAAAAGAAGTTCACTCACACCACTCCTGGTCTCTCCAGCAGCAGCAAGCAGGACACTGCACATCGGTAACAAGAGGACAACATATGACGTGCCTGCCAATGCAGACATTAGAATGGCAAACATCTGTCGCCAGAAGACGTACTTTGAAATAAATCTATTCTCTCTCACTCACTTCGTCCTACACTTGCACAGTGCCCACCTGTCCTCCAGGGGCGACGGAGTCAGTTATCAACAGTGGTCTGATGGCAGACTCAACTTGTTTTACCTGTTGTTTAGCACGCTCGCGCTGTGTCATTTGTTTTGGATGCCTGGCAGCGCCAGCTGAGACATCGAAAGTTCGTCAAGTGCCCGGGGCTGTGGGAAATCATTGGGTGAGCCCTTCCCAGGAGGGAGTGAAAGGTCACACGGTGATGAGCATTTAGAGCCAGATAGACGGCTTGAGAGTCAGACAGCGAAGTCAGTGTGTTATTCCCCTCATCACACAGTGCTGAGACACGAAAACGCTGATGTAACCAGAGCTTTCGAGTTAAAAGCGGAATGTTTTACGCAATGTATTGTGCTGTCACTTGTGAAATCCGATTTTTATTTTATTAGTCCAGAGGTATCAGAAACCCAACAAGCCAATGCATCCTTTAATACGTCACCGGAGGAAGGAGGGAGAGGGGAGTAAGAGCGGAGGGGTGGAAAAAATAGTAAAACCATAAACAGCACAGCGCTCATGACGAGCACTGTGCTGATTATGATTAACAGCGTAGCGCTCATGACGAGCTCCATGCTGAATATGTATGGAAGTGAGTGTCATACTGCAACTCAGCCTGCTTGGCTGCAAAAATCCTAAAAGAAAATTCCCCTCGAAGACACATGAACCACGAAAGCGGACGTAAACTGTAGTTAGGCGGTGCTGCTTCCGGAATAAACGGAAGTGACGCATCAGATCGACAACCAATAATAATCCTGCTAAGAAAGCAATGCCAGAGTTTACCAATGGCAAGTGGCAGGAGACATTACCCAGCAATAGGCGGAGTTTTACCTCTGATACAGATTACTTGATGTCTCGGAGAGTCAGCGCATGCTCGCTGCCTAGGCAAGACCTAAAAAGGGGACGGTGTTCTCACTGCCTTCCCATGCTTTCTATGGTCCCATTGGGGGGAGAGCAGACGCCAGACTGACCCTCCAGCAGACCATTAACTCTACAGTAATGTGTATCATGTTTTGGTGTCAATGCCAATAAAAATTGTATCAGATTGGATCGTCCCATTTATGGTATCAGTCCACCACCATTCGTAGCAGACACAATACTGATAAAGACTGCCTTGCAGCCATGGCAGCCTTGCTCTGAACTTCTTGCATAAGTCCATGATATGCTGGGACATGGTAAATAATATGAAGTGTATTCACACATTTAATAACATTCACTGTTCAGTATTTTAAAATTGTTTTATGCGTACATGTGCTGTGGATACAAGCTTTTATTACTTCCATAAGTTTTCTCCTTTTCCTATTCAAATATTCTTTCTTAAAGTCATTATTACTCATGGAGGTTTCAGTAGTGAAAATATATTGTCTCTACCTGTCAAGAGTGTTTGGAGCATCCTTTTGGAACTCATTCTGAATTGGGCATAACTTTAGCACACTAGGCATTATAAACCAGCTGCCTTTCAATGCAACCAAGCACCTCTTTCATTTGAACTAAACTAAATCTAAGCAGTATAAAGTCAATTATTCAGGAAAATTGTAACAATTCCAGTATATCATTTACAGATGAGATTAAAGAACCCAATGATGTTTGAGGGAGGACTGAGTTTACTGACCTAATCATTGATGTTTTAAGGATACCCACAATTAATATGTTTGACTTTCTTTTACATACAGTTTGTTTCAGTAGAGACCATATACACATTTTGTGGTCATTCCACCCACCAAATGGATTTTACTATTTCGTATATTGATAGTCTTCACCTTGATTTGAAGTTCCCTCACACCTATGGTTGTGTTGTCACCTTTGCATCCACCTGGGTATCCATTGCATTTAGCATTGCATCCGTTGGGTGACAGTCAATAGTTCTGCTAACTAGACCTCAAGCAGTAGTCCATGCGTCTCAAAGCCTACTTTATTATATAAAAAGGGTTATGCATAGTTCTTCTGGGGTTCCCTCAAGTCCAGTCTGAACCTTACATGCTACAAAAAATGAAAATGTGGAGCTGACGGGATTCTAGATAGACCTAGCTATACCCCAAAGAGTCTGTTCCGGGTGAAGGTAAAAGCTGTGAGATGGTGCTGTCATGTAATGTACAGCGGGGTTATCGCATGGATTCTACTGAATGACTCCTAATCTTGCCATTGCAATATGACACTCCTGACCAACTGAGAAAGCTTTGTGAGTTCAGACACCCCAATGTTTGGCCTGTCTCCTAATATAGAAAAAATAAGATTAAGATGACATTTCACACTTCTAAGCTCAATTTACCTAGGTTCCCGGAATAAATATACCTACACTGATCCATTAAATTTTGAACAGACGTAAGCAGTAAAACAAATCAAGGAATGCGGGAGTTCTGGTAGGGTCTAACTTATATTTCTCAGGTCCAGGCAAATGCCTCTTTCTCATTACGTTCAACAGTTTTTTTGGAGGGGTGGGGGGATTATATAAAGAGAACTCGACCGGAAGGTATCAGAGGGCTTGTACAGGAGCACCAATCGAGTTATAGACGGACACATTCATTTTGTTTCGCACTGGGAGATTAAGCAATTTGCCCAGAATCACAGGATGTTGAGCGCCCCTGCCAAGACTCCAACCTGGTTCCCTAGCTGCAAGGTCGACCGCTTGAGCTCACGAGAAAATTTGTTTTGTGAGCTCAGGCAACGATTTTGTCTGAAATCTTTATTGCTGCTCCTAATGCTTACATACTACTCACACTTACCAACCAAAAAAAGTAAAATCCCTTCGCATTCTGAGCCCTTCAAAATCGCTGCAAGGTATCATACTTAGAATTATAATGTGTAGGCCCCCTATACTCGGTGAATGAGGATTGGATGGCTAAATGGTTGCTGTGCACGCCACAAACCAGTGTGTGCATTAGGATGCCAGAGGTCCTATATGAATGATCCCTGGATGCTTCTTACATACATGTGCAGTATAAAGAGCCCAAGAGAACGGAATAACTGCACGGCTGTTCCTTAGGAGGGTGATCATCTGGCCATGTCTAGTTGTTTGAATATAGGATGCAGGACTGTGATTGGCCAGATGACTGGCTGTGAGTGCCAAATAATACGACTGGAGGACAATGTTTCCCCTGGTTGAGTTAGTCTGACGAGTTGGCTGCGAGGCTGGGGAAGAGATGCAGAGGAGAGGTTCTGATACATGCGAGAAAGGATGGATGCCATTATTATGAGGTAAATTGCAATAAATCAATAATGTATTTATTACAATTGTGTTTTGCCTTTCATTGCTGAATGCGACTGGAATTAGGTTATGAGTGAAGCTACCCGAGAACCTTTCTTTTACTATTCTCTCTTACACATAATTCCAAATTACGCCAGTTTGACCATGCACCAGTTTAAAGATTGTGGTATAACAAGCACAAACGGATTTTGAGTTCAATATATGACCATGATTGGTCAATAATTGCAATTTTATTACCACCCACTTATTTAAGGTAGTAAAATGGAGCAGTAAAATTGAGCACAATTAAAACTGAACTTGTAATTACCACTAGCGTTAAAATATGAGCAGAAAATAAAGAACAATGGGGTGTATGTACAAGAAATGGTGCTCTGCATTTTTCCCACAACGGTGCATCAAAAATGTTACCATTGTGGTACGACACTTCCTAACACCATGTTAGCTTCGTATTTACAATACAGAGCTACGTGGCGTTATGAATATTTAGCTGGCACTGTAATGAGGGTCAAGTGAATAAAAAATGCACGCTACGGTACAAAAAGTGCCATTCGGCCAATTAGCGGCGAGAACATTTTCTGTGCTGAGACAAAAAAAAAGTCACACTTACCTGAAAGCAGATATGGAGCAGCCAGGAGTTAGCACAGGGCAACAATACCCCTAACCCCACTACCAGCATGGATGACCAGAGTTCCAGGGGAAAAGGAAGAGGAAGTGCAAGTTCAGTCATGAGGAGAATGAGATCTTGATTGCAGAGGTGATGGAGCACCACCACCAGCTCTTTGTCATCTCATAAGTGTCACTGGGGAAGAAAAAGAAGATGTAGCAGTCCACAGTGGACAAGGTAAACAGTGTTGCTGAAGTCAAGAGGACAGTGACGGACTAAAAAGTACTTGCACAATGGCAAGCGCAAAACTGAGGAGAAACTGACAACCAATCTATAGGCAGCACTGCAGACCAGAGGTGGTAGTCCAGCACCCCAGGAGGAGCCAGATCCTTTGGAGGAGCAAGTGTCTGGCAGTAGCACTAGCTTTCTGGCAGACTCTGAAAGGCTGTAACCAGTGAGTACAAGGGAGCCTCTGGTACATGGGATCATAATTCCAGCACTGGAATCGGTGTTGAGGTATGATTCCAACATATTTGATACCAAACGTGATCGTGTTCGGTGCAGCCACTATATAATTGGACATCTCGTAATGACTGATGTACACTACATGTATTAAATTGATTGACCGCACTTACAAAGCCTGCAGAATCGACTCCGGGGTTTGTAGTGGTGTCCTGCTCATGCAAGGGCACCCTCACACTTATAACCATTTACCCTACCTTCAGGTCTGAAAAGCCTGCCAGAGGGATGACTCATAGGTTTTAAGTGTAGAGACCTCATATAAAGTGTAGGAAAGTGCCTCTTTTTGCATGGTTACCCCCCACTTTTGCCTGACATCTGATGCAACCTGACTTGATGTGCCCTGGTCTCTGCCAATCAGGTTCCCAGGGCCTGTGTTCCTTCCCAATACTGTACCTTTGTACCCACAAGTGGCACATCCCTGGCCACAGGTTAGCCCCTTGTAAAAGGTACCATGTGAACCAATGCCACTATGACCAGGGAAGGCTTCTAGGGGCTGAAGCACCTATTGTGCACCCTGAAAATCGACCAGCCCTGGTGTGGTTCCTGAATGTCTGCCTGCCATTTGCTACAACCAGACAAGTTTCTGGATCCCTGGGCAGAGAGCCTCCGCTCTCTGGGTCCAGAGACAAAGCTCATCCTGGGCAGAGGTGGCTTGCCTTCTCCCCCAGGAAAGGCTAGGTCCACGAAGGAGAAGCTTTAAAGACCTGCCGCCTTTGGAAGCTGTCCCTGCCTTTTGCTGCCCCCATCAGCTGGCTCCCACCGGTTCTGTCTGCCCTTTGGGTGGGGTAATCGGCTGGAAAACCAAGCTAGAAAGAGAGTTGTGCCCACCTTTGCCAATCCCACGCCTCAGGTGGGGGAGGTGAGGTGGAACATACATCTCATTCCCCTCAATCTTGGAGATGAGGGGACTCAGACAATTAGGGAGAGGCTCATACCCCTCTCTCACTGGAGGGTGGCATAGTAGAGGTGTACCCACCCCAAGGAAGGGAATCATTGGTCCAAACCTTCACAACCGTTTACACCTCTAAATCTAGTATTTAGGTGTAACCCTGAAGCTTGCCTTCTCAGATTCGAGGAATAAAGAAGAAGGACCGAACATCCTTGCTGACCAAGGAAGAAGAGGACACCTATTGCTTTGGCCCCAGCACCACTGGCCTGTCCCGACTCCAACCTGCCTACAGCAAAGAAATCAGCTTGTCCAGCAGGCAGCTGCCCCCCAGAGCCTGGAGGGCCTGCCCTGCACTCATCTTACAGACTGTCTTCCGTGATCACAGGATTTGCTCAACCCAAAGAACCCAAGACCAGAACCCAGATCCAGAGAGCTCCACAATCATGCATCACTCTGCACTTGGCCGCCACAGCCCGAGTCCGAGTGGACCAACACCACAAGGAGGACCTCTCAGTAATCCTGACTTGGGATCTGGTGACCCTGACCTCCCACAAGCTCTGAGATGGAACGTGCAGCCTCAACCTGAAGGGTCCCCACTGACCGCGACCAAAGGCGGTAAGAAGACCCTGACCCGGTGTTCCAGGTGTTAACAGTATGGTAGAAGAGGGAGAACATGGCGGCCACGTAGCACGTAGGTCGCAAGCTCCAGTAGCTCTGATTGAGCCGAGTCGCGTTATGCATCGCACTTAAACCCTTCCATTGCTGTAAAGCGCCACAGTATCTAAGAAACCATACCTTTTGTGCTTTGATGTGCTCCAATGTGCGGTGACTGGAAATTTGGCCTAAGTTCTCCGTGCTCTGTTCCGGTGGGTGCCTTCGGGGGATTGGACAGCGGTCCACGCTGTGTTTCGGTTGCCCTGGAGCTCAGAAAGAGACGTTGGGCGGCAGCGCGAGGCTACCCCCGGACGAGTAGTGGCAGCATCAACACATACGCTGTTGCTGCTTGTTTGGGTTGTTTGGAGGTTGGAGCTTCCTCGAGGCAGCCAGCCCCCATCACCAGCAAGGTAGAAAGAAAGAAGCGGGATGCGAAAGGTAGGAGACCGACTGTGGGGGTCCCAGTTTTGTGAATCTGACGACCCGGTTGAACAGGGGTTCTCAGCAGAAGGGGAAAGGGTGGAAAGGTGGAAATAAATAGTCAGAGTGAGGTCATAGTACAGAAAGCGGGACAGTTTGGGGTGTGTGATTTAGCCTCCCCGGGCCTCATCACTGCAATTCTCGAGTAACCGCCAAAGGCATCACCCAAGTGTACCTCGCAGTGTGACATCAAGAATAAGGCTAATAAACAAAAAAAGAGAGGGGACTGTATAGAGCCAAAAATCAAGATTACACCATCCTTTCGCTCTTTTTTCAAAGTTCAGCCATCAATACTTGCCCTAAAAAGACCCTCAGTATCCACACCAAGCTTAAATTTAAGTGCAAGTGTAGGGTCAATAGCCAGTACGGACATGGAGTCTACCATCAAGATGGAGAATGGTGGTGAGAGTTGCATAATTTCAGGGCAAAAGGGCGCCATAGGGGATGGTCTCGTAAACTCTGTTGTATGTGTCACCCTCGAGGTAGCGTTACATCAAGGGGAGAGTAACTCCACCGACACCCTTGGCATAGGACGCATGGGTCAAGCTACCGGCAGCGATCATGTTGAAAGGCCAGACTCTAGTATCTCGAATATTACAAACCCAGATATTCAGTTAAGCCCACCCCCAGTAAATTCATTAGAGACAATGATGGGGAGCCTATCGGCAGAAATAAGGAGTGGGTTTGCGAAATCTGAGGCAAACCAGCATGAAATTTGTGGATTTTGCGAAACTCTGGAAAAGAAATTTGATACACTAGCAGAAAGGACAGGGATCCTGGAAGATGAAGTGGAGGAGCTAAAAAAGGGCCTCGCTAATAATAGAATGGAACTCTAATCATTGCGAAAAGAGGAACAGGGGCTTCTGGAAAAAGTTGAGCAGTTGGAAAACAACTCTGTAAAAAACAATTTGAGGATACTTAATGTTCCGGAAGGGAATAAGAGGGAGGACTTAAAATCATATGTCGTAGCTCTCATAAAAGTGGCAGTTCAGGTGGATGAGAGCGAAATGGAGATTGCCAAAGATATTAAACGTATACATAGGGATCTCTATGAAAGAGCCCCGGGAATAACAAAGGCAAGGAAGCTCTTGATTAACTTCCATACTATGCCCTTAAAGAAAAAATATTGATAGCTGCACTAAAACTTAAATCCCTAAAGGGCCCTGAATTTTCTTTTGTAATACGATCAGATCTATCACGAGCTCCCCTTGATTGACAATGGGAACTTGGGAGGCGTGTGGAAGACTTCAAAAAAGCGGGGGCGACTGCATAGCTTAAATTCCCTGCCTCTTTGCGAGTTATGTTTAACAACAAAATGCATATGGTTAGGAGTATAAGAGAGGCAGATGATCTGCTAGAACACATTAAAGGAGGGATGTGACGACAAAGGAAATAAAGCGAACAGAAGAGGAAACTAGTTAAAAAAAAATTAAAAAAATAGTAGGGGTTCTTAGGTTCTTAGGTACACAATCTGATTATGAATGATATGAACGATATGATTGATATATACACAACTAGGAAGCACTGTATCAAGACTCGGTGAGACGTGGGGCAAATGGAGAATTTTTTTTTACCTTGGATCAACATTAAGATGGGTCCAACAAGTTTTGAACATATCAAAGTGGGAATATTAGGGGAGTAGCCATAGTAGTAAAAAAACAGACAAAAGTCTGGGTAACACGCACAAAAACAGATAAAAGGGGTAGATGGATTATTGCAGAAGCTAAAATTGATGATAAATCATTGACCTTAGTAGGCTATTACGGCCCGAATCACGACGATTGTGAACCATTGACCACCCTCTTCTCTAATCTTTTAGATTTTTCTGGTCCTATAATCATGGGAGGGGATTTTAATGTTGTATTAGATTTAAATGTGGATAAATCAAGCAAAACTAGAACTATACCAACCCCAAATTCACGTGCATTATTAAAAAGCGTGATGACCCTACATACAATATGCGACCTTTGGAGAAAAAGAGCAGGGACCACACAGGAATATCTTTCCACAATAAAAAATATGGCAGTAGATCAAGAATTGAATACTTTCTTGTGGATTGGAGTCTTTCAGAGGATATTCTAGACTCACTTATCGGATCACTCTGCGGTACTCATAACTCTAAAAAATAGTAGTGAGTGTGAAGAGATTAGGTGGACATTAGATCGAAATATACTAACAGATAATGATGCAATGGAAAAGCTTAAAGCTGACAGCTCCTGTGCTGATTGTTGGCCCCTGGAGTGCTTACCCTAACCCCGGGAGCATGGCTCCCACACCGGAGTGGCCTGCTCGTACGCAGTCCCTAACCGAAGGCCCCCTTAGCTCCGTTGGCTAACATTGGGCCCCGCACTCTGCACCCGGCTGTCCCAGTGGCGCTGCTGGTGCAACTTGAGTGCCCATCTAGACCTTGGGGAAGCTTGGTCCTAACCCCCAAAATTCCCACTCGTAAGTCATGCACTTACCTGAGAAACTAGTAAAAAAAAATCTCCCATAGTAACCCATGTTATGAGATTTTGGGCCTAAATGGCTCTAAGTGTTGAACAGATGTTTGTGTGGGGAAAAGAGAACTAAACTGGAAAAAATAAAAAGTCTTACTTACCATGTATTGTGAGATCATTAAGGGTGGTATTGAGGCATACCACCCCAGTACTCAAAGTAATCTAAAAGTAACTGAAAAGTATTCTAAAAGTAATTATTGTGTAATACAAACTGTTTTCTGAATCATTACCAACATGTAACTATTGCAAAATTCAATCATAACTGCATTTAATTGTGAAATCCTGCATTCCAATTTTATTTTACCTACCTGCATCAAGTCCTGCTTGGTTCTAGAAATAAAATACAAGTATACCGTTTTTTACACTTACCCAATTGGTCTGGATCTGGTCTCTCAGGGTGTTCATCAGCCTTGATTGAGTGAATACAATAAATGCTCAACACTCCCTCTGGATACGTCTAACTGCTCTCCCACACTACCACAAAGAGAACTGTTAGTACTTACCTAATTAGCCTCTGCTATACCTCTGGGGACTCTCTGGACTCTGTGAATACTACACGTTACTTTGGTATAGTATATACAGCGCCAGCCTCCTACATAAGGAAACTTATATCTGTTGTGTGAGGTGCAAGCACCAATCCACATAGGCTGCAATGGCAGGCCTGTGCTCACAGTTTGAGTGGTCTCTCATCGGTGGAACAATACAGGCTGCAGCCCAAGGGACACCCCTGGTGTACTTATGCCCTGGGTACCTCAGTACGATATACTAGTGACTTACAAGGGCACACCAGTAGCCAATTGTGGAGGTACCAAAGTACTTACTATGGTCAATTTACGGAGGTAGCACAGTGGCTGGGGTCCTGATGAGCAGGACCCCAGTCAGACTAGTAAAAAAAACGACTTTCGTCACCAAAAAGTGGCGGTAACCATGACACCTACAACTAGCCTAACCTATCCTACACTATCTTAGCCTACCTACTATCTAAAATGACCTTACCTTAACTTAGCTTACTCTACACATTTAGCACAACATGATAAACATCAACCCCCACCCCCATTAAGACAGGTCTTCACACAAGGACAACCAAAACTACACCTAAACATCAACTACCTACACATAGAAACCTTAACAATCATATATTATTTTGTATATTTTTAACATGTTTAAGTTTTTTGTTTTTTCGTTTTTTTATACATATCAAACACATCAACCCCCCACCCCCAAATAACCCAAACTGCCCCTATCTAAAACATTATAACTACACTATCACTGTAGCTACACTAACCTAAACTATACTAAAACACATTAAATTGTTGACAGGTCACTTCCCATGCTGCTGCACGGCTCTGCCTACATTGTTTTTGCCTAATCTTGTATTTTCCCCATGTGCCTAACTTCCTTCTTGCCCAGACTTGTTTTTATTCCTCTGTGCCTGTACTTGCTTTCTTGCCCAGACTTGTTTTTATTCCTCTGTGCCTGTAATAGTTTTCTTGCCCAGACCTGTTTTATTCCTCTGTGCCTGTACTTTCTTGCTTGCCCACACTTATTTTTATTCCTCTGTGCCTGTACTTGCTTTCTTGCCCAGACTTGTTTTTATTCCTCTGAGCTTGTACTTGCTTTCTTGCCCAGACTTGTTTATATTCCTCTGTTCCTGTACTTGCTTTCTTGCCTAGACGTGTTTTTATTCCTCTGTGCCTGGACTTGTTTTCTTGCCTAAACTTGTTTTTCCATCCTGTGCCAAGTTTTGCAGTGGCCCCGCCCGATTTTCCCACTGATGCGTCCCTGCGGCCCCGCCACCCTGCAATCCCATTCGCCGCCTGCTCCCTCCTCCCAGATGCTCCTCCCTCCCACATCCCCTCCTATGGAGGCCGTGCAGTGGGCGCGCGCAGCGGGCGTGAATTAGGCGCACCAAAGGCGCGCCTAAAGCAAGCCCGTCTGCGCCCGTCCGCGCCTAGACCGCGCCCAGCGCCAGGTCCCCTGGACTCCGTGAATGCCACGACGCCCGACATCGCTACTATGCCAGAACCCTCCACGCACTCAACACAGGATGATCAAACACCTGCTTCCTGCCGCCCGAAGCGCACCCACAGAGCTTTCAACTGCTGGAACTGCAGCTTCACAAGCATCCGCCCCACTATGCTGCCGACCAGGAAAGAACCCAACCACATTAGATGCATCCTTCTCATCCTTCTCAACGCGACCTTAACTTAACTTAGCTTAATCTACACATTTAACACAACATGATAAACATCAACCCCCACCCCCATTAAGACACGTCTTCACACAATGACAACCAAAACTACACCCAAACATGAACTACCTACACGTAGAAACCTTAGCAATCATAAATTATTTTGTATATTTTTAGTTTTTAAATTTTTTTACATACAGCATAACAAGAATAGGAGGGTCTAAGGGAAATATTTTAAGACCTGCCCAGGTTACAATCCCCTAATATCTGGCATGAAAAAACAAATAAACCTAGGGGTCCGTGATTGAGTAAGATGTATACTCTGAAACAGTAAGACTTATGCCCACTTATTTGGTGCAAGGTAAACTACCTTCCAGTCTTCAGAGAAATGCTTGTAATCCAACACACATAGACACCAGTAACAGTAGGTGAGACCCAATGTCCAGAGATGGATTCCCATAAAAATCTTGTTAATGATCAATATTATCATATGGTTATCCAAAGGTTGGGATGGTTCGTCTTTTCTGATTAAAACCAAGAACAGCGCAAAAAAGCAGTTTCACCAAATAGCTGCATAATGGCCCTTATGCAGCTATTTGGTGAAGCTGCTTTTTTGCGCTGTTCTTGGTTTTAATCAGAAAGAGACCAATAGCTATTAAAGTTTTTTCGCTATTTGTCCTCTATTCTACTTTTAATCACTAATTTTCACATTCACATGGTTTTTGCACTGCACTTGTTCCCATTTAATGATCATACAGATGGTCTAATAGTAATTGCGCGTCGAAACCCTGTCTTTCATGGTGGGCATGCAAACTGTCTCAATGATCTAGAGACAAGCCATCCCAACCTTTGGATGACCAAATGATAATATTGATCATTAACAAGATTTTGATGGGAATCCATCTCTGGACATTGGGTCTCACCTACTGTTAGTGGTGCCTATGTGTGTTGGATTACGAGCATTTCTCTTAAGACTGGAAGGTAGTTACCTTGCACCAAATAAGTGGGCATAAGTCTTACTGTTTCAGAGTATACATTTTACTCAATCACAGACCCCTAGGTTTATTTGTTTTTTCATTTTTAATTTTTTATACATATCAAACACATCAACCCCCCACCCCCAAATAACCCAAACTGCCCCTATCCACTACCAGTCTAACCCACCCCTAAAAACCCATAAAAACATTATAATTACAATATCACTATATCTACACTAACCTAAACTATACTAAAAACACATTAAATCGCAGGCAGGTCACTCCCCACATTGCTGCACGGCTCTGCCTGCATTGTTTTTGCCTAATCTTGTATTTTTCCCCTGTGCCTAACTTACTTTCTTGCCTAGACTTGATTTTATTCCTCTGTGCCTGTACTTGCTTTCTTGCTCAGACTTGTTTTTATTCCTCTGTGCCTGTAATTGTTTTCTTGCCCAGACTTGTTTTATTCCTCTGTGCCTGTACTAGCCCACACCTATTTGTACTCCTCTGTGCCTGTACTTGCTTTCTTGCCCAGACTTGTTTCTATTCCACTGAGCCTGTACTGGCTTTCTTGCCCAGACTTGTTTTTATTCCTCTGTGCATGTACTTGCTTTCTTGCCCAGACTTGTTTTTATTCCTCTGTGCCGGTACTTGTTTTCTTGCCTAAACTTGTTTTTCCTTCCTGTGCCCAGTTCTGCCGTGGCCCCGCCTGTTTTTCCCACCGATGTGGCCCTGCAGCCCCGCCCCCCTGCAATCCTATTTGCTGCCCGCTCCCTCCCTCCCACATCCCCTCAAATGGCGGCCGTGCAGCGGCCGTGCAGAGGATGCGTGCAGCGGGCGTGATGCTGGTGCGCCAAAGGCGCACCTAAGGCAAGCCTGTCTGTGCCTTTCCGTGCCTGGAACGCGCCCAGAACCAGGACCCCTGGACCCCGTGAACGCCACGACGCCCGACACCGCTGCTTTGCCAGAACCCTCCACGCACTCAACACCGGATGATCACACACCTGCTTCCTGGCCGCCCCGAAGCGCTCCCAAGGAGCTTTCAACTGCCGGAACTGCAGCTTCACAAGCATCCGCCCCACCATGCTGCCGACCAGGAAAGAACCCGACCACCTCAGATGAATCCTTCTCAACACCCGCTATGCCCACAAACACGCGGCTGAACTGTGGGACCTACCCGACTCAACCTCCCCAGACGTCGCCTTCCTGACGGAGACCTGGCTGAACCCCGCCTTGGCACCCGACATAGCCATAGCCATCCCGGAAGGCTACAAGATCACCCACAGGGACCGCACCAACAGAGCAGGAGGAGGAATCGCCATCGTCCACAGGAACACTCTCAGAGTCTCGACCAACACCGACGACACCCACAGCACCGCCGAACATCTGCACTTCCAGATTCACACCACCCTCATAGGAACCCTCATCTACAGACCTCCGGACCCCGACAACAGTTCAGCGACTCCATCGCAGACTTCGTCAGCACACACACCCTCGCCTCCACGGACTACACCCTCCTCGAGAACCTGAACTTCCAGCTGGAGAACAACAACGACACCAACTCCACCACCCATATCGACAACCTAGCCAACCTCAGACTCAGACAACTCGTCACAACACCCACCCACCCACCCACTCTGCCGGTCACATGCTTTACCCCATCTTCTCCGCAAGCCCCCATGTCTCCTTCAACCACACCACTGAACTCCACTGGACCGACCATCGCTGCATCCACTTCACCTTCAAGAAACCCACCACGTACCACCCCACCCAACAGATGCCTCGCCGCTCCTGGATCAAAGTCACTGAAGACCAGCTAACACCCACCCTCACCCAAAGCCCACCTGCCGACCCCACCGACCCCAACACCACATTTCTGTGCTAGATGCATGGAGACATGCCCACCCAGATAGGCGCAAGGGCACTTGTGTAACTGGCACTCAGGGATGTTGGTCTCCTGTTGGACCTCTGGATCACGACCCGTGACATCTCCTCTGGGTCACATCCCTTAACTACATTGCCCACACCCCTCCGAACATGCTTCTGTGCGGCTGCGCTCACAATTCCCGCTCACCATGCAACGCATGTCTACGTGGCGGCTGCCCCCTAATGCACTTCAGGACACAGTTTTCCACGAAGAGATTCGCGCTGCCATTATTAACTGTTTTGATCATAATGACGGCTCGGTGGAATCTCCCTCAATCCTCTGGGAGAGTTTTAGGGTTGTGATTCGGGGGGGAGTGCATCTCTAAACAATTTGGGTGTTGCGATCTCTCAGGAGCACACTGGAGCGTCTGGAGAAAGAGATAAAGGCCCTGGACCTCCAGCAGTCCCAGAACCTCTGCCCCGACACTTTGGCACAGATTAGAGGCAAAATCACCGACTTCCACAAGGAGGCTGATAGGGAGCTTCCCTTCTTGGGCAGGGAGGCATGGCCTTGCCGCTACGGCAAGGGCGACTGCCCTGGTAAAACTCTTGTCAACCTTCTCTGGCAACCACACAAGTCTACCGGTAGAACAACCTCCCCTAAAGAGATTGTTACCCGATTCGCCACCTTTTACACACAGTTATATTCCGCCGGCGAGGCTACCTCCCGCGAGATTCTCGATCAATACTTCGAGACCATTGAACTCCTCTGGTTGAGCAACTGCCACCGGGAATACCTGGATGAACCTTTCACTCAAGAGGAGATTTCCGCTGTCATCTCGGGCTCCCAGGGGATAAAGCTCCTGGCTCTGATGGCCTATCTCTAGCCTTTTATGAACAATTTGTGACCCTCCTGGTCCCGCACTTAGGTGCCATGTGTAACGACTCACTTGAACGTGGGTGCTTTCCCCGTCTCTCCGTGAGCCCCTGCTCACCCTATTCTTAAAGCCTGAGAAATCTGCAGAACATTGTGACTCCTACTGCCCCAGGTCTCTCATTAATACTGATAATAAAATCTATGCTAAACTGTTGGCCACACGTCTCCCCCACTCATGCCCCTCATTGCACGCCCGGACCAATCCGACTTCATTACCGGGCGAGCCACGTCCCATAACCTTCGGACCATCTTTGCTTTCCTTCACCAGATTACCCCCTCTCTCCCGGCCGTAGCTGCACTCCTAGATTCCACTAAGGCCTTTGACACCCTCGATTGGCCTTTCCTTTTTTATCTCATCCAACGCCTTGGCTTCAGCCCGGACTTTATGTGGAAAATGCAGCTCTTATACACTCTCACCACTGCCCGCCTTAGAATAAATGGACAGATTACCGAACCAATCTCCATTACGAGAGGCACTGGGCAGGGGTGCCCCCTTCCCCCATGCTATTCGCCATCACCATTGGACCTCTTGCTGCCAGGCTTTGGCAACACCAAACTCAAAGGGGAACTGACTTTGCGGCCCGGGCCCTCGTCGTCTCCTTGTATGCGGATGATGTTACAATTTACATCCGCAATCCCCAGGACAATCTTGCTCCTTTGACCTGGGAGGTGGTGTGATTTGGATGTTTGTCCGGCGCCCAAGTAAACTGGAGCAAGTCAATCCTTTTTCCCCTTACGGATGCCACTTGACCCTTCACCACAGACTATCCCTTCGTTTGGGCATCTGGCCCCACCAGGTACCTCGGCATTTGGCTGAGCAGGGACGTGGACAGGGTGACAACTTAGAATAGCATACAATATTCTTACTCTCCCCCTGTCCCGCTGCGGCATGGGTGCCCCAGATTTCAAGTTATATGCGCTGTGTGTCCAAGCCAGCTTTCTCCACTTCTGGCTGCACCCCACGCCCTTCCAACCTCATGTCCCGGTTGAGGCTAATCTGGCTGCTCCATGGCCGCTCCAGACCGCGCTCTTCATTCCACCTAAGCCCCCGCACGGCGAGATTGACGCTGTTGAGTGCCTACGCTGGGCCTGGGATGGGCTTTGAAAATACACTGGCACCAGCTCACTCTACGCTCCCTCTATGATCCTAGCCAGCAATCCAGCGTTTCCCCCATTACAGACTGCAGGCATGGCCCGACGCCCGAACACCAGCAGACATCTACGCCAACAATACGTTTTTCTCCCTTTCCGATGATGCCGGCCCAATGGACAGGTTAATATATTACCAGATTAGAGCGACCTGCAGAGTGGCTAATCCTACATTCCCTGTGCGACCCTTAAGGCACGCTAAAGGGGTTTAGCAGGTGGGTCTGCTATGGGGCAGTAGACTGGGAGGGCCATTGACCTTGGCCATGGGGGCTATTGGCGCCACGGCCTCAACCGGGAAACTGCTGGGTTCCTTGCTGAGGCTGGACAGGCTGGCAGTATGGGACAGTTTGACCAAATCTGTGAAAAGAGCGGTAAGGTTGGTGCAGTTGATAAGGCAAGGCAGTTAAGCCCAGAGAGCATGCAGTAGCTCTGCTCTCTTTAAATGGCTCTAAAGCAGAATCTGCCTTGTCCCTAAATTGACAAGCCCCATATAAGGTAGGACTGGGCATCCTCAGAGAACCCAGTTGATCGCAGGCATGGATGGTGGCGAATGCCAACACTGGGGACAATGGCTCACCCAATCGAATTGGTGGTGTCAAAGCCACAACAATTGTTCACCTGGCTCCATGACGACCGTTTTGGATGGCCTGAGCATGGACAGACTGTAGATCCTCAGTCTTAAAGGGTGTTGGAATAGCGCCCCAGGAGACAGTTGGCATTTACTGAACAGAGAGCCAGGCTAATGGGAGAAAAATCTCACTTGCCGAACATCTTCACCCATTTGGACTCCCTATCTCAGGTAGTGAGAAAAGTGTTGGGATTAGATCAGCTCGTAGACGCTTGTACCACTAAATTTTCAAGGGGAAGGGTGCTGAGACAGGAACGCATGGTCACCTGGAGCAGAGCAATGGCATCTTGCTATTTATCTGTGGGCAAGGAGGCTAAATCTTGACCCAGGCTCCCCACAATGCATCTGTCAATGCCTCATTGAATAGCAGGAGGGGCTAAAAAGATGTCTGCCCTAGCTGGATTTCCATTGGGTTCATCAATGCGCATCAGAAATGCCCTTGAAATCGTGACTTAACCCCAGAAACCACAGGCACACCTGATGGAAATCTGTAACTGACATTTGTTTGCAACAGTCTCTACTGGGCTTAAAACCTTTCATTCTTGGGGGTGACATCCCTTGCACACTGAGAAACATTTGGTAAAAAATACGAGGTAAATATCTCTGAGAGATGAGAAGTGGGAGAGGGCGCTCTGAATCCTTGTCTGGCGGCATGTAAAGAAAAGAACTGATGTTAGCATGCTGGAGTGGTGCCTACACGTCATTTCAAAAATGGAATGGCATCAGCATAGAGCTGCATGGCAACTCCTACCGGTGTGCAGAAGTACTGATTAAAAGTTTATGGATCCATTCTGATGCCTGGGGAATATTCAAAAGTTGAGGAATATGTGACTAGAAGTCTCTATCAGCAAAGAAAAATGATATAGTCCTGAAAAAAATCATACACAACTGACAGAAACATATTCCCATACAACCACATAAATGCTGACCACATGATAGGAAAAGTTTTTTTCCATCTTCAACTTTTGGATCCTGCAGCTACTACATTCAGCCGGTTATGAAGAGAAGTGAAATTTGAGGAACCTGCTGGGCTAAATGCTTCAGTTATACACAGTACCAGCATTGCTCTAAAGGTCTTACTACATAAAAGAATGGGTAGCAGCTGAGCATAGATTGGGACCCCTACTCCTGCTTGTAAGAATATTTAACAGAAGGCATATATGCTGCCTTGGGGCATGCATTGGAAACCTGGTCTTGGAGTTCGTGCAAGGAAAGTACTGGCTACAATTGTGTCATAGGGCCGTAGAACTAAAACCCTTTCCCTTGGGCTCTCGCAAGGAAAAGAAGCCCCTGGGTCCATCTCCGCTCCACGACTTAGAACAGTGGGTTTGTGTTGAAGTCTGTACCACACGTAACTAAAAGCTTGGTGCTGCTGCTGGATGACGCCCCAATTGAGACTACTATTCCTTCACCTCAAACAGTTTGGCAATGCAAAGTGTAATATATACTTACCACGCCATAAAGAGTACTACCCATATTGATTTCCAGCTATTTCATTATGGGGCGAACAAAAGGCAAGACATCGGAGATGCCACATGCTGACCAACAGACCCAGGGGGAATCGGACATAACTTCGCAATCATCCTCGATCAGGTGTGTCCCACCAACTACTGAGGAAACTCCTCCAGACAAACTGGACATAATTTTACGGGTGCTACAGGACTCTCGTAAAGCTATCTAACAAATAGGTTCCCTGTCCACGGGGTTTCCACCCTTTTGAAGGCTGATCATGAGAAGTTATCGGCTATAGTCAAACACAATAAACAGGATCTGTCGGAACTTCTACCGAAGCATAAAGAACACTCAGAACATATTACCCAAATACAAAAGTAGCTGGCTGACCTCCAGGACAGGGAAGAGGATGCTGAGGGCAGGGCTCACCACAATATTATCCGTGTGCTGGGTCTGCCGGAACGCTCAGAGGTCCCAAATGTGACACAATTTATGGAGCAGTGGCCATGAGAGCATATAGCCCCAGAAAGATTGTTGCCTCTCTTCTGTGTGGAACAGGCGCACCGGGTCCGACCTGTTCGTCCGACAGCTGGAGCACAGCCGAGAACAATGATTGACCGTATCCTGAACTACAAGGACCGCGATCTCCTCTTCCAGAAGACCAGAGAAAGAGCACCCATCCAATATGAAAACCACTGGATTTCCCTATATCCAGATTATACAGTTTTGGTCCAAAAGCAACGTGCTTCTTATCTCCCTCTGATAAAGAAACTTCAAGTGCTGAACCTTAAATATGCTCTAATGTTCCCTGATCGTCTGAAAATCCTGCATAAGCAGAAGTCTTTTTTTTTTTACAGTTCGGAGGCAGCAAACGACTGACTGGAAATTACTCTCTCTCCCCCAAGTTCTGGCCAACATAGACCAGAAGATTCGACAGGCACAACAGCGGCCATCAGGTCAGAGACCACGACGGACCAGATCCTCCTGCAGAATTGCAAAGAAGAACCCATCCCCGGAGCAGTCTTTGTTGGGTCAGGAGTCGGCGCTAGCCCCGGTGGCTGCCATGCATAAAACGAATCCGCCATCCTCTTCTGATCGCTCAGATGATAATATGATTCATTCTGACTCTGACAGTAATGCCCCGTTGTTTCCATCAATCACCCCGCAAATAGTGCAGACACTGTTTGGCTGAGAGTGTATGGCCTAAGAGGGTGTTTCATAGAACATCCTGACAAGATTCCATGATGGGGTGAAGTAAGATTTTGTCAATGTGCCTTATAATGCTTTTCTCCCCCTAGGTGCCCCATATTTCTTTTCAAGTGACAAGGGCCCTGATAAGAGTGGAGCTCTGTCTAGGAGCCACACCGCTGCAGTTTCTACATTATTTATCCGATTGGACCTTCAGATTGTTTTGTTTAATGTTTGGACCAGCAAAGTTTTAATGCTAGTCCTAGTATTGGAATTTTTTGTTGCGTTGTGCTTTGAGGGAATGGCTCACTCTAAGTTTTATAAAATAGGTTGCATATATTGGGGCTGCGACAGTACTTATGACCGGATGCATATATGGTGGTGTTGGGCAAATATAAAGTATTAACTTGAAATGTGAGGGGGATGGGCTCAGTGCACATACTACACCGGATCCATGTCCAATTAAACTGAAGTAAAATACAAATAGCCTTCCTTCAGGAAACCCACCTAACTGACTCTGAAGTAATAGAACTATGTAAAAAATTGAGAGGCCAAATATTCACTACATCATACTCTGCATTCGACAGAGGAGCACTCATAACACATCCAAACTGACAACTGAACCACCATCCCCATTATTATGGTCAGATCATTATCTTTTAAAGTTTGGCATGTCCATCAATCTCGATAGGAAATTAGGGCCGAAGAGAGACACCCTAATTCGCCCCTGGCGTAAACTCACCCCAGACATCTTTCTAACCCATTTTAAGCCACAGCAGATCTCCGACTCAGATACAGTAGAACAGGCCACAAGTATGCTGGAAACATCCATTATAGCTGCTCTGAATAAAGCTGTTCCGCTGACTAAAGTAAAAGTAAAAAGCAAAGCTTCTCCATGGTTTACGGCCGCACTAAAAATTGACAAACAGCTAAGCAGAACAGCTGAACGTCAGTGGAGGACAACAAAAACAGACAAAGACCGAAGTAACTATAGGCAGGCCCATCTCCACTACATAAAAAACATAAAACTTGCAAAAAAACTCTACCTAACCCAACGAATAAATAATGCCGCTCATTCTAGCAAGGAACTATAAAAATTCTTAAGGAATTCACCTCCCCATCGGTGGCACAGTCTTCCTTCTCCCCTACCCAAGAATGGGTTGACTCTATTTCTTCCTTTTTTCTCAATAAAATCGAAACTATCTATTCTTACTTCCCTCACCAGGACTCAGATCCTTATCATTCTATTAATGCCATGCCAGTGACATCTATAAAAGCCAACATCCCGGTGCTAAATTAATTTGAACCCATTGTCACTGCCGAAGTATTGGAAAGCCTGACCAAGATCAAATCTGGTTCCCCAGTTGACCCCTTCCCCCTCGAGCCTGCACCAAGTTTAGGCCCTTATTTGCAGAGGCCTTAACTCAAATCTTCAACATGTCATTAAAACAAGCCAAGGTTCCAACGAGATGGAAACTGGCTCAAATAAAGCCCATTCTTAAGAAGCCTCTGGCCGACCCTAATCTACTGACCAATTACTGTCCTATCTCCCTGTTACCTTACTTCGGGAAGTTACTAGAATATCTAGTCAACAAACGACTTACCGGCCATCTGGAGAATCACGGTCTTCTCGACCCTTCACAGTCTGGCTTTCGGACCGCCCACAGTACCGAAACAGCCGTTGTTGAGATTGTTGACAACATAAGGTTAACTTTAGAAAAGAGGGAATCAGCTGTCCTGGTTCTCTTAGATCTGTCGGCTGCCTTTGACACCATCTACCGCAGTATTTTGAAACATCGACTGTGGGAGATGGGAGTCAGAGGGAAAGCCTTTGACTGGTTTGAGAGCTATCTGGCAGACAGATCCACCTCAGTTGCAGTGGACACCATTATCTCATGTAGTCATCCTGTGACAGTCGGGGTCCCACAGGGTTTCATACTAAGCCCTATGTTGTTCAATCTCTAACTAACCCCTTTAGCGGCGATCATTTGATCATACGGCTTTGAGACCGTGTCTTACGCCGACGACACTCAATTACTCGTCACTTGTGACTCTGACTATGTCGGCACTCAATCTCGTTTTAAAGAGCTGTATGACCCGAATAAATGAATGGATGAGTACAAATAAGACATCTAAACAGCAATAAGTCTGAAATTATCTTGCTTGGAAGAGCTGAGGATATCTGGTCACATGATTGGTGGCCTTCTGAACTAGGAACGTGTCCCTCCCCTAAGTCAGTTGTACAAAATCTGGGCATCACCATTGACAACTCCCTGTCTATGAAATCTCATATTGATCAGGTTTTAGGGGTCTGCTACGGGATCATGAGCAATCTTCGTAAGACCTTTAAGTGGCTACCCACCTAGGCAAGGAAACCGTTGGTGCAGGGCCTTATTATCAGTCGCTTGGACTACGGAAACGTCCTGTTTACCGCCCTGAATGAAGATCTGCTTTCCAAGCTCCAGATTCTGCACAACACAGCAGCTAAGCTTGTCCTCAATCTTCCCCGCAGATCTCCATCCACCTCCCATCTACGGACCTTTCACTGGCTCCCGATCTGACAGAGATGCCACTTTAAAATCTTAAGCCTAGCCCATAAGACAATGTATGATGCCGGCCCTTACTATTTAAAAAACAAACTTAAATGGTATATACCAGGAAGATCATTAAGGTCAAGCTCAAAATGTTATCTTGCTCAGCCCCGCATTCGACTTTGCGCAACGGAGGCCGCTCCTTTTCATACCTTGCCCAAATGTTATAGAATAAATTGCCTGCACATATCTCACCTACAACCGATCACAAATGTTTTCGTAAAAAACTTAAAACCTGGCTCTTCCCTCCAGCTGCTAACTAGCCTCGGATTTTTGACTGTTCTATCGTCCTTTCTCTGTAAGCGCTTTGAGACCTCACAGTGATTTGAGCGCTATATAAGAACTTTTGACATTTGACATTTGACATATGGGTCAGACACGTTTGTGAAGATAGAGCAGCAAACAGATGCACAAGGGATATACCCAGTGTTACATGGGACACTTAACAGTATACACATAGTAATAGGAAGTGTATATGCCACGAATTATGAACAGGATAAATTCCTTACTAACCTGAACACAATACTAGCAGACTGGGAGGATATCCCTTGGGTACTGGGTGTAGATTATAACTCCACTCTTGATATACAGCTACACTGCTCCCATCTGCCGATTCAGGGAGCGGTTTCCATTAAAAAGGCAGAGTTCCTGAGGGCTTGGTCAGAGGGCTGGGCGATCAAAGATCTCCAAAACCCCAGTTTATCACGAATACTCTTTTTATTCTCCAACACACCAACTGCACACTAGACTGGACAGAAAATTCTGTTCATCGTCTATCACGCCTCAGATATCACAAACTACGTACTTGGGTAAAATCTTATTGGACCACAATCCACTTGAAACCCTACTAGAATGGGGGAAAATACCCTTCCAGGTTCCAACCTGGAGATTATGGCCGTAGATGCTGGAAGACCCTGTCTTCCGCGATACACTAGGTACGACAATCACTAACTACTTTATTGAAAACACGAACTCTGCCTTATCTGTTTTAATAGAATGGGATGCATTTAAGACGGTGACATGAGGTGCATCCGTAGGAGCAACAGTAGGCGCCCAACAAGAAATTAACAAAAGTCTTACGGCACTCGAAGATTCTCTACAGGAGTTGGAGCGGAAAGCTAATACCGATCCCTACAATCAGAAACATCTGCAGGAGGGGAGAATTCGGTATGCCGAGCTCCTTGAAGATTTAAGCCTGAATGACTATCAAGCTTACACCCAACACACACACGCTGAAGCAGATAAATCAGGCACTCTATTGCCTGTCTGTTATGGGATGCGCCCCCCCCCCTAATATCAGTACCGATAGTGGCATTACAGGATGGCACTATAGTGTATACACAGACAGGAATCAACACTGCATTTAGTGACTATTATGAGAAGTTATATAGCGGCCCTGTTCATGCACCACCGGAGCAGCTAGACAGATTCTTAGAACTATTAACATTTCCTAAATTGACGGAAAATGCTCAGGAGGACTTGGATGCCCCAATTACAAAGGCCGAAATCAAGGCAGCCATCACAGAAATCCCTCGTAATAAGACCCCTGGCCTACATGGCTAACCAGCAGAATTTTATTCTACCTTTGCGGATATCTGACGTGATTGCATGCGGTGATTTTTGCTCTCATAGCAGGTCGCATCTACTTCTTGTAACATTGTTGACATTGACTCTGTACCCCTTTTTAATCATTTTTAGAGTATTAAATACGATTTTCCATATAGACCCGGCACCTCTGCTATTCTTTTTTTTGTTCACTTACTGTGACTGCTTTAAAATATATGAATTTCTGTTGTTGCACTTCTGCACTTTTGGCCTTAATTGTGGTGGGTCACGAACTAGGATCAAAAGCTTTTAGCTTTAACTAACTCTAATAAAATCCCTTGAAGGTACCTTTGCCCTTCCATACTGTTTGCCCAAACCCTCAAGGCTAAATTGGGTTGCTCATTTCGTTTGTTAATCTATACTCATACCAGCATTGTTAGTCACACATGACGCATTTACCTTTCATAAACGCTGTAACAGAATCTGTATAGAATTCTACGTGTTGTGTTACTGTTGATTTTACTACACTTTCATACAGGTACTCATTCAAGTCGATTGGAGCTTCAGATGGGGCAGAAGTCATTGTAAATGCAGTAGGGCAACACACAGGAAAGGTGTTGCGATGCAAACCACCTACACAGACGGGTATGGATAACAAGCTCACTAACACACCACAATGGATTGTTCTCACTATTTTTAAGTCCAAAGCATAAAAGACAATATGCGTTTTGCCATTTCTTAATTTTGCTAAAATCTAACTGTTTCATGTATACTTACGTTATTATTTACTGCTTCTTTAATTTTTTCCTTTTAAGGCCCTGTGTTGTTGTCCCAAATTAATCACCACTTGCCACAACATCGACTTCTGCTCTTAGCAGTGCAACAATACTTGGACTGGCACCACACAGCAGACGGATGTTACACACTGCTCTTTTGCCCATGGCTGTAATATCTTTATTTAGTACTGAGAGAATAGCTGTATGTATATCTTTTGTCACACATCCCTGCTAACATCATTCTCAATCTATTATCCTATTCTTTCGGATATTGTTATTGTCATAAGTAATGTCCTTGAAATTTGGTAATGTAAGGGTAGTTTTGTAAAATAAGTACAGGATAATAACTTTGTACCTCCCAAAATAGTACAACCATGAACCTAGCATTTTCTTTTTTGATGTACAATGACTTACTCCTCTATGTTTGTCTTTCTTGCCTGTCATACAAAAACCCATGGAGTCAATTTTGAAAACATTCACAACTAAGACATCAGTGGCCATCCTGGCAGCAGCAATCAGGCCCTTTAATATCTATCTGTAAGCTAAGTCTGGGAACCTCTGATCTCTTTTTTTTTTTTTTTTTTTTAGGGACATTTATAAAGCGCTGAGTTACGCGCACCGGCGTGTCCACGCGCTGAAAAGTGGGAGAGGCGGCAAACAGGGAAAACAGCTGCCAAGCAGGCAATTATCTAACATAGAGGTGAGTTTTTAATTTAGCTCGAAACCTCGCTTCTTCAGGTTCCAGGCGCAAGTCCACTGGGAGTTTATTCCAGTAGTTTGCCGCTAAATACCTAAAGGATCTGCCTCCCATGCGAGCTTTCTTCACCCTGGGGATCCTCAGCAGACCCCCACCAGCGGATCTGAGCGCACGAGCAAGTTCGTAGACTTCAATCAGTCTCCTCAAGGGTCGAGGTGCCCTGCCATTCAGGATCCTGTGACAGGTGCAGAGGGCTTTATATTCGACTCTGCTCCTCACAGGGAGCCAGTGTAACTTCTGCAGGGCCACCTTCGAAGGCGCACTTTTGGGCAGCCTGAGGATCAGACGTGCTGCCGCATTTTGCAGCACTTGAAGGCGGGCCATGCTTTTCTCCGGTACCCCCAGGTACAGCAGGTTCGCATAATCCAACCTTGCGGTCACCAGAGCATGTACCAGGGTTTGACGAGCTTCCATCGGCAGTAGGTCCAAGACTTTCCTCAGTCTTTTCAGGACCCCAAAGCACACTCTGACCACCCGGTTGATCTGGGGCCCGAAAGTAAGACCCGCATCAAACCATACCCCTAGGTTTTTTGCCTCCTGGCAGGGGGTGGGATTTGGTCCTAGACAGGATGGCCACCAGGCCGACGACCAAGCAGACTGGGCTCTCCCTACCACCAACACCTCTGTCTTGCTGCCATTAAGTTTCAAACAGTTGATGGCCATCCAATCGGCAAGTTCTTTCATGCACGACCGGAAGCCATCTGCAGCAAGACAGGGCGCATGCGACAGGGAGATGACCAGTTGCGTATCATCGTCATAAGATACCATTTGGAGGCCATGGCTCTCCACAATGGAGGCTACAGGCGCTACATACAGATTAAAAAGGGTCGGGCTCAGGGACGAGCCCTGAGGCACGCCCTGGCCCAAAAGTACCCCCTTAGAATAGCAGTCGCCTTGCCTCACTTGAAAGCTTCTCCCCGTTAGGAAGGCCTGGATCCACCTCAGCGCAGTGTTAGCGATGCCACCTCTGTTCAGACACTGTAGCAAGGTGGTATGTGCTACAGTGTCGAACGCCGCGCTGAGGTCTAGCAGGATCAGGGCCATAGTTTGCCCTTCATCTACGCCCTGTCTCAGATGTTCTGTTGCCATAAGAAGGGCGGACTCTGTAGAGTGGCGCGGTCTAAAGCCAAACTGCGTAGCATGGAGCAATCCCGCCTCCTCCACATGTTTCATGATTTGGGTGTTTACCACCTTCTCCGCCACTTTGGACAGAAAAGGCAGGAGTGAGATGGGCCTCAGATTTTCTAACACCTCAAAGCCAATGTGGGATTTCTTCCAGAGAGGGAGCACCACTGCCTGTTTCCACCCCTTAGGTAACATGCCCGACTTGAAGGAGGTATCCAGGACATGCCTTATATAGGGCTCCAGTACTTCCAGGCTGTCCCCCAATCTTTTAGGGGACACCGGGTCCAAAGGGGAGCCCGATTTTACAGAGAGGCATACCCTGACTAGCTCTTCAGGAGGGGGGGTACTGAAGTTTGTGAGGAACCCCGCAGTCTCCGTGCCCTCCGGTGTTGCCTCAAACTCAACCCCTATAGGGGGAGGGTTAGGAAAGGTCGAGTACATTTTCTCGACTTTAGTGGAGAAGTATTCGGCGATGCGATCGCATGTTTCCGTAGAACAACTCTCCGGGTCTGCAGACGAGTCTATAATAGTCAAAGACTTATAGATGCCGAAGAGTTCTTTGGCCGAATTTTTTGCCCCTAAAATTTGTCCTGCATAAAAGGCTGCCTTCGACTTTTTAATCAGCCTGTGATGAAGCCGCCTTTTTTCTAAAAACAGTTCCCTGGCCTGAGTATCATATGTCACCCTCCAAGCTCTTTCGGCTCGCTTACATTCCGCCTTTGTTCGCCGCAGCTCTCCACTGAACCATGGGGCTGATCTTTCCTTGCGGCCGCATGCGGATGTTCGGCAGAGTGGAGCGGTCTGATCAAGCGCTTCTGTAATGCACCTATTCAGGTTAGAAACCGCCGTTTCTATATCCTCACCTCGTCAGAGCTTGATTAAAATCCTCCAAGGAGAATTTTGCCCACTTCCTCCTTAAATAGTTCAGGGATGCCTGACTAAGTTTAGTGGCTTTGGGGCTATTTATAGAGAATACCACCAAAAAGTGGTCTGTCCAGGGGATCGGTTCAATTGTGGAAACCTCGACCCCTCCCCAGTTTGCAAAAACCGGGTCCAAAAGATGCCCTTGGTGGTGCGTGGGGCTTGAGAGCTTAAGTTCAAGCTGAAGGGCTTGAATATCCCGGCAAAATTCCTCCACTCTTTTATCCTCTGGGCAATTCAAATGCAGGTTCAGATCGCCCAGTAGGAGGAATGTGTCCCTACGTAGCGTTGCCTCTGTTAAACTTTCTAACAGACTCTCCCTGAACTTGGTACAAGGTCCTGGGGGTCTATAAACAAGAAAACCTTTAATCGTCATTCCCCCGTTGACTTGTATAGTGAATGCTCCCGCCTCGCTTTCAGCGACCAACGTGAACTCCATTAAACATTCAAGAGTTTTCCTAAAAATAATCGCTATCCCCCCTCCCTTCCCCACTGGCGTGTCCTGCCTAACCATGGAGTAACTTTCAGGCATAGCCTCGATGATATCAGAGTCAGAGAACTGGTCCAGCCATGTTTCCGTGAGGAACAATAGGTCAAACTTTCTCTCCATAAGCAGCTCGAATATGTCGAGTCTATGTTTGCGCAGTGGCCTCACGTTAAGGAGACCGCAGGTTAGCGCGGCTTGCTCCCCAGCATCTTGCAACAAGGTGGTAAAACAGAAACCGCAGTGAGCACATTCCGCATCCTCGCTAGACATGCCGTGCCTGCATGGTTGTATGGTATCCGGACATAGTCTGAGGAGCTGCTCCCTGTCCCAGTAGATCTTACCATCCGGAACAGGGGTTCGCGCCCTAGCCCGCAATCGGCCGCGGACGGGCGCAGGCGGGCTCGACTTTGGCGACACTTCGGCGCGCCTTTGGCACGCCCGCTGCGCTCGTCCGCTGCGCTGCCGAGTATACATCCGCCTTATATGCCCCAGAGCGAGTGCCTCAGGAGCACTAGACCGCTAACCGGTCCCCCCCGCTCACCGGAAGTAGCAGTCTCGACCTTCCTCGCCCTCCGCGCAACGGTGCTAGTCACAGCGTCGTCTTAACTTATACATCTTACCATTAGCCCTTTCACAATCTCACTGTCCTCTCCTTTTTATAGGTATATCAAAAGTTAAAAGATTTATTTCTTGAGAACTTACTTTGATTGACAATATCAACTGAACCTACATCTTATCTCAGTAGCTGCTGGATGCGGACATACTTTGAACTACAGGACCCATGTTCAGCATCTGACTTCACAGGGGAGCTCCGAAAAAGTCATGTCTCTGGCTGGAGGTGGTGAGTTCACACTGCTGATAAATAAAAATGTCATCCATTAATCAACCATTAAAAGAATATATTGACGTATGCTCCGAAGGTAATAACAGTTGGCTAGATGTACTAGCACTGGCAATGGCAATTTCCAAATTGCGATTTTCTTCAAATCACAATTAGGAAACCACTAGTCGTAATGTTTGAAATTTTTATTTTTAAATTAGCAATTCCAGGTAGGTCGCAAATCAACCTACCACATCAATATTAATGAGGTAGTTCACAATTTGCAATCCATTAGGAGTCACAGTCATCACAGGAATGGTGGCCTGTTGGGGTCAGCAGACCACCATGTCTATGAATGCTTTTAAATAAAGCAATTTTTTTTAAAATGCAACACATTTTCCTTAAAGGAAAGTGGGATGCATTAAAAAATAAAATTAACCAACTAACTTTTGTTTTTTAACATTATCAAAAAGGAAAGGGTTCCATTTGAGAAGGTGGTAAAGTATTAGGGCCTTATTTAGAAGGAGAAAAGTCAGTGCAGTTCTGCAAGCCATTTGGCTGCGCCGTGCTGCCATATTTCTGAAGCACAGAGATGCGTCTACAATGCTATGACCGATCCCTTTTCTCCCCAGCGATAGGGCACAATTAGCTCCCATGTCCCAACGCAGACACCCTTGCACTGCGTTGAGGGGAGTGATGGTATAGGTGCAGGAGGTGTCCCTTCCTGTATATAAACAATCTGAAATGATGTTATCAAACTTCTATGTGTGCTGCTTAATGCAGGACACACAAAAGTTGCAAAACGTAATTTCTTTTAATGATTGTTTATGTGCAGCAAGGGTCACTTTCCTGCACATAAAGAATCACAAGAGGTGATTTCTTCATTCTATGTGTGCTGCAGAATGCAGCATGCATAGAAAGGAAAAAAATGAGGAGAAATGAAAACATTTCTCCTCGTTGCGCCTCCCTACGCCTCGCCTGAGAAGGCGTAGCATTCTGATGCAATTCCAGGATTATGATTTCTCCTATATCTGGAAATGCGGCAGAAGCCATGGGTGTTGCATGGGAACACCCACAGCAACACCCATTGCACGCTCCTGTCATGCAAAGTGTTGCGTGTAAAGGGTCCATATTTACAAGGACATGAAAAAACATGCAGGGTGCCTGAACGTTTTCTTGTAAATATGGGGCCGCAGGTTGCGCCACCGTGCGTCAAAAAAGTGACGCACCGGTGGCCCAAGGGGCTTTTAATTAAGCCCTTTACTGTTTTGCAACTGGAATTTGGTTGCAAAACATCAATGCATACCACAAGGAATGACTATTTGCAAGGAATGCACTAAACCCATTCCTTCCAAATAGCGATTCCTTAACATTTCCTAAACCCATTTAGCGATTCAGTAACATGTTACCAAATGGTTCAAAGGACTTATTACATTTGTACAAGCCATTTAGAGGTCGCTGATTCTGTGATTTAGCGAATTGCAGGATTTGCAACCACTACATAGATTCGTACACCTGACCCTTTATTCTTTGCTTGCAGAACAATGTTTGTTGGATGTGGCCCTCTCTGCAGGGTCACCCCCAAACTTTTTTGCTTTCATCCTCCTATTTTTTTGCATTAACTTTTGCTTGCTTCAGGACTGCTAACCAGTGCTAAAGTGCTTGTGTTCGCTCCCTAAAACATTGTAAAATTGGCTTATACCAGATTGGCATATTCAATTTACATATAAGTCCCTAGTAAAGTTGTATAACTTATACTTAGGGTCTGTAAATTAAATGCTACTAGTGGGCATGCAGAACTCATTGTGCCGCCCACTTAAGTAGGCCCTTAAAACATGTCCCAGGTCTGCCATTGCAGCCTGAATGTAGTGTTAAACTGCCAACTTCACTTGGCAATATAACGCCCTTTCCATGCCTTACTCGACGCAGTCTTCTCTTCCAGCACAGACATCGACTTCAGCCACGCCACAGAGCTTCAATGGACGGACCACAGCTGCGTCCACTTCACCTTCAAGAGAACGACGACCCACCACCACCAACAACAGGCCGCCCGCAGAAGCTGGAACAAGATCACAGCAGACCAGCTCGCCACCTCCCTGAGCCAGCACCCTCCTGCCAGCTCAGCGGACCCCAGCCAGGCCGCCGACAACCTCACGAAGTGGATCAGCAACTGCGCGGACGAACTCGCCCCACTGAGGACCCCGCCTAGCAGACCCGGCAGCAAGAAGGCTCCATGGTTCACCGACGAACTCAAGAGCTCCAAGAAGAACTGCCGAGCCCTCGAGAAAGCCTGGAGAAGGGAACCGACACCGGACAACAGGACCTCCTTCAAGCTTGCCACCCGGAAACACCACCAGCTGATCCGCGCCGCCAAGAAAACAGCATTCAAGGACAGGTTGGACAACAACGCACACAACTGCAAGGAACTCTTCAACATCGTAAAAGAGCTTTCCAACCCCAGCGCAGGAAACAACGACATCACCCCATCGCAAGACCTCTGCAACTCCCTCGCTTCATACTTCCACAACAAGATCGCGGACATACACAACAGCTTCAACAACCAACCAACGCACACCATGACCGAACAACCACCCCCCACCACCACCCTCCACGCCTGGACCCCGATCAGCACCGAAGACACCATCCGCACGATGAACTCCATCCACTCCGGATCACCGACCGACCCCTGCCCTCACCACGTCTTCAACAAGGCCGACGCTGTCATCGCACCCCACCTGCGAGACATCATCAACACATCCTTCGACACCACCATCTTCCCTGAGAGCTGGAAACACGCCGAACTCAGCGCTCTACTCAAGAAACCAACAGCGGACCCCACCGACCTCAAGAACTACCGCCCCATCTCGCTCCTCCCGTTTCCAGCCAAAGTCATCGAGAAGACCGTCAACAAGCAGATGGCCGCCTTCCTCGAGACGAACGGATCCCTCGACCCCTCACAGTCCGGCTTCCGAGCCAATCACAGCACCGAGACCGCCCTCATCGCCGCCACCGATGACATCCGAGCCCTGATGGACAATGGAGAAACAGCGGCCCTCATCCTCCTAGACCTCTCCGCGGCATTCGACACGGTCTGCCACCGCACCCTAGTACGGCGCCTCAGCAACATCGGAATCCAGGACAAGGCGCTGGAATGGATCATCTCCTTCCTCGACGGAAGAACACAGAGAGTCCGCCTACCACCGTACAAGTCAGAGGCCTCCGAAGTCATCTGCGGCGTCCCTCAAGGATCATCTCTGAGCCCCACCCTCTTCAACGTCTACATGAGCCCCCTCGCGGCCATCGTACGCAAACACAACCTCAGCATAATCTCCTACGCCGACGACACTCAGCTGATCCTCTCCCTGACCAACGACCCCGCCGCCGCCAGAGCCAACCTGCACGAAGGGATGAAGGAGGTAGCCGAGTGGATGACGACCAGCCGCCTAAAACTGAACTCGGACAAGACGGAGGTCCTCATCCTGGGCCCCTCACCCTCCGCCTGGGACGACTCCTGGTGGCCTCCCGCCCTGGGCACCGCACCCAAACCGACAGACCATGCACGCAACCTGGGCTTCATCCTGGACTCCTCCCTCTCCATGACCAGTGGAGTTCTGGACTTTTTGGTTCCGTCCAGAGGTGTCAGGGTACAACACCCAAAGACCCCGGAGTTCCACCTGCCTTGGTGCACAAATGAACAGAAACACGGGCTTCTCGATGGTGGCGTCAAAGACCAAAGGTTTATTACTGCAGGGACACAGAAGTCATAGATACTACACACGGGCAGTAACCAGGAGCCTGTTCAATTTGTACAAAGTGGGTTGCTCCTTATATACTAAATTTTAAGCTGGGGGCGAATTCTTTACATGTAAAACATTCCCAAAACCTTTGTGTCTAAAACAATAAATATTTGACGTTACACAGGAATCGTCGATAATATCTAAGGCCAAACATTGCGAAGAGAGGGGTTCCCACTAGTTTGTCACAATTCCCTGTCAATATTGCATTCAGGACCCGGACCGCCTCATCGTAAAGTTCGTTACCTCCCCCTAATAAAGGTTCAGAAAGAAAGAAACAGAGCCAGGTGTGGAAGATAGGAAAGCGGGATAAGGGATGTTTGTGGGTTGTAAATGGGCAAGGCTACCGGCTTCGGCCGCCTAATCATGATCAGGTACAATGGACGTGAAGACCAGTTTGGCAGGGCTGGCCTCGGGCAGAGGAGGCAGCCTTTGTCGAGTCATGCAGCTACAGCGTGATCTGGTTTAAGGTGTACGTGTCATGTAAGAGGTGAATCTTCGGCTAAGGTTACGTGTCCTTAATAAAAGTGGAGTGATCAGAGGCTATTGCATATGTGAGGGCAAGAATCACAAAATGGCGGCCATGATCTAAGATGGATGCCGTGGGTAGATCAGAAATATGTCAATAGAAGGAGTGCTCTTGCTCGTAGCGTAGCGAAAACACCAGGATATACTAAATGGATCATTTGCGGTTCGCTGATACCAATATTATGTATTTCCGACAAACTTGAAAACACGGGTTCAAATTGTCACGGAACCGTCACGGAACCTCAGACCCTCCTTTTGCCCTTACATAGGCAATTACTCAGTCTATGTCAGAATCTAGTTCTATGCTCATCAGGTCAGTGACATGCTGTTGTATCATCATCCTTTCTCGTGTCTTTTCTTCAAACGCAGGTGGTTTTCTGAGACAAATCGCAGCACAAAGACTACACAGAGCAGGACCACACTGGATAATCAGACAACATGAGAATAGGAATACTAAGATGACACCAATGACCATCAGAACCTTCCATCCCCACGCTGATATCAGAGTCCAAAACCACTCCATGAAGGACCAGTTTCCCTTGTCTACATGTATGGAATCTGAAATCTTGTGCAACTTAGAGATCGCCTCATAGACTGTTGGAGCATTATTAGGAATAAAGACACAGCAGCTCGATTGGATCATTCTACATACCCCACCTCGATCTGCAAGTATAACGTCTAGAACCATACGGTTCTGCAACGTCATGAGCCTATCCGCCTGAAGCTCAGCTGTCAGATTGCTAAGGGCACCAGCAGTTTCGGTAATAGTAGATTCAACTACCCGTGTTAGCTGACGTATGTTTCTACTATTGGCCATAGGCCCCCAGAACGGAAGGAAGCCTTTGAAGAAGTCTCCAGCTTCCTGACCAGCGGTATCTTCCTTGCTGAAGACACCTCTCGCTACTCTGGTTCTGTGGTAATCAGGTGAAGCAGTGTATGTCGGAGGCAATAGTCGAGCAATATAACATGATCCAGAAAAGTCGGCAGGCAACCATGTATAAGCTCTGTCTCGACAAATGAAGTAGGTACCCCTAGCAGTAAGAAAGGCAGGGGAAGAGTTAGCCGGAAACACATAAGTCTCTACGCACTCACTCCTCCCTAGCTGAGCTCTCGGATTTCTCCCATTACCTTGCAAACAGACCTGACCTCGGTGAGGTACGACCCAGATTGGAGTTGAGCTTTTACGCTTGCTTTCTCCTAAACTAAGGCGATACTCTGAAGTATTCCAACTTAAATATACTCGTAATTCGTCTCTAGGGTAAGATGGAGTATTATTGACGTCCTTGACCATGTCAATAATTCCCTGGACTAAAGCTTTGTTGGCAGAGTTATATTTAGTGGAACGCGGTGGACGTGGAGGATAGGTTTCAAGGGCATAAGCAAAGATGGTTTGGAAGGCCTGAAATGATCCATTATAGCTGTAAGGCAACACCAGATATGGAATACCTTTATCCATAGTGTGGGGTATCAAGCCACACACCCAGCAGTCTGTAGTGTTAACTACCAGTTGGTGTTGGTGCAAGAGCTGTACAAAAGTGTTGTTGGTGAATTCTGAGCGTCGAGCTTGCTCATGTTCTGGAAACGAGTGAAAAGAGTGTATAGAAGAAACAGTAGAAATAGCAGGATCAAGGGGAGGTACTGTAGAAACTGGCACAAAAATCAAATTTATGCTAAAGACGATTCCACCCACCAATGTTGCTAAAACAATCAAGAATGTAATGGCACATTGCATCAGAAAGCATTTGCTATGAAGAATTCTATTAAGTCTGTTTCTGCGAACATAAATCACATTTTCTCGTTGCAGCGCAGGAAGCTCCATCTTCTACAATCCGCTCGCGACCACTGATGATGTGTACGTAGATGAAAATGCCTCTATCAGCCCTGAGAGTTCCCAGAACCAATAGAAAGATCGACCTTGTGTCAGACCCCTGCAAATTCAAACTAGGCACACAGCCACGACCCTACGGCTACCCAGACGGCAAGGCAATTTTAAAAACAAATAAACAATAGCAAACTTCCTGGCTGAAGGCAAAAAGTTCAATATATCAAAATCACAATATGCAGTTGCCTGCTTTATTTGTCCATTTTATGGCTTCTTAGGTTGTATCTCTGCTTCGCTGGTACTGTCTGATCGGAAAATAGCGTATCACTAGCAGCTGTTGCAGAGTTTAAGTTCGCAGATAGCAAAGTTTCTTCTGATGCTGGAGACAAATGTTCAATGTTCAAAGGAGTTTTTTCAGGAGGAGAGTCAGGTTTTGAAGTGTCAGTAATCAATTCGGCATCGCTGAAAGAGATGAACTTCGGTGTGATTTCAGATTCGGAGGCACCAATTCCCTTTTTCACCCAGTCGTCGTAAGGGAGCGGCAACGGAACACGCTTTACATGAGAAGCGTGAATCCAGTGTTTGCGGCCAGCTACACGAACTGCTGTCCTCGTTGCCAGTAAGATCTGAAAAGGCCCCACAAATCTTGGCTGAAGGTTCTTCGTCCTCGCGAAGTTCTTGATTACAATGAAGTCACCCGGTTTCAGCTGGTGCCCTGGACTCTCCGGAGGTTTTGGCAAAGCATCGAAAACCTGTTGATGAATAAGACTCAATTTAGCAGTCAAGTCGTAAAGGTAGTCTATCAACATAGGATATTCAATGGAGCAAAATTGTTTAGGTCTTGGCACACCCCAGATATTTGCTGGGCGGCCAAAGACTATCTCGTACGGACTAAGCCCTATTCTAGAATGTACTGTTGCTCTCGTTGATAACAAGGCCAAAGGAAGTGCGTCTGGCCAGGCTAAACCTGTGGATGCTTGTATTTTGGCTATTTTCAGCTTGAGGGTGCCATTATAACCCTCGACTAAACCAGCAGACTGGGGATGGTTTGCACTGTGAAATTTCTGTTTCAATCCTAGGCCGGCACACACACTCTGCATAACTTTCCCTATAAACTCACTTCCGTTATCTGACCATACAATCCGTGGCATTCCATACCTAGGGAAAAATTCCTTGAGAAGAATTTTGGCAGTAGATAGGGCAGTGTTGTCCTTTAGTGGGTATGCTTCTATCCACCTGGAAAAAGCACAGACTACCACCAGGACGTACTTTAGATTGTTGCAGCGTTCCATGTGAATGAAGTCTAACTGAATCACTTCAAAGGGGCAGGAAGGAGGAGCGAAATGACCAGCTGGAGTTGGAGTTCCCTTGCCAGGATTATGCATCAAGCACACCATACAATTTTTCACCACTCTCTCTGCACACTTACTGATTCCCTCATTCTTCCAGACCGGAGCTAACATCTTACATATCCCTTTAGAACTTATATGCGCTACTCCATGCGCCATCGTCACTACTGCAAGCACATACGCATCGGGCAACATCCAACGCTGCTGTTCTGTCAAATCAATCCAACATCCATTCGAGTCCAACTTGCCCGTACTTTCTCTCCATACACGTTTCTCTTCCACAGTCGCTTCTTTCTGAATCTCTTTCACACTTTCCATAGTATCCTCACACATTCCAGATTCAGCAATCCATCTTGCAGACGTAGCAACATACATTCTGCTCATCGTGTCTCTAGCTGTCTGTTTAGCGATTTCGTCAGCAAAAGCATTCCCACGACCAACATCATCCGTGATTGCTTTATGAGCACTGCACTTCACAATCGCAACTTCAGTCGGCAAGGTTAGAGATTCCAACAAGTCGTTAACTAGCTGACCATGTTGGATCTTAGTCCCATGGGACGTAATGAACCCTCTTTCTCTCCACAACCGGCCAAAACTATGGGCCACGCCAAATGCGTACTGACTATCTGTAAACACATTCACTCTTTTTCCCTCAGCTAAAACACACGCTCTTGTTAGAGCTATTAATTCTGCAGCTTGGGCAGAATTCTGACTCACTCTTGCAGTCTCCACAATCGTCTTCAAAGTCGTTACTGCGTAGGCGGCAGTCACATCACCATTCTCCAATTTAAAACATGACCCGTCCACATACAGCGTACCATCTGGGTCGGATAACGGAGTATCTTTCAAGTCGATACGTCCTTTTGTCTCTTCCTCCGTTTTGAAATAGCAGTCATGTGGCTCGGAATCACTCGACTCTTGATCAGTCGGCAACAATGTTGCTGGATTCAATACATTGCATCTTTTGATCTGAATATGACTCGCTAGTAATGTCAGCTCGTAACCAGATAATCTCGCACTGGTGAGGTGTTGTGTCTTAGTTCGGTTCATGAGTGTATCCACTGCATGAGGAACCATGACCACTAGCATGTTGTTCATCACCAAACCAGCAGATTGTCGAATGGAAGCCGCAGCTGCCGCTGTAGCTCTCAAACAACTAGGCAACGCTCTGGCTACCGGATCTAATGTTGATGAAAAATACGCACAAGGGCGTTGTTTATCACCAAACTTCTGTGTCAGAACACTCAACGCGCAACCTTCTCTTTCGTGAACGTAGAGCGTGAATGGCTTACTGTAATCAGGTGTACCCAATACAGGAGCTGAACACAATGCTTTTCGTAATTCAGTAAAACTCTCTTGGCATTCATCAGACCATGGCACCGGACTCGGAACATTTTTCCCAGTCAAAGCTACCAATGGCTTCGCTAAAAGAGAAAAATTTGGAATCCACTGCCTACAGTAAGAGGTAATACCTAGAAAGGCACGTACTTCTCTCTGTGTGCGTGGAACACTCATCTGCGTAATTGCTTTTATTCTTTCTGGGGTCAACTTCCTTCCCTCCTTTGACAAGAGATGACCTAGGTAGGTCACTTCTTGGCAGCAGTATTGCATTTTGGAAGGAGACACCTTGTGATTCAAATTAGACAAATGATGCAATAGGGAAACTGTAGCTGCTTTGCAAGTTTTTTTGTCATCGGCAGCCACTAAAAGATCGTCTACGTACTGTACTAGGGCAGAACCTGGAGGAAGGACAAAAGAATCTAACTGGCTTTTTAATGCTTGACTGTAAATGGATGGACTTTCACAATAGCCTTGTGGAGCGCGTTTAAATCTAAAACTGCGACCTCCTAGACAGAAGCCGAAAATATCTCTACTTTCTTCGGCTATCGGAATGCTGAAAAAGGCATTCTTTAGGTCAATAACTGAGAACCATGTGGCTGTGGCAGGAATCAATGTTAACAAGGCAGTAATGTCTGGCACTACAGGAAACTGCGGGACTACAATCTTATTAACTTCTCTAAGGTCTATGACAAACCTATATACTGGAGGTTTTGTAGGATCAGTTCGCTTCAGAATCGGTAATACAGGACTGTTACAGACATTTCCTCTAGTTTCTTCAACCACACCTTTCTTAATCAAGTCTTGCACAATCAATAAAAGTGCACGCTCACCTTCACTCGATATTTTATATTGGGGAATTCTTGGAAATTTCACATTTGTTTTCAAAGTTACCACATACGGTGGAATTTCTAGGAGACCTACATCGTTAGGATCAGTCGCCCAAAGAGAATCAGGGAGTGAATGTAGCTCCGGCGGGAGTGCATCCATTGACAAGTACATCGGAGAGGTGATATTTTTACCCAATGTAAGCTGTACTCCTTCCGGAGAACAGTACAATGTCGCATATAGTCGTTTTAACAAATCTAAACCAAGCAGATTTTCATTACAACCTGTCGTCAAAATCAGGGGTGCTTTCAATTGGCACGGTCCAACAGAAATAGACAAAGGACCAGATATCGGGTTGTAAACAGGGGCGCCTGAAAAACCTACGGAAACATTTGTTGAGCCAGACAAAGGTGCGCCAGGGAGTTTCGCATGAATGATAGAACTTTTTGCGGCACCAGTATCCAACAGAAACGGTTCGACTACACCTGATGTTGCTACTGCGACATAAGGCCCACTCTGATCCACTGGAACTGATACTACTCCCTCTCTCTGTCCATGGCTGTCCTAGTACCCATTTTGCTGAAAACCCTCATCTACTTCATTATAGTCCTCAACAAGATACTGTTGAGATCTATTTTGCTGAGCAGATTGTCCATTTCGTTGATCAAAGTGATTGGAGGGACGATCATTCGTTTGTGGAGGCATAGCACCTCGCCCTCGACCTCTAGAATTCTGCACAAAACCACCACGACCTCTCTGAGCTGCTGCTGCATTATTTTGCGCTAAGATCGGACATTCATTTTTATAGTGACCCTCTTTCTTACAGTACGCACACTGATTCCACTGGTATTGAGGTCTTGATGAACCATAATCTGTCCTTTGGTATGAACCTTGCTGCGTATTAGTCTGATTCGCGCGAGGCGGATACGCCTGCTGCAAAAGAACTTTAGTTTTTAAATCTTTCGTTTTCTTCTCTGATTTTTCCTTTTCCTCTTTATCCCTATTTTCATAGTACTGTGCAGTCGCAAGTATTTGCGCTGTCGTAGATACAGCCCACGCACTTTCTGAGTCTTTTAATTTATTGCATAATTCAGGTAACAAATTATGCACAAATTTATCGACAAACAATCTCTGTCCTCCTTCTGTACTCATGTCCTGACCACTATGATCCACAAAAGTCTCTTCAAACCTCGTGAAGAAGTCAGAGACACTTTCGTCTTTCTTCTGCCTGCATGCTGACAGCTTGTCCCAATTCACACGCAATGCTGGCATCAGAGTCTTCATTAGATCAATTATTCTACCTGGCAGATTAGCAATTAAAGGTTCGGGTTTCGCACCACCTATTTGTTGACCATCTGCTGCAGTGATAGCTGCCCAATCACCACCTAAGGCAGCTTGATGATCCTCTCTACGAATTTTAGCCCACACTGGTTGCGGAACTACATTACCAAACAACATATCTATGTCGGCTAAGTTCATTATACAAGCCTCAACTGTCTGTGTTAATTCCTTGTAATATCCGGCTGGATTCTTACGTGGATCTGGCAAGGCCTGTTTCACCGCTAACACTTCTGCTCGCTTCCATGGAATGTGTATCCACACTCGTTGGAACTGTGCTGGAGCAGCTGCAATTCCTGCATTATCATCACGTTGTATTGCTTCGCGCCAAATTGGAGGAACCTCCCTCATAGGATATTGGCGACTTAGCTTCATTTTACCTTTTTCTAAGTCTCTCGGTGAACGAAGAGATGGATCATTCCTAAAACTTAAAATAAGTTCCATCGCTTCCTTTATATTCTCACCCACTATCATTCCAGCAGCGAACTCCTTTTGAACCCTAATTAAATCTTCCAAATCTGATTCGACATCGTCTTCTTCTATCTCCTCACGTAACAACGAGCACATCTCATCAAAGACGTACCGTTGCGTTGGTTCCCCCCACTGCATAAATGTGTCGAGCACATTTCTCGTACTATATCTTCTACCCTTCGAAATCCATCTGAGAGCCGTGGAATCTAAAATTCCTCGTTCCTCAGTACCTGGTAGCTGACTCCGTCTCTGAACAGAATCAGGAGTAGGAGTCTTGATTAAAGTTTTATATAAAGGAGACAGCATATTAGTAACAGAATCAGTGATTCTTCGACGAACAGAAAGTGGAGTTAGCACACTCGCAGACGTAGAGAACGCAGTAGAGGTAGGAATAGATAACGGAACAGTAGGAGTATCGAGGAAAATAGTTTCTGGAGCAGTAGGTACAGATGTAGGTATAGAGGCTGGCAGTATAGGAAGAGGAGGAGCTGTAGGAACATTCACATTCATCACAGGAGGTACAGGAGCTTGATTCTGGGGGACAGGAGCAGGAACACCAGGTTGTCCAGCAACCAGCAATTGAACATTCGGGACGAGTGGAGCCGCAGCACCTTGTGCATACGGTGGAGGTGACCTTAACAGATAAGATAACAGAGGATCGTTTTCAGAATCCTCCAGTATCTTAGCCATTTTCGATGGCAAGGCAGGATAGCACTTGTCAATCGCTAAGTTATGCTCTCTAATGGCTACATCTATAGCCTTCTCACACTCGTTAGCCTGCAACTGTTTAGTCGCTTGCTCTAGAGTTAACTCTTCTTGTTCTTTTTGTTCTTTCTTCAACCTTTTCATTTCTCTCTGTTTGGATTCTTTTCGCCAGTAACGGAAAGAATCAAACATTGCCGGCCGGGCTTTCTTCCTGAACAATTTCGCTTCTAAGTTGTCAAGAATCTCTGGTTCAAAACTACCATGCAGTGGCCAACTAAGGACACCATCCTTCTTACAATAACGGACCCACACCTCATTATAAGATATAGGACCCACACCATACTTACAATATAAATCATATAGGGGAGTCCCAATCGGAGGAACCAGACAAGAGTCCTCCAATCGTGAGTCACTGTTGCAACTAAAACAAGACAACATTTTCCGACTTACCATTTTCAGTCCGGAACACAAAACAAACAAACACGGAACAAATATGTGCACTCGAACCAAGAACTTAGGCCTACCAAAACGAACTGATGTATCGATACCCAAACCAAACCAAATAGATTATCGTAACTAGAACAACCAGTGATAATCTGACAAAACCAAACCAAACCAAGAACCGATCAAGGATTTTTAACAATCCTCACAAAGTAACCAGCTAGCTATCACTAAATACTTAACTGAGTCACTGAAGACGTCACCAAGGAGAAACCCGTCACGTTTCGCCGTACTAAGGACTGCACCACTTCGGGTCCAAGACAGGGCGACGGTCAAGGCAACGGCCCACTGCAGCCGTCCTGAACGGGAAACCCTCGTGGAAGAGAACTTCGGGCCACTTTTGCGATATGCCGGGATCGATGAAGTGGGGCGCCTCCCTCAGGAATCTTCACACGAAGCTTCTCGAACTCTTCAGGCTTTTGGACCGGTACCGAATGACGTCGCCCCACGTTGGGCGCCAATTGGAGTTCTGGACTTTTTGGTTCCGTCCAGAGGTGTCAGGGTACAACACCCAAAGACCCCGGAGTTCCACCTGCCTTGGTGCACAAATGAACAGAAACACGGGCTTCTCGATGGTGGCGTCAAAGACCAAAGGTTTATTACTGCAGGGACACAGAAGTCATAGATACTACACACGGGCAGTAACCAGGAGCCTGTTCAATTTGTACAAAGTGGGTTGCTCCTTATATACTAAATTTTAAGCTGGGGGCGAATTCTTTACATGTAAAACATTCCCAAAACCTTTGTGTCTAAAACAATAAATATTTGACGTTACACAGGAATCGTCGATAATATCTAAGGCCAAACATTGCGAAGAGAGGGGTTCCCACTAGTTTGTCACAATTCCCTGTCAATATTGCATTCAGGACCCGGACCGCCTCATCGTAAAGTTCGTTACCTCCCCCTAATAAAGGTTCAGAAAGAAAGAAACAGAGCCAGGTGTGGAAGATAGGAAAGCGGGATAAGGGATGTTTGTGGGTTGTAAATGGGCAAGGCTACCGGCTTCGGCCGCCTAATCATGATCAGGTACAATGGACGTGAAGACCAGTTTGGCAGGGCTGGCCTCGGGCAGAGGAGGCAGCCTTTGTCGAGTCATGCAGCTACAGCGTGATCTGGTTTAAGGTGTACGTGTCATGTAAGAGGTGAATCTTCGGCTAAGGTTACGTGTCCTTAATAAAAGTGGAGTGATCAGAGGCTATTGCATATGTGAGGGCAAGAATCACAAAATGGCGGCCATGATCTAAGATGGATGCCGTGGGTAGATCAGAAATATGTCAATAGAAGGAGTGCTCTTGCTCGTAGCGTAGCGAAAACACCAGGATATACTAAATGGATCATTTGCGGTTCGCTGATACCAATATTATGTATTTCCGACAAACTTGAAAACACGGGTTCAAATTGTCACGGAACCGTCACGGAACCTCACCAGGCAAGTCAACAACGTCTCCTCGGCGTGCTTCAACATCCTACGCATGCTACGGAAGATCTTCTGGTGGATCCCCACCGAGACCAGGAAGACCGTCACCCAGGCCCTTGTCACCAGCCGACTGGACTACGGCAACGCCCTCTACGCCGGTACCACCGCCAAGCTCCAGAAGAGACTCCAGCGGATCCAGAACGCCTCAGCCAGACTCATCCTCGACATCCCACGAACCAGTCACATCTCCGGACATCTGAGAGACCTTCACTGGCTCCCCGTCAGCAAAAGAATCACCTTCCGCCTCCTCACCCACGCACACAAAGCCCTACACGACCAAGGCCCGAGCTACCTCAACAGCCGAGTCAACTTCTACGCTCCCAAACGCCACCTCCGATCAGCCAACCACGCCCTCGCCGCCGTCCCCCGCATCCGAAGAGCGACTACAGGAGGAAGGTCCTTCTCCTACCTGGCTGCCAAGACCTGGAACTCCCTCCCTCCGACCTGCGCCTGACCCAAGACCAACTCTCCTTCAGGAAGAAGCTGAAGACCTGGCTGTTCGAGCAGTAGCGGCACCCCCCCCCCCCCCCCAGCGCCTTGAGACCCTACGGGTATGTAGCGCGCTTTACAAATTTCATTGATTGATTGATTGATTACACTCTCCTTTTATTGCATATAAGTCACCCCTAAGGCAGGCCCTGTGTAGCCCATAGGGCAGGGTTTGTTGTAATTAAAAGGTTGGACATGTAGTTTAAGTTTTACAAGTCCTGGTAGTGAAAACACCTAAATAAGTTTTTCACTACTATGAGGCTTACCTTTCCTATAGGATAACATTGGGTTGCCTTATTACATTTAATAAGTGCTAACTTTTGATATGGAACAGGTACATATTTCATGTTTGGTAGCAAGGAAATTTAAAAACCTCTTTAATATTTAATGGTAAAGTCAAATTTTAAGTTACAATTTAGAAAAATGCCACTTTTAGAATGTTAAAATGAATAGCAACAAGGGGTTTAACCAATTTAACGTCAGCAAGGCTAGGCCACTACAAAATTATAAAAACAAAAGAACGGCAATGCTGACTTTATTTAACTGAAAAAAACGATACAGGGTCCTGGCTTTAACCCAGTAAGGCTGAGCCAAATATAACAAGAGAACAATACAGTGGCCAATACTTGACCTGATTTAAAATATTCAGGTACTAACCTTTATGAATGAAACATAACGGTCCGTTTTTGTCTTACGTCACTAGTTACATTTTTATTTTCTTCACTAGTTAAGCATTTCAATTTTTAAATTATATCAGAGAATATTTATGCATATACAAACAGTTATAGGACTAAACATATCAAAACGGCAAATTTACACATATTTACAAATTCTACACATCCTACCCACGACATTCATACTTCACTCACACAACTATACATAAAAGCAACAATATGGCCCTTTGTCAACAAAATCTGAGTACTTGAACCTTATAGATGGTATTATTTCTCTAGATTTATAGTTCAATTTTGTCACAACTATATTTTGAAAACAAATTCTTTTAGTATTTGAAATTGACGAAGAGTCCAGTTGACTGGACTCTTTGTCAATTTCAAATACTAAAAGGATCTATTTTGACTTCAAAAAAAGAATTTAGAAAGGCAGAGGGATAGTGGTTCTGGATAGAACTGCCTACCAAACTGAATGCCTCCGCCTGTTATCAGACACCAGAAACTACTCACCACTGCACACTGACCCAACCCAAGAACTCAAACATGAGATAAAATCACTTGTGGGTTTGGCGGAATCATGCAGCCACATTAGCTCACACAGGCAGATTTCTTAACCACGAGCGAAGAAAAAATCCCATATTTTTACGTATTACCAAAAATGCATAAAAATAAAAACCCACCCCCAGGTAGAGCTAGTGTGTCTGGCATTGGGTCCCTGCTGGAACCGTTCTCACGATATTGTGACTGTTTCTTTAAAGATATGGTACAAAAAACTGAAACATACTTACAAGACACAAAAAAGTTAACGAGTCCACGATTCTCCTAAGTCTAGACATCGAGAGCCTCTATACGAGCTTGCCACAAGACGAAACATTAGAGGTCCTGGGGAAAGTGCTTGACGAAACCACATGGACATACCAAGCACCTAAACAATTTGAATTTCTTTGAGTTCGTGGGAAACTTGTTTCTACAAACTGGGGGCACTTCCATGGGAAGCACATTTGCCCCCAGTGTGGCGGGATTATACATCTTCGAGAAGAAGTACATTTTGGGTGAAGGGAATCCGTTTGCTAAATACATTGTATTTTGGAAAAGGTACATTGACGACATCCTTGCCATATGGGAAGGACGGGAAGACACCTTGAGAAATTTTATCGCATGGATCAACACCTGCGACAACAACCTAAAATTCACCCATTCAATGGACAAAAAATCTATGATATTCCTTGACTTAGTCATTACTAAGGAAGATGGGGGTCTGACAACCATGACTCACCATAAGCCCACTGCCAAGAACAATGCACTAAGATATGAGAGCTTCCACCCGATGGCTCTCAAGGAGAATCTGCCTTACGGTCAATTTCTCCGGCACGGAAGAAACTGCAGTAAACAGCAGGATTACCGGACCCAAGCCAAGGATCTGACCGAGAAACTTGCACAGAGAGGCTACCCTGAGCACACACTGAAGAACTGCCAAAAACAGGCTAGAAACCAACCCAGAGAGGCGCTTCTAGAGGACAAGATCAAAGAAAGAAAGGAACCATCGCTAACATGCGTACCACGTACAACACCCTATCCAACCAGATGAAAAAATCCATCAACAAGAACTGGGGCATTCTAAATACAGGCAATCTCCTTTGGGAAAAACCCCTTTTCTCATTCAAAAGAGCAAGGAGCATCCGGGACACACTCGTAAACACCCGCCCTAGACAAGACACCACAGAGGAACCCCCGTCCGTTCCCAGCGCATTGGGGCTACCGAAAGTCACATGGCATTACCCATGCGGTAATTGTAGCGTGTGTCATTTGACCACGACAACTAAAACACTAACGCTGGAGCAGAATAGAGTCTGGACTCAAAGGTCCCACACCAATTGTAATAGCTACAACGTGGTGTATCTAATCACCTACCCATGTGGCCTACGTTATGTGGGCATGACGGAGAGAAAAGTAAAACAGCGCATCTGTAAACATAGAAGCACAATCAGGTGCAAAACAGTCATCACTAAATTGACTGAATACTTCCTTACCATGAACCACACCACCAACGACTTACGGTAAACGGTTATAGAAGTGGTCAATCCAGGAGGTAACACCACTCAGCACTTGTTCGAGAAAGAACAATGCTGGGTCTACAGACTATCCACCAACATAAAAGGTCTAAATGATAATATACCCTGGAACACTGTCAGAAACAGGCGAGCCATTATGACATCTCTGAACAACAATCTATCCACATGTGATGCAGCACGAATGCACTGTCAGAAACAGATGACTAGCCACCATGACTCGCTCCCCACTGAAATCACTGAACAACCATCTATCCACATGGGATGCGGTACGAATACGTTGACTATGACCCACATCATCTCTATTGTAACCAAACACAGGGCGCACAACAACACCATCTCCCCTTTTTTTGACGGCCCTCACAAACACAGGGACAGGGATAATTAATTTAAAAATCCCCTCTATGATGAGGCTTATTAGGTGTACAAACATGAGCTACTCTCTCCGCCACTGTATATAGCCGAACAGAGCAATTGTACATATTTGTACTCTCAAGCCTCGCAATAAAGTTTGACACTAACTATCAGAGAACTTTCTCCAGGTTCCCTAAACATTATCCGAGAGGTACGGTCTTTCTCATATAACCCCTACAGTCAAGTTCCGCACACGTTACACGCGACTAATCACGGTGCGCGCTGTGCGTTTCCTCGCCGCCCGCCCTTCTTGAAATACACACGATTGTGAGCCCGCATTCCTCCTCGGGACTCTGTGTGGGTATCGGACAGGTTCTCCGGCGGGCTGTGATTAGTTGACAAGTAAGTGTAAGCAGGCGATTAGCCTGCACTCTGGCGAAACCATTGGGCTTCAATAGGCTCCCGGAGCCAGAGTGGAAAGGCTTTAATCGCTACTGTGAAGAATCTCCATGGCAGCCATGTAACTTAAAAAAAAAAAATTAAATCTTGTCTCCTCTATGTCACCCTTAGAACGCTCACTAAAGGCCCCCCTATGGGATCTATGAGGCCCGACTACATTTAGTTTTTAGTACGTCCTAGGCCTTTGTTGAGTGTGAAACATATTGAATTTTGTGGTAATGGCATAACGGTTATAAGACACATTTGTTCTCTCACCACTTTAAAACGTGAATTTGCACCACATATCTCTGGAGGGGGCAACACTTCTACCAGAGATTAAGCACAATCATAAGCACACCGATAATGTTGGCAAAAAGCGCTTGACACCCACAATTTGAGACTAGAGATTTTGTGTGGGCATGATACACAATGCATGAGTTTTCAGGCACGGTGGACGCCATTTGGCCCTCCTGCAGGGTATGCATGTCACCTACCACATACATGCATTGGAAAAGGGGTGAAGAGACGCAATTATACTTGTCTCGATATACGTCACAAATACACCAAAGGTGACAATAAAGGAATGCACGATAATAATGAAATCGGAGCCACATCATTGGCATGAAATGTACAACTATACAAACGGTTTCGCTCTGATTTTTTGTTGCAGATTGTCCTTACTCAGAATGGATGTAAGCAGGCCAAAACCGTGAGTATGCGGTCTGGCATCTAATAGAGCCTGGGATGGGTGCACCTTAGCGCATGCAGATCTCTCGACTCTATCACTTGGTCCTGATGAAAACCTAAAAGATTGATAAAGGTTGAAACATGTTGACCATATCTTCACTGTAATTACGGTAATTTTTGGATAATTGCTACCATTAGAGGTACCTAATTTTTGTTTTTAGAAGTGGCGCATGATCCCAGAATAAAGAATCAAGGGAGTACATGTAGCACACTATTTTAACTTCACGATCACCAATTACACAAAAACAACCAGCTCCGCTGCAGTTGCAGGCGTCGAAGCACACCTGAGTAACACTCGGTCGCTCGGGTGGACCCCGATGATGAAGCTAGGCTGGTGAGTGAGGAGTTTCTAAAAAGAAAATATTTTTTTCTTTTTCTTGAATTCCTCTCCCACTTTAGTTTAAACCACTAGGACCTCTGTGTCCTGGGGATACTCCTCCATTTGTTTTGTATAAATCTAACTCCAGGGGACTTGGAGTATAGCCCCAAAACATAAAAACTGTTACTCTCCTCTTGTTTAAAAGAACTACCTTGAGCTCCAACACATTTATGTGAAGATTTTTGTGTTGTGGAGCCCATTTGCCTTTGATTTGTAAATCCTGAAGGTGTGCACCCCATCCCTCTAGTAAGACATTGGATGTCACCCAAAAAATGGCTATCTGAGGCAGTAAGGTCAATCCTATAGAAAGGCAGTCGTTCTGAGTCGACCAAGGAAGAGATTCGTTTATGGTTGAAGTAATTCAGATGATGTTCTCTAAAGAGCCATGAGTTTGGACCCATTGTTTGCCCTATTCCTTTTGCAGAGGTCCTATTTAGAGCCGGCAAAATGGTATTAGAGAAATGCGTTATAACATCATGCCTAGCAGGGACTTGAATAGGTGAACTGAAATTGACTTTCTTAGCATCAACCTTTCCACTTTGCCTGAATTGTATGTCTTCAGTGAGATATACTTTGTCCTGAATGGTGTCTAAAATGGCTCCCAAAAACTTTATGGAGTTTGACAGGCCATTGTCCCTTTGATCACTTCTTGGCATGTAAGGGCTTTTATCATCCAATCGCTGAGGTATGGAAATATTTGAAACCCTTTCTCCCTTAAATGAGCTGCCACTGGAGCTAGACATTTTGTGAAGATGCGAGGCGCTGATTTGAGGCAAAATGGGAGGACTTTGAACTGATAATGAATGCCGGCTACTCTGAATCTTAAAATTTGTCGATGCTTTGGGTGAATGGGAATATAAAAATAAGCATCCTGAGGCTCTTGGGCCGTTATGTAGTCTCTGTGTTTCAGGAGCTGCAGGATGTTTTGGAGAGCAACCATATGAAATGACTGTTTTCTGAGATATTAGTTTCAGTTCCCTAGTCCCAAAAATGGGCCTGTCTTCTCTTGTCTTTTTCTGGATCAAGAAGAAGCGGCATTAGAACTCCTTTCCCATTTGATTGTGTGGTACTCTTTCTTTTGTGCCCTTGTTGAGCATGGTAAATATTTCCCTTTGTGGCTGTGCAAGATGGAGAGGGGATGACCCTGTCAGAGTCGTACGAGGTGGCCTCTTTGTAAACTCCAGTATATGGACATTGGAGCCTAGACCTAAAACCCATTTGCCCATTAAGATTACCTTCCAATGAGGCAGATATTATGTTATTTGGCTCCCAATTTTTTCCGGTACATACTTGTGAGAAACCAGAAATGTAGTTCTGTCACTGTTTCCTTCTTGTGTCTCTTCCCTGAGAAGTTTGTTGAGGGAATTGCGTTCTGTTCTGTTACTTAACCCCTTCTGTGCTCGTGACGGAGCCGCTCCGTCATGAGCCTCGGTTGAGCTGTGCTCATGACGGAGTGGTTCCGTCATGGCCCGCTCGGCGCGCCTGCGCGGCGCGAATTTCGCGCCTGCGCGGCACGTTCTATTGAGCGGGCGCGTTCGTGATGGAACCGTTCCGTCACGAGCACAGCTCAACCGCGGCTCGTGACGGAGCGGCTCCATCACGAGGATGCGAGCGAAGCTCGACCCCTTAGCGCTGCGGTGGAATTCCCGCCGCAGCGAAGGGGTTAAAGGGCTCGTACTGTTGTGATCGATAAGGTTGTTATTCTCCTCTATATGAAAACATACACCTGCCTTTAGCCACACAAAAATATCATTGGCCTCATTTGTAGCAAACCCAATGATTTAGCAGCGTCTGTTTTATGGAGGGTAATGCCTCATCAATGAACCTTCCAAATAAAGCCTCTCTCAAAAGGCAGGTTTAGAATTTTACTCTGGACTTCAGGTGTGAAGGACGTAGCTTTAACCATCCCTGCCTGCGGAGGACAGCAGCACCTGCCAATTGCCAAAAACCTATGGAGACGATATACATTGCGCAGTCGAAATTTTCTGAAGAGGCTCATTTGCCTTCTTGTAGGATCTTTCTTGCCTCTGTTCTTACATCCTGAGGTAACCGATCTATATAAGGAGCGATATCAGACCACATTTGCCAGTCGTATCGGCCAAGAATCGCTAGGGAATTGGCTGCTCTAACGGTTATAGCTGACATTGAGAAAAATCTATTTTCTATGTCATCAAGACGCCTACCCTTTCTGTCAGGTGGCGTTGATATAGGCGTAAAGGGGTTCTAGGAACATCTCTGAGCTGCTTGCGTTATAATAAAATCTGGTATAGGAAGATCTATCAAACAGGCAGGTGAAATTTCTGGTGCCTTCTATTTTTTATCGAACCTGGGTAGGACAGCAGACACTGTTGCTTGATTCTTCATGATATTTTCACATTCCTCCCATATATAGTCTACAGCAGGGATAGCTTTAACTGAATTTCTAATCAGCTCTTTAAATCATATGAAAGCAATCTGATTGATTGACTGGCATTGGCATATCAAATAGTTTTTCTGCTTGTGGCACCAAAGTATGGAAACTTCCAATATCATCACAAGGGCAGTCTACCGAATGAGGAACTGATGATGAGAGGAGCTGGTAGCAGGTAATCATGTGACGATTCACAAAAGTAATCTGAGACAAATATCTAAGTTTATGGCTTTTGGTATTCGCAAAGGTCATTTACGTGTGGTATCTTTACGTCCGCAGTTGGGACATATTCTCCACACACGGGCCGTTCTCTCCGCACCCGGGCCGTACTTTCCACACCTGGACCGTACTCTCCAACTCGGGCCGTACTTTCTGGCTCGAGCCATACTCTTCGGCTTTGGCCGAACAAAGTGTAATCAATGGGCTGGAATGCAGTTTTTTCAAAAAGGAACATAAGGAATGTGTGATAAATGGTACAGGAGGTAATGAAAATCAGTTTGGGCGAGGAAAAGGGTATGGCCAGACACTAAATCATAACCCAGAAAAGTTTGTTCCTTTGTATCATGGAACAATTTGCGCTCCCATTAGTGTTGACTGTAGTGTTGATGAACAAGTTACTTACTTCCGGTAACGATATATCTGTAGGAAACATAGGTTAGTTATAGATTCCTCACCTTAGAATTACCCCCAGGCGTCAGACTGGATCCGGAAAGTTTTTCTTCAGCAGTACCTCTGTGCTTCGGAAGTTGGCGTTGGTCGGCTCTGCGTCCATCGCTGCGTCGTGGTCGCCGGGATGATGTCGCAGTAGCTACTAGATGCCACCCTCGCACACTGACGTCAGTTCTGTACACGACTTTCCGTGCCAGAAACACAGAGCCATGCAAGACACTGACCACTGGTACACAAAACTAGGGCCCTGAAAGGATGTCCTTAACCCTAAAAATCAGTTTGCAGAACGGGGAGGATGGGTGGGGCGGTAAGGAATCTATAACTAACCTATGTTTCTTACAAATATATTGTTATCAAAGGTAAGTAACTTGTTCATCTGAAAGAAACAGTTAGTTATAAATTCCTCACCTTAGAATAGATGACACAGCAATACCATGGGCCTGCAAACCAAGATCACACCAGAAAATCCTGGAGAACAGAACGCACAAAGAAGCTGTCTCTCAGTATGGGCGTGTAGACCCACTGAAGGCTCTTTTTTAGCTAGATAATAATAGATAATAAAAGGCTTTAATACACAAAATGACCCATCTAGAGATGGTCCACGTGTGTATGGCCGAGCTTTCTTGGCACCTACATAACCAACAAAGAGCTGATCATCCACCCGGAACTGTTCGGTGCGATCCAGATAGAAGGAAAGCGCACGTTTTGGGTCCAGACGGTGGAGCCTATCTTCCTCTTTAGAAGGATGCGTAGGTGGAAAGAAGGTGGGCAAAGTGATGGTTTGCCCGATGTGAAAGGAGGTGACCACTTTGGGAAGAAAGGATGGACGAGTTCTTAGGACAACCTTGTCCAGATGTACAGCCAGAAAAGGAGGCTTGGGTGAAAGAGCCTGGAGCTCACTCACTCTTATAGCAGATGTGATTGCTACCAGGAATGCAGTCTTAAGAGTTAAAAGCCGAAGAGGACATTGGCGAAGCGGCTTAAAGGGCGCACACATCAAGTACGTCAAGACCAAATTCAAGTCCAACTGAGGCATCGTGAAGGGAGGGAAGAGATGAGTGATGCCTTTTAAGAAATTATTAACAACCAGGGACTTGCAGAGAGAAACCTGATCAGGAAGCCTTAGAAAGGCAGAAATGGCTGAAAGATAGCCTTTGATAGTGGAAAACCAAACCGAACACAGGGAGTCTATGAGCACTACACGAAAGGCTCAGCTGCTAACACCCCTACCTATGAGTATTAGGGATGCCCTAGTCGTCCTCCTGCAGCTATCGCAAATCTCAAAGAGCACTTCAAGTATGAAAAAACATCAAAAACTGAATTTGAAATAGAATTGGTCGACAAGATCCATAACCATCAAACAGACTCAGTGATCAGTCCTATCATCTGGCTGTTCCACTTGTGCATCGGCCGGTCCCTTGATGGTCGATACCTCATGCCGTACATTAATGGTACCAGATCTGGTCCACACAAAACTATGAACCGCCGTATGATGGCTGATTTCTGATGGTTAGAAACTAAATTGGAGAAACAGTGCAACGTAAACAAAACCTAGTGACTTAAAATAGAATGGTGTGTCCTCAAAAACTCATATTTTAATGCCTGTCAGGGCACACCCCCTAATTAAAAACTAGAACAGTGCAAGTCACAGTGTGACCAAATAACTGTTAAATAAATTGGCCAACATGTTTCTGCCTAGTGGGCAAACCATCCCCGGCTTTCATCAGGGCCTCTGCTCATACAAAGTTGCTACTGTTATAAACGTGAACAAATAAACAACATTAATTAAATAATAAATGTTGGTAACGATACAACCTGTACCAACCGTGATTATCTAGTCCTCCTTGTCAGTAGATGTATGACGATCTAAAAGTAAAACATACAATTTTGATTAAAATGTGTATATCAAACCCCAGTGCTCTCTGTAACGATTTATGTAGGATATCAAATGCTTCCCTCACCTAATTTGACAGGGGAAAAGACCTCACTTCGCTTGGACAAAGCTCAGGACTAGGAGGCCCTGCACTGTGGAAACAGGTGCAAACAGACAAAAGAAAGACATTCCATGTACCTCCTTATTCAGCAAGTATCCATGTCAACCTAAATTGACTGTTTTATGTCACCCAACTTCCACTCCAACACAGTGAATAAATCTGTGATCTGTCCCAGTGAAAGACCAAAGTCACAGAATTCACAAAATATATCTCTCTATGGCAATCTTACATATTAATAACCAGGTGGTTCATTTATACAAATTCCCAAAATACGATTTTACTTCCGGGATTCAGGCCGGGCCAAGGCACTGATACGGCCCTTCTGGCAGTCGTGGAAGAAGCCAGGAGCATTTTGGATTCAGGAGGATCGGTGGCAGTGATCCTCCTGGACCTTAGTGCGGCTTTTGACACCGTAAACCATCAGGTGTTGCTCCAACGACTGTCAGAGGTGGGATTGACTGGAATGGCCTTGAAATGGCTTGCGTCGTTTTTGCACCAACAAACCTACCAAGTCTGGGAAGGTAGTGCACAATCTGCCCCCATCCCCCTACAATGTGGTGTGCCTCAGGGCTCCTCCCTGAGCCCCACATTGTTTAATGTCTATATGGCACCATTGGAGGATGTGGTGGCACCACTGGGTATCAAAATAATCAGCTATGCTGATGATACCCAGTTGGTGGTGGCCCTTTCCCAATTGAGGGATCATCCGGTCCTGTTGCACTCTCGTTTGTCAAAGGTGTACACTTGGATGGGCAACTCAGCATTAAAATTGAACGGCTCCAAAACAGAGCTGATGTTGCTGGGACATGCGGGGCCTTCTTTGCCGCCAGGCAGCTGGCCGAGTTGCCTTGGCAATTCTCCAAGCCCCAAAAAAGAGATCAAAAGCCTGGGTGTGTGGCTTGAACAAGACTTGTCTTTCAAGATCCATGCAAAAAAACTGCCGGAGTCTGCTTTGCTCTGCTTCGATCAGCCCGTAAGATTTTACCCCTTCTCCCTCCGACCTCCAGGAAACTTCTCATCCAGGGGCTGATTGTCTCGAGGTTGGACTACAGCAATGCGCTTTTCTTGGGCACTCCGGAAGCAACGCTCAATAAACTTCAACAAGTGCAGAATGCAGCAGCAAGGCTGCTGATGAATATTCCAAAGAGACAGTCAGCAAAACCAGCATTACGAGCACTGCATTGGCTTCCAGTACGGGAGAGGATAAAATTTCAATCTCTCTGTACGGCTCATAAAATACTGAGAGGGAAAGGTCCTCCCATCTTGGATAATATGGTGCTCCCCTACAAGGCTACTAGAGCCCTACGCTCTGACCACAAATCCTTGGTACAAGTGGCCAGAGTAAAAAGAGCCCGGACGGGCGGTAGAAGATTCTCGGTGAATGCAGCCAAGTTATGGAATGCGCTGCCCTTGAATTTACGGACAGAGACTGGTATTATTCGGTTTCGAAAGCTACTTAAGACCGACCTATTCCCCGCTTAATTGCTGTCTCTTCTTAGCTCCTTTCCTCTGAGTCATGAACGAGCGCTGGGATGCCCGAGGGTAACCGTGCGCTATATACGATTCCAAATATAATATATATATAGTTGTCAGTTTGTACCCTGCCCAAATGGGCTAGTTTGTAAGAAATATTATCGTGTCACAAATCCATCGCAACTTAAACAGTCTGTTTGGGCAGGTAGTACTATTAAAAAGAGTTATAATTGAAAATAGCAGCTGCTCACCTCTCCGTCGGTACCTCTATGTCTCTCCTGAGACTAGGGGGAGGCACCGAGGATCGAGAAGCAGAATGTTTTATCCTCCGCGATTCTTCCGCGGCACTATTTTACCTTCGTATGCATGTCAACTCCAGGGGCAAGTGTGCACTGCTAATAAATATGTTGTGTTGCTATGAAAAGATCCCAATTGAAAAGAGAGTCTTACAACCTTCGTCCACCTTTCCTGGACTTTGGATTTTATATGGTCGTATGCCGATACTGTAGAACCTCAAAATGGCATGATTCTGTCTTCTATTGTAGTTCCGAAGACTGCCATAGCTGTCTGCGCTATTAATAACATTCCCTGCAAAGCAATCTCTATCCGCAATCCAAAGTTATAGTGGAACACATGTAATTAATAGTTCTATCCAGCTGCTTAGTTGCCAGATATTGTCTGCTCGACCCTTATATCAGATTGTAAAACAGGACTACAAGGTGAAGTCATCCCGTCACCTAGTGTAGTTCTGATCTGTGTGTGTGCATGCCCAGGTCCTTATTCCTCAGCCTTAAATTGCAGCTCAACTAATCGCAATTGTGTGAAACTCCATTACTTGCAGCGATCAGTCCTTCTGCGCTTAGCTTGTTCAGTAGTAATAAATACTATTGCTATGGAAGACGGCTGCCCCACGCCGTTCTGGCAATGGGGCAGCTTACATTGTGCCTCGCATTCTACGTCTACTGCCATATCTTTTACATCATGATGACCAATATATGTAACTATATGCATGATCATTTATTTTCTCTCTCTTTCCCTTATGTGCCCTACATTGGTTAGTATATGGGTACATGTAGAACAACAGAAAGCAAGCCTGTTTCTCAAACTATCTACCCACATATAAAGTGTGCAGACCAATGGAGATAAATTAAAACAGAGGTGTCCCTTGGAGTATTATCTCCCAACAAAGGGGTATCAAAAACCATTATTGTCTAATGGAGTCCCTAATTGTTAACCATTGATCATATTGCGGACCTTAGAGTGTAGTCCACGGTATGTCATCGTTTAATCCACGTTTGTCAGTCTGGAGCCTATATATCCATTTCTGTTCTTTAATAAACAAAAACCTGGAGATATTGGTCATGTGTGCCGGTATGAAAGGTTTCTCTAGGACAGTCCATGAGAAATCTGCCTCCCCATGGTTTTTCTCCAGAAAATGTTTGGTAAGACTGGTCAAAGCTTTTTTGCAACGGAAAGAACTTTTGTGTTTCGACATTCGGATGCGAACCTTACGAGTGGTCATGCCCACATACTGGATTGAACAAGGACATGTGAGCAAGTAAATTAACTTGTCGCTGTTACAGTTTGTGAATTGAAGCTGTGACCATGGCCTGTCAGTCCCTATATCAACTTTAGTAGTATGTTTAGTCTGGGGGCAAACTGAGCAGTTCCCGCATGGATGATGCCCGATGACAGGGGGCAAATCCCAAAGGGTGCCTACTGTTCTCTTAGGAATCTCTTTGGGACAAGTAGGGACTAGGCGGTCTCAAATACTACTCGATCTTTTAAAGGCGAACAAGGGCAATGCAATCTTATCCTTGCTGTGATTCAATATCCGCCAATGCTTCCGAACTACTTTCTGGATCTGGTTGCTTCTGGTACTGGTGTTGTCCAAGAACACCTGCACTACTCTTCCCTGGACAGAGGGAAGGAATGCCTTTAGTGCAAGACGGATCGCCCAATGCTCCAGAAATTTGATGTGGAGCTCGGCCTCTGCTCTCTGCCTCTCCCATGGGGCCACCCCATCCCAGAAGAGATGCGTCTGTCACCACTGTGTGATCTGGTTGGGGAAGGGAGAGGGACCTGCGATGGACCCAGTCCTGGTTCGTGGGCCACCACTGCAATTGTCGTGCAGTGCCCTCCGAGATCTGAACACAATTGGACATATTCCCCTGATGCTGCGCACACTGGAACTTCAGGTCCCACTGCAGAGACTACATATGCCACGTGGCATGATCGACCATCAGGATACAGGAGGCCATGAGGCCCAGCAGCCTCAGGGTCATCCTGACTAAAACCCGGGTTAGAGCCTGAAAGATCAGAATCATAGCCCAAATATACTAAACTCTCTGTTTGGGAGTATAAACCCGAAACTGCATTGTGTCCAGAACTACTCTGATGAAGAGGAGCTTCTGAGAGGAAATCAGGTGCGACTTCAGCACGCTGATGGAGAACCCCAGCAAATGCAGGAAGTCGGCCTTAGTCTGGAGGTGGGAAACAACTTCCTGGGGCGAGCCCGCCTTTAACAACCAGTCGTCGAGATAAGGGAAGACTGGAATCCTTGATCCGTGCAGATGAGCTGCGACCACTGTCTTCACTTTCGTGAACACCCGAGGTGCACTGGTAAGCCCAAAGGGGAGCACGGTAAACTGAAAGTTCTTGTGGCCTTCCGTTAACAGCAGGTAAAGCCAGTGGGCCGGCAGGACGTGGATGTGAAAATAAGCGTCCTGCAAGTCCAACGCTACCATCCTGTCTCCAGGGTCAATGGCAGACAAGACCTGAGTGAGCATCAACATCTTGAACTTCTCCTTCTGGAGGAAGCGGTTGATGTTCCTGAGATCCAAGATAGGACGCAGGGCCTTATCCTTCTTAGGTACCAGAAAGTAATGGGAATAGCAACCACGACCTACGTCTGGGGCAGGAACGTGCTTGATGGCTCCCTTAGCCAGGAGAGCCATGACTCCTGTTGGAGAAGACCCAGATGATCCTCCGACATGCGATGGTACTGAGCTAGCATGGCTAGAGGGGTAGCCTTGAAGGGGAGGGAGTAGCCCCATCGGACGAACTGCAAAACCCATCTTTCTGACGTGATAGTGCGCCGGTGAGGGAGGTGATGGCAGATCCTGCCTTCCACTGGCGATTGATGGGGCTGCAATGTCAGACTAGGAAGGTTTGGAGGCAGAAGAAAAGGGGGGGTTGGTTGACTGGCCCGCCCACTGGACCCCAGAACCACGGTGGTGGTTCCCAAGTCCCCAGCCGCGCGAAGGTTGGGGAACTTGCATCGGCCTGTGGCTCTGGGCAGAACGTGGTAGGGCATCCCTACTGTAGCCACAAATGGGGAAAAAAGCAGACATACCAGGGCGGCTGGAGAGGCCCAAGGACTTGGCTGTAGCCCACGAGTCCTTGAAATGCTCTAGAGCATTGTCTGCTTTGTCACCAAAAAGGCGACGGCCATCAAAGGGCATGTCCATAAGGGTGTTCTGGACATCCCCAGAAAAGCCAGTGGATCTCATCCAGGCGTAGCATTGAAGGGCTATAGACATGGAAATCGTCTTGCATAGAGAGTCAGTGGTATCCAGCCCACAGCGGATGGTAAACTTAGCTGCGTCCCTCCCGGCGGCAACAGCCTGGGAGAGTATGGTCCGGGCCTCCTCTGGACACAGAGGCAGCACTTGCGCAACCGTGTCCCACACAGAGTGGGAATAACGGCCCAATGGACATACAGTGTTTACCGACTGCAGTCCTAAGCTGGCAGAAGAAAAAATCTTGTTCCCAAGATGACCCAGCATCTTGGATTCCCTATCTAGTGGAGCGAAAGGAATGCGCTCTTGGAAGTAGAGGCTTGGACCACCAAGCTCAAAGGGTGGGGTGTTGGGAGAAGAAAGTGGGGTCGCCTGGGGCTGTGCGGTGGTGTCGGGCAATCATCCTATCCACAGGTGCCCCCGTTTTGGGCCTGGACCAGGTGCCCAAAAGGACGTTGGTTAGGGCTTCATTAAACGGCAGAAGGGGCTCCGAAGAGCTTGCTTGCGTTTGAAGCACCTCTGTAAGGAGGTTAGTCCTGACTGCCACTGTAGGGAGCTCGAGGTGGAGGGCCTTGGCGGCCCTAGACAACACCACTGCATAGGAAGCGCCCTCCTCCATAGCCATGGTAGGAGGAGACAACAGGCCAAGGTCAGGGAAGGAATCAAGACCACTGGCATCCCCCAGGTCCTCTTTCCAACCCTGGTCATACTCCAACTGGTCGGTCAGAGGGTCACCTGACCCCTCTCAGTCCTCCTCCTCGTCCTCTGGGTGCCAATCGGGCATGAAAGGCACCCCAGGAGTGAAGGGGCACAAAAACTCCACGCGGCATTGGATCCAGCGTCAGGTGACGCCGGTCCAGCTCCGTGTCCCCATCAGGATGGAGGCCGGTGTCTACACCAGCTGGGGGCATGACTGGCGCTGAGTGTGGTTGCGGTGCCCCAGGAAGGGGAGGTGTATTGAGGTCAACTGGCGCCGATCATGACCCAGGCCTGGATCCATGGGGGGGGCAAAAAATAGGAGTCTAGAGGGAAAGACAGAACTAGGACCCCCTCCACTCAATAAGTCATCAAACAACACAAATCGTAGTTCTCGCAGCAATATTTATCTATTGATCTGTAAACAACACTGGTTAAGAATAAATCACCCCAGGGAGTTCCTTAATCTAGGGATACCCAAGATGTCTCAGTCTATTGCCTATGTAAAAAGCAACCTAGCTCTGATCTATACATTTAGAACAGCACAAGACTAACAATCAGCTTGAAAGACAAAAAATGTGTGAAGAGCGAGATGGCACCTCACGGGCGCACCACCAATGGGACCCCTGGCTGGTACTCACCAGGACGGCCCTGTTCTCATCATTGGTGCCATCAAGCTTTAACGTAAACGTGTCTCGAACCCAAAGTAAAAAGACAGTGAATGGTGCAGTGAACACAACTTATATGTGACAAAAACTTACAACATTAAACATTTAACATACAAGCTACTGTGCAACCAGGACAATAAACTTTACTCATGTTCCTTTCTTTGTTGCAAACAGTAAACACATAAACATAAAAAAGGAGAGTGTGAATACTACCTATCGCTTCACACCCTACTTACAGCCGACATGTTTCATTGCCTTGGTTTTTATCAGGCAATTTCCTCAGGGCAACTCAATTTAAATGCCACTGCAAGAGACACTGTGCTTCAAGTGCTGCAATATAAACAAACATATATGAGGTTACCTGTTGTCCACCTTTGTGTTCTACATATGGATAATACTGCACTGTCAAACAATCATGCTGTATTAGGTAATAGTAGTTATTGTTACCCTTCAAGTAGCCTTGCCTCTCATACCAGCCGAGAGGAACTTAAAAACAGGAAAGCAGCCCCCATAGGTGAGCGTGGTCCTATCTCCCTTCAGTTCAATTACTAGAAGAAAGTACCAAACAAACATAGGTTATCCACTTTAGAAGCGTTCATTAACCTTGCTTGTTGAACATAAAAATGACCAAATAGGTCCATCAGAGCGATACCAGCGGAGATCACTCGTTCGGCGTCTTCTCAGCACTCGAACGCCGAACGAGTGTTTACACTGTTCTATTTGGATTCTGGAGTGCCGATTTTCGGGGGATCTGATTGGACGATTTTCGGGGGCTCTGATTGGCTGGGGTAGTCAGATGACTATCGCGGCCATTTGTAAACGGTCATAAGACCCTTAAAAATGCCTGATATATGTGCCAATGCGTACATACTCACATTTAGATTATCAAGTGGCGATTTTCGGAAAATCTAATTGGCCGATTTTCGGGGGTTCTAATTGGCTAAAAATAGTCAGATGACTAGCGCGGCCATTTGCAAACGGTTACCATGCCATTGAAAGTGTTTGTTTTATGTGTCAATGCGTGCCTGCTCATATAGTATATTTGAGTTTCACCATTTCTACAGCTTCGCTAATTAATGATCACATAAATATATTTTAGGGGTATATTTTTGGGAAATTTACGCGAATAAAAACGCGTAGAGTTTCCAATTCGGGAAATTGTCACTGTGTCTCCAGTCAGGTGTGTAAAAAGACATTCTAAATAGAGACAGCACACCCCATCTATTAATTAGTGATAATTACTATACCAATACAAAAGAAGAAGTAATGTATTGGTCGTGGCCATCTTGGAACAGTGTATATGCAATGCAAGTCGAGGCCATCTTTAAATAATGTATAGACAGTGTAGATAGTAGGGATAGTACAACTACTAATAGCACTCAAGTAGAGAAAGTCATTCCCCGAGTGCATTTAATTTTACATCTCAGTCTTTATCTAAAGAATGTGTACATAGGCAATAGACTGACACATCTTGGGAATCCCTAGATTAAGGAACTCCCTGGGGTGATTTATTCTTAACCAGTGTTGTTTAACCTGTGGCGCCGAGGCCGGAGCCGCCGGTGGGGAAGGCCTAGGACCACCAACCGAGTCCGCAGGGCCCGAAAACACGCCGGCTGAGTTAAACTGCCCAAAGATGGCATGCATCGCCTCGTAAAACTGACGAAGCTGGGTAGGTGTCGCTCCAGGTCCTGGGAAGGGAGGGAAACTCAGAGTCGGCCCTTCAGGCTCCACAGGCGGAGCCATTGCAGGGGCACTGCACGCATCCCTCATCGTATCAGCCGACCGACGGGGAGAAGTCAAAGAGAGATGATGCTTCTCGACCTCTTCTTGTGCTTCGACTTACCTGACCCTGAGTGCGAAGACTTGGATGACGAGTGGTGATGGCTCCACAACCGGTCCCTCGACCTTCTTCGTGACCGGGACCTTGAACAGTGCGGAGCCGACTTCCGGCACTCAAGAAGCTTTCGGGACCGCTCCCACAAAGACTTTGGAGCCATGATCCGGCACTCGGAGCATAACTTGGGGTTGTGGTCGCGCTCCAGGCAAAAGATGCACACGTGGTGAGGATCCGTCACTGACATCAGTCGGGTACAGTAACCGCAAGCCTTGAAGCCGGCCATCCCTATGTGCACCAGGATTCGTAGCACTCAAAAAGATGTTAAAAAAAAAGCAGCTCTCTCCGAATCTGCTCTGGCTGGCACGGGAAAAGAAAGAACTGACGTCAGCATGTGAGGACTGGCATCTAAGTAGCTACTGCAACCTCATCCCGACTACCACGATGCCAACGACGGATGCAGAGAGGTACTGCTGACAAAAAACTTTCCGGATCCAGTATGACGCCTGGGGGGAATTCTAAGGTGAGGAATCTATAACTAACTGTTTCTTTCAGATACCAGAGTCAATTCAATTCAAGAAAGCTTTATTCGGTTGCTTCATAAAAAACAATCAGGAAAGGACAGAAGAAATGAAGCACATCAATGCATGATTTACAATTTAAAGGATAAAAATATGTATCAAATCAAAGTAAAAATACATCAATACATGATCTGAAGTAATAAAATGCTGTCTTAATACCTTAATGTAAACAAGGTAGTACGTTTTAAGCTTAAAACGTTATTAAATTCATCTATAGTTTATCCAGAGTAAAACTTTAAGTGGACAGACTTTTTCTATGACTCAACACTTTCTTCAAGTAAGTCACTACTTTAAAAGTGCTATGCACATCTACAAGCTGTTGTAGTGCAAGTTAGGCAGGTCAACATTGTCGGAGCGGTACAAGGTAGAGTCTCCTTAAGAAAGTATAACATTTGCAGAACAACATTACATGGATCGTTGATTGGTTGGAATTATTATCACAGAGGTTTAGGGACCAGTCATTCATTTTAGGGAAAGTAACTAGTCTATGTAATACCTCCAACCTAAATCCGGTTAGTAAGAATCTGTCAAAATGTCCAGGTACAATAGTTAAATAGGGTTGGATATTAAAAGTGGTTAAAATCAATTGATTGTGGAATACAGTAGGTTTTAATATCTCTGATGACATTCTAATTGAATCCAGAAACACAAGACCCTCCTTTCTCAATTCTTTCCTTGATGTTTGCCGAATAGAAAAAGGGTTAGTAAAATACTCAGGGTGACCAAGGTCTTTTAGAAAATTTCGGACATATTTTATCCATGGAATTTTCAAAACCCCATAAATTTTAAAGCGTCTAGTAAAATATCCTTGTGTAACTTGGCCTCTTTTTTGGTCCACAGCCTATGCCAAAAAAGTTAAGGTTCAAGCTTTATTAAATCGAAAATGAAGGGGAGTCCCAGCTCTGCATGACTAATGCAGGATGAAGTGCTATTTGGTACTGATAAAATATACCTTAAGAAATAATTTTCTGTGTGTTGGATTGGAAGCAAATCAACAAACCCCCAGACTCCTGCCCCATATACTGCAGATGAAACACACCTTGCCTTAGAGATCTTAATAAGCTCCTATGGTGGCCTTTTTCCCAGCTTACTGGAAAAGGTGGTAAGGGCAGATTTTGTCCTTAGGAGTACCGACTATTTAGCTGTAACTGCTTGTACCCAAGTGTCATTGTGGGCAAAAAGAATTCCTAGGTAGGCGAACCTTTTAGTTGCCCCGATCTTCTGCCCAGCAACAAACATGTCTTTAAATCTCTTAATACCAAGGCTGCAGCGCAAAATAAAGGTCTTAGAGGAATTTACTCTCAGGCCTAGATTTTCCATAAAGTGAGAGAAGCTATCTAACACCCTCTGAAGGCCAACCTGTGTGCGGGACATCAGTACGGCGTCATCCGCGTATAAGAGCGCTGGTATTGGACGTCCTGCCACTTGTGGGAAATCTTTATTATCTTTAAGGAGAGCATCCCCAGACCGTTAATGTAAAGATTAAAAAGATACGGAGCCAGGACACAACCTTGCCTGACTCCGCTCTTAATCGGGAAAGCAGCAGAGCACTCACCCTTCAGTCTACATTGCACACGTGCCTTGGCATCACTATAAAAACGCTTAAGAAAATAAATAATCTGGATCTCAACCCCTATATCTTCTAAAATGGACCAGAGTTTACTGTGAATCACACAGTCAAATGCGGCTGTGAGATCCACAAAAGCTAAAAATAGATTCCGGCCCAACTGAGGACATAAAGATACAACTCGTAAATGACCCCTGTGAATACCAAAAGTCGTAAATGACTTATGTGAATAACAAAAGTCGTAAAGTTAGACTTTTGTCTCATATTACCTTTGTGAATCGCCCCAACATGATTAGACGCTCTGCGGTCATCCAGTACTTTGCCCTCTTTTCTTTCCTCATCTGCGGAACCCCAATGCTTGAAGCTGATGTCTTTTTGCCTTGTGCACTGCCAGTAAACTATGCAGTGTGCAAGGAGTAGGAGGTTGAATTCAAGGACAGTGAATTGTTTGGGATGGTGATGTAGCCCCGAGAGGGCTTTGGAAATATTTCATAATAGTCCTGCAGCATACTCTGCAAGTTGTGAATCAAAGCTCTTTGGTGCTTAGGCCATCTCCTTTTGAAGTTCATGATGGTCATAGAGTTGGTAATACTCCATATATGAAGACGACAAGTCCATAAATTGTGTTCCTGAGGAATAATAATCTTCCTCACAATATTCATCACTCTCCTCCTGATATTTGATATGACGTTCTGAAGGAGTGTGAGTTGTTCCAAAAGGACCACCACCATCTTAAACCTCCATATCTAATAAGTGAGTTGGTGGAAGAGGTGAAACCTTGCTCGGAGATGTGTGTTCAGGCATTATTGGAATTAGTGAAGAATTAAGTTATTCTCACATTGACTTTGTCATTGACAATGGTGTTGACAATGGCCTTATTGACATTATTGGTGTATTCACTTTTAACAGCACTACTTTTTCTTTTGCCATCAACGTCACTCTTGATGGTTTCTTAGGTGAGATCGTAGGTGCCATCACCATCGACGAAGCCATTGTCACAGTCACCGTCAACAGTTTTATCGCCATCATTGTTGACAGGGCTAATTTAGTTGACGGTGTCATCGGCGATGAGGGAGTCGCCTGCGCTGAAGGTGCCGTTGTTGCAGACTCTGATTTTGATATTGGTTAGGAGACATCCTCTTAGGAATACTTACACAAGTGCTCACTAGACAAAGATGGTTCCTCAGACGACCCATGAGGACTCTTTTTGTGAGCTTTTTTAGGTGGTTCACAAGACATATGTAACTCAGCCCTCTCTCTTTCTTTTTTCGGAGACTTCCTTGACTTAGGAGAATCCTCCTCCTCATCATCAGATAGAGGAACATCGCTGGTCTTCAGCATTTTAAGCCATAACAACAGCCTCCCCTCTCTATCCTTTAAGCTGTTTGAGGAAAATGTATGGATACTTTTACAGTTGTTTACCTTAAGAGAAGGGTAGAGGCAGTAAATGCAGACCTTGTGAGGATTCTCAGAATGCAGCCTCTTCCTACCACAGGTCCCACAAGGTCTGATATGACCTTTTTTGCTTGAATCGGACATTTTAGCTAGTTAGTTTTGAATAACCAATGAAGAAATTCCAAGAAATATCTATATAAATCTATTTTCTGACAGAGATTTCTGAATAACAGAGTAGGACTCAGGGAGATCCCCTTTACATGTTGTGTGGTAGAAAATCTGAGGTAGCGAAGCCTCTGTGGGGAGTATTCTAGAGGGTGTGCTGGCCTTATTGTCTGGAGTTTGGTTCTTTTGTAATGAAGGAGATAAGTTAAAGAAGTGAACATTTCTTCTAGCCCTTATGGGCTATGTACTACCTATACTGCTTTTAAATGTACAGAGGAACTTCCACTTCAACAACAAGGAATGATTCAAGCAAATTCAACTAAAAAAGAGGCTAAATCCGAACGTGGAAATCTTCACAGCAACTTAGTCTAGGGGCTCCCCGAGGAATGACGCCACCTTGTTGAACATTGCCTGCAGCCTAGCGCTGCTGAACTTCTACTTTCTCAGAATATATTTGTTGAAATTTCTTCTCTAAGTGCAAAGGTAAGCACTGACCTGGCCCAATCCACTTCTTGTTTCCGATTAGTGCTTCATCATGGTCTGCCATATTTTTCGACTTTGGCCCTGCCTTGCCCGACTAGATATCCGCACTAGAAATTCATAACTCTGGTTCTACTCATTGGATTGTTGCGCATTGGTGTCAAATAATTTATTAAAAGGTACTCTATTTTTAAAAATTTGGTGTGGGATTTTCATATGTTGTGTCTTCAGTTTATTACTGTTTGTGTGCTGCATAATACTTTACATATTGCCACTGAGCCAGGCCGCAAGAGGGTTAAGCACAGGTTCATTAAGTGACTTTTGTGGTCCACTCTGACATTGGTTATGGCTGTCGCTTGAGCAGGGTTAACACTACATTCAACCAACAACCCAATTTCTCATAATGTTTATGAAAGTACTGTGTTGACAATTTGACGCAAATCTGGACTTGATTTGCTTCATCTGTTGAAATCTTCTTCCAGGTACATCGAGCCAGATGATGATGCTGAACCATCTACCAGTGGGTGGTGGGCAATCAGAGGAAAGAATCTGATCCTCTTCCAATCTACAATATCTGTGGCCAGCACTGATCACCAAGACAAAGACTAAAAGGAGCAGGTGCTGGTCGAGGAGGAGGAGGACCTGGACTAAGAGGAGGATATTGTTGCCCAGGCATCTTCAAGGGGTCCACTTCACGGCCAGGCAGCAGTGTTCCTACTAAAAACCTTTTGAACATTGTCGGTAGCAGCCATTATCTAAGCAGCCACAGATAAAAGTTTTGCCTATGCAAGTCTGTCCCACGGGGCCCGGCCAGTAGGTTACAGGGGCACGGCGTTGTATTAATTTCAAAGAAAAGATCAAGATAAAACAACGTGTTTATTACACCCCGGTGTCGAATTACTTTGTTGTAAACCTTTATAGTATCAATACTTTTGATTAGACGTGTGCCCATTACATGCTATAGGTTACAGGGGCATGTAGTCCCCCTCCCTGGGCCAATATTGGCTCTGTGGATACCACCCACGGTTCAAGGCGAGACTCTAAAGGGGGCGGTGGTAACCCAGCCCCCCTCCCAGTGGAGAACCGGGCCTTATGGGCCTGGCGGCGCAGGGCACGCCTTAAATCCCCGAGTTCACCTGCCTTGTCGAACAGAGACACAAGACACTCTGTTGAGCGTGTAAAGCCAGATTTATTAGCTGCAGCCAAGCACAGTTATCCCAGAAGCTACACGCAAGGTGGGTTCTGAGGAGACTGCCACTTCAATCCGTGGCGCACAATCTTTTATAGGAACATATTTACAACGTTTACTCCTTACACATACAAAACGAACCAATGAGAAAAGTTGGAAAACAAGCTATCAGGTATCAAAAACACGCCCCTTTCTCAGATCCCGTGTGTTACCCCTCCCAACAAATTAATCAGTGGTGGTACCAACAATCCAATTTGCAGGTGGCAGGATGTATTTGTGTGCCTCAAAAGATAGCTGTGTAAGAAGAGAATACAAGGTGAGAAGAGTGAAGGCCAGTCGGATAAGATAATATAAGGAAAGAATAGGAGAAGGCAAATAGTCAGTCAAGACGGGGATCAGTCAACCCAGACATGGATTAACGAACTCTGCCAGACCCTGACATCGGTTTCGTAAACAAGGGCAATGGAGTTACTCTTTAACTGAAAAGACACGCAGCAGCTGAGAAAAGCAAAAACACTCTGTTCGCCATGCGGTCTGAGTGAGGGCAACACAAAATGGCGACGAGACACAAAATGGCGGCTAGATACGAAACAAAGTCAGAAATCGAAGAACCTCAGACCCTCCTTTTGCCATTACTCAGGCCAAACACCAAAAGACTCAAGTTAGTCTGAGTCGATGTCAATGGCCATGAGGTATTCGAGCTGTTGCTGTAGCATCTTTCTAATATGCTCTGTTTTCTGTGACACAGGCTTCGGGACACACATAGTGGCACAAAGACCACAGATGGCAGGTCCACACTGTACACAGAGACAACAAGAGAAAATGATGGCCAAAACCATTCCAAGGAAAGTTAGTATCTTCCATCCCCATGTGGACCGTAGTCCCCAAAACCATCCCATCACAGACCAATCTCCCGTGTCCTGATGTATAAACTCAGAGATGATATGTAACTTGGAGATAGCTTGGTATACTGTAGGGGCATTATCCGGAATGTAAACACAGCAACTAGACCCGATCAATTTACAGACTCCTCCATGATCTGCGAGGACAATGTCTAGAACCATTCGGTTGTGCAAAGTCATAAGGCGATCCGCCTGAAGTTCGGCTGTCAGATTACTCAAGGCTCCAGAAGTTACATTTATGGTAGCCTCAACAACACTAACTAGTTGTCTGATGTCTCTGCTATTGGCCATTGGGCTCCAGAAAGGAAGCAACCCTTTAATAAAGGCACCTCCTTCTTGTCCTGCCGTGTCTTTCGAATCAATAACTCCCCTGCCATATCTCTTCTTATGATGACCTGAAGGAGTAGTATATGTTGGAGGAAGAAGAAAAGCCACATAACAAGTTCCTGAATAGTAAGTAGGAAGCCATGTATAAGCTCTATCATGGCAGATAAAATATGTGCCTTGTGATGACACTAATGGTGAGGGAATCTGAGGTGTATAGACAAAAGTATGGGAACAGACACTCTTCTCCTGTTGATTTTTGACGTTCTGACCATCAATCTGTAGACAGAAATTACCTTGATGAGGTACGGTCCAAATTGGTGCGGATCTCCTTCGCCTAGCCTTATCCATGAGGCTAGTAATTATATTCCAGCCATCATATGCTCTTTTCTCATCAACGGGAATCTTACTAATCTCAGGAATTCTAGCCATAGCCACTATTCCCTTTATCAAAGAACTATGACTGAAATCTGCTCCACCACCATATGGACTACCAGGAGGATACCGTAATTGATTCTGATAGACATTAGAGAACATAGTCAAATAAGCCCAAGCGGAGCCTTCATAGGAAAACGGAAGGACTAAATATGGCATCCCTCTCTCTGTATTATGAGGCATGAGCTCACAGACCCAACAATCAGTGGTATTCATTACCAGTTGGTGCTGATGCAATAACTGAATAAATGAATTATTGAAATATTCTGTTCTCCTAATCTGTTCGTGTTCTGGGAGTGTATGAAACCGATGTGGAGAGGCGGTAGTAAGGAAAGATAAAGAGACAGAAGTTGGAACAGATGATGGCTGCATAGTATAAACAACCCAACTTACACACGCTAATGAAACACATAATCATATTAAAATACATAATATTATGCCACATGGACTAACCAATAATTTCTTGATTTTACTTTTCATCTACAAATTTTGGTCATTAATTTCCACCTTTGTATCCATACTCCAAAGTGTTGCTCACGGCAATCTTCCTAGATCACTTAGCTGCTATTGTTAGCCGTCCTATGACACTGCAAGTCCTGCAGACCTATGTCACTACTCAGGTCACAGCTTAAGACTCCTACCGTGACCCTGCAACTTGATGAATAGTGGAAAAAGAATGTCTCTAAAAAAAAACATAATCAGAAAAAGAAAAATTTAATTGTCCTTTACTATTCTTGGTCGCAAATTATACAGAGTCTTATTAGGGATTGTTTGCTCTTTAAACAAAGTTTCTGGGTTGGCCATGTTCAATCGCAAATGTGATGGTACAGCTTCTTGCAACACGTCGTTGTCTTCCTTCTCAGAGTTCGTTTGATCCAGGCGTGCACTACTGAAAGGTACAAATCGAGGGACCCTTTCACCTTCACTATCACTCATGCCCCTACAGACCCATTGATCAAAAGATAGAGGCAAAGGTACCCTCTTACAGTACACGCCGTGGACCCAGTTCTTTTTCCCGATGACCTTTACTGCTGTACGTGTTGTCAATAAAACTTGCCGCGGCGGGACCCAACAAGGTTCCAAACTCTTTTTTCGCTGAAAATTCTTCACGCAGACCCAGTCTCCGGGTTGAATGGAGTGACCTGGGTCCGCAGAGGCCTCCGGCAGAGCGTTTTGAACCTGTTGATGAAGAACACGTAATTTAGTGGTGAGGTCATGCAAGTAGTCAATCAACATTGGGTATGGGATATCAGAATACTTTTTAGGTCGAGGGACTCCCCAGACATTGGCTGGGCGCCCAAAAATTCCCTCATACGGACTAAGACCTAAACGAGAATGAACAGTAGTTCTCATGGATAAAAGTGCCAATGGTAAGGCATCAGGCCAAGCAAGACCCGTGCTGGCCTGAATCTTTGCCAATTTGAGCTTGAGAGTGCCATTATAGCATTCGACCAAAATTGCTGACTGAGGGTGGTTTGCCGAATGGAATTTCTGCCTAATACCAAGACCTGTACACACTTTCTGCATAATTTGGCCTACGAATTCACTCCCATTGTCACTCCAGACAATGCGCGGCAAACCAAACCTCCTTCAAAAGGACTTTAGCAGTAGACAAAGCAGTATTGTCCTTTAGGGGGTAGGCCTCTATCCATCTGGAAAAGGCACACACCACCACCAAAACATACTTAAGGTTATTATAACGATCCACATGAATATAATCGATTTGTAATACCTCGAAAGGGTAAGTAGGGGGAGCAAAATGACCTGCTGGAGTTGGGGTTCCCTTTCCTAGATTATGCATTAAACAAACAATGCAATGCTTCACCACATTTTCTGCACATTTAGGAATTCCTTCATTCTGCCATACTGGAGCCAAAAGTTTACATATGCCTTTTGCACTGATGTGGGCTGGACCATGTGCCATAGTAACTACAGGTAGTACATAGGCGTCTGGTAACAGCCAACGCTGATGTTCTGACAATTCCGTCCAACACCCAGTTGAGTCCAACATTCCCGTACTTTCTCTCCACTTACTCAATTCTTTCTCAGTAGCCTCTTCTTAAAGCATTCTCACACTTGTCCTCACACATTCCTCTCTCTCTGACCCATCTCGCTGGGCCCGCAACACACATACGACTTGTAACATCTCTCGCTATTTCCTTCGCTACTTCATCTGCAAAAGCATTCCCACAACCCACATCATCAGTAATCTTCTTATGAGCGCTACACTTGATTATTGCTATTTGTGTAGGCAAAGCAAGTGATTCGAGAAGGTCAGTCACCAACTGACCATGCTGTATTTTAGTCCCATGGAAAGTAAAGAATCCTCTTTCCTTCCACAAGCGACTGAAGCTATGAGCCACACCAAAGGCATATTGGCTATCAGTGTAAACATTCACTCTCTTTCCCTTAGCCAACACGCACACTCTCATCAGGGCAATTAATTCAGCTGCTTGGGCTGAATTCTGTGCAATACGTGCTGTCTCCACTACCGTATATAAGGTGGTAACAGCATAAGCTGCAGTCGTTTGTAAGTTTGAAACAAGACCCATCCACCCAGAGGATCCCATCTGGGTTCACAAGTGGTGTGTCTTTTAGATCTATTCTGCCTTTCATCTCCTCCTCTGTTCGGAGAAAACAATCATGCTGTTCTTGAATGCCTTTCTCGTCTGGAATGGGCAACAATGTTGCTGGATTCAAAGTATTACACCGTTTGATGTGTATATGGCTGGCCAAGAGCATCGACTCATATCCAGACAAGCGAGCACTCGTGAGGTGTTGTGTCTTCGTTCTATTCAAAAGAGTATCTACTGCATGTGGTACCATGACAACAAGAGTGTTATCTAATACCAATCCAGCAGATTGACGAATAGAGATTGCTGCCGCTGCTGTAGCTCTGAGACAACTAGGCAATGCCTTGGCTACTGGATCCAACGTAGCCAAAAAATAAGCACACGGCCGTTGTTTGTCTCCAAATTGCTGTGTTAAAACTGACAACGCGCAACCTTCTCTTTCATGAACGTAGAGTGTGAAAGGCTTACTATAATCTGGAGTATCTAACACAGGGGCAGAACACAAAGCAGCACGTAAGTCAGAGAACTCTTTTGACATTCGTCAGTCCAGGGGAGAGGTTGTGGTGTATCTTTCAACGTGAGTGCCAACAGAGGTTTAGCCAGCAGAGAAAAATTCGGGATCCATTGTCTACAATAAGAGGTAATGCCCAGAAAGGTACGTACCTCCCTTTGTGTGGATAGCACAGACATTTGTGCAATTGCTTGAATTCGTTCTGGGGTCAACCGCCTTCCCTCCTTCGACAAGAGATGACCTAGATAGGTAACCTCTTGGCGGCAATATTGCAACTTAGAGGGGGACACCTTGTGATGCAGATCAGACAAATGACACAACAAAAAAACAGTCACATCCTTACAGACATCCTCCGAATCGGCAGGAACCAACAAATCGTCGACGTACTGAATCAGAGTGGCACCTGGGCGCAAAATGAAAGCATCAAGCTGGGATTTCACAGCCTGACTATAAATGGAGGGACTTTCACAATAGCCTTGAGGTGCACGCTTGAACCGGAAACTTCGACCTCCGAGAGAAAAACCAAAAATATCCCTACTTTCCTCAGCAGTAGGAATACGAAAGAAAGCATTCTTGAGGTCGATAACTGAAAACCATGCTGCTGAAGCGGGTATCATGGTAAGCATCGCAGTGATATTTAGAACGCACATTAATGGGACACTAAAATAGTGCCCCCAACCATGGCACAATTGCTGTTGCATTTCCAGTTTTCATAATTCATTTTCATCCGTTTTAATCTGATTAATCCATATTTTAACTTCTATATATTAAATATGGATTAATCAGATTTAAACGGATGAAAATGAATTATGAAAACTGCAAATGCAACAGCAATTGTGCCATGGTTGGGGGCACTATTTTAGTGTCCCATTAATGTGAATATAGTATCACGTGCCACTGGAGCTGGGTGCGTTACCATTGAGCACGCAACCTGACAATCGGAGGAACTGTAGTTATGAAAGGTGTGCAACCCATTCTTGTTGTTAGTGATATCTGGAACAACAGGAAACTGGGGGACAACAATCTTGTTAACCTCCCGAAGATCAATCACAAAGCGATATACAGGAGGCTGAGAAGGATCGGTGCGTTTAAGAACAGGTAGAACAGGACTATTGCAAACATTACCTCTCGTCTCTTCCACCACACCCTTTTGAACCAGATCATAGATAATAGCCAACAAAGCTCGTTCATCATCATAGGGATCATGTAGGGAAAACCAATTTCTCACCCAAGGTAAGATGCACACCAGAGGGGGAACAATACAACTTTGCATGAAGACGTTTCAACAGATCCAAACCCAACAAGTTTTATCCGCAACCAGTCGTTAGAATAGGCAGAGCTTCCAAATAGTAAGGATCAATCGAAAGAGGCAAAGGACAGGAGACCGAGTTAGCAACTGGGGCGCCAGAAAATCCTACAAAAACGTTTGTTAAGCCAGACAAAGGTGCCCCAGGGAGTTTGGAATGAATGATAGAACTTCTCATCGCACCAGTATCCAAAAGAAATGGCTCTGCAACACCCAATGCAACTTCTTCAATATAAGGCCCATTCTGATCCACTGGAACTGATACGACTCCCTTACTTTGTCCATGGCTGTCCTAGCTAAAATGAAAATCCTTGACCTCACCTTCAACATAATAATCATCATTGTAATATTGCGCAGACTGAGTATTCTGCTGATCAAAATAATTCAAAGAGTTCTGAGGGGGAAAGGAACGCTGTCCCTGAGGCAACGCACCTCGCCCTCTACCTCTAGGTGCTGATTGGAAACCACCACGGCCTCGCGGTCCAGAAAATCCACCATTACGCTGTAATAAAACCGGACAGCTATTCTTAAAATGGCCTTCCTCTCTACAATAGGCACATTGATTAGGACCTAGCAAAGTTCGTGGAACAAAAGGCTCAGGTTTTTAATTCCTTAGTCTTCTTCTCCATCTTATCTTTCTCTTCTTTATCCCTATTCTCGTAATACTGGGCAGTGGCTAATATCTGTGCAGACGAAGACACAGCCCAGGAACTTTCGTAGTCTTTCAACTTATGCGACAATTCAGGAAGTAAATTAAATACAAATTTATCCACAAATAATCGCTGTCCGCCTTCAGTACTCACATCCTGACCACTGTGATCGATAAACGTCTCCTCAAAACGAGTAAAGAAATCGGAGACACTCTCATCTTTCTTCTGCTTACACGCAGCTAACTTATCCCAGTTAACGCGTAAGACAGGCATCATTGTCTTCATTAAAGCAATGATCCTACCAGGCAACTGTGTAATCAAATCATCTGGCTTAGCACCACCCACTTGTGCTGCATCCGCAGCAGCTATAGCGGCCCAATTACCACCCAAAGCTTTGTCGTGGTCCTCTCTACAAATCCGAGCCCACAATGCTTGTGGAACTACATTCCCCATCAACATATCAATATCGGCCAAATTCATGATACATGCATCAACAGTCTGGGACAGCTCCTTATAATAGCCAGCAGGATTTTTACGAAGGTCCGGTAAAGACTGCTTAAGTGCTAAAACTTCAGCTCGTTTCCAAGGGACATGTACCCATATACGCTGGAAATGAGCAGGAACACCTGGAACAGCGCGCGCTTGCGGAACCGCTTCTCTCCAGACTGGAGGAACTTCCCTCATGGGATCATTTTTCATCCTCTGTCTAACTGCAGGATCGGGTTCAAGAATAGTCTGAGAAGAATATAAAGACCTAAAAGTAACAAGTGTTTTTATAGCGTCCTCAACTTCAGGACCCACAATGAGTCCTTTATCAAACCTATCCTGTATATCTAACAGACCCTGAGGAGTTAAACCCAATTCCATATCATCCCATCCTTTAACAAGAGCATCACACATAATATTAAAAACGTATCTCTGCGTAGGCGCATTCCACTGGAGAAAGGTACTCAGAATATCGGGTACACTATACAGCGGACCACTCATGATCCATTTGTGAGCAAGAGAGTCCAATGCAACTCGTTCGGCAGAATCTGTAATTTGACTACGGGATTGCCTTCGAGAAAAGGCAGGAGTCCTATTTAAAGGTCCAAAAAGAGGAGAGAAGAGACCAGAAACAGTATCAATCAACCTACTACGAGTCGGGGAAGACAGTAAAACTGGAGACGCAGTATTAAGCAAAGGAAGAGAAGAACAAGCCGTCACAAGAGAACCTGAAGATGAAGGAGACTGAGGTACAGAAGTTGGAGGCAAAGGAGGTGCCGGTGGCAATGCAGGAAGAGGCGATTGTGGAGGAGCCTGAGCACCTGGCTGAACAACAGGTTGCTGGACAGGTGGCAATAATACGGGTGCATTAGCTCCCGGTACATAAGGCGGAGGCAATCTTAATAAATGAGACATTAAGGGATGTTTGTCAGGGTCCTTACTCCGTGGAGAAGTAGGCAACACAGGGTAGCATCTATCATTGCCATATCATGTTGTCTGTCTAAAACTTCAATTGCTCGCTCAGTCTCATTATCCTTGAATTGCTGGGCAGCCTGTATGATTGTCATATCTTTTGCTTTTCTATCTCTTTTTGCCTGCTTAATCTCTCTCTGTTTGGCTTCCTTACGCCAGAGGCGAAAAGAGTCAAACATTGCCGGCCAGGCTTTTCTTTTAAACAAAACTGCTTCCAAATTATCTAAGATATCAGGCTCAAAGCTACCATTTTGTGGCCACCGTATAACACCATCTTTCTTCGTGTATCGGATCCATGCCTCATTAAAGGCAATGGGGCAAACACCATGTTTAGAATAGAGCTCATAAGTGGGAGTTACAACCGGAGGAATCGGACATGAGTCCTCGAGTCGGGAATCCCTAGTACAGCCAAAACAACAAAGTTTCCTAAACCCACTCAGACCAGGCATTTTCAAACTCACTGGTCCGTTTACCAATTTCAAGGAGTGAAAGCAAAGAACACGTTACAAAGGTACTCACCCCTTGGCTTCGGCTATTGAAATAGTCAAATAACAAAAGTAAAAAACAAAACAAAGAAGTGGGCACTACCCACGAATACTTAACTAAATGGTCTTCTCACGCCAACAGAGGTCCATCTAACATCTCGCGATACCAGTCATCACCAGAGGGTCCACCGGAAAGGAGTAGCCACGCTGCAAAAGACCTTCGGTCCACTTCGACATATAGGGGTTGCTTGACGTGGCTCGCGAATCCTCTGGAATTTTCTTGCGGGGCTTCTCACGACCCTCGGGCTGAACCGCTACCACTGAAGCCGCCCCACATTGGGCACCAGGTGGAGAACTGGTCCTTATGGGCCTGTCGGCGCACGGCATGCCTTAAATCCCCGAGTTCACCTGCCTTGTCGAACAGAGACACGAGACACTCTGTTGAGCGTGGAAATCCAGATTTATTAGCTGCAGCCAAGCACAGTTATCCCAGAAGTTACACGCAAGGTGGGTTCTGAGGAGACTGCCACTTCAATCCGTGGCGCACAATGTTTTATAGGAACATATTTACAACGTTTACTCCTTACACACACAAAACAAACCAATGAGAAAAGTTGGAAAACAAGCTATCAGGTATCTCAAACACACCCCTTTCTAAGACCCCGTGTGTTACCCCTCCCAACAAATTAATCAGTGGTGGTACCAACAATCCAATTTGCAGGTGGCAGGACGTATTTGTGTGCCTCAAAGGATAGCTGTGTAAGAAGAGAATACAAGGAGAGAATAGTGAAGGCCAGTCGGATAAGATAATGTAAGGAAAGAATAGGAGAAGGCAAATAGTCAGTCGAGACGGGGATCAGTCAACCCAGACATGGATTAACGAACTCAGCCAGACCCTGATATCGGTTTCATAAACAAGGGCAATGGAGTTACTCTTTAACTGAAAGGACACGCAGCAGCTGAGAAAAGCAAAAGCACTCCGTGCGGCCTGAGTGAGGGCAACACAAAATGGCGATGAGACACAAAATGGCAGCTAGATACGAAACGAAGTCAGAAATCGAACAACCTCACCAGGGCCAATATTGGCTACAGGGTCCTCATCCCCAAGGGCCTGGCAAGTCTCTATGAGGGATGGGGTATGCAGCCACCTGCCCGGGCCAATTTTGGCCTCGCTGAACCCATCCAGTGGCCTGACCACTACATGGTGGGTGCTCTAGAGCCCACCCACTTTAAGAAAATGTGGGGTCTTGTCCTAACGGGACCGAGTAGGACAATATATTAGTATTAATAACAAGAGGACCCGGTCATGATTCAATTGAAGCTGCTCTTTATTCAAAGCAGATTGTATACCCTTTCAATTTAATTCTTGGGAGGGGAACAAGTAATGAGGTAATTTTAAGTACCAGACACACACAGTTCAATTAAAGAGAGGTGAAGGACCAACAACCTAATTGTTCCCCTCCATTATCCCCCAACAGGTACCCAGTAAAAGCCCTGATGAAAACCCCGGAAACTCGAGAACGGGTTTAGAAACGCGTCGGCTGTTTCATAAATTTCGCATCCACAAAGGGTCATAAATGCAAATGTGCACACCCGCGTGGTGTACACATTCAATAAAGTTATGTTAAAAAATTATCCCTTGTGAGACCAGTCCTAGATTATAGCCAAACAAAGAGGTTGTAGGATTGCTAGAAAAAGAAGTACTAGGGTACTATTTCAATTAGTTTTGTAAATATTGTCAACTTGTAAATATTGTCAACCATGTATTCGTCAAGTGTATAATTGTGTTGTGTAAAAATATGTGTATATATCAGTTTGTGAAATCCATACGTATGGCAATGTACAAAACTCGGACAAATTCTCAATGTTGCAATTGTATGAAGTGAATTAACTTAAACATTTGATACAAAATATATATCAATACCCAAGAATTAAATTGAAAGGGTATACAATCTGCTTTGAATAAAGAGCAGCTTCAATTGAATCGTGACCGAGTCCTCTTGTTATTAATACTAGAGCCCACCCACAGCACCCACTGGCTTTTTGGTGGAGGCCTTAGGGGGCCCCCGATTCCCCTAGAGCCCCAGCTGGCTTCCTGCTTCCTGTGGGATATGGTATTGTTCATGCAAACAAGGAGCAGCTTAAAATGCTGCTCAATGTGGGGAAAGCTATTTTTTCCTCTGTTTTCCCGCCTGCTTCGCAGAAGCCAGGGGAACAGATCAAAGTCCACTCCCAGCGGGGTGTTCATACTGTTTGTTCTCGCTTGGTAGGAACTTTCAATAGCTCCTGCAAGTGAGAGCAAATAGCTATGTCCCAAGGGTGGGCACCTCGGGACATAGCAGGATCTGGACCTGGGGCGTGGTGGTCCTTGGGGCCAAAAACAGAACATTATTGGCCTGACCATGGGGAGGAGGTAGTCCTCAGGACCAAATTTGGTCCGGAAGAGGGCCTCTCCCTTTTCCACAATGGCCTGGCCCTGAGGAGGTGTTGGTCGCCCCGGGCCAAATATGCCCAAGGAGGGGGATCGCGCAGCCCCCCTCTCCCTTTTTGATTAAGGGCCTTGCCCCAGTGATGTGATGGTCCTGGGGCTGAAATCGGCCTGCAGAGGGCGGTCACAAGTGTCCCCACCTCTAATTATAAAAATGAATAGACCACCATCGGGACTTGGGCCACCCCCCGGGTGGGGTGACCCATAGCAAACAAAGTGTGGGTGTTCACACTTTTTTTTGTGCAAATTAGTAGTAAAACGTAAAACAAAATTGGGGAACACCACTTTCAGGCCTAGGGGGTCCGAATATTTCTAGCCTGCCTCTTATCTTTTTTTCCTGGTTGACACGTTGGCAGCCAATCAGATCTCAGCATCTACGGAAGATTTGTGTCCCTAGATATAACATTTATTTTTTCTTTAAATACTCCAAAACTACTGAATAGATTTACACCAAATTTCAAAAAGCACTCTTTCTTGGCCGAGAACTAGCTTTCTGCCAAATTTGTTGTACTTCCCACCAGAGGTTCGGGGTGTCGTAGTGTCTAAAATCCCTACAGGAAATTTCCTAGGGAAAACATGTTTTAAGACCCCCGTTTTTCTTGGCCCCTCTATATGAATCACCCTGAAACATTCCAAACAGCAGCTAGACTGAGTTGCGTTCTAGTTTTGAAAATTTGGAAAAGATTTATGAAATGGTGCCAAAGTTTTTGCCAAAACAAAAAAAGCTTTCTCTATAGAAACTAGGTTGTAATATATCTATGTATGTCTATATATATATATATATATATATATATATATATATTCACTGAAAAAACCATAGGTTTCACACCAGTTATAGTTAGCTGAAAATTTTACTGACATAAAACCATTGAAATTCCCACGTTATAGTTAGTTGGACTCACTATAACTTGCGCGCCTGCAATGCACTGCTGATGACGTCACATATTACATCACTCATGACATGGTCAGTGACATCACTCATGACATCACTGATGACACCATCCAGGGAATGTGTGTCTTTCTGAAAACTCAATATGTTTTATATTTTAGTTTCTATTTTTGAATATGTGTTTCAAGGGTTACATTACACTGAAAGGAGGTCTGTCACTCGGTCACAAGGATGGTGTCACTGTTTTTTTATTCTTTTTTGTTGTTTTATATTTTTTAGTATCAGAATGAGTGTCTGTATAGTTTGGTGGGGGTATTACTAAGTATGGGCGGAAAATCCGTTCCGCTCGTGGATTTTGCGGATTTTCAGTAAATTCGCAATCCGCGAGATTCGCGAATTTCCCGCAAAATCCGCAAATCCGCGAGCAGCGGATTTTATGGCTTGCTCGCAATGTTCGCGTGAGTTCGCGGCTTCCCAGTTCAACTTCGCGCACCGCGAATAAGCGCTAAATTGCAGAAATACGATCTTAGCAAAACTGAAACTACTTACCAGGTTAAAAAGTTCAAGCTCATCATTAGTAGCCATTTCCTGTAGTGCTTCCTGAGGGGCCCCTCCAGAGTTCAGTTGCCTACTTGCAACTATTATGTGACCCTGCTCTGACCCTCAGAATAGTTACACATATGCCACAAAGGTCCTGAATTACAGCTAAGGGAGACAAGCAGGAGCCAGGCTGGAAGTTCAAATCCAACAGTGACACATTAATCAGCCCCTAATTCATTATTGTCAGTTGGGGCAGGGCAGGTGTTGTAACTAATTTTGCAACAATGAAAGCACTTAGCAAGTGCAAAAGATCACTAATCAGGAAGCACTAAGGAAGCAGGTGCCATCTAAAAAAATATTCTGTGACACATTAATCAGCCCCAAATTAATTCAGGTCACTTGAGGCAGGGAAGGTGTGCTTTGCTTTGCCACAATAATGTACACTGGACAACCAGAGGGTGCTGTGATGAAACAGAGGGTGGCATGGGTGGGCCAGAGGGTGGCATGAGTAGTCAGAGAATGGCAGTGGTGACAGAGGGTGGCAGTGATGAAGAAGGGTGTCCCAAACAGGCTGGACACGTAGAAACAACAAGTTCACAAAACTTGCGACCCGACAGGTAAGTTAGCGTTTGCGAAATTGTACAAAACCCTCGCGAACTGGCAGAAACCCGCGCAAACACAAAAAAAATCCGCAAATTTGCGAGACTTCGCAGATTTTTGCGGATTGCGAGATCACAATTCCGCAAAATTTGCGAACGCGAGATTCGCAAAATTCGCCCATGCTTAGGTATTACTTAGCACATAGATGCATCAATGACTGACTTACTGTTTGTATGTGTTTTGAAGACAGCATATGTGTAGGACTGTATGGGTGGATGAGTGTGTATATGTGTGTGTTAGTTAGTGAATGACTGTCTCACTAGTGTCTTAATGAGTAACTACATATGTTTTAATCTAGTATATGTGGGTATTGATGTATATAAGTGAGTATATGTGAGAGTGAGAGATTGTAAGAGTTCTTGTTTAAATAAGTATGTGTTTCTATAAGTGATTGTTTAAGAGAGTAAGTATGTGTAAGTCTCCTTAGAAGTAAGGTGGTAGTGTGTGTATAGCTGTATATGCAAATAAATGGATGATCAATAGTTTATTTGCATGTGTGATTATGTGTGTGAGTAACTTTTGAATGACTGTCGGTGTGTAACAGAATGTATAGGTGTTTCACTACATATGATGAGTGAATATATGTATGAGTGACTATATAGAACTGTTGGTGAATGAGTGGATGTGTATTTAGATGGTGGTATTACTGAATTGGTTGTTGAAACTGGTATGGGTATCTCTATTTTTTTGAAAATTTTAGTTTCTATTTTTGAATATGTGTTTCAAAGGGTTACATTACACTGAAAGGATGTCTGTCAATCTGTCACAAGGATGGTGTCATCAGTGATGTCATGAGTGATATCACTGACCATGTCATGAGTGATGTAATATGTGACGTCATCAGCAGTGCATTGCAGGGGCGCAAGTTATAGTGAGTCCAACTAACTATAACGTGGGAATTTCAATGGTTTTATGTCAGTAAAATTTCCAGCTAACTATAACTGGTGTGAAACCTATGGTTTTTTCAGTGAATTTCAAAGGTTTTTTAAATGCTAATTCCTAACTATAGCGTTTGCCAGTAGGTAGTTATAGTTAGGACCTAGTTTCCATATGAAATCCGCAACATTCTATTGGGAATAACTTTGGCGCCGGTTAATGAATGTACGTGATATTCTCAATGAAGATTGCCCGTTACGCTCCGCTCCTTCTTTGAAAGTTTCGGGGGGATTCGTCAAGCGGCGGCCGAGGAAAAAGGGGGGTCCCAAAACGTGTTTTCCCCCATGCAATTTTCCATAAGACGATTAGGCATGCCTACAGCCCTAACCGCTGAACGGAATTACACCAAACTTGGCAAAATTGTAGGGTCTGGTATGCAGCACGCCCTTTTGGTAAAATGGTGTAAATCCCTCCAGTAGTTTTTGAGAAAATTGAATTAGAAAAATATATATATCTATAGGCGGGGCACCGTGCGCGCATCGTGCGAGCACCCTGGAGTGCGTGAGTGCACCCCTGATTGGCTGGCAGTCGTCTGTCAACATTCCAAACTGTCCAAACCAGGAATTGTTGGCCACCATCTTGTTTCTCAGGTGAACTGAGGCACAAGAGAGCCCAAAACAAGAGTGGAAAACGCAAAAAGGGGGCAGGTTAGAGACCCCCTGACCCCCTAGCCCTTCTCAGGGGGTCCCAGAAGGACCCCCAAGGTCAAAAATAAAAAAAAATTGAAAAATCGCGGGGTGCACGCACGGTGCGCGGACGGCGGCCAAAAAAGACAACAAAAAAATACAGTTAAATTACAAGTTTGAGTGTTTAGATGTTGGTTGTCTCTAAAAAGAACAGAAATGTGGATGAGATTCAGTGCACTTGAGAAAATAAGAAATGATTGGTGGTTTCTGATAATTGAACATTGAAAACTAGGGTGCATACTGCTGTTTTTTAAAAGGAATAATACTATTGGTTTAAAAAAAGTCATTGAAAAGAACATTGCACAGGATAAGCTGGTATATTGAGAAGTCAAACACACTTGCTGAAAAAATGAGAGGTAATCACGGCCATTTTGTGATTGCAGTTTCTGAGGTACATTTGAGAGAATTTGGCTTACAATATCTGGTGTGTGATTGACACTGTTGTAAATCTTCAACAGTATTTTAAAAGGTGAGTTGTTAAGTTGTAAGGGGAACTATGTTGTACACTTTAAGTTAATAAGAAAAATACCACTGCACTGCCGTAAACCCTGAAATAATTATAATGTGAGTCAGTGTGTTTTAGGGAATATTGTGACAGAATAGTTGTTAAAGCTAGTTTTATATTATCTATGACTGAAAAAATTAAAGTGTTTTTTTTGCAAGTTGCAGCAACACATTTGTTAAAAATATGGATCGCAATGAGGAGGCAGTAGAAATCATGTTTGAAGTTTCAGCTACTTTATTAGAAGATTTGAGTGTTCCGTTTTATGACAGCACTAATGAAGAACTTAGTGGGGGAGATGGCACAAGTGATTTTTTTGATCAGTCTTTGGAAAGTGAATTTCTGGAATGTTTGGAGAGGATGGAGTTCCAAGAATCATGTTTGCAGACTTACGAAGAAGAAATTCCAGATGATTTGATGTTGGAAGTGCTTTTACATTATGAAAATTCAGAAGAATACATTTATATTTAGAAATTAAAAATGTTTTTGAGAAATGTTTCTATTTTTAATTGTAATTTATGAGGTAGTAGTGTCCCTGACCCCCTAGGCCTTCTCAGGGGGGTCTCAGAAGGACTCCAAAGGGTAAAATAAATGTTTGTTAAAAAAAAAAAGAAAATTGGTAGGTGCGCGCACGGTGAGTACACGGTGAATGCTCGGTGCACGCACCCGATAGCAGCCATTTTGTGTAGTTTCATAGGAGAGTGAAAAATGAAAGTTGAGTACTTGAAAAGGGGGCAGGGTAGAGACTCCCTGACCCCCTAGGCCTTCTCAGGGGGTCCCTGAAGGACCCCAAAGGGTAAAAAAAAATGTTTTTTATCAAAAAAGCCTTCGCGGGGTGCGCGCACGGTGCGCGGACCTCCGTAAAAATTAATTTAAAAAATACAGTTAAAAATCTAATTTGAGTGTTTAGATGTTAGTTGGCTCTAAAAAGAGCTGTTGTGTTCATTGTGTGTTTTTTTGTGCCTACAAGTAAGTACCGATGCAGACTCTTAAGTTACAGAGGAAGATTCTGTTCCCCTCATCTGTGAAATGTACACCGTCTCCTCTATAAATGCCTTGCATGTTGTAACGCAAGTTGTTGTGGTATATAGAACCCATGCCATAGTCTCTGAGGAAGGCAGAAACAGATTTATTCACATGTTTCCTTGCTTTCTCAATTTGCGGACAATATTGGTTGGACCATTTCCATTTCTGCCTTTGGGTTATATTTGAAAATACAAAGGCAGTTTGTGGAAAAAGTGACATCAATTGTCCAAAGGTGTCCTTTAATAGCATTTCCAGACCTACCCCAGTCAAAGTGACCCGGTCATTTCCACCACAGTGCACAATTATGAGGTCAGGGTGTGGAAGATACAAAAAGGATTTTACCAATGGCATCAATTGGTGACATCTCAATCCTCTCTGGCCAATCCACATAATGTCCATATTTGGTAAATCAAGGTTGAGAAAGCATCTATTTGCTGCATACCTTTCACTCCAGAAAATATAACTGTGTCCCACAATCCACACTCTATGCATCTTGAAGTGAGATGTGGTTGTACTCAGATGGGCTCTGGAAATGAAATGGTAGTTTGAAAAGCAGGAGTTTAGAAAAAAATGTGGATGAGATTCAGTGCACTTGAAAAAATAGAAATGATTGGTGGTTTCAGAAACTTGAACATTCAAAGCTAGGGTGTATTCTTCTGTTTTTTGAAAGAAGTAATGCTAATGGTTGAGAAAAGGTCATTGAAAGGAACATTGCACAGGATAAGCTGGTGTATTTAGAGGTCAAACACCCTTGCTGAGTTTATTTGCAACATTGTATGATGAACTTTTCACCTGTGAGCTTAGTTAGGTGTTCTGTGGAGTGTTACCATGGTAACAGGTAGAAAGAGCAGAGGAGGGATGGTTGAATATTATGTGAGTTTGAAAGTGTTGAAATGTAGAACCAATTAAAATGTTAGTTTAGTTTTGAATTTCTGTGGGAACAAATTTGATTGGTTAAGGACAGGGATATGTGTGAAGAATGAGAGGCAATCAGTGCCATTTTTTGTTGCAGTGTCTGAGGTACATTTCAGAGATTCTGCTTAAGAAAATCTGATGTGTTATTGACACTGTTCTAAATCTTCCAAAGCATTTCTAAAGGTGAGTTATTAATTTGAAAGGGGATAAATGTTGAGCAGTTTAAGTTAATAATAAAATGTCTTCTAATGTGGAAGTTACTAACTTTCCCTCTTTCACTGTCTCTTCTCTCTCACTGTCTTCCTTTCTTTCCAACAGTGTTTTTTTCTTTCCTCTCTTTTTCAATAAATCTTTATCTTTCAGTTAGTCCTTTTTCCTTTCTCTTCATAAGCTTCTTTTTCTCTCATTCTCCTTTCCTTAGTCTCATAACTGTTTTCTCACTGTCATTATCCCTTTCCTTTACTCCTCTTTTGTAACTCTGTTTACTTCTTCTGTCTTTCTCCCTCACCCTTTTTCTTTTTATACAACACTACTAGCAAGACTCCCCCTTTCACTGTGTATTGTGTCTCATGTTTGGATGTAATGCTGGCAAAAACGAATGGTGCATATTAGAAATGTATTCTGGAAATGAGTCAGGTTTCTGCATTGTAATGTAGTGGTCATTTATAAGGTGCCACCTCACCCTCTGCCTCCGCCATCTCTCCGTTTGCCTGTGCTATCTCACCCTCTGCCTGTGCCATGTCTCTCTCTGCCTGTGCCATCTTACCCTCTCCTTGCGCCATGTTTCTCTCTGCCTGCGCCATCTCTCCCTCTGCCTGTGCCATGTCTCTCTCTGCCTGCGCCATCTCACCCCCTGCCTGCGCCATGTGTTCCTCAGCCTGCGCCATCTCAATTATTATCATGTATTTTTAATGGTATACAGCTCCTTTCTAAGATAAAGGATGAGCAGAGTGTGAGCAGCATACCACATGATGTTGAGATTCTGATAGCTTACTGGTTGTTTAAACTAGCAAGACTCCCCCTTTCACTGTGTATTGTGTCTCATGTTTGGATGTAATGCTGGCAAAAAACGAATCGTGCATATTGAAAATGTATTTTGGAAATGAGTCAGGTTTCTGCACTGTAATGTAGTGGTCATTTATATGGTGCCATGTCACCCTCTGCCTCCGCCATCTCTCCCTTTGCCTGTGCCATCTCACCCTCTGCCTGTGCCATGTCTCTTGCCTGTGCCATCTTACCCTCTGCTTGCGCCATGTTTCTCTTTGCCTGCGCCATCTCTCCCTCTGCCTTGGCCATGTCTCTCTCTGCCTGCGCCATCTCACCCTCTGCCTGCGCCATCTGTTCCTTTGCCTGTGCCATCTCACCCTCTGCCTGTGCCATGTCTCTTGCCTGTGCCATCTTACCCTCTGCTTGCGCCATGTTTCTCTCTGCCTGCGCCATCTCTCCCTCTGCTTTGGCCATGTCTCTCTCTGCCTGCGCCATCTTACCCTCTGCTCGCGCCATCTCACTCTCTGCCTGCACCATCTTACCCTCTGCCTGCGCCATCTTTTCCTCTGCCTGCGCCATCTCACCCTCTGTCTCCGCCATCTCTCCCTTTGCCTGTGCCATCTCACCCTCTGCCTGTGCCATTTCTCTCTCTGCCTGCGCTATCTTACCCTCTGCTTGCGCTATCTCACTCTCTGCTTGTGCCATCTCACTCTCTGGCTGCGCCATCTCTCACTCAGCCTGCTCCATCTTATCCTCTGTTGACACCATCTCTCCCTCTGCCTGCGCCATTTCTCCTCTGCCTGCACCATCTCTCCCCTCTGTCTGCACCATCGCCCCTCTGCCTGCAGCATCTCTCCCTCTGCCTGCACCATTTCTCCCTCTGCCTGTGCCATCTCTCCCTCTACCTGCGTCATCTCTCCCTCTGCCTGCGCCATCTCTCCCTCTGCCTGCTCCATCTCACCCTCTGCCTCCGTCATCTCTCCCTTTGTCTGTGCCATCTCACCCTTTGCCTGTGCCAAGTCTCTCTCTGCCTTGGCCATCTTACCCTCTGCTTGCGTCATCTCACTCTCTGCCTGCGCCATCTCACTCTCTGGCTGCACCATCTGTCCCTATGCCTGCGTATCTCTGCCTCTGCCTGCCCCTTCTCTCCCTTTGCCTGCGCCATCTCTCCCTCCGCCCGCACCATCTCTCTCTTGGCCTGCGTCATCTCTCTCTCTGCCTGCGCCATCTCACCCTCTGCCTGCGCCATCTCTCCCCCTGCCTGCGCCATCTCACCCTCTGCCTGCACCATCTCCCCTCCGCCTGCTTCATCTCTCCCTTCTGCCTGCACCATTTCACCCTCTGCCTGCGATATGTTACCCTCTACCTGTGCCATCTCATCCTGTGCCTGTGCCATCTTTCCCTCTGTCTGTGCCATCTCTACCTCTACCTGCGCCATCTCTTCCTCTGCCTGCGCCATGTCCCCTTTGCCTGCACCATCTCTCCCTCTCCCTCTGCCTTCGCCATCTCTCCCTCTGCCTGCGCCATCTCACCCTCTGCCTGCGCCATCTGTTTCTCAGCCTGCGCCATCTCAATTAATATCATGTATTTTTAATGGTATACAGCTCCTTTCTATGATAAAGGATGAGCAGAGTGTCATCAGCATACCATATGATGTTGAGATTCTGATAGCTTACAGGTTGGTTAAACTAGGAAGACTCCCCCTTTCACTGTGTATTGTGTCTCATTTTTGTATGTAATGCTGGCAAAAAACGAATGGTGCATATAGGAAATGTATTTTGGAAATGTCAGATTTCTGCATTGTAATGTAGTGGTCATTTATATGGCGCCATCTCACCCTCTGCCTCTGCCATCTCTCCCTTTGCCTGTGCCATCTCACCCTCTGCCTGTGCCATGTCTCTCTCTGCGCCATCTTACCCTCTGCTTGCGCCATGTTTCTCCCTGCCTGCCCCATCTCCCCCTCTGCCTGTGCCATGCCTCTCTCTGACTGCGCCATCTCACCTCTGCTTGCACCATCTTACTCTCTGCCTGCGCCATCTCTCCCTCTGCCTGCGCCATCTCACCCTCTGTCGGCACCGTCTTTCCCTCTGCTTGCGCCATATCTCCTCTGCCTATACCATCTCTCCCCTCTGTCTGCACCATTTCTCCTCTGCCTGCAGCATCTCTCCCTCTGCCTACGCAATCTGTCTCTCTGCCTGCTCCATCTCACCCTCTGCCTGCGCCATCTCTTCCTCTGCCTGTGCCATCTCCCCTCCGCCTCTGCCATCTCCCCCTCTGCCTGCGCCATCTCCCCTCTGTCTGCAGCATCTTTCACTCCATCTGTGTCATCTCTCTCTCTGCGTGCACCATCTCACCCTCTGCCTGCGCCATCTTTCTCTCTGCCTGCGCCATCTTACCCTCTGCCTGTGCTATTTCACCCTCTGCCTACGCCATCTTTCTCTCTGCCTGCGCCATCTCACCCTCTGTCTGCGCCATCTCTCCCTCTGCCTGTGCCATCTCCCCTCTGCCTGATCCATCTCTCCCCTCTGCCTGCATCTTCTCCTCTCTGCCTGTTCCATCTCTCCCTTGGCCTGTGCCATCTCTCCCTTTGCTTGCGCCATCTCTCCCTCCGCCTGCACCATCTCTCCCTCTGCCTGCGTCATCTCTCCCTCTGCCTGCGCCATCTCACCCTCTGTCTGCGCCATCTATCCCTCTGCCTGTGCCATCTCACTCTCTGCCTGCACCATCTCACTCTCTGTCTTTGCCATCTCACCCTCTGTCTGTGCCATCTCTCCCTCTGTCTGCGTCATCTCACCATGTGCCTGCGTCATCTCTCCCTCTGCCTGCGCAATCTCCCCTCCGCCTGCATCATCTCTCCCCTCTGCCTGCACCATCTCTCCCTCTACCTGTGTTATCTCTCCCTCTGCCTGTACCATCTCTCCCTCCGCCTGTGCCATCTCTACCTCTGCCTGTGCCATCTCTCCCTCTGCCTGCTCCTTCTACCAGCTGCCTGCACCATCTTTCCCTCTGCCTGCATCATCTCTCCCTCTGCCTGCACCATCTCTCCCTCCATCCGCGCCATCTTTCTCTCTGCCTGAGCCATTTAACCCTCTGCCTGCGCCATGTCACCCTCTACCTGTGCCATCTCATCCTCTGCCTGTGCCATCTCTCTCTGTCTGTTGTCTGTGCCATCTCTCCCTCTGCCTGTGCCATCTCACCTTCTGCCTCTGCCATCTCTCCCTCTGCCTGTGCCATGTCATTCTCTGTCGGCGCAATCTCTCCTTCTGCTTGTGCCATCTTCCCTCTGCCTGCACCATCTCTCCCCTCTGCCTGTACCATCTCCCCTCTTCCTGCACCATCTCTCCTTCCGCTTGCGCCATCTCTCCCTTTGCTGTGCCATCTCATCCTCTGCCTGCGCCATGTCTCTCTCTGCCTGCGCCATCTTACCCTCTGCTTGCTCCATCTCACTCTCTGCCTGTTGTCTGTCTGTCCTCTGTCTGTACCAGTTTAGTCTCTGCCTGCATTATTTTATTTTCTGTCTATACCATCCTTCTTCTTTTGTCTGCACCCTCTGCGAGTACCTTCTCTTGTACATCTGTAGAGGCCTATTATGATATGGCTGCTGGTGTGTATTAGAAAGCACGACCTTGTTAAATTTTTTGTTTCTCTGTGTGTCGTTTTGCACCCTCTGCTTGTACCATTTTATCTTTGTCTTCACTATCTCCCCCTTTGTGTGCTCCTATTTGCCTCTGCATGTAGCATTTGTCTCACTGTTTCCAGCATTTCTTCTCTGTTGTCCCATTTTATTCTGTGTGTGTACCATGTCTGTGTTTGCTTGCACTATCTGTGTGTCTACTTGAAACATCTCACCCTTTCTCTGCAACATCTTTTTTTGAGTACACCAACAGTCTCTCTGTCTGCAGCTGTGCACCATTTTCCCCCGCATGTACCAGTTTAGTCTCTGCCTGCATTATCTTATTTTCTGAGTATACCATCGGTCTTCTTTTGTCTGCACCGTCTGCCTACACCCTCTCATGTACATCTGTAGAGTCCTATTATGATATGGCTGCTGGTGTGTATTAGACAGTGCTATCATGTTAAATCTTTTCTTTCTCTGGCTGTAGTTCACACCCTCTGCTTGTACTGTTTTATCTTTGTCTTCACTATCTCTCCCTCTGTGTGCTGCAATCTGCTTCTGTATGTAGCATTTGTTTCACTGTTTCCAGCATTTTTTCTCTGTTGTACCATTTTATCCTCTGTGTGTACCTTGGCTGTGTCTTCTTGCACTATGTGTTTGTCTGCTTGAAGCATCTCACCCTCTCTCTGCACCATCTTTTTTGTGAGAACACCATATGTCCGTGTGCCTGCAGCCTTATACCATCTATTCTCTGCTTGTACCAGTTTAGTGTCTGCCTGCATTTTCATATTTTCTGTCTATACCATCCCTCCTCTTTTGTACCCTCTCATGTACATCTGCAGAGGTCTATTATGATATGGCTGCTAGTGTGTATTAGAAAGCACGACCTTGTTAAATCTTTTCTTTCTGTGACTGTAGATTCACACTCTGTGCTTGTGCCATTTTTATGTCTGTATTCACTATCTACTCTCTGTGTGCTCCAATTGGTAAACAAACAAAATGTCGACTACAAAATATCGAATGGAAATAATATTGAGTATAAAATATAGGCTGGACAGAATCTCGAATGGACAGAATATAGACATCCTAAATATCGTTTTGAAGGTAAGTAATGTAATATCGAATTTTAAAATATAGATAGTCAAAATATCGAAGTACATAATATAGGTTAATAAAAATATCGAACATTTAATAATATCACATTTTTTATATAGTGTATTTTATGTGTTAAAAGTGTTTATTTATGTTATAATGTAATTTAATTAATGAATTTAATGTTATTTAAATGTTGTGTAATTTAATTCTGTAGCGGGTTGTGGGTTTATAGGAGAATAGGGTTGGAAATAATTTTATTATAATTATTAAATATGTAAATTTATTTATTGGTATTTGTTTATAATTAATTGTTAATTAATTTTTATTTTGTAATTAAATACATTTTAATTGCCAATTAATTTTATTTAATTGATTAATTGATAATTATGTTAATTTAACTAATTTAATTTCTGTAGCTGGTTGTGGGTTTATAGAGGAATAGGGTGTGAAGTAATTTAATTATAACTAATTACATATGTTAATTTTTTGGGGTATTTATTAGATTTTAATTGTTAAGTAAGTTTTTAATTTCAAATTAATGAATTGTTAATTTGCAATTAATTAGTATTACTAGATAAATATTTGTAATGATTAAATTAAATTAGTATTTGTAATTAATTAATTGTTATATTATATTAAATTGGTAATTACTTTTAATTCATTTTTTTATAGATATTAAAATATATATATTTTTAAATAATATATGAAGTATCTACTTTCCCTACTGTTGCACTCTTTGGAGTGGGAATAGAAATTTGTACCCCTACGCTATCCAACGCTTTCCCTACTGTTGCACTCTTCAGAGTGGGAATAGTAATTTTTACCCCTACGCAATCCAATGCTTTCCCTACCGTTGCACTCTCTGGAGTGGGAATAGTAATTTTTACCCCTACGCTATCCAACCCTTTCCCTACTGTTGCACTCTCTGGAGTGGGAATAGTAATTTTTACCTCTACGCTATCCAACGACTTACCTACTGTTGCACTTTCTGGAGTGGGAATAGTAATTCTAACCCCTACGCTATCCAACGCTTTCCCTACTGTTGCACTCTTTGGAGTGGGAATAGTAATTTTTAACCCTACGCTATCCAACGCTTTCCCTACTGTTGCACTCTCTGGAGTGGGAATAGTAATTTTTACCCCTACGCTATCCAACCGTTTCCCTACTGTTGCACTCTCTGGAGTGGGAATAGTAATTTTTACCCCTACGCTATCCAACGCTTTCCCTACTGTTGCACTCTCTGGAGTGGGAATAGTAATTTTTACTTCTACGCTATCCAACGCCTTATCTACTGTTGCACTCTCTGGAGTGGGAAAAGTAATTTCACACTTCCGCTATCCTACGGTAATAATATTGGATATTTTTTAATTATATTATGTCACTATATATATATGTTTTAACAAATATGATTGTAAAAAACATTTTTATAACTTTAATTGAATATTTAATTATTATAAGGTAATTTAAGTATTTTTAAGTATTTTTTAGTAAATAATTTTTCATATTAATTTAATTTAACATTGTTTTGAATAAAGTTGATATTTTTACAAACTATATTTTTGTAAACGATATTTTTTACTCGATATTTCTATACTTACCTGTTTGTAGATACAAAGTCGATATTCTGTCTGTCGATATTTTGTCACCAATATTTTTGGTAGTCGATATTATGTCCCTCGATATTATGTCAGTGATCCCTCCAATTTGCCTCTGCATGTAGCATTTGTGTCACTGTTTCCAGCATTTCTTCTGTGTTGTACCATTTTATTCTCTTTTTTTTTTTAAATATTTTTTATTGAGTTTTTTGGGCAGTGGTAAATTGCATATACAGCACATATAGCATACAATACATATAACAGAAGAAGGCACAATTATTCATGACAATAAAACTACAGAAAGAAGAAACACCCTAAAAGAAAAAGAAAAACTAGACAGAATTCTCATATCCAAGTTGCGATTGGTGACCATAATTTTTGGCCAAAGATCTTCCTTTTCCGACCCTTAAATTTGTAAACAGCATTCTCCAGACTATAAATATTTAATAATTTAGATTGCCAATGATAAAACGTTGGCGAATCCGTGTCGAGCCAACGGGAAGTTATGCAAGATCGTAATACTGCCATTGCAATAAATAGAAAACCTTCTTCAGCTGCCGATAACTCTGTAAGTTCCATTTGAATTCCAAATATTATTAATACAGGTGATAAGATGATATTAGCATTCAACACACTATTCAAAAATTCTTGAACTTTAAACACAAATTGCACAATTTTCAGGCAACTAAAGAGCATATGATTTAAATCGGCGGCAAAAAGCCCACAACGGCTACATCCAGTCCCCTTTAGAGCTTTCCAATTTGCTAATTTTGATGGTGTATAATACAGGTCAAACACTGACATAAAATGCTGACTTTTAAGGGAGCCATTAACTAGAACCCTGTTGCCCACCTCTAGAGCCCTAGAAATATCAATTCCCTCAATTCCCAAATTTCTTTGCCATTTCTCCACATAGAAATCTAAATTTTCTGGCACTCTGTTTAACATTAATTGATCAATTACACCAATTTTATTTTTCTTCCTACAGCTCTCCAAAACGTCAGACGTATGCATTAAATCAGTGTGTAGTAGATTATTAGATTCCAAAAAACTGCGAATCTGCAGATATTTAAAAAAATCACCTCTAGTGAGGTCAAATTGCATCTGTAACTCAGCAAACGAAACGAAAGATCCATCTTGATATAGCTGCCCAAGTAAACAGATCTGAAGACCGTGCCAACGGTGCATGACAGGATCAGAAAAAATCCCAGGCAGTAAGGGGTTCCCAAATAGAGGCGTATAGTAATTCAACTTAGATAGGAAATAGAATTTCTTATTAATTTGTTTCCATAGCTGGAATACAGATATCATAATCTTGAACTTGGTTTTTTTGCAATAGCTGGGTTCTGTGAATGTTACCAGACATTGACGCACTTCAGTTCCCAGCAGCATTTCATATATAGATGGTATTAAAGATTCGTCTAAATTATACTCTTGGAATAATAAGATGCCCATCAATTTGAGAGTAATAGGCCAATAATAAAGTCGGAAACTAGGGATACTTAAGCCACCACATACTCTCGGAAGAATACACCACTTAATGGATCTCCTGGTACGGCGGTAACCCCATAAAAACCTAGATATAATTCGATCTATTTTACTAAAAACTGATGAGGAAAACAGAAGTGGTATGGTGCGGAAAAAATAAAGAAACTTTGGAAAAATCAACATTTTCACAGTGTTTGTGCGACCAACAAGGGATAGATGCAGGTTATTCAGTCTCTCTAATGTCCTATTAGTAGAAACTAACAAAGGATCCATATTGAGCCGGACTATGTCCTCTACCTTCTCAGAAATTGTAACACCAAGATATTTAACTGTCGAAGCCAGAACAACACCACCTGGTCGACCAGTAGAGGAATGTAGTATTTGGGTTTTTGAGATATTGAGCTTGTATCCTGAGAGCCTACCAAACTCATGGGCCAGTTCTACAATTTTCGGTAGCGCTAAGACAGCATCAGTAGTCACAATGGCAACGTCGTCTGCATAGGCGAGGACGTTGTGCTCAGACTGATACAGTTGAACCGAAGGAATACTTGTATCTCGCATAAGTTTAGTCAGGTATGGTTCTATGTATAGCGCAAAGAGTAGTGGAGAGCAAGGACAGCCTTGTCTTGTTCCTCTGCTGATCGAAAAAGGGTCAGACATCTCCATTCCTATACGAATCATTGCCGTAGGGTTACAATACAGTGCCTGAATGGCCGTAATGAATTCAAATGGGAAGCCCTTCCAAACCAGGACAGACCACAGGAACCCCCAGTCAACCCTGTCGAAGGCTTTTTCAGCGTCCAACAGGATGACCCCGACCGGGGATTCCGTGGCCTGTGCCCAGTCTAACAAAGCAATAATGCGTCTAACATGATCTGTGGTATCTCTCTTCTTAATAAAACCATGCTGAGTCTTACACACTAAATCGGGCATTATATCGTTCAATCTGTTAGCCAGAATTTTAGAATAGATTTTGCTGTCAGATGTAATGAGAGATATTGGACGATATGAGCTTAACTCTTTTGGATCTTTTCCTTTCTTATTAAATACTACAATAATAGCCATAGACCATGAAGCAGGTGGATTCCCTTGAAAAGCTTGATGATAGACTTTAATTAGCTCAGGTTTGAGCATATTTCTAAAAGTACGATAAAATTCAAGAGGGATTTGATCTGACCCCATTGCTTTCCCAGGAGCAAGGCTAAGGATTGCCGTTTCAATCTCCTGCCATGTAATAGGAGCTGTAAAAGAATCTCTATAATCTTCAAGAAGTGGTGTGTTATCGATATTATTCAAATAGTCCATTGGGGCGTTGGCTGCATTAGTTTCATTAGTTTCATTATTATCTTTGTTATATAAAACCTTATAAAAGGAATTGAATGCTTGCAGTATCCCTGCCCTGGTCTCTTGTAGTGATCCCTCTAAATCTACAACTCCGACTATTTCATTTTGCATAGCTTTCTGTCTAAGCCGCCGAGCTAAGATCCTCCCCATTTGCTCACTATATTCATAACACTCAGCCCTGTGCTGTTTATATTTAACCGCCACCTGATCTATTATGTGAGAATATAGGACAGACCTTTTAACAGTTAAAAGGCGCTGAGCCTCGTCCACACCCTGACCAATTCTAAGTGCTAAGACTAAATTTAATTCAGCATCCCGAATTAGAGCTAATTTATTCTTGAATTCAGCTTGTGTTTTCTTTCGTTTGAAGTTGGAGTAACTAATAGTTTCGCCTCTAACAACAGATTTAAAAGTATCCCACACAACTTGGACTGAGGATGTCTCATTATTGTAGAGAAAAAAGTCCTTAATAATTTTGGCCATATATTGAAGGTACTCTTCATCAAGCAACAGAGTTCTTTGAAAGAACCATTGTGAATTCAATTTAGGGCTTTTGAAAGAGAGCCTTAATTCCAGTATAACAGGATTGTGGTCAGAAACCAGTTGTGGTAATAGCTCTATGTTATGTTATGTTATGTTATTTATTTGTTAAAGCGCAAACAGCTGCCCCAGCAACGGAGCGTCCCGGCGCTGACCTAACCAGTACCTGAGGGGAGGGGGGGAACCAACAGAGGAATTAGATGACAGAGAAGAGATGGGTTTTGAGTTCCTTTCGGAAAGCGATCAGATTGGTTTGGGTACGGATGTGCGGAGGTAGGGCGTTCCATAGCTTAGCCCCTAAGACTTTGAAGGAACGTCCACCCTGTCTACAGAGCTTAGTTCGGGGGACCATCACGAGGTGTTGTCCCAGTGAGCGCAGGTTGCGCTGGGGCGTGTATGGTACCAGAAGCGGGCGCAGGAGTTCAGGACAACATTCCCATATTCTCACTATCCCCACATTCTCCATAAATGATGATGAAATAAAAAAATAGTCTAGACGAACAAACTTCTGGTGGGGGATTGAAAAAAAGGTATATCCAGAGTCATTAGGTTGCAACCTGTTCCACACATCAAATAATCCGTTCTCTAGAGCTAGTTCTCTTAAAGCTCTATAAGTTCTAATCTTACGGCCAGTATATTTCAGATTAGATCTAATATTACAGTTTGATTCGACATGGACATTCAAATCCCCGCACAAAATTATAGGATGAGGCCAGGTTGACAATTCCGAGCTAACAGTATTAAATATTTCACCATCATCCAAATTAGGACCGTATAAACAACAGATGGTGAACTTATGACCTTCCACAACTAATTCTGCCAGACCCCATCTCCCCCATTTGTCCGCTAAAGTTCTAACACATTTACCAACTCCTTTTTTCATACAAATCGCAATACCTCTTTTAACCCCCGTTTGTTTAGAAGTTACTAATAATTCAAGCCCCAAATTTTTCAAAGTCGTTCGCTTATCCCATGGAATATGTGTCTCTTGTATACACAAAATATCAAGATATAGCAACTGAATCAATCTACGTAGAACCCCTACTTTTTTAGGGTCATTAAGGCCATTAATATTTAGAGTACATACTTTTATCTTCCTATCCATTTATAACATAATTGTGGGACTAAAAAATATGAACATTATTTCTTCTTTCCTAAATTCACAAAAATATACAGACAAAAAAAATCTCAGAGATGAAACAAATTTGTGCCAAAGAACCTGACCACTAGCAACTACCACTGCCTTACACCCCCCCCACCAACCCTGCCCCCCCACCCTCCTCCCACCTTGAACCCCACCCTCCCCAATATATGAGGCACAGGAACGTCCAGTTCCTGAAAAAAATGGCGTGCCATGTCTCCACCCTTGAGACACCCCCAGGAGGAAGGAGACCTAATTTTACGAGCACATAAAACGTCTAAGCGAGCATGCATAGAGAAAAATACATTCGAATGCAGCTTATTCGATCAGAAAAAAAGTTGTATATTGCAATATTATATCATATATTTTCATAAAGAGTCCAAATATTCTTTAGCTTTGACGTCTGAAAAGAAGAATCTATTCTCCCCCTTAAATACGATTTTCAATTTCGCTGGGTTTTGCAGAAAAACGGTGGCACCTTTCTTCTGAAAATCTGGGATAAGTTGACGTAACTGCCACCGCTGAGCCACAGTGGCCTGACAATAGTCCGGTCTCACAAAAAATTCACAATTCATACCTTCAGCTTTTTTGTCGGGCCTGGCTAATGAAAAGATTGCTTCCCTGTCCAAAAAATTGTTAAAGGAGACCAGAATAGCCCTAGGATATTCTTCTTGCCCTTGACGCTGCTTTCTTATTACAAAAGGAAATCTGTGTGCTCGTTGCACTTCTTTAGACCAATCCCAAGTCGTCAGTTCTCGAAAAGCATCATTCAATAACCCGATAATGAACCCCCGAGCATCAACCCCCTCTTTTTTCTCGGGTACACCTAAGAAACGCAGGTTGTTTCTACGAGCCTGGTTCTCTAAGCCGGATAGCTTATAAGATATATCGTCTTTATGAGCCTTAATGTTATCAAGTTCCTGTTTTTGCACAGATGTCTCGTCTTCCAAAGCAGAGATTCTTACCTCTGCCTCCGTGACTCTATCGGCAGTTTCCATACATAACTTAATGGCTCGGCGAACTGCGTTCTTAACTTTAGAACAAGTAGCCTGTGTACGCTGGTTCTCTGCTTTACTTTCTGCACGATGGCTCATCAAAATATTATAAATAGTGGTTAAAGTAATTTCCTTGGGATGATCATTGGGGGTCCCATCATCGGGATCGGCATCCTCAGCTATAGGACGGACACCCTGAGTAGTAATCTCTAGATGATTAGCCGAACTGCTTATCTCCTGGATTTTAGACGTGGAAAGAGCGTCTTCTACCAGCTCAGGCGAGTTAACTTCGGTCTCTTTGCTCGCAGCCCGTTGAGAACCTCTCTTCTTACGTCTCCTTACTGTGGAGGCAGAAACATTTGGTAAATTTAGGCTGCCGCTTAATTCACCTTCGCCTTCCATAGAGCTGCTCTCATTACTGCACTCAGCCCCATCCCTGCTGGCATTAGTACTATCATCTGAAGAAAAGTCAGATAGAGAATAGAAGTTCTCAACAAATTCCTGTGGGACTGAGCCTACTAAATCAGGAGTACCATCAGTCATCACTGGGGAGCACGATTCTTCCCCTGTAACTTGCAGGTCTGCCAGCGCTACCGAAACACCAACTCCCACAACGCTGCAATTATTCTCCAAAAAAGCCGGGTTTAAACCACTCATTTGTGCAGCTTCATTTTTCTGTTTGGAGGATTGTTTCACAAATAGTTCAGGGAGAGTTCTAAGAGTAGAGCTTTTCCCTTTCAGCCCTGCCGTTTTTTCAGCAGCAGCCTTCGGGGATTTTGCAGCCCTCTTCTGAATGGTCTTACCCCTACCGGCAGCAGGCTTACCAGGGAGAGTCTCCACCACCTCGTCATTTCCCAAAGTGCCTCCAGCATTTTCTTCTGGCTTACCGCGTGTAGCCGCCTGAGTTCTGGGTTGCATCTTTTCCTTACGGGCTCCCCCGCGTCCTGGATAAACACTACTCTGAGCCCAGAGCAGATACAATGTAGCACGCCACAGCGGAGCACGCCGCTGAATGTAGAACAGATCCGTCAGCATTCAAAACAGCTGTGACGAATATGCCTAAACAAATTTTCAGTAAAGTCAGTCACAATACAGGAACGGCTACGGCAAGACTCTACCTCTGCCGCTGGAGACCGCGTAACAAGCAGCAATCCGTGGGGTTACGACACACCAGCTGGAAACACCAATTAGCTCCGAGTAGCCCAGCCGGAAAGCTGGGTTGGTCTGTAGGAGGACGCCGGAACACCCGAGCCAGCTGACAGCGGTAGGAAAAGTTTGACCAAATGTCATGAAGATGCTTTAGAACATGAAAAACATTATTAAATGCCGATGCTCTTCTTTGTGCTGGTCCGCCAGGAAGCTCTTTTTCCCTTCCTCCTGAGGGTGCTCGAGCAAAGGATAGGGCTGTTCACACAGCCTTCACCACGGCCGCCATCTTGCCCCCGCCGCCATCGTACCATTTTATTCTCTGTGTATACAATGTCTGTGTCTGCTTGCACTATTTGTATTTCTGCTTGAAACATCTCACCCTCTCTCTGCACTATCTTTTTTCTGACTACACCATCTGTCCCTGTGCCTGCAGCTCTGTACCATGTATCCTCTGCCTATAGTAGTTTAGTCTATGCATGCATTATCTTATTTTCTGTCTATGCCATCCCTCTCTCTCTGCCTGCATCCTCTGCCTGCACCCTCTCATGTACATCTACAGAGGCCTATTACAATATGGCTGCTTGTGTGTATTAGACACTGCTATCATGTTAAATCTTTTTGTTTCTCTGCCTGTAGTTTCGCACCCTCTGTACCATTTCATCTCTGTCTTCACTATCTCCTCCTCTGTGTGCTCCAATTTGCCTCTGCATGTAGCATTTGTCTCACTGTTTCAAGCATTTCTTCTCTGTTGTTGGTCAGACATAGTTGTTGTGCTTTAAACTTACTTATGAAATAAACCAGTGTTTCTATCATTTAGTGATTCTAATTGCTATGTAGTATGTTAGTAGTGGTCTATAACATGTTACTTTTTCTTCACAACAGATTCTAATTATCTACAGAAAGAAAAAGCAATATGCCTACTTAGAATGCAAAAAGAAGAAAATATAAACAGGCTTTATTGTTCAAGAAAACACAATTAGAAGATTTATCCAAAAAACAATGTTTAGAGTAAAAAAAGAATGTTCCTGGTAAGCCAACTAAGGATTTTAAAAGGAAATTAACCCAATGTAAAAAAAGTGTGGATAATGTGCAAAAGAAAAAGAAATCATCTGTAACTACAAAGAAAAAGCATAGCCCCCAAAAAAATGTTGGAAATGTACATGGAGATGATATTGTCTATAGTAATAGACGCAAATATCAGTTCATTGACATTCGTAGGCGAATGTTTTATAACAGAGTTGTTTTAAATTTATTTAAAAATGTAAAGAATTGTAAAAGGAAAACAGCTTTTTACAAGAAAAAGAAAAGTATAGAGAGGATAGCTGATCAGGCTTTTGAAGTGAATTTTTTTTAATATATTTTAGTAATCAATAGATTTCGTACACTACACAAGGCAATCAATGTTTTGAATGCAAGAAGTAAGTGGAAAAGAGTAATTAATAGGACTAATTTTTGTGATGTTTTTTCTGGAGAATGGAAGCATAGTTCAAGTTGTGAGCCATTTTTTAATGAAGAGACTTACTTTCAGACTAATGATTTGTTGCATGCAGTTGACATCAGTGGTCGAGCATATGAGGTGAAGGACGGTTGTCCGATTGAAAAAGAGAAAATTGTGCCTAGAAATGCAGAAGAGGTGTTAGCTGATGAAGTTTTAGGGAGACGTCCTAAGGCTCTGGTGTACACTTGGAATTGTAGTAGTATTTGTAGTGTGCGACAGGATTCTATTGATTTGTTTCACAATTTCTTACGTAAATATACTAAGAAAAGTCTTAAACAAAAGTTTAAGATGTTGCAAGAATTAGATCCTTGCAGACTGAGAGAAAAAAACAGGTTTGCAAGGGCATTCACTGGCTTGTCTTTCTAGAAAAGTATATGAGTGTTTTTCACCATTTTAGGATGTTAGCAGTGCATCATACTGAAGTGAGGAAATTAGTGAGAAGGTTGTATTATGCAAAACGTCCAGCACTTAAGCTAAAACAGTTAAACAGTGCTCGTTAGCATGCATCTGTATTAGATGTAAAGAACATTTGTGAAGAAATTGAGTTTAGTTATTTTGGTGAAAAAGAGGACAGTGCAGAAACTGATAAAGTAATTTAAGGCAATGCGGATGAAAATATACAGAATTTTAGTACAGAAAATGTTGACCAAGAAATTACAAAGTTTAAGGTCATTTCAAGTGAAAGGCCAAATTTTTGTTGTGTGTGTTGTCGACAAACTCATTATAAGAATGACTAGGTTAGTTGATTTATATGTAAAAAGTGAAAAGGAAAATAATAATGAGTGGAAGATTTTGCAACTTATTTGTTGGAAGAGAATTGTTTTGATTTGGGTTCTGATCAACGTATTTGTAAATATTGTTATAATAAATTACATGATAACAAGATGCCTGCTAGAGCTGTTCATAATAATCTTGAGTTAGTAAAGATTCCTTCTGAATTAATGGATTTAAATACCTATGAGTCTATTTTGATTCAATGTGTGCATCCATTTCAGGCTATTGTTCGCATGGAGCCTAAGACAGGTAAATTGCCTCCTTCAGATTTACAGAGAGGACTAAAGGGAAGAGTTGTTTATTTGCCTCTAGATTTAAAGAAAAATATTGACACAATTGGTGTAGAAAAAGTGGAAGAGGAACCTCTAGTTATTCTAGTTAATGGCGTTCTTACAAAGAGGAAGAAAATCTGGCAAGAATTAGTGGATGTTAGGAAAGTGAAAAAGGCAACGTTGTATCTGGTAAAAAACAATCAGTACTATAAAAATGTATATGTAGGAAAAGAGGAAACAACTGTAGAAGAAGACAGTGATTTGTCAGCTGGGCAAATTGAAAAAGTGGATGTGTCCAGAAGTGAACAAATTTATGAACATTATAGGGTTCAACCTCTGCGTTCCAAAGAAGTAATGGGGAATGCTATTGAGGTATTCCAAATGAAAGAAGCAAAAGGAAGTCCCATAAGTGTATGGGAAGAAAGCTTGGAATCTTGTTGTTTTCCTCAGTTATTTCCAACAGGTCTAGGTGGAAGATATGATGACCGACCTGTGCAAATTCCTGCATCTGAGTACCGGACATTAATATTATATGCAGAGGATCCAAGGTTTCGTCAAAGCATTCCATATTTGTTTCATCTTCTGTTTGAGAGTGACTTGTCTGGACTTTCTTATGCAGTGAACCATATATTAAAAAGTGGAGTACATCTGCAAAATGTTTCGGCATGGGACTATATGGATAAAGTCCAACAGAAAGACACTGTTTTGGAATCTCAGCTAATTAATCTCATGGCTTGTCAGCGTGGTACTAACGAGTATTGGTACCGTCGTCATGGGGAATGTAAATGTATGTTACGAAACTTAGGAACTCCTACATGGTTTCTTACTCTTAGCTGTGCTGAGTATGCTTGAGAAGACTACTTCAATTTCTTCGAGAGGCAAATGCAAACATAGAAAATATAGAATACAAAACACCTGGAGAACTGTGCTCTTTGGATCCAGTTAATGTATTCAGGTATTTCAATCATAGATTTGAAGCTATGATGTCTTTTATCACAAACCAAAAAAACTCCTCTTGGAGAGGTTTTGGATTTCTTTTGGAGAAAGGAGTATGAAGCAAGAGGTGCTCCTTACATACATATGTTGTTATGGATCAAAGATGCACCCAAATTTGGAACAGATTCAGATGACACAGTGATGAGTTTTATTGAACAGTATTCTACATGTGCTGTTCCGAAAAGTACAGAACAAAACAATTTAAGACATCAAGTCTTACGATTTCAAACCCATCGTTGTGGAAAATACTGTCATCGAAAGTTCAAATATAAGGACAAGTTCTACACAAAATGTCGTTTTGGATTTCCACGACCAGTATTATCAAAAGGAAGAGTAAACAATTTCATGTCATCTTTGCGACATACTGTTACAAGAAAATCACCGAAAAATACCTACAACTTAAGAAGAAATGAAATGTCCAAATACATAAATGACTATAACCCAGTGATTTTGTCCATGTGGAATGCTAACATGGATATTCAATATGTTGCAGACAACTCATTTGCTGTGGCTCGATATGTAACCTCTTACATTACAAAATCTGAGAAGAGAGAACTAAAGGAAATGTGGGAGGAAATTTCTCAGGAAAAGAGCCTAAGTAAGAAATTGTACAGCTACAGTTTGAAGATGTTGTCTAATCGAGAAATTGGAGCATATGAATGTTCAGATCGGTTATCATCTGCAAGTCTATTTGCCAAATCTAGAGCAATCATTTGGGTGAGTCTAGGTCTTGCTGCAACACGAAACCGAGTTTTGAAATCTGTACAAGACATTGAGTATTTAGCAGTGAAAGAACCAAACAGTACAGATATTTTGAAGACAAATATGTTGGACACATACTATCCAAATAGAAGTAATCATCTTGAGAACGTTTGTCTCTATGAAGTACTGCAAAGCTATACTTTTAAGAGAAATATTACAGAAGATATCAATAAAGGAGTATATGCTGTGATTGGATCTGAAGGATGTCTGGTGAAACAAAGAAAAGGACATTTGATTAATCATCGAAAACTGAGTTGCGAAACTCCTGACAAAAGGGAATTTTACTATTTAGCTCTTTTGCAACTCTTTAAGCCATGGCGTACAGAAGAGGAACTACTTGGAGATTTTCTCAGTTATGATGATTCATTCAATGCAACCAAAAATAATATAGAATGTCCTGTTTTTACTAAGTATCTGAAAATGTTGAACGATGAAATACAGCAAGAAGCTACAGTTGCAGCAGAGATTGCTAGAGACAGCTCTCAAGATAGTCAGAGTTCTGCTTCGTTGAGTCAGGATCCACTAGGAGGACCAATTATCCAAAATGAAGCAGCCACTGCCATGGATGAGGTGGAAAGAGCAATGGAACAAGCTCAGGAGGATGTAATCAACTTAGAAGAATTGGAGAAACAACTAAATGTTGAACAAAAACAAATATATGACGGAGTGACAGAGCAGATTGAGCATGGTTTATGTCATGAGAAAAAAGGGTGCTCATGTACGTCATTTAAACCTGTTCGCCTGTACATGAGTGGAGAAGCCGGAACTGGAAAAGTTTCCTAATTAAAGGAATTGCAACTTATCTACAGAAAAGAACTAAGTCCTCGCTCTCTTGTGTTGTTACCGCTCCAACTGGGTTGGCAGCACATAACATTAAAGGGATTACTTTACATCGTTTATTGATGCTGCCAGTAGAGCATGCCAATAAATTAGAATACTGCAAGCTATCTGGAGAAGCTTGTTATGAAGTTTCTAGAGTCCTCAAAAAAATGAAACTTCTCATTATTGATGAGATAAGCATGGTATCAAATGTAATGCTTGCATTTGAGCATTTAAGAATGCAACAAATTCTTAAAACAGAGAATGATGTGTTATTTGGAGGCAAACACATCATTGTTTCGGGAGATCTACTACAGCTAAGTCCAGTGAAAGGACAACCAGTGCTTAAAATGCTTACACATGAAGATACCAGGAAGTGCCTAGGAAGCATTGGAAATGTTAATATATGGTTATATATAATTCTTCAAGATATAAGAATTGGAAAATTAAGTGAACATGGCAAAGAAGCTTTACAGGCACGATTACTTTCAAATTTGTTTTCAAACGAAAATATTCTCCCAGAGAATATTTATGAAAAAATTGCTGAAAATAAATCAGTGATATGCTTGATGCCAACTCTGCAAGAATGTTCAATTTTCAATAACAAAATGTTAAAGTTAGAAAATGAAGAAATTATAAAACTGGAAGCTATTGATAGAATAGAGCATGAAGGCGCTAATATTATTTTGTAAGAAAAGTTGAAGTCAAAATTGGATTCTTTAGAGAAGACAATACCTAAAACTGCTGGTTTTGTAAAGAGTCTATATGCATGTTTAAATTGTCGTATAATTTTACGACGGAATTTACATGTGGAAAGAGGTTTAGTAAATGGAGCAATGGGTCATATTGTTGATTTTGTGAATTACCAAAATAGAGATGAAATTTATTTTTTGCAAATCAAATTTGATGAAATTGAAGAAGTACAACAATTGAGTCGTTGATCTGCTCGGTTTTTGCTTGTCAAAGATTTATATGTCCGCCGAAAACAGTTTCCTGTTTGTTAGGCATATTCAGTGACTATTCATAAATCTCAAGGTTTAAGTGTAGATAGTGCTTTGGTGAATATTGGAAGTTCTGTGTTCAAGGAGAGTATGGCATATGTTGCTTTATCTTGAGTCAGAACTTTATCTGGATTATACTTGATTGATTTTGATAAGAGAAAGATTAGTGCAGATCTAAATTGTGTAAAAGAATATAATAGGTTAAGAAGAGAATATGCTCTAAATGTCGAAAAAGAGATATGAGAAAAATTGTAGTGAGGTTGTAGCGAAAAGAAAAAAACTAGATGAACCAGTAATTGTAAGCACTAAGGAAAAGGATTCTGTTGAAGATGTTGTTGGATTTCAGTTTGAAAACAGTTCTGGTGTCAACTGCTATGCCTATGTAGTGGTTAATGTTGTTTTTTTTCTCCAAACTTTACAACAACAGATTCTTGAAAATCGGGATCAAAGATTTTGTTGTTTGTTGAATTCTGTCTTTGAGAAATGTAGCAGTGATAAAACAAAAATAGAAAGTGATTCTGATATTCGAAATGTGTTAGACATTTGTTCTGGTGTAAATCAATTTTCACTGAATGTTCAGCAAGATTGTCAGGAATTTCTAATGTATATGCTTGTTGTATTGCAAGATGAAGGTATAGATATTGAAAATCTTTTTGGCCTTTCTTATAAATGGGAACATGACTGTGACAATTGTTCGTTTTCAAGTCGTACTGAAATAGACACTGAAAGATTTATATATTTGACGTTACCAGACTGCAAATCAGTGTCTTTTAATAATCTAGTTAGAGGAGCAAATCAAAACATGGTCTGTACCCAATGTAACTCTGAAATGCTATCAACATTATTTTTACGAAGATATGGACAGTATGTCATTTTGATGCTGCAACGATGCAGACCTGATGGAACAAAATTGACAACTTTAATTAAAACTTTTGTGGCTTCTCAATTATCAATTTCAGGAAGAACTTTTGCAACTGCAGCAAATATTTTCCATTATGGTCCTTCTACAACATCAGGACATTACACAGCTTATTTAAAATGTCAAAAAAGTTGGACTAATTGTAATGATACTCAATTGACTTTTAAACGTTTGCCTTTTGACTTACGAAATTCACAGCGTTCGACCTAGTTAATAGGTCGAAGCTGTGGACAATTCTTTTGGAGATGGGTTTGGACCCTGTTTTGGTAAACTTCCTAGCCTACCTGCACAGTGATTTGACTGCATCGGTGCGTATGACGATGGATGGTAAATGCACCGCTGGGTTTAGATCAGCCAGAGGGGTAAGACAGGGGTGCATTTTGGACCCCATGTTGTTTTCACTGTATATCAATTCACTGTATTCAGTTCTATCAACAGCAACACCAGATATACCTAGCATGGGTGGGTCCCCTCTGCCCGTACTGATGTATGCCGATGACACGGTCCTCATCTCCAGAACCCCAATTGGATTACAGTTGCTCCTTGACTCCTTTGGGGCTTTTATGCAGAAATTAGATCTGGTAGTAAATATGGAAAAATCTCACGTTATGTCCATCGGGAAAGGAAAGAAAACCACAAAAACCATGCGATGTAATGGTGTGATTTTGTCTAAAGTTAAAACATTTACATACCTTGGTGTTATTTTTGATGACTTGGGCACCTGGACACCACAGATTGTTAATAAAGCGATGGCTGTACGAACGTCATTTGCAGCCATATTGAACTTCGCTAAGAGACTGGGAGGGAAACCTACTGAAGCCATACTTTCCCTGTATAGAGCCAAAACTCTGGCTCTGGCTAGATACGGGGCTGGGATTTGGGGATATAAGGATCTAGCCCCAAATCAGAAAGAAGAGAATGGAAAGGGGCGACCATTCGGTCCCCCCGAACGTATGGTGGAGTACCACGATCCCCCCGGGAAGCCATCTTGGGCGGGAGGCGAGTCTCGGCTGGTATGCCCGAAGCGGCGTAGCCGGGGCGCGCCTTTTCCCGCCCTGGAGTGGGTTGTCCTAGACACTGACGCGACCGGCCACGCCCTCGGAGGCAGGCGGGGGCGGGTTTACGCCCGCCCTGAAGACGGATAAAAGGAGCAACAAGCCAAGAAAGCATCCTCTTGTTCCTGTGCTCTGAAGCTGCACCTCCCCGCTGCACGTGAGCTCGAGATGGAACGAAGAGCCAATTTTGAGCGTTGTAATCTTTTCTTTTGTCTTACAGATATCCCGTCTGAGAATGCCCAAGAAAGTCGGAAAGCGGGTCGGTACCGATCAGATGCTCCGCATGCTCATGAAGGAGGTAGCCGATTTGAAGAAGCAGATGGCGGCTAAGAACGGGGAGGGAGGACCGAAACGGCCTTTGCCGGGAGTAGTCCCCGGTGGGAGAGGCAAGAGGTCCAGAAGGGGGGCGCTTGGGGGGGAAACCCCGGTTCCCGATACCCCACTTGAGGAGCCAACCCCGGTGCCGAAAGAGGGGAATCCGATCCCCGTGGTGGTCACCCCCGTGACCGGAGATGATATGCCTCCCGAGTTAGCGGCACAATTGGCAGCGTGGTTGGGAAAAGATAGCGAGGGCACCACGGCTGACGACGCCCGGGCAGTGATGAGACAACTGCGGGAATCTAGGGAGGCTGTGAAGGCACCATCTTCTGTTACCCCGCCGGTTCCGGCGGCGGAAAATGCAACAGGCCCAGGTTCGGCGGCAAATGCAGCTTCTGGTTCAGGTAAGCGGCCATTGCCGATCGCGGGGGAGGGGTCTGTACCTTCACGAAGGGAGAAGGTGGCTCAGCATGTTCCAATGGAAATTAAGGAAAAGATTTGGGCAAATAAGTATGTTAATATTTTTTCTTTGCTTACCGACCATTACGAGATGGAGCATGTTAAGAGCCAAAAGGAGCTCATGCATCCGAGTGTTTGGCGCGCAAAAATGGCCGCCTTTAAGGTTGACGAAAACATTGGTACTTGGGGCAGAGCGTGGGGCATTTTTACCTCCATCATGGGCGAGCGCAGGCCCGAGTTGCTGACCGAGTTGCCTATTTATCAATCACGTATCATGGAGTATTCTGTAGCGTATGGGGGCAATCAGTGGTTCTGCTATGACAATATTTTTAGAAAAGCTAAGGAACACGACCCAGTTCTGACTTGGGATTGTTACGACTCCGTGTCATGGCAAAAAATGGAGAGTACAGGAATGTTAAAAGTACCATTGTCGGGGAGTAACGGGGGTGAATCTTCCCGCCAATACTCCGGGACACCCTTTCGGACGGGTGCAGGTAACGAGTACCACTCGAAGCCGAGTGGCAATGCAGGTAAAAGGGGGATTTGTTGGAATTTTAACAGAGGTAAATGTACGAGGCCCCAGGGGTCATGCAAGTTCAGACATGAATGTGGGGGGTGTGGGCAGCCATCCCATCCTGAGTCCATGTGCAGAGCCAAAAGGGGTGATAACGGTGGTAAGGGAAGCGCCAAACAGGTCTGAAATAGTCCGAGGGGCGCCTTTACCTACTCCGATTGATACCATGGCAATGATTCCTTGGCTTAGCGAATACCCGGATCATGATTCCGCTGGGGTTTTGCGAAAAGGGTTTTCATATGGTTTCCGCATCCCAGTGGGGAATTTTCAGGGTGTAGCAAACTGTAGGAATCAACTATCGGTCTTGCAGCATACGGCTGTGGTACAGGCAAAGATTGAGAAGGAGGTGACTCGAGGTCGTGTCGCCGGTCCATTTGATTTGCCACCGGTTGCTAACTTTGTTTGTTCCCCTCTAGGGGTGGTCCCCAAGAAGGACCCGGGTGAGTTTCGGTTGATACATAACTTGTCAGCCCCACGTGGTCTTTCTGTGAATGATGCGATAGACCCGGAAGTGTGTTCGGTGCGGTACGCATCTTTCGATGAGGCCGTCGCCATGTTGAATCGCCTGGGGCCCGGGGCGCTGATGGCAAAATCAGACATCGAGTCAGCGTTCCGGTTGCTCCCGGTACACCCAGACGATCAGCGTCTCCTTGGTTTCAGGTTTCAGGGTCGCTATTACATGGACAGATGTATGCCAATGGGATGTTCTATATCTTGTGCCTATTTTGAAAAGTTCAGTTGTTTTCTGCAATGGGTCTTCACAAAGAAGACGGGTTTTCAACATGTTATGCATTATCTCGATGACTTTCTGTTCCTGGGGGCAGCCGGGGATCCAGAATGTGGACAGGCTTTAAATGAATTTTGTGTCTTAATGAACCAATTTTGTGTGCCATTGGCGCCAGGTAAGACCGTGGGTCCCTCGACTTCCCTCGAGTTTCTGGGGATCGAGCTCGACTCGGTAGAAGGTTGTTTTCGATTACCAAGAGAAAAGGTGTTGAAATTCAGGGCATCCCTTGAAACATGTATTAGTGAGACTAAGGTAAAACTGCACCAATTACAACAAGTGGTGGGCCAGTTGAATTTTGCCCTGAGAGTAATGCCGATGGCCCGCCCCTTTTCCCGCTCGATTGCACAAGCCATGGTCGGCCTGAAGGAGGGTCATCACCGCACGAGGCTCTCGGCAGAGGTTCGCCAGGACATGCGCATTTGGTTGGCATTTCTGGCGGATTTTAATGGTCGAATTGTCTGGAACAAACCGGCGGTTTCCTCTGAGGAGCTGGGGCTTTGGACAGATTCGGCGGGGAGTATAGGTTTTGGCGCCATATTCGGCACACAATGGTCGGCTCAAAAATGGCCGTCATGGTGGCACGAGTGCGGACTGACGAGTAACATTGCTTTTCTCGAACTTTTCCCTATTTTGGTGGCCCTGGAAACTTGGCCTGAGGGGTTCCGGGATCACTCTGTGGTGTTTTGGTCTGACAACATGACCGTGGTTGAGTGTATCAATAGTCAGGCAGCACGTTGCAAATGGATGCTGAGACTGCTTAAAGAAATTGTGTTATTGTGCATGCAATTGAATGTGCTCTTTAGGGCAAGACATGTCCCGGGGGTACTGAACCAAGCTGCTGATGCGCTTTCTCGTTTCCGTATGCAGGCCTTTTGGGGTTTTCTGCCCACAGCGGACCCGGTGGCGGCACCCTTTCCCGAAGCTCTCTGGTCTCTCGGTGCCCCGAACTACAAAACCTCGTGGGAGAGAGTTTAGCACCCAGGACGAGGAAAGCATATGAAGGGGCGTTCCGTTCCTATTGGTCCTTTTTGGGTTCTGCTAGGGGGGAGTTATGGGACCAGGAAGAGCTTGTCGTAAAATTTTGCTGTCTTTACATCAGGCAGGCAAATCAGTAGCTACGGCCCAGAGGCATCGGGCTGCCATTTCCTTTATGGCAAAGGCTCATGGGATCCAGGACCCGACAGCGTCTTTCGTAGTACAGAAAGCGCTACGTGGGTGGCAACGCCTTGAGGGTCGCAGAGCAGATGCGAGGCACCCGATAGGTCTGGATAGGTTGGCCCTGTTATTATCCGTACTCCCTGCAACGTGTTCATCCCAGTATGAAACAGTGTTATTCCGAGCCGCTTTTGCGCTGGCATTCCATGGAGCTATGCGGGTAAGCGAACTAGTGGCGAGGAACAAGCAGGATACGATGGGGGGACTGTGCCGAGAACACATTCAGGTCAAGGGGGAGACGATGACTGTCTCGTTTGTCAGGTCCAAAACCGATCAGGGTGCGATTGGGGACTGCATAATCATACAGAGGTATCCCGGGTCTTCCATGTGCCCTGTTGTTTGCGTAGAGAAATATTTAGCGCAGAGGGTGGCATCATGGGGGGGGACCTTGTTGAGACACGCTGACGCCACCCCACTGACGAGGTTTCAGTTCCAGCGGGTGCTTGCGATGTCGATTTCGGCCGCAGGCTTGAACCCCGGCGAGTTTGGGACCCATTCCTTTCGGATAGGGGCTGCTTCAGAGGCTACAGCCATGGGTCTGAGTGTAGAAGAAGTAAAACGTGTGGGGCGTTGGTCCTCGAATTGTTATAAAAGGTATGTGCGGTTGCACATGTTGTGAAGCTGTAATGATGTACTCACGCTTCTTGTTTTTGTTTGGTTTTCAGTTGCGCAAGCCTACGAGGCGGGGCGGACTGTGCAGTCGACCCGACACCTGGGGACCAGCGGTCAGACATCACCGGCTGTGAAAAAGGAGGTGTGGGTCGTGGGCCACTCATACGTGAGGCGTGCCGCGGACGTATTCAAAGCAGGTGACATGATTCACGTGGCTGGGGAATACGGGTACAGTGTGTCCTTCTACGGAAAGGGCGGGCTCTGTAGTGACCAGTTTCAATCCTTTTTCGAGGGTTTGTTAGGGCGGACAAGGTCACCGCCGTCTATAATAATAGTCCATCTTGGGGGCAACGATTTGGTGGCCACTGGTAGACGACTTCTTCTTGAGGCAATGCTTTCCACAGTAAGTTGGTTGGCAAGAAGAGTTCCAGGGTGCACAATTGCGTGGTCCCATATGATCCCACGAAAAGTGTGGCGGGGGGCTATTTCGGTTTCTGCTCTGAATCATTCAGTAAGGAAAATAAATAACAAAGTGAGTAGATTGTTTCGTTCAAGTACACTGCATTCTGTTTCGCATGGTTGTATCAAAGGGGACAGTATGTATTTGGGGGATGGTGTTCATTTGTCCCGGGTGGGGAATGAGTTACTCATAGGAGACCTCATAGCTTGGTTAAAGAGTTTATAACATGACCTTTAGGCAGGAGTGGTTGTGGGGGGTCCGGATAGCCGGTCAACTATCCGGCCTGTGGCGGTAAGGTCATGATCGGTGAGCAGTAATTGGAAGATCCCTATGGGGGGGGCGTCACCCATTACGGATGGGAGCGCTCGGGGAGGTGGCCATTGGCCCCTCAACGGAGAGGCGGTCCCGTCTAAGGATAGGCCGCCGGAAGGAAAGGAAAGGTGGTCAAGGCCCCTTCCTGGATAGGAGGGGCTACGGGCCCTCCTGTGGAATTTCCCGGGGCCAGGACATCTGCGACGGCAGATGGGTAAGTTGTGTGGGGTTCGGGAGGGGGTTTACGCTACCTTTTAGACACCTCACATGAGTCCTCGGACGACCGTTAAATGGCGTCGAGTTCATTGGGGCCCCCGTCAAGTTCAAGGGAAATTGGTAGATGCACTTGAGGTACGCCTCTGTGCGGTTGGTCTCCTCACAAGTGAGGGTGGTATTTCTGGTTTAGGGATCTGACACCGGTTACGACCTTGCCGTTGGCCCTTAACGTTAGGATGTACAATTTCAAGTCAAATGTTTTGTAGGATGTTAGTTCGGCTAGGAGAACCTTTGTATTAGAGATCTGTTAAGGTTAGCCAAACATCGTAATGTGGAAATGAAATTGTACATAATATGAAACTGTTATTTTAATGTTTTGATTTTGTTTCATATTTTAATAAATACGGCCGGGAGGGTCACTCCCTCCCGCCTTCCAAAAGTTCAGAACCGTTTCCGGTTTCCCATCCTTGGGGATTGTGTTGAGAGGGGGTGGCGGGTATCTCAGCCATATGGAAAGGGGCGACCATTCGGTCCCCCCGAACGTATGGTGGAGTACCACGATCCCCCCGGGAAGCCATCTTGGGCGGGAGGCGAGTCTCGGCTGGTATGCCCGAAGCGGCGTAGCCGGGGCGCGCCTTTTCCCGCCCTGGAGTGGGTTGTCCTAGACACTGACGTGACCGGCCACGCCCTCGGAGGCAGGCGGGGGCGGGTTTACGCCCGCCCTGAAGACGGATAAAAGGAGCAACAAGCCAAGAAAGCATCCTCTTGTTCCTGTGCTCTGAAGCTGCACCTCCCCGCTGCACGTGAGCTTGAGACGGAACGAAGAGCCAATTTTGACCCACCCACCAGCCCCTGAGGACAGCTAGTTGTTTTGAATAAAGTTTTGATGTGGTAATTCTATTTCTTGCAGGTTGTGATGATTGTCGTGATAATTTTGAATATGCAATAAAGATGGTCACTTTCAGTATGTTTTGCAAATAAAGTATTTTGCACCAGTGTTGATCAGTAATCATGCTTGTAATAAGTTATAGTTGTTTTTGTAATTTAGTAATTTAGGTAGATTTGTCGTATTTATTGTCGGGCGGTAAGGTCATGATCGGTGAGCAGTAATTGGAAGATCCCTATGGGGGGGGCGTCACCCATTACGGATGGGAGCGCTCGGGGGAGGTGGCCATTGGCCCCTCAACGGGGAGGCGGTCCCGTCTAAGGATAGGCCGCCAGAAGGAAAGGAAAGGTGGTCAAGGCCCCTTCCTGGATAGGAGGGGCTACGGGCCCTCCTGTGGAATTTCCCGGGGCCAGGACATCTGCGACGGCAGATGGGTAAGTTGTGTGGGGTTCGGGAGGGGGTTTACGCTACCTTTTAGACACCTCACACGAGTCCTCGGACGACCGTTAAATGGCGTTGAGTTCATTGGGGCCCCCGTCAAGTTCAAGGGACATTGGTAGATGCACTTGAGGTACGCCTCTGTGCGGTTGGTCCCCTCACAAGTGAGGGTGGTATTTCTGGTTTAGGGATCTGACACCGGTTACGACCTTGCCGTTGGCCCTTAACGTTAGGATGTACAATTTCAAGTCAAATGTTTTGTAGGATGTTAGTTCGGCTAGGAGAACCTTTGTATTAGAGATCTGTTAAGGTTAGCCAAACATCGTAATGTGGAAATGAAATTGTACATAATATGAAACTGTTATTTTAATGTTTTGATTTTGTTTCATATTTTAATAAATACGGCCGGGAGGGTCACTCCCTCCCGCCTTCCAAAAGTTCAGAACCGTTTCCGGTTTCCCATCCTTGGGGATTGTGTTGAGAGGGGGTGGCGGGTATCTCAGCCATACAAGCCCATGCGTTCTCTATTGGGTCTACCACATTCCACACCCTCTTTTTCTGTCCTTTCGGAATTAGGGCAGGGACATATTGAGGATGCCCTTAACCTGGCCCCACTACTTCTTTGGGTGAAATTATGGCTGAATCCTAGTCTGACTCTAAATCGTAAAATTATTAGCGACTGTATGGGGAGAGATAGAGTCAAAGGCATAAAATGGCTGAAATATATTAAATTCGTAGCCACTCAATTGGGCCGCCCGGAATTGTATTGTAACCCGGAAAGGCTGTGTAAAGACGATGTTACTTGGATTAAAGTCCAATTTTTGAACTTCAGAAACACGCATCGTGAAGCCCAGGAAATTGAGAAAACTACAGTAAGGGCACACTACACAGTAATTTCTACCATGTCCATTCAGCCTTATTTGATGGTAGTGAATAGGCCATATCACCGGTGGCTACTGACGAAATTCCGTTTTAACCAGATGCATCTTCTTTTGGGTGAATATCTGAAATGGAATAAGCCTAGGGATAATGCTCCTTGTAAATGTGATGCTTTCACTGAGCAAGATTTGACACATTTTGTATTTTTCTGTCCCTTTTTTGTTGAGGGGAGGAAAAAATATATTTTACCACTTCTGAGGGACAAGGGGTTTAAGCAAGTGAAACCCGCTTTGTTGTTCCTACAACTCATGGAGACCCCTATTGTGATGTTTGGGGTTGCCAACTTTTTGGTAGCAGCAATGCGCGCCAAACGGCATAGATCATTGAATATTTCTATGACGGAATGTATTGTGTAATAGCCAAGGTTTAGATTAACTTCTTCCCTTCATGTGTTGTTCATTTTTTGCTTCCTGTTGTGTCTAGGCCCTCAGGTTGAAGTAATATGGTAATGAAACTACCTATAGAACTAATCTGATGGATTTATTAGGGTACATGAACTATTTTTAAAAAAAGCTATAATTGTTTCTGACTTTTTCCCACACAATTGTTCTTAACCGTTTTAATTGTTTTTAACAATTGTCTGTAACGTATTGTATAGTATTGTATCATAGATTTGTGTATGAATGTATATTCTATTATAAATGTGTGTGCAGTATACTTTTATGATTTTAAATAATCGAATAAAGTATTTTTGACTCTCTGACTCTCTTACGAAATTCTTACCTAGTGTTTTTACAACCCAAATTTTTGGGAAAATAATTGGCCTAGGAAGATTAGTGCTGTTAATAAAAGTTAGTCTGCTGTTAAGAGTTACTTTGTGAGTGAGGGTGATCAAGATAAAAAAAACTTGTATTTGTCATAGAGGTAGTGTAAGTGTATCACATAGTGAGTGATATCAGTATTACAGGAAATGTTGATCAAGATAAAGATAAAGGAAGAGGAGATTGTCTTTTTTTATTTTTTTATTTATTTATTCATTGGCAAATTCAGACAAACAAAACAAGTACACAAAAATAAACAATGCAGATAAGTACGATATGTATGGATTACAGCGTAGGAACATGTCATATGTTGAAGTGAGTAACCAATATAATACCTAAAGAATATAGAACATCCATGAATTAAAGATATCTTAATGGATTAAAAGTCAAAGCAACCCATAGCATATACTTTTTAAACATAACGAACATCTTTATAGTGCGAAATCAAACGCACAGTAGATCAAATAGTTAATAAGAAAAAAAAAGGTAAATAAGACGGGAAGCAAAAAGAAACACAGTATCAAAAACATAATCAAATATCCAACACTTGGTTTCCACTTTCAATATTATACCACCTAGTAATAGGCTCCCACAGCTGTTTCCCTATTGCCCTCATTTTCCTACCTCTTGTGGCATAAATTGCAATTTCTTGTTTATAGATGGCAATAAAACGACTAAAGCCACATATGAAAGGTAGGGGGCTCTGTATCTTTCCATCTAGCTGCCAAAATTATTCGAAGCACGGCATATCCCAGAAAGAGTACCGCCTGTTCTTCGCTGTTGTGATCCAAGGAATCATTATGGCCTAATAGGAGCAATGTTATAGAGTCTTTTATTCGATGCCCAAAGATTTGGGCCCAGTATTCCAGTATCATAGCTTTGACTGTTGCCAATGCAGGGCATTCAGAAAACATATGCAAGAGATTTGCAAGTGGTTGATTACATCTAGGACAGTTATCATCAGTCCTGAGCCCCCAAGCAAACAATTTGGCTGGCGTATAGTATAGGTTATAAATGGTTCTGTAATATTGAGCCTTTAAGTTAGAGGCTATGAAATACTTTGCTGAAAGAGTTAGTGAGAGATCTATATCTACATTGGGGTTAACTAATTTCGAGGCCCAGGATTGTTCCGTGCGCTCAAGGTCATCAAGGGCATTGGCCATAAACAACTGATATAGGACCCCAATTCTTGTAGAGTTTTTCCCTATAATATCCAGTAATGGTATATTATCTAGTAGAATTTTTGGTATAGTATTACAGATGCTGGATGAGATTTGATAGAATTTTAGAAAATCACGAGCGGGAATGTTGTATCTTTCTTGGAAAGACCCAAAGGATAGTGGAATACTGTTATCAAAAAAATCACCTATTGTTCTAATACCTAGGAGCTCCCACCTCTGAAATTTAATGTCGTTAAGAATGGGGGAGAAAATTTTGCATTGCCATAATGGTGTATATTTCGTAAATGTAGGAATATCCAGATGTTTACAAATAGCTTTCCATACTACTCGAGCGTCTAAAACTGTCTTTAATTTAACTTTTTTGTAGTATGATGATTCTACCTGCCTTAAAAACAGTCCCTTATGTTTCTCACCTAAGCTAAGCTCATATATTGATGGAATATATGGAGCTATAGAGGTTAAAACTCCAGGTTCAGCAGTCAGAAGAGGGTCCATATGTTGTATTAGTGTTGCCCAAAAATATAATCTCAAATTCGGTAGAGCTAATCCACCTCTATCTTAAGGGAGCGCTAACAGGGGAAGGGCCCGTCTTATTTTACCATAGCTCCACATAAACTTTGCAATAAGGGAATCTATAGACTTAATAAAGTGTTCTCCAGGCAGTAGAGGGATTGCTCTAAAAAGATAAAAAACCCGTGGGAATATGTTCATTTTAACATAATTGGCCCTGCCTATTATCGAAAGATGCAAGCTGTCTATCCTTCAAAAATCACTTTTGATTTTATCAATTAGGGAAGAATAATTTAATTCGCTAATCTTGATTACCTCCGCAGAGAGGCATACTCCTAGATATGTAGCCTGTTTAACCCTAAGTATACTTTCATACTGGGTGTTATTAGTGGCTAATACCACCGTTTTGTCTCTATTCAAAGAGTACCCTGAATACATCCCAAATGCCTGAGTGATTGTCTCAATTTCAGAAATTGCTTCAGACGGATTGGTGGTTATAACAGCGGCATCGTCAGCGTATGCCATGACTTTAGTGGAGAAAGACCCAGTAATAACTGGTTGAATTGTGGGTGAGGTTAATAACTTCTGAATAAGGGGATCAATATATAGGGCGAATAGGACCGGGGAACATGGGCAGCCCTGCCTTGTGCCTCTTTGAACCTTAATAAACTCCGACTCATCACCAGCTATAGAGATTTTGGCCGTGGGGTTGATGTAAATGGCTTTAATGGCTTTAATAAAGTTGTTTCCAAAATTTTTACTTTCCAAGATATTCCAAAGAAACTGCCATGATACTCGATCGAATGCCTTTTCGGCATCGAGGAGGATCATCGACATCTCGCCCCGTGGCGCCCATGATGTCAAACAGGGTTATGGCTCTCCGAGTATGGTCTAAGCCCTGTTGCCACGGGGACACAAGATGTTCGACGACCCCGCTCAGTCGGTTTGCAAGTATTTTAGCATATAGTTTTGAGTCGGAGTTAATCAGGGATATGGGCCTATATGAAGAAGGAAGATGAGGTGGTTTGCCCTTTTTATGAAAATTTATTATATTTGTTTGCTTCCATAACTCTGGAGGAGTTGTGTGGTATTGCACCCCAAGAAACAAATCAAGCAGGAAAGGGGTTATTTGATTACCAAGGATTTTATATAGATCCAATGGGATTTTATCCGGACCCGCCGCTTTACCATTGGCCAACTCGGCTAAAGCAATCTCCACTTCAGTAAGCGTAATTTCTCTATCCAGATTAGCCTTAGTCTCATCATCAATAGCTTTATGTAAAGCCTGATCTGGAAGACAATTATTTAAGAATGTTAATATTTCGTTATTAGGATGTGAGATATCACTATCATAGAGTTTTTGATAATACTTTTGGAATACTTTAACAATCTCTTTAGGAGTTGTATGCTCATTACCCTCAAATTCGATCTTCTTAATACTACCCAGTGATTGTTTTTGTCGAGTACGTAATGCTAACTGCTTCCCCACATTTTCTCCTGATTCATACAGTCTAGCCTTATTAGCCTGATAAGTTTCGGCTGCTTTTTGAATGAGCATACTATTGATCTCATTTTTTAGGATCATTATTTTGTTTAAAGTTTTCCCAGGATCTAAGGTAGAATCGACTTGCCCTCTTTGAGCCTGATTTATTTGGGAGGCATGATGGGTCTCGAGATTGGAGAGTTCTTGCATCAGTTGTATATTAATCTGCTTTTCCTTCTTTGGTTTATTAGCTACAAATGAAATAGTTTCTCCCCTCAATGCTGCTTTAAAACAGTCCCATACTACTAAACGGGATGCACTAAACTGGTTACAATCAAAAAAAGACTGAGCCCATGATTTAATATAGGTTATATATTCCTGATTAACCAGTAACCTCCTGTCAAAAGTCCATTGGGTCGTTGGTTTAACCAAGTTGGCAGTATCGAAGATGAAGGTCAGCGCATTATGGTCGGATATTGTTTTCGGGGATTTAGTTATTTCTATAATGTCCCCCTCCTCTATAGATGACATAATATAATCGATTCGGACGTACTTATTGTGGGGGAAAGAAAAGTAAGTAAAACCATCTGCATTTGGCCCCCGGAGTAACCCCCAGACGTCCGCTAGATTATGACTTTTCATCATCTGACCTAGTGCGCTGTATACCTTCGGTATACGCCCTTTATAATTTAAAGATAGGTGATTCCCTATGGGCAGCCCTATATCAATATTAAAATCCCCGCAAAGAACCAGAGAGCCAGACCAAGAGGCCAATTCAATTTCGAGCTCCCGAAAAATATCAGGATCGTCTAGATTTGAGCCATAAATTGCACAGATAGTAATACCCACCTGTAGCTGAATTATGACCCATCTACCATGTTTGTCGGCCAATTTACGAATTGGGTAGCCTATTATAGGTTTAGCTAAGATGGCTACCCCTCTGGTTTTGGATGTTTGGGATGTAGTTACCATTAGATTATAACCAGGTAATTTGAGTAAATCTCTGTCAGCATACGCTATATGTGTCTCTTGAAGGCATATTATGTCAACTGGGTTTTGACGTGTTAATTGAAATAACTGGGCCCTTTTATTTTTATGATTGAGTCCTGCCACATTCCACGCGCATAAACTTATTCTCCCCATTTATTAGCATGAGAATCTAACCCAGAGAGAGGCAAGATGGCGGCGGCTCACTAGACCGCTGTGAGACACTCTCTCGTGCCGAGCCTAACTAATGGGCTAGGAGAAGGGTCAGGACCTTTTTGCACTCACTGAGGCACGATGAAAGTAATACAAGCGGTTACAGCGACAAACGACATCAGAAAGTAATCGAGCTGAAATTACTGTGGCATACAAGGTTTAAAGAATGAAGAATGAGTGGCGCCTACCTTGAAGCATCAGGAGACTCGTCATTCTCACCGGTGCAATCGTGGCCGCTACTCCACTGTATCGCATCAGCCCTCGGCCTTACGGTGTTAAGGCTCTTTTTCCAACTTCGTGCCAGCACAGAACCTTCTGGCGTTCAAGACAAGCCCAGAAGTGCCCCTGTTAACGACCTTAAACTACAGAATACGCAGATGGCTCCGAAAAATGCTGCAGCGGTGGCAGCCGCCTCAAAGACCCGGGCAGCCAAGCAAGCGCTTCGTGACCAAAAACTAGCAGCAAGGCGCGCTGGCTCCCTGACGGATGAAGCCGTCGGCTCCGATGGGGGACAGGCTCAGGCTCAGCCCCAGCTGAAACAGCACAAGGCAGCAAGAATCATCAATACCCCGGGTCCGGGTCCCTCCATTGTGGATCTGCTTCGAAAAACGCCGGCCGGAGCTGCTCCCTCCCCCTCCCTTCATCACGCAACAAGCGGACCGCTGATTGCAGCGCCGCTCGCAATCCCGGCGGCGCCTTCCAGCACGGATTCGTTGGTGTCAGCAGCAGCCCGTTCTGAGCCACTCGAGGGAGCAAGCTTCACAGTAAGTCTTCCAGCTACAGCTGACCTGCCCATACCGCCGCAATGCTTAGCAGCCGTAACAGAAGCCCCAGGGGGCTCCACCGTAGAGACAGCGGCGGGGGAAAAAACTTTGGCAATACCGGCACAAACACAAGCACAAGCTTTAACAATAGTAGCGGGGGCAAATGTGCCGATTCAAGAACCAGGCTCAATAATAGCTGAGCCTACAGCACCTACAACTACTATAAATGAGTCTCTGCAAGCAGGGGTTATACAACCGAAGCTACAATCACAATCACAGTCACAGGCTGAAACTACACTTGCCCCTACAATTGGCACAAGCAACATAGCTAATATGCCCAACCAGCCACGTTCTGAAACGCATTTTGCACTACTTAATCTGGCTAACGTGGGGGGCAACTTAACATCGCCCTCTCTAGTACAAACACTGGTTCAGGCACAAGGCACTCCTGCATCAACCACACTAGTGGAGAAGGAAAATGAAGAAGGGTCAACATCGCTTATACCAGACTATATTGGTGGAGCTGGGATCGCTTCTGACACGGACTTGGAGCCATTAGAATTCTATACTATTTCTGAAGGCCGCGAGGACCTAGGATGGCACCATGATTTAGATTAGATGAAACTACATTGGGAAGGCATACAGTGATTAAAAAAAAAAGAAGCCATCACGGCGCGGCAGGTCCCCACCGGGAGTGTGCTCCTGCAACAACCTCCAGCTCTCAGGGGCCCTCTTTCTTGAAGGAGCAAAACACTACCTTCACTGCGGTAATGGACACGGTGCTGCAGGCGATCGCATCCCACAGGGAACAAACCTCTAAAGATGGCCGGAAAGCTCAGCAAGCTCTACAAAAGGTACAAGGCGTGGTACGTAAGCTCTCCAAAACAGTGGCGGCCTCCAACGCAAGAATGGCTGATATGGAAGATCGAATAGTGGTTAACGAGGCTGAAGCAACTGTGGTGAAAGAACAGGTTGATGCCCATGACGCAGAACTGACTGATGTAAGGTGGAAGCTCGAGGAGATGGAAAATCGCATGCGCCGCAATAACCTCCGAATACTGGGGGTTCCGGAGAAAAGTGAAGGGGACAACATACGCGTTTTTGTGATTCAACTCTTTGAAGATACATTTCCCGAGTTATCCTCATGGAACTGGGAGCTAGAAGTTCAGCGTGTCCACAGAACCCCGGCTACATTACGGGCTGTTAACTCGCAAAGCAAATATCCTAGGGCGATACTGGTTTAATTTTGGTGACTTTCTGTTACGTCAAGCTATTGCAGAGAAAGCGAGGCCTGATGCTCATCGGTCTCGAGGCGACATTTCATACTTTGTTAGGCCGGATTTTTGCCACACAACTGTGGAGCGGAGATGGCGGCTCCGACAGTTAATTAAACCCTTTCTGGACAAAAAGGCCAAGGTTTATCTGAACAACCCTGCCACACTCAAAGTTCTGTCTAATGGTCAGGTAAAATTCTTTACCTCTGAAATCAAAGCGAAGGCCTTTTTAGATAGCCTGACCTAAGTATGAAATAATAATAATACTTTTCATCAAGAACTTTAATCACAGTGATTATTATGATTACTATATAACCCCCGGACGGTCGGTTAAGCTTAATGACATAGGAGGAATAAGTACATTTAATAGAATTATGAAGTCCTAAGCTTGATACTAACTCCTATTACTTCTGATAGTCACCTAGAATATGAATATGTTGTTTCTATCACTGCTCCAATGATTTATTGGTTAGCACTTATGGGTTCTCTTTTCGGCTCAGTGGGTACCATAGGGCCCTAGATTGATTATTCTATTCTAGAGTTATCTGTCTCCTGCTTTATACCTCTCTGATAGTCCGCACATGTGTTATTAGGTGAACATGGAAGTAACAATATGGCCCGGCACAGGGGTGTCTCTCCATCACTACAGACTCTAGCTAGCGTCTATATGCCTCAAAGGGTGGTGTGTGGGGGGAGGGGGTTGGGGAGGGGCTTGGGGAGGGGCTCGAGGAGGGGTATGGTGGGTAAGGGAGGGAAAGGGGGGGGGAAATGCAACAAAAAAAATTGGCAAATTCAGTCGCAAGTTAAGATGCACAAAAAGATCATGGTATGATGTGAACCAATATAGTCTAAACAAAAGATGAGGAGATTGTCATCAGCATACCACATGATGTTGAGATCCTGATAGCTTACTGGTTGTTTAAGGTTCTATGTAGATGATAAATAGCATCGGGTGGAGACATAACTATTGTTAGATGATAGAAAATATGTTGGAGGTTTTGATTCAGAAGGTTCGGAAATGGAAGTTTAAGAGTACTATTAAGTAATTTCCAAACAAAGGACTTTCCATATACTATTTGGCCATGTGGAATAGTATGTCAATCAAAAATGAGTATTAAGGGTAAATGTTGTTAATATATGTTTATACATAACTTTACTTTGAGAGTATAAAAAAGAAGTAAGAATATTTTATTAGTGTGTGATTGTTGTTATTTATGTAAGAAATTGCTGTTTGGAAGAAAACATTTAAGATATGTTTTTTTCTAATTTGTACATTATTTATTGAAACGTTGTATGGGTTTTTTAAACACAATCTTTTTTATTGTGTTTTTTTTTGCCCGCTGTCATATGATGAGTAGTATTGAACTCACTGTTTTTAGTGAAATTCAATATATTCTGAGAACAGCAAAATAAAACATATAACATATTGTACAAGTTATTTTGTATTGTGAAATATATATTATAACTCAATTGTTTATTCTCTTCCACAGATATTACATTTATAAGGTAAGTACGACAATCTAAAAATACTTTTTCATCATTTTCTTACTTTTCTTTCTGTCTATCCTTTCTTCAGTTTCTCTCTTACTCCTTTACCTTTCCTCAACTTACTCTTCTTCCCTCATTGTACTTACTCCCCTTCATTCACCTTTACACTCCTTCTTTCACTATCAGTACTCTTCCTTCACCTTCACTCATCTTGTCCAACTCTCTCATTCCCCTGTCTGTCCATGACTTGTTTTTTTATCTTCCTCCATCCCTACCCTTGTCTTGCTGTATCGATCAGCCTGTTTTCACTGTCCCCTTACTCTATTTCCGTCACTTCATCCTTGAGTGACCTTCACTCACTTCACTTGTTTCACTTCATCACTCCCTTTAGTTCACTCCCCTTTCTTCCATCCATCTGTAAGTCTAACAAATAAAAAAATACTTTCTCATCACTGTCTAACTTTTCATTATTTATAAGGTAAGTATGAGAAACAAAAAATAGTTTCTTATCACTCTCTTATTGTGACAGAATAACTGCCTCACTCTTTCTCAGTCCCTTGCTCTCCCTCTCTCTCTCTCTCTCTCTCTCTCTCTCCCTTACACTTAATCTTCTTTCCTTTTGTAGTGTAGTTCCTAGTTTCCCACTAGGCCCTGCGCATTGGAATAACATAAACAGTAGTATCGACGTAGAAGTGCGGATCTTCCAGGCCTCTACTGACTATGCTAAACTTAATTGGGTGTGTTACCAACTAGCTCAGAGGTCACTGGAAACTTTCTTCTCTGCATAGGAAGTGATCAGCTTCCCTGGCACAGACAAGAAGGGATTCAGTTTTCCAACAACCGTGCAACATGACAACTTTGCTCCTCAGATCAAGAGTCAATCTCTAGGGTCGTGTGAAACAATAGACAGGTATTTCACTCAGTCAGGTTAGTGCAGATTACTTTCACGACATGTAGAGAATAGAGAGACGGGCGTTTGTCAATAAAGGGTTAACATTTATTGAACAGTCTTTCTTCTCGTACTAGAGAAATGTATTGCCACAATTGCAAGACTTGTTATTATAAAAAGTACGTACAGTAAGATAAGTATTGCGAGATAATACTGTAAAAGCATTGATATGGTTTCTTAGCCATATAATGGTTTAAAAGTAATAAAACATATATACAGTCATATATACATTAGGCTAACATACTCAACTGGTGCTTCTAACTACGCCTACCCCAGTGTGCCTGACCTAAGCCTAACACGTGGAAGGGGAGTAAGTAAGTAGCTTTAAGTTAAGTTGGTTTTGCCAAGGTTTGCTTCAAGAATTCTCTTCTAAGGGTTCAGTCAACACCATACCTCTGAATAGAATGATGGAGGTCTGGTATCTCCTTCAGGGGAAACTCTGTATCCCAGTCACCCGCGAGGGCAGACTAGAAACGCTGGAGCTGGATTTCTCAGCAGAAGAAAGGCAGCGTCTCTCTTCAGCGCGTCGAGGAGGAGGAGGGGGGACAGCGTCCGCGGGCAGCTTGGCATCTGCTGGGCTCTTCGCAGAGGGACGGCTGTTCAGCTCCTAAGCTTACCACACCATCGTTCGCGCTTTAGCAGCGATAATGGTATCAGTAGCTTCACCAACAGCAGCGGGGCAGCAGCAGCATCAGCGTACTGCATACAGCATACAACAGCAATGGGACACCAGCAATTGCTTAAGGCAACGTTGGTAGTATTTATACCTGACAGGTGCCTGGTTTGACGCAAGTTTGCTGGACATAAGACGTCAATTAAAGATGTCACTAGGAAGTGATAGCTATCAGTTGCTCATTAGAGTTCCATTACTAATCAAAACACAGCAAGCGGGGATTTTCAGGTTTGCTGAGTTTTTATCTTGTTGAAGAACTCGGAGTGTTAATCTAGGAATATCAGATAGTGACTTCTGCTCTGTCATTGCACTAATTGGTTGCAAAGGAAGTGGCAGAGAACTATTCTGGAATGTGGCTCTGTTCATGTGAGGCCAGAGATGACTTTCTGAATATCGCACTTGAACGGTTATGCCAATATAGGGAATACATGGATTTATAGCCGAATAGGGGCATAAGGTCACAGTATCGATCAGGAACCTAGATAAACACGCAACACCCACTCCACGTTTTCAAGTCCATCAAATTACTAAAACTAGAGCAATAGGATGCATGTGTAACATTGCCCACCCCAAAATACATAAATGCATTCGAAATAGGCGTATATTGTAATACGTGAAATTTAGGTACTGTACGTTTTTGAAGCATAGAAATCATTCAAAAATTATTGCATATGAAATCAATGAACGATTATGCAAAAAGAATTACACATGAAATATCTCTGAAACAGAAGAAGGGCGAGATAAATCATCACATATAAATGCATTGCAATAACATGTGCTAGAGGCTGATGTAAGTTTGTTATGTCTCTAGATGTGTGTAGAAATAGAAGTTTGAAGCTTCTGTTCTCTAAGAATAGTTTTTACGTTAAGCAAAGAATTGTTTGTGCCAAAAAAGGGTCAATATTAAAAAATGTTCAATTCAAAAGAATTAATGCTTGAACGGGGAAATAGAGTTCCAACGCTTTTAGTTGATCAAAACTGAAGGCCGAATTCAGAGTTCATGGGAACGCTGTGTGTCGGAAAGCTTCTCAAAAGTTATTGTTTCTGTACGGGTGAGAACATCGTATCAGACAGGCTCTCAAAGAATTGGTCTACAAAATCAGGTGACAGTTCAACCAAATTCGATAGTGCTGTAACTTGGCAGGTGTGAGAATGATTGCTGTCATCATAGTTAGGATCAGCAATGCTCACAGAAGGTCGTACCTGGGTGATGTTGCTTTTGTCACTCGCTCCACTGTTACCACCTAGTCATAGTACAGGAGTCTCAAGGAATGCCGTCATCAGGATTGGTAGCCGCTGGGGACAACAAAATGCGTGAGCCGTTATCGGACTGAGCAAAGTATCGACGTCCATTGGTACTGCGGATGGAAGTGAAAGACAGATGTCCAACACGCACTCATCTCCGCATAGCATACATCGAAGTACCGGTAAGATACAGTTCTGCCATATAGGTCTGAATGAAAGGAACCAGGTCATGTTTAGATCTCTCAGCCTGGCCAATCCAAGGACGTTAGTTATCCTGTCCCGGTAGCGCATTGCTAGGATTGTCTCTTCCATTCCCATGGGAGCTATGTCTGAGCTTTGGCTTGCCATAACGAAGCAGGAGGGTCAAAAATAAAATCCCTGCTACAAGTCCCAAAAATAGTGGTATGCCTCCAAAAACAGAGTGGACAAAATTAGGAACGATTCCCAAAATTGCTTGAAAAGGTGTTAGCAGTCCCGTAAAAATCGTCTTAAATATGCCTGGGATGCCTACGGCACTAGACATGTTAAGGAGTTGGCTGAGCATTTCTACGAAATGCACGGGGCAATTTGTTGATAAAAGTTCATGAACTTCAGTAGCTGTCCTTGCAACTAGAAGATCATACGTCTCTTTTGATGACGTTATAGGCACTGTTGTCTGCAAAAGCACAGACTTCATTTTGCTTAAAGTATCAATTCGTATAGAATAGAGATTCAGACGAGGCCAGATGGGAGTCACTGTGTCTGCAGGCCCACTCGGGAACAATGCCTGCATACAGCATTTGACCATGGATGTTACGCTTACTAGATAACTTTTCCCTGGCACAAGGCCACAACATCTGTGATCCGTTCTAAGAATGTAACTCCCGTTTGCGAGTTGCATAAAGAAGGGCTCTATCTGAGTTGCAGGTGTGACAAGCTGGTGGCATGAAAGGTTGTTAGAATTTCCATCACATGCTCCGTGTAAATTAATACCCTGACACAAAAGTATACCGCTTAGTGAATGTTTACAATTTTCACCACTAAGAAATACATTTTTGTCGCTGTCACTATAGCAAGAATGTGTGTATGGTAATTTCCATTCTGATTTTACATATCCTTTACCCAATTGTTCCTACTGGCCAGTAGGTATGTATTCAAGGCACTTTTTAAATCGGAAAGTTGTTATCGGAATAGTGATAATTCCGTGTATTATCCATTCAACGACAGGACTCTCTGACATTGTCAATGGTAATCTCTCAAGTTTTTCGATGCTCAGGATTGTATAGTCTGCTCCTTTCTGTGCCAAACTGATCTGTTTATCAGTAAGGTTAAAAATGGAAAATAATGACGTTGTGTTGATTAAACGCCAAGGCACATAGCCTGAACGAAGATTTTGCAGCGTCCAGCCTAATTGTATAATAGAACGTAATTGAGATTGGCCATGTTGTAACATTAGCAAGTCTCTATCTATCACATCAAAGGCAGAGGATACAATATTGTCCAACGAATATATTCTGGAAGACAGAGTCATTAACCCATTGTCTACTACAGAAAGTGATTTATCCAAATTAATACGATCAATTTCTCGTATTTTTTCAGCTGTTTCAATTTGTTTGACTTTCCAAGCCTCGTTGTACGCAGCATAGATACTGGTCGCTATGAAACGCTTTTGACACTGTTTGCGTGGTCCAAGAATGAAATCGCGCAAATCAGCACCATCTTTTAGTAAAGGCAAGTGTTGCTTAATTTCAGCCAGTGTCGATGATGTTAGCCATTCAAGGCAGAGTTTCCCTACACTGTATGTTGTTATTATCCCTGGATGTTGTCTCTGGGAATATCTCGGGTCTAGTCTGGTCATTTTTAACCCCTGTGTTTTATTCAGGAATCTATCTTGACAGCTGTTTGTGTCAGTAGGCCAGATTAACCACTTTTTCCAATCAGGATGTGTTCTGTTAAAATGTAAAATTTGTGACACGTCTAACTCAATATCTGCAGTTATATTTTCAGGCATTGGCTTTGGTATAGACGATGTTTTAAGGTCTTTGATCTTAGCTAGGCCAAGACAGGATGTTTGGTGTATTGTGTCATTTAAAAACATCATTTGTTCTGGTATCATGCAGGTTCTGAATAGTGCTTCAATGCCTTGTACCTGCCAATCTTTTGTACCCCAAATTGTTTTCGTTTCAATGTTATTTTTCCAATAATCAAAACCAAATGTCATCATTTTGTCATAAAATGCTTCTGAATATATCAATTTAGAATGTGTCAGCATTGTTTTCATTCCTGTTTTATCTAACAGTTTGTAATAAAACGTTTCTGCATCATTAGTGTTAAACCCTGAGAAGTATTTAAATTTCTCAAAAAACGCTTTAGAACTGCTTTTAGGTGGTGTAGCACAATGTTCCCATTGATTATACATAAAAACATTTCTAGGCTGTGCAGATTTATGCAAGTAATGATCACCATAGTGTGTGTAGCAGAATAACTGCTCATAACTAGATGAACCTTGTAAATAATCATGATCTGTAAATCTAGCTGACATTACTAAATCGGACATCATGTCATTAATACTGTTAAAGTCCCAATCATCAGAGAATGTACTCGGTTTTACAAAGTCACTTAAGGAAACCTTCAGTTGATGAGGATACTTCAGGATTTCGACCGGACCATATATCTCATAGTCAGTTTTCTCCCATACTACCCCACCAGGTATTGGAATTGCTGTGACATTTACTGTTGACAGTTCTCTTTTCTTCACGTGGGATGATCTGTGTGGTTTCAGGACTAGGTTGATGTTCTGACTTGCTGTGTCCATTGTACTATATTTTCCCTCAATGAACTTTCCTAAACAAAGTACCATGATGAGCCAAAGCAGGAGGAAAAATACACCTAGACCGAACCAGAACTCTAACCAAGGGGAAATAAGGTAGATTTCCTTCAGTTGATGAAAGAGTTCCGTTGCTTTTTCTTTAAAAGTCTTTTTTGTTTCTGGCATCACTTCGGGGTCGTTTTGATCTTCAGAGAAGTTGTCGAAGTTGATGAAATAACCAGAGGCAGTTCTGTCAATTGATGGGATTGCTCTTTCAATCTGTCTTTCGGTAGCATTTTCTGATGCCACATTAGTGTAGACTGGTGTTGTTTCTTGACGAACCGTTTCAACCTGTGTTTCAAGAGGCACGAGTTCCATGGCATTATTGCATAGTCCTTCATTGTGCACTGCAGGCTGATAGAATGTGATGAGTCTTTCAGTTTGAACCTCTTGGATTGTTGCAAGTTTGGGTATTCTGTTGTTTCTTGGGAGTCCACTGGGCCTACTGTTGATTATAGGCCACATGCTTGTGGTTTTACCAGGTCGATAGACACGACTCTGTTCTCCTTTTTACCAGCAAGGGGCGGTAGTACAACTGATCTTGTTCCGGTGACTGCCAAGACAGGTACTGCTTTTCTGTAAGAAGGCCCAAATTCCTTCTTCACCGCGATCTTTTCTCTGACTAGATCCCCAATCTTTGGAATCCAGACAGGCCTTGCTGGGGCTGTTGCTTGTGGTGCCTCGTCAGTGGTAGATGGCTGTTGCTTTAACTTTATGTTGCTTAAGGATTTTCTTGTTTCATTCAGTTCCTGTAAAACAGCCAAACGATCTTTGATGTCAAAGTCTGTTGTTTTTTCTTGTACCACTGATATCTGACTATCGAGGTCCTGAATGTTCATTCTAATTCCGAACAATAGTTCGTATGGGCTGAAATCTTTTAGAGAATTTCTTGGCAAGTTATTAAGACTAGTCTGGACACTTATTAAATGTTTGACCCACCCAGCGCCTGAACCTAATACTTTCGCTGTTATAGATCGCTTTATGTCCCGGTTTTTTCTTTCAACCACACTATTCCCTTCGGGGTGCGACGGACAGGAATACCGCAACCCAATTCCCATGCTGGCCATAGCCTCCCCATAAGCTCGAGAGCTGAAAGCAGGACCCTGGTCAGAATGGAACGTGGTAATTGCGTATATGCCGATATGGACTCGCAGATCTCTCTTATACAGTTCTAGCGTCAGCCGAGCGCAGGAGGCTACATTATTTAAGTGTGTTTAGCCTTAACTGTGTACAATGGGACGCGCTTCTCTTCTTTGATTGCGCAGATAGACCGCCTTATGCTGTCTAGCAGGGATCCTGAAACTACACTGGCCTGTTCATTACTGCGATCTCTGTTGCAGTCTTCACAATTTTGAGCAAAACATTGAATATCTATGCTCATTCCTGGCCACCAGTACTCTGATTGTAATTCTTTCAGAGAATCCTTAATTGTTTGGTGTCTCAGACCCAACCCCAAGTGTGCTTCCAGTAAGAGGAAGCCCCTCCTGCTCCTGTTTGGAATTACTCTGTCTCCCACTCCAGGGATTCGAGCAAAAGGAACGGAGTTTGCATCGATTATGTATGCATAATTGAGTGGATAGTTTACGGGTAGTGCTGCACAGTCGCCTTTTACGGTCGTTTTTACTGCCAGCATGGTTTCCCCGTCTATGTATTTTTCTGTACGCTTTTTTGTGGCTACGGAAGCCGGTTTAGTTGCTTCCGCTGTGGCTGTATTAGCCAATGAATTCCCTGCAACGTGAACGCCATCACGTTGAAGACTCTGTGCGTGTACCACGTGAGTCTTTTGTAGTTCTTTGTGTAAAAGAGCTACCTGTTTCCAGAGCAATTTATGCTTTATTGTGGCACCTGTGTCATCTTTGTAGTCGTTTTCAATCCACCTCTGCTGCTTATTGTTGTAAGAGTTGACGCAAAAATGAGAATCGCACACGATAAGTGTCGGGAATTCACGTTCTGCATTTTCGAGCGCCATCTTTAAACATCTGATTTCAGTTCTCTGAACCGAACAGTTTCTTACAGATTCAGTTTTTGTTACTTTCGGTCTGAATTTACCGCACAGCCAACGACCTTTAATGATCGCACATGCTGCATCGTAGGATTTGCTCTCTACGTTGAAATGCTGTACAAAACTATCTGTATAGATTATACAGGCGTATTGAGGGAGAGGCAGAATTTCGATTGGCAGAGGATATTCTTCTTCATACTCTAAATCATTCAGTTCTTCGAATTGCGGGGCGAAATAGTATTTCACGTCTTCCGCTCCTAGAGAATCTACACACTGTATCCATTTCGGATCCAGTGACACTGTAGGCAGGTTTACTGGGCTGAATAGCGCCTCGAAGGCGGATTCCGCTGTAAGGATATTAATCCGTTTGCCGTGTGCTAGTTCTCGGTCATTTGCTAATGCGATTTGCACTGCTTTCACAGTTCTTTCTGTGTGACTGAATGTTTTTTCTGCTTGTGTGTACAAGTGAGATTTAATTGAAATAGGTACCTTTTCACCCTCATTAGAGGTCATGTACGTGAATCCGCATCTTCCTGGGATGACTCGGATTACAAGATCGCGTGTGTTGTCACGTGTATCTAATTTAGTTTTTGCTAACATGTCTGTTTGCAGTGATCTCAAAATTTCTGTGTGTTTTTGAGTCCAATTGATTTGTTTAAAATCAGGTTTTATTGGTTCGTAGAGAGGTTTAACCCTCTCTGCATAATTTAGAATGTATGTTCTTCCGAAATTCAGAAAACCTAGTATGGATTGTAAATTCTTCAGCGTTTTTGGAGCTTGGAGTACAGCGCACTTCTCTAAGAAGTTGTCCGCTAGGCTTTTCCCTTCACTTGATAATTCGTACCCTAAGAATAGTACTGTCAGATGGGCAATTCGAGACTTTTTAAAGTTGAATTTGTAACCCTCTGCTGCGAACCCAAGTATAATGGTGTTCACTCTTTTCAAGTGAGTATCCAAGTCGTCGTCTGTGAGATAGATATCATCTACGTAAGATAATGCCTCATCATCATAGATTTGTAGTAACTCTGTTACCCTAGCTGAAAATAGTCCTGGGCTGTTCTTGAACCCCCGTGGGAGTCGACAGAATTTTTCTGCGACCCAAATGCAGAGAAAGCGGTCAAATATCTGCTTTCTGGTGCAATGTTTTGACAAAAGAAACCATTAGATATGTCTAATGTCGTTTTATATTTTTTCCTAACTATGTTATTCATTAGGGCTGCACTATGCGAATTTTGTACTGCAAATGTTTTGCAACACGAGTTAAGGTGTCTGTAGTCCAAAACTAGACGATATGAATTGTCTGGCTTGGAGACAGGAAACAAAGGATTGTTCATTTGAGAGGTGCATGTTTCAATCACCCCCTGGTACTCAAGTTGATCTAAAATCTCCCTGACTTGTTTTTTAGCTTCTTGCTTAATGGGATACTGCCGTTGGGCAGTTGGTTCACTTTTTAATTGGATTTTGTGAGGAGTTGAGTCCTCATCCCATCCTGCATGATTTTTATATAATGCAGGTGCCTGGGCTACTGCCCATTTCCTTGCATAAGTATATTTTTTGTGAATCGGAATGTGATTCGAGAAGGCAGGCATAATCATTTCTTCGCCACGAGGGCACTCCCTGACAAACTCTGGGGGCCAATCTTTTTCAGCTAACAGAATATCATAGCCTTTTGAGAGCTTATCCCAAAATAGACCCTTTATTTTCCTAGTCTTATCACCCTCTATACGCAATGTTATTTTGTATATTTTATGGGGCTCGCTAAGTCTGGTGTCGGCAGTTTCAACCTGAATGTATTCATTCGTGTCCACTGTCTCCAGATGACTCATCAAGATCTTGCGCGCTATACTGATTTCTGCTGCACTGTCCAACATTGTCAATGCCCACTTCCCGTTTTTCAACTGTGTCCTCAGTATTCTCTGCATGGTTGATTACTCTAATACTGGCTACCTTCTTTTTCTGAAATTGAGATTTTTTACTCTGAGCAGGTTCCTTGTCTTTGGACTTGGTGTGCTCTCCTGGGTCTGACCGTCCTCTTCTTTCCGAATTCTGTGGAAAAGATCGAGAGGGACGTGTATCAATACTTTGATATCTATCAGGTTTTTTCAAATTATCCCTATTTCTAAGGTTATATCTTTTCTCAGAGGGCTCTCTCTGGGGAGACTGGTGTTCTCGAGTCGGAGTTCTTTCCCTCCGTTGAGGAGACCTTCCTCTGGACTGGAAAACTTTTTCCTTGGGAGTGGATTGTTTATTTCCATCCCAGCTCTTTTTAGGAGTGTTTGAATTATTTTTAATAAATAATTTTTCAGGATTTTCGAGCAGTTGGGGCTTTACCGGTTTCCCACCCAAGCTGTCTCTACCTAATTCTTCATAGCATTTTTCTATGATTTTTGCAAGCTCAACTGGCTGATCTTTTATATCTGTTTCCTTCAACTTCTGGCGAATCGCCACAGATGCTGCTTCTCCTTTTATATTGGCTAATAATATAGCCGAGACCTGCTTGAAGTCTTTCAGTAATTTCATACCTAGAGTTAAAGCGGGCTCTGGACCGTATTCATTTTGAATCTGTTTTAGCACTTCTGGTATTACCGCCATAGACGGAACACCGTGTGTTTTTGTGCAAATGGAAGCAAAGACTGTACCCCAAGTGTCGCAGTCCTCCACGTGTGGTGCGATTCCCATAGGAAGGCAGATTGTCAAGATTCTGTGTTTCTCTATAGGGGTAGTATCAGGAAATACTGCCTCTATTTGAGTGATTTTCTGTGCTAACCAGAAAGGAATTTGTTCCCGTTTTACGGGTGTTTTACCAAGACATGACTGTATGTTCTGTGGTGTGATTTTATTAGTGTTCCCCTGATGAGGGGTCAGCTGTGGTACATTAACAGCTGGTTGGACTGTTGCAGTCCGCATTACATATTGGACTAATTGCCTATGTATTTTTATTAATGTTTTTAGCTGTACTAACAGCTCTTCTCTAGACATTTTTGCAATGTCCGGATGTGGTGTGTAGCTGGCTAGAACCGGCCACGTTGCTCCTGGTCTACCTAGTGGACCGAGCCTAGTTATGTGATCATTATGTTTTAGGGCGCCGTTAAACCAGAGCAGGTGCTCTTGAAATTTAAGTGGAATTTCAATCTCCTCGAAAGGAGCGTACTCTTCCGGAGGTTCCTCTATTTTGTAATAGTGAAACTCTTTTGTTGTAGCGTTTGCTGCTGGAAAATTTATCCATGAATAGAATACCTCTGTCTGCCGATATTCGTGAGCCTCTATCATGAAAATTACTGTACCACCTTGTGGTGTCAGTCCGTTCTCTATAAGTTTTAAAGTTATAGATTTTCTTAAATGTACCGGGATGATTATTGCATCCGGGTCTGTGTGTTCGGGACCCTGCTGAGTCGCATCTGCTGCGGCCCCAGTGGTTCCGTTTTCTCCTGGCATTGTTAAAATGCAAGGTTTGCAGAGTTGGTCTCCAAGGAGACAAAGATTAGGTGCACAATATTTTGGAACACTGTATCCTTCAACGTTGAATAAACCAGAGCTTTACATAGGAATCTCTTCCTACTAAGGTCGGGCGGATTTTAACCTTTCACCCACTCCAGACGTCTATTGGAGTATTTACGGGAGAAAGGGGTCTGTGTGAAATATGCACGACTGAGTTACTCTAACGTCTTGCGTTAGTTTATCGCCTTACCAAACGTTGGGCGCCATGTAGTGTAGTTCCTAGTTTCCCACTAGGCCCTGCGCATTGGAATAACATAAACAGTAGTATTGACGTAGAAGTGCGGATCTTCCAGGCCTCTACTGACTATGCTAAACTTAATTGGGTGTGTTACCAACTAGCTCAGAGGTCACTGAAAACTTTCTTCTCTGCATAGGAAGTGATCAGCTTCCCTGGCACAGACAAGAAGGGATTCAGTTTTCCAACAACCGTGCAACATGACAACTTTGCTCCTCAGATCAAGAGTCAATCTCTAGGGTCGTGTGAAACAATAGACAGGTATTTCACTCAGTCAGGTTAGTGCAGATTACTTTCACGACATGTAGAGAATAGAGAGACGGGCGTTTGTCAATAAAGGGTTAACATTTATTGAACAGTCTTTCTTCTCGTACAAGAGAAATGTATTGCCACAATTGCAAGACTTGTTATTATAAAAAGTATGCACAGTAAGATAAGTATTGCGAGATAATACTGTAAAAGCATTGATATGGTTTCTTAGCCATATAATGGTTTAAAAGTAATAAAACATATATACAGTCATATATACATTAGGCTAACATACTCAACTGGTGCTTCTAACTACGCCTACCCCAGTGTGCCTGACCTAAGCCTAACACGTGGAAGGGGAGTAAGTAAGTAGCTTTAAGTTAAGTTGGTTTTGCCAAGGTTTGCTTCAAGAATTCTCTTCTAAGGGTTCAGTCAACACCATACCTCTGAATAGAATGATGGAGGTCTGGTATCTCCTTCAGGGGAAACTCTGTATCCCAGTCACCCGCGAGGGCAGACTAGAAACGCTGGAGCTGGATTTCTCAGCAGAAGAAAGGCAGCGTCTCTCTTCAGCGCGTCGAGGAGGAGGAGGGGGGACAGCGTCCGCGGGCAGCTTGGCATCTGCTGGGCTCTTTGCAGAGGGACGGCTGTTCAGCTCCTAAGCTTACCACACCATCGCTTTAGCAGCAATAATGGTATCAGTAGCTTCACCAACAGCAGCGGGGCAGCAGCAGCATCAGCGTACTGCATACAGCATACAACAGCAATGGGACACCAGCAATTGCTTAAGGCAACGTTGGTAGTATTTATACCTGACAGGTGCCTGGTTTGACACAAGTTTGCTGGACATAAGACGTCAATTAAAGATGTCACTAGGAAGTGATAGCTATTAATTAATTAATTAATTATGTGCTTATATAGCGCTGGAATCACTCCCGAAGGGGTACCTCCGCGCTTCGACCGCTGCGAAACCCTTCCTGGCTTCCCTGAGAGATGGTCCCTTAATGGGTATCTCCAGGGTGAGACCAGGCATCCCCGGCGGTCTGGTGGGGCCGTTAGTGAAGATGAGGCAAGCTAGTGCCCAGAGTTGCCGAGTGTGATCGCTGATCAGAGTGGGCACCGAGGCGAGAGAATTATCGAGTCCGCTGACCCTGGTCCAGAAACCTGCCGCGTCGGGAATCGAACCCTGGTCCTGGGCCGTCCTCTGCTCTCGGGTCTGCCGCCTCTAACCAGTGAGCCACACTACTTCACTATCTTAGCTATCAGTTGCTCATTAGAGTTCCATTACTAATCAAAACACAGCAAGCGGGGATTTCCAGGTTTGCTGAGTTTTTATCTTGTTGAAGAACTCGGAGTGTTAATCTAGGAATATCAGATAGTGACTTCTGCTCTGTCATTGCACTAATTGGTTGCAAAAGAAGTGGCAGAGAACTATTCTGGAATGTGGCTATGTTCGTGTGAGGCCAGAGATGACTTTCTAAATATCGCACTTGAACGGTTATGCCAATATAGGGAATAAATGGATTTATAGCCGAATAGGGGCATAAGGTCACAGTATCGATCAGGAACCTAGATAAACACGCAACACTTTCTCTTTCTACCACTCCTCCTCTCTCCTTCATTCACTTTCCCTCTCTTTTAATTTTTTTTCTTCTCTCTTATTCCCCTTCCCTCACCCTCTTATCCATTTCTTATCTTTCACTAAAGCTTCACTCACCATCACTCCCCTTCCCCCACTCCACTTCCTCCTGTCTGTTTCTCACACCCCTTCCCTTTTGCGCTCATTTTCGCTTACTCCCCTTTGCTTTCTGTTGCAAACAGGTGCAGGATTTTTACGTAGTTTAAGTGCAAAAGTGACTAAATGAAATATTATAAATTTCACTTATTCACTTTTAGGAGGCGTTCCTGCACCAGAACATTACACATGTATACAGGAAAGCCTCCTTTTGGTGCATAGTTTTACAATATGATGCACCTTGCAAGTACATCAGATTTTAAAAACCATACTTTATGGTGCATCTTTTGTACCACCGCTGCATCACAAATGTGATGCAACGGTTGTGTAAAAGACACACAAAGGGATAATAAAACTGCCCTTAATACATGTAAATTCATTCATGCACTTTAACTAATAGTGCAAATTGAAGCATAGAGTTGTAACATATTTATATACATATGTTACATTTCAGTGCTTTGGAAGTACTACAGTATACTATAGGTAAACACCCTATAGATTTATGCTGCACCACAGCCTTATAGTTTTGATCTTTGATATTCATTCATTCATTTATGAACTAGACATTAACTATGACAAACTTTTACACACAAACATAGAAATATAGTTCTTTTTTTGACCAGTAGAGATAGTTCTAAAAAGAACTGTTTTTTTTTGGGGGGGGGGGGGGGGGGGGGGGTTTGTTTTGCTGCAAAAACGGTGAAAAAAGGAACTTTTTAAATGAAACAATTGTTCAACTGGAACAAACAGCTACAAAAAAAAGACAAAATTAATGGGAGCAGTTATGCCTGCTATTCTTCTCAAGAATAACTTCTATGGACTGTTGCCCATAAGCAATTAATTTGTTGCAATGAATGCAACAAATCATTAGATTCCTAAATTCAGGCTGGATGTTTGGAATCATGGTAGATGGAAGTGGTGGTGGTGGTGGTGCTGCCCTGTTCCCATGATGCACTGGGCCAGGGTCAGACTAATTTGCATGTAGCCAGGTTCTGAACTGGGATGGTGCAGTGAGCTAAAAAACGGTGATGGATCAAGCCCTGATCTGTTGACTGGGTAGGAGTGTTCTGCTTACCTCAGATACTCTGTCCATCACCACCCCCTTTTTGAATCGTTTTTGCCACTACGAGTGTGGAAGGGTATGCTCAGACATGAGTCCCTTGCTCACTGCACCATCAGGATTCAAGCAAGCCGGGCCGAAGACGGCTGTAATGCCAGAAACCGGTCCCCGGAAGCTTGGTCCTTTCCAGTAAAAGAATTGGCTTGGTAGTCTGGTCTGCCCTGTTCCCATGATGCACTGGGCCAGGGTCAGACTAATTTGCATGTAGCCAGGTTCTGAACTGGGATGGTGCAGTGAGCTAAAAAACGGTGATGGATCAAGCCCTGATCTGTTGACTGGGTAGGAGTGTTCTGCTTAATTCAGATACTCTGTCCATCACCACCCCCTTTTTGAATCGTTTTTGCCACTACGAGTGTGGAAGGGTATGCTCAGACATGAGTCCCTTGCTCACTGCACCATCAGGATTCAAGCAAGCCGGGCCGAAGACGGCTGTAATGCCAGAAACCGGTCCCCGGAAGCTTGGTCCTTTCCAGTAAAAGAATTGGCTTGGTAGTTTGGTCTGCCCTGTTCCCATGATGCACTGGGCCAGGGTCAGACTAATTTGCATGTAGCCAGGTTCTGAACTGGGATGGTGCAGTGAGCTAAAAAACGGTGATGGATCAAGCCCTGATCTGTTGACTGGGTAGGAGTGTTCTGCTTAATTCAGATACTCTGTCCATCACCACCCCCTTTTTGAATCGTTTTTGCCACTACGAGTGTGGAAGGGTATGCTCAGACATGAGTCCCTTGCTCACTGCACCATCAGGATTCAAGCAAGCCGGGCCGAAGACGGCTGTAATGCCAGAAACCGGTCCCCGGAAGCTTGGTCCTTTCCAGTAAAAGAATTGGCTTGGTAGTTTGGTCTGCCCTGTTCCCATGATGCACTGGGCCAGGGTCAGACTAGTTTGCATGTAGCCAGGTTCTGAACTGGGATGGTGCAGTGAGCTAAAAAACGGTGATGGATCAAGCCCTGATCTGTTGACTGGGTAGGAGTGTTCTGCTTAATTCAGATACTCTGTCCATCACCACCCCCTTTTTGAATCGATTAAATGCTTGGAGCAGAGCCCTGCTCCTTCTCCGACCTTCGCACTACAGCTCTCGCACAATTGTTAGGGTGGATGTTCTTCACATGGCGTTCCATGCTGAAAGTGCCAGACAAATATTTCTTGTTGGCATTACCCCTAGATAATACTACGACACATATCTTACATGTGACAAGTGGCGCGTTCACTTTTTTTAAACCTTCAGGGAAGGTAAAAAATTTCCATACAATGGATTCCTTTTTTTTGGTAGGCCGTGGCTGTTCTTCTACAAATTCTTCAGATGAAGATGAAGAGTGATCAGATTCCTGTCGAAGTTCAGCCATTTGGAGTTGTTTCTCTAAAGCCCAGGAGCTGAAGAAAAAAGATGGATCTTCTGTGAAAGTCAAAGAAGAATGATTAAAATGGGAGGGGTCTTTCAATAATTGGAGTAGGAAGTATTATAAACCAATAGAATCTCTTGTTTTAAGGTCACATGGTTGGACGTAATCTTACAGTGCGCTTACGGAGCGTTTACGGAACGCTTACGTACTTTTCCGATGCACTTACAGAGCGCTTATGTAGGACGCACCCTCGCGAGCTTCGTGATTGCTTTGAAAAGTAATATACTGTTCTTAAAAGTTTAAAAAAAACATTTTCTTCATTATAGCAGATATTGTCTACCTTTAAAAATTACTTTAAATACGTGGATATTATGTTTTTGAAATTAAAAAAACTTTCGGGGTTGAGCGCACGTGGGTTTTACGGTGCGCGCACGGCGCTCTCACGGTGTGATGTACCCTCGCGAGATTCGTAATTGCTTTAAAAAGTAATATACTGTTCTTAAAAGTTTAAAAAACCCATTTTCTGCATTATACCAGATATTGTCTACCTTTAAAAATTACTTTAAATACAAAGAAATTACGTTTTTGAAATTAAAAAAACTGTCGGGGTGAGCGCACGGAGCTTTCACGGTGTGCTTACGGTGCGCGAACCTTGTGATCATAACAAAAAAAAAGAAAAGTTTGCAAATAAAAAAAATTGAAAAAATTGTTTTTGTACTCAGTTTTATCATTATTTTACTATAAAATGTGAAATATAAATAAGGGAAAAATAATATGCAAATATTTATTACAAAAAAGAAAAATTTGTATAAAAAAAGAAATTTAATAATTAGTACATTTAAAAATGATCTTTTACCAACAAGGGGGTGGGGTGGGGGGGTCAAGGGGTTATGTGGGTAGAGGGAGGGAAGGGTAGGTGGGGGGTCTTGGTGGAGGGGTTAAAAGGGGGTAAAAATTCCACACTTGCATTTCAAGATGACGAATACGGAAGATTTAGAGTATCTAAACAGATTATGTTCATTAAAAATTTAGAAAATTACTATAAAGTTTTGTCAAGGCTCAATAGGTGTAATACCGTGGGATGTTTAATCATGAGGTATGTTTAAAATTAAAGATTTACGTATTTGTTCGTTAAATGTATCCGGCCTAAATAATTTCAACAAACGAAGGAGAATAGCGGCTGAACTACGGCATATCGCTCCAGATGTGGTTTGCTTACAAGAGACTCACCTCCCTTGGAATAAGCACCAAGTACTAAGAGAATTGGGGTTTAATATTTTAGTATCTTCTCAACAATCAGGTATGACGCGGGGTAGCCATTTTAGCAGAAAGGGATCTGGTCATGATACGACGCTCAGCAGCAGACACACAGGGTAGGTGGGCGATGGTTGAATGTGGGAGAAATTATTGGAACTTCACAATATGCAATGTTTATGGATCTAATATAAATGATCCTGAGGTCCTGGAACAAGTGCACCAAAACTTGGTCAACTGGGCCACCCCCGTGATTATTTGTGGAGACATGAATATTAACTTAGTAAAGGAAGAATTTCATGGGGGTGCAAAGGTTTATAAAGGACGGAAAATGCAGGTCTGTAGGGCCCTCTTTAATCTATTAAAAGATTATGGTTTGGCGGATGTATGGAGCACTTTGCTTCCGATGGATCCAGGTTACACTTTTTATTCCTACCCGCATTAAAAAAAAGTTAGGTTAGACTATTTTTATTGTAGAAGTGCCCTACTTAGCTAAAATGAAAATGCAGATTTACCCTAACATTCCATCCGATCATTCACCCATTGTGTTGTCAATTCCTGGTTGGGGTGATTCCCCTACAATCAGGAAATATACTTTTGACCGTAAACTGTGCTATAATGACGAGTTTGTAAAATATATGAAAGAGTGGATCAGAGAATTCTTAAAAAAACAAATTAAACTCAGCCCCAATCAAGATTGTCTGGGACGCATTCAAAGCCTGTTTTAGGGGGGCGGTCTTAAGTTTCGGTTTAACCCGTCAAAGAAAACAAAAAAGGGAGATGGAAAGGTTATATCAGGGATTACAAGAGGCAGAAGAGAATTTAACAACGGGGATAGCCATAAAGGGGGAGGTGAAAACATTAGAGCTAGAGGTCGCAAAGAAAAGGGCACAAATATTGGGTTTATGGGATAGTGAGAATGCAAGAAAATATTTAGCTCAACGCAAGATTTGCCATGAATATGGTGAAGCCATAGGACGACCTTTAGCCCTGAGATTACGCATGAAGGGTGCTAGTCGCCATATACCTTTTTTGAAAGATAAAACTGGTAATTTAAGAACTGGACCCCAAGACATATTGGCCATTTTCCAGGACTTCTACTCAACATTATATAAAACAGAACAAACTAATGTACAAGAATTGTATTTTAGCATTTTAGGTACATTAGCTAAACTAGATCCAATTGCGGTAGCTTTACTGGAGGCACCCATATCAGAGGAAGAGGTAGCTAGGGCAATTAAAATAGTGCCAATGGGTAAAGCATCAGGTCCTGATCAATTACCAAGAGAAATATGTAAACTTATTTTATGGAACTTAAGGAGATACTATTTGAAACATTTAGGGCTGCACAAAATGGAGAAATACCATCATCATGGAATGAGGCCACTATAGTTGTATTTAGCAAGAAAGGGAAAGAGGTTGATATACCGGGCTCATATCATCCAATATCATTATTAAATTGTGATGGAAAGATTTATTCTAAAATACTAGCAAATCGAATGTCAAAAGTAATAACAGCATTAGTGTCCGAGGAACAGCATGGCTTTATTCCAGGGAGAGGAACAGTGGCACATACTAACAAAGTCATTACGTTGCTGGATATAGCAGAGGTAGAAAAACGTAGTTTACGGTTAATATTACTCGACGCTGAAAAAGCATTCAATCGGGTGGAATGGAATTATTTATGGAAGGTAATGGAGACGATGGGATTTCCTAGGAAGTTTATGATAGCATTACGAAGTCTATATGTGGCACCAACGGCTAGGATAGAATCTATGGGTGCGATTTCTGATTTAGTGCAGATAACCAGGGGGACAAGGCAGGGTTGCCCCTGTTCTCCTCTTCTTTTTGCTTTATATATAAATCCTTTTATTGATTTGCGTATTAACAGTGAGGCTATTAAACCTTTTTTTGTATGTAATACTCCCCATATTGTTTTCGCTTTTGCTGACGATATAGCAGTGACTTCAGAAGACCCGGCCCGAGCATTGGTAGAAATCGAGCGACTAGCTAGGACATTTGGGCAACTATCGGCTATAAGTTAAATATTACAAAAACACAGCTGGTGTGTTCACATTCGGTCCAAGTTAATGACCCCAGGGTAGAAGTAGAAGCAACATATTTGGGGGTCAAGATAAGAGCAGCTATGTCAGAAGTGGTAGCAGCTAATTGGGTTTCACTCTATAGAAATATAGCGGAGTCTTTAGAAAAGTGGGGGAGGCTAAATTTCACTTTAATAGGCCGAACCAATATAATAAAAATGATTGTATGACCAAGAGTTTTATATCTATTTAGGTCCTTACCATTAGAAATTTCACTGGCTCAAATTCAACAACTACAGACATTATGTGCTAGATTCATTTGGAGTCTGGGTAAACCACGGAGAGCCATGCGGTTCATGCCATTACCAAAGTATAGAGGGGGACTATCAGTCCCTGATTTCCTATTATATTACTATGTTTGTTTTTTACAAAAGATGTACAGTGTATTGATAGGAGGCGAAGATGGAAGTAATTCAACTACATCGAGTTTTAATAATTCTATATATCATCTAACTTTGGGAATGGCTGCAAACCGAAGTTTGTTTAGGGAAATAGAATGGAGCTATTATAAAAGAACAAAGTTCAAGACGATAGAAGCAGTTAGTAAACCTTGGCAAAAAGTACGTAAGATAATTAACTTAGGACCTATAACATATTATACCCCATTAAATGCAACCAAATTACTGCCAGCTATATGTAGAGACAGTGTCATGAGGTCCTGGCAAAGTAAAGGGATCAACATATTAGGAGATCTTTATGACCAATCTGGTACTCCTAAACAGTTTGCTTCGTTATCACATGCTTATGGTATACCACAAACACAGTTTTTTAAGTATATACAAATTAGGGATTTCTTAATTTAAAAAAAATTAAAATTGATATCTAACCCTTTGATGGAGGCTGTAAAGACTTATAGTAGAATAGGAGGATTGTATAAAATCCTAAATTCAAGAAAATATGATGATTTGGGGATGATCTACTGGATTGAAACTTTGGGTGAGAACGAAATAGATATATCAATTGAAGAGCTATTGGTAGAGCTAGGGAAACTTTAATGTCGGCAAATCTACAAGTGCAATTTTTTAAACTGTGTTTAGGTTGTACTATACACCAGAGCGAATGAAAAAGTGGGGTTATAGATACGATGGGAAATGTTTTCGATGTGCTACACCAGATGAGGATATAGATCATATTTTTTATTCATGTGCTAGACTGCTTCTTTTTGTACAAGCTATGGAAAGATTCTTATCCCAAATAATAGAAATACCGGTTAAGATCACCCCAGGGTTGATGATGTTAGGGATGGGTCATGAGGTCTCGAAGGAAGGCAGTTTGTATACATTTAGATACTTTTTATTTGTTGCAATGACTGTAGCTCGTTTAAGTTTAGCAGGGGAATGGTTATGTGAAGAGCCTCCGAGATTTGAGGTGTGGAGGGCCAAGTTACTTAGAATATCAAACCTGGAATTTAGTTTATATTCGTTAAAAAGAGTGAGGAAACGCAAAATGGGACTAAGGATTTGGGAACAATTTTTGTCCTATATGAATAATTGAAGTATATTGCGACTAAATATGGTGCAAGAGTGTTTGTTTATTTCTATTTTGTAATATACTTTATGAAGGAGCTTAAATACAAGATCCAGCATGATAAATTTGTATTGTTAAGAAAAGTATGTAATCATTGTAATGGAAAAATTATATACTCTTGATGTTAATCTTGTTATGAAAGTGTGGAAAGAAAATAAATAAATAAATAAAAAAAAATAATAATCTTTAACAAAACCTTTGAAATTCACTTAAAAACAATAGGTTTTAAATATGTTATAGTGAGGTATTAGCATTTAAAAAACCGTACAAATTCACTAAAATAAACATAGGTTTCACACACGTTATAGTTCGGAATCAGCATTTTTAAAACCTTGCAAATTCACTGAAGAAAACCATAGGTTTCACACACGTTATAGTTAGGAATTAGCATTTAAAAAACCTTGCAAATTCACTGAAAAAAACATAGGTTTCACACACGTTATAGTTAGGAATTAGCATTTAAAAAACCTTGTAAATTCAGTGAAAAAACCATAGGTTTCACACATGTTATAGTTAGCTGAACATTTCACTCATACAAAACCTTTGAAATTCCCCCGTTATAGTTAGTTCAGCTAACTATAACTCGCGCGACCGCAATGCACTGCTGATGACGTCACATATTACATCACTCATGACATGGTCAATGACATCACTCATGACATCACTGATCACATCTCAAATGGCATCACTGTGTGAAACCTATGTTTTTTTTCAGTGAATTTGCAAGGTTTTTCAAATGCTAATTCCTAACTATAACGTGTGTGAAACCTATGGTTTTTTCAGTGAATTTGCAAGGTTTTTTAAATGCTAATTCCTAACTATAACGTGTGTGAAACCTATGGTTTTTCCAGTGAATTTGCAAGGTTTTTTAAATGCTAATTCCTAACTATAACGTGTGTGAAACCTATGGTTTTTTTAGTGAATATAAATATATATAAATATATACAAAGCTGTGATTGTAACAGCGAAACGCGTCAGGTGTATCCCGTTGTAAAATCAAGGATTAAATTGTTTTCAAATCTGTGGTGACGGCTCCAGTGTGATCATTTTCCAGGACTGGATTGTGTTTGTATATATATATATATATATATATATATATATATATATATATATATATATATATATATATATATATATATACATATATATATATATATATATATATATATATATATATATATACATATATATATATTCACAGAAAAAACCATAGGTTATAGTGGATATATAGTTAGGAATTTGCATTTACAAAACCTTGAAAATTCAATGAAAAAACCATAGGTTATAGGCCATATATAGTTAGGAATTAGCATTTACAAAACCTTATTTTACTCGCATAAAACCATTGAAATTCCATATATAGTTAGCTAACTATAAGCGCTAACTATATATCGCGCACCCGCAATCCACTGCTGATGATGTCACATATTACATCATTCATGACATGGTCAGTGACATCACTGATGACATCACTGATCACAACATCCAGTGATTGTATGTGTCTGTAAAGTTTAAATATGTTTCACATATTGAAGAATGAGTGGATGTATAAGTGTCTGAATGAAGAATTTAGTAGGTGCATGACTGACTGTATGAGTGAGTGATTAAATGTGTCTCACTGAGTACATGGGTTAGTGACTAAACTGTCTTAATTCGTGCATCAGTATGTTTGATGTTGTGTAAGCTGCTGCATGTGTTGATCAGTAGCTATAAGAGTGGCCATATGGGTTATTGATTGGTTGCCCAAATATTTGAATGGGAGGCTGAGTGTGTGTGTGGGTGGCTGGGAGGTGCGTGACTCTGTGCATAGATGTGTAAGCAGTTGATTCACTAGGAGTATGAGTTCAAGAGTGCATGTGGAAACAGCTATATGGGCGGTTGACTGTGCATGGGTGTGTTGGTGAGTGAATGGATTTCTCATTGCTACATGTGCAAGTAAGTACGTATGTAAAACACAATACATGTGAGAGTTGAGATATATAAATAACTGAACATAAGAGCCAGTGAATGTGTGAGTGGCTGTATCGATCACTGTGAGCTTGTATCAGGGATTATATAAGAGAGTAAATATGTGTTATTATATGTTTGAATAAGTAAGATGTGTATAACTGTATAGTTGAGGAAATGGAGGTGTGATTGATTCTTTGCATGACTGACTAGGTGTGTGAGTAACTCCATGGATGAGTGACAGTCTGTGAGTGTCTGTTTATACTGAGTGTATGTAAGGTTATATTAGAGTCTGAAGAGGTTCATTGTATTATCACATGAGTGATGTGATCAGTGATGACAAATGAGATGTCATCAGTGATGTCATTTGAGTTGTCATCAGTAATGTCATCAGTGATGTCATTTGAGATGTCATCATTGATATCATTTGAGTTGTCATCAGTGATGTCATTTGAGATGTCATCAGTGATGTCATCAGTGATGTCACTGACCATGTCATGAATGATGTAATATGTGACATCATCAGCAGTGGATTGCGGGTGCGCGATATATAGTTAGCGCTTATAGTTAGCTAACTATATATGGAATTTCAATGGTTTTATGCGAGTAAAATAAGGTTTTGTAAATGCTAATTCCTAACTATATATGGCCTATAACCTATGGTTTTTTCATTGAATTTTCAAGGTTTTGTAAATGCAAATTCCTAACTATATATCCACTATAACCTATGGTTTTTTCTGTGAATTTCATTGGTTTTTTAATAGCAAATATGAAAAGCTTTAAAATGTCAAGTACGTGATAGATAAAAACATTTTCGTATTTATGCACGCTGATGTGCTTTGAACGCTGCCCCCCCCCCCTCCCCTCTTTTGCCTTAGTAGTACTCTCTCTTTGCAGATACTGAAGGGTAGTTAACGCAGGCCTTTGCCCCCGTTGTAATCCGTCGTGCCTCCTTGTCTCTCCATTTGATTGATTGTTGTCCAAGCATTTACTGTTTTAGAATTGGTTCTCTTTGGATCATTCTCTATTTACAAACAAGCACAAAGTCGCAATACTCTGTTTAGTCTTTGCAGATAGTGAAAAATCGTGTAAAAAAATAAAAGTAATCGAGCAAAATCAGTAGGCCACTAATTGGATCTCTTTTTGACCTCGCTAAAATAGAAATATTAGGAACAACCCTTCTTGAGAAATACGAAAATAGTGAGATGAACTGAGCTCCACACCATGAGGGCTGCAAGACAGCTCGGCTCCATCACCCATCCCGCACAAAATAATGACAAACCCTATGCAAATATTAAAAATATAGACAACACACCAGCAAAGAAACAGGGTAAAACATTTTATTAAAAAACTATTTACATAACGTTGGTTTATAAGATGATGTCAGTAGTGGACCGATGTGTGAATAGATCGAAAACAGCACAAGGCTCCAAGATCCGGATAGCAAGCTCCTGGATGTTGGGTGCCATAGTTTAGAGTTCTGAATTTCAGCCTTTTTCAATGCCTGTGCTTTGTTGAATCAAAATGGCGGCTTGACACAAAGCTGACTCAAGCGTTGTTACTGATGCTATGCAGACCAAAACTGGTTTTCAGTTTGTAAATTTTTCTAGATTTTTCAATCCAAGTTTGGTTGACTTTGTAGAACGATGGCTTCAGATTTTCAACATACGGTGTGGTGGCGCTGACTGGGAGGGGGCGCTTCGCTCCTGCCCCCTCCCCAAGTAAGATTTTCATACGTGAAAGTACGTTAATGGTTTTGGTCCCTGAGATGCTTCGATGTCACTACCATTCTCAAATAGCATAAGTTCTGGATGTTGGGTGCCATAGTTAAGAGTTCTGAGCAGCGCTTGTAACACTGTCTGAAGCTTATTTCCACCTACTGCAGCTTCACTATTCTCAAAGTAAGTGAGTGTCGTTTGTGGACCTGACTGCATTAGAAAACAATGTGATATGTTACCTTCCTAAACAGCTTGACGGAGGCCCCTGAGGGGCGGTGTGATGGCCATGGACTCGGAGAAGACGCTTGGCTCCGACACCCTCCCCAAGTCTTATAGCACTGGTGTAGCCTGAGATCGCCCCCGACATAGGCGGCCGGCTCCCGGGGTCCGGCGGAACTTTTTGCCTTTTGATGACTCTTCAATTCTGGACCTTGTCCCACAATCCGTTTGACCTGAAGACAAGCTGTAGTGGGGCGCCCCTTTATCGTTTTAGTTGCCATTCCGCCCGCTTTTGCTACACTGTGCCTCTTCCGCCATTCAGCTGTTTTCCGCCCGCTCTTGCGACTACAGCGTCTCGCTCACCATGTAGTTGAGATGCGCCCGCTCTTGCGGTGCAGCGATAGGCGGCTGCCACAGGACTCTCAAAATGGCGGCCGGCTCTTCGGTTTTGGGCCTGGTCCACTAAAATGGCCCTGGGACACCTTGGAACTCGGACGCTTGTCTGCTAGGGCTTGGGTCCCATTCTCGAAAAGCGTCCCCTCAGCCGTGAAGATTCTACAAAAGTCTTGGGGGCCTCCGACTCCCGCAGGCTTCTGGTGGGGAGCGGCTGCCATGATTGCTCGTGGAATGGCCATGACGGAGCTACGAGATGGTAGTGGTCTCATGCTGACGCCAGCTTTAGTCTGAAACATCCAGAAACACTGTAGACTACCAATTCGATCAGTTCCGGTAGCGCCCCAACATGACCCGGAAGAGAAGAACTTGCCCTCCCCTCTTTGACTGATGGTTCTTGTTGCCTGTCCCCTCTGTTGTCATTTAACAGAACTTTTTGGACTGCTGAAAGGGGTTGTGTTCTGAACGGTGGTTGGTGGAGACATTTAGACTATATTCTTGACCTACGTTGTCGCGTAATGCGTTTTATGACACGCCGCGTTAGCGCACCCGGAAGTGATCCGAGGCGCGGCGCGCAGCGCGTAACGTAAGCATAACAGGTCATGTGACTTGTTAATAAAACTTTTCATTGGTTCATTTTACTTTTGTTAATTTAATGATGAAAAGCTTGGTCATATGACCTAAAAATTACGCTTTTTATTATTTTCGAACAATATTTTTTTTTCAAACATATGTTATAATATTCCAGGCTAATGTACTTTCCCGGAAAATTTACAACTGTCTTGCAAGTAAAATATATTCCTTTTTCGAGAAAAAGGGCGTTTCTTCCTTCCATGACGGAGCCGTTGAGTAAAAGAGATTCGGCCTGCTGTCTTAGTCGCCGATACGCCTGATTATCAGATTCTTATCGATCACTTTATGTTGCAGACATGAAAAACACAACTGCCCTTGACCATTTATCTTTACTGCGTTCCTACATATTATACCTTTTATCCGTCATGTAATTGGACTGCTTTATTTCACTTGCCTTTTACTGATTCGAAAACAGTCACTAAAAGTAAAAACTTTACAAATGAAAATACTACTACCGTGTTTTGTTTTAAAAACCTTTATTGTGAAAATGTCAGTATACAAATACGGGCCTATAACCACGTGGGCCGGCCACGGAGCAAACTGAAATCGTATATGATGAGGAGACATTTACACTGTAGAAGAACGTAACGAGCGGGCCATTAGGTGACAAGAACAAAGGTGTCTAACAGTTGCGGAATCGGTGGACGTACATTTTGTAATTAAAATACGACAGGGCCACTTACAATAACATTTTCTAGATATACATTTGCGGGCAAAGAGTTACGAGTCCCATTTATACCGGCGCCATTTTGGGCGAGGCCGGGCAGGTCCAAGATATAGTCAAAATGTCTCCACCAACCATCGGCCAGACCAGAACCCCTTTCGGCCCTTTATGCTACAAGATGGTGTCTTCCATTCAGAAAATATTGGTGGCAGCATTTTGAAAGGAAACAGAAACAGCCGTTCTCCTAGTGAGTTTCACATTGTTACATTTAGGAAGAATGTTGAAGAGTAGTATGTGGAAAATCTGAAGCCATTTTTCTACAAACTCTCAATCAGACTTGGATGGAAAAAAAAAACCTGAAGAATGTACAAACTGAAAACCAATTTTTGTCTGTATAGCACCAACAGTAACGCTTGAGTCAGCTTTGTGTCAAGCCGCCATTTTCATTCAATCAATAGCGTCCCCCTGCACACATTCAGGGACCTGGTCGTGTCTTCAGATGAAACGCATTGTAGGAAAAGAAGCAGAAAGGAAAAGGAAAAAAGTTCCGCCGGACCTAGTGAAGCTGCAGCAGGTGCAAATAAGCTTCAGACAGTCTTACAAGCACTGCTCAGAACTCTCAACTGAGGCACTCAACATCCAGGACTTGCCATTCGGATCTTGGCGCCTTGTATTTTTGTTTTGTTTTTGATGGAGGGGAAACAACAAAAATCAGACATTGAAAAAGGCTCAACAGTGCAGGGCGCCTTGTGCTGGTTCCGACCTATTCACACATCGGTCCGCTACTGACATCACCTCATAAACCAACGGGGCACCCCACGCCGACTTTCGGCGCAGCATTGTAGGATGGCCACACCAGTGCGGCAATTTGCTGGACACCACCTCGGTGCCATCCAGATCTCGGCGCGTTCATTCAATCAATAGCGTCCCCCTGCACACATTCAGGGACCTGGTCGTGTCTTCAGAAGAAACGCATTGTAGGAAAAGAAGCAGAAAGGAAAAGGCAAAAAGTTCCGCCGGACCTAGTGAAGCTGCAGCAGGTGCAAATAAGCTTCAGACAGTCCTACAAGCACTGCTCAGAAATCTCAACTGAGGCACTCAACATCCAGGACTTGCCATTCGGATCTTGGCGCCTTGTGCTGGTTCCGACCTATTCACACATCAGTCCACTACTGACATCACCTCATAAGCCAACGGGGCACCCCACGCCGACTTCCGGCGCAGCATTGTAGGATGGCCACACCAGTGCAGCCACTTGCTGGACACCACCTCGGTGCCATCCGGATCTCAGCGCGTTCGAGTCACTGTGCCGGAAGAGTGACCGGAACTCAGCTGAACACGCCGTCTTTCGGCGCAGCATTGTAGGATGGCCACACCAGTACGGCAATTTGCTGGACACCACCTCGGCGCCATCCGGATCTCGGCGCGTTCGAGTCACTGTACCGCAACAGTGACCGCAATTCAGCTGGACACGCCGTCTTTCGGCGCAGCATTGTAGGATGGCCACACCAGTGCGGCAATTTGCTGGACACCACCTCGGTGCCATCCGGATCTCGGCGCGTTGTGCTGCCTTCGGCCTATTCGCACATCGGTCCGCTACTGACGCCGCCTCACGTGCCAACGGATTTTCTACGCTTTTTGTAGCCCTATGTCGCATAACAGGTCATGTGACTTGTTTATAAAACTTTTCATTGGTTCATTTTACTTTTGGTTTCCTAAAGATGGAAGGCTTGGTCATATGACCTAAAAATAACACTTTTCATTGGTTTAGAACATTTTTTTTTCCCAAACGATGAAAGCCCCACCTTGTTTCTGGATCATTCAGACTGAAGCTGGCGTCAGCATGAGAGCACCACCATCTCGTGGCTCCGTCGTGGTCATTCCGCGAGCAATCATGGCAGCCGCTCCCCACCGGAAGTCTGCGGGAGTCGGGGGCCCCCAAGACTTTTATACAATCTTCACGGCTGAGGGGACGCTTTTCGAGAATGGAGCCCAAGCCCTAGCAGGCAAGCGTCCGAGTTCCAAAGTGTCCCAGGGCCATTTCAGTGGACCAGGCCCAAAACCGAGGAGCCGTCCGCCATTTTACGAGCCATGTGGCAGCCGCCTATCGCTGCACTGCAAGAGTGGGAGCAACTCAACAACATGGTGAGCGAGACGCTGTGGCCGCAAGAGCGAGCGCAACTCAGCTAGATGGCCGCCACCTGGGGAGGCCCGTTCACGCCGGCTCCCCCACGCCCCCCCCCGGGCCGCCGCACGCCAATTTTCGGAGCAGCATTGTAGGATACCAAAACCAGTGCGGCAGTTTACTGGACATCACCTGGGTGCCTGTCGTACATGTTGTGTCAGCCATGTGACACTGGACACAGACCGCTACTGACGAGGCCTCCCCCCGCACCACCCGGGACGCCCCACGCTGTTTTTCTGTGCTGCATTGTAGGATCCCTAAACCAGTGCGGCACCCAGGCGACATCACCTGGGTGCCGTCCAGAACTCTGCACGTTGTGCTGCCTTGGGACTATTCGCACAACAGACCGCTACTGACGAGGCCTCCTCCCGCCCCACCCGGGACGCCCCACGCCAATTTTCGGAGCAGCATTGTAGGATCCCTAAACCAGTGCGGCACCCAGGCGACATCACCTGGGTGCCGTCCAGAACTCTGCACGTTGTGCTGCCTTGGGACTATTCGCACAAAAGACCGCTTCTAACCATTGTTGCTTTTTGTGTGGAGAAATGTTTAAATGTTTTTAGTTTTTGTTCCGTTTGTTAAAGTTAGTAGTTAATAAAGTTTTATAACCTTACTTTGTTGGAGTGTTATCTATTTTTTTTAAAACGGGTGAATGGGGCCTTGATTCGGGTTATTGTCATGTGTGGGCTTTGGAAGTGTGCTGCTGCAGGATCGGACATTTCAAACTCAAATGCACGTTCTTTTTCTTACCTTTCCGAAGCATGGAGCGCAATAGCAGGCAGAGAAAGGGTGATGCACGTGTTGAACACTACCTGACCTGGCAAGTTGCTGGCAGTGCCCCCCCGCCCGCTCCTGAAAGAGGGCACACACACACCGCCGCCCCGAGTACTTCACAAATCTTTAAAAGACCATGCGCTTGTTCATGAGGCTTAAATGGTTTATCACCTCTTCTAGAACCCCTACATCGACCCTCTGACGTTTCATGGAAAAATTACCATGTAACACAATACCAAGCCCTGTCAGCTGAAACCCCCAAGGAATCGTGGGGCATATTATCAAGGGGGTTTATCTCCGCTTTTTTTGGCTTTAAAAACCATGAAAGCGGAGATAAAATTATTTCCCTATTATCAAGCTGTCGCTAACACCAGTTAGTGACAGCTAAAAGGAGATAGCGACCATCTTGGGCCCCGCTTTGCATGTCAGTGATACTTATCACTAATGACATGCAAAGTGGCGTGCCAAGATGTTAGCGACTGGAAACAGTCCCTAACATCGCTATCTCCTATTACCAACTTTTGGAGATATTCGCGCTAAGCGCGAATATCTCCAAAATCTAACACCTGCCCTGAGCAGTTCTTAGCCATGTTATCCAATGGGAGGTGGATAACATGGCTAAGAGCATTAGGTCGATAATACATGAATATCGCTGACTTTTCTGCGATAATAGCAAGGTTTATCTGCGATAAAAATCGCCGATGTGCGGCGATAATTTTTGTCTCTAAACAAGTTATAGACAAAAATTATCGCTAGTTGTTCGTAATATGCCCCCGGGTTTTTGCTTGCAGAAATCGGGAGGCGGGAGATTAGCACTGAAATCAGTACTCACACGCCTGAATCAGGAGGATTGGCATGTCTGAATTCTCTACAGCTGGGGCCATAAACTACATCCGCAGGGTTAGGTGATAGCCTGGAACCAGCCTGGCATCTAAAATGGCTGCCGTGCACGACAAAATTGTGGCATTCGAAAAAAGGCAAGATGGCGCAGCCGCTGGAAGAGATATATCAACATATATCAGCCTCCTCAGCCACCCTCAGGAAACATAGGGGATTAGGATATGTCTCCCGCACCCCCTTATACCTAGTACTTTAATTAACGAAGCACAAAATGGCGAATTCCCGTTTCGCTACCAGTTTGCGGCCCAGTTCGCGGCCCGTGAAGCGCTTCTACCGTGAAAAATCATTTTTTTTTTATTTTCCCCACGGGACCCTTTAATAACCCCAACAACATTCCTAGGGGGTCAAGAGGGGGATACCTTGCCCCCTTTCATTAAATTCCCCCTTAGTTTTTCACCTTTTCTTCTCTCTCGATCCTACCGAGAGACAAGATGGCGGCCGCTCCGGACTGTCACGCAGCAAAAAAAAAAAAAAAGCTCACGCACAGCCGCTGGAAGAGATGTATCAACATATATCAGCCTCCTCACCCACCCTCAGGAAACATAGGGGATTAGGATACGTCTCCCGCACCCACTTATAACTAGTAATTTAATTTACGAAGCACAAAATGGCGAATTCCCGTTTCGCTACCAGTTCGCGGCCGCGCTTCTACCGTGAAAAATCATTTTTTTTTTATTTTCCCCACGGGACCCTTTAATAACCCCAACAACATTCCTAGGGGGTCAAGAGGGGGATACCTTGCCCCCTTTCATTAAATTCCCCCTTCGTTTTCCACCTCTTCTTCTCTCTCGATCCTACCGAGAGACAAGATGGCGTCCGCTCCGGACTGTTTAGAATGTTGACAGACACCGGAGAGCCAATCAGCTTTCTGCGCGCAAAGTTCCGATAAGCGAAAAGTAAGCGGACCGGATCGCTGACCGGAGCGCTGTTACAGATATATATCTTGATTTAAACGTTAATTTCTCAAAAACTACTGGAGCACATATATTGAGACCTAGCAAAGGCACATCGGGCTAACAGTCCCTACAATTTTGCCAAGTTTCGTGCAAATCCATTCAGCCGTTCGAGCTAAAAGTGAGTCCAACCGCCCTATGGAAAACTCAATGCAAAAAACGCGTTTTGGGACCCCCCTTTTTTCTCAGCCCCCCCTTGACGAAACCCCACCAAATTTTCAGGGGCTGCTCAGAAACAAAATGTGCCATTTTCCTGAAAATTTCAGCCGATTCCGTCCACAAACGCCAAAGTTATTAGACATAGAATTTTCAAAAGTCCCATAGGGAAAAAATTCTAACTATATATACCTACTGGCTATCGCCAGTAGGTAATATATATATATATATATATATATATATATATATATATATATATATATATATATATATATATATATATATATATATATATATATATATATATATATATTCACTGAAAAAAACATAGGTTATAGACCATATATAGTTAGGAATTAGCATTTACAAAACCTTGAAAATTCACTGAAAAAACCATGGGTTATAGACCATATATAGTTAGGAATTAGCATTTACAAAACCTTATTTTACTCACACAAAACCATTGAAATTTCATATATAGTTAGTTGCACTAACTATATATCGCGCACCCGCAATCCACTGCTGATCATGTCACATATTACATCATTCATGACATGATCAGTGACATCACTGATGACATCACTGATGACATCTCAAATGACATCACTGATGATATCACTGATGAGAACATCCAGTGACTGTATGTTTCTGAAAAGTCAAAATATGTCTTACATATTGAAGAATGAGTGGATGTATAAGTGTCTGGATGAAGGATTTAGTAGGTGCATGACTGACTGTATGAGTGAGTGATTAAATGTGTCTCACTGAGTGCATGGGTTAGTGACTAAACTGTCTTAATTTGTGCATCATTATATCTGTTGTTCTGTAAACTGCTACATGTGTTGATCAGTAGCTTTATGATTAAGTATATGGGTTATTGATTGGTTGCCCAAGTATTTGTATGGGAGACTGAGTGTGTGTGTGGGTGGCTGGGAGGTGTATGACTCTGTGCATAGATGTGTGAGCAGTTGATTCACTAGATGTATGGGTTCAAAAGTGCATGTGGAAACAGCTGTATGGGCGGTTGACTGTGTGCATGAGTGTATTGGTGAGTGAATGGATATCTCAGTGCTACATGTCAAAGTAAGTACATATGTAAAACACAGTACATGTGAGAGTTGACATATATAAATAACTGTGCATAAGAGCCAGTGAATTTGTGAGTGGCTGTATGGATCATTGTGAACTTGTATCAGGGATTGTATAAGAGAGTAAATATGTGTTAGTATATGTTTGAATAAGTAAGGTCTGTATAACTGTATAGTTGAGGAAATGGAAGTGTGATTGATTCTTTGCATGACTGACTAGGTGTGTGAGTAACTCCATGGATGAGTGACAGTCTGTGAGTGTCTATTTACTCTGAGTGTATCTAAGATTATATTAGAGTCTGAAGAGGTTCACCGTATTATCACATGAATAATGTCATCAGTGATGTGATCAGTAATGTCAAATGAGATGTCATCAGTGATGTCATCAGTGATGTCATTTGAGATGTCATCAGTGATGTCATCAGTGATGTCATCAGTGATGTCACTGATCATGTCATGAATGATGTAATATGTGACATGATCAGCAGTGGATTGCGGGTGCGCGATATATAGTTAGTGCAACTAACTATATATGAAATTTCAATGGTTTTGTGTGAGTAAAATAAGGTTTTGTAAATGCTAATTCCTAACTATATATGGTCTATAACCCATGGTTTTTTCAGTGAATTTTCAAGGTTTTGTAAATGCTAATTCCTAACTATATATGGTCTATAACCTATGGTTTTTTCAGTGAATTTCAATGGTTTTTTAATAGCAAATATCAAAAGCTTTAAAATGTCAAGTACGTGGTAGGTAAAAACATTTTCGTGTTTATGCACGCTGATGTGCTTTGAACGCTGCCCCCCCCTCCTCTTTTCTTTTGGGAGTATTCTCGCTTTGCAGATAGTGAAGGGTAGGTAACGCAGGCCTTTGCCCCCGTTGTAATCCGTCGTGCCTGCTTCCCTCTCCATTTGATTGATTGTTATCCTAGCATTTATTGTTTTGGAATTGGTTCTCTTTGGTTCATTCTCTATTTACAAACAAGCACAGAGTCGCAATACTCTGTTTAGTCTTTGCAGATAGTGAAAAATCGTTAAAAAAAACAAAAGGAATCAAGCAAAATCAGTAGGCCACTAATGGGATCTCTTTTTGACCTCGCTAAAATAGAAACATTATGAACAACCCCTCATGGGAAATACGAAACTAGTGAGAGGAACTGAGCTCAACACCATGATGGCTGCAAGACAGCTCGGCTCCGCCGCCCACCCCACCCAAAATAACGACAAACCCTATGCAAATGTTATAAATATATACAACACACCAGCAAAGTAACAGGGTAAAACGTTTTATTAAATAACTATTTACATGGCAGCCTGCTGCAACATCGATCCAAACAAGCCTTTGTATTTGGGGCTCAAAATCAACAAGTAACAGGGTAAAACGTTTTATTAAATATCTATTTACATGGCAGCCTGCTGCAACATCGATCCAAACAAGCCTTTGTGTTTGTGGCTCAAAATCAACCATCAATAGTAAGATTTTCATAGGTGAGTGTAGGTTCATGGTTTTCCATCCACAGACTAAAAGCCTGGAGTGGGAGTGAAAGAACAATAACTAGGTAAGAAGGAAGGCAGAGGTTGTGGGAAGGACTCTGGATATGGTATGTTGCATGGTCCCTGAGATGCTTCAATGTCACTGCCTTGCACAAATGGCATAAGTCCTGGATGTTGGGTGCCATAGTTGAGGGTTCCGAGCAGCGCTTGTAACACTGTCTGAAGCTTATTTGCACCTGCTGCAGCTTCACTATTCTCAAAGTAAGTAGGGGCTGTTTGTGGACCTGACTGCATTGGAAAACAATGTGATGCGGTGCCTCCCTGAACCGCTTGACGGAGGCCCCTGAGATAATTGCGCCTGCTCCACACCTTGTCCCACAATCCGTTTGACCTGAAGACACGTCCTGCGGTGCCCTGGTCCGACCATCACATATACCTGCGCCAGGAGATGGCGTGGGGTGCATTAGAAGGGAGAGGCGGCGCGAACGAGCCTCCCCCACCGCCCCAGGTGGAGGTTTCTCAGCTACACCCCAGCGCTTCACTCGTCCACCTGAGTTGCACCCGCTCTTGCGACACAGTGCCTCGCTCGGCCAGCTGAATTGCGCCTGCTCTTGCTATTACAACGTCTCACCCGCCATCCAACGGAATTGCACCCAATCTTGCGGTACAGCGACAGGCGGCTGCTACGGAGCTCACGAAATGGCGGTCGGCTCCACAGACTTGGGCCTGGCCTGCAAAGATGGCTCTGGGCAACCGTGGAACTCGGCGCTTGACTGCTAGGGCATGGGCCCCATTCCCAAAAGAGTCCCCTCAGCCTTGAAGATTCTACAACAGTCACCGGGACCCCCGACTCCCGTAGACTTCCGGTGGGGAGCGACTGCCATGATTGCTCACGGAATGGCCACGACGTAGCCACGAGATGGTGGTGCTCTCATGCTGACGCCAGCTTAAGTCTGAAACATCCAGAAACACTGTAGACTACCAATTCGATCATTTCCGGTGGAGCCCCAACGTGTCCCGGTAGAGAAGAGCTTGCCCTCCCCTCTTTTGACTGATAGTTCTTGTTGCCTGTCCCTTCTGTTGTGATTTAACAGAACTTTTTGGACTGCTGAAAGGGGTTGTGTTCCGACCGCTGGTTGGTGGAGACATTTTGACTATATTCTGGACCTGCGTTGTCGCGTAATGCGTCATATGACGTGCCGCGTTAGCGCACCCGGAAGTGCTCCGGTGCGCGAGGCGCAGCTTCCCGGAAGCGATCCAGGGCGCGGCGCGCAGCGCAGCGTGTAACGTAAGCATAACAGGTCATGTGACTTGTTAATAAAACTTTTCATTGGTTCATTTTACTTTTGGTTTTCTAATGATGGAAGGCTTGGTCATATGACGTAAAAATAACACTTTTCATTGCTTTCGAACATTTCTTTTTCCCAAATGATGAAAGCCCCACTTTTTTTTTTCTCACTCTGACTTGTAAAGCAAAGGACCCAGATGCATTTACAGTTTATCACTAACAATGTTCCAGGCTAATGTATTTTCCCGGGAAATTTACAACTGTCCTGCAAGTAAAATATTCCTATTTCGGGAAAAAGGGCGTTTCTTTGCCCCATGAGGGAGCCATTGAACAAAAGAGGCTCGGCCTGCTGTCTTAGTCGCTGATAGGCATGAATATCGGATTCTTATCGATCACTTTATGTTGCAGGAGTGGAAAACACAACAGCCCTTGACCATTAATCTTTACTGCGTTCCTGCGTATTATACCTTTTAACCGTCATGTAATCGGGCTGCTTTATTTCACTTGCCTTTTACTGATTCGAAAATAGTGGCTATTATTCAAAACTTTACCAATCTAGGTACTACTACCATGTTTTGTTTTAAAAACCTTTATTGTGAAAATGTCAGTATACAAATACGGGCCTATAACCACGTGGGACGGCCACGGAGCAAACTGGAATCGTATATGATGAGGGGACATTTACACTGTAGAAGAACGTAACGGGCGACCCATTAGGTTGCAAGAACTAAGGTGTCTAACAGTTGCGGAATCGGTGGACGTACATTTTATAATTAAAGTACGACAGGGCCAGTTACAATAAAATTATCTAGATATACATTTGCAGGCAAGTACCATGGGTGACGTTAATTCGAACTTTCAATAGTACAGTAATCAATAACACATCAGAACTTAATATCAATAGGGATGTCCAAATGTTCAATCAGTACTCGTCCCCGCCCACCATGTGCTTCAAAACTGCATACGTATCTCGTGATATCAAGGTTGGGCAACCAGTACATAACAAGGAGTTACGAGTCCCATTTATACCGGCGCCATTTTGGGCGAGGCCGGGCAGGTCCAGGATATAGTCAAAATGTCTCCACCAACCAGCGGTCGGACCAGAACCCCTTTCGGCAGTCCAAATAGGTTCCGTTAAATGACAACAGAAGAAATAGGCAACAAGAACAATCAGTCAAAAGAGGGGACGCTTTCGGGAATGGGGCCCATGCCCTAGCAGGCAAGCGTCCGAGTTCCAAGGTGTCCCAGGGCCATTTTAGTGGACCAGGCCCAAATCCAAAGAGCCGGCCGCCATTTTGAGAGTCCTGTTGCAGCCGCCTATCGCTGCACCGCAAGAGTGGGCGCAATTCAGCTGGATGGTGGGCGAGACGCTGTCGCCGCAAGAGCGGGCGCAACTCAGCTGGATGGCGGGTGAGGCACTGTGCCGCAAGAGCGGGCGGAACTCAGCTGGATGGCGGGTGAGGCACTGTGCCGCAAGAGCGGGCGGAACTCAGCTGGACGGCGAGTGAAACGCTAAGAGGCGCCCCACTGCAGATGAGGTGCCTCCACCTGGGGAGGCGGGAGAGGCCCGTTTGCGCCGCCTCCCCCCCCCCCCCCCCCCCCCCCGGGCGCCCCACGCCATTTTTCGGCGCAGCATTGTAGGATGGCCAGACCAGTGCGGCAACTTACTGGACACCACCTGGGTGCCGTCCGGAACTCGGCGCGTTGTGCTGCCTTCGGCCTATTCGCACAACGGACCGCTACTGACGCCACCGAAACCATAGGTTTCACACCAGTTATAGTTAGGAATTAGCATTTAAAAAACCTATTAAATTCACTGAAAGAACCATAGGTTTTACACCAGTTATAGTTACCTGGAAATTTTACTGACATAAAACCATTGAAATTCCCACGTTATAGTTAGTTGGACTCAATGGGCCCGATTCACAGAATGAACTTAAGACTCAATCCTAAACGTACTACTATTTGGTATTCACAGAATGCACTTACTACTGTTGGTATTCACAGAATGAACTTACTACTTTTGGTATTCACAGAAGTTAGGATTTTGTCTTAAGTCTGTCTTAAGTCTGTCTTAAGTTTGTCTTAAGTCTGTCTTAAGTCTGTCTTAAGACAAAATCCTAACTTCTGTGAATACCAAAAGTAGTAAGTTCATTCTGTGAATGCCAAAAGTAGTAAGTGCATTCTGTGAATACCAAAATAGTAGTAAGTTTAGGATTGAGTCTTAAGTTCATTCTCTGAATCGGGCCCTATATAACTTGCGCGCCTGCAATGCACTGCTGATGACGTCACATATTACATCACTCATGACATGGTCAGTGACATCACTCATGACATCACTGATGACACTATCCTTGTGACAGAGTGACAGACCTCCTTTCAGTGTAATATAAGCCTTGAAACACATATTCAAAAATAGTATTTAACATTTTCAAAAAAGTGGAGATACCCATACCAGTTACAACAAACAATTCAGTAATTCCACCATCTATATGGTGGAATTACTGGTAACTATAACTGGTGTAAAACCTATGGTTTTTTCAGTGAATTTAATAGGTTTTTTAAATGCTAATTCCTAACTATAACTGGTGTGAAACCTATGGTTTTTTCAGTGAATTTCATAGGTTTTTTAAATGCTAATTCCTAACTATAACTGGTGTGAAACCTATAGTTTTTTCAGTGAATTTCATAGGTTTTTTAAATGCTAATTCCTTTCTATATCGAGTTTCTAACCTTTTTTTTTTACAATTTGCTGTTTTGTGTAAGTATTCATTTTTGATTTTTTTTATATAATGTTTTTCTTTTGCGATCTGGGTGCGCGCTCCGGTAAGCTCTCCGGTAAGCTCTCTGGTAAGCTCTCCGGTAAGCTCACCGGTAAGCTCTCCGGAAAGCGCACCCAGAGCGCTACTTTCGTTCGTGAAAAAAAATATGAATGAAAAGTTAATAATAATGCAAAACATTTCGTACCATACAAATAAAATCTGTTTTTTTTATAAGGAAAATGATTATGCATTTCCGTAAAAGTTTGATGACGTCACTTCGGCGCGCAACGTAAGCGCCCTCGGAAGTGCCTACGTTCGCTCTGCGTAAACGCACCCGGAAGCGCCTACGTTCACGCCACGTATGCGCCCCGGAAGCGCCTACATTCGCGCCGCGTGTGCGCACCCGGAAGCGCTCCGGAGCGCGCAGCGTAAGCGCGTCGGGTCATGTGACCTTAAAATAACACTTTTCATTGGTTGCTAACAATTTTTTTTACAAAGAATGAAATCCCCACCCTTTTCCTTCACTTCTTCTTTCACTTTTGTGACTGCAAGACCTGCCTTTTTGCTCCTTGGTTTTACAATGGCTGCCAGACAATCCAGCAGTGAGGATGACCCAGAATTCATTAATGAAGACCCTCCTCAATGAAAAGTTAAGGAACATTTCATTTGGAAATTTTTTGAAATCCCACCTGGACAAAAAGGGTAAATGCTCCAAAAGTGCAGTGCAGGATCTGCAAAGAAGAGCTGTCACGAGGTAACCCTTTGAAAAAGTACTCTTTTGGGAACTTCACAATGATCCTGTATGTGCAGAGGAAGCACCCCCAAAATTTTGCCCGGGAAAGTGTCAGGGCTCTGGCACAAGAGGTTCCCAGTGATGGGGCCTCTACATCCACCGGAGGAGCAACTTCTTCTGGGAGGGGGCAATCACAGGAGCAGGTGCCAAACATTCAACCTGCATTTAACCATGGTGTCCACAGATGCAGATACTGCAATCAACTCCTCACCTATGGGGAGCAAAGTGTCCAGCTCATGGTTCGAGCATTGGAGAACCATTGCTGCCCTTCCCACCCCTAATTTTTTTTGTTTTTTTGCTCCTGTTGAGCAGTTTCCATTCCCTGTTTTTGTTCCTGTTTAGAAAAAAGAAGAAAACCAAAAGTTCTTTTCGGAACTACCTCCAATTCTCATCAAAGAGCTATATTCTTAAAAAAATGAAAAAGAGTAAGTGAAATAGAGTGCATTGATAATGGAAAGGAGAATGAGTAAGAACGAACAGAAAGGTATGAGAGGAAAAAAGAAGTGAAGTAGGAGGACTGAAAGAAGGTGAGTGTTAGGAAAGAAAGTTATGAGAAGAATATGGGGAATGTTGATATTCAATGAAAATGTTGAAAAGGAACAGGAGTGTTGAAGGATAAGAAAAGATGCATTGCTGGAGTTGAAGGTAGAAGGCCTCATTTATGAAGCCATGCGTCACTTTAACGCCACCAAAGCATCACTTTTTGTGACACAACAGTCCAATAAAAAATGCACCTTATTTATTCATATTTACAAAGTGGCGTTTCTAGGTAAATACATCACTTTGTAAACCCCTGTGCCACATTATTCCTACGTCAGGTGTAATGTATGCAAAAGGGACGTATTGAAGCAAGAAAGGGTCGCAGAGGTGACACAGTGAATAAACTGGAGGACTCATTTCTGAAAAGTGACGCATCGCTACGTGAAAACAGCGATGCGTCACTTTTCTGGGCGCACTCCTTATGACATTCCAGATATGTCATACTTAATTTATGACTAATCAATTCGCAAGGAGTTACAGATACGTCAGTATTTCTGACGTATCTGTAAACACAAAAGTGACGCATTGCTGGAGTGCATCACCAAAGTGACGCAACTCCAGTAATGCGTCCTTTCACATGGGGAAAGCACCATGTGAAAGGTCTTGCGTCAGTCTTACACCTGCTGTGAGGCAGGCACAAGATTTTGACGCAACAGCATCCTAAAAGTGACGCAGTGAAATCTCATAGATTTCACTGCGTCGCTATTACCAAGCTTTTTGCAGGGGAACGCCCCCTCTGCATACATTATACCTGACGCAGGTATAATGTGGCGCAGGGTTTTAAAAAGTGACCCATCTACCTAGATGCGTCACTTTTTAAATATAGCGCAATGAGGCGCATTTTTTTACACCGCTGGTGCGATGCGTCACTTTTCTGTGCGCACTCCTTACGACATTCCAGACGTGTCATATTTAATGTATGACGAATCATGTCGCAAGGAGTTACAGATACGTCAGTATTTCTGACGTATCTGTAAACACAAAAGTGACGCATTGCTGGAGTGCGTCACAAAAGTGACGCAACTCCAGTAATGCGTCCTTTCACATGGGGAAAGCACCATGTGAAAGGTCTTGCGTCAGTCTTACACCTGCTGTGAGGCAGGCGCTAGATTTTGACGCAACAGCATCCTAAAAGTGACGCAGTGATATCTCATAGATTTCACTGCGTTGCTATTACCAAGCTTTTTGCGGGGGAACGCCCCCTCTGCATACATTATACCTGACGCAGGTATAATGTGGCGCAGGGTTTTAAAAAGTGACCCATCTACCTAGATGCGTCACTTTTTAAATATAGCGCAACAAGGCGCTTTTTACACCGCTGGTGCGATGCGTCACTTTTCTGTGCGCACTCCTTACGACATTCCAGATGTGTCATATATAATGTATGATGAATCATGTTGCAAGGAGTTACAGATACGTCAGTATTTCTGACGTATCTGTAAACACAAAAGTGACGCATTGCTGGAGTGCGTCACAAAAGTGACGCAACTCCAGTAATGCGTCCTTTCACATGGGGAAAGCACCATGTGAAAGGTCTTGCGTCAGTCTTACACCTGCTGTGAGGCAGGCACAAGATTTTGACGCAACAGCATCCTAAAAGTGACGCAGTGAAATCTCATAGATTTCACTGTGTCGCTATTACCAAGCTTTTTGCTGGGGAACGCCCCCTCTGCATACATTATACCTGACGCAGGTATAATGTGGCGCAAGGTTTTAAAAAGTGACCCATCTACCTAGATGCGTCACTTTTTAAATATAGCGCAACAAGGCGCATTTTTTTACACCGCTGGTGCGATGCGTCACTTTTCTGTGCGCACTCCTTACGACATTACAGATGTGTCATATTTAATGTATGACGAATCATGTCGCAAGGAGTTACAGATACGTCAGTATTTCTGACGTATCTGTAAACACAAAAGTGACGCATTGCTGGAGTGCGTCACAAAAGTGACGCAACTCCAGTAATGCGTCCTTTCACATGGGGAAAGCACCATGTGAAAGGTCTTGCGTCAGTCTTACACCTGCTGTGAGGCAGGCGCAAGATTTTGACGCAACAGCATCCTAAAAGTGACGCAGTGATATCTCATAGATTTCACTGCGTTGCTATTACCAAGCTTTTTGCGGGGGAACGCCCCCTCTGCATACATTATACCTGACGCAGGTATAATGTGGTGCAGGGTTTTAAAAAGTGACCCATCTACCTAGATGCGTCACTTTTTAAATATAGCGCAACGAGGCGCATTTTTTTACACCGCTGGTGCGATGCGTCACTTTTCTGTGCGCACTCCTTACGACATTCCAGATGTGTCATATATAATGTATGATGAATCATGTTGCAAGGAGTTACAGATACGTCAGTATTTCTGACGTATCTGTAAACACAAAAGTGACGCATTGCTGGAGTGCGTCACAAAAGTTACGCAACTCCAGTAATGCGTCCTTTCACATGGGGAAAGCACCATGTGAAAGGTCTTGCGTCAGTCTTACACCTGCTGTGAGGCAGGCACAAGATTTTGACGCAACAGCATCCTAAAAGTGACGCAGTGAAATCTCATAGATTTCACTGTGTCGCTATTACCAAGCTTTTTGCTGGGGAACGCCCCCTCTGCATACATTATACCTGACGCAGGTATAATGTGGCGCAGGGTTTTAAAAAGTGACCCATCTACCTAGATGCATCACTTTTTAAATATAGCGCAACGAGGCGCATTTTTTTACACCGCTGGTGCGAAGCGTCACTTTTCTGTGCGCACTCCTTACGACATTCCAGATGTGTCATATTTAATGTATGACGAGGTTATATTGGATCTTCCTGGTGGTTTTTTGATCCTGGGTGGTGATTTTAATGCAGTGGTCTCTGGTGTGCTAGATAGATATCCGCCTAGAGATGTCAGAAGGGCCCATGGATGGTTGCCTGACTTCATTGAGACAATGGGCCTGATGGACTGCTGGAGGTTGCTTCACTCCAATCAGCAGCAATGTACATTCCTCTTGTGCGCCCATGGTAGTCTTTCGAGGATAGACTATGTTTTGGTACCTGCGGCCCAGGCGTCATATGTCGCTGAGGTCAGGCATATGGCTAGAGGTGTCTCGGATCACTCCCCGCTTTGGCTTAGATTTGAACTGGCTCCTGGCTCAGGGGGGAGGATAGCCCCCATTAATCCTTGGTATCTGCGCAATCCTAAGACTCAGAATGATTTGGTGAAGGGTTGGAGCATTATTTCCAGGGTAATGAAGGTTCAGTCTCCTCGTCGATGTCGCTATGGGAGGCTTTTAAGACAGTGCTCAGGGGTCAGGTTTTGTCCCTAATTACAGGTGTCAAAAGGCAGAAGGAGGAAGATGTGGTTAGGGTTGAGGCCGAAATAGTCGATTTAGAACTGAAGCTAGAGCAAGAGGTGACCCGTGGTAGACTACATGTCCTGCAGTTGAAGCAGCTAGAATACAGAACGTTGGTTACGGACGGGGCGAAGGCCCTTAGTCGAGAAGAGCAAGGGCGTCTTTATGACGTTGGTGACAAGGCTGGTAAAATAATTGCATGGCAAATTGCCAAATAATAACATTTAAAAACAGAAGGTACAATGCTCCTAACTCCCGGCTTCCGCCTCAGGAGTAATCTGAATTGATGCTCAGCTGGAGAAGCTTGGGATACTAGAATATCTGTGCCCAGTCCGGAGCCACAAAAAAGACTTGGGCCCAGTCGCTCCTGATCTTCTTGAGAACTCTGGACTGGAGTGGTGTGGGCGGAAAAGGGTACAGGAGGCCTAAGCTCCACTCGAGACAAAAAGCGTTAAGAGTGACAGCTGCCTTGAAAACTCCAGTACGCAAAACTGCTGACATTGAGTGTTCTTGACAGAGGCAAACAGAACTAACCAATGCTTTCCCCATAGTTGAAAAAGACCTTGCTCCACCTCTGGTGGGGACGCCATTCATGATCTGCTAGGCATCAAAGGCTGAGTTCTTCCACCTTAGTGTTCAGAGAACCTGCCAGGTGTTGAACCACCAAAGACATACCCAGCCAAGTCCAAAGCTGCAGGACCTCTTGACAAAGGGTCCATGACCCCACTCCGCTCTGTTTGTTGCAGTACCACATGGTGGTAGCGTTGTCTGTGAACACTTGCACTAGCCTTCCCTTGATGGAGGATAGAAAGGTTTTCAATTCCAAAGTGATCGATTGGAGCTCTAGCAAGTTGATGTGGAGTCCAGATTCCACTGGAGACCAGAGTCCTCTGATCTCCATCTCTCCCAGATGGCTGCCCCATCCCAGGAGTGACACATCTGTCACTACTGGGAGATCTGGTTGGGGAAGGGAGTGGGGTCTGTTGCTGACCCAATTGTGGTTTGACAGCCACCTCTGCATTTCTCTTGCAGTTCCCTCCGAGATCTGGATCATGTTTGAGAGATGTGGTTGATGCTGCGCCCACTGGAACTTCAGGTCCTACTGCAGAGCCCACATATGGCATCTGGCATGCGTCACTAGCAAGATACGAGAGGCCATAAGGCCCAGCAGCCTCACAGTCAATCTCACCCAAATACAGGACAGAGGCTGAAATATCGGAATCATACCCTGAATATCCTGAATTTGACGCTCAGGAAGATAGGCCCGAAACTGCATTGGGTCTAGAACAGTTCAGATTAAAAGGGAGCATCTGCGAGGGAGTCAGGTATGACTGTGACATGTTGATAGTGAACCCCAGCAAATGTAGTAGGTCCACCGTAGTCTAGAGTTGGGAAACGACAGCCTGGGGCAAGTCCACCTTCAGGAGCCACTTGTCGAGCTAGGGGTAGACTGACGTCCCAGATTTGCACATATGAGCTGCCACCACCGCCATCAATTTCGTGAGCACCCAAGGGGTGCTGGTAAGTCCATGGGGAGCAGTGATCTGAAAATGCTTGTGGTCTACCTAAACCACAGATAGCATTTATGGGCAGGCAAGACGGGAATGTGGAAATAGGCGTTCTGCAAGTCCAACATTACTATTCAGTGTCCAGGGCAGACAAGACCTGAGCTAATATGAGCTTCTTGAATGTCTCCTTTTGAGGAATTAGTTGAGGGTCCGTAGGTCTAGGATAGGACAAAGGCCCAAGAGAGTCGTTACTTACACCCGTAGTAAAATTAAATTATCCTCCATCAGATGGTCATAAGATGAAGGCATGGAATGAGGGGTAGTCTTAAAGAGGAGAGAGTAGCCCCTTCAGACTATCTGGAGAACCCACCTGTCCTATGTGATGTTCTGGCAGTGGTGCAGGTGATGGCTGATTCTGCAACCAACTTGCCGCCCATGTTCTGGAAGGGCATGACTAGGGGAATTTGAAGGCTGAGGCTGCGGGGGTGGTTGTCTAACCGGACCGCTGGCCGTCCGGACCACAAGGTCAGAGTGAGCCGCGCCCTTGGCAGCACAGAGATTGCTGAACTCACACAGCCTTGTGGTTGGGGTAGGGCTGGCATGTCCAAAAGCCCCTTCAGTAGCCACAGAAGGGGAGAAAGGCAGACGAGGGACGTGTGGCCACTAAGAAGTCCAAGGAATTGGCCATAGCCTTTGAGTTCTTTAAGCGCTCTAGCACAATGTCTACCTTTTCTTCTAAGGGACGAGTGCCATCAAAGGGAATGTCCAGGAGCGAGGCTTGGACATCCCCTGAAAAGCCAGATGTTCTTCACCGTGTGTGGCGTCGAGCAGCCACCATCAATTAAATTGTTCCACCCAGTAAGTCAGTCATGTTGAGACCACTTCAAATGGCAAACTTTGCTGCATCTCTCTCATCTGATACTGCTTGGGAGAGGATGGCCCGGGCCTACTCCGGGATATCTGCCAGCACTTGCGCAACCATTTCCCACAGGGAGTTGGAATAATGGCTCAATAAGCATAGGGTATTCGCCGACTGCAATGCAAGGCTGACGGAAGAAAAACTTTTCTTGCCCCAACTGTCCAACCTCTTGGGTTCCCCTGCCAGACGAGTGGAAGAAAACGCACCATGGGAGGTAGAGGTTTGAACTACCAAGCTCTCCGGGGTAGGGTGGGTAGTGAGGACATTTGGATCACCTGGAGCAGGGCGGTGGTGGCCGACAACTGTCCTATTCACAGGCGCCCCTGTGCTGGGCTTGGACCAGGTTCCCAGTAGGACATCTCTATGGGCCTCATTAAAGTGCAGCAAGTGTTCTGAAGAGGAGACACCTGGCTGTAGGGCTTCTCTGTCAAGATATTAGTCTTGACCTCCACGGAAGGGATCTGAAGGTCTAGGACCACCACCATAGCATAATATTCTCCCTCCTCTGTAGCTACAATAGGTGGAGAAAGCAGCCTAGAATCTTGAAGGGTATCCAGTCTGCTGGCCTCACCCAGTACCTCATGCCAGTCCATTTCCTGATAAGGCTGGTATTCTAAAGGGTCCTGCGACCACTCCCAATCTCATTCCATTCCTAAGCCTTCAGAATAAGGCTAAGGAAACAACCTAGAACCTGTAGGTTCTATCGGCACCGGAACCGATGTTGATAGTTGCCAAGCCGGCTCTGGGTTGTTGGGAATTAGAATGCGGCTGGTGCAATCGGGGGTGCCAGCGGCATGGGGAGTCTCGGTGTCGGGGCCGGTGCCAGGGAAGGTCGCAATTGCATGACCGTTCTCGGTCCAGATCCACTGCAGAATCCATGGGGTGTCATTGAGGCCAGATCAGCAGGCATGGAACCCGATGAAGCCCCCTCTGACCTAGTGGGGCCTGAAGGTGTGCCAATGGGGTCAGGCCACCGAAGAATGAGGCGCATGGCCTCATAAAATTCTCAAAGTTGGCCGGGGATCGCTACGGCTCTCGGATAATCAGGGAGTCTTGTCGACAGACAGACAAGTTGTTGTTGCAGTTGTACTTCTTGTGCTTTTTGTGCCTCTTACCCGAGTGTCCTGATGATTTGGAGTGGGACGAAGAGGACGTGGGACTCCTGGATTGGAGCCGGTATCTTCCTCTCAAACAAGTTGTACAATACGATGCCGACTGCCAGGCCTTAAGTAGCCTTAGGGACTGCTCCCTCAAAGACTTCGGAGGTAATAAGGAAGGACATCACTATGGTGCAGATGACTCTGACAACATCACACGGAGCCGACTAACGCAACCTACCGGCACACAGGGTTATTGCTTGAAGAAAAGATTCCAGATCCAGCCTGACGCCTGGGAAATTCAAGGTAAGGAATGTTCGGCTAGATGTCTCTATCAGATATACCTGAATCTAAACAAAGGGCAATTGACACTTGGACAGAGAAGGTGAGGGATAAAGAACTGTTTCTAAAGAAGTACATGACACAGCAAAAAGGGCCTAACTAGTGCAACTTGTAGTGGCAGGAAGGAGACAATTTCATTGGCTTCAGTAGTGGAGAATGCAGCCCGGGAAGGCACTTCTTTTATTCTGATGAACAAAAGACTCGGTGGAACAGCCAGGTGCTAGAACAGACAAACTGAAATGAATGGCCCTTTAGTACCATATACAATATAGCTCTTGCTGTCTCAAAGTAGCCTCAACGCACCATAGACGTGATGCATCTAACATCCAATTCAACAAATACAAACAATAAAACTAATACAACCAAATGCAGGAGAACGCAACTCACCTGCAGCTTGGAAACATCCGCTCCTTCCTTGGTGGTGAAAGCGTTAAAGCATCTGAAGTTAGGACAGCTCCCTCTCGGTCTTGAAAGAGAATTTGGTTTTCATGTCGAATTTTCATGGCGTCTGCAGCTCTGGCAGTAGTCAGACGAGGGGTATATTGTGGGTAGCTCCTTCACACAAATGTATTTCCCCAGAACCTGGCCCACCTGGAGGGCAAATTAAAAAACAAGCACAGGAGACTACGCTAGTTTAAAAAAAATGTTGCAGTGAATTTATGGATCCACCCGTGATTTTGCAACAAAATGTAAAAAAAATATTTTAATCCCTCAGCGAGGTCAGTGTGGGACCACACCTGGGGGGTCAGGGTATTCATACCCAGCTCCCTTTTCTTTATTTTTAAAGTTTTTGTGGGACCCAAGATGGCTGCCAACACTTCCTGGTTGTTGGCAGCAAATTAGATTTCAGCATGGGCACACTTGGATCTGTGGAAGATCATTACCCCTAGATATATACAAATTTGTTTTTTATTTATTATATCTGAAACTACTGAACGGATTTACACCAAATCACAAAAAACACATTTTCTGGACCAAGAGCTAGCTCTTGCCAAATTTGGTGTAATTCCATTCCGCACTTCAGGCTGCAGTTGTGTTCAAATTCTCCACTGGAATTAACATGGGGAAAACGTGTTTTGGGTCCCCCCTTTTCCTCTGCCCCAATTGATATATCCCCCCAAAAATGTCCACCCAGAAGCTAAAGTGAACATCAAATTATTTGTACAAATGTTTGTGAAGATTCATCAACTGATGGCAAAGATGTAGGCAATTCAAAAAACGCTTTTTCTATGGAAACTAGGTCCTAACGATAACTACCTACTGTTGACCGCCAGTAGGTAATATATATATATATATATACATATTCATTAAAAAACCAAAGGTTACAGTGATGTAATAGTAAGGAAATAAAAAAACAGAAATTTACAGAAAAAAACAAAGGTTACAGAGATGTTATATTTAGGCTCAAGTTGCACTCGTACAAAACTACAGAAATTCAGCCGTTATAGTCTATAACTCGCGCCCCCGCAATGCACTGCGTATGACCTCACATATTACAGCACTCATAACACGGTCAGTGACATCACTGATGACATCTCAAATGACATCACTGATGACATCATTCAGTGACTGTGAGTGTTTAAAAAAGTTTATGAGTATTAAATATATACACCAAGGCGTATTGGTGAATCAGTGGGTGTATGAGTGCCTGTATGGATGGTTCAGCGGATGCATGACTGACTGTATAAATGAGTGATTAGGTGTCTCAGTAAATGTATGGGTGAGTAACTAGGTTGTGTGAATGTCTGTATCAGTCTGTCAGTTGGTGTCTAAGTGGCTGTATGGGTGATTGATTGGTTGCCTGGGTACCTGCATGGGTGTATGAGTGTCTGTGTGGGTGGGCGAGGGGGTGTGTGACTGCCTGCATGGGATAGTGAGTGGGTGAGTCAGTGGCTGTATGGGTTAATGAGTACAGCAGTGAGGGGATGTATGAGTGACTGAGTGTGTGCATGGCTGTGTTGGTGAGTGAATGAATGTGTCAGTGATATATGGGTGAATAACTGCATATGTGAAAGGCAGTATAGGTAAGTGTTGGGGTATATGAGGGGCTGAATGTGTTATCCTCGCGGTCCCCGGGATTGGATGATGCTCAGAGGGTCCACCTCTTGATCTAGCCATAACAGCATAGGTCAGTGGAAGGATCAAGCGGGGGAAGGGAAGGAAAGGAACAACAGGGAGGGAGATCTGGAATCACAAACAAGAATCATATAACACCACTCTCCAATATATATCACACTACACCTCTATAAACAGGTTTGATGCTATACCTGTAAAGAATAAGAACAGCAAAGAGACTAAGGTAATTCTCCTCCTTATATACTGTGTCTTCTGGAAGGCAATACATGGACTATATCCTACTGTGACAAAAAGAAAGAATAATGCATAAGGGACCTTCTTAACATGTAAAGTGTCATAACCATTAACAAAACATAACACTGAGACGTACCCAACTGGATCTATTTGGCTTCCTATAGATGCCTCCAGGTTGTAATATTAGCCCATAGAAATGTTTGCCACTGTTAATCTGAAGCACATAACTAGATAATAGTTTGATAGAAAAAATGGGTTACGTTACCCGATAAGCTCTTAAAACAAACAGTACCTTAGTAGAGCCTTTCACGACCGACAATGTCGGGCGATGCTCTAAGCCTTCGCAAGAGCAGCAAACCGCTAACTCTCCAATGGGGAAAACTCTAAGGGTCCCACAGGGGAACAGCTGGAATCCCTTTCTGGAAATATCCACAAGGCAACAGGTAGACGTCCCCCGCACCAGCTCTAGACGCAGGCTTTCCAACAGGGGGCATTCAAGAAACAATCGTCCTCCGCAAGAGGCGCTATGATCAGGCTCACCAAGGGAGGGCAAACAAGGACAGCTATCGTCCTCCGCAAGAGCCGCTAAGAGCCGGCTCACCAACGGAGGGCAACCAAGAATTAACGGCGGAAAGTGCAGTTCAACAAAGGAGTGGTCTACTCCGTCGCATGAGACGCGGCAGTGCTCGCCAACGACAGAGTAACCCTCTTGGGGTCGGAAGAGACAACGAGGGAAAGAACCAATAGCTCACCGGTAATCCCGCTGGAACGAAGAATATCCAACACTGTTTGTGACTATGGCCGTACTAAGTAGTGACGTTGTGCGCGCACGCACCAGCATGGTGGGAAATGTAGTTCCTATCCAGGGACACTGACGTTTAGTAGTTCTCCGGCAGGGATCATCATCGTGTTGCGCTCGAGTCCAGCACATATAATAGAATGTGTGAGTGAGTGATTGTGAGAGTGGCTGTATGTGTGAGTGTGTGCTTGTGTCACTGACTGTATAGGTAAGTATGTGTTAGTATCTGTATGAATAATTGAGTGGGTGTGTATAACTGTATAGGTGAGTACATGGCTGTGTGATTGACTATGAATGAGTGTGTAGGAATGTGAGAAGCTCTATGGGTAAATGAAAGTGTGTGAGTGGCTATATGGGTGTATGAGTGGATATATCAGTGGCTGTATCAGTGAGTGAGTTGGTGTATTAGTGACTATATGGCAGACTGAGTGGATGTGTGTGAAAACCTATGAATCAGTGAGTGGGTGTGTAAGTACTGGAATGGGTGTGTCAATGGTTTTGAGAATGGTAGGTGGAAGTTGGAGTGGGTATATGAAAGTTTACATTGTGATGTTAGTGGGTGCATCAAAGATTATGTGGATGAAGTCATCAATGATGTCATTGACCATGTCTTGAATAATGTAATATGTGAGGCCACAAGCAGGGCATTGCGGGGCAGAAGTTATAGTTAACTCAGCTAACTATAACTGCTGAATTTCTTTTTTTTTACAAGTGACACCTGAGCCTAACTATAAAGTCACTGTAACCTTTGTTTTTTCGGGGTGAATTTATAAGGCTTTTTAAACGCTAATTCCTAACTATAACGTCCCTGTAACTTTTGTTTTTTTCAGTGAATGTTTATGTTTTTTTAACTAGTAGTCACACTTGCAGAGTGGTGGAGAAAAGCGGCTGGGCCTCCAACCCGCTCTCAAGAATCCCACTTTGTAGGTACTTACAGGAGGCACAGGAGGGCTTCTTGGCCCCCAAGGTCCTTAATGACTAAATTGGACTTCATCCCCAAACCCGTAGTGCACAAAGAGTCATGTTTGCAGAGTGGTGGAGAAAGGGCGAGTGGCCTCCGAAGACCTTAGCAATACAGCTCTGTGGGACTTATTGGAGATAACAGGAGGGGTAGTTGGCCCCAAGGACGTTCTTGGGGCCAAATATCCCTCCTATTACCTCCAGTAAGGCCCACACAGCAGGATTGCTGAGACCTGATAATGGGCCATGCCCCTTTTCTCCACCACTCTGCTAACGTGCCTCCTGGTGCACTTCTGGTTGGGGGAAGAAGTCCGCATGGCTCTTCAGGGTCCTTTGGGACCATCTAGCATCCTGTTACGTCCAGTAAGACCCACACAGGTAGACTGCTGAGAGGTCGTCAGAGGCAAAGCCCGCTTTCTCCACCACTCTGCAAATGCACCTCTTGGCACACTGCTGCTTGGGGGAAGAAGTCCAATATAGTCCTGAGGCCCTCGGGAAGCAAGAGGACCTCCTCCCCCCACCAGAAGTGTGCTGAGGTGGGCCAATCCCACTGTTTGGGACTTACTGGAGGTAACAAGAGTTCCTTTTTGGGCCCTAAAGACCCTCAGAAGCCAAGCTGACTTCATCCCCTAACTAGCAGCTCGCTAGGAGGCGTATTTGCAGAGTGGTGAAGAAAAAGGGCAAGAACACTAGCAAGTTGCCTGTTGTTCTATTTTTTTTCTTTTGTTAGGAAGGGAGCCTGTGTGGCCCCCTTTCCCTGGACCCTTTTGGGCCCTCAGACCCCATCCCCTGGGGCCCGTTTTTTTATTAATTTTTTAAAATATTGTCTTTAAATGTAGAAGTGCGAAGGGGCACCTCTCCTGGGCCATTTTCGACCACGAGGACCACATCCCCGGGGCCAGGCCTTTGCATTTTTGTTTTTTAAAGGGGTGGGGGCGCGTAGCCTCCCTCTCCACGCCGAAATAGAAAAGGAAAAAATGTCTTTTGCCTGGAATGATAAATGGCTTTTGTCATTTTACAGCTCGGCAAGGACAGCACTGTGCTAGTCCTATGCTTAAAGACTTTGCTATAGAAATGCCAAAAGACTTTGTGCTTTTCTATCTCGGCGTGGCTGGCACTGTGCTAATCCTATCCTTAAAGACTTTGATAGAATAACAGACATTTGAGGTGAGCAGATCTAGAGTGTCGCTGGTGTTGAGAGTGCTCTAACAGGAGCTGCTTTCCACCTAAACTTAAGAACTACCCAGAGTTCTCTCCTTCTTCTTTGCATAATTTATGCATCACTCTATGCCTGAAAGGGTTTTGTTTTGATATATATATATATATATATATATATATATATATATATATATATATATATATATATATATATATATAGCAGACAAGTGTACGCCCCAGACGTGTTTCGATCGCCTCCGCGATCTTGCTCACTTGACGCGCAGGTGCCGGACCACCACTTTTGTATACAATGTGCCCAATCAACACCGTGATCGGTTCAAGTGAAAGGTAGATATAGAAACAATACTTAAAAGAGAACACAAAATAAGAAAAGAGCCTTCTTGAAGGTACAAAATGATTCAGTTTTAAATACATAATGCTCATAGTTCTCTTATCACCAGTCAAACTGAAAGCAATTTATGATAAAGAGTCGAAAAGCGACTGAATGCTAAATGTAAGTTTGCCTAATTAGTACAGTGTTTTAAGCACATATACTGGGTACTGATTATAGCAATTGTATATTATTTTTCCCAAATGATGTTGATATCAAGTATCCCCATCGAGGATGCTAAAACTTTGCTAATAAATAGGCATTTGTAACATACATAAAAATATATGATGAATGTACAATCATAAAAAGAGACCCCTAGCACTCAATGAGACTAAAAGAGACGTTCCCTTTATAAATATGTGCAAAGTGAGGCATTTGGCTTTGGCCTGGCTTAACTCCTTTATGGAGGACCGCTCCTTCCAGGTTATTGAGGGTACGGCATTATCTAGTCCTTGGCCTCTTAGCTGTGGGTGGGGTTCCACAGGGTTCTTCCCTGAGCCCCACGCTATTTAACACCTATATGGCCCCATTAGCTGAGATAGTACTTCAGTTCGGCATCCAAATTATCACCAACGCAGATGATACCCAACTGGTGGTATCACTAAACCACCCGGAAGGTTCATCTGGTTCTCTGGGCAATTGCCTAGAGGCGGTTGTCGAATAGATGGAACTATCTCACCTTAAACTAAATGGGGATAAGACAGAGCTAATGTTTCTGGGTAAATACTCTCCACCCCCTGCGATACCCTCCTGGCCGATCTGTCTGGGCAATCCACCCGTCCCCAAACAGCAGATCAAGAGCCTTGGCTTTTGGCTGGACAGCTCACTCTGTTTCAGCTTTCAAGCTACTAAGCTCTCAGCCACCTGCTTTGGCCGGATGAGGATGTTACGGAAAATATTGCCTTTACTTCTCCAGTATATGGGGTGTCTTTCATAGATTCACATGCTTGAATAATTCCCCGTCGTCGAAGTGGGAGTCCCACGGTACATAAAATAGTAGTAAGAAACATATATACATAAAGTACCTACATATATGCCTATATAGATATATACATAAGTATATAAATAGATATCAAAATATATCTAAAAGAAACAAAACCTTAAAGTACCATAGAACAACATTAGCCCATAGAAAGCATTGAGGAAGAGTTCACTTTAGTAACACATCTATGTCATTATAACAGTCCACATTCCAGACAATCAAGCTGTAACACCCTTTAGAACCTTCTCCTCAGAAGCTCAAGCCCTCAGATGTTCTACCGCATGTCTTGTGAAGGGAGTCTCCCTGAACTCTGCTCAGTTTCTTCATTCTACAAACCATCTACTCTTCTACAACATGTCTTCTACAAAGAAATCTTTATTCCGGCCTTGTTCTGTAGAAAACTTCACCTTTTCTCTGAGGACCCTCATAAAAAATGCATCTACTGCTTGTACCCGGACCATGAGGTGAGGAGTTGCAAGTTTTGCAGAACTTTTTCTTCAAAGACCCTAAAGGATAGAGAGGCCCGTCTCCTTCTCTGGCTACAGAGGTTGAAGACTTCAGACAACCCTGTGTCTGATATAGAGAGTGTGTCTTCCTGCCATTCTAAAACCTCTCTGAAGCGTGGGTCAGAGAATGAGCTTCCTTCTCCCTTTCTTAAAAAGAAGAAGCTTGTGGACGCTCCCAAGTCCGTCTCCCCACGGGAGCTGCCCGCCTCTACGCCTACGGGACCTAGTTCTCTGGTGTTGCAGTCCCACTCTGTGCCCACGTCATCCAAAACGAGTGCCAGCACGTCGACAAGCTCGTCAATGCACCCGTCGACGACGACTAGATCCGTCGACATTGTGCCTGCTTCGACGACGAGCTGCTCTATGTCGATGAAGAAGATGATGACGACATCGTCGACGATGCACCAAGAGGTCAGGCCTATCTCATCCATTGTGAAGATCTCGTAGACGGCAAAGACATCTGTCTCGTCGACGACCTTACCTAAGCGTCACTCGTCGACGAAGGCTTCATCAACGCGTCATTTGTCGACGCTACCACCTCCGTCTATGGTAGCCTCGTCAAGGTCGAGTACCTCGTCGACGTCTACTTCGTCGTCGACAATCACATCTTCGTCAGCGGCAGCGCTGTCGACAAGAAAAAGGCCCCGGCTTCGTCGACGGCATCCGCTTCTTCGTCGACTCCTGGGACATCATTGACAAATCCCTCGACGACGACTTCGACGACGAGCTCGGCGACGGACCCGTCGACGGAGCAATATTCTCTGGCAACTGCAACCACCTTCACAGTGGGGACAACTACTACTGTTAAACGTCCGGCACCACTGGTTCTGAGTCCTTTTCAACATGGGTCAGGTCCCCCTGCTCAACTCTTTGCGTCTGCAGAGGAGGAATCTTCTGATGGCTCTTACGCTGATGACACCTTTCGTCCTGCAAGTAGCCCGTCGGAGCTACATATAAAGTTTCAAGACGATGATGATAATAATGATGAGAGGGGGTCGCACATCTCAGTTCGAGATGACCAGCAGGATGTTGACCATGAAGTTTCTATGGCACAGCTACCAATGACTTTAATCACTAACCTTTAACATATGCTAGACGATTACAATCGTCGTTTTCCACCTTCTTCGCAGGCCTCTCCAACTCTGCCTCCTCCAACACAGGAGTCACTTCAAGTTGCACAGGCACGATCACCAGTTCCTCGGGACCCTGGTACTGATAATGATCTTCAGAACAATACGGACCAGGATGATGACGGTGTCCTAGCAGATTGGGACAACTATCAGGCCCAGACTCCGTCTCCTCCTCCTGCCTCTCCTCTGGCTTTTCCCCCAGTGGACATTGGGGGTTTCCACCTTTTAATGATGAGAGCCGCAAAGCGTTTCCACTTGCCTATGGTCGTCAAACAACAGGACTGTTTTCTTTATGTTTTTAAGGATCACCCTTTAACCCCTTGCATGCTGATGACGGCCGGGAACTGTCATGGTGCACAGTGCTCGTGTGCTGATGATGGCTCCCGGCTGTCATGACCGCCCCTGCGATCTGAATGTGCCGCACAGGCGCAGAATGGCGGCAGCATGCAAGGGGTTAAAGCAAGTGCATACCATTCCAATCATTGATTTCATTTGGAAGGAGGGACTTAAACTCATGGAATGCCCTAACTCAATCCTGGCTGCGCTTCCACACCTCGACAAAAAGTATAAGGCCCCAGAAGATTCACCTGTCTGCCTTGTATCTCAACCAAAGCCGGACTCAGTCATTGCACAAGCTGCCCAAAAGAGGTCACGTAATCTAGCTTCTCCTTTAACATCCCCGCCGGATCAGGAAGGTCGCCACCTGGATACCATTGGAAAAAAATTCACCACAATGGCTGCCACTACAGTCAGGGCTATAAACAGAACAATGGTCCCTAGACAAGTTAATGATGTCAAGTCAATATAGGCTAAATAGACACTATATTCTTAGTCCAGCCGGACAGATTTATTTTGTAATAGACAAATTTTAGAAACCTTTATAAAAAGTGTTAACAGCAGGACACCAGCCGATGTCAACTGACACACTAACAAAGAAAAAACAGACAAGGCAACTTGACAGTCTGTGTAGTAAATTCACAGTCAGACAATATTATAAACACACTATTGCTGGAATCAATATACACATTTCAACTGCATATAGTGTGGTTTAGTCGACGACGTTTCGAACCTATAATTGATACAGGTTCATCTTCAGGACATTAATTATATGCCTTTTCACTTTACAAGAATTGTAACAAGGTATGAATTAACATTGCACAACTCCTGTGGGGATGGCGCCAAAAGGTCGCTGTCCTGGGGGTGTGGGGGCTACCAGATACAGCAAAAGTAATGGTTCCGTGATAAGGAATGTACTGTTAAATACAGTCAGGGGCCGATAATACGGTCCACATCGGAGGATAGATTCACCCTGGAGTCAGGGCGGCAAATTCCTTAGCCATCCTCGGGCTATACGACCGTCAGATGTGGTCGGAGATCGCAGCTTTGGTCAACCTCATTCCTGAATTCTCCAGGGCAGAGGAACAAAAGATCATGCAAGAGGGTGAGAAAATGTCATCAGAAATTATAGACTGTGCAATAGATATTTCCTCAACAGGCTTCAGACAGCTGGCAGATGCTGCAGTCTTAAGAAGGCGGGGCTGGCTTAAGGCTACGTCTTTTTGACCTGAGGTGCAAGCGAAGATACTCGATTTGCCTTTCCATGGAGAGTCCCTCTTCGGCAAGCATGTGGATGACGCCTTAGAGTCCATCAAGAAAGATACGGACACTGCTCGCGCCCTGGGATCTCTCTAGTACCAGAAGAGGCCATTTCATGGACCACGTGGCAGGGGCACATCCTTCAATTTTCGAGGCTCCTCCCAGTACCGCTCCTATGGTGAAAACAAGCAGCGCTACTCCAACCAATATCAGAATAGGCAGTCAGGGCCCGATTCACAGAATGAACTTAAGACTAAATCCTAAACTTACTACTATTTGGTATTCACAGAATGCACTTACTACTTTCGGGATTCACAGATTAAACTTACTACTTTCGAGATTCACAGAATGAATTTACTACTTTCGATATTCACAGAATAGATTTAAGACTACTAACTTTACGTCCGCACTCGGGCCGTAAATTACGGCCCGGAGGCGGAGTTTCCGGCTTGGGGGCGGAGCTTACAGCCCAGAGGCGGAGTTTCCGGGCCGGAGGCGGAGCTTGCGGCTTGGAGGCAGAGCTTCCGGCTCAGAGGTGGGTATTTAGCCATGGCTGAAATCTCCACCTCTGGGCCGGAAGCTCCGCCTCCAAGCCGCAAGCTCCGCCTCCGGGTCGTAAGCTCCGCCTCCGAGCCGTAAGCTCCGCCCCAAGCCGGAAACTCCGCCTCCCGGCCGGAATTTACGGCCCGAGTGCGGACGTAAAGTTAGTAGTCTTTAATCTATTCTGTGAATACCGAAAGTAGTAAATTCATTCTGTGAATCCCGAAAGTAGCAAGTTTAATCTGTGAATCCCGAAAGTAGTAAGTGTATTCTGTGAATACCAAATAGTAGTAAGTTTAGGATTTAGTCTTAAGTTCATTCTGTGAATTCGGGCCCTCAGATTCCAGGCCTTATAGGAGAAAATCAACCTACAGAGGAGGTACCGCCTCTAAAAAACAATGACTTTCTAAAGATCAAGTCTTATCCTGCTCTGAAGATTGGAGGTCGAACCTCCCAAAATGTTTACAATTGGTCGCAAATAACTTCAGATTGTTGGGTCTTGGATGTCATCTCAAAAGGCCACACTCTCGAATTTCTCAAGTTTCCTCCCAACCGCCCTCCCTCTGGTCCCCCTCCAGCACACTTGAAGGAACTGTTTGCAAGTTGCATTTATGATCCAAAAAGGGGCAGTCGACGTGGTTCCTCGATTACAACAAGGGATGGGTTTTTATTCCCGCTTTTTTCTTATCAGGAAAATATCGGAAGAGTGGCGCCCGATCTTAGACCTCCGAGCCCTCAACAAGTTCATCAAGTCCCAAACATTTCGAATGCTGACCTTGCTGGAAATCGTACAGTTCCTGAATCCCAAGGAGTTCCTCTCCACAATCGACCTCCAAGACGCATATTTTCATGTGCCAATCCATCAAAGACATAGGAAGTACCTCCGTTTCAAAGTAGGATCGAAACACTTCCAATTCAAGGTTCTGCCTTTCGGCCTTCGTTCCACGCCGAGGGTCTTCACAAAGATCATGGCTCCGGTTGCGGCTCATCTACGCCTACAGGGCATACAAATCTACCCTTATTTGGACGACTGCTTGATACAGGCCCCAACCTTTCTCGCAGCAGAACAACACACTCAGACTTGCCTTTCAGTCTTCCAAGACTTAAGTCTTTCCATCAACCACGAAAAATCGCATGTCCGTCCAGCACAACAAAGGGTCTTTCTAGGGGTATTAATAGATACACATCTAGCAAAGGAGTTTGTTTCACAGGAGTGCCAAGATCGCATTGCCAAACTGATGGCTCTTCTACGCTCAAGAAAGTCAGTTTCTGTCCGAATGTAAAAATGACCTCGTCTTGCATACCGCTGATCCCCAATTGCAGGTTATACATGCGAGTCCTCCAAGAAGAATTGGACAAACAATGGCGGCAAGTCTAAGGGTCATTCAACGACAAGGTCTTCCTGACCCCTCGCATCCAGGGCGCATTGGAATGGTGGGCTCACCTTCCAAACATTCCAACAGGGCGTCTGTTTCAGGAAACAGCCCCCACGCTTACCCTTACGACGGATGCTTCCCTAGAGGGTTGGCGTGCGCACCTCGAAGGGTTGTCAGTCAACGGCAAATGGACGGCAGACCAGCACAAGTGGCACATCAATCGGCTGGAACTCTTGGCTATCTTTCTCGCCCTGAAATCTTTCCATCTGCAGGTGGAAGGGGAGTCACTGTTGGTGCGTGTGAGAAGTTGGCCTGGTATATGATGTTCACTATTCTAGTGAACACCTTGCACCAGTCCAAACAACCCTTATGGTGATGGTTGTAAAGTCAACCTTATAGACCAGCTATCCTAGAGGTAGCGTGGACAGAACAGTCTTAGGCTACAAGACTCTTGAGTGCGTGTAAAGCCAGCTGTTTTACCATATGTAACCCCTTGAATATCAAATGAAAGGACACCACACAGGATATATATAAAATATATATGTATTTACTTACTAACACACTCCTCTGAACTCTTAATGAGGTCAGAGGCAAAAGCACATAACAAGTTACACTTAGAAATACTTTAAATAGCACAATTTACAGTTAGGCCATAGGGCCGCGTAAAACCATATACTAAGTAAGTGGTATAAGAATCACAACTCTGGAAAGGAGAAGGCCTAGGGCCTAGGGAATCACTGGGGCTACACTATCTGACCCTTAGGTTAGGAGTAGGAGGCCCACAAGCGGCGCGTGCAGTATCAGTACACTCACGCGAGAGTCAATAGAAAGTCAATGGGAACTTAGAAAGGTAGGTAATGGAGTTTTAGGACACTTCCGGTCTAGCTAGAAGGATACAACTAAAAACCTAAACACTTGGATAGTCAATACCCTTGGGAGCACCGAAGTACTCGCGTTACCTCACCCACAGGAAGCGGGTGCATAGGTGTGAAGATGTGTTGGGTTTCGCCGTTGACGTCTATGGAGCCTGTGAAGAAAGATGCTGCAGGCGACCAGGAGGAAGATGTCCAGGTGGATCCAAGGGTAGATCGCAGTTGAAGAAGGCCTGAAAGCAGAGGGGACAGAGTTTAGGTCACTAGCCAGTGACCGGGTGGAACCAGGAAGGAACCAGATGTCTTCGAGGAGAAATCAGGTGCTGGGGTGAAGCTTGTTGTTGCAGCCACGCGGACCAGGAGGCGTCGAGGATGACTAGGTGCTGGAGAGGAGCTGTCCCACGAAGGTTCTCACAAATGGAGGGGTCGGCTTCAAGATCGGAGCCAACAAGCCTAAGCAAAGGCAACCCACGCAGGATACACAAAGAGCTTCTGGTACTTCACCTTTTCATGTGATTAACATAGCTCGAGTCGTACAATAAGGCTTTTCTCAAAGCTCCACCTGGAGGCCTCTCTAGATTGCCCAAACTCCATTATGGTGAAAATAAGAGGGTTATGGTCGGACATAAAGCGGGGTGCAGTGTCTATAGTGCAGCTGGTGGCCAACGATGCAGAGACAAAGAAGTAGTCCAGTCTTACCAATACTTGGTGCGGGGCCGAGTAAAAAGTATACCCGGGTTGTAAAGGGTTTTTACTCGCCCAGCTATCTATCAATCCATGAGTCTGGATAAGATTAGAAAGGGCTTGAAAAACTTGGGGCTTCCTTCCTTTGTATCTCCGTGTTGTGTTGGTGGCCCAGTCGCCAGGTAGGTGTACATTAAAATCCCCACATAGCACTATCGGGGAGGGCCAATGTGCTAATTCGCTGGATACTTGATTAATGACCCCAGGGTCGTCAGTATTACTCCCATATAATGAGCAAAGGGTAAAAGAAGATTTGTTAGGGAGTTGAATCTGCGTGATGGCCCACCTCCCTAGTGAATCTGATTTGGTACGTGGACAGCTAATGGCGAGTCTTCTATCAGTTAAAATTCCTACTCCCTTTGTTTTAACTACTTGTGTGGTAGCACCCACTAGTTTAAACCCTAATGTGTCTAGTAGGTGTCTTTGGGACTGTTCTACATGGGTTTCCTGTAAACATATAATGTTCCCCCCAAGTGCCCGCAAGCCCATGGCCACCTTTTGTCTCTTAGACGCGTCATTCAAACCGCAAACGTTGAGGGAGACAATTCGTAATGGTTCTGACCTAGCCATCTAAAGAGTACACCAATGCCCGTTTAAACTCCATGAAGGAAGCGAAAAATGAAGAAAGTCTAGCCGTAAAAATTTGTGTGTGTGTGTGTGCAAAATAGGTACCTGTGTGTGCCTCCTGTGACCCTGCCCACCCCTCCCGCGCATCCCCACAACCCTCCCCCCACCCACCCCCCTCCTTGTGTGAGCAATCAGGCCAAGCCTGAATGATGGTAATCAGTCATAAGCCACAGCCACTGACCACGCCAACCACTTAGAAAAAAAAAGAATGCCTGACCGTAGTAATGTGGACGGCTATTAGACCTGTAGTTCGTGCCCTAGTACCTTCCGTGTTCCAGTCATTTACTTGACTTAAATGAGTAGGTGCATAATTTATTTCATATTACAGTCTTCGCCATTCCTTTCACCCCCACTCCTTCCTCGCCATAGGAAATAAGTTTAAGAGGAAGTAGAAGATGAAAAAGGAAGAAAGAAAGAGAAAAGAAAAAAAAAGTGTATCTATCAGTAATTCTCCTCCCTTCTGAAAGAAAGGAGATAATGTCAGGGTGGGGTCAGAATAACATCAGAGTATCTAATCAAGACATTAAGTCCCCTTGTGTCCTTTCTTGAGTTTAATCTCTTCCAAGTATTCTTGGGCTTTGATCTCTGACGTAAAGACCTTGGTAGTGCCATGCAGGATAACCTTCAGCCTAGCTGGGTTCATGAGAAACACCTCCGCGCCTAGTTGTTGTAGAGGAGAGATCAGCTGTCGCAGATGCCATCTGCACTCAACAGTCTGGTGGCAAAAGTCTGGTTTAGAGAAGAAGGTAATCCCATGAGCCCCTTTTTTTGAGTTGGGGCGAGTCTTGTCATAGATCAGCTGCCTCAAGAGGAAATTACCAAAATATACAATGAAGACCCGGGGCTGACCTTCCGTTCCATTGTCGTTGTTGTATCGCCTTTTCAGAAAGAAAGGAAATCGGTGGGCTCGCTGTACTTCGCGATCCCAGTTCCAATCGGAATGCTCTGGGAAAGTGTCTTGCAGGAGTTTGACAATGAACTGCCTGGGGTCCTCCCCCTCCTTTCCTTCTGGAATCCCCAGTAAGCGCAGGTTATTCCGGCGTTGCCGGTTTTCGTGCTCCTCCATTTTTACCATCAGGTCCGAAAGACAAGCGGAGTTTGAGTCAGTTATCTGTTTAGTTGCCACTGCTTCAGTTTCCAGTTGTTTCGTCCTGGTCTCAATCATGCCCACTCGTTCGCTGATATCAGTGCAAGTTTTATTCAGCCGTCTGAGACCACCCTGTAGTTTTTTTGCTGCGTTCTTAGCTACTAGACTCTCCCCTCTAACTTCTTCCTGGAATTCTTTAATCGAGGTGAGTATGGCGGCGAGAGAGGGCTCCGTCGACTCGTCGCCTTTGGTTTTTAGTTTTCTTGGGCTGCGCCATTGTGTTTGTAATTGCGATTGGGTCGGCTCGTCTTCTTCTATATGATAAGACATCTGTGAGTCCGAATAGTCCCATTTAAGCTGACTTCTCCGTTTAATCTTATTCCTGGATTTTTTAGGGCGGATGACCGTACCGGTATTATCACGGGAGGCCTCGCTTCCCTCTTCACTAGCACTGTTAGTATTGTCCTCATCTTCTTCCATTTCCCCCTCCCCTGATGAACTCGGGGTACTGTCTGAGACCGAGTAAAAATCCTCCTGTCCAATCTCTGGAGTCCAAGGGGCAATGGTGCCAGGAGGAACTTCCAGGCCTCGGATGACTGCTTCCGTCCCTGTGAGGAGATCCCTGGAGTTAAGGTTCTCAGAAGGTGTATTTAGGATGATTCCAGTATTTCCTTCATCTGCTTCCAGGTGTTCACTCTCGGTAGGAAGTGGAGTTAAGAGGGGATTGGGGGGAGGATTAGGGAACTCAGAAGAGCCAAGTGTAAGATCATGTTCCACGGCTGAGGTGCATGGTAAGGGAGAGGGCTCGATAGAGCTGAGTTGGTTGGCTGGTAGGCTGTGGGGGGCATCCAAACTGGGGGGGGCATTGCTAGCGTCTAGACCACCAACAGGGGTTTGGTTGGTGTTACCGCTAGCACTATCCTGCTGAGAAGAGGCATCAGCTATATTTAGTCTTTGCGTTTCTCTTGTGCTGTTTTTAGCAATAGCAGCCTTGTTCTTAGCCACTAAAAAGATCTTAGCAGGAAGGCGGTGTGTAGGGCCAGCGTCTTTACTGTCTTTAACTTCTTTGTTGTGAGCCCCTGCCCCTGCCCCTCTCTGGCCGGAGTTATTTTTCTCCCCACTGACCCCACTGACCTGTTTAGGCTTGACCTTGATCTTGCCGGTGTCATCTCCTGCAGAGGGATCCTTCCCCGCAATAGGTGTCTTTGCTTTTAGACCCTTTTTTATTCCACGGTGACTCATGCTCTTGGCACTGCTACCCTCGTTAAATCCAGATCTCTCCAGTGCTCGGAGCTGCCCCCAAAGCTCACACAGCGCCGTCAGTGCCGCATCTGCCAAGGGCAGAAGGCTCAGATCTTGAAGGGACACAGCCCGCCGCTCAGCGCAGCGCCTCCCTGCCTGCTTGCTCAAGCGTTCGCTGGACGTCTGTCTCCGAAGTCCGTAATGCACGCAAACCGCGTGTAATAATAAAATCTCCAAACAAGCTGTCCAAAACACCGGCCAGTCCGCCAGGCAATCCTCCTTCCCCAAGCACCTCTCCACTGCCTCGATAAGTGTCACAGATGACCCGGCAACTCCGAGCAGGACCCGCTGTATCCTCCGCTGATTAGAAGTTCTCTGCACCTGTGATCCCTGCATCACTGATGCATGCGCAGGGCAGGTAGCCGATTCCTCGAGGTCCGGTGGCTGGCGTGGCGGCCGTGAACTCAGGCTTACGCTGACTCCATCTTGCCCCCAAGGTACTTCACCTTTTCAGGGAAGCAAGTGCCAGTCTGGAGCAACCAGACCAGCAGTGGATTCTCAAAAGGATCCTCGTCAGAGGGCTACTAGCCAACGGGCCGGCAACCGGACAACGCGTCGAGCGGAACACAAGCAGAAGGGCCCCACGCAGATCTCGTGGAGTGTGGAGGGCTGGTCTTCGGTGCAGGTGGAGCTCGGTGTCAGGGTGTCTCAGTCCTCAGTGCATAGCTTCGAGGAGGCCTCAGGAGCTGCGCTGTTAGCAAGTTGAAGACTTTCCAAGTTGCCTACTTCCACGGGTCCCGATGCCTTCCACGGGGCTCAGCTGTGCTGGAGTCGTGCAGTGGAATCAGAGGGATCCGGGAGTCGAGGTCTTGTCAGGCTCTGTGCTCGGGTTCCGGCGGGAAAGGGGACAAAGCAAGCCGTCGAGTTGCTGGATGGTGCCTGGTTGCCCAGGGTGGTCACTCCTTGGCCCCAAGGGAGATTCTTCAGTCTTCAGCTCAGGTGAATGTCGAAGGGTCCAGAGTTTCGGTTCAAATCGATTCCAGGATTAATCTAAAGTCTCCTGGGTCAGCTCCTACCTTTATACAACTAAAGGGGGCTGGTTTGGTCACTAGGTCCCTCCGATGGGTGAGACCAGGAAGGGGAGTGGTTACACCCCTTTTCCTTTGTGCAGTTTTGTGCCAGAGCTGGGGCTGGAGTGCCCCAGCAACCTGTTGAAACTGGGGTATGCATGGAGCACCTAGAGTGCTCCAGGCAGTGTCTGATTCTATTCAGCCCTCCCTGTCCCAATACACATCCTCCTGTCTGGGGTGGTGCTCGCACCTCCCCAAGCAGGAAACCTATTGTCCAAACCTCTGTGACTGGAAGGACTCCCAGCAGCAGGAGGTCTGACTTGTGTCTGTGGGAAGAGCATCCATTTTGTGATGCTGGGGCTCTGGTTAACGTTAACCGGGATAGTCAGAACTAACATGTTTTCTCCTTCTAGAAGGGTGGAATGCTACCCCCTGTCGCCAGAATTGGCGAGGGGGTAGTATTCCAAAGCGTATGACACCTAACACGACATGTTTGGATAAAGCCAAACCAAAGTTAGCATTTAACCGCGAGGTTCATAATGCACTTAAGAGTGTATGTATGGCAATATCATTGAAACAGCTATAAGGACATGGTTCCGAAAGCTGCAGACAGGCTCAGCTCATGCTAGAGCACCATCTCACACATAACCAAGCACTCTGCTTCAGGGTTGTTAAGGCCTGCCATAGGAGTGACTTATAGGTTACTATGTGTCTATATGTAAGTAGGTATATGAATACTACACCTAAGCAAGGGGTGATTGCACGACCTTGCCTCAGCTGAGTGATCAGCCAGTTGTGTCTATTTGAGTGGCACAATACATGCTGCAGCCCCTGGTAGGCCTTGGTTACACCTAAGCCCTGAGTACCTAGGGTACACTTTTACAGGGGCTGACAAGGTGACACAATTCCCAATTGTGTATGTACCTAGAGTACATGGCTTGAATTTAGAGAGAGTGCATCTGGGCTGTGGGTCTGATTAGCAGGCCCACAGCGACATCTAAGTCGAAAACCAGTAAAGCAAAAGCAAAAAGTGGGGGTGACCATAGAAAGCAGACCCTACTCTCCTACACCCCCCCGCCCCCAAAATTTAGGGACATTAAGCTAACCTTGACCAGTTGAGTTTTCATGCTCTAAGTGGAAATATCGAGAGAGTCCATCTGCATTGGCATGGTCAGTCCCAGGTCTATGTTCCACTACATAGTCCATCCCCTGTAGGCAAATGGACCACCTAAGAAGTTTGGGATTTTCACCCTTCATCTGATTTAACCATAGGAGGGGCTTGTGGTCTGTCTGAATCTTGAAGTGAGTGCCAAACAAGTATGGCCTCAGCTTCTTCAGGGCCCAAACCACAGCAAAGGCCTCCCTCTCTATAGCTGACCAACGTTTCTCTCTAGGGGTCAGCCTTCTGCTTATGAAAGCAATGGGCTGGTTTTGACCATCTATATTTTGTTGTGAAATTATAGCTCCCACACCCAACTCAGAAGCATCTGTGTGGACTATGAACTCTTTGGAGTAATCTGGACTTTTCAGAATAGGGGCAGTAAACATGGCCTGCTTCAGGTCATCAAAGGCCTTTTGACAGCTAACTGTCCACTGAACTTTCTTTGGCATCTTTTTGGAAGTGAGTTCATTCAATGGTGTCACAATGGACCCATAGGTTTTCACAAACTTCCTGTAGTACTCAGACAGGCCCAAGAAAGCTCTGCCCTGTGTCTGGGTGGTTGGAGGAGTCCAGTCTCTGATGGTCCGGATCTTACGCTCCAGTGGTTGAACCTGACCCCCACCTACCAGGTGGCCCAGGTACACAACCTTGCTCTGCCCTATCTGGCACTTTGTAGCCTTGATAGTGAGGCCTGCCTTTTGCAGAGCCTCTAAAATATTCCCCAGGTGGACCAGGTGATCCTCCCAGGAGGAGCTAAAGACAGCAATATCAATTAGATAAGCTGCACAATAGTCTTCCAATCCTGTGAGAACTTGATTCACCAACCCTTGGAAAGTGGCAGGTGCATTCTTCAAACCAAAGGGCATTACAACAAATTGATAATGTCCTCCTGGGGTCGAAAATGCTGTCTTGGCTTTTGCATCCTCAGCTAATCTGATTTGCCAGTGGCCTGCTGTCAGGTCAAATGTGCTCAGGAACTTGGCAGAAGCCAATCTATCAATGAGCTCATCAGCCCTGGGGATGGAGTGGGCATCTGTCCTAGTGACAGCATTGAGACCTCTGTAGTCTACACAAAACCTCATATCTCTCTTCCCATCTTGGGTGTGCGGTTTTGGTACCAAGACGACAGGACTAGCCAAAGGGCTCTCTGAGGGCTCAGTGACTCCCAGCTCCAACATATTTTGGACCTCTGTCCTTATGCAGTCCCTGACATGGTCAGGTTGCCTGTAGATCTTATTCTTGACAGGCAGACTGTCACCAGTGTCCACCTCATGTGTGCACCAGCTTGTCTGACTTGGGGTCAGAGAAAACAAATGTCTGTAGGACTGCAGAACTTGTCTACTATCCTGTTGCTGATGGTCAGAGAGGCTGTCTGAAAAGACCACACCATCAACTGAGCCATCATCACGGCTCTGAGTAAGCAGGTCTGGGAGAGGGTCACTCTCTTCTTCCTGCCCCTCATCTGTAGCCATGAGCAAGCCCATGTCTGCCCTGTCGACAAATGCTTTTGTCGACAGGGTGCTTCATGTCTGTTGACATGAAGCACCATGTGGGGACTTCTGGGAGTCCCAAGGTTCACCAAGTAGGTGACTTCTCCCTTCTGTTCAACTATTGTATGGGGTCCAGACCATTTGTCCTGGAGAGCTGCTCGGGCCACTGGCTCCAACACCCATACCTTCAGTCCTGGCTGGTACACAGTCAGTACAGCCTTTTGGTCATGCCAAGCTTTTTGTAATTCTTGGCTGGCCTCAAGGTTTTTGGAAGCCTTCTCCATGTATTCAGCCATCCTGGAGCGGATACCAAGTACATAGTCCTCTATGTCATGCTTAGGCTTTTTGAGAGGTAACTCCCATCCTTCCTTCACAAGACATAGGGGTCCTCTTACAGGATGTCCAAACAAAAGCTCAAAAGGGCTGTAGCTAAGCATGGGCGAATTTTGCGAATCTCGCGTTCGCGAATTTTGCGGATTTGCGAACTCGCAATCCGCAAAATCCGCGAATTCTCGCGAATTTGCGGATTTTTTTTGGTGTGTTCGCGCGGGTTTCTGCCAGTTCGCGAGGGTTTTGTACAATTTCGCAAACGCAAACTTACCTGTCGGGTCGCAAGTTTTGCGAACTTGTTGTTTCTACGTGTCCAGCCTGTTTGGGACACTCTTCTTCATCACTGCCACTCTCTGTCACCACTGCCACTCTCTGACTACTCATGCCACCCTCTGGCCCACCCATGCCACCCTCTGTTTCATCACAGCACCCTCTGGTTGTCCAGTGTACATTATTGTGGCAAAGCAAAGCATACCTTCCCTGCCTCAAGTGACCTGAATTAATTTGGGGCTGATTAATGTGTCACAGAATATTTTTTTAGCTGGCACCTGCTTCCTTAGTGCTTCCTGATTAGTGATCTTTTGCACTTGCTAAGTGCTTTCATTGTTGCAAAATTAGTTACAACACCTGCCCTGCCCCAACTGACAATAATGAATTAGGGGCTGATTAATGTGTCACTGGATTTGAACTTCCAGCCTGGCTCCTGCTTGTCTGCCTTAGCTGTAATTCAGGACTTTTGTGTAACTATTCTGAGGGTCAGAGCAGGGTCACATAATAGTTGCAAGTAGGCAACTGAACTCTGGAGGGGCCCCTCAGGAAGCACTACAGGAAATGGCTACTAATGATGAGCTTGAACTTTTGAACCTGGTAAGTAGTTTCAGTTTTGCTAAGATCGTATTTCTGCAATTTAGCACTTATTGGCGGGGCGCGAAGTTGAACTGGGATGTCGCGAACTCACGCGAACAGTGCGAGCAAGCCATAAAATCCGCTGCTGGCGGATTTGCGGATTTTGCGGGAAATTCGCGAATCTCGCGGATTGCGAATTTACCGAAAATCCGCAAAATCCGCGAGCGTAACGGATTTTCCGCCCATGCTTAGCTGTAGCCAACCCCCTTTTGTGGGACCTCTCTGTAAGCAAACATCTTCACCTCAGCTTTTCAGGTAACCCTTTTATCATCTCTTTGAGGGTCCTGTTGAATCTCTCCACAAGCCCATTACACTGTGGGTGATAGGGGGTGGTGAACTTATAGTTGACACCACACTCCTTCCACATTGCAGTTAGATATCCTGACATGAAGTTTGCACCTCTGTCAGAGATAACCTCCTTTGAAAACCCCACTCTGGAGAAAACTCCAAGTAGGGCCTAGCCACAACAGGAACTGTTGTGGTCCTCAGGGGAATAGCTTCTGGATACCTGGTGGCATGATCCACTACCACCAGTATAAATCTGTGCCCAGATGCTGTTTGGGGGTCCATTGGTCCTACAATGTCTATCCCCACTCTTTTAAAGGGTACCTGCACCACAGGTATGAGGGGGACCTTTGTTGTGCCACCTGACTTGCCGCTGCCTTGGCAGGTAACACAGGAGCGACAAAACTCCTTTGTATCTTCTGACATATGGGGCCAGTGAAAGTGTGGGACAAGCCTGTCCCAAGTCTTGTTCTGGCCCAGGTGTCCTGCTAAGGGAATATCATGGGCCAAGGTAAGAAGGAAGCCCCTAAATTGCAGAGGTATGACCAACCTCCTGGAAGCACCAGGCTTGGGGTCTCTAGCCTCTGAATAAAGGAGCCCATCATCCCAATACACTTTATGGGTACCTTGAGCATTCCCAGCAGCCTCAGCAACAGCCTGCTGTCTGAGGGGCTCAAGAGAGGAACAATCTAATTGTGCCTGCCTCAGGTCTACCCCTGTCCCAAGAAACTCAACCTGATCAGGCTCAAGTTCTTCTAGGACAGTTCCCTCTTGGATCTCAGAATCACCCTCCTGGGAGGGATGATCCTCAACCTGAGGCGGGGGGTGGAGGCACTGCCTTAACCCTCTTGCTCTTTCTCTTGGGTAGTGTCTGGTCTATTGTTCCAAGATCCAGCACTTGTTCAGGTAAGCACTTTTTGGCCTGTGACCTGGTCACAGCAAGGATATGTGCTGAAATTCCCAGCATTTCTGCATGGTTCCTATACTCCACCTCAGACCAAACTGAGGTTTCAAGATCATTTTCCAACAGACACTCTACTGGAAGGTCTGAACTCACAACAACTTTCTTGAGGCCAGTTACCCCTCCCCAGGAGAAGTTAACAACTGCCACACTATGGGAGGTAGTGGCATTGCTAGCATTGGTCACTAGGTACTTCTCACCTTGTATGATCTGTTCAGGGTCCACAAAGTTAGGTGTCACCATGGTGACACTGGCACATGTGTCCCTGTAGGCCTGAGCCATCTTGTCATTAATTAAAAGGTATCTGCCTGTACTTGCTCAGATTACTGGGACTTACAGAAGAGGACATTGCTATGTCCCCATCACAGACAGGAACAGCCTGAGTTGGTACTCTGACTAGGCCAGAGTTCCCAGGGTCAACCCTACTACACCCTTTTGCTGGGAACCGCCACTAACAGCTGGACTAGAGGGAACAGTTGCCTTAGGGGCAATGGTGGTTGGTGCTGTGCCCTTCTTGGTGCACTCACTAAACCAGTGAGAGACTGACTTACAGTATCCACACCAGGGCTTCTTTTGGCCTTCTTGTTTCTGTTTGTTCTTTTTGGAGCCACCCTCCCCCTGTGCCTTTTGGGGGCCTGGTGAAGACTTCTGGTCTTTTTGTTTCTGCTCATTATCCTTCTGGTCTGCCTTTCTCTGATCACCCCCCTGGTTCTGGTTTTTCTGCTTAATCCTTGTTCTGACCCATTTGTCTGCCTTCTTTCCCAATTCTTGGGGAGAGGTCGGATCAAAGTAAATCAGGTATTGATGCAATAACTGGTTATGACAATTGTCAAGTATTTGCTCTCTCATGATCAAATTATACAATCCTGTATAGTCCTCAGCCCGTGGTGCAGGCCACCTACTCCAGTGCGCAGTGATTCGACGTTTGGCCAGCAGCAAAAGCATTGCTGTGAGGTGAGAAATATGGGAGAGGCGCCTTTGGCATATCCCATGAGACCAACCAGTGGGGTCTGTGGTAGTGAGTGGTCAGTTATCTGAAACAGGGTCAAGAAGACTGTCGACTAGTATCTCGCCACATGTGGGCACTCCAAAGCAAGATGGAGGATTAAGGCGGGCGGGGCAACACAGACAGTGTGCAATATCAACTAGCCACATGCAAACCAGTTGTAACAGGGTGCTGTACAGCTGGTGCAGGATGAGTTGGATGAGTTGAAGTCTATAGTTGGGCGAGAGGGCTGCAGTTTGTCCACAACAGTACATTCATTGCGCGTCAGTGATGGGGGCTCCATATCATGTTCCTAGACAGCGCGGGCCACCGGAGCGAGTACTGCCGTCGTGTCCTGGATCCCAGTATTCAATCGGGTGACTAATTTGCGAGTGGAAGGATTTGTTAACATTATTTCAAGCATGTGTAGCATGGTGGAGGTGCAGACAACGTACATATAGCACTCTGCAGATCGCTCCAGGCTGGTGGTAAAGAAGGACATCTAGCACCGTGGGGTGGGGGTGCTCGCCTGCCGCGAATAGAAGGAGAAAGTAATCATGAGGGAATATGTCTGGAAATTTAGTAAGATCTCGCCTGTGGGATCTTACGCAGACTGCATATAGCTTCATGTCATGTGTGTTTAGGCCTCCCTGCTGAAACGGCAGACTGAGCGTCTCCCATGTAATCCAAGGTTGCTTTCTGGCCAAGGTCACCAGGGCTACAAGATTAGAGTGCAAGCACCAAAGGGAATGTACAGTAAGCGGGATTAGGAAGTTTAGAAAGAGGTACAGGAATTTGGGTAAAATGACCATTCTTGCAACAGTGATCTGCCCAGTTACAGACAGGGGCACCAGAGTCCAGGTCGGAATCCGCTCCTTTATCCATGTCATGGCCCTGTCATAGTTGGCCCTCCAATGTTCATATATGTTGCGGCTTAGCCAAATACCGAGGTAGCATATCGGTTCAGAGCCCCATTGTAGTGGGTATTCAGATTCAAACAGCTGCATGTTAGCAGTGAGGGGGAATAAAACAGATTTAGTCCAATTTATATGAATGCCTGAATAGCCATCAAATCTGATGACTTCACGAATGATAGGGGTCAGGATTGTTTGAGGGTCTCGGACATACAGCATGACATAATTAGCGTACATGTACAGCGTAAAAGCTTTCGAGCAATGAAGCTGAGTCCCCTGTGGGCATGGTGCTGACACAGCCGGGTGGCCAACGAATCCATCACCATGGCAAACAGGACCGGGGATAGGGTGCACCCCTGTCAAGTCCCACGTGTGACAGAGAATGGGTCAGAGAGCATCCCTTTGAGGCAAAGTCAGGCTATTGGAGAGGTGTATTGTAGCCGAACCAGGTTCGAAAAGCATACACTGACTCCAATGCGCAAGAGTAAGCAGAACAAATATGGCCCCTCTAAGGAGTCAAAAGCCTTGGTGGGGTCTAGCAGAGCCGAGACAGCGGTGATGCAAGGGTGTATAGTATGCAAAAGGGCGAACATTGTTTGCAGATTATGCACCGTGGACCGGCCTGGCACTAAGTTTGACTGGTCCGGGTGGAGGATGTCAGGTAGAAGAGGAAGTAGACGGTTTGTGAGGAGCTTGGCAAATATTTTATTATTAGCATTTATCATTGAAAGCGGGCGGTACAATTCACAGAGTTTAGCAGGCTTGGCCGTCTTGAAAATCATGACAATAACTGCCTCGCGCAGAAATCGCGGCAACACACCAGATGTCAGGGAGTACTCAGACAACATCAGGAAATGTGGGGCCAAAAGAGCTGCTTACTTCTTGTAGAACAAGGTGGTGAGTCCGTCTAGGCCAGGTGCCTTGTCTGTGGGCAGGCCCAGTATGACATGGATCATTTCTTCCACCGGAAAGGTGGAATACAGGTAAAGATGGTGGGCTTAATCTAGCTAGAGCAGTTAGCTGGAGTCCAGATAAGCCGATACCTCCTGCTCTTCCATCACCAACAAGGCACTGTAGAGCTGGGATTAGAAGGAGCACATTGTTTGAAGCAGTCCGACAGGGGTGGTCTGCCTCTCTTGATGATTGTCAACAAGCTCTACAATATAGGATGAGATGGCGGAAACACACCAGTTGTCAGGGAGTCCTCATACATTGCCAAGAGATGCGGGCCAAAAGAGCTGCATACTTCTTTCAGAAGGAGGTGGTGAGCCCATCTAGGCCAGGCGCCTTGTCAATGGGTAGGCCCTCTATGACCTGGATCATTTCTTCCACCATAAAGGTAGAATCCTGGTAAAGACAGTGGGCTCGATCTAGTCAGAGCATCTTGCTGGTGTCCATATAACCTGATAGCTCCTCCTCTTCCAGCACCACCAATGCTCTGTAGAGCTGGGATTAGAAGGAGGACATAGTTTGACGCAGTCCAACAGGGGTGGTCTGCCTCTCTTTGTGACTGTCAATTAGCTCCACAATATAGGCCAAAGCCCATGGCCAGCGAAGCAAGTTAGCAAGCGTCTTCCCAGGGGGTCCCCTTCCTCGTAGTGGCGTGCAGTTGCCTCCCGGTGCAAAAAGCGGGTTTCTCTAGTAGCTTACTCATCATATTCTGAGAGTTTCGAGCAAATGGCCGCCATGGAGGATGTACTTTTCATGGCGTAGAATTCCAGTTCAAGGGAGCTGGCGGTATGCTCAATTTCTGCTAGCTGCACTCATATCGCCTTGTGATGCAAATGCCCAGAATGATGAGTTTGAAGGCCTCCGAAAGTGGTGACGGTGAAGTAACAAAATAGCCAATAATTGCAGTTCAGACCTTGTCTGTTAACCCCTTCACTGCGGCGGCTATTCCTCCGCAGTGCTAAGGGGGCGGGGGGGGGGGGGGAGGGCGCGCGGCGCGCCCTTGCTGGTGACAGAACCGCTCCGTCATCCGCCGCGGTCGCGCTGTGCTCATGACGTAGCGGTTCCGTCACGGCCCTGCCCGCTCAATGGAATGCTCAGCGCAGGCGCGGAAGCCGCGCCGCGCAGGCGTGCTGAGCGGGCCGTGACAGAACCGCTCCGTCATCAGCACAGCGCAACCACGGCTGATGACAGAGTAGTTCCGTCACCAGCAGTGGAGGGGTTAAGACTGTGTCACGTAGGGCTCTACAAAAGGCCTGCATGGTGCTCAGTGACGGGGAGAGTTCCAGCAGGACAGGGGCAAGGTCTGAGAGGGTACACGCCAAATGTGTTACGTGGTGGCCCAGGTAAGGGCATATTGAGTGAGCAGTCAATCTATTTTCAACCACGCACCATGTGCCACTGCGACGCAGTTGCCTTCTATGCTGTTCGTGTGCGTCTGCTGGCAGACATCGGTCAAGCAATTACTGTTCGAAATTGTGTGTAGTTGCGCTGCCATGTTGGGGTTTGGGCACCAATAGGTGCCAAAGCGGTCCACCGGGCGGTCGAGGACCACAATAAAATCGCCCCCACCCGCCCAGATAACAACTCCGGGGCTCCAAGCTGGTGATCAGGGACAACACTTTGGTAAAGAACTCCGGGCTGTCTATACTTCGGTCAGAAACCGAGGCTAGGATGGCTGGGTGTCTATGAAGTGTGCGAGCAACAAGGACATTTCATCCATCAGCATCACAGAAGGCTTGTTGCAGAGGACAGGGCAAGCCCTGGTGGCCCCCCTAGTGTAATTAGAATAAAGAGACAAATGTCTTGGCACACCATCTCACACGTAGGCGGGTCGGTCGCCGGAGTCAGATGGAGTTTTACGACAAAGAAAATGTCTATGTGGTGCCTGTTGAGGTAATCGCATACTAACCTGGCCTTCCACTAGCCATTCAACCCGCGGACGTTACCAGGTCAGGCTTCTGGTATTGGTCATTGCACTGCCAAATGGGGCGGTGTGTCATAATGGAGACGGGCCAAGTACGACCAATCAGCTTCACGGGACAGGGACTCAGTGTATTGTCTAGCTAGATGTGATGTGTGTAGGGGGAGAACCAGGAAACACAGACAAATAAACCCATCCCCCCCATTCACCTCAACTCTAGAACATGGTTGAGAGCCCACATCCCAACCCCCACCCAGAACCACACCCCAAAAACAATCATGCACAGTGGGAATCATCCCTAGACGGGGCATAAAGCCAGGCAAACTGCCCAGTCAGGGACGAACTGAGTGGCCAATAGGGTGCAGATGCACCCAAGATGGTGCCGTTGGGGGCCCAAAGAACATACAGTCAGCATCTTTAAAGAATCAAAGGAGGGTGGAGGCGACAAGCCGTCGTCCAGGAATCAGTCAATTGGCAAAGCAGCCACAGTCAAAGCATAATTGTAGAGATGGTGTGCAGCAACGGGGACTCACTAGCGCCAGGAGCTCCACAGGGCATTATTGATTGTCACTCATGAGGCCATAATCTGGATGAGTATGGGATGCTCGGGGAGTAGCTTTCTGAGACGAAACCTGTTGAGAGAACATTAATGTGGCTTTGGCGTCAGTGAAGTAGTGCAGCTTCCCATCGTGGTGTATCCACAGCTTGGAAGGGGCAATGTCCGCCTCCTGAAGAAGCCTTTGGACCTGAAAGGAACTCACGTTGGGACGTCTGCATCGCCAGTGTGAAGTCAGAATAGAAGGAGACACTGTTCCCTTGATATTGAACGGAGCGCCGCTCTCAAGCGAGCAGGAGGTTCGCATCGCGATCTCTGTAATTTAGTCTAGCGACAATGGGTCTAGATGGAGCACCAGAGGGAGGGCATGGACCAAGTGATCTGTGGGGCCTTTCCATGATGAAGGCAGCTGACAATGCATCTGCAAATAATGATTGCAGCATGCTCTACACAGAGACTTCCATTTTGTTGATTGCTGTGGACTCTGGAATTCCAATGATGCAGAGGTTAATTCTTCAGTTTGATGACCTCAAGGACTTTAGTCCTTCGGCACAGATTTTCGCCAGCTGCTTTCTAAATGTACTCTGCATCCAATGCATGGGCCTCAAGGTAATCCAGCCAGTCCTTGTGCTTGTCTACACATTCTTCCATGCGGTCAATGCAGCTTGTGAGAAGGTCGATTTTGGAACCAATGGCGCGTAAACTATTCTTGACATCCACCAAAATATTTTTTTAGGTCTGTATCCTGCAAGGAAGCGCACTGGGACTGCTCAGGGGGTCCACCGTGGATCTATTTTGCTCAGTGTATTGCATCTGCCACCTTCCCTCAAATGCCAGTTTTCCCATGACTCACAGGCCAGTTGGGCAGGCAAGTGCCGGGTAGTGTTGCTCGCAGTTGATCTCGCCGGCCTAGGGGACCTAGGGGCAGAGATAAGTCTGTGGATCACAGCCTCAACCAAGAAGCCCACAGATCCAAATAGGGAGGTGCCCAGGGGCGCCGCTCACAGGACATCAGCAAGTTGAACTGTGGTACGATGCAGGGATTTTATAAATACCCAGCAGAACACCCAGGCCTGCCAAACCCCAGCAGAGTGGGGGGATCAAGCATGCCAATATTGCGGGGAGAACCCAGGCCAGGAGGGCCCTTCTCAAGCGTAGGTGCATCAAAGATGACCAGGCCCCCAGAAAATCATGCTCAAGGGGGAATATCTCCACCCCCAAGCTGCAGGGCTGCGAGGCTGGGGCAATTCAGCTGATGGGGCCCCCCGATTGGCAGCAAAAAGGTCAAGTTCTCAGGACCCTGGGGCAGGGTCAAGTATCAGCTCACCGGGGGTCACAGGACCTACTTGCAGTATATACGTGGAGCAGCTTGTCCAAGGCTACCACTCCTCTCCTTCCCAGGCCGACATTGCACCCCTCGTAGCTCTCATCTGGGGCTGGAGCAGAGCACTGTGAGGGGCCTTGCAACAGGCCACTCCTGATCAGAGGGCCTGTGCCGCCCCACTGTAGCCACGTCCCAGGGACATCGAGGTGGGCTAACGACTGCCACTGTAGCACTTTGCACAGACCTCCTCTCCTGCACCATGAGAAAGTGCTGAGTGCACCTCCAATGGCTCTGTCCACCCACATGCACGCAGCACCAGCACTCCCTACATGGGGGCCGGGCTCTCTTCTATGAGGATGGTTGCCTCACCTTGTAGCTCTTCAGCATCGTCCCCACACCGCACAGGCGGTAAAGTGGAGGTTTCAAGGGCTTTCTCCAGTGTGCAGGGTACATGGTGCTGCCATCCAAGCACCTCCCCGCAAAGTGCCCCCGTAACAGATACATGAGGTAGCCCGCCTGTTAGGCCGCAGTGCAGGCAGTTGTTTATTTGCCTCTGCCGGTGTTGGGAGACACAAAAACATTTCACAGGCTGCACCTAGTCATATAGCCAGCTTACAGTGCAAAATCAGCTAGTTTCATGCACAGATACCGTGGATGAGTGCCAGATGGAGACATCAGTCAGCAGAGCCTCGCTAAGCAGCAGCCATCTTGCTGCCTGGCTCTCTAGTGCCCCCACTCCCACCAAAGAACAGGTTATTGTAGCCCTACACATACCACTCGGCATACCTGCCTAGGTGACTCTGTGCTTTCTGGGTTACTAACAGGGAGCAGTCATAATTCAAACGATCGTTCACTAAAGGGTTACACACTCAAGAATCACTAAAACTAAATGTAGGTTTAAATACCCGATGTTGATTTTTGCGGATGACACCCTGCTTCTCTCAAAAACTCATAGAGGGTTACAATTAGCCCTCGGCAGGTTTGCTGAGTTTTGCAGGGTTAATGATCTGCAGATCAACACTGACAAAACAAAATTCATGGTATTTAGTAATAAAAGTCCCATTAAAACCTCTATTACTTTGAATGGTACCCTGATTGAACAAGTGGATTCAATGACATATTTGGGTGTGACCCTGGACTACCGATTTAGCTGGAAACCCCAGATTGAGGCCCTTTATCTAAAGTTCGTTCGCCTCTCGGGCTGCTTATTACAGGAGCAAAAAAAGTCACTGACCAAACGTATTGCCCCGGTGATAAAAATTTATGAAGCTAAAATTTATACTGCCATATTATATGGCGCTGATGTGTGGGGGTATAAAGATCTGTCTCTCCTCGTTAAGGCACAAAACAAATTTTTGCGTAATTTGGTGGGTCTACCTCAATCTACACCCACCAAACCATTATTGCTAGATTTGGGTTGCAAACCCTTCAATGACATGGCTCGGTTCCGCCTGGTGGCCCTATGGCGACGGCTCTGGACTACTCCAGAACTTAGCCTATTCGCCAAGGAATTGGATGAAGTTAGGTCATTGTGGAGGGCTTCCCAAATCCCCTGGTTAAGGGAAGTAAAATCTGTACTGGAAGAGATGGGTCTTAACCATCTTTGGTCCAACCCGGGGGTTTCCCTTTTTCCCTCCAAACAGGACTTTAAGGATTTATACTGGGCCTCAATAAAACATCTAGCTGTGGCCCAGTCGGATGCTTCTAATCTAACTGGGCATTTTTTGGTTCATAAACTGTCCCCCGCTCTAGAATCCTACTGGGATGTGATCACTAAAACCCTCGACCGGAAACTATACCATCGGTTCCGTGTCGGATCACTCCCAGTTAATTCCTTTTCTGGCAAATGGCTTGGGAACACAAACCATACTTGTCCTTGGTGCCCTAATCACCCGGAAAGCTTGGGTCACTTTTTCTTTGCATGCCCAGCCTACCGTGTTCCGCGGCTGAAATGGCTTAAACCCATATGTAACAATCTTGAAATCAAAGGGTTCTTAGAAGCCATAAGGATATTTCGCTTAAACACATCTGAGATGGTGGTGGTTGGTGTGGCCAAGTATCTAGGCTGGGCCTGGATTATTCAAACTAGAAACCCTATTGTCTTTTAAATGTTTATCCTTTTATACTATTTACACAGTGGACTGTTATTATAATTTGAAGTCTTTATTAAACTGTCTATCGAATTGGTTGTTTAATATCTTTTTAAACTGAGGTATACTTTTAAGATAATGATTGATGCAATGGTTTTATAAAATAATGGTGTTTTGCTATGTATTGTCTTTTATGAATTGATATTCGAAATAAAGACTTTTGAACTGAAAAACTAAATGTGTATTTCAACATATTTATTTAAAAAAAATGTTTTAAAAACTTTGGGATCCTGTGTATACAATATTGGTTACTGTGAGAAGTTGGCCTGATATATAGTGCTCACTATTCTAGTGATCACTGTGTATCATACCAAACAACCCTTATTGATGATTGGTTGTAAGTCAACCTTATAGACCAGCTATCCTAGTAGCATGGACAAGAGCAGTCTTTAGGCTAAACTCTAGAGGACGTGTTAAGCCAGCTGTTATACCATCACATATACCCCTTGAACACCAAGTGAAAGTACACCACACAAGTTGTTATGAAAATAAAGGATATTTATTTATAACAAGTCTGCCCTGATCTCTTTATGAGTCAGGGAGCTAAGCACAATACAAAACTCTTACGAAAATACTTTAAGTCGCACAATTTACACAAATGCCAGAGGGGCACGAAAAAACCATATACACTAAAAGTGGAATGCGAAATACTAGCAGGTAAGTAACAAGACCCAGAGGCTTCAGGATCGCTAGGACTACACTACTAAACACTAAGGTTAGGAGCAGGAGGCCTAGGGAGATCGGGTGCAGAGTGTGCACTCTCACGCGGGATGCGGGACAAAGTCTATGGAGGCTAGTATTTCTAAAGTTACTGTTATCGGACGAATCCGACTAGACAGACTGAAAACGAAAAAGGATCTGGACACTTAGATAGTGAACCTGCGTTGGAGCACCGAAATGCTCGGGTTACCTAGCCCAGGGGCTGCGTCTGCATAGGGTTCAAAAGACGTCGGGAATCCTCGTTGTAGTCTATGGAGCCTGAAAGAAGAAGTTGCTGGTAGGCGACCAGTGAAGATGTTCGATGTGATCCAAGCCTGGATCGGTGATGGAGACGACCTGAAAGCAGAGGGGACTCAGTTCTTAATCACTAGCCAGTGATTGTGTGGGCACCAGGATGGCACCGGATGAAGTCACCTCGACCAGGTGAGTGGGCGACGCTGGACTCTGCAGTCACACGGGCCAGGAGGCGTTGTCGGCGACCAGGCTGGAGGTGCGAGCTGTCCCACGAAGGTATCTGCTGTCGGCGATGCTGGACCCAAGATGGGGGCAACAAACCTTGGCAAAGGCAAGCCCACGCCGTGGCGTCAAGATGGCGTCTGGAGTGGACCAGGAGGGTCCGGGGTGCTCCTCTTTTGGAGGGGAGCAAGGGCCAGTCTGGAGCAACCAGACCAGCAGTGTAATCGTCGTGGTACGTCGTCAGGAGGGCCACTAGCCAGCAGGCAAGTGACCGGACAACACGGTAAGCAGCAAAGAGCAGAAGGGCCCCACGCCGATCTTGTGGATGCTGGGGGGCTGGACTTCGGTGCTGGAGGTGCTCAGGGTTAGGGCTTCTCAAACCCCAAAGCACTCACTCGAGGATCCCTAGGCGGTCATGCTGGTTAAGCGTCGTGCAGTTTTGAAGATGGCCGGTCCCTCGGGTTTCGTCACACCCACGAATCTCAGCTGGGCTGATGATGCAGGTAGAGGTCAGAGATGCCAGGGAATCCGGGTCTCGTCGAGCTGGGCAGTCTAGATCCGGAGGATGGACTTACAGCAAACCGCGATGCTTAGATGGTGCCTGCGGGTGCAGGGTGGCTACTCCTTAGCCACAAGGGAGAGTCTTCAGAAAAAGTCAAGAGTTCCTTTCGTGGAAAGTAGTTCAAGATTCAGAATTATCTAATTTGGGAAGGGGGCCTGCTCCTACCTTTATTTAAAAAAAAAGGGGCTGGCACGCGACTAGGTCCTGCCCATGGGTGGGACCAGGAGGGGGGTGGTTACACCCCTCTCCCTTGTCCGGACTTTCCCCAGCTCAGGGGCTGGTGTGCCCCTGGAACTGGTTTAAGCCGGCATATGCACAGTGAGCACCGGGGTGCCACTTGCAGTCACCTTCCTCTCAGCCCTGCCTACCTGGGATACACAAAACCCTGTCTGGGATGGTGCTAGCACCGCCCCTGACAGGAAACCCTTTGTCCAAGCTCTCCTCGCTGGAAGGACTCCCAGCAGCAGGAGGTCAGACTTGTGTCTTTGGTGGCAGCATCCATTTTGTGATGCTGAGGCTCGAGTTAACTTTAACCGGGGTTTACAGTTACATACATGTCGTGTCCCTCTAGAAGGGTGGAATGCTAACCCCGTCGCCAGAATTGGCGAGGGGTTAGTATTCCAATTCGTATGACACCTTACTCGACATGTTTTGATAAAGCGATACCAAAGTTGGCAAATAACCGCGAGGATTATAATGCATTTAAGAGTATATGGTACGCGTTATCATGGAACAGCTATAAGGACTTGGTTCCGCAAGCTGCAGAAGGGCTCAGCTCATGCCAGAGCACCATCTCACATAATTCCAAGCACTCTGCCTTCAGGATTGTTAAGGCCTGCCATAGGAGTGACTGATAGGAATACATGTGTCCATTTTAGGGTTAGATATAGGGATACTATATCTAAAGCAAAGGGTGTTTACACCACCTTGGAGAAGTGTGGCTCAGGGGTTAGAGGCGGCAGACCCGGAAGCTGAGATCGGCCCTGGACCAGGGTTCAATTCCCCGCCTCGACGGGTCTTGGGCTCAAAAATTCCACGGACTCGATAATTCTCGCTCCGGTGCCTTCTCGACTCAGGGGTTCACACTCTGCGACTCTGGGCAATAGCTTGCTTAATCTCCACAACGGCCCCTCGCGGCGGGATGCCTGGCTTTCACCTTGTGGATACCCTGCCGGGGTTATCTCACAGGGGAATACCAGGACGGGTTCCCTAAGCAAGCGCCGGGAAACCCTTTGTGGGTAGCTGTGCGCTATATAAGCTCAAATACATTTACATTTACCTTGCCCCAGCTGTCGTGCAGCCAGTTGTGTCAAATTTGGATGGCCAGCCAGGGGTGGCATAATACATGCTGCAGCCCCTGGTAGGCCCTGGGTACACCGATGCCCTGGATACCTAAGGCATGCTGTACAGGGACTGATAAGGTGACTCAGTATCCAATTAGATATGTACCTAAGGTACATGGAATCCATTTTACAGAGAGAGCAGTAGGCCTGGGGCCCTGAATAGCAGGTTCCCAGGTCGACTAAGTCGAAAAACCAGCAAAACACCAGGCAAAAAGTTGGGGGTAACCATAGTCAGATATCCACCTTCCTACAGTTACATCTAAGAAGATAAGAGTTAAAAGAAACTAAGCTTTTCAATAACAATAATTTCTGAGCACCATGCTAGTTCTAGCAGATGAATAAATAATAAGCCTGGGTTTTGGCGGTAGAGTGCATACATGAACAACAGGATTTGCTGTCTGGTTGGAATAGCTCGCCAGCTATTTTGAGCTCAAGGCCAAGGGCAAAGAGATTGCGTCTGTGCGAGAACACAATCCTGGCACCAATTAGTGAAGGCAAAATACTTTGCGGAGAGTCTTGCTGGAGACTTCCTCAGTCAAGGTGGAATCTGGTGCTGTGCTCATCTGGATCTGCGTCTGTGACATGGCTGAAATTTCTCTCATTCTAAGTGGCCACTTGATGAGCCTTTTATACTGTCATCCACCAATCTTATCTTACATGGGGAACCTTAAAGGAATTTCTGACATAATCTATCAACACCAGTATGTTAGCCATAAAGTGGAATAGTACAAAGTAATTTGGTATACAATATGTCAATTCAGACTACATTGTTTATGTTCTTATTCTAATCTGTACACACTGAAGTGGCAAAAGTTCCTCAAAGGTAGAGAGAAAGAGAAACCACATTTTGGTTCAGGAGGGAAAGATGTTCCAGACGGGCAGAAGAAGAGGCAGAAGAAGAGGAGGCAGCTCCAAGACGGTCCAGTGGCAAGACAAAGAAGCAACGACACAACAACACAAGACGAGAGGACAGAGACTCTAGTAGTCAACTTATCTTCAAGAACATTGATCACGGAAGACACCAACATCATTTTGAAACCAGTGGACAAGGGTGGGGCGATTGTCATTCAGGATATAGCCGTATATGAAGCCGAATGCCATCGCCAACTATCCAACAGAATGTATTATCAACCCATCACTGAAGACCCTACTTCACGTCTGACTAGTCGTATCAAGAGCATTGTACATGAAGCAACTACAGAAGGATGGATCTTGCAACAAGAAGCTGAATTCCTGACCAACGAAGATCCACGAGTGCCTTACTACTACACATTACCGAAGATCCACAAAGGAGTGGACCCCACTCCCGGCCGCTTTCTTGTGTCGGGGATTGATTCGGTCTTGGAACCACTGAGCAAATTCTGTGACATCTACCTACGCCCGCTAGTGAGTAAGACCCCTTCCTACCTCAGGGATACAACAGAAGCACTCAATTTGATAGAGAATTTCTCCGAAACAAGAACCATAGACATACTGGTCACCATGGACGTAGAGGTCTCATATACCAACATACCCCAAGACGCCACCCTGGAGGTCCTGGAGGCTACCTTACGGAAAGTCACACCATGGCCCTATGAGACACTGATATGTTTCATATGTGAGTGTGCCTCCATTGCACTAAAAGAGAACTTCTTTGTCTTCAAATCCCAACTATACCATCAAATACAGGGCACCAGCATGGGAAGCACATTTGCTCCCAGTCAGAGACACATTCTGGGAGGACAAAATCCTTTTAGAGAGAATGTCTTGATGTGGCGACGCTTTATCGACAACATCATCATCTTCTGGAAAGGAGACGATGAGCTTTGCGTCAGATTCTGCGATTGGGTCAATACACTGGATCCCTTTTTAAAATTCACAAGTACGAGGTCATAACGGCAGATTGCCTTTTTAGATCTGTTGATCTCCTTGGAAAATGGTACACTTCATACCACCAACTACAGGAAGCCCACGGACAGGAATAGTTTTCTTGTCTATGAGAGTCATCATCCGAAGGCATTAAGGAACAATTTACCAGTGGGACAGTTCTTGCGCCTACGAAGAAATTGTGATACCATCATGGAGTTCGAGAAACAATCAGAGATCCTGGCAGACAACCTGAAAAAACGACGCTACCCAAATAACATCATACAACAGGCACAAAAGGGCCAGGAACAATCCACGATCAACCCTTCTAGAAGTAAAATAGAAACCAAAATCAGAAATACTCATGTGCCACTACTTTCACGCCAACTTCAAATACCATACAGAAGATAGTAAAAAGGCACAGGGATATATTGGAAACAGGGACATTCACACCAGATCCCCCCCATTATTTGCATTCAAATCTAAGGGATCACCTTGTCCACACTCGACCAAAACCAACTCAGGAGAAATAACCCACATTGTGGGCTCTACCACCCATTGTGGGACACTGCCCCTGTGGGTCTTGTGCCTCCTGTGCGGAAACAACAGACTCTAAAGAAATAGATCTTGGCCTTACAACACCATGGCGTCAGACCAGACACACAAACTGCAACACCAAGAACTGCGTGTACACCATTCTCTGTCCTTGTGGCAAGAGGTATATCGGTATGACGACACGACAGGTTAAGATCAGGATCGGCGAGCATTAAAGCACAATCTGGAGAGGCAAAACAAACACCAAGATGCTTGCCCACTTCTCAGATGAGAAACATACTGTGACAGCATAAGATGGACAGTGATTGAGTCTAATCAGAGTTGGACTACGAGGACCCTGTTCAGGCAAGAACAGAGATGGGTCCATAGACTGAGATGCGACATTGAGGGACTGAATGATGAGCTACCTTGGGCTGAACTCAACTGCTGAGAGACCCTCTCTCCATGTTCCTCACCTCCATGCAACGAACACTGATAAATGCTGTCATTTCACGATCACAACATCCTAGATTCGATCTCACAACTTTAGGATCTCAATGAGTAGGTTTTTCATTAACCCCCATGTAGTACCTCTCGTCACCACATATAGGTCTCACGTCCAGAGTGTACAAGCCGGGTCACACATCTGACTTAACAACTTCAGGATCCTATTGAGTACGTTTCTAATAACCCCTAGGTCCCACTACCTTCGATTTGTCACCACATATAGGAGACCATCCATATTAAATGATAAATCATCCAGGATATACATACCAGGGCCACTCAAAACCGTGCAGTGACCACGGGCATGTGACAATAGTTGGACTCAATGACTAGGGCCCACCTCCAGAGCCCCAGATCCTGGCAGGGTCGCGTCCGTACCTCGCGGTGTTTATGGGCCGCGCTATCCCGACTCATCCAAAAGGTTGCACTGCTGACATGCCTTGAGCATCACCTGCTCACATGTCTTGAGCATTACCGCCCACTTTTTGATATTACCAATGTGACCATTGAGTCATTAATACATTTGATATCTTAAATATAAAATTTATATTTTATATATAAAAAAATGTTTGAGTGCATTTTCATTTGGAAACCGTACACAACTAAATAATTTCTGAAATACTTTTTTTGTGGGGCCCGAATATTACGCATCGTTTCCACCTGTAGTGCTAGTTTCTTGCCTACTAGGCTTATTTGTACCTCGCACCCCACTATCCATTCCAATATGGCCACCGCTCATGCCCAGTTCCTCCAACGAACTTCAGTGCACACCTCTAATCAGTACCGACGTGACACGTCATCACATGGGGAACGACCCAGCTGAACCTCGTTGCCCAATCCAATCATTCTGGATATATAGGGATGGGAGTGAGCACACTTCTACCATCTCGACATACCAATACGGAAGGGTAGGTCGCAGAGCACCGGAGAGGTGGACACTTGTAAGTACACCTATAGTTCTGGGAAGCGACACTATGTCGGGCTCTTGGCATCATTTTAATGTATCTCAGGTATTTACATGCTTCCTTCTTTGGCATCACAGTTCCCTGCCTCCGACCGATGGGATGTCGACGGAGCACTGAATCCATTACTAAGTGGTAGGCTCCACCATTAATGTCATGACTTTCATGTGGGTGTTATTTAATGTGCACATAGTCGACCTGGCATAATCATTAGGGCACTCTTGCCGCTTGGATTCAAGCCGGGCCAACTGTTACCTCTGGTTTGGGATAGTGCGGGCATATCTCACTTTCTTTATGTTTGACGCTTGACCCATGTGTGTGGGGGCCCCTCCCTGAATGGGTCCGGTTGACATTGTTCAGTGAGTTCCCTGGTACCCGAAACCTGGTCCATCACTGGCGCTGTACACTATGACTGCATCTACTACTGGCAGACAAGGAACATATGAATACGTGTATTTAAACTACTCACATGTCTTGTACATAGACAGAGCACCCTCGTGTTCAGCACGCCCTTATTCAAGCGTTCGCTACAGAACCTTGGTTAAACGCATGTTATTCAGAGGGCCACTCACCATTGCAATAGAAGATCTGAGGAAGGATTTGCACAGACTATGTATGCTTTTAAAATGCTTGTTTTTTTGTCTCTCATTATATTCTGTGCTTTATTAGGTTGGGGATGAGTACCTAGAGTATGGGTAGCCATCAGCGCTAAGACGCCCTACACCTTGAGGAATAAGGTACCACAGGTTCTCAGGCTCTAGGCCTGGTACCTGTCACTTTTCTATTTTTTATAAAGTTTATTCTGGTCCTGACAAAGCGCCTACGGATCTGTTAGGGACCACTAGAGAGTGTGAAACATGTTGACTCATTTCTTTCACACTTTTCTCACCAGAGCACCCATCCTGTGAGTAGCCGCTAGTTACACAACTGCCCCTATTATTTGTTTTTATAGGGACTCTCCAGGACCCACACCCTTTTAATTGATCATTCGGACCCTCGAATAAAGATAGGTCCTGGGCATCGTTTGGTCATTTTAATTCACTCAACTCCCCTAGGCCCTCACACCCACCAGCAAAACTGCGGCATCTCCGATAAAAGATCTCTGCCAAAGAGCCCCCTTGCGGGGCCCGTGAGGGACAGCAGTGCCACCCACACGAGGAGCAACACCCTATGATGATACATCACACTCGCAAGGGTGTCTGAGGGCACTATAGACAAAAGGAGGAACTCACTTTTAATTCTTCACACCAACCAACTAAGACTGTGACTTACAAGCACTTCTTCCTTCCTCTGGAACATCTTTCCCTCCTGAACCAAAATTTGGTTTCTCTTTCTCTCTACCTTTGAGGAACTTTTGCCACTTCAGTGTAGACACGTGTATCTGAGGGAGCATTGGCACTGGAACTCGTTTTCCTAATTGTGCTCCCAGTCCCCCTCTCTCTTTTGTGTTAGAATTATTCTAATCTGACCTTAAAATATAGATTTATTATTTATTTTTGAGTTTTATAATGCGTCTCAGACTGAAGTCACATGAGGTGTTTTTATCGATGTCATTGTCTTGATTTGAAAATTTCACAGGTTCCTAGAAAGACAATGAAATGCAGTGTCTAGGTCAGATATAGACTGTCCAATAATCACACAGACTTAAAAGTATGTTGATTCTATAAAAAAAAACATATAATTTGCATCATCTTTAGCTCATGTTTATATAGAGCGTTCACTCTCTGGCCATGAAAAAAAGATAATAGGGAACGTGTCACATGCTTATGTCACCTTAAGTGTTTGCAAAGTCTTTGTTTGGATGAATTAACACTTTCACAAGTACTGTGCAAGATAATGACATGCAGTATCTGGGCCAAAGTTAAATAAGCTTGACAGACTGAAATGGAAACTGCAGCTAAAATGGAACCTGTCCTGTATGTGTTTAAGAGCCTAAAACTAAAATAAAGACGCCTAACAGCAAGTGATAAAAATAAATAAAATAATGGAATTATGAAGAAAAACAGTCAAAACATTTATAACATCCCTGGAATAATTTCTAAATGAAACAATCACCAAATAATCACTGAATGTGTTTTTACATGATCTTGCTTATCATAACTTCATGACATATTCATTACACATTTACATAAAAGCATAAAAAATTCATTTTCTGGCACTGGAAGACATGATCTTTACAACAATTGGACTCAGAGCTCCCTTGAGAGTACCCAATGACATATTCATGGGGAGAGGATTGGGCAGCAGAAGAGGTTTGTTGGGGAAGAAGTATCCATCGACTCATGTTCGTCTGGGTAGGCACTGGGAAGAGGAGGTGATGCGTGGGAAAGGAATGCACCTGGACACACCAATGGAATGAAGGCCTCAGGAGTTAAGGTGGGGCTGTGGCCTGCTCTTGCGACTTCACCGGTTGAACTTCTTCAAGGCCAAGATATTCCTCAACCTGGCTGGTGGTGTCCACATTCACTGCCCCCCCAGGTGACTGTTCAGCCTCTGCACTTAGTCTGTTAGAGAGAGATCTTGGTACTCTCATAGCGGGCGCATTACTCATGTTTGTGGTTACTTCCTCCTCTTCAGTATTGGTGCCAAGTCTTCGTGCCTGCCTCCAGGCCGAGAATCAGTCATTGGGTCAATAATGCATTTATACAGAACAGTTAAAAGGGAGTCTTTTTCCCATTGAAAAAGTACTGATATTGTGAAGACTAACAAACGTGTCACTATCCTCTACTAACATATGCAAATGTTGGTCATTATAAATTCTTAAAATTCACAACATGGCTGAAGAATCAGCCATTCAAAAAAGATCAAAGGGTTGGTAATAGTCAGGTACGTTAAAAACCAAGTTTGACCTATTGGAAATGTAGAATTTCAACAGGTTTCACACACTAGATATTTGAGAGGAGACAGTTTTTCAATCAGCCTACAAAGCATTTAAAGGAGGTTGAACTCGTCGATATTTTTATATATCAAATGTTTCACCCATTGTTGATTAATTGTGTGAACTTTGAAGGTAAAATGTAACTCAAATATGGTGGTTGGGAAGTAAATTAAAAGTACACAACGTAAGCAGCTTATCAACTTAAATTGGCAAAATGGAAATGCTACACTAGATGTATAATTTGTGTTTTAACTGTTATGTTGCCAGGAATTCTGACCTTTTTAAAGGGCATTTCCATAGTGTCAAGATCAGATGATTAGTCAAACCAATTAAAGCACAAGTTACTTACCTTCGGGAACGATATATCTGTAAGAAACATTAGTTAGTGATAGATTCCTTACCTTAGAATTACCCCCAGGCATCAGACTGGATCCAGAAAGTTTTCGCCAGCAGTACCCCTGCGTGTCGTAAGTTGATGTTGCGCGGCTACGAGTCAGTTGTTGATGTTGTGGTCGCCGAGATGACGTCTCGGCAGCTACTTAGACACCACTCTTGCATGCTGACATCAGTTCTGTACACGACTTTCCATGCCAGGAACGCAGAGCCATACAAGATACTAAGCCCTGGTGCCTTAAACTAGGGCCCTGAAAGGGATGACCTTACCCTAGAAATCAGTTCGCAGAACAGTGAGGATGGGTGGAGCGGTAAGGAATCTATCACTAACTAACGTATCTTACAGATATATAGTTACCGAAGGTAAGTAACTTGTGCATCTGAAAGAAACACGTTAGTGATAGATTCCTTACCTTAGAATAGATACCCCAGCAATACCAACCCCGGTGGTGGGTCTGCGAACCAAGATCACGCCAGAAAGTCCTTAAGAAGAGAACAGCCAAAGAAGCCGTCTCTCCTGACTGGGCTCTCCAGGCAGTAGTGCTTGGTAAACGTGTGCAGGGAGGCCCACGTAGTTGCCTGACAGATGTCATACAAAGGAACTCCCTGTCCCAAAGCAGTAGCGGCTGCCGTGGCCCTGGTAGAATGGGCGCGTAGCCTCACCTGAGGCTCCTTTTTAGCCAAAGAATAACAAGCCTTTATGCACAGAACAACCCACTGAGAGATGGTTCGCTTGTGCATGGCCCGACCTTTCTTGGTGCCCACGTAGCCAACAAAGAGCTGGTCATCCACCCGGAACTGTTGTGTGCAGTTCTGGTAGAATGAAAGTTCACGTTTTGGGTCCAGAAGGTGGAGCCTCTCTTCCTCATGTGAGGGATGTGGAGGCGGACAGAAGGTGGGCAAAGTGATGGTCTGCCCGATGAGAAACCTATGGACGAGAACCTTAGAACAACTTTGTCCAGATGGACAGAGAGAAAAGGAGGTTTAGAAGAAAGAGCCTGGAGCTCACTCACTCACTCTTCTGGCAGAGGTGATGGCAACTAGGAAAGCCGTCTTTAAAGTGAGAAGACGAAGAGGACAGTTGTGAAGTGGCTCAAAGGGACCACACATTAGACATGTCAGAACCAGATTCAAGTCCCACTGAGGCATTATGAAAGGAACAGGAGGGAAAAGATGAGTATTGCCTTTTAAGAATCTACTTACAACAGGGGACTTGAAAAGGGAAGGCTGATCTGGAAGCCGTAAAAAGGCTGAAATGGCCGAGAGATAGCCCATGATAGTGCCCAGAGCGGAGCCCTGCTGGGCCAAAGAAAGGAGGAATAGGAATACCTCTGAAAGAGGGGCAGAAAGGGGATCTACAGCCGTTGCTGTGCACCATGCCACAAACTTGTTCCACCTGCAGGCGTATACCATCATAGTGGAGGGACGCCTGGCTGCCAAGATAACATCGCTGACTTCGGGAGGCAGGCCAAATGATGTCAACTGCCGCCGCTTAATCCCCACGCAAGGAAGTGGAGGCTGGACAGGTTCGGGCAGAGGACCGACCCCTGTTGCTGCAACAGAAGGTCCTCCCGAAGAAGCAGTTGGATCGGAGGATCGATGGCCATGCTGAATAGCTCGGGATACCATGCTCTTTGAGCCCAGTCCGAAGCCACAAGAATAACTTGGGCCTATCTGGCTGGGTTATCTATTCTAAGGTAAGGAATCTAACACTAACCTGTTTTTTCAGATGCACAAGTTACTTACCTTCGGTAACGATATATCTGTAAGAAACAGTACTTAGTGTTAGATTCCTTACCTTAGAATATCCCAAGGCGTCAGACTGGAACTGGAAAGTTTTGCGTAGCAGTACGCCTGCGCGTCGGTAGGCATCATCTGTGGCTCCGCGTCTGTGGTCGGCGTCGTGATAGCCAGGATGACGTCGTCAGAGTACTTAGACGCCGCCCTCGCGCGCTGATGTCAGTTCTTGTACATAGCTTTCCGCTCCAGGAATGCAGAGCCATGCCAGAGACCAACACTGGTGCCATGAAACTAGGGCCCTGAAAGGGATGTCCTTAACCCTAGATATCGGTTCTCAGAACGGGGAGGATGGTTGGGGCGGTAAGGAATGTAACACTAACTACTGTTTCTTACAGATATATCGTTACTGAAGGTAAGTAACTTGTGCATCTGAAAAAACAGGTTAGTGTTAGATTCCTTACCTTAGAATAGATAACCCAGCATTACCAACCCCGGTGGTGGGTCTGCGAACCAAGATCACACCAGAAAGTCCTCGAGAACGAAACGGCCGAAAAAGCCATCCCTCCGGACTTGGCTGTCCAGGCAGTAGTGTTTAGCAAACGTGTGCAGCGAGGCTTATGTAGCTGCCTGACAGATGTCATGCAAGGGGACTCCCCGACCCAGGACAGTAGTAGCCGCCGTGGCCCAAGTGGAATGGGCACGCAGCCCAACAGGAGGCTCCTTTTTCGCCAAAGAATAACAGACCTTGATGCATAACACGAACCACGAGAGATGGTCCGTTTGTGCACCGCCTGCCCCTTCTTAGCGCCCACGTAACCAACAAAGAGCTGGTCGTCCACCCGGAACTGGCGTGTGCAGTCTAGATAGAACGAGAGCACATGTTTTGGGTTCAGACAGTGGAGCCTCTCTTCCTCCTTGGAAGGATGCGGAGGCGGAAAGAAGGTGGGCAAAGTGATGGACTGCCCGATGTGAAAGGCCGTAACTACCTTGGGCAGGAAAGAAGGACGAGTCCTTAAGACAACTTTGTCCGGATGGACAGAAAGGAAAGGAGGCTTAGAAGATAGAGCCGGGCGCTCACTCAGTCTCCTGGCAGAGGTGATGGCAACCAGGAATGCAGCCTTAAAGGTCAGAAGACGAAGAGGGCAATTGAAGTGGCTCGAAAGGAGCGCACATCAAATAGGTCAGAACAAGGTTCAAGTCCCATTGAGGCATCACGAAAGGAACAGGAGGAAACATGTGCGTGATGCCTTTAAGAAATCTATTTACAACCGGGGACTTGAAAAGAGAAGGCTGATTAGGCAGCCTCAAGAAGGTTGAAATGGCAGAGAGGTAGCCTTTGACAGTGCCCAGAGCAGAGCCCTGCTGGGCCAGAGGAGAACCTCCGAAAGGGGGGCAGAGAGAGGATCGACAGCCTTTGCTGTGCACCATGCCACAAATTTGTTCCACCTGCAGGCGTATACCGATTTTGTGGAGGGACGCCTGGCTGCCAGAATCACATCACAGACTTCAGGAGGCAAGTCAAACGGCCTCAACTGCCGCCGCTCAATCTCCACGCATGTAGGTGGAGACTGGACAGGTTAGTTTGGAGGACCGTCCCCTGCTGCTGCGACAGAAGGTCCTCCTGAAGAGGCAGACGAATCGGGGGATCGACTGATATGCTGAGTAGCTCGGGATACCAGTATCTTCATGCGCAGTCCGGAGCCACAAGGATGACTTGGGCCCGGTCGTGCCGGATCTTCTTCAGCACTCGGGGCAGAAGTGGTATAGGCGGAAAGGTGTACAACCGAACGCAGCTCCACTCACGACAAAAAGCGTCTCCGAGCGAGTACCGCCTTGGAAATTCCAACACGCAGAACTGATGACATTGCGCGTTCTCTGCGGTGGAGAATAGATCTAACCAAGGTTCTCCCCACTGCTGAAACAGGCCTTGCGCCACGTCCGAGTTCAGATGCCATCCGTTATCCATCATGCACCGGCGGCTGAGTTCGTCCACCCTGGCGTTCAGGGAACCTGCCAAGTGTTGAACCACCAGGGTGACGCTCTGGTGTTCCAGCCAATGCCAGAGGCGCAGAGCCTCCTGACAAAGGGTCCACGACCCCACCCCACCCTGTTTGTTGCAGTACCACATGGCGGTGGTGTTGTCCGTGAACACCTGCATTACCCTTCCCCGGACAGAGGGAAGGAATGCTTTCAGTGCAAGCCGGATCACCCGCAGCTCCAGAAGGTTGATGTGGAGCAGGAACTCCGCCGGAGACCAGAGGCCTCTGATCTCCCTCTCTCCCATGTGGCCTCCCCATTCCAGGAGGGACGCATCTGTCACCACTTCGTGCTCCGGTTGGGGTAGGGAGAGAGATCTGCCGCTGACCCAATCGCGGTCCGTGACCCACCACTGCAACTGTCTCGCAGTGCCCTCCAAGATCAGGACGTGGTCGGTCAGGTTGCCCTGATTCTGTGCCCACTGAAACTTCAGTCCCACTGCAGAGTCCGCATCCACCACCTGGCGTGATGCGCCAGAAGGATGCAGGAGGCCATCAGCCCCAGGAGCCTTAGCGTCAACCTGACCGAGACTCGCGATAAAGGCAGAAAGATCGGAATCAGAGCCTGAATATCCCAAACCCGCTGTTCGGGGGGATAAACCCGAAACTGAGCTGAATCCAGAACTGCTCCAATGTAAAGGAGCTTCTGAGAGGGGCACAGGTGTGACTTCGGCACGTTGACGGAGAACCCCAGCGAGTGCAGGAGGTCGGCTGTAGTCTGGAGGTGGGAGACAACTGTCTGAGGCGAGCCCGCCTTCAACAAACAATCGCAGAAATAGGGGAAGACTGAAACTCCTAATCTGCGCAGATGAGCTGCGACCACCTCCATCACTTTCGTGAACACCCGTGGGGCGCTGGTAAGGCCGAAGAGGAGCACGGTAAACCAAGTGCTCGTGGCCTACTGTGAACCGCAGGTAACGCCGGTGGGTCGGCAGGACGGGGATGTGGAAATACGCATCCTGCAAGTCCAACGCTACCATCCAGTCTTCCGGGTCCAGGGCAGCTAGGACCTGAGACAAAGTCAGCATCTTGAACTTCTCCTTCCGGAGGAAGCCGTTGATGCTCTGTAGGTCCAAGATAGGGCGTAGGACTCCTTTGCTCTTCTTGGGTACCAGAGAGTAGTGGGAATAGCAACCACGTCCTACTTCTGGCCCAGGAACGCGCTCGATGGCCTCCTTGGCCAAGAGGGCCGTAAATTCCTCCTACAGAAGTTGCAAGTGATCCCCGACATGCGGTGGTACTGTGGTGGCATGGCTGGACTGGTCGCCTCGAAGAGGAGGGAGTAGCCCCTTCAGATGATTTGCAGCACCCACCTGTCCAATGTGAAGGTATGTCAGTGGAGGAGGTGATGGCAAACCCTGGCCCCCACTGGCATCGAATGGGCCTGAAAGCTCGGACTAGGAGGACTTTGAGGCAGATGCTGCAGGGGCGGATGTGGACTGACCTTGCTGTTGTCCCCCAGCACCGCCACAGCGGTTACCAAGTCCGCGTTGAGGTTGGTTCTGCGGCCTGTGGCTAGCTGGACATTTGGGGGCGCCCCTTCCTTGGCCACGAAAGGGGCGAAAGTCAGAAGTTTGCTGGCGTTGGCCGAGGCCCAAGGACTTGGCCGTAGCCCTGGAGTCCTTGAAACGCTCCAGCGCACTGTCCGCCTTGTCGCCAAAGAGGCGACAGCAATCAAAAGGCATGTCCATAAGGGGGGCTTGGACATCCCCCGAAAAGTTGGCGGACCTTAGCCAGGCATGGCGGCGAACCACCACCGTCGTTGCAATCGCCCTACCCAGCGAGTCCGTGGTGGAGTGGTGTGGCTCACTGGTTAGAGGCGGCAGACCCGGAGGCAGAGAACGGCCTGGGACCAGGGTTCAATACCCGACACGGCAGGGTCGTGGACCAGGGTCAGCGGACTCGACAATTCTCGCCTTGGTGCCTACTCTAACCAGGGATCACACTCGGCAACTCTGGGCATTAGCTTGCCTCATCTCTACAATGGCCCCCCACATTCGCCGGGGATGCCTGGTTTCACCTTGGAGATACCCAGTAGGGACCATCTCACAGGGATAGCCAGGACGGGTTCCCCAGCGGTCTACAGCGCCACGACGCCTCAGGGCAGCAGTGCGCTTTACAAGACACATACATCCCATACATTACATCCAGTTCACACCGTATCGAATAGCGTGCTGCATCCCGTCCGTCCGCTAGGGCTTGGGTAAGCTTTGCCTGGACCTCCAACGGGCACGGCGGCAGCACTTCCGCAACCTTATCCCCCAGAGAGTGGGTGTAACAGCCCAAAAGGTAGGCGGTTTTGACAGGTCGCAAACTCAAACTTAGGGAGGAGAACAGTTTCTTTCCAAACTGATCGTACCTTTTGGATTCCCGATCCGGAGGAGCGGTCAGGAATGCGGTCTGGGAGGTCGAGGACTGGATCACCAGGCTCTCAAGGGTGAAGTGAACGGACAGGAAGCTGGGGTCGCCCGGAGCCGGGAGGTGGCGTTGGGCCACGTTCCAATCTACGGGAAGGCCCGTAGAGGGCTTGGACCAGGTGCCCACCAGAACTTCAGTGAGGGCTTCGTTAAATGGCAGGAGAGGCTCTGAGGAGCTTGCCTGCAGTTTGAGCACCTCAGTGAGGAGGTTAGTCCTCACGGCCGCGACAGGGAACTCAAGAGTCAAGGCCTTGGCTGCCCTAGTCAACACCACGCTGTAATTAGCCCCCTCCTCCGTAGCCACGGTAGGAGGGGAGACAAATCCAGTGTTGAGCGAAGTGTCCAGACCACTGGCCTCCCCCAGCTCGTCTGCCCAGTCCTGGCTCAACTGGCACTGTAGTGCCAGAGGGTCCTCAGACCCCTCCCAGTCCTCTTCCTCATCCATCTCCTGATAGTCAGGAATAAATGATGGAACTGGGTCGTCTGTGAAGGGTTCACCGATCGGAGTCGAAGACGGCGCCAGGCGGCGCCGGTCCGACACTGGATCTGGACCGGGGCTGGAACCGGAGACGACGTCGTCCAGGGACAACGTCAGGGGACGACACCCTTGATGATGCCGCCAGCGGAGGGGTCGTAAGGTCGACCGGCGACGTCACGGACCCAGGCCTGGATCCTGAGGAGCGCCGGGGCCAAAGCACCCGACGGCGCCAGGGCCGGAGCCGCCGGCCTGCTTGGGCTCCCAGATGGACCCGCGGGGCCCAAAGGCGTGTTACAACGGAGGGAAGCGGGACCTCATGGCCGTGAGGAAAGCACTAATCTCCTCCGGCGTCGCGTGCAGCCCAGGGAATGGTTGATATGGAGCTACACGTGGCGCTTCTGGCTCTGGCGGAGCCGCGTGGGCGGTGTCGCTCGAACCCCCGGCCGCATCGCGCGAGCGATGGGGGGAGTCGGAAGAGCAATGTCGCTTCTTCGACTTCTTTTTAGAGCGCCTCGACTTACCTGTGCCTCGACTTACCTGAGGACTTGGAGCTTGATGAGTGGTGTTGACTTGTCGAGCGGCAATGACTGCGGCCCTGCGACCGGTCCCTCGACCTTCTCCTAATCTGGGACCTCGAGTGTCGCAGGGCCGACTGCCGGAGCTCAAGACGCTTACGGGACAGCTCCCACCTAGCCTTCGAGTTCGGCCCGAGACAGTAAAGGCACCGACGGTGGGGGTCGGTCACCGACATCAAGCGGTGACAATCGTCACAGGGTTTGAGCCCGTGCATCCCTACCTGCACCGCGAGTTGATGTATCGACTCGAGAAGTAATCCAAAATAGATAAAAAAGTTAGTCAAAAAATGACTAGGAGTACTGCTCTTCCTGGATCTGCGCTTGGTGGTGCGGAAAAAAGAAGAACTGACGTCAGCGCTCGAGGGCGGCGTCTAAGTACTCTGACGGCGTCATCCCGGCGATCACGATGCCGATGACGGACGCGGAGCCGCAGACTATGCCTATCGACGCGCAGCGGTACTGCTACACAAAACTTTCCGGATCCAGTCTGACGCCTGGGGATATTCTAAGGTAAGGAATCTAACACTAACCTGTTTCTTTCAGATACAAAAGTAATGGGACAACCCTTCCGTGGCCACGAAAGGAGTGAAAAGCAGAAGGCGGAGGAGGGCAAGCGGCCGACAGGCCCAAGGACTTGGCCATAGCCTGTGAGTCCTTAAAACGCTCTAACGCACTATCTGCTTTGTAGCCGAAAAGGCGAATGCCATTAAACCCGAGTGTTATGGACATCCCATGAAAAAAGCCAGTTGTCCTCAGCCAGGCGTGCCACCGAAGTGCCAGCCGTCGTGGAAATCGCCCTGCCCAGCATGTCGGCGGTATCAAGCCCACAACGAATGCTGAACTTAGCTGCATCTCTCCCTGCTGCCACAGATTGGGGAGGACAGGCAGGCAGCCCCTGCACAACTATGTCACACACACAGTGGGAATAACGGCCCAAGAGGCATGCGGTGTTCACCAACCGCAGCCCTAAGCTGGCAGATGAAAATAGCTTCTTGCCAAGCGGCTCCAGCTTCTTGGATTCCCTATCTAGAGGTGCAGAAGGGAACGTGCTCTGGGAAGCAGAGGCTTGGACAACCAAGCTTTCAGCCGTGGGGTGTTGCGAGAGAAAGAGGGAGTTCACCACAGCCAGGCGACGGCGGCGGGCCAAGTTCCTGTCCACAGGAGCCCCTGTGTTGGGCCTGGACCAAGTGCCCAAAAGAACATCCAAAAGTGTGTCATTAAAGGGCAGCAAGGGCTCCGAAGAGGATGCCGCCGGCTGACGCATTTCTGTCAGGAGATTTGTCCTGATGGCCACTGTAGGGAGTTCGAGGTGGAGGGCCTCAGTCGCCCTACGCAACACCACTGCATAACTTGCGCCTTTCCTACGTAGCCACGGTAGGAAGAGACAGCATGCCAAGGTCAGGTGAGGTGTCAAGACCTCTGGCATCCCCCAAATCCTCTGCCCAGTCTGATTAATACTCCCACGTTGTGTGAGAGGGTCCCAGACCCTTCCCAGTCCTCCCCTTTCTCCGAAATCTGCGCAACAGGCTGAAAATAAGGAGGACGAACATATGGGGATAGAATAACCCCATCGGCGTCGGGATCGGTGTGGAGCGACACCGGTCCAGCGCCTTTTCCGATTCGGGGTTGAAACCATGGATGACGTCGGAGGTGGGTCCAGAGGGGGTTCGACGTCGGTGGAGGTGTAATGATAACCGGCGTCGACTGGGAACCAGGCTTAGATCCAGGGGGTCTTGCGGTGCCGGGCCGAAGCCACTGGAGATGGAAGGGCAGGACCCCCAGTTGGGCCCATGGGGCCCGAAAGCGCACCAGTGGGAGAAGACAGCCCAACGAGTCGGGCCATGGCAGCAAGAAATTCTTGCACCTGGGCAGGTGGACCCCGAAAGGGCGGGTAGGCCGGCAACAACATCACAGGCTCCGCCGGAGCCGAAGGGGTGGCATCACACACACCCTCGAAGGGCAAGGGGAAGTCAAAGAGCGACACTGCTTCTTCGACTTCTTCTTGGAATGCTTCGACTTACCTGACCCCGAGTGTGAAGACTTAGATCCAGACGAATGATGATAATGACTCCGCGACCGGTCCCTTGACCTCCCATGGCGTGGCGTGCAGCTGACTGCTGGACTTCCAGCTACTTTTGGGACCGCTCCCGCAAAGTCTTCGGCCCCATGGCCTGGTAGTCTGTGCACAACTTGGGGTCTTGGTTGCGCCCCAGGCAGTAGAGACACACGCGGTGCGGGTCCGTTACCGACATCATGCGTTGACAGTCCCCACAGTTCTTGAAGCCGGGCATCCCTATGACACCAGGAGTCGATCAACTCAAAAGAATGGAGACAAAAAGCCTTGAAAAAACTCAGTCAAAAATTCCGGATCTGCGCTTGCTGGCGTGGAAAAAGAAAGAACTGACGTCAGCGTGCGTGCGTCTAAGTAGTTGCCGTGATGTCATCTCAGCGACCACGATGCCAACGACGGACAAAACGCCACCTACCAACGCGCAGGGGTACTGCTGAAGAAACTTTTACCTGGGGTAATTCTAAGGTAAGGAATCTATCACTAATGTATTTCTTTCAGATACAAGTATTAAACATGCATGCTAGTAAAGAAGAACTTTCAAAAGTTTCTTACCACGAAAGTACATGTGTAATAACATATGTACGGTTATGACAAAACTCACAGCAAACAACAGACATGACAGCACTCTTCAAAACACATGTCCTCCAAAGTGCCATACACTAATATACACTTACTTACTGCTCAAACTCTGCCAGCTGAGCAAAGAGGGTATCATTCAGGTCTCTCCCGTACAGTGGTGTAATGTGGGTGTACTGGGTATGTGGATGAGAGGACAAGCCCATAATGTTGTGAGTGCTAGTCCTGGTCCAGAGGATAAAGTCCTCCCAGAGCTTGCAACACAGCTTCCCCTGACGGGTGTGGACACACACTGCACCACAACACATTGCTATGTCTTGCCGTATATGGGCCCATACTGCACTGTTCAACTGGGTAGCTGAACCCCTATTAATCTGAGGGTATTCATGGTAGACCAGGTAGGTGATGTTTAATTCACTCACAAGAGAATGGGGGAGGGTGAAACATCTCAGCCATATTGGGGGAAGAACCAGAGGATGATGGTGCTTGGAAGAGAGGACAGCTAGGACTGACCATAAAATAACCAAATTCCTCTTGCTGTATGGCATTTTCTGTTTGCTGCAGTAGGAGGACATCTTGCCCTGAGTACAAAATCTCTGCCATGTATGCAGAGGGATGGGAACCCCCTTACACAGGCAGAGGCTCTGCATGTGGGAGAAACCCCACATGTACCACTAAACCTTCAAATGGGTTAAAGTAACAAAGTCAAAGTAGTGATCATTTGTGTGCCTTATAGACGTGTGCTATACTACAATTTTAGTATGTTCGCCCTAAAACACGAGTGCAGTTTGTGAGATATTGTGGTTGCCTTTTGGTAATAATAAGTACTACAATATTTTCACTGTTTTAAAAAAAATCTGTTTATTAAGTTTAACAATAATCATTTACACAATACCATTTACTGTTTTTGCAAGTGTTCAACACATTGTACATTGATCAGGGGATAACAAGTCTCATTTACAAATCTGTTACAACTGTCTCTGCTTCTTCGCATTTCTAGTTCCACCGTTGGGGATATACATACACTTCCCCGGTATGCATTCCATTTCTTCAATTTCCTGTCTAATTTTTAGGGCATCCGCATGTTGTAAATACTTCCTTTTCCGCTACCATACACTTGTTGAGTTCTTTTGCCCATATATGGATGGACGGTGGGCCCGCCGCCCCCCCCAATTTCGTGCAATCTCTCGCTTAACTAATGTATATCCTATTGTTGCCATCTGCTGTTCAATTTCTGTGAGGTCTGTGGCTGTCCATATGTTGAATAGGCCCAGTTGCGGTGTAAGAGATAACGCCTTCCCCAGTGCTGTTTGAATGCGAGTTGTGGCTCCCTCCCAGATATGCTTCACAGCAGGGCATTCCCAGATCGTATGGTAAAAGGTGGCTGTTTGCTTGCACCCCCAAAGATAGAGCTCATCCGTCCTGGTGCCTATTTTGGCCAGAATGACCCCGGTCAGATAGGACCGGTGTAAAATCTTAAGTTGAATCAGTCAGAAGCGGAGGGTGATAGCCGCCTCTCTAGGAGACATCAGGGCCATTTGCCAGTCGTCTTTATCGATAGGCCCCAAGTCACTTTGCCACTGCTCTTTAACTTTATTAAAAGTATTGGGCAAGTTGTTACATAATTTTTTATAGGTTAAGGATATAGCTTTCAAGTGCAACGGCCCATCCAGCAAACAATCCTCTAATGGCGATGATTCTGGTATGTCTCCGAGGTCTAGAAAGACCGCCGTGAGGGCGTGTATAATTTGTAGATATCAAAACTGTTCCCCTTGTGCCATTTGGTAACGCCCCTGGAATACCTCAAAACTAAGAATAGAACCCTTTTTGATCAAATCTCCCACCACTGAGATCCCGATCATGTCCCACTTGTCGAACCCTGGTTGGTGGCATAGAGTGCCTAGACTCTGGGCTTGCCACAGTGGCGTCGCTTTTGCGAGGGTGTTAGCCCAGCTCAGGCATGAATTTACCTGGTGCCAGATTCCTACCGTGTGAGAAGTGGACCCAAAATATCTACGTTTAACTTTAGAATATAGTGCTCCCAAGTAGCCGGAACAGCTAGTTTGATATCTGTACAGCACATATGCCGGATCATTAGGGAGGTGGTATATCCAATGGTTCACCATTACCAGTCCTGAAGCCCAATAATAGAGTTTAAAGTCGGTGCGGGCTATGCCCTCATCATACCACCCTTTCGTTACCTTTTTCAGTGCTACACTAGGGGCCTTGCTGTCCCACAACAACGTGCGGACTTCACTCTCCACAGCTGCGAAATATGTATCTGGGACACGGTTTGGACAGTTCTGGAGAATGTATAGAAACCGCGGGAGAGCCAGCATCTTAAAGAGGGCAGCACGGCCCACTAGGGACAGAGGCAGGGACCAATGCGTTTTACATCTGCTAGTAACCAGGTTAGTGGAGGGGCTAAGTTACGGCTATGAAACAGGGCCGGATCTGATGTGACAAAGATTCCAAAATATCGGAAACCATCTCTAGCCACTTCTATCTTACAGTCCGCCGGAAGACGAGGAATTTGTTCCCCGAAGCACAAACAGTATCGACTTGTTTAAATTAATCACTTAACCGGAATACTTTCCAAAGTTCGTAAACATGTTCAAGACAGCATGTATGGATTTATAGGGGGGGCAAGATACAACAATATATCATCAGCGTACAATGATATTCGATCTTCCTGATCTTCTGTCCATTTCAGCCCCCTTACCATTACATCCCGACGTATCCATGCAGCGAGTGGTTCTAGCATGAGGGGAAATATCAGTGGAGATAGAGGACAGCCTTGTACGATGTGTAGTTGTTAACTCTTATTTGCCCTTGTATAACCGTATAAAGCAATTGCACCCAGCCCAGAAACTTCGGACCAAATCCCAACCTCTTCAGAACTTCGAATAGGTACGGCCATTCTATAGAATCAAATGCCATAGAGGCATCCAATGAAAGAACCACCGCGTCTTTATCCATGTATTCTCTACGTGCGAGCACGTTCTGGAGACGACGGGTATTAAGTGCTGTGTTCCTTCCTGGCATAAAACCAGATTGGTCCGGGTGAACTAAGGAGGAGATAACTACAACTAGTCTAGTGGCAAGCACTTTCGCTAAGATCATAGCTTCTATGTTAATCAACAAGATCAGTCTATATGAGCCACAGTTGTCCCCAGGCTTCCCTGGTTTACAAATAACTACTATGGTGGCAAATTACCCGTCTCGTAACTCTCGTTATACATAGCTCACAGGAGAGGGGCCACTTGGGAGGCCTTTACTTTCAAGAACTCGATAAGAGTGCCGTTGGGCCCCATCGCTTTCCCAGAGCCGATTTGACTAATGGCTTTCTGAATCTCTTTGTCAGTTAAATCACAATCAAGAGTGTCTCTATCTGACTCAGAGAGTGTTGGTAGGACCCTGTCAGAGAGGAGTTGGTGGGAACCTTCCGCTGTGTAATTGGTAGAAGGGGAGTATATTTTCTCTAAGTGGTCTGCGAATGCTTCCGCTATATCCCTGGGATGGGTAAGCGTCTCGCCATTTGGTAGCGTTAGCCTCGCCACCCATCTATCCCCTTGTTCTCTTCTCTCTAACCATGCCAATGTTCTTCCGGCCCTATCACCCAATTCATACAGTCTGTGTTGGGTATTAAGGTGCTCGGCCATCATATGTTCCCTAGCTTTGAGTTTGTATTCTTCCTGTTTGAGTGCAAGATGATGTTGCATGTCTTCTGTTAGCCCATTTGTGTGGTCTAGGTGCAGTTGTTTGAGGTCATCTTCCAACTGAACTAGTAGGCAACATTTGTTACGAATATAGCCTGTTTTTAGAACCAGGGCCGGCCCCTTCAAAACCACTTTGAATGCCTCCCATATAGTGAGTGCTGAAGTAACCGAACCCAAATTTTCTTCAAAGTAGTGCATAATTCCTCTTTAATGTCTGGAATTTTTAGCAACCATGGGTTGAGGACGATAGTAGTACGCGGCTGCTGCTCCCAATGTGTGAATTCGATCCTAACCGGGGAATGATCTGAGATCCCTCTCGGCAAAACCTGGGGGTGCCTAAAATTACCTATCGAGGCAGTATGTGTCAGGAAATAATCAATACGGGATGAACTCTTGTGTGTGTGTTGGAGAAATAGGTGAATTGCGGTTTAGTCAGTTGAAGTGCTCGCCCTACATCCATTCAGCCCATAGCTGTGATAAATTCTGCCATTAGCCCATTTGGTCTCACCCCCGGTCTGTCAATTGTGTCATCAGTGGTCATATTATAGTCCCCTCCTAGGATTAAAGTGCCCACAGGAAGATCAGTTAATATTTTTCCGAGGTCCGCCAGAGCTTCCTTACCTAGTGCTGGCGGCAGATACAGTGAGATTACGTTAAGCACTCTACCCTCCCATTGGGCCTCTAAAATGGCAAATCTCCCCCCAGGGTCTACCCAGGTACAGTGTACAATAAGAGCCAGGTTCTTTTTATGCAGAATACCAGTTCCCGAGAGCCTATGGTGTAGTCAGCATGCACTAGGAGTTTGTACCCCCATCGTGTAAGTGCTTTACTTTTGTTTCTGACTAGGTGCGTCTCCTGCAGGCCTGGGCGGTAAATTCCGTTCCGATCGCGGAATTTGGGTACTTTGCGTTCCGCGGAGAACGCGAAATTGCCCCAAATTCTGCGTTCCGCGACTTTGCGAAATTTTTTGCTTGTTCGCATTCTCAAGTGCGTGTTCGCGATATATTATCCCCGAGCACGCAAACAGTGCGAACAGTAAAAAAGCATCGCGAACACGCAATTCTGCGTGTTCGCGGAATTTCTGCATGTTCGCTGAGATTTTTTACCGTTTTGTGGAGATTTGCATCCCATTCACATTCCAGGTAAGCACAGAGAGTGACAAGTCTATTTCATTCCCCATCATCTAGCATAAGGAGAATCATTGTATGGCAGATCAATAGTAGTGACTATTTTGCATCTGATATTAGCTGAATTGGTGCAACTCAACCCTTTTTGTGGCCCCCATAACTGAAGCCAGCCAAGAAATCGGTACATGACAATATACAATTGTTACTGTGTAGATCAACCAAACCTTGAAAAGGCCAACCCCCATCCCTCCCCACTCACCCACCCCCTCTCTGCCTCCCTGCCCGTGGATTTAAAACTACCCACTCCCCAAATAGGCAGAGTGCCTCTCCCCCTCCCAAATATACTGAAAGTTGAGGGCTGAGTATACCCCCTATCCCGCTAATATCACTTTGGGTCTTGCCTATACCAGCATTTTTATTGTTCCTAGAAATAAGATGGCTAAGGAGCACATCTCTCAGTTATTCGTGTTCAAGACTGGCAGTCTTACAGGTAAATCCTCAGGTAACCCACAGTTTTAAGTAATTTGGTAGGAACACTGTCACCACGCTGCGGTACTTGCAATGTTGTCAAACTTCATGCGATACGGACCTCGGGTGTAGGTTCTATCTGCGCGATGTCTCTTCCCCTTTCAGGGCAGCAGGATCATCCACAGGTGGAGACCCTTTATCCTCTTTGTGCGGCTTGGGTCCTCCATTATGATTTCGACGCTGGCACCCCACTCTACGCCATCTCTCCAACCAGTCCCACCCTCCTCTGGTGAAGTGAAGAACCATGTCTTGCTGTCAGCTTCCACTCTGAGTTTCGCTGGAAAGAGCATGGCATATTTTACTTCACGGTCCGGTGCTATTTTTTCACCGCCTGAAAGCTTCGGTCGTTGGGCCTGGACCTTGGCCGTGAAGTCCGGGAAGAACGTGACTTTGTTGCTATCGATCTTAAGTGGAGGGTTGGATTGTGCTTTCTGCAAAATGATGTCTCTATCTCTATAGTTGAAGACACAGGCTATGATAGGCCTCGGGGGGGCCCCGGGTTTCGGCTTACCCCATGGTACCCGATGTGCTCTTCCTATTGAGAAATATTGTGACCGACATTTGGGTTGTAGGTGGGTCGCTATTAAATCTTCCACATAGAGGTCAGCTGCTGGCCCCTCAGCCCACTCCGGAACACCCAGTATACGAACTTTGTTGCGTCTGGCCCGTCCCTCATACTCGTCCAGCTGTTGTGCCATCCATTCCTGCCTGTTCTGCAGCTTGGCCACCTGCGTTTGGAGTTGGGACCTATCAGTCTGCAGTGATGCCGCAACAAGTTTGAGTTCCTTCACCCTTTCATCCATCTTACGAAAATCTGCCCTGAGGGACACTTCCACTGCTGCCCCAGGCCAATTTGGCTAGCTTGTTTTGCGCATTTGCCTTTGGACCTCTGCCTGTTACCATATTTGCGCCGTAGGTTGTGTGAGCGGGCAGTGAAATCAGGAATAGGCCTGGTAATCCCCGCTGCCTACCCAGCGAGTACGGCAATCTCGCAGTTGACCTGTCGGGTTTCCCTAGGGCTCCTCCTCTGTTGCCAACTATGTCACAGCGATCTCTGCGGACAAAAGCACCAACAATGCCCAAGCACACCCCGTCACTTGGGGTTCAACTTTTTGCGCACCTGCTAGCTTGTCTCCCCAAGGGTGTCTGGCCGGGCGAAGTTGCTCCTTTGGTGTCACAGATCAACTCAATCTGCACAGGGACCAAGACCCTGGGAGTCCTTCGCACTCTTCTGGGATCTATTGGCGCTCTAGGCACATGAGAAGGTCCACTTGCGCTATCTGTATCGTACGCCCCCTCAGATAATTGCAGCCTTGGGTACCATCTGTCAGGTCTCTGACCATCCGCCTTCTGCACCCTCTCCGCCCGTATCCGGGTGTCTCTCCACCCTAGGGATCCCACTCCAGTAAAAATTCAGGCGCCAGCGCCGCCGCAAGAAAGCCCACTCTTCTGCCTCAGGTCCCGTCTAAGGCCACACCTTCTCATCTAAAGATTGCAGGCGATAAGTAGGTGCACAGGGGGGGGGGGGGAAACACCACTAGCCACTTGTGTATGTTCCCTGGCCCCGGCTAGGCCATGACTTCAGGCTGCGCTAGCGTCAATGGTCGGATCATCTCCCCTGCAGCAGGAGGGGGGGCGCCGCGACGGGACGCTCCGGTCATCTGCTACTAATGCTTATTATGCACCCAGGTCGCGTTGCAGCTCATCTTGCCTCTGTCTCACAGGTTACAAGTAATGTGATTTAAGGCGGGCCGGGCCTCCAAAGCCGGGACCTAAATCGATGGTCGCCCCGTTACCTCTGATCGGCCGCTGCAGCTCCGCGATTCGCCCTCAGCTCCTCGACCGGAGCAACTAGTTTCCACGTCCAATGCTGAGGTATGCCGCCTGTGGAGTCCCGGGTGTAAAGTGTCTACTCCGACCGCGTTTCCTCGATTGGGAGTCACTGCGCCGCCATATTGGTGTCAGCACCGCTAGTAGTGTTTCACTTTTTATTTGCCGCAAGGAATCCAATCACCGCATGGTTGGCAGCGGCGGATCGCAGAGCTGCTGGGTCACCCGCCGAGCGGGTTTGCAGCTTTCAGTGGCAAAGGATTGTGCAGTATAAATGACGGGGATGCGGGAGCCTTCCTAACCAGTCGCCATTCTCTTCGGCTGCTAGCCACGCCCCAGTACTACAATATTTAAGAAAATAAACAATTAAGTATTTTTAATCTTGAGCACAGAATGCTAGTTGGAGACATTATGCGAAGTAAAGAGAGTTGCTCTAAGATGGTATCATTTGATAGCCTGTTCAGCATCTACCATTTGTCATTGAAAACAGGCTGTCCAACCATTTAAATGCAGCAAAGAAACTAGCAGCCTTAGAGATAAATGAGTTGACTAGCCGATCCTCCACCTGCATATACTGACCTTTATTCCCAGGGTACCTGGATGTGAGCATAGATCAGGGTCAAGCTCAATATAGACCCGTCCATATAGCAATTTTGTGGAAAATACAACAGGCTACAACAATCTTGCACACAACTTTTGGGAGTACATCAGCATCCCTGTATACTCAATACAACAGAATCACGGTTTGAGGACCCCAAAAGTAAGAGTTCAAAAATGTCTTGCAAAAATATGAGTGCCCTATTGTATCTGTGCTGAGATATTGTTGGTGGACATCTCTAGGGTGTAAGGAGATGGGGAGAGAGAGTATAACCAGTATCACTTACAAACAAGAAATGAGAAATTCTAACAAAGGGCCTTCTATTCTAATTGAACTACATCATGCCTACCTACATGCAGTGTGTGTCAGGGTAATGTATTGTGTTGTAGTGATTCCCGATTATGTTTGAGATGCCACCCCCAGATGCAAATGTAGCCCGGTGTGAGGTGTTGTTACTTACCAATAAGCCACATGTCACTGAACTCCCCAACACCCAAATAAAGTGCAAGAAGATACTATTGGAAAATGGAGCTGTCATGTGTGCTTCCAGGAAAGTCAGCATTGACATCAGTGAAACAGACCCTAGCAATGCAAACAGCCTGCACTGTGGGCAGTGGTGTCTGTTGCGTAAAAGGTGTCCTGTACAGTGAGGTGACTGATGTGCAACGTGGGTGCAGTCAATGGAACCTAGAACATGAGAGAAGAGAGCAAAGGCATAAAATACCCTTGCCACCCTTTACCTTTACGCCTATGACTGTGGCATGGCAATAAACTGTTGCACTTTTCTGCTGATGCATGTCAGTACCTGGTGCAAGCATCAAGACTGGCTTGACTGTGAAATATAAATATTGTAAGAGAATACCCTCTGGAAAGATCCAGTGGTCATGAAATAGCGTGTAGTCAGTATTTTGACGTAGGCTGGGATAGCCTGATAGCGGTCTGTAGGTGACTGCTCCCTGACGGCAACCATGTCCAGGATCGATCACTTCAGGTGAGAAGCGGAATCAGCTTTCCTTAACATCCCAGAGATGTTGATCCTGCACTTGTAATCCCTCTCTTTCCTCCTTAAATAATTTGTCCCCAAAACAAGGACCAAACCTACAAAGCTGTTTAGTAACATAGTAAATGCAGCTTATGTTGCAATGTAATCCACATTATGTAACTCATCAGCAATTCGTCCTGAATGAAAATTCAAAAAATGTACAATCATTTCCCTAGGTTCAATCATCAAAAAGCCTTTTAGTTGCAAAGTCTCACTATGATAAAGTAGAGGGAAAAGGTAATAAAATTGCAAAAAAATGCAAATAAAATTAACAAATGTGTTTATGATAAATATTATATTCAATTATATTTACATACTTATTTACATGTAGAACAAAACAAAAATGATACAACAACACAAATATCTTATTTTTTAATTAAACCTTTAACTAATTTAAATATATTACATTATATTAAATTCATTTTTCGGGAGTTTAAATTAAAACAAAACTAGGTATTAATAATGATTAAAAGTGATGTATAGAATTGATTTATATTCATGTATTAAGTATGAAAAATTACAAAGTGTTGTGCACAGAAAGAATTAATGTAAATATTTTTTAAGTCATTTATTTTCGAATTAAAAAAGGTTACTTAATTATTTCATCATAAAATAATATGTTATTTATATACATTTCTCAACAGTTAACTAAATGTAGATATATTTTTGAAAGTCAAAATACATTGATCTATTTTAGCATCATTTCCTAAGGGTTTCGATTTTAAATCTCTGCCTCTGTTATTTTATATGGGAGGATGTTGCACTACCACTGGTTTGCCATGTGAGGTCCTAGACTTATTTCAGGTCGGACCTGGAGTACATTTACTGCTGTTTTGGATCCATTTTAGCTTTAGTAACTTTAGTTGATTCCACAGCCAGTTGTGTTGCAACAGTGTGTGTTCTTATAATTTAAACAGAAACCTGGGAGCAAATAGTACAAGACTCCCACGGACTTCATGAGTCGGAAAGGTGGAAAGTGAAGAAACTTTGGCCAATCCACAACAAGAGTCAGAAAGGGGACACGTGCAAGGGCTTCAGCCATTTTATAACCTGCAATGAAATTTAGGAAATGTGGCAAGTTTACACAGATGAGAGCAATGATAAAGCCCATGTACAAGATTACGAGTGCAGGTAGATAAATATATATATATATTCTCCCTGTAGAGTGGTGACCCGACGTATAGCAGGTGCAGAGGAGCGAAGAAGCATATTATAGTTCCGCAATTGTAAATTCAACTTTTAACCGCCGAGTGATATTTATAAATGCTGACAATGAACACAAATAACAAAGCTCTATTACTATTCCAGACCTGTGACCTTGATTGTGTGGTAGGTCTCTGGGGATAATAAAGGAAAGAATATCTCCATAACAGAATAATAAATCATAATTTATAATAAATTGGCTGATTAATTGCAAACTATTCCTCCAGCGTTAAAATAACCTTGTCACATTCAAATGTATCCTTCCGACAGAAGCACAACCTCGCAAGAAAATCATATGGGTTGTTTTAAGCAAGTTAACAGTCTATGGAAAAAAAACTAGGAGCACTGGCTTGAAAGTAGATGTTTGAAATATTTGGGTGTACCTATTGGCATGTCAAGGAGGAAGCAGAATACATTCGCCATAACGCCATATGAAGGGCATGATGCATTTGAACATACCGTAGTTGAGTGACAGGGGAGCAGAGGATTAAAAGATACCGTTACTCCAGCAATACATGTAAGATGTGAAGGAAGATGGTATAAGTGGATATGAATGGTTGGGAGGAATAATTTGCACTTATGCACAATGCAGAGCTAGTTTGTGCAAACTTGTCAAATATGAGGGTTTCAGACTGAGATATTGAATCTGATTTCTTTGTTTTTTAGACATTGGATATGTTTTAAAATATTGAATTCTGAAGAAGGTGGGGTAAACCATCTCAAGTATACCGAAACGCCGCCTCAACACTACTTGGTTAAACCATTGCTTTTTGTAAACGTTTTTTGACAGTATCTATTGTTTTTATAAAATATTTTCATGAAGAGTTTGAAAAATACTTTTTTTTTAATTGTCCAGGTGAATTCACTCAATCATAAAACTTTATGCCTGATGTAGACCATACAAGTACATTACAAGTAGTACAAAGCAGTATTAAAAACAATGAATTAAAAAAAACAATAATAATACAATTAATAATCCAATGGGGAGTATCTATCAATACTTAAGACTACAATCATTAGAAAAGTTTGTAAAACATGAATAAACGTAAAAATCTGAGTCAGCTAAAGCATCTGCCTATTCCAAAAACAGATGACATGGCCCACTATGCTGGCTAAGTTATAGAGATTAATAAATAATCAAAGCCGACTAATTATTGCCAATTGAGCATAAACCGAAATCAGCTGGAATGGTTAGGATGCATAAAAAAATAACATGTGCAATGGTCTCATGCTTTCATCAAAGTTCTTCTGATTATCCACATATGCCCCAAAACGTTTGCAACAGAACAGGCTATTGCAGAACTAGAAACTGATCTTAAAATACGAAGAGCTTTGTCATAGTAGCGTCTGCCCAGTTGCTTTGCAAATTAGCCTCAACCATCTTCCTCTCGAGCAGAAAGGTGTGGGACACACAAATAATACATGGGCGATAGACTCTATTGCAGCAGTACAACTAGGAGAGAACTGGGAGGTAGCAGTTGGATGCCTCCAGGAGCTAGTGAACCAGTTTCAAGGAAGAAAACCAAACCTGAACTGCATATAGAGTTTCTTCTCCCAAGGAGAGGTAATAGTTTCTAGCTATGAATCAAATGAGCCAATTATTTTAAAATGTATAAACTCAGTGGTTAAACATCCCCACAAAGAGCTACTAAGTGGGCCCTGCGCTATCAAGTCCTAATTCTTGATTGCTTCTTTACTAGGGAGCAATGATGGATCCTCGACATCCCAATAGCCCTCTAATCCTATTGTGCTTAGCAAAGATTTCATACTGCGGATCCAACCTATCTTCCTAAGGATGTCGAGTGCGCTAACTTCATTAAGGGCTAAACCATATGGAAGCAACTCAGGAGTAATCCTGATGCGCAGCCAATACAATAGTGGATGTAGTTTTGTCTTCTCAGAAATAGACGCTCTACCAAATCCAGTCTTAACGGATGAAGTGGTGTGCTCTGTGGCAGCATAACCAGGGACCTAAGGAACTTGTTCTCAGAGTTTAAAATAGCATCCATCTTTTCAAAGCCCCACAGTTCTGCTCTATAGAGAGTGGAGCCTACAGCTTTAGCATCATAGATCAAAAGTGGGGCTGCCACCAGTTTTCTAAAGGAACTACTGTGTTCTTAGATCAAGGCCCCCACTGTTTGCCTATGCCTAAGGGTCTGTTTGACTATGCAGGACTTCCATAACATGTCATCTGAGATAGCGATGCCCAGGTAGTCGAAAGTGCTATCCCTCTCCAAGGGAACCTCCTAGTGCTACTTTGCCTCTATGTGATTTGTGGGGATTAAGGAATAAAAGGTTACACTAGGTAATGTTAACCTCTAAACCAGGGGAATCGTAGAAAGTTTTAAAACGGGTTAAAAGCAGTTGAAGCCCACCTGGTGTTTTTGATAATATCAAAGTGTCTGCAAACAATAGAGTTACCACTTTATTCACCCCGCCAGGATTGGGGCATCCGCTGGGACGTCAGGGAGAAACTAGACAACACCATTCATGAAGAGAGAAAAGAGTGTGGGTGCCAACACACAGCCTAGACGTACCCCAGTCCAGGTGAATTGTTTTGATAAACAGTTTTTAAAAGTTTCAGAATATGTTTTTAAAAACTTCACAGAAGAAATGCATGTACTGATAGAAGTGCAATAATGATGGAATTGTGTGTAATATGTTTTAAATATTGAGGTATGATCTCATGAAATATTGAGATTTGACTGTACTAATTAAAATTAGACATTTTTACAGAAGACAGTGTTCAGTTTTTAAACAGTATACCTACAAGGTCTTTTTATTTCGTACATCTGTGGTGGTGCATCTCCATAGCCTCCAAACTAGCAAATTTACATCCCACGTGAGTGAGTTACACAAAAGGGACCCTTCTTTTCATATCTGTTATTTACCCTGTCCCCTTTGGCAATAAAGGGTAGCTCTCCCAGGTTTGTAGTGACCTTTAAGTATCGCCAACGCACAAATGATAGACTGTAAGGACATGTCTTTGCACTGAAATATTTCAAATTTTCTCTGTCTCACGTTGGTTAGACAATCATGGGAGGAAAGACGGTTCTAAGCTGGTATTGGCTGCCTAAAAGAACAGCAGGACTGTGAAGCAGCAATAAGATATTCTCAGGCGGACATTGGAAACATTGAGAAACATGTGCGCCAGAGACAGGTGAAGTTCTGAAATTTGTACAGTCTGTAGGTGCAAAAAACAATGGCAAGATGCAAAGGTTAAACTGTTTACTATTTCTGTGTATGGAAGCCAAAGGTCCAGTCTGCATCTGCAAGAAAGTTCCCTATCTGGAGCAGTGACATTTTTGTTTAACATGTTAATCCTAGACTTAGATGGCACGTGATTATCACTAATTGGGAATGGAAGGGAGCAAAGGGCCAGATGTACAAACATCAGGAGTGCCGATTTCCGAATTGTGATTCTGTCTGATTTGCGATTAGGAAATAGGTATTCCTAATGTGTGAAACTCATTAGCGATTCCTAGAGGTTCACAAATAGACCTACCGCATGCTTATTAATGAGGTAGATCGCAATTTGCGACCCATTAGGAATCGCAGCGATCACAGGGATGGTGGCCAGCTCAGGTCAGCAGACCACCATGTCTGTGATTGCTTTTTAATAAAGCAATCATTTTTTTTAATGCAGCCTATTTTCCTTAAACAAAATTTGATGCGATTAAAAATTAAAAAAAATAACTTTGCTGTTTCATTTTTTAAGAGTAGGCAGTGGCCCATGGGACCAATGCCTGCTCTAAAAAAATATTTGGTTTTCATTCTCAAAGGGGAAGGGGTCACCTGGAGACCTCTTTACATTTGCGTATGGGTTATCACGTCCTTCAAGGAGTCAGTAAAATATGAATGTTTTGCGACTGTAATTCATTTGCAAACCATTCATACATCACAATCCGAATCATTATTTGGAAGGGACGCCCTAAACACGGCCCTTCCAAATACCGAATCACAAGAAACAAACATTTCGATACGATAACGTGTTATCGAATCACAATTTGTGTTTTGTACATATGTAAAGCATTTTTGCAGTAGGAAACGGCCCAATCGGCTGTTTACGACCACAAAACTGCTTCATCCATGTGGCCCAAATCGGGCCTTTTGCAACCAAATCCTTTTTACATTTGGCCCCATATTATTTAATTGACTAACTTGATGTAGTTTGCATCCCAAAAAGCATTTTGCAAAGTTCCAACAATTCTGAATGGCACTTGAACTGAAAAGACATTTTCTGACAATTTCTGCCTTCACACTGGCAAGCACTAGACTGTGACATACTGGTTGGTGATACTCATATTATAAATCATAGATGACTAGTTTTACAAATGTAAAACCGTTTCTAGTGGAGTTTAAATCAAGACAATCACGTGTGTGTTTTCCCAAATCTTTGGTTGTATTGCAAATATTGTTTTAATGTGTCATTTCCAACCCCAAAAAAATCCTAATATTGGATTAACAATATATTTACGACGTGTTTTCTTTAACAGTATTTATCTAACATAACAAAATAAACTGCAATTTGCTGTACCTTTTTTACGAAACAGTTTATAAATATTTTTACAAAATGTATACAAAGCAATTTGCGATAATACATACATACTATACAAATGAATACAAATGAATGTATTTAAGCAAATATAGTCAATATCGCACTGACGAAAATGAACACTTCTTAAATGAAGTCAGTCTGTAAGGCCGCTCTACTATAACAGCCAAATTATCCTAAACTCTCCAGGTACGCTACTTGCTGATATTGCCAATTACAATTCTTATTCTTTATTTAATTTCTGCATCATTAATGAAACTGAAACAAACATGAAGAATAGGCAGATCCTCACAATATCAGAGCAAAAGAATACTGGATGCTTTTCACATTTGCGTTATGCACGCAGTTCGCAAAAGGACATTAACTTCAAGCAAATTGATTCAATCTAAATCTAGACAGTGGTGACCTAATGCGTCTTTCTTAGGTATAAACTGCAGTTCACTGTTTACTTTAATATTAACCGTCTGATGTTTCAAAAGCCAGAATATTTCTGGATGTTTCAGGATTAATTCATGAGACAACATGGACAAAACAAAAGCATTTCTGACAAATATTTTAAAGTGCATTCTGGTATTTTTTAAAAATGAGTCTTATAATGATAAATTATACCTTACTATGAACAACTCGGATAACGTGACGTATGTACCCCTACGGTCACAAAAATACCTTCAAGTGTTATGTTTTATGGGAGGGTAGATCTCTTTCCATGACTTGCATCTACATATTTTTTATTGCTTTATAAAAGTATATTTAATCAAATCAACTCATAGCCCTAAAGTTGGATCTATTATCTTCTGCACTATGCTTGCATCATGTAGACTTAATGACATGTACTATAAGGCTTGAAATGATGCAGGTGTTTGCTGATTGAAGGGACACGCGTTTTTAGGCTTAACGAATACTTATGTGTATGGAAATATTAGCTAACAGATATTTCAAAAAGTGAGTTAAATACAGGGACACCAGACAAATAAAAATATACTTCAATCAATTTATCCTCTTGAAAATTACATGTAACTTGAGTATGTGACTACCAGGGCATGTGGATTTTACTTTGACACTACGATATTTTGGATTTGGAAACGGGTTTCAAAAATTATGTGCTCATACCTTCCACTACATTTTGTAATGTCACAAGTCAACTGCTAAGCATACACTTAGTGAATTGCATCATTTAGAAACCGCACACAAAACAGAAAAACAGGTGCAAATTATTAGTCAACTGATACAAAAACGCAACAAAATGAAAGGCTAAATTGAACCATAATGTCATAACTAGCAGTGAAAAATCACAACAGTTAGCATCAAACTGGAAATCATCCAAACTTAAATACATTATTTTTTTCGCGACTGACACAAACTCAAAAACAGATTATCACAAATGTAATGACTGTGCGTGATAATATTACAATTGGAAATTCTTTTAAAACTGAAACAAACAAACACTTATTCTGCTTGAACAATAGAAGTCAGGTTGCTTCATTGTTACAAATTTTACAGAGATGTCATCTATTCAAGTAATCTTTCGGTGCTCTCACAAGAATGCATACCTATCTATCTATCTATCCATCAGATCCAAAGGCATTGCATGCATTGATAGCTCCTGATACATTATGCTTCAGTGTGTTTTTTCAGTCAGAATTGTCAAAAGTTCTTCCATTCTTAAAAAACATTTTGTTTATGTTTATGTTGACTCACTATAAAATGTGGAAATTTCTTTCACAAACATGAAATGCATTGCATGTATAACACATTTTGAAATTGCTCAAGCCACTTTCAATATGTTAGCTAATTTAAAACCGTGTAAACATATTCTTATTAACCAAAACACTGAGCCTGAGTCAAAATGCTTTTCCTGCGAGTTGCTTGTCTTCCTCCTGTCTTAGGTGTGAATTATTCTGGAGTTCACATGCTTGATTCGCAAAGCATTTTTTGAGGGTAGGTGTATATCATACCATGCATAAGTGTGACTTTCTCAGGATTTTCTAAAGCATGCTTTCTTAGAGAAAAACATTTTGTAAAAATGGAGTCCGATTGCCTAAGCTTTTCTACAACAAGAAATTAAATTCATTAGTAGTTCCCACATAAGCCGTGAATAAGGTACAACTAATCACAGAAAGTGTTATACAAATCAGGTACGGAAACCCAGAAGTAATTCACATCTAAGACAGGAACATGACACAACTAGTAACATAAAAAGCTTTGTGAATCAGACCTTTTGAGTATTTTGTAATGTTTTCATTACTTTGCAATTCTTGCTTGAAAGCATTTATGTTGTTTATTGCCTACATGACATACTTTGCATGTATTGTTCGTCTGTCAGGTACCTTTCAAACAGAAATATGGCATCAACTCAACTATTTTAGAAACTATGAAGGAAAATGACATCAGGTGGATAAAAAGGAAGGCAAGATAAGCTTTTGCAAAGCTAATTTGTGTTTTTTAATTAATGAACAGCAACAGAAGACGTGTTAAAATATATGCAAATGCAAACTTATTGAAGAACATTTAAACTAAAGCAAAGACACCTGGAAGAAAACAAGACATAAGGTAGTCTCATAATATTTCAAAAGGCAATTTGGAATTTAGTTTATTAAGCTGACTGGTGTATGGATACAGACAGTCACACCGACTAAATCCAATCCAGAATTAAAACATCTTCTCAATAGTTGCGGGTTAGTAACAATAAATTAAAGTAATTGACCTGTGATCATGTGCAAAATATGATCAGATTTGAATGTCCACTAAAGAGAACAATTATGGTTAATAAAATTCCAACCTGGTTTCTGGTTTCATACCATTCAAACACAGGAATTGTTACTCCCTGAATTTCTTACTGTACGTTTTCATACCCCAGCTGGTAACCACAACCATGTCTGAAATCTATGTAGTTTCCTATTCACCAATAAACTATCTAAGTATTTGAACTTCTACTTTTAGCAGGCCATCAAAATGCAAACCATGCTGATTTACTATTTCTCCGCAACTCTAAAACCTTTCTTCCTATGGCTTCATCTAAACAACACTCCAGATTTAGAGCATTCCCACTTACCAATATGACGGCTGGTGTGGCAGATAGCATGACATTTTGAATAAAAAACTTTCCACTCAGCTGTAAAGCTACAAATATATCCAATGGAAATATAATATGTTACTAGCACGGCCAGTAGCGTAATACTGACCCCCGCAGCCCCCAAGATGCAGGGGACCCCCAAGGTCCAGGGGGCCCCCTCAGCACAATACTCTGGCTGGAGACCTCCTGACTGAGTCCGGAGGGGGTTCCTCCACGTACCTTGCAGGGGGCCCCCTCAAGTTTCATCACGCCAGTGAGCACAGCATATGTTACACAGGTAAGTTGTAAGGGGGACTGTGAGATTTTGAGAGAGTGGCATGTTTCATCAGCAAGATGTGTGATGAGTAACCCTACTTATTTTTAAACACAAATTGTAAGTGTGTGGAAGCCATTCAATTGAGCAGGCATTTCATCAGCTTAGATTCTTGGATAAAATATAATTACACAATTGTGTACTTACTGGCCTTGGTAAACCATATTTTCTAAATCGCTGTATGTTTGTAGAAGGCTCCCAAACCACTTCAATGTCTTTTCAAATTTCTCCCTGATAGGAATTATAATCATCAAAAGCAATTCAGTGGAACATTACAAATTCTCCATGAGGTTCACTTCAAAACTGAAACACTGGAGGAAATGTAATGCCCGTGTTGTTAGACTCTATCTAATATACTTTAAAATGATCAACTGCTCTATCAAGCAACAGTTTTTACTACATGCCTAGATTCTGGGGCTGTGTTTGTAGATAAATATAATGCTAATATTTGCATTCCAAAGAATCACACCCTTTCTTGAAGTACTCACATTTTCTTTTGAGACAGTGAGTATTTACAGTGGTCTTCTAAAGATCACCCATCTAAAGCAGCCATGCCAATATTTGGGGTAAAATACCCTCAATCCAAACTGCCTCGCTAAGAATATTACTTCATCTCCTGTTAGATATGTAAGGTTAAGTAGTAACAGACATTATTTCATGATTAAATATAGAAATGAGTACGCCACCAACTAATTAGTACCACTCTGGTGGATAGAGACACATAATGCCTTCTAAAGCATTTTATGTAACATTCCTTAGCATCAGGTGCCTCATTCAATTAATAATAACAATGAAAATGTAAACTTCCAATTGAGCAACGTCATTGGCAGCAGAACACAATCAAAATAAATAATATTAATTGATGCCAAAATTACTAAAATGATCTTGCCAGCATCCCTCTAACCCTAGTCTTCTCACTGATATGTCTTATTCCCTTTTCATTATAGAGACAGATCGACAAGCTGACAAGCACAAGAGACAACCCTACGACACTTCACACAGGTAGATGGTTGGGCCTTAATTAATTGACATCATGGAGACCACTATTTCTATGCATTTGTAATCTACTGGACCTGCTATTGACTTTTTTACAGGCAGAGTGTACACTAAGTTAGTACTTTGCCTTCAATAACTCAAATACTACAGTTTGGAAATTAAAGAATGCAATATGACTTTAGATAACTACTGTGTGTGTGTTTCTGTCCATCTGTCACTTACTTTCTGGACCCACTCCATAAAATGTTTCACGTTTCAAAATTAAGCTTGAAATAATAGATTATAAACTACAATTACCAATCTTAAATATTCTATGAGATAGCGAACATACCATTGCTGTTATTGATTGGTAAACAACACATTTTTAATAGAAGACTCCATTAATATTTTGGTCGTCTTCATTCCAATTTTTGAGATCAGGATTTTCAAAGGACTGGGAAATAATGTTATACATAGAATTTTAACCGATCACAAAGTAGTCTGAAAACATAAAATCAATTAATTGGATAATAATAAATGTGCTCATTTGAGCCCGTGATTTTCTTCAGTAAATCTGGCCTTTCATTGGGCTCGTGATTGTCAGTATCGTCGAACTCAGTGGCAATTGGGCCCTAACAGACTGCTTTGCAGCAACATTGCATTTAACTTGATACCTTGTTTCTGCCACAATGAATATTGCTTTGAAAACACATAACAATGAATTTCAGAAAGCTCCATCCAGTAAAAAAGAAAGTATCAGTTGTTACGTGGTTTAGATATTCTTCACATATGCTTTTACAGTGGCCAGCCTATCTTTTCCACGGTTTGCAGCTATTAACACTCTAAGATACTATTTACAGCGGCTTCTAAAACAGAGTCAGTTTCTCCAACACCTTGACCTCTATCTTGAACCATTTTCACCTGGCAATCTTCTTGTGGTACAAGAGGTAAAAGGTGTGATATTTCAAAATCCATAGATTTACAACCGATTTCACCACGCGAATTCCTCCCATTTTTTTTCATTTCCTCAATATGTTTAAATGCTGTTTCAGAACTCTTAGTAGGTACCCCTTCTTTTGGTGGTTCGTTACTACTTGCCATAGTGCCTGTAGGCAAATCTTCACTTGAAATGTTGGTTTGAAGGGAAAGCATACATTTCGTCTCAACAGCACCACAAGATGAACTAGAAGGGCCGTTTTCTGGCTTTTTAAGTCTTCTAGACAGGACTTCAGATTCAGAAAAACTTACATTGCACTCTGGAGGCTTGGCACTGCAAGTCTCTCCACGGGACACGTTCATCTTCTGAATTTCAAGCGAAAAGGCAATGTTCTCATCCTTTGCTCTTCTACTCAGCTTGTCCGCCTTGGTATGGCATCTTTGCGTTTTTTGTAATGTGGCAGTGTTATTAGGCACTAAATGATGTGCGTCATGGTTCGTTAGTTCTGTGTTGCTATATGTATTTGGGCCTTTCTTCTGCAACCGATGTATGCAACTAGGAGTATTTATCTTAGGATCTCCGTCGCTGGATTCAGTTTCAGTAACAGGCCTTTGGAGAAACTTGGACGAGCAGCAAAAGTCAGCTTGAAAGCTGTCTGAAAATGTAACCACACGTTAGGGTCCGATTTATATAACAAGTGAACAATATTAAAATCAAGTATGTTATGCATGTGTAGCAAATCTGACTTACTGAGGTTTCAGAAGACATTTTAGCAACATACATCTAATTATGCAACTTCAAAACAGTAAAACCAATTTAAATGTTAAAATATTACGAAAAACAGATGATTTTCAAAAATTACCACAATACATTTTAGGAAGGCATATTTAATCCCATAGAGTGAAAAGATGTCCTGGAACTGTCTACTCTCTTCAATCTGAGAAAAAGACCAACCACCCCTTCCACGAAAAGCCCCCAACCCTTGAAACTGGTACAGCAACCCCCCTCACTTTCCTCCTGAAATCCTGTGCGCATCTCTCTTTCCAAAGATTTTTTTTCTCAGATTTGATTTTATTAAATTTTCAATGACAGTAAACATTACACTTGGTAACATCAGTACATCGTGTACTCGTATGCATCACTAAGTACTCTATTTCCTTGTTCAGAGTCTTTCGGGTTATCCGAGTCATATCATTGTTGGATAATTGCGCACGTGTGACCTTAAAGCGTACATAACGTTCAAGACAACTAAAAAAACAATGGGTAAGACGTCCTTACATCATTAAACAACGAACCTCCCTCCCTCTAGTAACCCTGCCCTCCCGTGAGTTTATTACCTAAGAATAAAATGTTGTCCCACTGCTCCCAGCTATTGGGAGAAGGTAAGAGGGTGCTCAATCAAAACATGACTGTGGGAAGAAGAGAAGAAAAAACAAAAGAAGAGTGGACCAGAAGGCAGGGAGGAACCGAATCAGTTGGTGCACCTGGATATCGGGGCAGTCAGGAGGGATGGGTGTGAGTGAGGTTGTATCCGCGGGGAGAGATCTAGTATTGAGTGTAGGTCCGGTTAGATCTGGACCAAGTGCAGGGCTCTAACCCTCGTGAAGCATGTAGTCAATTGGAGACCGTGAGATAGACAACTGACTAGAGGGCCCCAGGCATATTTGAAATTTAAAAATTTGTCTCTATATATGTCGTTCATACATTCCATAGTGAGTGCCTGCCATAGACGCGCATGCCATTGTGTGATAGCAGGGGCGTCTTTCCTTTTCCAGGTGGTGGCTATTGCTGTTTTTGCCGCTCCCAGACAGAGCCACATTATGGCCTGATCTGTTTTTGTCTGAGATTTCAAACTGGTGTCCGGAGGCCGAGAAGCACAAAATCTGATGAGTCCGGGATAGGATATCCTAGTATCTCTTTAATTTGTGCCAAGATTTCCGGCCAAAAGGGCCGAATTGTTGGGCAGTCCCACCACTTGTGGCGAAAGTCGCCCAAAATGCCACACCCCTCCAGCAAAGATCAGAACTGTTGGGAAATATCTTTTTTAGTTTTGTAGGGTATAGATACCAGTCAAAAAGTATCTTGTAGTGAGCTTCTCATTGGCTTAGTGAATGGTTGTGACGTGTTATGTCCTTCAACAGAGCTTTCCACTGTGAGTCTGTGATCTCATGGTTTAGTGTGCTTTCCCAAAATTCGAGGTGACGCGGGTCTTTAGTGTAGTAGTAGTGAGTATAGGAAAGATATAGCCCCTTTTACTGTGCTTGCCCCTTTCATAAATCTCTCAGGAGGCGTAAACTCCCTCATCACCCCGTCACCAATCTCACTCTGCGTGGCAGATAGTAGTAGTGCTCTGAATTCGGTAGCTGAAATTTTCTGGCAATTTTCGACAGTCAGTATATCTCAGTTGTGAAAAATGTGTGCTAGCATGAGGCAACCTCCCTCCATGCATCAAAGAGTCCCGGTTGTAGTGCAGGGGTGAAGGCTGGATTGTAGTTTATGAGGGTAAAAGGGGAGGGGAATGTTGTCCAGTTCGTTTGCCTCAAGACGTCATCCCAGGTTTTAAGGCTTGTTCTGGTAGGGGTGCCTATATAGGCGTTGGCTGGTCGATCAGGTTTTGGCTTCCAGTGGAGGTCCCATATTACCTTGCCCGTAACGGCACGGTCCATATGCAACCAGTGTTTGTCGGACCTGCGTTCAGACCATTCCACTATAACCCTAAGTTGTGCTGCTTCGTAATATAATTCCAGGCCAGCCCCGTCCGAGGGCCTCCATAAGAGATTAAATGAGAGCCTCTGCCGCTTATTCTGCAAAATGAATTTATTTAATAGGGTCTGGACTCCCTGTAAAAAGCTTCACTCTAGCTCGATTGGGAGACTTTCGAATAAGTGGAGGAATTTTGGTAGGACTACCAGCTTGACGGCATGAATTCTGCTCAGCCAAGAGAGATACAGGGGCGCCTACTGCTTAAGATCCGCCTGGAGTTGGCGTAAGAGTGGAGGATAATTTGCACTAAAGAGCCCCGAGATTTTGGGGGTCAGTTTTATCCCCAGATATGTTAGTTCTCTTTTGGCCCACTGGAAAGGGGTCGAGGCTACCAAGTCTCCCATTGTTGCGTCTGTTAGCTTCAAGTTTAGAATAAAAGATTTGTCCTGCTACGCCTTCAAAGCATCCCAGTTCTTCGCTGAGTAGCATCAAGGATCGTCATGGGTCTGAAAGAGTCAGTAGGATGTTGTAGGCGAATAAAGAAATTTTATGATCTTCGGAGCCAAAGGGAACCCGTATGATCCCCTGTTTCTCTATGATTTTAGTAGCCAGTGGTTCAATGCTAAGTGCAAAGAGGAGTGGGGAGAGTGGACACCCCTGACGCGTTCCCCTCACCAGGATAAAAGGGTCAGAGGCTATCCCATTAACTAATATTCTGGCACTAGAGGCTGCGAAGTTGGTCTTTATCATGTTCATAAAAGTCTCGCAGAATCCGAAGTGCTGGAGCGTCCGATAAAGGAAGGACCATTCCACCCTGTCAAATGCCTTCTCAGCATCTAAGCCAAGAACGACTGCCAGGATCTGTTTTTTTGCGTTTTTTTCTATTAAGTGGATCACACTCCGCACATTGTTGTGCGTATGCCTTCCCTTAATGAACCCAGACTGATCCGGATGTATCAAGCCGGGCATCAGGTTATCTAGTCAGGTGGCCTGAATTTTTTTATGTAATTTGGCGTCCAAATTGAGGAGTGCCATGGGGCGATAAGATCCACATTGTTGCGGGTCCTTCCCAGGTTTGGGGATCATAGAGATAAGTGCTTCGCTCATGGTAGGTGTGACTTGCTTGGTGGTCGTTATATGATTAAAGAGGGCCGTCAGTTGTGGGGTTTGATCTGTGCTAAACGTTATATAAAACTGTGTCGTTAGGCCGTCAGGACCTGGCGATTTGTGCAATTTCAGGACACTGATAGCCTTCTGTACCTCCTCCTCCGTAATGGGTTCACTCAAGTGTTCATTCTGGGCCGCTGTGACCCGTGGGAGCATAATCTCTTGTAGGTAGTCTATTTGTTCCTGTGGGTTGGGTCGATCTGCCATGTATAGTGCGTTATAAAAGTCTCTAAATGTTTGTGCTTTACCTGCCTCATCCTGTGTCTGTGTGCCTGAGGGGTCCTGTATGTTCCCTATGTACTCCTTTTCTCTCTTCACCCGTAATTGCCTCGCCAAGTGTGCCCCCACTTTGTTACCGTGCCGTGGGGGAGGATTGCTTGCGCCGGAGAAGTGTTAGGTCTGCCCTATTTGAGTATATTGCCGGAAGTTTCCCCTTAATGGCCATGACCTTTCTTTGAAGGGTTAGTGTGGGGGCGGCCTTATGCGCTTGTTCAGTTGCTTTCAGTTCCCCCTTCAAGGTCAGCCTCTCCTTCTTTCGTTCCTTGTTGGGGGTTGCCATCAGCGTCAAACAGTGACCCCTGACCACGGCTTTAAAGGTGTCCCAATTATTTGTCAATGACGTGTCTTGAGGGTCATTGAATTGAAAGAATTCCCTTATGTGTGCGCGTAGTGTGTCTCGTAATGTTTTATTGCGTACTAAGGCTTTGGGGAAGAACCACCTCTTAAATTTGGGTTTAGGGCATGACCATTCCAGGAGTGTCCCCACCGGTGCCTGGTCTGAGATGATGATAGGGTATATGGTGGCCTCTTTAACCTGCTGGTTTAGGGATTGGCTCAGGAAGATGTACTCGAGTCTTGAGTAGGAGCGGTGGACGTGTGAAAAGAAAGTATATTCTTTGTCTTCCAGATGTTCTCCCTCCAACTGTCTCTGAGTCCCACGTCTTGGATGATCTGTTTCAGGTTTTTCAGGAAGCTCCCCATGTGAGCTCTCTGGGGGTGTGTGCTATCAGAGTCTGAATGCCAGGTGAGATTGAAATCTCCCATCAAGATTATTTCCCCCTCAGCAAAGCCCCCCCAGTAAAGAGAGAGTGTTATGGGTGGAGACTGCCTGATTGGTATTAGGGATGTATATCGATACTATTGTTCAAAGCCTTACCCTAATGCGTCCCTTTACCAGAACTACCCTCCAGTCTTTGTCAGATTTGTAATCTACTGGCTGGAACCCTAAAGAAGCATGTAAGAGAAGAGCCACCCCGTTGTATTTTGTAGTAGAGGACGATTTATATAACAATGAGAATGCTTTGTGTTTTAGTCTGTGACCTTCTGATCCTTTGATATGCGTCTCTTGCAGAGTGACTATGAAGAAATGAGTGTCTGTGAGGTATTTCCAGATCTTCTATCATTTGGTTGGGGTGTTCATGCCTCTAATGTTCCACGATAGTGTGGAGATTACCATAGCGATTGTTTGGGTCTAGGGAGCCTCTCCTGTTTGCCTCCCAGTGTCTGTTTGACCCCCTTGCTCCTCCCCTCGGCCCCTGCACATGTCCGTCTCCGCTAGCTGGTTTGACTGCTCTCGTCCTGAGTGCTTTATCTGATTTTGTTCCCCGTGTGGTACCTCGTTCACCCTGATCCTGGTATAATAGGAAAAGAAAAGGAACAAAGAGGGGAAGAAAGAGAAAAAGATAACATTAAAAAACAGTAAACAATGGGACAACCTGTCCCAAAGTCAGATCACCTTCTCTGTGTCTGACGTACATGTGAGGTGAATTGGACCATAGTCTGATGCCGAAGTTCATTTGTTGTAGCTCTAAGAGAGGATAGCCTCTACTTCTCAATAACAAAGCCTGGTGACTTGTTTTGGTGATTACCGCGTGGGCAACGGTCATGAGGACGTCTCAGGTCAGCACCAACAAAATCTGATACGAGTGAGGGGTCGATGGTTTCATGTCAATTACCAGTGGTGGGATGGCTTAGCTTGTCCTTCTCGCTGGGGGGGAGCAGGGGGGGGCTCTTACAGAGCTCACATCCGTTTTTGTTGGAATTCTTGTGATATGAATTCTATCAAGTTGTCTCACGGAAGATTTGTTTCTTCTGTGATCTGGGGGCCCGGTGAGTTTGCCATTGATTGCCTTTCTCAGCTTGGCTGGGAGCACCATTCCGCTGGGCCTGGGCGTCTGTACCTGTTTCAGACTCTGGGGATGTGAGACCCAGCAAAGTGAACGCCCCTTTCACCTCGGTGATGTTGTGAGCTTTGTTCGATATGCGAAGGCAAGTCCAAACGGGTAGGTATCTAATTTTGTGCTGCCTGAGCTTCTCCGTAACAGGCCGCAGTTGTTGCCACCGCTGACGTGTTGCTTGTGCTATATGCTGGTATAAGTCACAGGAGAATCCTTGGAACTTCACCACATCGAGCTTTCTGGTGGCTAGCAGTATGGCCTCTTTAGTTTGGAATGAGTGGAGCTTTGCCAGGAGGTCTCGTGGTCAACTTTTCCATCTGGATTGGGTCTCCCCACTCTGTGCAGTCTTTCAACTTTGTCCTTGAGCTTCGTCGTACCCAGGGTTTCAGAGAAAAGGCCTATCTCAAACGCCTTGAGGTCAGCTCCTCCGCGTCTTCCTCCAGGTTCTGAATTCTAATGTTCTCCCTTCTCGCTCTGTTTTCTAGATCTTCAGTTTACAGAAGCAGCACCTGTACCTGTAGTTGGAGGTCTTGCGTTGTCAAGGTGGACTGCTCCTTGTAGCTCTCTAGCTTTGCAGTTTTGGCCTCTAGATCCAGCACTCTGGTGCCCACCGAGTCGACGTCTCGCTGTAGACTGAAGAGTCTGGCATTGAGATCCACCCTCAGCGCATCCAGAGACTGAGCCATATCCGCCTTAAGCTCCTCCCTTAATTCATGCTTGAATTCTCTCAGGGAGGCCAGAAGATCTTCTTTAAAGAGCGCCATATTGAATGCCCCTTCGCTGGCTGATTGAGGGTCCTTCGTGGTTGTGGGGGTGAAAAAGGCAGAGACTCTTTTACATTGTTTTTTGTGCAGCACAGATGGGCCCTCTGCGACACCTGAGTTAGTCTTCCACTGCCATAGCGTTCCTCAAGGAGGTTTCCATGTGGCGCTGGAAAGGGATTTCCTTGTAAAAGGTCAGTTGATTTCCACTCCCCTCCGTTGAACTATTCATGGTATCACGAGCGGTACGCCACTTCCCCTCCAGCTGCTTCTTTACGGGCCTTGTCCCTGTGGCCTGCCAGACCTCTGACCTAAATCCTGGTCTCTTCACTGTTTCCCCTGTTGACTAGGCCTTTGCAGATCTGCATTAGACACTGTTATTGACCAAGGGGACCATGGGGCCTGTCATGCAGCAAGCTTATCCTGAATAAAGGGTGCCAGGAATTAATTTGTGGCGTTATTTTGTGTGCTGCTGGCGGGAGAGAATATCTTCTGATTCTTTTCTGGGCGCCATTTTAGGGTCAGGCACCAGGCTTTTCTCTCTCACTGGGCTGTCTCGCTGCAACCGGTGGTGAAAAATGGGCTATATGCCACTGCCCCTGCCTCCATCAGTGTTCCAGTCTCAATTTACTTATATCCGTTGGTCAGGGGCGAGAATGCTCGTGTCGATCCCTACCGGCCTCCGTTACGGAGTTCTCCACTGCTACCGGACCACACTGCCTCCGCCTGGGAGCTCAGCAGAGAAGTGCGCTCATTGTCCCTGTGGGGTCCTTAATACGGGGGTGGAGGGCCTCCGTCCACTCACCACTACATCTTTAAAGTCGAGGATTCAGCGCAACAAGGAGCTTAGCTACGGTGGCTCACTCGACCCCGCCACATACCTTCTGCTGCCGCAGGTCTCTCCGACAGAAGCCTTCCTCCGGGCGCCCGCCTTCTGTGAAGTGTTGCAATTTCGTCTTCAATTTCGCCCCTCAGATCATCTGAGGATCTGGGGCGCTGCAGAGCGGGGTCGCGGCAGGTGCTGGATGGTTACCGTTCTCATCCAGCCGGGCAGCTTCAAATCGCCCCATTCCCGCCATCCGGCGTGAGTCTAGGCCACATCGGAACTCGGCTGAGCCTCTGGCATCCACCTAGATCCCGCACCCTTTAGCAGTCCTGCTTCTGCCCACCTCTACCCAAAGAGTCCCTGAGCTGGAAACGGGTCTCTTGGAGGTAAGATCAGCACTTTTCCATTGCCGTATCCTCATTTAATGGAAGTTCGACATCGCAGCCATCTTGGCTCACGTCCACACGGCTATCTTGGCTCGCCCCGCCTCCCAAAGATTTTTTTTTGTAGTTTTATATGGAGGTAGCTAAACCCAAAGGTATCAGAGTGCTTTACATGCTGTGAGAATATATTTAACAATGAATTACATGTGGGTAGTCCAGGCTTCAAATAAGAAGTAGGACGGGGAGGAGGGGGGGAAGTGGGAGAAAAAAAATCACTTACCTGCTGGCCGGCTGGCCAGCTGCCACCTCTCTTCTGTCCTCTTCCTGGCTTCTGTTGGGACAGGAAGCAGGATAAGCTCCCCTAACCCAATCACAACGCTGCAATGCAGTGTTGTGATTGGTAAGCACTGATGCTCTCTTGGCTTGTCACCCCACCAAAGATTTTTTGTTTTTGTTTTATATAGCGCTAGCTAGCTAAACCCAAAGGTATCAGAGTGCTTTACATGCTGTGAGAATATATTTAACAATGAATTACATGTGGGCAGTCCAGGCTGCTCCTGCAAATAAAAAGTGGGGCGGGGAGGGGGGAAGTGGGAGGAAAAAAAATCACTTACCTGCCGGCTAGCCGCCGCCTCTCTTCCATCCTCTTCCTAACTTCTGTTGGGACAGGAAGCAGGATAAGCTCCCCTAAGCCAATCACAAAGCTGCAATGCAGTGTTGTGATTGGTAAGCACCCAGGCTCCCCTCCAGGCTCCCCTGAGCCAATCACAACGCTGCAATGCAGCATTGCGACTGGTCTGAGTGCCGTGGTTCAGGGCTCAGATGGGGAATGGAAGCCTGGGCATGTTCTGAACCCAGACTGTAATGCAGCCTGGGTGGAGAACATGCAAAGTGTGCATGAATGTTTTGCCGGCCAAACATTCATGCACACTTAGGAGGCTGCACCACTCCATCCCCCTGCGCTGCCTAGCCCCGCCCCACAAAACTGGCCCAGCACAGAAAAAGAAAATGCTAATAATATCTCATTATTATCATTTTATTTTTCCTTCTTTGCCATGCTGAAAGGCAGTGGGGCAACACACCCCTTAGCAGAGGAGCCGCCCCTGCATGTGGGAATTTGTGAGGGTCAAAATAGACATAAAAAATGTAGTAATCATACATTATTAAAGTATTAGAAAAAGTATTAGAAAAGGAACACCAATGGTACATGACAGTAAAGCATTAAGGTAACGGCACTGAGATAGATGAGAGACTGATTTGGGGGCACGTGTAGTTTGTTGTTTGATTATGTTGAATAGCTCCCTAGGCCTATTCTTTAGGCGGTCAAGTTGGTTGCAAAAGAAAGTGTTTTTTCCCTTAAATATGCATTTCTTGTAGGTGAGCCCTGTGAGAAGTTGGTCTGATATGCAGTGCTCACTATTCTAGTGAACACTATGTATCAGTCCAGACAACCCTTATTGATGATTGGTTGTAAGTCAACCTTATAGACCAGCTATCCTAGTAGCGTGGATACGAGCAGTCTAAGGCTAAAGGCTCGAGAGGGCGTGTTAAGCCAGCTGTTATACCACACATATACCCCTTGAACACCAAGTGAAAGGACACCACACAAGTGTTATGAAAATAAACAGTGTATTTATTAGAATCACAACAGCCCTGTACTCTTTATGAGGACAGGGTACTAAGCACAAAACAAAACTCTTACGAAAATACTTAAGCTAGCACAGTATATACAAATGCCCGAGGGGCACGGAAAACCATATACTCTGAAAGTGGAATGCGAAATTACTAGCAGGTAAGTACAGTACTAATAGGCTTTGGAATCGCTAGGACTTGACTATAGAATCGTTAGATTACTTCTAGGAGGCCCAGGGGACTCGGGTGCAGAGTGTGCACTCTCACGCGTGATGCGGGACAAAGTCTATGGTAGCTAGTAAATGCAAAGTTAGTGTTCTCGGGCGAACCCGACCTGGTAGGAGGAAAACGAAAGTGAAAGATGCTGGCAGGCGACCAGTGAAGAGAGTTCGAAGTGATCCAAGCCTGGATCTTGAAGATGGACGATACCTGAAAGCAGAGGGGACCAAGTTCGTGACTACTAGCCAGTAGTCAGGTGGCACCAGGAGGGCACCGGATGGTAGTCACCTCGACCAGGTGAGTGGGCGACGCTGGGTTCTGCAGATCTCACGGACCAGGAGGCGTTGTCGGCGACCAGGATGGAGGAGCGAGCTGTCCCACGATGGATGAAGCTGTCGGCGTCGCTGGACCCAGGATTGGGCAACAAAGCCTTGGCTAATTCAAGCCCACGCGGTGGACCTAAGATGGCGTCTTGAGTGGACCAGGAGGGTCCGGGGTGCTCCTCTTTTGGAAGGGAGCAAGGGCCAGTCTGGAGCAACCAGACTAGCAGCAGTGATGTCGTCGGGCGTCGTTCAGAAGGCCACAAGCCAGCGGGCTAGTAGCCAAACAACGCGGTGAGCAGCAAAAAGCAGAAGGGCCCCACGCAGATCGTGGAGATGCTGGGAGGCTGCACTTCGGTGCTGGAGCTGCTCAGGGTCGGGGCTTCTCGGACCCCAAAGCACTCACCAGAGGGACGCTCGGCGGGCGTGCTGTAAAGAAGTCGTGCAGTCTTGGCGATAGTCGGTCCCTCGAGGTCTCGTCGCACTCACGGTTCTCAGCTTGGCTGTAGAGGTGAGTAGAGGTCAGAGGTGCCAGGGAAGCCGGGTTTCGTCGAGCTGTGTCGTCGGATTCCTGAGGAAGGACTTGCAGCAGACCGCAGTGTTCTTAAGATGGTGCCTGCGGATGCAGGGTGACTACTCCTTAGTCACAAGGGAGAATCTTGAAGAAGAAATCTTGAAGTCCTTTCGTAGAAAGTCGTGTCTTGATTCCAAAGATGATCTAATTTGAACAGGGGGCCCGCTCCTATCTTTATACTAAGAAAAGGGGCTGACCCGGTGACTAGGTCCTGCCTATGGGTAGGACTAGGAGGGGGGTGGTTACACCCCTCTCTCATGCCAGACTTTCCCCAGGCCAGGGGCTGGTGTGCCCCTGGAACTGGTTCTGACCGGCCTATGCGTAGTGAGCACCGGGGTGCCACTCAGCAGTCACCTTCCTGTAAAGCCCTGCCTACCCAGGATACACAAAACCCTGTCTGGGATGGTGCTAGCACCGCCCCGGACAGGAAGCCCTTTGTTCAAGCTCTCCTCGCTGGAAGGACTCCCAGCAGCAGGAGGTCAGACTCGTGTCTGTGGTGGCAGCATCCATTTTGTGGAGCTGAGGCTTCGTTTAACTTTAACCGGGGTTCACAGTTACATACATGTCGTGTCCCTCTAGAAGGGTGGAATGCTAACCCCGTCGCCAGAATTGGCGAGGGGTTAGTATTCCAATTCGTATGACACCTTACTCGACATGTTTTGATAAAGCAATACCAGAGTTAGCATATAACCGCGAGGATTATAATGCACTTAAGAGTATATGGTATGCGATATCATGGAACAGCTATTAGGACTTGGTTCCGCAAGCTGCAGACAGGCTCAGCTCATGCCAGAGCACCATTTCACACGATTCCAAGCACTCTGCCTTCAGGATTGTCAAGGCCTGCCATAGGAGTGACTGATAGGAATCTGTGTGTCCATTTTTAGGGTTAGATATAGGTATACTATATCTACAGCAAAGGGTGATTACACGACTTTGCCCCAGCTGTCATGCAGCCAGTTGTGCCAAATTTAGGAGGCCAGCCAGGGGTGGCATAATACATGCTTCAGCCCCTGGTAGGCCCTGGGTACACCTATGCCCTGAGTTACAGGGTCTGATAAGGTGGTCCAGTACCAATTGGTAAATGCACCTAGGGTACATGTTGTAATTTAGAGAGAGAACAGCCAGGCTGTGGGTCTGATTAGCAGGCCCACAGCCAGAGAAAGTCGTAAACCAGTGAAACAAAAGCAAAAAATCTGGGTGATCATAGGATTGCAGACCCTACTCTCCTACATGACCCCCCCCCCAAACTTTGGGACAATAAGCTAACCTTGACCAGGTGAGTCTTCTTGTTCTAAGTGGAAATATCTGGAGAGCCCATCGGCATTGCCATGATCAGTACCAGGTCTATGTTCCACTGTAAAGTCCATCCCCTGTAGGGAAATGGACCACCTAAGCAGTTTGGGGTTTTCACCCTTCATCTGATTTAGCCACAAGAGGGGCTTATGGTCGGTCTGAATCTTGAAGTGAGTGCCAAACAAGTATGGCCTCAGCTTCTTCAGGGCCCAAACCACAGCAAAGGCCTCCCTCTCAATAGCTGATCAATTCTTCTCTCTGGGGGTCAGCCTTCTGCTTATAAAAGCAATGGGCTGGTCTTGACATCAAAATTCAGTTGAGATAGAACAGCTCCCACACCCAACTCAGAAGCATCTGTTTGGACAATGAATGGTTTGGAGTAGTCTGGACTCTTGAGGATAGGTGCTGTGCACATGGCCTGCTTTAGGTCATCGAATGCTTTTTGACAGCCTGCTGTCCACTGAACCTTTTTTGGCATTTTCTTACTTGTCAGTTCATTTAATGGAGTCACAATTGATCCATAGTTCCTGACAAACTTTCTGTAGTAACCAGTCAGGCCCAAGAAAGCTCGAACCTGAGTCTGGGTGGTTGGAGGAGCCCAGTCCCTGATTGACTGTATTTTGCTCTCCAGTGGTTGAACCTGGCCTCCACCTACAAGGTGGCCCAGGCACACAGCCTGTGTCTGCCCTATCTGGCACTTGGTGGCCTTGATAGTGAGAGGCCTGCTGCTTGCAGAGCCTCTAACACTTTCCTCAGGTGGACCAGGTGATCCTCCCAGGTGGAGCTAAAGACAGCAATATCGTCAAGATATGCTGCACAGAAGTCATCCAGCCCAGTGAGAACATGATTCACCAACCTTTGGAAGGTGGCAGGTGCATTTTTCAGACCAAAGGGCATTGCCACAAACTGATAATGTCCACCAGGGGTTGAAAATGCTGTCTTGGGCTTTGCATCCTCAGCTAAGCTGATTTGCCAATACCCAGCTGTCAGGTCAGATGTACTTAAGTAGTTGGCAGAAGCCAATCTATCTATAAGTTCATCTGCCCTTGGTATTGGGTGGGCATCAGTCTTAGTGACTGCATTGAAACCCCTGTAGTCTACGCAGAACCTCATCTCTTTCTTACCACCCTGGGTGTGAGGTTTTGGCACTAGAACTACTGGACTAGCCCAAGGGCTATCTGAGGGTTCAATGGCTCCCAACTCCAACATTTTCTGCACTTCAGTTTTGATGCAGTCTCTAACATGATCAGGCTGCCTGTAGATTTTACTCTTGACTGGCAAGCTGTCACCAGTGTCAACCTCATGGGTACACCAATTAGTCTGACTGGGTGTCAGAGAGAACATATGTCTGAAAGACTGAAGAACCTGTTTACAGTCTTTCTGTTGATGCTCAGAGAGGCTGCCACAAAAGACAACACCATCTACTGACCCATCATCAGGATTCTGAGTGAGCAGGTCTGGGAGAGGGTCACTCTCTTCCTCCTGTCCCTCATCTATGGCCATGAGCAAGCTCATGTCCTTCCTGTCGACATATGCTTTGAGCCTGTTGACATGGAGCACCCTGTGGGGGCTCCTGGGAGTTCCAAGGTCCACCAGGTAGGTGACCTCTCCCTTTTGCTCAAGAATTGTGTGGGGCCCAGACCATTTGTCTTTGAGTGCTGCTGGGGCCACTGGCTCCAACACCCACACCTTCTGTCCAGGCTGATAAACAGTCAGGACAGCCTTTTGGTCATGCCAAGCTTTTTGGAGTTCTTGACTGGCCTTAAGGTTTTCAGATGCCTTCTCCATATACTCAGCCATCCTGGAGCGGAGACCAAGTGCATAGTCCACTATGCTGGTTGCAGGCTTTTTGAGAGGTCTCTCCCATCCTTCCTTCACCAAGCACAGGGGTCCTCTTACAGGGTGCCCATACAAAAGTTCAAAAGGGCTGAAGCCAACCCCCTTCTGTGGGACCTCTCTGTAAGCAAACAGAAGGCAGGGAATCAGGACATCCCATCTACGCCTGAGCTTTTCAGGTAGTCCATGAATCATCCCTTTTAGGGTCCTGTTGAACCTTTCAACAAGCCCATTGCACTGTGGGTGATAGGGTGTGGTGAACTTGTAGTTGACACCACATTCCTTCCACATAGCAGTTAAGTAGCTTGACATGAAGTTTGCACCTCTATCAGAGACAACCTCCTTAGGGAAGCCCACTCTGGAGAACACTCCAACTAGGGCCCTTGCCACTACAGGTGCTGTAGTGGTCCTAAGTGGAATAGCTTCAGGATACCTGGTGGCATGATCCACTACCACCAGTATAAACTTGTGTCCTGATGCTGTCTGGGGTTCCATTGGACCAACAATGTCAATCCCCACTCTTTCAAAGGGCACCCCCACCACAGGCATTGGTATAAGGGGGGGCTTTGTTGTGCCACCTGACTTACCACTGGCTTGGCAAGTGACACAGTAGCGACAAAACTCCTTGGTATCCTCATTCATGTGAGGCCAGTGAAAGTGTGAGACAAGCCTGTCCCAAGTCTTTGTCTGGCCTAAGTGACCTGCTAAGGGAATCTCATGGGCCAAGGTAAGGAGGAAACCTCTCTGAGACAAGGGGATAACCAGCCTCCTGGCCATGCCAGGCCTGGGGTCTCTTGCCTCAGTGTACAGGAGTCCATCTTCCCAGTATACCTTGTGGGTACCTGTGGCGTTCCCAGCAGCCTCAGCAGCAGCCTGCTGTCTGAGGGGTTCAAGGGAAGGGCAGTCTAACTGGTCCTTCCCCAGGTCTTCCCTTGAGGGGCCACCTGAACCCAGAAATTCAACTTGATCAAGTTCGAACTCTTTAGGCTCAGTTTCCCTCAATTCCTGTAGGTCAGCCTCCTCTGAGACTTGATCCACAACCTGGGGCAAGGGGGAAGGCAATGCCTTAACCCTACTGCTCTTCTTCTTGGAAGGTGACTGGTCCATTGTTCCAGGATCCAGTACCTGTTCAGTGGGGCATCTTCTGGCCTGTGACCTAGTCACAGCAAGCACATGTGCTGGCAAGCCTAACATCTCCATGTGAGTCCTATGCTCCACTTCTGACCATTGTGATGACTCCAAATCATTGCCCAACAAACAATCTACTGGGAGGTCTGAACTAACAACAACCTTCTTCTGGCCATTTACCCCTCCCCAGGAGAAAGCAACAATTGCCATACTATGACTGGTAGTGACATTGCTTGCATTGGTCACCAGGAAATCTGTACCTGGCATGATTTGTCCAGGGTCCACAAAGTTAGGTGTCACCATTGTGACACTGGCACAAGTGTCCCTATAGGCCTGAGCCATTTTGCCATTTATCAAAGGTGTCTGCCTGTATTTGCCCAAAGTATTGGGACTTATATCAGGGGATATATCCACATCCCCTGTACAGACAAGGACAGCCTGAGTGAGTGTGCCAACTAAGTTGTCATACCCCTCAGAACCCAAGGTTAACCCAACTAAACCCTTGGGAGGTGCACTACCACTGCTGACTGTACTAGGGGGCACAGGTGCCTTAGGGGCTGCAGTGGCAGGAGTCTGCCCTCCTCCTTTCTTGGTGCACTCACTAAACCAGTGAGTTTTACTTTTGCAGTATTGGCACCACCTTTTAGATTGGCCTTCTTGATTCTTCTTTTTCTGGGGAGCCTGACCCCCACCCTCTTTGGGCTGTTGGGGACCTGTTGAAGACTTCTGGTCATTTTGTTCACCCTTAGAATCTTTACCCTTCTGGTCTGCTTTCTTCTGACCACCTTGATTCTGGCCCTGGTTCTGCTTAACTCTTGTTCTGACCCATCTGTCTGCCTTCTTTCCCAATTCTTGGGGAGAGGTCAGATCTGAGTCTACAAGATGCTGATGCAACAACTGGTTCTGACAATTGTTTAAAATTTGTTCTCTCATGATCAAATTATACAATCCTGTGTAATCAGTAACCTTACTGCCCAGCAACCAGCCCTCCAAAGCCTTAGTGGCACAATCTACAAAATCAGACCAATCCTGAGACTGAGTTTTCTGGGTATCCCTGAACAGCAACCTGTACTGCTCAGTGGTTAGGCCAAACCCATCAATCAGTGTCTTCTTCAGGACTTGGTAATTGTTAGCATCCTCCACTCTAGTAGTGAGGAGCTTATCTCTACCTTTACCTTCAAAGGAGAGCCACAAGATAGCTGCCCACTGACTCTGGGGGACACACTGTACAGTGCAGGCCCTCTCCAAAGCAGTAATTCATTTGTGGATGTCATCCCCTTGTTTAAAGGGGGGCACTATCTTATTCAGGTGCTTTGTATCAAAACTCCTTTCCCTATTGCTAGGTATAATGCTGCCACCAGTGGGTTTTGACCCACTCAATTCTTGCTCTCTAGCAAAGGCAAGTCTCTCTTTGGCCAGGGCAAGTTCTTCCCTTTCAATCCTCAGATTGACTTCCCTTTCCTTGGCTTCATAGATTCTCCTCTGGGGGGAGGTCATCCTCCTCAGAGCAGAGGCCTGAGAGCCATTGGTTTGAATGGATCTGTTAGAGCCTCTTGATAGAGACCTAACTCGTCCACTCCCAATGTTAAGCTGGCCTGAGAGGGGTCCCAGGGGTCTCCTAGTACCATTCTCATGCCTGCTTAAGTTGTCCCTAGTTAGCTGGCTAACTATTTCTGGACCTTTGTCTGCCTCATCATCAGATGGCTCCAGATCTTCATCCTCCTCTTCACCTTCTGCAGAGAGATGGATAAGGTCTGGGTCACCCCTGGTTCCCTCTAGGGGAGGCATGTTCCCATCTGGATTAGAAGGGTCTGGGTTACCAGCCCTCCTGGCATCATAAGTCTCTAAGAGACCAATCAGAAAGGGAATTGTGGGGTTAGACCCCTGTTTTAGTTTCCTGGAGGTACACACTTGTCTCATCTCCTGGAAGCTAAGAGCAGCATATCTGGAAGTGGGGACCTGTGGAGGGTCCACTGACACAAGGGGAGACTCAGAGTTTCCTCCTTTGTCTGACATGCTGATTCTAGTGTGGTCTAAGTGATGCACCTACCTACACTATATGTTTGCCTACTGATCCCTTGCTAAGAGTTGTAGCCAAGGTGTGCTAAGCCTTGAGGAGCTACAACAGCTGGTTCAGTAGAACTCAGAGTATTCTAAGCTAAGTTATATGTACCTGAAGTACTTATGTGATCTTTCACAAGATATTCTTAGGATACGTGTGGTAAAACACCAGCAAGCTCAAATCCCAACCGCTGCTCACCAATGTGAGAAGTTGGCCTGATATGCAGTGCTCACTATTCTAGTGAACACTATGTATCAGTCCAGACAACCCTTATTGATGATTGGTTGTAAGTCAACCTTATAGACCAGCTATCCTAGTAGCGTGGATACGAGCAGTCTAAGGCTAAAGGCTCGAGAGGGCGTGTTAAGCCTGCTGTTATACCACACATATACCCCTTGAACACCAAGTGAAAGGACACCACACAAGTGTTATGAAAATAAACAGTGTATTTATTAGAATCACAACAGCCCTGTACTCTTTATGAGGACAGGGTACTAAGCACAAAACAAAACTCTTACGAAAATACTTAAGTTAGCACAGTATATACAAATGCCCGAGGGGCACGGAAAACCATATACTCTGAAAGTGGAATGCAAAATTACTAGCAGGTAAGTACAGTACTAATAGGCTTTGGAATCGCTAGGACTTGACTATAGAATCGTTAGATTACTTCTAGGAGGCCCAGGGGACTCGGGTGCAGAGTGTGCACTCTCACGCGTGATGCGGGACAAAGTCTATGTTAGCTAGTAAATGCAAAGTTAGTGTTCTCGGGCGAACCCGACCTGGTAGGAGGAAAACGAAAGTGGATTCTGACCCTTGGATAGTGAGGCTATGCTGGGGCACCGAAATGCCGAAGTTACCTAGCCCAGGGGCTGCAGCTGCATAGGTCTCAAAAGACGTCGGGAATCCTCGTAGACGGACCAGGAGCCTGGAAGAAAGATGCTGGCAGGCGACCAGTGAAGAGAGTTCGAAGTGATCCAAGCCAGGATCTTGAAGATGGACGATACCTGAAAGCAGAGGGGACCAAGTTCGTGACTACTAGCCAGTAGTCAGGTGGCACCAGGAGGGCACCGGATGGTAGTCACCTCGACCAGGTGAGTGGGCGACGCTGGGCTCTGCAGATCTCACGGACCAGGAGGCGTTGTCGGCGACCAGGATGGAGGAGCGAGCTGTCCCACGATGGATGAAGCTGTCGGCGTCGCTGGACCCAGGATTGGGCAACAAAGCCTTGGCTAATTCAAGACCACGCGGTGGACCTAAGATGGCGTCTTGAGTGGACCAGGAGGGTCCGGTGTGCTCCTCTTTTGGAAGGGAGCAAGGGCCAGTCTGGAGCAACCAGACTAGCAGCAGTGATGTCGTCGGGCGTCGTTCAGAAAGCCACAAGCCAGCGGGCTAGTAGCCAAACAACGCGGTGAGCAGCAAAAAGCAGAAGGGCCCCACGCAGATCGTGGAGATGCTGGGAGGCTGCACTTCGGTGCTGGAGCTGCTCAGGGTCGGGGCTTCTCGGACCCCAAAGCACTCACCAGAGGGACGCTCGGCGGGCGTGCTGTAAAGAAGTCGTGCAGTCTTGGCGATAGTCGGTCCCTCGAGGTCTCGTCGCACTCACGGTTCTCAGCTTGGCTGTAGAGGTGAGTAGAGGTCAGAGGTGCCAGGGAAGCCGGGTTTCGTCGAGCTGTGTCGTCGGATTCCTGAGGAAGGACTTGCAGCAGACCGCAGTGTTCTTAAGATGGTGCCTGCGGATGCAGGGTGACTACTCCTTAGTCACAAGGGAGAATCTTGAAGAAGAAATCTTGAAGTCCTTTCGTAGAAAGTCGTGTCTTGATTCCAAAGATGATCTAATTTGAACAGGGGGCCCGCTCCTATCTTTATACTAAGAAAAGGGGCTGACACGGTGACTAGGTCCTGCCTATGGGTGGGACTAGGAGGGGGGTGGTTACACCCCTCTCTCATGCCGGACTTTCCCCAGGCCAGGGGCTGGTGTGCCCCTGGAACTGGTTCTGACCGGCCTATGCGTAGTGAGCACCGGGGTGCCACTCAGCAGTCACCTTCCTGTAAAGCCCTGCCTACCCAGGATACACAAAACCCTGTCTGGGATGGTGCTAGCACCGCCCCGGACAGGAAACCCTTTGTCCAAGCTCTCCTCGCTGGAAGGACTCCCAGCAGCAGGAGGTCAGACTCGTGTCTGTGGTGGCAGCATCCATTTTGTGGAGCTGAGGCTTCGTTTAACTTTAACCGGGGTTCACAGTTACATACATGTCGTGTCCCTCTAGAAGGGTGGAATGCTAACCCCGTCGCCAGAATTGGCGAGGGGTTAGTATTCCAATTCGTATGACACCTTACTCTACATGTTTTGATAAAGCAATACCAGAGTTAGCATATAACCGCGAGGATTATAATGCACTTAAGAGTATATGGTATGCGATATCATGGAACAGCTATTAGGACTTGGTTCCGCAAGCTGCAGACAGGCTCAGCTCATGCCAGAGCACCATCTCACACGATTCCAAGCACTCTGCCTTCAGGATTGTCAAGGCCTGCCTTAGGAGTGACTGATAGGAATCTGTGTGTCCATTTTTAGGGTTAGATATAGGTATACTATATCTACAGCAAAGGGTGATTACACGACTTTGCCCCAGCTGTCATGCAGCCAGTTGTGCCAAATTTAGGAGGCCAGCCAGGGGTGGCATAATACATGCTTCAGCCCCTGGTAGGCCCTGGGTACACCTATGCCCTGAGTTACAGGGTCTGATAAGGTGGTCCAGTACCAATTGGTAAATGCACCTAGGGTACATGTTGTAATTTAGAGGGAGAACAGCCAGGCTGTGGGTCTGATTAGCAGGCCCACAGCCAGAGAAAGTCGTAAACCAGTAAAACAAAAGCAAAAAATCTGGGTGATCATAGGATTGCAGACCCTACTCTCCTACAAGCCCTTCGGATCTTAGGAGTGAGAGGTGTGCCGGAGAGGGGTCTGTCTCCATAATATTTCGGTCTGTCTTACCTGTCGCCTCTTTCTGTTCAGGCCAATGTTGTACCAGGATCTAGAATGTATTTTTCTAGATCGGTTTAGTTTGAGAGGTGCCATTTGGTCAAGAACATCAGTCATTGCTGAGTTCTAGTGGACGGGGAGGTCATCTACATTGAGAAGCAGAGGCTGCATGTGTAACTGTGCGCTGATCTTTCATTAGCGGAATATGTTTGATGTTCCTTGCCCAGTGCATGGGTTTGTTGGATGGGGCTGGGTCGTATATTTGGTGGGCAGTGAGATTGAACAGAATTAGATAGTGGTCTGACCCATCCATGGGCATGATGGATCGAAGGGAGGCAAGCTCGATTCTGGTAATAACGGCATCTAGAGTAGACTCCTTATTTTTGAGAATTGCTCGAGGTTGTTTATTTCAAGAAGGTTTATTAGGTTATGGACTGTGCTATCTACAGTGTCATTCCAGTGCAGGTTGAAGTCACCTAGGAACACACCATTGTTGCCAGTTAGGGAGAACCATGTTATTAGGTCAGTTAGTTCTTTTGGAGAGAGTATGCGATCACCAGGTGGGAGATAGATGTGGAGTTTTGTAGGCTTAGTGCCTTTAGTTGTGAGTCATACTATGAGATATTGAAAGGTTGAGCGGGTCTTGGTCTCTAGGGTGCTGAGCTGGATTTCTTCTTTGTGAATAAAAGCTAGCCCGCCACCTGTTCGACCCAGTCTGTCAGGAAAGTCTATTTGTGCATATGATTAATGGGATTCTGGATAGAGGATTGTGACCCATTTGCGGGGTATTTTTGATGTATGAATTGCTAAGTTAGTCTGCTTCAATAAGGGATAAGAGGTTGGGTGCTTGATGGGGTATATGGGACAGGCGGCTCAATGGAATGGAGGGCCAGCATGTGGGCTGCCTGAGACTTGGAGGTCCTTTGTGGAGAGTCCATTTCTCTAATCTTGGAATGGGATTATGCGTCAGCATAGCCTGGATCACAAAGTAATTTTTAACGTGAGACATGTCTTCCGCTAGAGAATCTTGTTTTTGTTCAATTCAACTCAGGAACAGGGTAAGCATGTCGAGGACGCTTCCTGTTCTGTATGTGAGTGGATAGGTGCAGGTCTAGTGTTAACTGAAGGCGAGCGATCATCAATAGAGGGGAGGACGGTGCCATTGAGGTTGTAAATGTAGGGGGTTTTTATGGACTGGGTGGAAATGTAGGGGTTTTGTATCGGCTGGTGGGATTTACATTGGGGGTTAGGGTTGTGTCGGAGGCAGGGTCAGCGGTTAATATCTTGAATTGGGGCTGGTGCTATCATGCCCAATAGGCGCATTAAGGGGCTGTGTTGTGCTGTGGGCGTTAGCAAGGGTGGGTGCAATGGTGATAAGACTAGTGATTTCTTGACTACTGCGTGTGTTGGGGGGCAGAGGTAATGAATAGTGTGGCGACTAGGTTCTTGGTTAATGGTCCTTGGCAGAATGAGGGAGGTAGGTGGGGGAATGGGGCAATCTTGTGTAAATAAGGTGATAGTGGCGAGAAGTGTTAGTCAAAGATGGTATGGTGATGGTCTGCCGCTTAAATCAGTATGTTCCCCAACCTGAAAAAGCGTATGGAGCTTGCTCCTTTAAAACTTTGGGAGGGGGCAATGGTGAGTTTAGTTCTGTAGGGAATTTTGATTGTCTTTGTAACTTGAAGGTGGGGAAAGAAGATGGTTCTCTATTTTGTATGGCGTTGAGAGTAGACAATGAAGTCAGCATTTGTATTGCTGTTGTCTGTGCTGTAGTAGGTATTGGCTACAAGTTTTTTGGGATGTTTGAATAGGTTGTCTTTGAGTCTTTTTGCATTGTTTGATAGAATATTTGGATATGTTATGCTCCAATAATTGGAGCCATATCTCTCTTGAGTGCAGTGTCATGGAGATTAGGGTAGTTCATTGTGGCTGTTCCCTGAATCGAGACACAGTCAAGATGAGGCAGATTACTGTGTATAATATTCAGATGACATGGGGGGATAAGATGCGATGTGTCAGTTCCAAATTTATGGGGGGACCAAGCTCTTATGATCCTCTCGGCAGCAAGTAGAGTTCAGCGAGACAGGGTGAGGGGGCGTCAACTGTTCAGTCAGGTTGGCACTTTGAATGCAGGATGTGATCTGAACTTTACTATTAGCGTGGGGCTCAGCCATTAACTGAATATTTCTTTTCAGTGAGTTTCTATGCCTTTTTTTGTTAGAAAGAGTTTGGAAACTTGGAGTTCAGAGGAGCAGTCTCCATTCAGGACAAGAAGGCAGCGGCAAGATCCAGGGAGGGGAATCTTGGTTGGGCACCTTAAGAACCCTACTAAATGTTTAGTGTTATTTTCTTGTGAAGGAGGCAGAAAAAGAGTTGCATCCTATTTGGTTCAGTCTTGAGGGATAGAAAGGTGCAGCTCGAGTACAATAGTGATAATAAGGTGACGAGCGACCGACCAGTCCAACATGGCTGCCGCTCAGGGAGCTCTCTTCTCCTTCTCACTTCCTCTTTCTAATTCAGATAGATCCATCATGAGCAGTGAAGATAGGAAGACAAGCATCTTCGATATGCACTACCTATTTCACTTAACTAGGAAGCGCCTGGTTGTTTCATTGTCACTTGGAGTGATTCAGGAGTCGCCAGTGAGAAAGCATTGCCTCTTAATGCATACTTTTCAATGAATACGAACTATCAAAGATGCCCGCCACTCAGGAAGCGTATTCCTTTCCTCTTTCTATAACCACTGGCACTCAATATGAGATTCAGGGGGAAGTGGAGCTACACGTCCCTCTTCTCTTTCTAGGTCTTCTGTGAATTCTATGGAGGGCGAGCACTAAGATGGATGCCGATCTCGGGGGGACCACAGAATGGAGGCCTTGTGACCCTGGGGAATGTCAATGGGGAGGTGGGTTGGAAAGCTGTATATCATTGGCAGGGTGCAAAATGTAAATGTAGTTTGCCAGGAGAGATGTAAGCCTCCTGAGGAAGCACTGACTAGGCCACTCTACACGACTGCCCTGTTAGTAGGCCGATGTTCTCTACATACTTGAGGTCCCGCCGCATTTCTCCCCTCCATAACCTGGTGTTAATTGCTTTCCAACATAGGGGGATAAGGGAAGGCTCTAGTCTAAGGCCTCCCAGTTAGCTTATTCACTTCCACAAGGAGACATACAGCTGGAACGCCAATCTCCAAACAATCGCCAGTCTCTTCAGAGCAGTGTTCAATTTTCTGCAGTCTATGTTTTCACTTAAGGAGGGAGGAGGGCACCATACTGCCACTCTTCTTGTGACAACCAGGCTCTCCGGCAACAGGGGATCAGCGCTGGTTCAAATACTCCGAAGCCTGTGTCATGTATTTTGGGAGGAGAGGGAGGGAGGGGGTGGGGGGCGGCGCCTTCCTCCTTGTGGCTCCTAAAACTCCCCAAGATCTGAGTCAGGGGCTGCAGCTCCGAAATGAGAGCTAGGCCTCAGGGCCATTGGTGGTGGCTCCCCAGCAGCAGGAAACCAAGAAATATCTAGCACTCAGTAAGTGTCCGAGGGTTCGGCGAGGGGCCATGACTCTGTGCCAGTCCTCTGATGGCCGTGATTGCACGCCACAGTTTCAGCCACAGCGTCGCTTCTCGAGTCACTGCAAAAATGTGGAGGTGAGCAGTCAACTCTGCGGGGGGAGGTCACAGCAAATTCAGGAGCAGAGGATCGCAGCTCCGATATGGGAGACAGACCTATGGGCAGAAGCCCCAGCTGCTTGAGGCGACCCCGAGTCATTTGGCGCTGGCAGGGGTCTGAGGGTGCTACGCTGGATCGGGACTCTGAGTCAGTTGTCTCTTCTTTGTCCGCTGGTCAGCTGAACCAGACCTGCAGGCCAGCAGTAGTGGAACCCGGTCATTAGAATTCACGCAATATTAGTCGTTTCCAGGACCTCTAGTCAATTCGGACCGGACGTGGCACAGTGATTCTGCCACCCACTTCGAACCGCACAGCCAGGGTGGCAAGGTGGCTGGAGTCACTCATTCAACAAAGCAGTCAATATTCCTCAATTAATTCTGGTGTTTTCGGAGGGTGGATGGCCAGGTAATGAGGGGGATTTATACCAATAGTGATCCCAGCCCTCAGGAGCTCACAGACAGTGCTCCTGTTCTTTCGGCCATCTTGAGATGGAAATAGAATTGTTTCTGAGAGGGCTGACCCTACTTCCTAATGGGATTTTGTTTTTGATAAACAAATATAATATACAGAGGTACAGTCGCCTCCCAATGACAACCCACTATGCAGAAAATCTGATTTTAGAATCCTTAATAACTGTGGCTCCATTTGAAGAATCTGCACCAAAGTCACAAAAAAAACATAAGTCTGGTGACTTGCAAGAGAGTGCCAATGTTGGTTTGGATTGGGTACACACTTCTCCTTTCCAAGCTGTTTTTCAGTTGCCAGTAAAATTGGATTTCCTGTACAAATTTTTTATCTGCTCTCATCTGAAAAATCCCTAAGTGGATGGTATCAAATTCTTATGGCACAGCAGTCTTGCTTTCATTTGGTGGCTTTTCTTGGTATGGTGTACTGAGGTATAAGGTAAAAAGTAAGGGTTGAGTGTGCTTGTCATCAATTAGATATATCAACAGAAGTTTGCAAACAGCTTGTTTTTTAAAAACTTTAACATTTTTGAGAACTGTGTTAAAATCTCAAGAACAGTGATGAAATGCAATTACTTGAAATAAATGCAAACTTGGACTGAGGTTACTAACAGCATATAGCTGATACATAGGAAACCTAGCCAATGTACTTCATTTACACGCCTGGTACACATGCACGAAACCCAAACACACACACACGCACACTACAAGGGCACTGCATTCACCTCAGTGACTTGTTTTATACCCTATTGCGGCCACACCTTGGATTAACCGAATGCTATCCATCCGAAACCTCTAGGCATCCCAACTTAGCCTCTTGGACCTCTCACTCTTGTAAATTGTATATAGTTGTGGAGAAGTGTGGCTCACTGGTTAGAAGCGGCAGACCCTGAAGCAGACCGGGACCAGGGTTCAATTCCCGACGCGGCAGGGTCTTGGGTCAATGTCCACGAACTCGATAATTCTCGCCTAGGTGCCTACGCTAACCATGGGTCCCACTCTGCAACTCTGGGCAATAAGTTGCTTAATCTCCACAACGGCCCTATCAGCGCCGGGGATGCCTGGCTTCACCTTGGGGTTTCCCTCTCACAGGGAAAGCCAGGACGGGTTCCCCAGCGGTATACAGCGCCAGGATGCCCCGAGTGATGGGTTAACAGTGCGCTTTACAAGTATACATACATCCCAAATGTTGCCACCCCCTTCCTAAGTTTTTTTATACAAATGTAGTCCTGTAAAGTGCTCTGATACCCTAACGGGTCAAGTTTGCTCTCTATAAAACACATAAATAAATAAATTAATTAATAAATAAATTAATGAATTAATTAATTATGAGCACATGGCACGCTTACCTGCGAGACAAATGGAGTCGTTTCTGTTATGTAACTCCAGTTCTGTAGTAGGGGTATCTCTGTTATAGTCATAATCCAGTGAATAGTCCCGCTCATGAGCGTGGACCCCGGAGCAATCAAAAATAATCTCTTAAACTGTCTAATAATGCAGTCTTGCGATCTCTCTGGTTTACAAGAAACTGGTCAACCACACTGAAGATCCCCTGGTGAAAGTCCGGGAGCAATGGGTTGCTGATGGTCTGGTCTTGGATGATGAGGACTGGGTGGAGGCTGTGTCCTCCCCTCGGGAAGTGGCGATCTCCATGAGACTTCGGTTGGTGCAGCTTAGGATCCTTCACCGGTCCTACACCACGGGCCCAGGGTTGTGCCGCATTGGATTCGCCTCAAACGCAGATTGTCGAAGGGGTTGCGGTATGACTGGTACCTTTATGCACATTTTGTGGGCGTGCCCAGAAATCCATAACTATTGGACCAAGATTCACGAGAAAATGAGTGAGGTGTGGGGTGTACAGATTGTGCTAGAGGCAATGGCTGTTTGCTTAATGTATGGGAGCCTTCTGACCTCACGAGTCACAGCAAGCTTTGGGTAACGCTTGCCTTTATGATTGCTAAGCAAAATATCGCACAACTATGGGGTGCTTGCCGAGCCCCCCAGATTGGGAAGTGGATGGATGACCTTGATTGGTGTGTTTCGGGAGAGAGCTGTTTATGTGGCCAGAGGGAGACCCCGCAAATGGGGGAAGATATGGGATGTCTGGAATGCTTACCGACGAGATATCTGCACACCGCCAGAAACTGATGCAATAAGTGAGGACATTGGTGCACCATGAGCCCAGCTTTGATACTCCTGCGTGATTCTGGACTGCTGGAACCCACATTCGTCGATACTGTATTGCAGATGTCCATGGCACGATGGTCTTGTTATTTGTATTTGTCACTTATGTTTAATAAAAACAACTTAAAAAAAAAAAATAATGCAGTCCTGCACAGACAGTTAAGAGAGAATTTAAAGACATATAATGCAGCCTATATCCACAGGCTACACTGTCCAGTACTTCAACTAGTGTAGTGTAGTTCCTATATTCCCAATAGGCTCTGCGCATTGGAATAACATAAACAATAGTTTAGACGTAGGACTGAGGTCGACTAGGCCTCTATTGAATATGTTAGACTTAATTATGAATGCCAGCAAGCTCAGAGGTCACTAGAAACTTTCCTGAGTGAACAGGAATGAGTTAACTTTCCTGAATAGACAAGAAGGGATTAGCTTCTGACAACCGCATAAACATGACAACTTTGCTCCCTACAGAATAAGGAGTATATCTCCAGAGTTGTGTGAAAACAATAGATAGCTATTTCACCCAGTCAATTGTGCATGCTTACTTTCACCAGAGTGCAGAGAAATAGAGATACGGGCGATTTCAATAAAAGTTGTTATTTATTGAGCAGTCTTCTTTCTCATGCAAGAGAAGTGAATTGCCACAATTGCAATACTTATCATAAAGTAAAGTGCGTACAGTAAAAGGAGTATTATGAAATAATACTGTAAAAGCATTTATATGGTTTCTGAGCCATATGATACTTAAAACGGATAAAATATATACAATACATACAATGATAAAAGATGACTAAACATACTCAACTAGTGCTTCTAAAATACGCCTACCCCAGTGTACCTAACCTAAGCCTAGTACGTGGGAAGGAGATGGGGCCAGATGTAGGTAAATCACATTTACCGATTTTGAAATACCGAATTTTACCGATTCGGTATTTCAAAATCGGTAAATGTGATGTAGGTACCAACATCTGGATTAGTTACCGATTCCTTAAGAATTCGGTATTTACCGATACGATAAATACCGAATCGGTATTTGCTATTGAATCCTATGGGCGTTGAAGCCCATAGGATTCAATTCAAATACCGATTCGGTATTTACCGAATCGGTAAATACCACATTTGTCAAGGGTGCAGGGGGTGTCACTTTGACACTCTCTAGCACCCCCAAATCGGGCATGTGTGCAATGTGGCACACAGACATGCCCTAAGGGCACGTTTGTCTGTCACATGGCACATGTGTACATGCACAGATGTGCATGTACACAGGAATCAGTATTTTACCATGGATTTGTATTCCATGGTAAAATACCGATTCTGAAAGCCATGTGCCAATGGAATATTGGCTACCCACATTGCATTTTCGGTAATTTTACCGAATCGGTAAATATTACCGAATCGGTAAATTTACCGATTCGGTAATAATAACGAGTCGATAAAATTACCGAATATATGCCCCTACATCTCCATAGCCCTTTACCGATCGGAAACGGCCGAAAATCGGTATTTTCGGCCGATTCCGATCGGTAAAGGGCTACCTACATCTGGCCCGAAGTGAGCTGCAGTTTAAGTTAAGTTAGTTTTGCCAAGAATCTGAATCAAGAATTCCCTAAGGATCTAATCAACTCCGTACCTTGGTTTTAGAATGAAGGAGGTCTTGTATCTCTTTCTCAGGACTCGATCTCCCAGCAACCCGCAAGGGGGACTTGAAACACTGGAGCTGGATTTCTCGGCAGGAGAAAAGACAGCGTCTCTCTCAGTGCGTCAAATGGGAGGGTCCGCTTCCTTCGGCACTCGCATCAGCTGGGCTTTGGGTAATTAGATAGCCGCTCTGCTCCAAACCACCGTGTGTTGCTTAAGGCAAATGCTGGTATATTTATACATGGAAGGTGCTGAGTTTGATGTAAGGTTGGACATAAGACGTCACTAAGAACTGTCACTAATAACTGACAGTTCTTTCAGGACTTTCAGGAGTTCTAGAACAAATCAAAACAGAAGCAGGGGGAATTCCCGGGCTGCTGGAGGCTTGGTTTGTTTAAAGAACGCGTTGTACTTTTTCAAGGGAAGTAGCCTTGCCGTATTTGGACTGCATTGGCTATGACTAAATATGGATATGATTCTTATGCCTTTATAAGGATATGATTTGTTATAACCACATAAGGTCATGAATCGGGAATATTTAATTAGGGTCCTAGATAGGTTCACAACACTAGACATTCCACCAAAACCACACACAGCACAGCCTGGCAAGTTTTCTTTATAGAGAAAAACATCCCCTTTAACCAACAAAGCCTCTGGAATGATAGGGAGGGGAGGACAGACAAGCTACATAGGCTGCCATTATGTGGCTCAAAAAGGGATACTGTGCCTTTAAGAAAACTTTCTAGAACTTTCTCAGTATCCCAGAATGCCCAGCAGGTCCCATTTACTTTCAGTTCTTTTTGAAGGTGTATAACGGCAGACCTGTAGCATTCCGAACATAAACATCTGTCTCCACTGGGGAGGAGGGCGGGCGCTTGGACTATGACAGAGATACCCCTACTACTGAACTGGAGTTACAGGACAGAAACTACTCCTTCTGTAGTAGGGGATCTCTGTGTATAGTCATAATCTAGTGAATAGAATGGCAAGTCCATCCCCACACCAAAGCGGCGGTGGAGCGAAAATAAGTTCAACACCACTACTGTGTGAACAGATTTCGCACCGAAGCCTGCCCAACCTGATCGTCTGCCCTGGAATCAGTGTCCAGACAGTAATGCTTAGCAAAGGTATGGACTGACTTTCAAGTGGCCGCCCTGCAGATTTCTGCAATGGTAACATTACATAACAAAGTAGTCATGGCAGCTTTGCCCCTGGTGGAATGAGCCTTAGGTTTACCCCCTAAGGTCTTATTAGCCTTTTGATAACACAACTGTATACAGGACACCATCCACCTCGAAATGAACTGTTTTGAGGTAGCAAGACCTGTCCTGACCGATCCATAGTTGATAAACAATTGGTCTGGCCTACGAATATCCTTGGTTTTATCCAGATAAAATTTTAACACCCTCCTGACATCCAGGGAATGTAGAGACCTTTCCTCTGGAGAGGAAGGATTCTGAAAAAACGTAGGTAAAGTTATGGTCTGGTTAACATGGAAATCAGAAATAACCTAGAGAGCTGCAGAGAGCGATTGGAACGAGGCAGAGACGCGGGGCCATAAACACTGAGAACATATCCAGTTCCCGTGAGGCTTCCAGTTATCCTATGCCCGTTCGAAGAGGGTTTTATAAGACGTGAAGATACACACGTTTAAAGAGCAAAAAGACCGAATGAACTGAAAAGGAAAACCCAATATGAGGAGTTTCTTATAAGATAATAAGGCTACAACAGTAAGAGACTGCAGACATTAAATAACACGCTGCACAAGCCCTGGCTGGATCCTTTATCATTCTCATTGAGGGGAAAACACCCTTTATGTAAAGAGAAATTAAAACTCGAAATCTTCTTGACACAGGAAACCCCTATCAAGAAGTCCTGAGGAAGGTGCCACAGAATTAAGTGTACTGCACCGAAACGCGTCGACGCATTTCTTAATTAAAGAATCCAAGTGAAGCCTAGTACACACTGGATGTACATGTATCCTTGTCACAGCTGTCTACGATAGTCAATGCAATCCTAGGCTTGTGGATCTAGAGATCAATAGTGGCGAAAATATCCAGGAGCCACAGTTATAATAGGGGTTTATTACTTTATAGTATGTTTTTGTAAAAAAACAAAATTTTGTTTGCAAATGTGTCACGTATGTATTTCTCTGCCCGGTATTTCTAATTACTGTATTGTTTAATTGTGCATATGAAATCTATATTTTTATCTTTCAAGGAATATTTCTTTGAAATTTTAACCATTGTGTTTTTTTATTGTTCAATGTATCAAATTTTTTTATTAAAAATAGATTGTTAACGAATCTTATTTCTTTGTGGAAATTATTATTAAATTTCATCCCATAGCACAGCTAAACCTAGTAGCCTGCTATTTATATGTTTGAGTGTAACTGCAATGGTATAGATATATTAAGTTCCAGGGATTTCCCTTTGACTTGTGTCCACAGGGGATACCCTTGTCCGAGGGGATCCTGATAGAGTTGGGGAATAATCCCTTGCGCTGGACGACTCCGTGCTGTACCTAGATCGACCCCTCCTATGGTGTCGTCTTGATCTTGTCGATGAGCGACTGAGACTCCTGGATCTCCCTCTCCGTCCGGAGCAAGATCTAGGTCTCCTAGACCTTGGACGGAGGCGTCTGCGGTTTTGCGGGTGCCTGCGTCGGAGCCTGAGGTGGTGGCCTGACTGGGGACCTCGGCTGAGGTGCCCCCTTAGGCGGCGTAGGGAGGAGCGGCAGTGAAACCGATCTCGGAGGCCGTGGTTGTGCATGTGGAGGAACAGGAGGAGGTGGTGGCGAAGGAGTGCGCAGCGGCGGCTCCTTAGGCAGTGGAGGAGGAGGAGTAGGTGACTTCGGCTTGGGAGGAGAGTACACCACAGAGTACACCGAGCCCGGTGACTCCCTCAACTTCTTCCTTGGCGTAGGCGACCGAGAGGCAAGGCCCCCCCGTCGGTGACCGACGTCGCCGGCGTGCCCCTGAGGATCTAGAAGAACTCCTGGCTCCAGAACGCCTCCTGGAGGATGATCTCTTCCTCTTAGGCGTTGAGCGCCTCTTCGGCGTCGAAGAACACCTCCTCGACTTCAACGAACGTCTTCTCGGCGTCGACCTATGCCTCGACGATGGGCTTCGCCTCCTCGACGCTGAAGGTCTGTGCCTTGACGTCGAAAGGGTCCTTCTCGCCGCCGATCGCCGATTTGACGTCGAGGGCGAATGGCGGTGTCGCCTCAACGGCGAGCGCCGAGCCGACGCCGAGGGCAAACGGCGGTGTCGCCTCAACGCATGCGCCGACGCATACTGGAATCCTTACGACGTCGAAGTGTAGAGGACGGAGGTCTTGACAGCCCCCTCGATGCCGAACGTCGACGTCGCCTCGACCCAGAGCCCTGGGGAGACGGGGAGCAGACCGTCCTCATGCCTCTCGACGCCGTCGTCGATGGAATCGACCTCGACGGAGAACGGTGACGTTTTCTTGCCTTCTTGACGCTGGGGAGCCCCCCAGAGGCCTCAGAATGGGCAGAGGAAGCAGATCCAGCATGCCCAGACCCACCTTGACTCTGCAGCCTTCTTTCTTCCAGTCCTTGGAGCCTGATCTTCTTTCTGTCTCTCAGGGTCCTGGAGGTGAAGGTCTGGCAAATCTCACACTTCTCAGGCAGATGAGAAGAAGGGAGGCACAGGATACACACAGGGTGTGGGTCCGACTTGGCCTTCTTCCTTGAGCACTCCGGGCATTTATCAAACAATGCTGGCATTTTGACAAAAAGAAGTGCTCAGAATACTAGAGACACTCACACACTTTAAAAGTGCAAAATTCTTACACTAAACCCAAAAAGGGAGAGCACAATGCTCCAGGGTCCTGCTAGCAGGAGCCGGAAAAAGAACTGAAAGTAAATGGGACCTGCATTCTGGTATACTGAGAAAGTTCTAGAAAGTTTTCTTAAAGGCACGGTATCCCTTTTTGAGCCACATAATGGCAGCCTATGGGGCTTGTTTGTCCTCCCCTACCATTCGATCATTCCAGAGGCTTTGTTGGTTAAAGGGGAGGTTTTTCTCTATGAAGAAAACTTCGCAGGCTGTGCTGTGTGTGGTTTTGGTGGAATGTCTAGTTGAAGTACTGGACAGTGTAGCCTGTGGATATAGGCTGCATTGTATGTCTTTAAATTCTCTCTTAAGTGTCTGTGCAGGACTATATTGTTAGACAGCTTAAGAGATTATTTTTGATTGCTCCAGGGTCCAAACTCATGAGCGGGACTATTCACTAGATTATGACTATACACAGAGATCCCCTACTACAGAACTCACAGTGCCTGACACAAACAAACCATATATGAAAAACATATTCAGCATATGTAGCAGAGAGATACATTCCACATTGCCAAACATACACACCCAACAAACATATTTCACGTGATACAAACACTTCTGAACACTACTGAAAAACATGCTCACCAATTAGGGCGTACACCTACTCCTAAAATACACACACTCTTGACTTATTATATATTTTAATTGATATAAACACTCCTGATGGACACACATACCGTACTGTGCCCAGTACACACACTATATTATACACACATCAAATAAACACAGGCCAAGTGATTGAGACACCCACACCTGACTCCATTCTTCTGGCTCAGAATGGATTTATGACTGTGTTTGTGTGGAGTGTGCCTCTTTTAAAATTGCTCAGAGTCAGGAGTAAAAATCAGGAGCCATCGCATGGACTGTGTGCTGGGTATGTGTTGAGTATCTATTTCATTCTGAGTATATGTAGAGAAAGGAATATGTGTGTTTTCTGAGTGTGTCGTGAGTAAGGAGTATATGTTTTTCAAATATGTATAAATGATTGCATGAAGCGTGTTTGTATCTCTTGCAGTCTGCGTGTTGAGTGTCCCAGAGGGCTTCTATCCGTCAGGCCCATTGAGCATTCCACATCAATGTGGGTGTATATGTGTGGGATGGGGAGTATGTTTATCAGAACTAATCAAAAGGGACTGGTGACACTATGATGCCTTTCCTACCCTAGAAATCCTTAAACTCTCACCCACTAGGGTTTCCCCGTGTGGCATGCTTCAGTATCGAGTCCACATTCGAAGCACCTTGGGTGCCTGGATGGGCACAACCGCTATAAAGAGAGAGCACTTCTAAGGTTAATTTCTTTATCGGGATCTATTTGCAATTAAAATGACCTCTAGTACCCAAAGGGCAAGGTTCTTACATTAACAGCTGGTACTAGGGTAATATTAAAAACATATATGATGCCTAATGGGGCAGAATAAGGCACCCCTGGCATCAATGAAATAGTGGCCAACATGTTTGAGCCATCTTAGACCTCAACAGGTCTCGTGGCTTTCTTCAGGACGTAAAAGAAAAAAACACACAGATTCATGCATTTCACATTTATGCACTCCTAAGTTCCAAAGATTTTTTGGTAGGTGTCTGTAAAAATGGAGAGAAGCATAACACAATGATGAGGAAAGGTAAGAAACTCCTGGCGTATGGTTCACACGGTACACATAACACCTACAACCATGGTGGTGCATCTTGAAAGTGTGTGCAACAATTTAATAATCAATGGCAGACGAAGATACATATACATAGTGAAGCAGACAGACATCCTTCAAAGCTGTGACCACTCCATGCCGCATTATAGTGATAAAGTCCTGATGTAAAAAAATCAAATCACATTGTAAGAATGGGATCATCAAAAATAACTTGTGAGTGTGTACTTGTGGATTCCTCAAGCACATGCAGACAAGCCTGTGGCACCAGAAATAGCTTTTTTCGGGCTCTAATAAGCCCTATGGGGTAGTATTGGAGAAGTTACCAGCCATGTATTCAAACACTGGTAACGAACGTCGTTACGTGTGAGAAATTACTTGTTTTTAAGGAGAATCAAAAGAGTGTCTAGCCCTCCGCATGCCTCTAGAGGACCCAGACTTACATCGTAAAGGGTCCTGTCCTGTCAGCAAACCTAGTGACGCCTCCAAACCATGCATATCCGCGGGTGATGGGGGGTGGGGGGCAGAATCCATCATTACCCCATGGAACGCACAGCCATCTGTTCTTAATTTGAACGCTGCTACATGGAGAGTGCAGTGCTCCTGAGTGACATATCTTTGGAAACTGATATCTGAAGCGGCGCTGCAAAATTTCTGGAAGTGTGGCCTAGGAGCGGGGTAAGCCTCACAAGCATAGGGGCAGCCTGCTTGTGGGCCGTAGATCAAAGTGCGGATGCCGGAAGCGGCCACGACTTGATACTGCAGGCAGGTGGAGCAGCTGGTTGCTTCGAACACCTCATCTCACTTGAGGTTCTGCCTGTGGAGGAGAGCCAGATAGCAATGGTACTGGGCTTCGAGGTGCAATGGAGCCGGATGCGGAATCCCTGAGGGACTGCAGTTGGCTCCTCACCCCCCTCTTCTTTTAATGGACACCTGCAGAGCCACAGACACTTGTGTGCACGGCTGCGAGACTCGGATCTGTTCGTCCCTTCCCCTGGGCGAGACTGAGGCTGAGTGGGCGGTGGAAAGATCACTCCTTACCACCATCGAGGCCCTCATTCGAACCACAAAGGCAATACACCATTAGACTCAACTCGCTGACTCTGGCTAGAATTTAGTCCCCAAACAATGCCCCATCATTCTGAGAATAGTGTGACTCCTGGTAACCACTTGTGAGATACACCCCAGCGGTGTGCCTACAGCCCTAGCTACTGGTGGTGAGTATCTCCCGAACCCCAGTACCCAGTCCCTTGCAATCGAAGCCGACTGGAGCAGACCAGTGCCATAGCCTGGAGTGCTGGGGCTGTGGAGACTACCAATGGTTGCACTAAGTGAGATAAGCAAAGGGGAGAGCAGACAATAAACAACCCTGAGTGCACTTAAAGCCCCTGGAGGGCTCTAGGCTGCCATCTCAGGATGAGATGACAGGTGAAACTTTTGGAGCAGCTTCTGGCCCATCTACTGATAGGGACAAAATGAAGGTGTTGCTCTAAGCAACGGAGGAGAGTCTGGTATCCATGGACTACAAAATGGATGGCCTCAATGCTCACATGGACTCCATCACAAGAAAGCTGAACAAACATGAGGAACGCATGACGGGGGCAGAATACCGACTTTCAACAGCTCAGGACACTATCATCATCAAGGTCGCAATCCACCACAATATGGAAAAGGTGCTCCACATTATTGCTGCCAAAAATGAAGATCTAGAGGCTAAATCCCACTGCAAAAACATCTGCATCCTCTACACTCCACAGTCAGTTAAAACAGGCTGGATGGAAGATTATGTCGAGAGACTGTTCTTGGAGACCTTCGGCCAAGACACCTTCTTATGGCTGGTGGTGGTGGAAAGGGCACACAGATCCTTGTTTGCCAGGCCGCCCACGGGCTCCCCAGCTCACCCGGAAATAGCCTGCCTGTTAAATTTCCGCAACGGAGACACTGCGCTCCGACTGGCCAGGGAGAAGAAACAATTAACCTTTGATAGCACAAAATTTCTTTGTACCCTTATTTCACAATAGCTGTATAAGAGATCAGAAGAAAATTTCTGCCAGTTAGACAACAGCTTCTTAGGTACAACATCCAATATGCCATGCTGTACATGCTCACTTGCGGGTCATACATGAAGGAAAAAACCATATCATCCAGAACCCCTACCAGACATCTGACTTTTTTTAAAAGCTGCTTGGAAAATATGGTGTGACATAACAAGCTCTGGCAGTGATGCCTCGTCGCAGTGCCAAATAGATTCTAAATAGGGATACGTCTACCAACATATGGCATGAAGCTCCGTCTTACCCACATCTGGACAGAAGTTCTTTCTACATAATATTACGCTGCAATGGCCCCTGAGCAGCCACACTTTTCTGGTATTAGTCCACTGAACCTCCATATGCTAGCGGCTCATGGCGGTTTCTACAGGTGCACTAGTTGCTTTCCCCAAACGGCTGAGACTATCCTACATGGGGAAACCTGCTGGCCTCTCTGGTAACTGTCAAGGGAATTACACGAACCAGCATAGTTGGTCCAATTACTTTGTTGTTTGTTGATTACTGAGCGAAATGGTTTTTGTGCCACAGTGGAAGAAGATGGGGAAATGTCCTGATGGGCCGTCAGAGTGGGTGGGTTAGGGTGGCAGGGTTATTGGTTCTTGGCACAGACTTTTGAAATAACTTTTGCAAAGGCAGATGCAACACTCCAAGCATTATCACATCTTCAATAGAGCTTGCACAATTAACAGCTGAAACTCCCAGGTCATTTCCCTGACACACTTATGCATGATGGTGAACGTGTTGCCCCATCTCCTGCCTGACCGGGAATGTCAGGGGGCTGGGCAACCCCCAAGAAGAAAAGGCAAGTGCTTTCAGTCAGTCGGTCAAACATACTTTATTTCGCATTATTTCAACGCATACAAAGTACAAATATAAAAACAAATTAAAAACCTTGCATCAATAACATTTTTAAGAAACATTGCACCATATCAAATAAATCCATAGTTTCATAACTTCGTCAATGTCAGATAAAGCAATCCATTAAAAGTAAACAATTATACAGATAGACGTCTTCTACTAGCCACTGCCCATAAGTAGGATTCAAAGGAATAGCACACATAGGGATCTAAAAGCTGATAGATAAAGTGCAATGCAGGCTTATATTGACTAAGGTTGTATTTCCGTAGCATGGGAACCAACAAAGCTTTCCTTTGGGGCACATAAAGAGGGCAAAAAAGAGGATTGTAGAGTTCATTGGGATACTCTCCCGTTGCACGGGCGTGGAGGCAGATCAGTCACCGTGTAGGTGTTAGCTGGGAAACCAAACATTAACGAAATGTAATTCATTTCGAACCTAATTAAGATGTATTTGTGCTGTGGGTTCCGTACACATGAGAAATAAGAATGTAATAGTGCTTTAGCCATGGGAAGAAGGCTATATGCAATTATTGTTGATTTGCGTCTGTTTCTCTCCCATCTGACATTTGCAATATTCTCCAAGAAGATCTTTCTTAATTTTACCTTTGAAAACGAGTTACACTGCAAGGGGAACTCATATAGATGTTGAAGATCTAACTCAGTCAAAGTTTTCTTAACATAATTTAACCACGGGACCTATGGGCATATTCCAGTTTTAAACAATCCCTTATGATCATCTGGTTCATTGGTAAGCATTGTATTGACCAAACAGAAAGCCATACCAACAGGGGGGAGGGGGGCAATCTAACCACATCCTCGAGATACGGTAAAGCCAGCTCTGAATGTGGTAAGTAATTTGCACAAGACTGGGGAAGTGAAAGCACTTTTTTACAAAAAGCATCCTTCACAATTTGGAGCAGAGCTGGGTCTACCGTTCTTCAGATCGCAGCCCCATAAGTGGCACTTGCCAGCATTTTCCGTGAATACATATGTAACATTTCTGACAGGAGTTTAGAGCCGAGTTTTTCATAGAGATTAGCCAAAATCCGAATCCCATTTGCCAAAAGGGCCTTTCTGTTTAATATCTTTTTCCAGGATACCTTACTATCAACTGTTACTCCAAGGTAGGCAAGTGCTTTAATTTCTAGACATAACACCACATCTTTGTGGAACTGCTGCAAGAGACCTATTTTGACCCACTAGCAGACCCTGAATTAGTGAAACAATGGGTGGTTCATGCTGCCTATCTTCGTACTTCTTCTATGGCAGGGGAGTTGCTATACTGTTAAAAAAAGAGGTCCTCCTTTATCATGGTGGGGTTCTGCTAAGACGACCAAAGCTGCTATATAGTGTTTTAGGGTTGATGGGTGTCAAACACATCTTACAGTAGTCAATTGCTACAGCCCAAATGCGGATGACCCAGTGTTCTATGATGCACTAAGAAAGAAAGTGCTATCCACTAACCCCAACTCACTACTCAGGGGAGGCAACTTCAATTGCACTCTACATGACTACATATACAGGTCCCGTGTCATCCCCAGGGGAGGCTTATGGCTGTTGGACAGCTGTGGGCCATCATCAATGACCATGCACAGGTGGACATCTGGAGACAGCAATACCTTTAGCAACAATAGGACACTTTCTACTTAGCAGTTCATAGCACTTAGTCGAGGCTTGATTACTGGCTCTCCACAGGGGATGTAGACTTGTAGGTGGTGGATATAAGTCATCTGGCTCACACCCTGACAGATCCTTCCCTGATACTGCTGCACCTGCAGATTGGCGCGTAAACACAGAGGCTCTCTTAGAGGTGTGTTAAGCCATTAATGGATACTTTCAGACGAACCTAGGGTTGCTGAAAGATATGAGAACTGTCTAGGAGGCATTCAAAGTCAAAATACTGTGAGCCTGCATCTCAAAGCATAACAGTATACAGAGAGCGCTGAGAGCACACCTGCATTGGTTGGAGCATCAGTTAAAGTCACTGAGGAAACACTACAGATAGAGGACAACGCTAAAGTCTGGACAAGAATCAGGAAGAAACTTACTGAATACTCATAAGTAGTACAGAAGAAAGTATGCCCGTACCAAGTGTATGGGGAAGGGGAACGTTGGGGAGATCACGGACTAGTATGATTAAGCGTCCATTGGCAGCAACTAACTTTACATACATTGTAGATGAAGGGGGCGCAATGAACCACACCACACATCAGTTCTTCTTAACTTTCCATGCATATTATTCCAAATTAGACTTCACAAGGGGATCACGGTCCCCAGAAGCCTTACATGAATACCTAGATGACACAGCACTGACCTGGCTCAGTGATGCTCAATGCCAATTCCTTGACCAGTCGTTCATGCCTAATGAAATTCAGCATGTGATAAGAGGGCTCCTCACATGCAAGACTCATGGATCGGACAGGCTCCCATTATAATGTTATAAGCGGTACTGAGATCTTCGGTCCCCCCACTTACTGAGCCTATTCAAGGAATCCCATGCACAATTGTCCCAACTAAACTGCGATAACAAAGTTCTAACCAAACTAATCACAAACTGGTTAAACCGTCTTCTTTCAAACTTAGTGAAACTAGAGCAATCCGAATTAGCCCTGGTGGCCCTCTTTTTCTGTGTTCCAGCTCTGAGACATACAGTGATGCATGCTCTACTGGATTAGACTACTTAACAACACCACTACCTTTCCACCCCTTCGCTGGCTCCAGGGGCCCCCTACCGCCAATTTTGTTCACACATGCCCTGGAATCTCTGTCAGTCAAGCTTCGCCAGCATTATGCAGACTATGGACTTCGCTACGCAACGCAACTTATCCTTATATTGCTCTACACAGACAATATGATCCTTTACCTAGGGAATCCTGCCAATTGTCCTAATGAGAGAATCAGAGAATATATGCAATTTGGGGCACTGTCACGGACCACTATCAACTCTAACATGGCACTTTGCCTCAGAATTCCCCCTCAAATTGTGCAGCGGCTCGGTGAAATACCTGGGGCTGTGGGTAAATCACAACAGGGATATACATCCAACAAGAACAGTATTTGCCCTACCCAGCCACACAGGCGTTATTCCCGTAGTATAAGTACAATCGAGCTCAACCTTCTAATGGTTCTACTGCTCAGAAAAAATGCATTCAAGATAACATATATACGTAAAAAGGGAGTGCTTAGTAAGTCCAGAAAATTAAACTAATTTTAAATCAACTCAATACAATGTCAGTCCGAATTCTTATTCAAATCATGCAACTTCTTTCTGTTCCAGCCAATGCACAGAAATTGCTTGGGAAGCCAAGTATTATTCCAAATTTGGCTTTATGTAGTGATCATTCAAACAACAAGATTTTTCTTATAGATTTCAATATAATGCAATAGAAAGGACACATAAATTAAACTTACTAAACTATTTTGTAACTTTAAATATGATTTCTCTGACGCATCATTTAGTGAAACTATATTTATTAAATGATTAAGATGATAAATAAGAGGTCCTATTCTTATAGAGTCACAAAGGGCACCCGCAGATATAAATGCTTGTATTGGTGCAGATCTACGAATTTCAGTATTTCAAAATGTACCGATATAAGTGGGGAAGCCATTCCTTTAACAAACAATTGTGAATTTCATTTTCTCATGAGCAACTATCCAAACATATATTTCTCATGCGAAAATCTGCTGAGACATTGCAAATTTACTTTCCTTACGCCTCTTCTTTACCAACACTAGAAATATTTTTACTGCCCCCCCTGTCAGGAGTCGTTTCCAACTCACCCGCATTCCTATTATAAGGAGTAGATACTGTGCTGAAAATAGAGTACGGGGTTGGGATTGTGAACTGCATTTCTTTATATTTATAAGGCTTGTCTTCGCTTCCAAGGGAGAGCATGGAAAAACCAGAAGGAAACTGATGTCAGAGTGCAGGGAGGCGCCATACACGGTTCTGTGATATCACATCCGGAAGAGGGTGGGGTCGGGGAAGTGTGTTGGAGAAAGCACAAAACCATGGCGTCACCTATCACCACAAGAGAGTTACAGCCTGATTCATGAAGCAAAATTGCGCTCGCAATAGCTGGGAAAATGCTATCGCGGGCGCAATTTCCCTAATCGGTATTCAACACGATAAAAGCAAAATCGCAAACACAGAATTGCGAAATCGCAAAAAGATTCGCAGAATCCCGGCAGTAGACCATTTGCGAATCGGAAATTGCGAGAAATCACGGAATCTGCGAAAAAAATTGCGAAATCGCAATTTCATCGCAATCGGGATTCATGAAAAATCGTTATTTGCGAAAAACACCAAAATCGCTTTTTGCGAGGCACAATTTAAGGACAACCCAAAGCAGGTGGGAACCATCAAACCCATAGTAAAAAAAAATTTGAAAAACCGTTGGCCAATCAGCAACTGGTGCTGGCCTGACCAAACACACTTAAGGAGAAGCAGCATCAGCATAAGGAGTGTCACAATGCCAGGAATGTACATGGTGGTCAAGCGGCTAAGGCTACAGCGAGCAGCACGGAGGAGACGCAGAATCCAGGACAGGATATTCCACCAGCGGGTCACCCTGCTGGGCCAAACCAGAGAGCAAATATACGCAATGTACCGCCTGAATGGGGCAATGATCATCAAGCTAATTCAGGACCTTGACCCCCTGATGCAGCACCCAACAAGGCGGACCAATGCCGTGCCAACACATGTCCAGGTATTGTGTAGCCTGCACCTCCTGGCCTCCGGGACCTTCCAGGGGATAGTTGCGGCTGCTGGGGGGATATCCCAGCCCACCATGTCCCTCTGCCTAGGGAGTTTCCTTGACGCAATGCTGACCCAGCTACACCACCACATCAAATTTCCAACAAGCCAACAGGATTTGGATGAGACCAAGCTGCAATTCTACAATGTCGCCCATTTCCCACACATGATAGGATGCATTGACTGTACCCACGTCCACATCTGCCCACCAGCTGCAACGGAGTACATGTATCGCAATCGCAAGTCCTACCACTCCCTCAACATCCAGATGGTCTGCAATGCTAAGACATACATCACGGACATAGTGGCACAGTACCCGGCACAGCGGCCTCCACACACGACTGCCCAGGGGAGACTTCGGGGAAGGACACCTACTTGGTAAGTACACTTTGCCTACAATGTCAAACTGCGATGAAGTAGCTGCGCTACACAGGCACTCACCCTCTGCTCCTCTCATTCAGGTGACAGTGGCTACGCCCTGCGTGAATACCTCCTCACCCCATACCTCAACCCTGCTACACCACAGCAACGGCGTTACAACGTATCACACATACGCACAAGGAATTGCATTGAGAGGACTTTTGGGCTACTGAAGAGCAGATTCCGCATACTTCACAAGACAGGTGGGGCCATGTACTACAGTCCTGATGTGTGCTGCCGCATCGTGGCTGTGTGTGCAATACTACACAACATTGCTACCAAGCGCCGGATACCTGTAGACATCTCTGGCAGTGAGTCGGAAGAGGACGACCGGCCACCTGCACATGTGCACCATGCACGCGGGGAGAACCCAGCTGAAGGCCACAGACGCCGCAACCACATCACAATGAACAGTTTCTAGTGCACCCACTCCCCTCACCCAACAAATCACAATTGCATGCAAATTGAAATAATGACAGGACTCCAATGTTTGAAGCAAGAATAAATATTATTGTTGAATTCACAATAATAGTGCAAGTTGCCATCCTTCCTATGCAATCAGTATTGCCGCTTACTGCTGCGTCCAATACCCAGGGCAGGCTTGTATAGTCAGCTAGTCCCTGTAAAAGAACATGTCACTCAGGTGCGCCTCCGGCGCGAAGCACCCAAGCGCCTCTCCGGCTCCTCCTCTGCCACCGCGCGTGACCCTGCAGTGGGCCTGGTGCTACGTCGTAACACCGCAACCTGTGAGGCAGACAGGCTGCTCACGCTGGAGGTGCCCTCGCTGCCATCGTCCCCCCGACATTGCCTGGTAGAGTGGGATGGAGTGCCATAACGGCAGTGGTGAGGTGCTCTAACACTCTGGCCACATCCTCACAGCATTGTATTAGCTGCTGCTGCTGCGCCAGGGACCGTCGCGATAGCTGTGATGTTGCAATGCCGATCACGTAGTTCGATCTGGTGTATGCCGACAGCCGCGTCAGTAGCTGATGGTGTCGGCGGCGGGCGGTGTTGCGCTGTGAAATTATGGCAGCAGTGTTGGCCTCCATGGCTGCCGTCATGCGGTCCATCCTCTCCCCCACACCTGCCACATTGCGGCCAATATTATACAGCTGCATCTGTATGGCCCCTTGCCGGCGTGCCTGCAGCTGGTAAATGCGTAGCATTCTACGCTCTATGCTCATGCTCGGCAATCGCACTTCCATCCCCTTCCTGCCGCTGCGTGCATTGTTGGGCAGGCAAGCCCTGCCATGCCTGCTCTGCTGGCTGCCCACAGTGGGTGGGCGCTGTGTCACCGCTGTCGCTGGAGCAGATGTGGAGGCTCCAGCTGCTGCGGTCCTGGCTGCAGGGGTTGGTGGTGTGCCTGATGGTGCTGGCGCTGATGCTGCGGGCCTGGCTGCAGGGGTTGGTGGTGCGCCTGATGGTGCTGGCGCTGATGCTGCGGGCCTGGCTGCAGGGGTTGGTGGTGCGCCTGATGGTGCTGGCGCTGATGCTGTGGGCCTGGCTGCAGGGGTAGGTGCAGCGCCTGTTGGTGCTGGATGTGTGTGACAGCACCTCCTCCTCATCCTGTGGTTGCTCATCGATGAGCAGCCTGTCACTGTCGCTGCTGTCTGCGCCACCTGTGAGGGGAAGTGGACGTCCATTAGTTGCATGTATCTGTCACACGTGCAGTTGCTAAATGCATGCTGGATGACATTCCCTGACTGGCTGTGGCATTGCGTACTTTGGAACCTGTCTGGCTGCATTGGGGTACTTGTACATTGTGGCCAGACTACATGTCCCACAATGCTTTAGGGCATTACCTAATGTGCTCCGATGGCATGACTTTGGAACATTATGGGAGGCTATAGGGTCATGGCCATTCATAGGGGACAGGGTCGCATGCGCATGCCACTTACCTTGGCTCTCTTGGGTGGGGCGGGATGAGTCCAATCTGGTGACTCCAATGCACGCCTCGGGCTCCAACGTGTCCTCGACGCAGTCCTCCATGGGGGTGTTTGGAGGGACTGTAGGTCCTCCCCCTCCAGTGGCCAGGGACTCTCCCAGCCTCTCGGCAACCTTCTCCTTGGCACGACCTCGGAGGTCGTACCACCTCTTCTTTAGTTCTTCAAGTGACCTGTCTGCCACGCCCACGGAGTTCACTGTGGCCGCTATCCCGACCCAGATTCTCCGCTTCTCCTGCTCAGGCACCCTCCTTGACTCTCTCCCAAACAGTTTAGAGTGGTTATCTACCACCCCTTCGATGAGGTGCTCCAACTCCTGTTCAGTTTTCTCTTGCGCCGGGTGTTGCTGGGCCCTGGGACAGCCTCCTCTGCCATTGCTGCAGTGAGATTGGGTGTGGTACTCCAAGTTTGCTGGTGTCCTTGCAGGAGCTGGGTCGGTTGCTGCCTCGAGGTCTGCCTCACTGTGGTGAATAGGGGTGGGAACTGGCTGCTTCCTGGTTGTGATGTCATCACTGTGCTCGAAATGCGACTTCCCATTTTCCCGATCTCGCGATTTTGCGATCTCGCATTTTGCGATCTCGCAATTAGCGATATCGCTATTTGCGATATCGCAATTCCTACACGGATGTTGCCGAAAATAGCGATTATTCTGCGATTTTCAAAAATCGCTAACGCTTTCTGCGGCCGCATGCGAATCGCATTTTTTTCTCGCATAATTTCATGAATACCGATCTGTGATTTCTAAATTGCGATTCGCTGTTAATCGCAATTTGAAAATCGCAGATTCCGTTTTTCATGAATCAGGCTGTTATTGCTTAATTTTCAAGATCCAGTCTGGAGCTTGAAGATGTTTCATGAAGTGTTGAATCTGCTGGTAGACAGAGTATCCACCAGAAAGATGGTTATGGAAATTAAGTCACTTTTTCTACTCATGGATACTTCTATTTGCAGCACCTAACCCGTTATATAGATTCCACAGCAATACCTCTATAGATGCTGGGCCTGAAGGAAATGGTCAAATGAGGAAACACTGTAGCATGAGCGTGTGACATGGCCATCGCTTTTCACCTCTTAATCTAGACAATAATGTTTGGTGGAGGTGTGAAGGAAAGTGCATGTCGCTGCCCGATAGATCAGCAAGTGAACAGCCCTGGCCAGTGCTAATGTAGAAGACTTGGGCATGGTGGAATGGGTTTAGATTCAGTATGGTCAGTGTAGAAAGACTACCCTTCTGGAGGCCAGTTGGTGTAGCTGCTCCTCTTCTTGGTGGGATGGGGTGGGGAATAAATGACGGTACATGATGTAGGTCTGAAGGTTGGAGTACAGAACCTTTCCCTCTGTCTGGGAGAAGAGGCCCACCCTAAGCAGAAGATGGAGCAGGGGACACAAGGAAACATGCAGAACGTCTGTGTCCCACACCCTTCTCAGCCATGCAAGACTGTATGTCTCAGGGCTGGGAGACAGAAAAAGAGGGCCACCAGCAGCCAGGTGACAGAGCTGGGCCACACTAACACTAACTGCTGAAGAAGAGGTCGACCTCTTCCAAACATACATAAAGGATCTTCATTGGTTGCCGATCTCCCAGCGGATTGACTTTAAAGCCCTCTGTCTGGTGTTTAGGGCCCTTCATGGCCAGGGACCGGCACCATTACAAGACTTATTCTCCTGCTATACTCCTTCCAGATCTCTCCGCACGGCCTCAGCGTACTTGGTATCAGTTCCCAAGATTCTGAGATCCCGGATGGGAGGCCGATCCTTTAGGTATACTGCAGCAAGACTGTGGAACTCCTTGCCGCTAGGGTAGAGAATCACAGGAGATATTACTTCCTTCAAGTAAGCTTTAAAAACTCACCTTTTTCCCAGAGCAGAGTAAGTGGGACAGTAGCAGATAACATCTTGTATGGATAATCATAGTCTAAGCGCCAGGATGCCCGTTGGGTGACAGACATAGCGCTATATAGGTATGCAAATACATACATACATACATACTTAATGTGTTCCGTCATAGCTACATTAACGGTTGTAAGGGCTCAGATGAAAACATGTCAGACTTGAGGATTACTGGCAGGAAATTAGTTTTAACCTCTGGCCTTTGTATTAGAAAATGTAAGACCTCCGCAGCATTATATAGAAACTCATTAAAGTATTCTAAAGCGAGATTAGGGGGCCATCTGAGATCCACCTCAGACTCCCATCCACTCGTATTGTAAAAGGCACAATAAAAAAACCTGAGGTTCTAAGGAAAATGTAGGAGAAGGAGTAAAACCCCCAACTGGGCAGGAGCTGAGTCCACAGAGGATGTTGAGTGGCAACCTCGAACAGACAACTTTGTCATAAATCAAGAGCAACGTCAGATAAAAGAAACATCTCTCAACTGGATCGACACAAAAGGGCAGAGTGAGGGTAATGCAGACAAAGTGGTTGAGCCACAAACATTACCTCAGAATGCCATCTGAACCCTCATCACTATCCTACACTGTCAATCCACCGGAGCATAGGAAGAAGAAGGCCCAAATCAAACAGGATCTGAAATAGTTCCCAAATCAGACTCTTATGAAGACATCAGAACAGTGAGAAATGGAAAGGGAACTCGGACAGCCAGAAGCAGGATCTGAATCTTGAAAAATCCTTTGGAACAGAAGATATCTTCAGAGGAGAGCTCTCAGATGAATGATGATGGGTAAGGAAAAAGGAATCAGACACCAGAAAGCTGGGTATCACCTTGATGTCCCATATGCGGTGGTGTTGGAGCTGACTTTGAGCTAGGGCACCTCCTATCAGCATGGGAGAGCTATTGCAAATGTTTTCAGATCCAGTCTGGTGTCGGGAGAAGATGCATGATTTGAGAAATGTGCATGCAGTAGAATACATCAGAAACACTTATTACACTTTACCTGTATGCAAAGGTGATTATCAGCCATGTTTTATATATGTATTTTGATTCTGTTTTGATATAGCTGACTTTGCCGAACATAAAATATTGAAGTTGATAAACGTAGCAGTCACAACCTGATTCCGTACCTTGAAATATTCCCCAGGCATCAGACTGGATCCGGAAAATTTTGAGCAATACCACTACGTGCCGATAGGTGGCATTATACAGATTGGCATAGTAGGTGCCATCTACATGGGATGTAACATGTGCGGTGCCCAAATAACTACCTCCCAAGGGCACAGATCTGAAAGAGATACAGTGGCACTTTTTGTCCACTTTTCGGAAATGTTGTTGCCCTTTTTGATCCTTCTGCTCTCAATGTGCTAGGGATGTACATGCCCATAAAAGCTAGTAGGGTTTAAACCCTATGGGGCTTTACACAGGCAGATATCTGTGACTGACTCATATCTGGATTGTTTGTGATGCCTGGAGCTGTACCACAGCTCTAGGAACTTTCCCGACTGCCGCACCATGAATCCGAAGATGATTTGGGAGGAGGAAACTAAGCTCCTGGCGATGTAACATTGGAAGAGTCCGAACAGCTCGAGGTCCAAGTTGTGTGGAAGGCCCCAGGCCAGTCTCTGAATCATTTAAGCCGGTTGTTATCACGGTTGAAGTTGCCCTCAGATAAGTGAGTCTCACAAACGCAAGAAATCTAAGTTGGAGCACTCTTCAACTTCATTGCACCAGTACAAGTCATCATACAAGGCGTGGGAATGGCACCACAAATCAAGGCCCGGTTCCCGCACTCCACCCACTAAGCCTGATTCTAGGTCTGCTCAGTGTATCCCTGAATATCCTGGAGCCTGTGCGACCCCTGCCAAACACAAGAGTTTTATGAGGCCATGCACCTCATATTAGCTCATGCAGACCCCTCTGATCTGGCCTTTGGTCTTATTTATTTATGTATTTATTTAGTTCAAAGGTTTTATATAGCGCTGCTGGACCCGAGAGTTTCAGAGCGCTTTACAAGAAAGGTAGACATAATACGATAAAGTTAACAATGTGCAGAAAATGCAAGGGATATAGTATTGCAATCAGAGCGCTATACATGTAAGGACAACATAATAAGATAGAATTAACAATATGAAGGACATTCATAAGGGATATAATATTGTATTGAAAGGAGCTAGGGGGTAGAGAAACAGGGATGTACATTAATGGGAAGATGCATGCTGAGAGTTGAGGGAGAGAAAGTAGTGTAGAGAGGGTGAGTGAGAATATGAGAAGGAGTGGGATGGGGTGAGGAGAGGAGAAGTGTGGACCAGAGAAGAGAAAAGAGTGAACATGATCAAAGACAATCAGCCAAGACACCCCAATATTGTCGGGAGGCGCATTAACTGGACTTTTGCTACCAGATTCGTCCTCAGAGCCAGACGGGCTCTCTGGATTCGTTCCCAGATCCTGACCGATTCCGGTAGTGAATCCACAAACTTTACCGGGAATCTGTCCTGTGCTCAGTGCTGCCAATGCCTCTCAGTGGCATGAACCAATAGTCATTCCCAACTCAGACGTGAAGCCAGACTAGCGTCATTCGATGTCGAAACCAGTGCTGACCAGACCCCAACGTCTGTCCGAGTAAGAGATAGTGCCTCCTTCCCTTGCAGGCCCTGTGTGGATTTTTGCTAGCATGGATCTGATGATCCTTATGATTACCCTGACCCCCATGAAGACCTTTTGGTCAAACTGAATGATCACAAGTGATATGAGGAGATGGCGGACGTGAGTGACCTGAATACCACACCCAACACTGTCCTGGTCTCTCCTCCTGGTGTGACTATGGAAGTGGGAGTGTCTTTTGCTATGATGGTGAGGAGGGCGGCTGAGGTCCCAGTCTTGTCTGCCACTATTGCAGATGTTGTCTGACCGTATCTTTCTAAGAACAGTGAAAGTGTCAAGTCATTCGACTAATGACATAGATGTACCACCTAATTCAACAACAGTCTGGGACAAGTGACCACTTATCACAATATCAAGGTCAAATAAGAACAAATACATACATATAACCAAAATAGTGTAGTCTGAATTGACGTCCTTTCACCTTATATTCTCATAAGGAAACATATAGGACACACACCTTGATGCACATAATCTATGTCACACATTCTAAAACCTATATCAGGAATTCCAAACTCTGATAAGATTTAGAATATAAGAGGTGTCACTTTACCACTTGTCAGGAGAGGTCCTTCACCCAGATTATCGAACAAGATTCTGCTAGAGACAGTCTCACCTACTGCTAGTGCGCTTCAAAGATGCTACATCTCACCTGCTGCTGATAAAGCAGAGTCCCAGAGGAAGGCCTCTACTGCAGCACATGTTTTCCCTTCTCAGGGAACACTGCCTTCATGCCTCCGTCGATAACAACGGCTCCTGCTGTCACCATGGTATGGAGTGTGTCTCTTCTCCCTAAGACACTGTAGACCGCAAGTTGCTCTACTTTCTATGCTTTCCTAGTGTAACGCATAGAAGTAGGTTTTAGGGTATAAGGTTTTAAATGACATTTAAAACATGTTAGAAATGTTCATTTTATTCCTGTTGCTCACAATTTGTCGTCTTGCTGTTTGTAAGATATTTTGTGTAGCTGTTTTAGATGAGCTGAGAAATAGGTCTGCCCTGTTGCAATAAATACTTTGAGTCATAAGTGTCTATTCTTCTTAGTGTGGTGTGTGTGTGTAATATTTTGAATAACAAAACAGGTTTGTTTCTATTACCAATGTGTCCCTGATCCCATTGTACGGGTTGTTAGTGAACCAAAAGCAATAATCTACTTAAACAATATATTGGGTGGAGTTCTGTGGGACTACCTCATTCTGTCTCACATTGAGCTCTGGTGCATTGAACTGAGATCACCTGGGTCACTGATGGGCGGGAAGTTAAACATTGTAGACTAAGCCAAAGTTGTAGTTTATTCAACAGTTGGCACCCAAAGTGGATCTCGTATTACGGTTATGCCTTGAGTAGTTCTTTCACTTTTCATACATGTCAACCATCATTATGGAGACATCCATAGTAATCATGGTTACGTCCTACTGGGACTAAGGAAGCATCTATTTCCATAGGTTTGTCAAGCTGAACTTCTAAAAGGTTATTACCTATTTTCTCGGTTTTCAAATATTATGATTCGACTTTCCACCTAATCCATTCACCATGGCGGCACCTATTGTGATAGGGGCCAAACGCAGGGAAGCAGTTACTCTGCATCTCGAAACTTGAGGTGTCCCAGGGAAGGGGGGCAATTAATTTTGCCTTTGAGACATTTTATTCAAGGGTGGAGTTCGATAGCGGTAGCCCCGCCAGAATATTATAGGGCTTACCAAGATTTGGAAATACCTTTGACTGACCCTGAAACACAAAACAAAGCTTGCTGGTCAATTCCCACATACGCACTGAAATGTCTGTTTGGAGGCTCCAAGCAATGAAGGGGCTATGGTTCTGGTCTTAGCTGCTGGACACCCATGCCTCACCCAACAATCTAAAACATGTTGAGGTAGTCAGGGTTTTAAACTATACATTTGCTTTATACAAGAGACTCGTTCAATTCGTACAATTAACTTTGAGCTCCAGACTAGCTTTCGCAGAAGGAGTTGCCACTTGTAGCCAAGTACCGACCATTAGTCCACAGACTATTAATGCTATCATGAGAAAGACACCCACAAAGCTTGACAAAATGGCCTTCATGATTGCTCAAAAGACCAACCAGTTTGTAGCAGTGTCGCAGTAGACTACATCCTAAGACAAGTATAGAATATTGGCTATGTGTCTTCCTTTTGGGATGGTGCCACCCGTAGAAGAGTGCAATACCTAGGGAATCATCTTCGCATGCATTTATCCTAGCACACATTTCACACCTTCATTGGCAGTTCTCCCTGACATACTTAAGTAGGTACAGAATGAACACATTGCGGCACCAGCTCTGGATTTAGGAATAACGTTAATGGGTAACTCATCCTAAGCAACATTAAGGGAGATGCCTCAGTTCTGACCATACACCAGTTTATATCTCTGTAGGGCGTAGTACCTTGACATTTGAAGCCCAAAAATGATACCAATTGTTCAGTTGAAGAGAAATTTGCAATAGAAGGGAAGGAGAAACAGAGGGACTAAGAAAAATAACGCACTTGATCACCCGCTTCTCAGGAATGCAACAGGGGTGATTACAATTTAAGAGACTGTGAAAACATTAAAGGTCAGATGCATCAAGCATTTTGTGTCTTCGCAAACGGCCATTTGCGAACTAAAAAAAAATGCTTTTCTGATGCAGCAAAGGCGTGTTTAGGGCGTCCCTTCCTAATACCGAATCGCATCGGTATGCATGAATGTTTTGCAACCAAAATGAGGTTGTAAAACATTTGTATTTTACCGCCTACTTCAAGTATGTGGTAACCAATTCGCAAATGGAAAGGGGTCCCCGAGGGACCCCTTTCCCTTTGTGAATATCTGTAAATGCATTTTTGATGAGCAGGCAGTGGTCCCACAGACCTCTGCCTGCTCTTAGAAAATTAAAGGAAAAGTTTTCATTTTCTCTTTTGTTAAGCATCCCGTTTTCCTTTAAGGAAAATGGTCTGCTTTACAAACAAAAGAATGCTTTATTAAAAAGCAATCACGGACATGGTGGTCTGCTGACCCCAGCAGGCCACCATCCCCGTGATTTTTGCGAATCCTACCTCATTAATATTCATGAGGTAGGTAATTTGCGATCCCCCAGGAATCGCAGAAAATGTTAAACACACGTTCATGTATTCCATTTTGCAATTTTCTAATTGCGAATTGCAATAATTCGCAATTAGGAACTCGCAAAATGAATTGTTGATGCATTTGGCTTTAAAAAACCTGGATGGTATCTGTATTCTGATAGCCGCTCTTGACATTCTTTTCAGAACACTGACGCTAAACAAACAGAGAGGGGGAGTCAATCCGATTACCAAAAGAAAGAGGTGTACAGTAGAGAAAGTGAAGCATGACTCAAGACTGACGTCAGTCTCAAGAGAGAGGAGAAAGGATTGGACTCTAAACCCCATTAAAGAAGAAAGTAGCAGGACTTTCTAAAAAACATGCTGATATAGCTACAATTCCTCCAGTGAAACCAGACTTGTGCGAGAGTGCTTCTAGACAAAGCAGCAGTACTCACGATAGAGCATCCGGCGCTTCAGAGGATACATGATGTAAATCCAACTGATGAATTTATACAAATCGAGACTCCAGATAAACATTTGAATACTACTGATAGGATTAATAAATTGAATATAAACAATGAAGGGGATATAGTACGTACCATTAAAGCAGTCATTAGGACAGATGAACACTCACCTATGTGAATTTTCCTAACGTTTATGACTATAAATGAAGAACCTACAATGCAGAATGTCTTTTGTGCAACAAATAAGAAACTAAAATGGTTTACCAATTATTGTGGATTCTCTCAGACACAGCCGTACATTTTAAGAGAGCACCACAATTAAAAACTTTTTTGTAATCTCATAAACTACATGGTGAAGAAGATAAGCATTTGATGCATGGTGGACATGTGCAAATTGACAAGTATCTGTGAAGTCTGATTAGCTTTATTCAACAGCTGCAAGATATATGGATGGCAAAAGGAGGGGGATTTACAAACATTTACGAACTGGTGTTCCGAGCTCGAAGACCTTGCACTTCAAAATCATTCAGGGGCACAGTTATGCAGGAGCACTGAACAACCCAGAATATAGGCTTACATTTGTGTTATATAATCAAAAGATGTCCTGGCGCCGAGCAACCCAGAATATGGTCTTGCATTTGAACTATATATTCAAGAGATTTTCCAAAAAAAACTTAGGTCCTGATTTAGAATGTGCCACAGCAGTCACCTCGTCACAAATGTGAAAGATATTCTGTCCACCGTATTACAAGTGCATTATATTCTATGCCACTTGTAATAAGGCAGGTGTTATCCAGCACGTTTGTGATGGAGTAATGATCCCTCACACTAAAAATCAGGCCCTTAAGAACTACAGGATTTCAAAATTTACTTTTAACTGTGGCTTACAAATCCTCAACATTTTGGTATTTGCACTGAATTTTAAACTTGTTCTTTTTCAAAGAGGCATTTCTCCTATTGCTCTAATTAAAGTAAAATGTATCTTACCAGGATCGACAATTGTCAAACGCTTTTCACGGGTTAGAGTTGCTCTTTCTTCCTGATTAAACATTCTGTCAATCATTACCATCTCAGCTGAGGGATTTATCCGCTGAAAATTAAACATTCAAAATGGCGCTAAACACATGTATTTTTGTATCAACAAGGGCACTGGCAACTAATTACGATTTACTTTCATTTTTACTTTTATCACTGCATCCTGAAATACACCGATAAATAAATACAACATAACGTATAAAAGTTACATTTATCAGAAATATTTGACCACTTTGAACACTTAGAACTAAAGTCCTTTGAAGATCTAAAAAGACTGACATTTTGTGTTCATATTTATGTCATGGGAGCCTCTCATGTAAATATTAGCGAAAAATACGTACACTTGTAACAATAGTTCTCAATCATGGTTATTCTATTTTAATTCATAAATATTATATAAATAATGCATTTAAATAGACAAATATGCAATTTAAAATTGATTCACAAAAACATGCCTAGCTAGTTTCTGGGTTTTTTTCCATTATATACAGTGAGAATTAAAACTAGATCAGTCATATGAATCATCAACACCACATTGTGGGATGCCCCTCTTTCCTTTGCTCTTTCCAGTTTTCCTTGACGTCACATACCTATTAACTCGGGGATAGTACCTGTCATCCCCATTGAAGAACAAACATGGGTGGATTATGTCACATCCTTATATGCAAATAATGGAGCGGTGGCGCCCTCTATAGGTTTTAATGTAAGTGGTCAGCCTTTAGATCTCTTATCTGAAAATGATATTGTAACAGCTATAAAGGAAATGCGTTCTTCTGGGGCAATGGGGCCGGATGAATTTCCAATTTCCGTTTTAAAGCAAAGCAGTGAAAAATGGCGCAAATTGTTATGCCCTGTGTTCAACAGTTGTTTCTCTAGTGGAAAGATTCTTCCCTCGTGGAAAGGGAACATCTTAGTGCCCCTTTTTAAAAGGGGTGACCGATATGCTCCCCAAAACTATCGCCAAATTGCCCTCTTAGATGCAATCGGCAAAGTATTTGCAAGATGCCTTTTGAAGCAAATAAATGACTGGGTGGACCAAGAAAATATACTTCCCCTTGAACAGACGGGTTTCCGAAAGCACCATGGTACCCTGGATAATTCAACGGCTCTACAGGTAATAACGGACACATATATCAGGGTCAGAGGTGGGGGAGTCTATGCCGCTTTCATAGACTTCTCCACGGCTTTCGATAAAGTGGACCGTCCTCTATTGTGGAAGAAATTACTTTCTCTAGGTATGCCTGTAAGGTTGTTGAATTTGGTTCAGGAACTCCACTCTGAGACGTGGTGTAGAGTACTATTGGGTGGGGAGAGAGGCTTATCGCAAGTAATTCCTTCTGCCAATGGTCTTAAACAGGGTTGTTTATTGGCCCCCTTGCTGTTCTCTCTCTATGTTTGTGATCTCCCCCAGACCTTATCCTTGAGTGAAAGCATCGCCCCCACTTTAGGAGATAAACCGATAGCATGTTTAATGTATGCAGATGACATACTTCTTTTAGACCTCACTCCAAAGGGTCTCAATAGTCGTCTGCATGCCTTGCATTTATTCGCTGAGTATCACCATTTGAAGATTAATATGGCTAAAAGCAAGGTAATGTGCATTACAGGGAAGAAAAAAACGAAATTGGGTAATTTTAGTTGGTTTCTAGGGAGTGAGAAACTGGAAATTGTAAAATTTTATGTTTTTCTTGGGAAAATAATATGTAGTAACCTGAGCGACAGGGCTCACATAGACAGCAACATTAGGAAAGCCATGACTCAGGGAAATGGTCTGAGTGCTCTCTATAAAGCAACCGCAGAAGACATTTTGTCCATCTGCTGGAGGCCTTTCGTGCAACAATTCCAGCATCCCTGCTTTATGGCATTGAGTTAATAGATTTGAAGCAATGGGGTTTTCTAGATACTGTCGAGGGTAGACTCTTGCGACATTTATTGTCGGTCAATAATGCTTGTACAGTGGAATCCCACAGACTGGAATTGGGCATACGAAGTAGTTGGGTTCAGGCTCTAGCAGGAGTAATACGTTGGGTCTTTTATTTAGCCAAAGGCAAACGGGCTACTTTAAGATCCCTCATTAAAAAAGAATTGTTGGGGCCTATGAAAGAATATTCTTTACTTATAAATAATTTCAGAAAGGCTGTTACACTATTAGAACTGGAGGAATCAACTCTTTTTTTATTATCTCCACATCAGCTAAAGTTATCATTAAAACGGGCTACATGGGAGTTAAGTTTCAAGAGGGCTAGAGATGCCCGTATTAGAGAGGTGTTACTGAGGTTGTTAATTCCTACTTAGTCAAACAAATACAACCATATGCATCCTGGATTCTCCCTCATGGCCTGCGCCGTTTTTGGTTCCTCTTGAGACATGACCTTCTCCCTTTAAATAAATTATTGGCTAGATAGCATGGTTGCTCCGATAAATGTGATCTATGTAACATTGACAGCTCAACGCAGGATATCACCCATATCCTCTTTATATGCCCTGCCCTAATGGTCCATCGTCGAAAGTGGGTGAGACCAATATGCCTACAGCTAGGTATTTTGTCTGCTAAATCTTTCCTCAATGCCATTTACATCCCTCCTAATGAAATGTTCTGTTACAGAATCTTTAACATTTTTAAATGTTTTTTAGAATTATATTAATAGGTATAATCCCTATTTTTTAATTTCTGTGTAAATGGAATGTATTTTGGGGATTCTTTCTTTTCTTTCTGCTGTGTATCTTTTGTTGATTCTTGTATTCTGTTTATATGTGGATCTCAACTGAGTTCCAAAACATATTTAAATAAAAATACCTAAAAATACCTAGTACCTGTCATACTTAATGGGGTTATACTTATACTAGCAGTTTGCCTCACAGCCTCGGTTCTTTAGAAAGGTTTAGCAGCATTAAGTAGAAAACAGCGCTAGGGAACATTATTGACATTCAGGGATTAGGGAGGGTTAACTATGACTTCCGTGAGGATTCCTACGATGCACACCCAGGACCACAGTAAGTGACATTTAATTCTATATCATAAGATCCTCATTGATAGTCACAGAAAGGAATAGATTAGCAAAGCTTACGGCTCAAAGCAAATGCCAGTAAAAGGTATGACATTTAGCTAGTATGACTGTGTTAATCAAAGACACATTTGAGGCTATTCACAGAGGTAACTTACACTTGTGAGTAATTTACAAGTGTAATTTACTTTTACATGTTTGAGTAACTACTACTTTGGCTATTCATTTAGATTTCACTCAAAAATATTTTTACTAACTTTTTTCAAGTTTATTAACCTTTTTTACCTCCCTCTCACATTTACTACTAAAACTTATACTTATGTGTGGGGGGACTCTCGAGATCTTCGCGCAGAAAATGACAGAAGTTTGTGAACAGCATTTTGTAGTATGTTTGTACTACTAATGCAGTACTTCAAAACATGCTACAAAATGCAGTTTGTGAACAGCCCCATTGAGTCAAGCAAATAGGTTTTTAAAACTGCTTGCCCTACTATAGTGTCAGCTCAAGAATTTTCATCCAAACAATAATGTTTAGTGAACATGTGAATCAAGTTCCATGTGGCTGCTGTACAAATATCTAACAAGAGGACACTTCTTAACCTATCAGCAACTTGTTTAAAAAACCCTGGAAGGGGTTTGCCTAATGGTTGATGACAACAAATAATATGGGAAACTATGCATCTGGAGAGCTCTATAATTAACAAGAAGTTAATTAGTGTTTCTCTTATCCATTTTTTCTATCTAAATATAATTTTAGGACTGTACTAACATCCACAGAGTGGAAGGCCTAGGGAAGAAACCAGACTGATGAATTGTCTGGTTAGTATGAAAATCCAAAACTACTACCTTGGGCAGTGCAGGAAATGTGGACTTGTTCTTAAAATAACTCTATTATGATGGAAAACTGGATAAGGCTCAATCGAAAATAAGTGTTGAAGTTTGCTGACCCTTCTAGCAGATGTAATCACTATCAAAAAATCTATTTTGTAAGACGGGTAGTGCAATGTAACGTTATGGAAATGATGAAAAGGCTGAACCATTAATTTACAAAGAACCATGAAGAAAAATGCAGCTGTCTTGGAGGATACGTTTTCTTGAATCCTTCCAAAAAGCCTTCAATCGGTGGAATTGAGTAGAATGACTTTTGCTTGGAGCCCTTTTTGTAGGCTACAATTGTAGCCAGATGAAAGCTAATTGAAGAATATTACAGTATTGAAGTTGCAAAGTACAGAAAATAAGGTACGATCACATCTGCTTGACAATCCCTGGAATCATGTTTATTTTGTAAGCATCATATTATGATTTTTCTCCATTCGAAATTGTGAGATTCTCTTGTAGAAGGACATTTGGCTTCTTTTAATATATCCATACATTCCTGAAGTAAGTTTAGAAGCCATAGTTTAAGATTTCAGAAGCCATGCATCCAAATTCAGAGATTGTATGTTGGGGTGATGAACTCTCCTCAGCATCTTCAATAGAAGATTTGGTCTGCCCAACAGTTTCATGTGTGGTTGTAAAAATGATGAAGGAGTTCTGGAAACCATCACTGCATCAGCCATTCCAAAGGAATGAGAATTATTTTTGCATTGGAGTGCTTCAGTGTCATAAGAAGTGCTGTCGGAAAACTCTGGTTCACATAAATTTGACGCAGAGTTGGGTATTTTAGATTTAGTTTGGTAGCACAAAGATCCATTTGAGGAAATTCCTATTCCCAGAACATATTTTATAAGATGTTGCTGTTTAGCTCACACGTAATTTTCGAACGTACTATCTGATTGGCAGATTTGCTTGGTGATAATGAAGACCTGGGAGGTACACTGCCTGAATGGTCAATTATCTTGTAAGAAGCCAACGTTGTATTGCTTGAGCTCCAAGACATAAAATCTTTAACCTGGTTTCATCATGCTTGTTTAAATAACATATTGTGGTCCTGTTGTCCATTGTAATCAACAACCTGTGTGTAGTTATGGATGATGGAAGGAAAGCTTTAATGCTAGATGCGCAGCTTTATGCTGTAAGCCATTTATATGATAAAGCTGCTGTCTCTCCGACCACAATCCCTGTACTGACAAGTATTGTAGATGGGCCCTTCCGTCTGTCAGATATGTGTCCGTCACTGTCATCTGAGAAGTTCTGGTGAAAAGGAGTCCCTTTTAAGAGATCCTTTGACACCACTTGAGAAACTATCAGGCTTCAACAATGATGGCAAATTGTCTTCCTAACTGTCCTTGTGTTCGTTGAATTGATCTTTCTTGCACTGCTCAAGAGGTCTCATGTGTAGACGTGCATATGGAAGTAGAATATTGCAAGAGGCCATTTCTCCCAGCACTGAAGAAACTTGCCTTGCCATAGGGGTCTGGGTGTATAGAAGTTAATGACACTTCTTTATAATGGAAATCACTCTCTCGTCTGAATGAGAGACTTCTGTCTTTGGATTTAAGGTTGGTCCTAGGTGGTCGAGAATCTGAAGCAGCACTGCATTCAACCTTTGATTGTTGACGTGAAGTCTAAGTATTTGTTCATTGGTTGTAGGTCTAGAATTGGGCAATATTACTTTTTGGTGTCTTTTCTGGGAACCAAAAGATTCAATCTCCTTTCTTAATGAGTGTAACTGAATTGTGAGAGAGAGAGATTTGAATTGGATGGCATATCTGTGTTCGATAATTTGCAATGCCTATGAGTGTGATGTTATTTAGATCCACTCTGTTAAATGTTTTGATACACTCCCTCCCACTGCAGTGGCAAACAAAGGTGAGCAACTTGGGCCCTCATTGTTTTGAATGAACTCTTGACTTGCCGGTTGTTGATGATTTTGCTAGACTCATCCTTTAGAGGAACAGCTTTGGTACAGTTGTTTACATTTGCTGCTGTTGCCCCTGATTGGTTTGCTTGTAGGCCCACTGAGGGTGTTAAAACCCTCCATAGCTCTTGGTACTAGTAGTCACGACACTGGTATTGGGATCAGTGATATCTCTTTCATTCTTCCAGGCCCACTGCCAGGGTTTCTTTCTTCCTTTTTTCCATTTCCTCATCAGTAGGATGCCCAAAGAGAACAGATTCAGACATGGAAGACTTGAAATATTCAGTTGCTTAAGAGATGTAAGTCTTCACCAGAATGCTTGTCATAAGGAGATACTGTGACAGTATTGAGTGGCAGTGAAATCTGCACTGATCACTTGGTTCAATTCTAGATGTCCCTCTTAAATGACTTCTAAAAAACCTTATCTGTAGTCTCTTATTAATTCCTCTGTGAAAGAAGTTAACATCTCCCAAAGTGACCTGTCATATCATTCGAGCCAGGTGGCATCACTGGTTGTTTTCAGCTAAATCACAGCAGAACCACACATTTCACGGTGAGCAGCATCAAACCGTTTACTCTCTCAATCAGGAAGGACTGAGGTTTCAGGCATGGATGCATATTTTTTTTCTCACAGCCGACACAATCACAGAGTCAGGCTTAGGTCCTTCCAGAAGGAGCATAGAAACCTTGTCTGATGGTTTCAAATTCTTAAGAAGTCTAGTGGTCTCCATTTTGATGGCTGCTGGTGAGAAGATTGCTTTCTTTTACCAGTTCTATGAACCCTTGCACTAGAGGTAATGCTGGTCTTCAAGTAGCTCTGGGCTGTAAAGTTTCCATGATGACAGACACAAAAGTATGAGCAACTTTCAGTTGGAAGATGAGATTGTTAGCACTTCTGATAAGGACGTTATGAAAAATGGAACTGTTATCCACCAGCGAGGTATGTTGTGGAGAAGTCGGTAGAGAAGACAGGCCTAGGTGGAGTAAGAACCAGAAGAACTACAAGATGAGGAGAAGCTACTGGTGGTGGAGACCTTGTTGATGTTTTCATATGTAGTTTTTCAGATATGTGGAAACAAAAGTGAGGTGGAACAACCAAAAAATAGAGGTTGTTTGTCTTGAGGCAGAGACATAGATGTGCTCCTTTGTACCCTGACTGGCTTTGGTAGAATGCCCAAATGACGTTGAGGCACTTAAAGAGGTTCAGAGGCTCGAATTATCATTCTGGAGATATTAGCTGGTAAAGGTGAAGTTTAGGGAGAAAAAACAACTGACTACAAGAAGCTCTCGACAGAGAGTGAGAGGCATGTCTCGGGGTTGAGTTTAGTGACTGAGTGTAGATCAGCATAGGCCTGGAATGTCTCAACGGTGATCTGTTTGATCTTGATTGTTTCCACAGCTGTATTCTTATTAATGTCAATGATGTGTTACAGGCGACAAAAGTGTCAACGTCGATGGCATTGATCATGTTGGTACAGTTGTCTGTAGTATTGTCGTTGGTCTTGATGATGATGGCTCCTCCATCGGTAACTGTCTCTTTGCCTTCGAGATTAAAGATCCATCCTTCGACTACGCATGCCAGTGCAGAGGCTTGCATTGGTGATCCTGTGCTTGTCATGAGTGTCTGGAGTGGTGATGATGTTTATGACGTCCTTTCTCTCTGCATTTTGTTTGTCTGGAGTCCTTACTAGGAAAAGGCCCTTCTCTCCTTGATGTTGTCTCTTTTTTCCTGTTGGGTCTTCAGATCTTCTAACTGCCCTCTCAGGCGAATACCCTGTTGGTCCATACGCTCTCTCTTTGACATCTCATGACAAAATGTGAAATTGGATACAGAGTAAGTCAATAGTAGACAGACTACACACAGAGAATGAAGGTTTGTGGCAGCCTTCTTCTTAGCACAGGAAATAAACTTCACAAATAGTGAAGGTATTAGAAAATAAAGCAGTCTTTTTCAAATCTAAATGGAAAACAATGGTGAAAGCTAGTTAGAAACGGCACATTTTGTGAGAAAATCTCATTTATTAGGAATTAGACATAACAAACTAAGGAGCAAATCCTTCTTAAAGTGTTCTATGATCCAGTCAGCATGAGCTGGAAAAAAAAAGTAAGGCTGAGATTTTTCCTCTTTTTTCAAAATGTCCACCGCCATTAAAAAAAATTTAAAATATATATATATATATATATAGGCTGCAGTGACGCAGAAATAAAGCTTTAAATTTGGAACATATCGCGCCTGAGTAGTCTGTACCGGATTGTGGATATATATACATATATATATATATATATATATATATATATATATATATATATATATATACTAGCAGCCCGCCCCAGCATTGCCTGGGGGCAATGAGGCTTCAGGGCCAACCGCCCGCCCAGGCCCCCGCCCGCCCCGACATTGTCCGTGCATGCACATGCACGGACACGGACCAGGCCCCCCTCCCGCCCCGACTCCCTCCCGCCCCCTACCTGCCCGACTCACTCCCGCTCCGACATTTTCCTTTCCTAGCTGGCTCATATTCGAAAAAGATGATGACTGCTGCCTCTTCCAGCTGATAGCACTGCGAAGGTCCTTCTTTGAACACCTGCCCTACAGGAGGACCATTGCCAAGACACCCCATGAAGATTTCGCTGACGTAACTCTGCCTTCCTCTATCTCCCCAAAAACAAAAGCAGCTGGCTCCAGCTAAACTTCGGGTGCCGTGCTCTGCCTGGAAGTAGGAAACTCGAATCTATACTTTCCGTCTGAGGTTTCAGCCTGGCTTCCTTCTGAGAAAAGATTTCTATTTAAAGCTCCGTGCTTCTGTCGCCTGGCCTCCTCTCTGTGCTCCCGGCTCTTTCAAGATGTCTTTCTGAAGTGTGATCATGTGCAGACGTGTTAGGAAGGCCATCGACATGTCGTCTATCTGCCTCACTTCACACCCCCCTGGGACGCCTCCCCCTGCATCACACAGTCTCGCACTGAGAGTTTAGGAAAAGCTCGAAAACTTTCCCTTTCCTTACCTGTGCCGCCGCTCCTCACTGCACAGCCGCTCGTCACTGCATCGCCGCTCCTCCTTCATCGTCATACAGCACGTCGCGTCGCGGCCAGCGCTAGGTACTGGCCGGCGCTACTTTCAGGGGACTACTTTGTCTTCAAACTGAATTTTTTTAATTTACTTTTAAAAATTTTTTTATATAGCCTATGTCCATCTACACACCCTGACGTTGTCATAGATGTATCGGGTGTGTAGGTTGGCGCTGTGGTTCCCGAGTTTACCTGGCCAAAAGGTGCAAGTTCTCTCTTTATAATAGTAGTGTAGATATATATATATATATCCAAAACTCCGCGACTGAGCAGCAGGCAATTCTCCCTCGCCGTGTACACAGCAAGCACAGACACGGACCAGCAGGTAGGTGCAGAAAATGTATTTGCAAAATGTCCTCATAACGTTTCGGCTCGTCCAAGCCTTGTTCACATGACAATGTGATATTGGAGATATTGGAAGACTTTCAATTTAAAAGTGACAGTGCCTATTTCAAATTAAACCACGTGTTAGTGCTGGCAATAGACATGGAAAAGTTACTTCGGCCATTTCAGGTGCCTCGCAACAGACTAAACATAGTCGAAAATAATAATATTATGAAAAATTTAAATCATGTTGCGTAAAGCAAAGAAGTTTGAAACCATAATTAAAATTGTTAATCATTATTCATTGACCAATCAATACCTGTGGGTAAACAGTGCAAATTTCCTCGTATCGAGCAAAATAGCATTTGTGCAAAATACGCTGTTATCAACTCACTGGTCTGCATAAATGCAAACTATGATAAAAAGTCGGCATTTATAATGAGCAGGTCGTTTTCCACAGTGCACATAAGTATGTATAGATCAAATGATAGGATAAATCCCGAAATACATCATTTCTTCTTGAGATGCATAATCGAAATTAGTCATGAAAGTAATTTAAATCATGTTGCGGAAAACAGAGAAGTTTAAAACCGTAGTTAAAAACATTGTTATAAATACTCATTGCCTACTCACAACCTGTAAGACAAAAGTGCAAATATGCTCATATCGGGCAAAATAGCATGTGTGCAAAATACGCTGTTGTCAACTTTATGGTCTGCATAAATGCAGGCAATGATTGAAATGTCGGTAGAACCGAGGCACAAGAAAGCAGTGAAACAAACGTGCAAAACACGCAAAGGCGGCCTGCTCAGGGGGTCCCACAAGGACCCCCGAAGCCCAATTTTCTTTTTTTTCCTTCAAAAACCATGGGGTACGAAGTACGGTACTCTGTACTGTACTCATACTCTACTCTGTACCTTCCAGACCACGAGCTGCATGGTCATTGGCTGTCAACAGTCTGTCAACACTCCAAACCAGGAAGTGTTGGCAGCCATCTTGTGCCTCGGTAGAACCGAAAGCAGTGAAACAAACGTGCAAAACATGCAAAGGGGCAGAGTAGAAACACCCTGATCCCCTACGCCTGCTCAGGGGGTCCCACAAGGACCCCCATTTTTTATTTATTTTTATCGCGGAGTACGAAGTACGGTACTCTGTACCTTCCCGAGCGCATACTGGAGGTTCCTGGTGGGCTATTTAGCCCCCAGGGACCCCCAGTATGCAAGGGGAATTAGTTCCCCCTCTGCAAACTCGCCAGAGGGCTGCGTTGCAGAGAGGTGTAAAAAGGGGCGTGGCCTCATTACACCTCTCTGCAATGCAGCCCCCTGGCGCATACTAGAGGTTCCTGGTGGGCTAGTTGGCCCCCAGGAACCTCCAGTATGCAAGGGGAATTAGTCCCTCCTCTGCAAACGCGCCAGGGGGCTGCGTTGCAGAGAGGTGTAATGAGGCCACACCCCTTTTTCCACCTCTCTGCAACGCAGCACATGGCGCATACTGGAGGTTCCTGGTGCTCTAGTTGGCCCCCAGGGACCCCCGTATGCAAGGGGACTTAATCCCCCAACTTAGAACACGCTAAAGGGCGCGTTTGCACAGTGGTGAAGGTAGGGGGCGGGGCTTGAGGTAATGTGAGTGCAAACATGCCCTGTGGCGCGTTTTAAGTTGGGGAATTAATTCCTCTTCAATCCAGAGGGGCAATTAGTCCAACAGGTATCGCCAGTAAGCGCCACGGAGCTGTGTTGCAGAGTGTTGTAAAAAGGGGGTGTGCCCTCTGAACACCTCTCTGCAACACAGCTGCCTGGTACATACAGGAGGTACCTGGTGGGCTAGTTGGCTCACAGGGGACCTCAGGATTGAAGAGGAATTAATTTCCCAATCTAAAACGCTCCACAGGGCGTGTTTGCACACATTTTACCTTAGGCCCCGCCCCCTTCCTTCACTATTGAGCAAAATATTCCTGTAAAATCAGCCGAATTATGAATTACGATTTACTAACCTGTTATCACAAGAAACGTTAGTGCTGCATCTTTCAGCGCACTACTGATCCTGAAAATTAATTCTAACCATACTTACAGTAACTTGAATTTCCTTCAATAGGCTAACATTGGCTGGTTTCACATGGACATTTTTCTAAGTGTGGAGTTTTGGAACTTAAAAAAATTCCTCAAAACTCAGTCGAACTACGAATTACAATGTACTCACCTGTTATCAGGAGATACCTCAGTGCTGCATCTTTCAGCTCACTACTATTCCTGAAAAGTAAATTTAACTGTACTTACCAGTAACTTGAATTTTCTTCCATAAAATATCATTGCCTGCTCTATAAAATATATACACATTAAAAAATATTAAATAAAAAAAATTACAATTTCAATATTTTTAAAAACATTTTTTTCAATTTATATTAAAAATATGCAATGTATAAGTATAAACAAATATAACAATTAATACATTTAAAAATTATCTTTTACAAAACCTTTGAAATTCATCAGTGATGTCATGAGTGATGTCACTGACCAAGTCATGAGTGATGTAATATGTGACGTCATCAGCAGTGCATTGCGGGCGCGCGAGTTATAGTTAGCTGAACTAACTATAACTGGGGAATTTCAATGGTTATGTATGTGTGAAATGTCCAGCTAACTATAACATGTGTGAAACCTATGGTTTTTTCAGTGAATTCGCAAGGTTTTTTAAATGCTAATTCCTTACTATAACATGGCTGAAACCTATGGTTTTTTCAGTGAATATATATATATATATATACATACATATATATACATATATATATATATATATATGTATATATATATATATATATATATATATATATGCAGCAAAAACTCGAACCGACAACTCCAGCAATTCACCATCTAAAAGGACTCCACCAGAGAAGGAAAACGAGAGCCGACCCAAGCTTCAGGTGAATATTTTATTCAATTTTTTTCTTCGCCACCAGTATAACGTTTCTGCCTACCCAGAGGCCTTGGTCACATGACGCTAAGCAAGGAGCAGTTTATTTTTAAAGTGCAAGTGTGCGTCACCATGTTACATGATTGGTGTTGCAAACCAGCTTAACTAGATATGGAAAACATACTGGGTAAATGTTATACAACGCAATAATTTATACAACATTAAATTCCTTAATCCATGATAAGACTTTGACATAATAATACATGTTCTCTTCCAGATTGCATAACGGCATGATATAGCAGAATGCAATGCTAATTGTAAACAAAAGTAAAAAGATGCTCGATAATATTATGTCATTATTAACAGACACTCTCATTTTATCGAAAGTCCATTGAAATTCATTGATTTTTTAAGCTCAAATCCGATAAACGAGGCTTTAAGATGATACAACCCAAGTGGGTAAAATCAATATCCTGTGGGGAATTTGTATCCCCAGAATTTCCAAAGGCAGGTTACCAGTAAAGTGCAAAGTGCAAGTTTGTTTTGAATAAATCCAGACCACGAGGGTTTCCTTGCAGATATAACCCAAGTGGGTAAAATCAATATCACAGAAAACATCCACGAACCTCCCTGAATAAACTACCAATAAAGTGCAAGCATATAGTGTAACATTGGTGAACAAAAAAAGAGAAAGTGCTGAAACTGTGCAAACAAAACATACAAAAAAAACAATTATTTTCTTTTCAAAAACACTATTAAAATTCAAAGTGACATGTTTGCTGAGAACACTGAACTGTACATAGGATCAACAAGAGAGCAGGCACCTTTCCCTTACTCCCCACACCGGGACAGTTATACACATATCAATTGAGATGGAAAGTGGTGGAACCATTGGTCTAAACCAGAGAGAAGTATAATCAAAGTAGCATTGAATGGGATACTACAAACAGGTATAGAAGTCCACACTTGTGTTTTGACCTGAGGGGAACTTACCGTCCAGGTCAATTATGTACCTGGTCTTGAGCGCTCTTAAGATCGCCTCACGGTTCCCTCACCTGCGAAGGGGTGGAACCGCGTCGATTACAAAGTACCTCAACAACTGGCTTTGATTGTCGTGATGATCCTTGAAGTGACGTGCAACTGGATACGTGGCGTCACTGGTGTTGATGGCCCTTATGTGCTGGAGTATCCGCTTGTGAACCTGCAGCTAAGAGCATAGAGCAGGCCACAAGGACACTCCAGCACATAAACCGCAAACTCTTTTTTGCACGTGAGCTTTTTTTGGATCCCCGGGGGACATTAGAAAAAGGTGTACTATATTCTGTTCTACTCACCCCGTGTTTGCAAGCCTTGCACATAGAACATTTTCTGAAACCTTTGCTGGCTTGAAGCCAAGAGGTATTAATTAATACTTCCGGGCTACATTTTACCAACGCATCACTTAATGAGCGTGCCTTTCTACATGAGATTTCAGTTCTAGATGGCATGAGATTGCCAATCACCGGATCATTGCAGACCAAGTTCCAGTTTTTTGTGAGAGCTTGGTACTGCCGATTGTAAGTCAGAACAAGTCTGACCGGTTGTTTGGCACTTTCAGGTTCTGCTGATTGGGATTTCTTATGCAGCAGAACCTCGTTTCATGGAATAGCATTAGCTTTGTGAATTGCTGTATCTATGGCAGTCCCAGTGTAGCCTCTAGCTAAAAACCATGCTTTGCTGTCTTCCTGTGTAGACCTACAGTGTGCCTCAGTGATGCAAATATGTCTGATCCGGAGCATCTCCCCATAGGTGATACTCCGGATCAGATGCGTCGGATGGTGACTCTTGGCGTGCAGCACTGTATTACAGGCAGTAGGCTTTCTGTAAAGCACTGCCTCCAATTTGCTGATGTTGACCAAAACCTCTACATCTAAAAAATTTATTCTTTCCTGACTCATATTGTGGGTGAAAACAAGAATGAACAAATTCACATTAAGTTTATCAATGAACTCAACCGCCTCTATATCGTCGATATAGCGGTACCAATGTACCACATGCTTAACTACCACTTCATGGAATGTGCCAAAGAGGACCTGCCTCTCCCAGTAGCCCATATGCAAACAGGCATAACTGGGAAAAAAGCAGGCCCCCATGGCCACTCCTCTGATCTGCTGAAAATATTGGTTGTTAAACGTTAAAAAAAAATTGTTATGGAGGCAAAAGGATTGGTTAGCATTTTGTTGTGTTCACTCAATTGGATTGGCCTGCTACCCAAATAAAACTTTACAGCTCTCAAACCGTCCATGAGCTGAATACTGGTGTAAAGAGCTGAAACATCCAGTGTGATTAACCAATAATCAGATTCCCACTGCACATTCGCCAACTTTCTTAAAAAATCGCCAGAATCTTGTACATACGATGGTAGCAATATAATGGGTCTGCCGGGGGGATTTACAGCGTTCTTATGAATTTTGGGGATCAGATAGAACACCGGCATCACTGGAAAATCCTTTTTAAGAAATTTAAATTCATCGAGGCTTAACAAACCTGCGCTTTTCCAACTCATCAATAATATGTTGAGCTCACTCTGCACCTTCCTGACGGTGATGATATCACAACGTTTGTAACACAGAGCGTCATTAAGTTGGAGGTAGGTTTCCTCCAAATACAAAGCGCGTGGCCAAAGCACGACATTTCCTCCTTTGTCGGCTTGGCGAACAATGATGGCCTGTAATTTCTTAACCAAGTTGTAATAATGGATGTTGTGAGCCCCAGATCTATGTTTGTTCTTCAATGTTGAAGTATGGAGATTCATGATCCCCGCTGTAATTAATTCATGAAAAATGTCAATGTTGTCATACAACATGAGCGGTGTAAATGTTGATTTGGGTTTAAAGTTGGTTAAACTTGGTGAGTCCAAAACCAATTGTTCCTCCGATGAACCTATGGGTGCAGATTCATTGCGTAATGATGTCAAATCTTGAAAAAGGCCCAAGTCTCTGGCCACCAACCATGATGTCGTTTGGTCTGAGGGGGCTACCTGTATCTTAGGATGGTATTTGTTGCTCAGAAAATATTTCTTTAATTTCAGTTTGCGAGTATATTTGTATATGTCAATTCTAGTCTGGGCGTAATTGAAATTACTTGCTGGGCTGAATGTGAGTCCAAGCGCCAGGACATTAACATCAGATTTCGTAAGAGCTACAGAAGTCAGGTTGATAACAGATGAATCACATACCCTCGCCAGGTCATTGCCTTGCGCCGGTTTTATTTCCTTTGATTCCATTTCTTCTTGGGGTAAAACTTCTTTTTGGGCTTTTCTGGAACGACCTGCCTTCCTTCGTTGTTGCCGCTTTCTGTTAAGTTTTTGGCTGCGGTCTGATTGGGTTTTCTGGGCCGAAGAGTATCCCGTTGGTCTTGCCGCAGGCAATCTACTTCCTACCCTAACGAAAGTTTTATAAACCCCAACCTCGGGTCAGATCTCGCCGCTTCAGTATCAGACCCACTGTCAGGAATTGAACTTATGTCTGATGCAGAAGACAGCAGGCCTGAAGCTGGCAAATTACCCCCACTGGCCAAATATATATATAGGCAGTAGATGCAATCCTTTTGAGAGTCGTCTGCACAGAGCCTTTTCTTCGAACAGGTGGCAGAGGCTCTAAATAAACCTCTTTACTCCTTGTCAGCCATTCTCAGTAGATGGAGAATAAGTAGGTAGTATTCCAAAGCTTTAAATCAGAAGAAGAAACTCTCAAATCCAATCCAGATAGAGTAGAAACTGTAGAATTTGAGCAGAGTTCAAAGGAGACTCCCTAGCACAATATACGGTAGAAAATCTAAGGGGCAAAAGGTTCTCTCAGGAGGGTTCTAGAGGGTGGGGAGCTCTGATTGGTTCAGGAAGAAGTTTGGTGTCTTTAACATAAACAAAGGTTACAAAAGAGCACCCAGACAGAAAAGAGCAGGCTTATTCTGTACTACGGAACGCAAGAGGGAATAGTCCACTACAGGCAAATTATTCTTTGACCAACTTAGGAAAACAAGCAAATACTAAAGACGATGCAGATTACTGGCGCTGGCTAACTGGTACACTGAACAAACAGAAAGACAACTGAACATCCGAAAAACCATCAAAAGATAACAGTCAAGAAACCTTCCATTTACTATCATGGAACATAGCCGGCGCCAGGAAATTGCTGGAAGACGGTCTGCCCCTCCATAATTGGGCATCATGCGACATCATCGCCCTTCAAGAAACATGGGCACTAGAGGGGCTACCACTTGTTGGGTACACGCATTTTAACATTCCAGCAGGAAAAAACTGCAAATATGGTCGACCAAAAGAGGGGCTATCAGTCTACATCTCGACGGACATCAATATCAGATCTGAGCAAATAGCCCTGCATGGGCCAAACATGCAATTAGTAAAACTGTCTCTTCCTGGCAGAGCGACCCCGGTATTACTAGTGAGCTCCTATATACCTTCGAACGTGAAAGAGAAACAAGCCCAGCTGAATCAGCTAGTATCTACAATTAGGGATATTCGAAACAACAACCCCACCTGGGAAGTCATCTTAACAGGTTACTTCAACTCAAATCTAATCCACAGACCAGAGGAGGACGAGAAGCTAGCTGTAGACAACGAATTCTGGAACGTGACACCACAAAACCACCTTAAAACAGAGTGTCACGATCCAGTTGGTCAACAACTGGTAACAACCTTGGAATATCTTGGACTACGGTTGCTTAATGGGAGAACTCCAGGTGACAACCCGCCACAGCACACTCATCTAGGAATCTCGACCACTTCAAGACTCGACTACACAGCAGTCTCACTTCCACTATTGCCCCTTGTTCAGCAATGTTCAATTGAATTTACATCAAAAAGTGACCACTCATACCAGCATACCTATTTCAACCTAAAACTTAACAAACATCGCGACACCAAGACAGTTGCAGATAGTTCCTTCTCCACCAACCTGAAACGATTAACTTGGGCAACGGCCAACATTGAAGATCTTCAGGTAAAAGTACAGAGATTAAAAACGGGGAGTGAGACAACTATAGGTAACCAGATACAAAAATGAGAGAACTTCACGGAAGAGTTAACAACAATTATGTTCACTACTCAAAAAAAAATCACGGCCTTCAACTTACAATATCCCACTTCCAAAAAACCTGATAAAGCTCAAAATAGAAATAAGGAGAAAAGCGAGAGCATTAAAAAAGACAACTAAGGGGGAGGAGTCAAGATGGCGGACGGGACGGACGTGTGAGCGCCCGGCTCCCAAAGCCGTCTGCTCCGCTTTGATATCCTGGCACTAATCCTTGCTTGAACCGCGCTGAGACGATGACATTAACGCGCTGAGGACAGTCGCTTTCATTTGCGACCTCCGCCAGCCGTTTTGGACGAGGACTTCGGAACTAGCCGATCACCGGGGCTGCCCGCGACCCTTGAGCCGATTGCCGCCGCAGGTCACTGGTGCTCTTGGTCGGGCGGACGGGCTGTGGAGGTGCCGGCGTTTGGGACTGACCCGATTGCGAGAGACGGAAGGAGTTCCTCCTGTCCTGCGAGGCGCGACTCCAGTTGGCTGAGGAGTGTGTGCCTGGGAGACGGGATCCCTTTGTTCCTCGCTCTCCACTCCTACGCTGCCTCTATCCTGGGCGGACTCCATCTTGCGGCGTCCTTCTGGTCGCGCATTATTAATACCCCCGGGAGCCAAGAGGGATCTCGTTGTGCAGGACCCTCCGCACTGGTAGCTGCATGCCCTCTGTAGTGCGACGATTGCTTTTCCATAACGGAGTTGCCCCCCTCCCTCCAGTGTGGATCCGTGGGAGAGAAGGCAATGGCGCTTGTCCTCCAGCAAGAACAGAGGGCTGTTCCCTTGTCCCCAGCTTGCGCGGACCTGCCCGCAATTGTCCCGGGCGATGATCCGGATGCGACGCTGTGCAATGAGGATCGGCTGCTGTTACAGAGTGACCTGACCTGTGGCGATATTCTTGATGCCCTCGCAGACCTACGAGCAACATGGCGGCGCATTGCTCAAGAACTGGGAGATAAGATCGATGCAGCTGTGTGTTCCTTAAAGCGGCCGAGGCTGCCTGTTTCTCTACTGCCTGCGTGTGCTTTTCAAATGGATACAGTGTTGCCACAAGTGCGAGCGGAAGATCGCGACGTTCCTGGCTACAATGTTGCGTGCCTCCCTGCCGACGCTGCTAATGCTACAAAGTTTTCCCTCACTCCGGGAACTCTGACTCTGCCTGACCAACTGCTATCAGGGCTTCGCTTATCGCTCTCCCAGCTGTTTGCCCCCTTTGCGGGTGTAGCCTTCGGAGCCCTCTTTCAACATTGCCGGAGTGAGCGACATCTTGCATGGCAGGGGAGGCTCGTCATCCAGGGCGCTGAATTAGTTGGAGGCCGGGGACGCTCATCTTCCTCTCTTCTGCTCCTTCCATGTAGAGAGCGGCCATTTTGCTCCTTTGTTCTGCCGGACATGTATCCGCTGAGATGGTCATGCCTGGGGATGTTTCGTCGATCGGGCCAGGGTTAAAGGGGCTCCTCATCTCGGCTTGTTTGATCGGCTGGCGGAGACCCGGACTATTTATCGTTTGCTATGCTGACTGTTTTAAAATTGCAGCCTCTTTCCCATTTGATTTCGTGTCTATCCTGTACTGTTGTGTTCCTTGATGGTGGGAGGGCGGTTCTGTATGGGTCCAGGGTTCTAAAGGAGAATGCTTTACTATTAATGACTGGCCTTGTCATGTGCCCGCTACCATGTCGTGTTTGGGGTGATTAATGACGCTATGATTTCCCGTGTGGGCTGAACAGGGATTGGAACTGCTTCTGTAAATGTTGTGCGCATGCATCGTGAAATGGTTTCTTCCATCTCTCCTATTGTTGCAATTTAGTACAGCGCTGTTGCTTTCGGAGTAGGAGGTTTTCAGTGTGGGACGCAGTGGATGGCTGGGGTCCCGGGAGTTCTGATGTTAAGTGGGCTCCTCCCCCCACTTTTTCCTTTTGGGAGTGGCAGATTAGCTTGTCCTTTTCTCCCTCCCTGTATTCAAGAGTGACATTTTTTTCTTTTTTCTTCTTCTTTTCGTCTTCTTTTTTCCTTCTTCTGCACTTCTTGCTGTTCTTTCTCCTTTCTTCCGACTTTTCTTCTTCCTAAATTTCGGGTTTATAGGGCGACAGACACGCTGCTAGGGGGGGGGTAGGCCATAGCCTCTGCATGTGTGTAGGGTGGGGGGTTATATTTCATTTTTGTTAGTTTCTATGGGACCTGTTTTGTTCTCCTCTATGATTTTAACTTTCTTGCCCATGTTTGGGAGTGCTGGGTGTAGGGTGGCAGTGGTAATGTGACTGGGTCATAGGTGCTGCTCCGTAGCATAACTATTGTGCAACCATCCTGCCTGGCGGGGACTTGATTATCGATCTACGACTTGCTTGATACAGTTGCTAACGCCATGTCCCACCTGCATGGACCTTGTTCTTAACTTTCTTTTATCAGTACGGAACACTACGGCCTGACTTCAATAGTTGCATAAAAAAAAACTTTAAAATTTAACCTACATTCATCCTGTGACACGGTGCTGCGATATCCTTCAGTCTTTCTTCCTTTAAATGTTTGCGATTCTGCTACAGTACTGTGTCGCCATAACGCACGCTGGTGTGCTAACTGATTGTTTGTGGCCGGCCGGAAGGTTGTAGGCCTGTATTTGTTATTCCTCCTTATGCACAATAAAGGTTTTCAAAAATTTAAAAAAAAAAAGACAACTAAGTCATCAAAAGACTGGTCCCAAAAAATGAATCTTAAGAAAGAGTATAAAAAGAAAATGTGGGAATATAAAAGATCCCCGAAGGATGATTTCTGGGCAAAATTACTCTGCACGGCAAAGAACACCAACTCAAGTGCATTCTGGAGGATCATCAATGGCTTAAACCATCCTTCAAACCCAATAACATCAAACGTCCAAGAAGCGGACTTGGCTACGCTATTAACACAGAGATTCTCAGATGTAATACAAGATCTGCCCAACACACGAGCAAAACAACAAAACAATAATAAAAAGGTGACACAAAGAACAGCGAGCTCCATAGCTAGTGGCGAACATAAAACCCCCTGTACAAATGCAGCATTCCCGAAGGAAGAATGCAGTGCAACTCAATCCTCAGCTGGGGATCAATGGACATCAATGCCCCATTGAGAAGATGCATAACCTTTGGAGAACAACGAGACAGCAGACACGTCCAGACACCCAGACTTCTGCGAGGACGACATAAGAAAAAGAATAAGGAAGAGCCGCGGCAGTGGAGCTCCAGGCCCGAACGCCATTCCCCCAGTAGTTTTCAAAGCTGACCCGGATTTTTGGAGTGGAAATTTAAAAAAACTATTTGATGAGGTAGACATTGAAAATCAAATTTCATCAAGCTGGCAAGGCTCAATAATCTCACCTATCTTCAAAGGAGGCGACCGAACATCTCCAGCAAATTATAGACTGATCGCTCTCCTGGATGTGGACGCGAAGTACTATGCATCCTTATTCCTTGAAGATCTGATAAGCTGGTCTGATGCCATAAAGAGAATCCCGCTGAATCAAACAGGCTTCAGGAAGGGGAGCGGGACAATGACAAACGTCATGTCACTCTCAGTGCTAGCCGATAAATACCTACGAAGGAAACAGCACCTTCATCTCTGTCTCATTGACCTAAAGGCGGCCTTCGATAGCGTAGATCGCAATATCCTATGGAGGAAACTGTGCAGCTGGAATATTCCGGAAAAAACACTCAGAGGAATTTTACTCCTGTATTCCAACACATGGATGGAAGTAAAACTGGGGAACGGAACACGGCTCTCAAGAAAAATCAATACCAGCAAAGGCCTCAAGCAAGGTTGTGTTCTGGCCCCGCATCTCTTCAATATTTTTATGGCAGACCTAGCCTCAAGCCTAAACAAGATCTCATCCCACCCACCCAAACTAGGCTCCTTACCTCTAACTCATTTATCCTACGTGGACGACGTCGTATTGATGAGCTTAACTAAGATTGGCCTTCAAAGGTCACTCGAGGGGCTGGCTGAATTCATAACCATTAACAGCCTGGAGATAAACACAACAAAAAGTAAAACAATGCTCATCACCAGACGACGGACAGTCAATCAACAGGTGCAACTGGACGGAAAAAAGATAGAAGCTGTGCCTAACTACAAGTACTTGGGCTTTTACTTCGACAACCGACACAATCACCAGCAGCAAAAAACGTACATTGCCCAGAGAGCAAACGCGCTTTCGTTTGCCTTTAGGTCTCTAGCCAAAAAGCTCATGGGGCCATCATACAAACCTCTACTGGTAACAATAAAAGCTAAGATGCTCCCGACGCTGTCATACGGCAGCGTAGCCCTCCATGGGAAAGATGCGGATCTGCTGAATAAAGTACAGACGGCTACCTACAAATCCACCTTCCAAATTCACCGGGGAGCTTCACCAGCTCAGACGAGATTAGAATTTGGAGTACTAAACGAAACACTGGGAAGGAAGTATGCAACTATCAAGCATTGGTATAGCTTGAAACAGAATAAAGCAGCTTCAGAATTGCACAAAGCACTGTGGGACGAAAAAAAAACTGATGCAAAGTCGCCATACAACCAATTTCTCGAGAAGGCCCTAACAGACACCGGCACAAGAAACCTCTGGGAAACCAATCTGCCTTACCCGGCCTTCAAGCAAGCCATAAATAAGTCAGCAAAATTCCATTCACTTTTAATTGATAAAGCCACCTTCAGCACAAGAAAACATACCTGTATGGTTATATCCAAATACAAAACACTCACTGCAGCCCCATATCTAACAATTACATTCCCTTCCCCTAGAAAACAACAGCTAATGGCGCTACGACTGGGAAAATGTCCTTCCACCATGGACCAGCCAATCTGGGTTCATGACGGACCCAAAATTTGTAGATTATGTGGGAACAGCAAGGAGGACTTCATTCACCTTGTTTGTATCTGCCCAAATTTAGCCCAAGCTCGAGCCATCTTCCTAAAAAAGGCCATGAATGATCGAGGCATAAGAACGTGCAGATCGGCGATTATGGCAACCCTAAATCCAACAGACACCCGTTTGAACTGCCTATTAATAAAGTTCCTTTTGGCTCATGTTCAAGCGTTGAAATGTAACCTGGTACTATGCCTAGAATAGGGTAATAGAATGGTGGACTCTGGGGCAGAGGGCTCTCTCGAACTCAACAAAGAATAGTACCAGAACCTTGGGTGTCATATTTTACATGGATCAACAAAAGTCTCTTGACGGATTTTTTAATTTGTATATTATGTACACCAAAACGTCTATATTTTAAAAATAAGAAAATATTTGCACTAGACACAGAATGTTTTAGGATTAAGGGAAAGAGAATGTAGCCAAACATTAAGAGTTTCATCTATAGTACTTGATTTTACAAAATGTATTGTTATGGTTTTAATTAACTGAAATAATAAACTTTCTTAGTAGGGTTGAAAAAGGGAAATAGGCCTAGGCCTCTTTTTAATTTGCTATACAACTAAGCATTGCTTTTTTATGTACCGGAGACTCCCGTCTCGACGGCGGGGAATGATTCAGGCATGTGAATCTATGAAAGCTCCAATACTGGAGTAATCTCAATTGAAATTATAAACACTGAATAATCCAGCCCATATGTGGCAATTCCAAACCACTTTTTCATGTTTAGTGATCATGTTCTGCTATTAAACGCTTCTGGCATCACTCTTATATTAGTATAGGATATTCATAGCATCAAAAAGCTTTTTGCAGTGGTAGCGGTGGAATACCTAAGAATATCTTAAGGTCTCATTACAACATTCCCTTAATTTGGTGTGAGAAATACAGACACCACCAGGTATGCTTTACCTCATAGGGGCACATGCATCAAAGGTTTTTGCGATCGCAAATGGTGCGATTCACAAAAATCAGCCGTTTGCGATCGCAAATTGGCCTTTGGAGATGCATGAAAGTGTTTCCTATGTGCAATTTAATAATTTGCAATTATTTGCTAATTTCTAAATTGCGATTGCATTTAAGGAATCGCAATTTACGATTCCTTAAAGGCAATGCTAGAAGCACTTTCAAATAGCGATATCGCTATTTGGGATCGCAAATTACAGACAAATCAAACTTGTCTATAAAAACTTTGAAAAATGCACTAAAAAATTTTTTGTTAACTTTTAGGTTACACACACACTGCCCTTGGGGCATGTGTGTGCGCAACATGGGTTCACATCACAATTTCAGGGGTGCAACAGGGTGTCATATTGACACCCTTGAAATTGTATGAGCAATCTGCGGGTACCTACTGGTACTCGCAAATTGCGCATGCAATCTCCCATTCCTTAATAATCGCAATTAAGGAATCGCAAAAGCCTACCTTGATGCATGTGCCAGATAATTCCTAATGCTGCACCTTTAAATGGGAGCTAATGCAGTAATATTGCATATTTTTCTCCGTTCCAAGATATTAAACTCAGAATGTGTGCTTTATTTCTCTGTACAATAAAACTAGCGAGGTGTATTGATTTTTGCAAAGCTCACAATCCTGCTCTAGGGCAATTTCCAATTTGCCACTGAATCAAGATTAAGATAAATTAAGATCTTTTAGTGCACTGGACTGGAAAATGCTGATCTCTATAAACCAGACGGGACGTTATGAATGCTTTTCTATATCCCACAGTGAAAACATCGCCGAGAGAAAACTGACTGGGAGCACGGGCACCTTGATATCAACTAAATATTTGAAGGAAAGCCACAAAGATAGGAAAGACATAATCTGCCTTTTGTGACAAACATAAAAGAAAAGATAATTCTTTTCTCAACGTATACCATTGCATGCTCGCATACGCCCGCCGATAAAGCAGAATCGTATGTAGCGAGAAGGAGATCAATTATTTGCTAGCAGCACAATCTTCATGTGCAGATCAAGTCATAATAATAATGGGCACCTTCACCGTAAGAAGATGTGGCACTACGGCCAGAGCTGCCCACTTGAAACTGAGGGACCAGCTTTGAGTTTTGATGTCGGAATAACATTCTGTGATATTGGGCAAATAACTTAATCTCCCCAACCTAAACAAGCACTGAAAAAGCCAATCGGTCTCGTCTTTGGGAAGAACTATTGGCTTTGTCAATTTCTTTTAGCCACATTCTACAGTAGCGTCACTACCATGCAGCTGGCTGAAAGTAAAAAACACAAACAAACAAACACAAAACTATGATGCAGTCAACGTGACCACAAAGGATAGTGATCCGTTTCCTTAGTATGGGATTATTCTTTGCCTTCACAAAAAAAACGGAATTATCTTACGTTTGAGATGAAGTTCACAGTTTGACCCCGCATGAATACATGAATGAATTCTGAAAAGCCAGACAGGAACCATGTGAGAAAGCCTTCCACCAGACAGCCTCTGACATATCTGTGTTAGGAAGAAGGAGTTCTTTAATGCCCAAAAAATGAGGTGGAGGGAAAAAGGAGATGTATGGCAAACGTGCCATGTATAGGTGAAATATGCCAAAGAAGAGGTGAGAAAAGCTGGTCCATGAAAATACATTACAGAAGAAACAAGCATTGGCAAAGCCAATAGGGCTTACCTTTGGGACTATTTGCTTTGCCAATGGATGATAATGTAATTGCTAGCACCGTCTTTTCCCCATCACCTTTGTATGCACTGTAGCCGCATTGACTCATGAGGCACATGCCCCTTGGTTTTACAAATAAAGATCTTTTGGTACACTGGAAAATTTGGTCTCTAGAAAAGAAAGCATTGTGAAAGTTTTTTTTATCACGCTGTAAAACCTTAAAAACCACTAAAGTTCGTGGAAAGCAACAAAGATCGAACAGGCATCCTCTGGATTTTGTGACAAAAGAGAAAAGATAAGACAATGCTTTTCTCAATGTTTAAGCTTGCCTGTTTGTATACGCTCGCAGAAAAAGCAAGATCGCATCATAGTGAGAAAGAGATTGATTACTTGCCAGCAGTACAATCTTCGTATGCTGATCAGGTCACAATAATATTGGACAATTTCAACGGGAGAGGATGTGGTGTTACAGCAAGAGCTGACAATTTTCAACTGGGGAACAAGGTTCGAGTCTTCGCGTCGGCTCAACATCCGTGATTTTGTGAAAATGACTTGGGATCCCCTGTCTAAACAAGCACTGGCAAAGCCAATAGGTCTTAACTATGGGAGATCTATTGGCTTTGTCAATTTATGTTAGCCTTGTTGTACAGCAGTACGGATGCTGAGCAGCATTGCTTTAAGTTAGAAAAAAAGCGTATGAAGCAGCCTGTGCTGTCTGTTGTAATTTGGCAGCAATTAGGTTAAGCATTAGCAGAAGACATCCTGCATTTAGAGATTATCTTATCCGTTTTGCGGAATCCATTTTGTATTTCTGGCAGCCATGTGCTCGCCATGTGCTCTGTCCTACCTCCCTGTTTACTGCTCTTAAAATCTGCCTAGAGACGAGATATATTTAGCCTCTTATGCTTCGCACATGCTCGAGCTTACAGCTGTCCTCAACTTGTAACTGTCAGGATGTGTCCACCAGAATTAGCTAACTGTTAGCTCCTCCCACTTGTTGCTTGTACAATTTCTGTAGGACCTTATATGTACTTACAACCAGCATTCTGTACTTGTACCGCCTTCTTTTGAGCCCCTGTGTGTGTATAAAAGGACCATGCTCCTTCCATTCAGTGTGCTACTTCATGCATTACCAAAGGGTGCTGTGTGAATGTAGTTCCACCTCATGACGTTTAATAAACTCTGTCTTTTCTATTCCAGTTTATGTGCCAACTTCTTCCTATTGGTCTGGTGACTCTGTGCAGAGAAGGGCGAATCCCTTGCACTGTAGGCCTTGCTGAGGCTCACCACCACAAATTGGCGCCCATCGTTGGGCTCATTGACGACTCGGATGCCCGAAGGACTGGTCGAGACGAAGGATTGAAATCTCGCTTTGGACGCGATCGCTGCCTGAGGAGACCTGAGTATTGGCACCCATGGAGTTTTTCCTTTCTTTCAGATCTGACCATCCAGGTGGCGCCGGTCCTCGACTGAGATCTCTTCTTTTGATTCGCCGTGCAGTGACCATTTGGTCGATTTGAGAACTTGGCAGTTGGAATCTGGACACCATTTGATTGGTAAGAGCCGTTCTGCAGCACTTGCTGTTGGTTTTTTGATGCCTTAGACTGGTAAGGTAGTTTAGTAACACTTACTGCGGCTTTTGTTTGTAAGATTGGCCAATATTAGTATTTGTTTGATAATTATATATGCATTGCAATTCATATTGGCAGGTAATGAGGAGATTTTTCTCTATTTTAATTTGTTTGAACGGCGCAACGTACGAAGAGTACCTTATGCACTACTTTGATTATATTCTGCACTATTTTTGGCATGCCTGTTTCCAGCACACTTCGTAGGATGTGTTGCTTTGTAGTGGTACCAGTTTGAAACTCGACGAAGCACAACCGCCCCCCGGAGGGGAGCCTAATAGGGACATGTATATTAAGTATGGTATTTCTTCCATAATGTACAGCACATTATGGAACAAATACACTCGTAAAGATCCTGAGTTGCGTTGGCCTATGCATGGGTCATTTGATTTGAGTAAGATTCAGTATGTGCAGCAACGGATGTTTAAGCGAAAGGCTAGGCAAGATATGTTTGACTGTGTACGAATGTGGGAGAAAGAAGTGCGTGAGCAAGCCTTGATTGAAAAAGAACAACGCAAGAGTATTCATGTGAAAGCATTGGAAATGAAAAATAGGGAATTTAAAGAAATTAAAGAGAGGGAAGATAGGGAGCGTAATTTACAGGTTAATGGCCAATACGCTGTTCGTAGACCTCTTTATCCGATTCCTAATAAACCCCAAGATGATTCTCTCTTATTAGACCATTGTCCACCTCCGTATAGTCTTCCTTCTGCTCCTTATGAGTCAGATGAGGACTCTCCTACAGACCAGGACAAAGCTAGAGAAACTTGCTCGATGTTATCTGCTGAACGTGCGTCTCAGATTAGATCTGCTGCGCGTAAAGTCGTTCGTAGTACTGCCACTGCTTCTGAACTTTTAGATAGTATAGGGAGCAAATATATTTTACCGATACATTTGCCGCAGAGGTTATTGAACGGTTTAGAAAATATTCGGTAGAAATATAGCCCGATGATGTAGCAGCTGATTGTAAAAAACTAAGTGAAGGTCTTTTTGTATTCTCCCAGGTGGCTGACACGATCAGACGCTTGGTTAAACTGCGTGTTGAAGCAGCCCGTTTGCGAGAGGAGAAAAAGGAAGCAGACGCAGCTGCAAAAACATCCCGAATCAGCATGGCACGAACTTCTACTCCTGAAACAGATAAGAATGTTGTAATTAATGTGAAATCCATGTGGGAAGCCGCGCCTTTATATGTTCCTCCTAAAGGAACGAGTACATATGAAGATAAGACTTCTGTAGATGCTAAAGGATATTTTATTTATAATTGGGTTTATACTCCTTGAAATAGAGCAGAAGGTATGGCCTTTAAAAATGCATTGCCTGATCCGCGAAAGAATCCAGCAGCCTTTTATGAGGAAGTTAAGGGTCCCAATAGCTCTTGTACTATGACTTTGCCTGATATTGATTTGTTTTTGGACTACTATATTACCGCCTGATATGCGGAGAACGGTGTGTATAGTTGATGATCGTGCGACATTTGGAGCATTGTGGAAAGATTTAGAGCAGTTAGATGAAGATAGAGAACCTGCACAGAAATCGTGTCAGTTAATTTGAAATCTTCCAGCAGCTATATTAGTTAAGTTAAAAACGATTATTCCCCCTAAAAAGCTAGATTGGACAGTGTTAGCGTCTTGCAAGCAAAAGGTTGATGAATCAGTTTCTGACTTCTTCACACGCTTTGAAGTAGCATTCCACGATTTTAGTGGCCAGTCATTGACAGATGACACAGGTAGACATCTGTTTGTTGATAAATATGTCGCAAACCTTTTTCCAGGAATAGCTAGTTGCCTGAAGGCCAGTGAGAGTTCATAAACTACCTCTACTCCGGTTTCTCTCTTAACTATGGCTCAGTATTATGAGCGAAAAGAATTAGAAGCTAAAAGTAATGAGGATAAAAAGTCTAAAGAGTTGAAAACAAAGGTTATGTTAGCTCAAGCTTATGGCCAACCTTCTAGAGGTAATGATAGAGGCGGAGTGGATCTTATGGTTCGTCTTTTCCTTCTTATACTCGTTCGAATTTGTCTGTTGATCAGTGTGCGTACTGCAAGAAATGTGGACATTGGCTTTCTGATTGTCCAGTACTGCGTGCTCAGCTGTGTCCATGTGGTCGGGGACAAATGAGAAATCACTCAGGATATTCAGGGCCTAGAGGAAGCACGAATGATCGCGCTAGGTTTGATGCAAATACACGTGGGCAGGATGGGTTAACACTTTTGATAGACAGAATCAATATCAAATGTCGGACTATGTGACTCTGATTTGCAAGATTCTGCTTATGCATAGGATTGCCTAGGATCGGGTAAGGAACCACTTGAAGTTCCAGTAGATCAGAGGGGTCCCTATGTTACAGCACATGTTTTGGATTCTACTGATCAGTTTCTGGTTGATACAGGAGTTACTCGTAGCAGCTTGTCTAAACACTTGGTTCCAAGGGCTCCCCTGTCTAGCTTAACTATTACATCAATAGGTTTCGATGGAACACCTTCCCTTAGCCCACTGTTGCAACCACTTGCATTCCATGTCGATAAGTTTATTGCTCCATGTCCGTTTTTGCTCTCTCCAAACACACCAGATAATATTGTGGGTCTTGATATGCTCAAATATTTCAGGGCTACGATACGATGTTCTCCGGAAGGAGTACAGGGTATTTTGAATGACTACCCTGTGATTGAGAGATCCTATATTATTAAAGAGGACATTGCATTAGCTTCACTCCCTAGTACTTTGTGGGCTACTTCAGACTTGTTATTCCTCCAGTGAATATTAGTGTCAAGGAGGGTGCTTCATTGCCAAGACTGCCTCAGTATAAGATTTCTCGAGAAGGAGAAGAAGCACTCACACGTATTGTACATGATTTGATCAAAGTAGGGGTTGTGGAAGAAGTTCCTTACAATGTTTGCAATAGTCTGATTCTTCCCATTTTGAAAAAAGATTTTGACACCAGGATTTATAGATTCATCATTGATTTAAGAGCAGTCAACAAGATTGTAGTACCGCAGTACCCTGTGGCTTCTGACATAACGTCACTACTTACTTTGGTTCCTCCGACAGCAACTACATTCTCTGTGATAGACTTGAAGAACGCTTTCTTTTCGATCCCTATTCATCCTGAAAGCCGATATTTGTTCGGTTTCACTTTGAATAATCGATCATATAGATTTTGTAGAGTTCCTCAAGGCTATACTGAGAGTGCTAGTATTTATAGTCAAGCATAGAAGAGACAGCTTGAAACTTTTACTTTGCCTAAAGGGGTGGCTCTCATAAAATATGTCGATGACATCTTGTTGGCAGCGATCCGCCTGAACTATGTGAAGAGTGTACTTTGTCTTTGCTTTCTTTTCTTGCTACACACCATCATAAAGTATCACGAAAGAAATTGCAATATTGTTAACCGAAGGTAACCTACTTAGGTCACCTTCTGTCTAAGGAGGGCCGTGCATTGACACCAGATCGCATTCAAGCAATTTTAGACACCCCAGTACCTTCCACACAGAAAGATGTCCGTGCATTCATTGGTTTGACTTCGTTTTGTAAGCAATGGATATTGGGCTTTTCACACATTGTTAAATCCCTGCTAGCGCTTTTGACTAAAAACACTCCGATCCCCCTTCCATGGACAGATGAACACCAAAATGCTTTTCGCCACTTAAGACAAGCTCTTTGCTCCGCACCAGTGTTAGGCACACCAGATTATACGAAGTTTTTAAACTCTATGTACATGAGAAAGATGGATGTGCATTGTCAGTTTTAGTACAGACACACGGGGACAAGCAGCGTCCTTGCGCATACCTTTCTGCAGTTCTTGATCCTGTTGCTCGTGCATTGCCTGTGTGGGTATAAAAGGACCATGCTCCTTCCATTCAGTGTGCTACTTCATGCATTACCGAAGGGTGCTGTGTGAATGTAGTTCCACCTCATGAGGTTTAATAAACTCTGTCTTTTCTATTCCAGTTTCTGTGCCAACTTCTTCCTTTTGGTCTGATGACTCTGTGCAGAGAAGGGCGAATCCCTTGCACTGGTAGGCCTTGCTGAGGCTCACCACCACACTGACCACAAGGGGCAGTGATCCATTTTTAGATCAAGCATTCAATACCTCTTGTATATACTTTATTAGATCTAGTTATTCAAAACCTCTTTAGTATATACTTCTCTTGAGCTTACAGTCATTTCCCCTGCTTAGTATTTTCATATTTCAGTGTCCTTTACAAATCCTTGCTGGCTAGTGGTCAATTCTTCCTCTTTGTCCCTCCTTTTCGTCAGTTGTTTACTCCCACAGAGCGGCGCCTCAGTACTTGTACCCATCAACTTGTTCCACTGTAGCATCTGTAAGGGACAACATTTCCCTTTCTTTAAGAGCATTTGACAAGAGCCAAGATGCTTTCAGTCGTCTCTCTAGATCCGTTTCTGTAAACAGGGCTGTAAATCATGTTCTCCTCTTGTTATATTAGCTGTGCATTCAAAGGCTGAGATCAAATGTTAAATGCTGTTTTCAGAGGGCGCCTGTTTTTACTGCCGCCCACCAACCGACCACGACTATTTATACTGATTTCCAGTTAAGCCTGCCGAGGCGCAGAGCAAATCGCTACCGTTATGATTTTTAATGACTATTGCCCCAATTTAAGATGGCAGTGGCATGCACGGTGACATCATTAATGTCATGACAAAGACCTTTTCTTTTTAGTAGTGCATACTTTGAATACAGCCGTCTTTTAAAAAGTCTTTGTTATTTTGCTGCAGATCGGACCACGTGGGGCAATGAATTCTAACTGGTATTCTGAAAGTGCCTTATGTAAAATGTTGGCACAGTAAGTATCCTGTTTCTGTCTTCCTGAGGCTCTCAAGCCCTTCCATCCTGTATTTACTTTAAGGCACATTACCGCGGCTGTCATTATGACAACAAATTCAGCCCAGAGTGCTGTCTGACGGCTCGTTTACACCCTTGCAGCGCCCTCTGTTTACCGTCAGGGATTTGTGGCTCCTCGGCTGCTTGTTTTTCTGTCCCCTCTTTGAACTGTGAACCGAGCTCATTGTACCATGTGCTTGCGCAGGGCTGAGCTGGCGATCTGGTACAGTGATATGCCACATTTCTTGCAATGGTGGGTGCCAGGAATAAAGCCCGTTTTGGAGTTGTGTGCAATAAAAACTCCATTTTCTTAAAGATGTGTCAAATCCTTAATAGGGTCCGCCGGTGGAGTTTCCTATACTGCAGGCACTATTTAGTGGAGCTAATTCAACCTGCGAAATGTGCACCAAATGTATCACTTCCTCCATAAGTCTGTAGATTTGTCATTACCAGAAATACATGAACCGAAGGTGGGTCCAAGGACAGGCTAGGCTAGAGCAGCTCTTACTAGGAAAGTGTCCCTGCCTTTCCACTGTGATCCGCTTATCCTGTCAGCCTCTAATTATTTATCACCACTCACACAGCTGATTTTAACCGACTATTCTCCTTGGGAGTCTTCTGCATGTTTATCTCTTTTTCAGTTGTTAGAGGCGCAAAATGGGGAGGGAGTTCGTCAGAGTTATTAAGAACATGAAAGAAAACTTTCCAGCTAACTTCAGGCAGCACATCTGCTCTTCCTAGAAAGAACGGTCAGTGCTCTGTGTAAAATATAAGTGTTCAGATCAAACGTTTTTTCTAGGAGTCTGCCGCTTGGGCTGCCTATTACCAAGTTTACCATGGCTTGATTCTACCTCCCACCCCTTTCTTGTAACACCTTAAACTTCTCGTCTCTTTCTCTCACCCTTCCCAGTTCTTTCTCGTTCCTGCTTCCTCTCTTTGCTACTGTTTCCCTGTATTTCTCAAGCTTCTTTCTCCCTTTTTAGGTCTCGTCTGAGCCAGCTAGCATACGCTGCTCTGCGAGGCTTCTAGTAAGAACATCCAACTTGGACCACACTCTCGTGCGTGTGCTTTTTTTTTTCGCCCACCCTATTTGCCTTTGGTTGTGTCGTTCTAAGAAAGACGCTAAAAACACAGTTGATGGACAGAATGCAGAACAATGTCTTACATTCACCCGAGTACAAAGATCTGGGCCTAAATCCATCGTTTTTTTGCACTCCACACCACCCTAGGTCAGACAATGGCTATATGCAAATCAGCCTTGACCCTGTGCCTCATGGGAACAGTCCAGCCCGAACTACCAAGCCATGTCTTTCCTAGACCGGAATCAAGCATCCAAGGACCGGTTTCTGGCTATCAGCCTTCTTCAGCCTGGATAGCTTGACTCCAGTGATGTGGAGAGCCTGGGACTCACGTCTGAGCATACCCAGCCCACTCGGGGTGAAAATTGCAAAAAACACAGTTGATGGACAGAATGCAGAACAATGTCTTACATTCACCCGAGTACAAAGATCTGGGCCTAAATCCATCGTTTTTTTGCACTCCACACCACCCTAGGTCAGACAATGGCTATATGCAAATCAGCCTTGACCCTGTGCCTCATGGGAACAGTCCAGCCCGAACTACCAAGCCATGTCTTTCCTAGACCGGAATCAAGCATCCAAGGACCGGTTTCTGGCTATCAGCCTTCTTCAGCCTGGATAGCTTGACTCCAGTGATGTGGAGAGCCTGGGACTCACGTCTGAGCATACCCAGCCCACTCGGGGTGAAAATTGCAAAAAACACAGTTGATGGACAGAATGCAGAACAATGTCTTACATTCACCCCAGTACAAAGATCTGGGCCTAAATCCATCGTTTTTTTGCACTCCACACCACCCTAGGTCAGACACTGGCTATATGCAAATCAGCCTTGACCCTGTGCCTCATGGGAACAGTCCAGCCCGAACTACCAAGCCATGTCTTTCCTAGACCGGAATCAAGCATCCAAGGACCGGTTTCTGGATTTAGGCCCAGATCTTTGTAAGACATGGTTCTGCATTCTGTCCATCAATTGTGTTTTTTGCAATTTTCACCCCGAGTGGGCTGGGTATGCTCAGACGTGAGTCCCAGGCTCTCCACATCACTGGAGTCAAGCTATCCAGGCTGAAGAAGGCTGATAGCCAGAAACCGGTCCTTGGATGCTTGATTCCGGTCTAGGAAAGACATGGCTTGGTAGTTCGGGCTGGACTGTTCCCATGAGGCACAAGGTCAAGGCTGATTTGCATATAGACAGTTTCTGACCTAGGGTGGTGTGGAGTCCAAAAAAATGATGGATTTAGGCCCAGATCTTTGTACTGGGGTGAATGTAAGACATTGTTCTGCATTCTGTCCACCAACTGTGTTTTTTGCAAGTTCTAAGAAAGACAGCACGCAATTACCCAAAGGCAGGTGCATGTCCTGCCTTCTCTCTCCCCTGGCCTAAGGAGCTCGGGAGCGAGGAGCAGCGCGGCCGCGTGCCAGCTGCATACCTCGCATTCCTTTTGCAGTCGAGTGGCCGCACTTGTTATGATTTGGCACATGTAGCAAACACGTTGAGTCGCCTGTGTTATATGAATAAGTGAAAACTATTGGAAACAATGTGCGTACGGTGCCCTTTTTTGTCAACATAGTAGCCCATTTTTGTCAACATGGTAGCCAGGAAAGAGGTTTGCAGAGATTTCTCCTGTTGATGCATGTTTCGGCACTCCGATGCGGCGCTATACAAGTGGTATTCCGTATGACTTTTGAATTGTGTGTGTCCTGTATGATGCCTTAAACGCGCAGTGTGTGTGAGAAGAGCGGCAGTGCCCACCTCGGCTGCGTTTGCCTGGAGACAGCTGTGGCTATGGCTTGCACGCGCTGTGCACTGAAGCTCGCGCTTGGCGTTTGTGGGAGTCAGGCAGCAAGCGCTGCATATCTTCATGGCAACAGTGTGAATAAAGGAGGGATCGCTGACTCACTCCGTGTTTAGAAACTGGGTTTGCAGATAAGAGTGATGTTTTATGGTTTTCCACATAAGCAGCACGCACCAGTCTAGAACGCTTCTGTGTGCCTTCGGTTTTCTAAGACATGCCTGAAACCCCCCTCGTTACTGGCTCCTGGCAGCTGGTCTTGCGGAGAGCAGCTCAGCTTGAAAGATTGCTGCACACCGCGAAGTAGCTGCTGTCAAGCACCAGCAAATTCTATGATTAACCTTCTAGACTCATCATTAATCTGTTTGCTTTGGAAATGCTTTGGCTTGGACTGCGCGCTGCCGTTTGGTTGCTGACACTGACTTTTAGCGCAAAGAGGCAGGTTGTTAATGAGCGTACAGTGAACTAGACCAGGTGCCAGGCTCGCCACATATGCTGTGCTGCTAAAGTGAATTTATGTGTGTGAAAATGACATTTGAAAGCTTAGATTCCTAGATTCATTGAAACGGTTTGAGATTACTAGTGCCAGGATTTACATATATTATGTTCAGTGGTAAAAGTGTTAAGTTGTACGTTATGGAAATGTTCATAGAAAACTTCTCAAATACCGGCAACTATGTGGCATAACTTGCAAATTTTTTGTAAATACCCCATCAATATTCACAGGCTGAATACATATGCCTGACTACTTCTGCTAAAGACTAGGGTAAATGTGTTTCCAGGGTTGGAGCGGAAAGGATAACCACATATATTATGGGCATGTATGAGAAGTGTTTCTACGCAGAGTAAAATATTTTTCCAGAGGAGAAAAAAAGAACGATATCTGTGGTAAAAAAAATTACATTTCTGCTTAATGTACTCATGGTGGAAATTCTGCCTGTGTTTAGAACATTTCTAGTAACTATGGAAAGTACTAGTAGAATGAGCTTTGTGGTGCTCCCCTGGAATTCTTTGTGAATTCCAAAACAGCCAGAAATGTACCCTAAGCATAGGAGTAAACCTAATTAAATAAATGTGTAATCATTAAACCCCAGGCTTTGTTGAACAGGCCAACGGATGAAGATGGCTAATCCATTTATGAATTGATGCAAGCATTATATGTGTGTATACGTGAGAAAGTTTCAGTAAACGATTCAACCTGAGAGGTGGAAATAGTTTTCATGCAAATCGATGGAGGGGAGAGACAGAGAAAAACTCTAAGTTGTCTAAAGGAGCACACTACCTTCAAGAACAAGCATTGGCATAGCCAATAGGTCACGCCTTTGGGACCTTATAAATGTTTAGACATGCAACAGCTGATGTTGTTGCACCAAGAATATTGTGCTGGATAACTAAACATTTATAAGGTCCCAAATGCGAGACCTATTGGCTATGCCAATGCTTGTTTGTATGTCTCTTAATCTGGGCCCATGCTCTAAATCTCAGGCCAAATAGAAGTTCCGGTGCCCACCACCTGCAACTCAAATTAAGTACTAAGAGCAGGAGCTGACTGTATGAGAAGTGGACACATTCTTGCACTTTAAATATAATATTTCTTTCTTTTATTTAAAGATGCTTAAACTTGTTGTTCAGTGGGCTGGACTGAGTTGCCCTGCCTGTCGCACAAGTTACTACTTGTGTAACAATATATCTGTAAGAGACATTAGTTGGTGATAGATTCCTTACGTTAGAATATCCCCAGGCGTCAGACTGGATCCGGAAAATTTTGCGTAGCAATACCACTGCGCGCTGGCAGGCGTCGTCCACGGCTCCGCGTCCGTCGTCGGCGTCGTTAGCGCCGGAATGACGTCGTCGGAGTACTTAGATGCCGCCCATGCGCTCTGACGTCAGTTCTGATACACAGCTTTTCCGCGCCAGATGCGCAGAGCCATGATAGAACCAACACTGGTGCCATGAAACTAGGGCCCTGAAAGGGGATGACCTTAACCCTAGATATCGGTTCGCAGAACGGGGAGGATGGGTATGTCGGTAAGGAATCTATCACCAACTAATGTCTCTTACAGATATATCGTTACACAAGTAGTAACTTGTGCATCTGAAAGAGACAAGTTAGTGATCTATTCCTTACCTTTGAATAGATACCCCAGAAATACCAACCCCGGTGGTGGGTCTGCGAACCGATAATCACACCAGAAAGTCCTGGAGGACAGAACGGCCAAAGAAGCCATCCCTCCGGACTTGGCTGTCCAGGCAATAATGTCTTGCAAACGTGTGCAGCGAGGCCCTCGTAGCAGCTTGGCAAATATCCTGAAAGGGCACTCCTCGGCCCAGGGCAGTGGTAGACGCGTGGCCCCAGTAGAATGAGCCTGTAGTCCCACAGGGGGTTCCTTCTTTGCCAAAGAGTAACACGCCTGGATACACAAGATGATCCACCGCGAGATGGTCCGCTTGTGCACCGCCTTTCCCTTCTTAGCGCCCACGTAACCAACAAAGAGTTGGTCATCCACCCAGAACTGGCGTGTGCGATCCAGATAGTAAGAGAGCGCACGTTTTGGGTCCAGACGGTGGAGCCTCTGTTCCTCTTTCGAGGGATGCGGAGGCGGAAAAAAGGTGGGCAAGGTAATGGACTGCCCAATGTGGAAGGCCGTGACAACCTTGGGCAGGAACGAAGGTCTCGTCCACAACACAACCTTGTCCGGATGAACAGAGAGGAAAGGAGGTGTAGAAGAAAGAGCCTGGAGCTCACTCACTCTCCTGGCAGAGGTGATGGCAACCAGGAAAACAGTCTTCAAGGTAAGAAGACGGAGAGGAGAGTTATGGAGCGGCTCAAAGGGAGCACACATTAGATAGGTAAGTACAAGATTTAAGTCCCACTGGGGTATCACGAAAGAAACAGGAGGGAACATGTGTGTGATGTCCTTCAGAAACCTATTTACAATCGGGGACTTGAACAAGGAAGACTGATCAGGTAGCCTTAAGAAGGCGGAAAGGGCAGAAAGGTAGCCCTTGATAGTGCCCAGAGCAGAGCCCTGCTGGGCAAGAGAAAGAAGGAAGAGGAGAACCTCAGAAAGGGGTGCAGAGAGTGGATCCACAGGCTTTACTGTGCATCATGTGACAAATCTGTTCCACCTGCGTATACCGACTTTGTGGAGGGACGTCTGGCTGCCAGAATGACATTACAGACTTCGGGAGGCAAGTCAAATGGCCTCAACTGTCGCCGCTCAATCTCCAAGCTTGTAGGTGGAGACTGGACAGGTTCGGGTGGAGGACCGTCCCCTGCTGCTGCGACAGAAGGTCCTCCCGAAGAGGCAGACGAATCGGGGTATCGACTGACATGCTGAGTAGCTCGGGATACCGGTATCTTCGTGCCCAGTCCGGAGCCACAAGGATAACCTGGGCCCGGTCGCGCCTGATCTTCTTCAGCACTATGGGCAGAAGTGGTATAGGCAGAAAGGCGTACAATAGACCGCAACTCCACTTGCGACGAAAAGCGTCTCCGAGCGAGTGCCGCCTTGGAAACTCCAACGCGCAGAACTGAGGACATTGCGTGTTCTCTTCTGTGGCGAATAGATCTAACCAAGGCTCTCCCCACTGCTGAAAGAGGCCTTGCGCCACGTCCGAGTTCAGATGCTATTCGTGATCCATCATGCATCGACGGCTGAGTTCGTCCGCCCTGGCGTTCAGGGAACCTGCCAGGTGTTGAACCACCAGGGTCACGCCCTGATGTTCCAGCCATTGCCAGAGGCGCAGAGCCTCCTGGCATAGGGTCCAAGACCCCACCCCACCCTGTTTGTTGCAGTACCACATGGAGGTGGTGTTGTCCGTGAACACCTGCACTACACTCCCCCGGACAGAGGGGAGGAATGCCTTCAGTGCAAGTCGGATCGCCTGCAGCTCCAGAAGGTTGATGTGGAGCTGGGACTCCGCCGGAGACCGGAGACCAGAGACCTCTGATCTCCGCCTCTCCCATGTGGCCTCCCCAACCCAGGAGGGACGCGTCCGTCACAACTACCTGCTCCGGGTGGGGTAGGGAGAGGGATCTGCCACTGACCCAATCGCGGTCCGTGAGCCACCACTGCAGCTGTTTTGCAGTGCCCTCCGAGATCAAGACATGGCCGGACAAGTTGCCCTGATGCTGGGTCCACTGAAACTTCAGGTCCCACTGCAGAGCCCGCATCCGCCACTGGGCGTGATGCACCAGAAGGATGCAGGAGGCCATCAGCCCCAGAAGCCGCAGCGTCAACCTGACCGAGATCAGGGATTAAGGCTGAAAGATCGGAATCAGATCCTGAATATCCCGAACCCGCTGTTCGGGTGGATAAACCTGAAACAGCGCCGAGTCCAGAACCGCTCCGATGAAGAGGAGCTTCTGAGAGGGACACATGTGTGACTTCGGCACGTTGATGGAGAACCCCAGCAGATACAGGAGATCGGCCGTAGTCTGGAGGTGGCTGACGACTGTCTGGGGCGAGCCCGCCTTCAACAACCAGTCGTCGAGGTAGGGAAAGACTGAAACCCCTAACCTGCGCAGATGGGCTGCGACCACCACCAACACTTTGGTGAACACCCGTGGGGCGCTGGTAAGGCCGGAGGGAAGCACGGTAAATTGAAAGTGCTCGTGGCCTACGTGAACCAGAGGTGGGCCGGCAGGTCGGGGATGTGAAAATAGGCGTCCTGCAAGTCCAACGCTACCATCCAGTCTCCTGGAGCCAGGGCAGCTAAGACCTGAGCCAGAGTCAGCATCTTGAACTTCTCCTTCGGAGGAAGCCTTTGACGTTCCGTAGGTCCAAGATAGGGCGTAGGCCCCCTTTGCCCTTCTTGGGTACCAGAAAGTAGTGGGAGTAACAACCACACCCTACTTCTGGCCCAGGAATGCGCTCGATGGCCCCCTTGGCCAAGAGGGCTGTGACTTCCTCTTGCAGAAGTTGCAAGTGATCCCCCGACACGCGGTGGAATTGCGGTGGCATGGCTGGAGGGGTCGCATCGAAGGGGAGGGAGTAGCCCCTTCGGACGATTTGCAGCACCCACCTGTCCGACGTGACAGTGCGCCAGTAGAAAAGGTGATGGCGAACCCTGCCCCCCACTGGCGTCACATGGGCCTGAAAGCACGGACTAGGAGGGTTTTGAGGCAGGTGCTACGGGGGAAGGTGCGGACTGGCCGCGCCATTGTCCCCGACCGCCGCCACGGCGTGTCCACGGCCGCCACTGCACTGTTGGACATTCTGCGGTACAAAAGGGGGTGTTGATGGACGGAGCATCTGAACCAATCAAACACTCACACCCAGTCAAAAGATCCGGGTTTGATCCATCACCGTTCTTTAGCCCACTCTGCCACACCAGTTCAGACATGGCTATATGCAAATCAGTCTGACCCTGTGCCTCATGGGAACAGTCCAGCCCGAACTGCCAAGCCATGCCTTCCCTGGACTGGAAACAAGCTTCCGAGGACCGGTTTCTGGCATTCCAGCCGTCTTCAGCCCGGCTTGCTTGAATCCAGTGGCAAAGTGAGCAAGGGACGTACGTCTAAGCGTACCCTGCCACACTTATGGCGGCCAAAAGCGGTACAAAAGGGGGTGGTGATGGACGGAGCATCCGAACATTGGACATTCTGCGGCACGTGGCTGGCAGCACGTGTGGGGGCGCCCCTTCCTTGGCCACGAAAGGAGCGAAAGGCACCCGTTTGCTGGTGAGGGGCCGAGAGGCCCAAGGACTTGGCCGTAGCCCTGGAGTCCTTAAATCGCTCAAGCGCATGGTCTGCCTCGTCACCAAAGAGGCGACGGCCATCAAACGGTATGTCCAGAAGAGTGGCCTGGACATCGGCCGAAAAGTTGGTGGACCTCAACCAGGCGTGGCGTCGAACCGCCACTGTCGTTGCCATCGCCCTGCCCAGAGAGTCCGTGGTATCCAGCCCACTCCGGATGGAATACCGCGCTGCATCTCGACCCTCCGCAAGGGTTTGGGTGAGTTTTGCCGGGACCTCCTCCGGACATTGTGGCAGCACGTCCGCGACCGCGTCCCCCAGGGTGTGGGTATAGCGGCCCAAGAGGCATGCGGTATTAACTGACCGCAGTCTCAAACTGAGGGACCAGAACACCTTCTTCCCGGACTGCTCATACCTCTTGGATTCCCGATCGGGCAGAGCCGTCGGGAATGCGGTCTGGGAAGTAGAGGCCTGGATGACCAGGCTCTCGGGTGTGGTGGGTGGACAAAATGCAAGGGTCGCCCGGGACCGGGCGGTAGCATCTGGCCACGTTCCTATCCACAGGCGGACCTGTGGCGGGCTTGAAACAAGTGCCCACAAGAACTTCACACAAGGCGTCATTAAACGGCAGCAGAGGCTCACTGGAGCTTGTCTACGGTTTAAGGACCTCTGTGAGGAGGTTAGTCCTCACGGCCGCGACAGGGAGCTCAAGATTTAAGGCCTTGGCTGCCCGTGTCAACACTACACTATAAGCAGCCCCCTCCTCCATAGCCACGGTGGGAGGGGAGACAAATCCAGTGTCTGGCGAAGTGTCAATGCCACTGGCCTCCCCAAGCTCATATGTCCAATCCTGTGGTGACTTGCACTCCCGTGCCAGAGGGTCCTCAGACCCCTCCCAATCACCCTCATCACCTATCTCCTGTAGTACAGGTTGGGTTCATGGAAGAAAACAAGTTACTTACCTGTTACCTGTAACTTTGGTTCCCCAGTATTGGTAACTTTCATAGATTCCCATGCTTTGTATCATTCCCCGTCGTCGGAATGGGAGTCTCGGTAATAAAAAATACCATAGTAGTAGGTACAAAAGAGAAAGGAAGGGCCTAGGCCTCATTCCCTTTTGTAGCATATCCGCCTCTTTTTGTAAAAGAGACCAAACTCTAGGCATCAGTCAACCAGAAGAGCCTCACCCCTGGAACCTTCCTGAAGGAATCTCAGAGCCTCAGATTTTCGTAGCCGTTGTGTGCTAGACACCCTACTTGCTGAAGGCTGAGCTTTCCCCAGGGAGGTGGGTGGGCGCATGGGAATCTATGAAAGTTACCAATACTGGGGAATCAAAGTTACAGGTAAGTAACTTGTTTTCTTGGCCCAGTATTGGAACTTTCATAGATTCCCATGCTTTGTATCAGAATAGCAAGCAGTAAGCACCATAAACACATTTTGCAAAGAAGTACCTCTTAACATTAGAAATAAAAGTACAAAATGTGTTACCCATGGAAGGTGGGATAGAAAGGAAAGCTCACCAATCACTTGAAGAGGTTTCTCAGGACAGCCTGGCCCACTGCTGCGTCATCCTGTTGCAATGACTCTAAGCAGTAATGCTTAGTGAACGTGTGCACGCTGCTCCAGGTAGCAGCCCTGCAGATGTCTTTGATATGTACCCCCGCAAAGGAGGCTGTTGAAGATGCCACTGATCTCGTTGAGTGAGCACGGATTCTGCCCACCAGAGGTTTTCGTGCTATCTTGTGGCAAAGCAGAATAGCACTCGAAATCCATCTTGAGATCCCCTGTTTGGACAGAGGGAGACCTTTACTTGGACCGCCAAAGGCAATGAACAATTGTGAAGACTTCCTAAAGTCCTTGGTACGGTCTATGTAGAATTTTAGACATTGTTGTAAATCCAGAGTGTGCAATGTCTTTTTCTCTGGAGTGACTGGGTTCAGAAAAAATGTCTTTAGAATCACTGGCTCATGTAAGTGAAAGTCTGTAGGAACTTTAGGAATGAACCTTGGGTTGGTCCGCAAGATGACTGTGTTCCTTTTGAACTGTAAAAACGGTTCTTGGATAGTAAGGGCCTGCAACTCCCCCACTCGCCTTGCCGAGGTGAGGGCCAATAGCAGAGCCAATTTCCATGACAAATATTTCAGGTCTGAGCGGTGAATCAGTTCAGATGGTTCCTTCATCGGTTGAGCCAGGACCAAGTTTAAATGCCACGTCGGAGGAGGAGATCTCACTGGCGGATAGACCCTGAATAGGCCTTTGAGGAATTGCTTGACAATTCTTGAAGACCATAATGAAGGACCAGAGTCAGATCTTCTGAATCTTGAAATTGCCGCCAAATGGACCTTGATTGTAGAATGGGACAGATTAGACTTAGTTAGCGAGAGTAGGTAAGGCAGGAGTTGATGAGGCTTTGAAGTGAAAGGATCAACCTTTTCCTTTTTACACCAAATACAGAATCTCTTCCATTTCAGTCTGTATGTCTTGTTTGTTGAAGGCGCCCTTGCCTGGGAAAGGATGTCTTTGATCTCCTTGGAAAGAGGGACATTCATGAATTCTCGCTGGTCAGGAGCCATGCAGTCAGGTGTAACGACCTTGGGTCTGGATGCCAAACCTGTCCTCCGGACATTGTCAGGAGATCCGGAACTACCTCCAGCCATATTGGAGGGACTAGAGACAGCAGATGCAGCTCGGTGTACCAAAATTGTCTCGGCCATGCCGGGGCTATAAGGATAACCTTGCATGGTTCCGTCTTCATTTTCCTGATGAGGCGTGGAATCAGGGGCATCGGTGGAAACGCGTAAAGAAACCTCCCCGTCCAGGCTATTGATAGGGCATTGCCCAATGAGCCCTGATGGTGGAACCTGCTGGCGTAGGCCCGGCACTTCTTGTTGGTTGGCGTCGCAAAAAGGTCTACCTCTGGTGTGCCCCATGTCTGAAAGAGTAGATCTAGAACCTGTTGTTTTAGCTCCCACTCGTGACTGACTGAGGCGAGCCTGCTCAGCCTGTCGGCGCCTTCGTTCAGCACTCCTGGTAAGTGCTCCGCCTTTAGAGAAATTCCGTGAAGAATTGTCCATTCCAGTATCTGTTGAGCTTCTCGCGACAAGAGGAGTGACCTCGTTCCTCCTTCCTTGTTCACATAATGCATAGCCGTGGTGTTGTCCGTCCTGACTAGCACTTGTGAACCGTGGAGTCGCGGAAGAAAGGCTTCAAGAGCTAGCCTGATCACTCTCAGCTCCAACAGGTTGATGTGTAGCTTTTGGTCGCGAGGAGACCAATGGCCGCTGATCTGCAGATCCTGCATCACTGCTCCCCATCCCTCCAAGGACGCATCCGTTGTCAGTATGTCAGGTGATGGAACGCTTGCGAAGATAAGACCTTGGCATAAATTGTCTTGATGCGACCACCAAATCACTGCCTCTTTCATCTCTCGAGTGACAACCACTTTGTCCTCGAACGATCTGTGTACTTGTTGCCACTGAAGGTCCGGTTGCTCCTGCAGGGGACGCATCCACAGTCTGCAGTGCGGAATCAGGGGAATACATGATGACATCACCCCCAGCAGCGACTTGTAGCTGCGTACAGAAAGACACTTTTTTCCTTGAAGGTTTTGTGCCAATCGTTGAAGTTTCTGTATCCTCTCTCGAGTTGGAAATTCCCTTGAGAGCTTTGAATCTAACACTGCTCCTAGGAACCGTGCTCTTCTTGAGGGCATCAGCGTGGATTTCTCTCTGTTCAAAGTGAGACCCAGATTTTGGAACAGATTGGTGCAAGCCCGCACCACGTCCTGCGCTAATGTGCTGGTTGGGGCCTTCAGTAACCAATCGTCCTGGTAAGGGAAGACCTGGAAGTGGTTCTTTCCCTGAAATGCTGCCACAGGTGCCAGCACCTTCGTAAAAATCCTTGGGGCAGAGCGAAGGCCGAATGGCAGAACTCTGAACTGAAAATGGCTCTTGGCTACTGTGAAGCGTAGGAACCTTCTGTGTGCTGGGTGAATCGGGACATGGAAGTACGCTTCCTCCAGATCGAGCGTGGCCATGAAATCCCCCGGGCTGACCATTTTCAAAACGTCCTGTAGGGATACCATCCGGAAGGATAGGGAGATGAGATAGGCATTTAGCTCCCTGAGGTCCAGGATGGGGCGCCATTTTTCCAGCGTCTTTCTCACCAGGAAGAACCTGGAATAGAAACCTCGGCCCTGTTGGTTGGAGGGGACTGGCTCTATCGCCCCTTTGCGGAGCATTTGTTGTACCTCGAGTCAGGAGACGCAGATGTTTCGATGGAATGGCTGCCAGGGGTCTGGGTGGAGGGACTTCCATAAATTCCAAAGTATGTCCTCGTTTTATGATGTTGAGCACCCAACGGTGCGATGTAATTTGGGACCAGTTCTGAAGGAATTTTGACACCCTGCCTCCAACTGATGATCTCTTGGAGGAGGGAACAGTAGGCAGAGCCAGGAGGCCGCTATTGGCGTTTGGACGAGTCCCGTCCACGGGCAGCCTGCTTGCCTTTGTTGTAAGTGTAGGAAGGTAGATACCTGACTATGGTTACCCCCGACTTTTTGCCTGGTGTTTTGCTGGTTTTCCGACTTAGTTGACCTGGGGCCCTGCCAATCAGGACCCCAGGCCTACTGCTCTCTCTCTAAAATGGATTCCATATACCTTAGGTACATTTCCAATTGGGACTGGGCCACCTTGTCAGACCCTGTAACTCAGGGCATCGGTGTACCCAGGGCCTACCAGGGGCTGAAGCATGTATTATGCCACCCCTGGATGGCCATCTAAATCTGACACAACTGGCTGCACGACAGCTGGGGCAACCTGGCGTATTCGCCCGTTGCTGTAGGTGTAGGATCCCTATACCTAACCTTAAAATGGACACCCGAGTTCCTATCAGTCACTCCTATGGCAGGCCTTGACAATCCTGAAGGCAGAGTGCAGGGAACCGTGTGAATTGGGCTCTGGCACGAGCCGAGCCCGGTTGCAGCTTGCGGAACCAAGACCCAATGGCTGTTCCATGATAACGCGTATCATATCGGTAACTTCGGTATCGCGTTATCAAGACATGTCGAGTAAGGTGTCATACGAATCGGGGTGCTGCCCTCTCACCATTCCTGGCGATGAGGTTAGCATTCCGCCCTTCTAGAGGGACACGACATGTACGTAACTGTGAACCCCGGTTAAAGTTAACTGAAGCCTCAGCTCCACAAAATGGACGCTGCCACCACAGACACGAGTCTGACCTCCTGCTGCTGGGAGTCCTTCCAGCGAGGAGAGCTTGGACAAAGGGTTTCCTGTCAAGGGCGGTGTTCGCACCGTCCCAGACAGGGTTTGTGTATTCTGGGTAGGTAGGGCTTTGCAAGAAGGTGACTGCGGAGTGGCACCCCGGTGCTCACTACGCATCTGCCGGCTAGAACCAGTTCCAGGGGCGCGCAGCCCCTGACCTGGGGAAAGTCCAGCAGGGGGAGAGGGGTGTAACTACCCCCCTTCCTGGTCCCACCCTTAGGGCAGGACCTAGTCATGTACCCGCCCCTTTCTTTAGGATAAAGGCCGGAGCAGGTACCCTTCCAAATTAGATCATCTTTGAATCAAGAATACTTTCTACGAAAGGACTTCGAGACTCTTCTCAAGATTTCTCCCTTGTGACTAAGGAGTAGTCACCCTGCACCAGCGGGCACCATCTAAGAACTCTGCGGTTTGCTGCAAGTCCTTCTTCAAGGATCCGACTGCCCAGCTCGACGAGAACCGGCTTCCCTGGCACCTCTGACCTCTACCCACGTCGCCAGCTCAGCTGAGATCTGTGGGTGCGACGAGACCTCGAGGGACCGGCCATCATCAAAACCTGCACGCTTTCTTAATCAGCACGACCATCGAAGTAATTCTCTGGTGAGTGCTCTGGGGTCCGAGAAGCCCCGACCCTGAGCAGCTCTAAGCACCGAAATGCAGTCTCCCAGCATCTCCACGATCTGCGTGGGGCCCTTCTGCTCGCTACTCAGCACGTTGTCTGGTCACTAGCCGCTGGCTTGTGCCCTTCTTTGACGACATCCGACAACCAACGCTGCTGGTCTGGTTGCTCCAGATCGGCCCTTGCTCCCTTTTTCGAGAGGAGCACCCCGGACCCTCCTGGTCCACTCAAGACGCCATCTTAGGCCCACCACGTGGCCCTGAGATCTGCCAAGGCTTGTTGCCCCAATCCTGGGCCCAGCGACGCCGACAGCATCAACCTTCGTGGGACAGCTCGCACCTCCATCCTGGTCGCCGACAACGCCTCCTGGTCCATGAGACTGCAGAGCCTAGCGTCGCCCACTCACCTAGTCGAGGTGACGGCCATCCGGTGCCTTCCTGGTACCCTCTGACTACTGGCTAGTAGTACGAACTTGGTCCCCTCTGCTTTCAGGTATCAACGATCACTGATCCAGGCTTGGGTCACTACGAACTATTCATCACTGGTCGCCGGCCAGCAACTCCTTTCCTTCCGGCTCCTGGCTCGTCAGCGAAGACCCCGACGCCTGTAAGACTTGTGCAGCCGCAGCCCTCGTGGCTAGGTAACTTCGGCATTTCGGTGCCTGCATAGCCTCCTTACTCTAGGGTCCCGAGTCCCTCGCTTCCGACTTGCCTTATCGGGTCCGCCCGAGACCACTAGACTTTCCGTTCCCTCGGGCACTTGTTTTAAATTGTGCACTTGAAGTATTTTCTAAGAGCTTCTGTTCTGTGCTTAGTACCCTGTCCTCATAAAGAGTCCAGGGCTGTTGTGATTCTTAATAAATATACTGTTTATTTTCATAACACTTGTGTGGTGTCCTTTCACTTGGTGTTCAAGGGGTATGTGATGGTATAACAGCTGGCTTAACACGCCCTCTAGAGTTTAGCCCGAAGACTGCTCGTATCCACGCTACTAGGATAGCTGGTCTAAGGTTGACTTACAACCAATCACCATAAGGGTCGTTTGGAACGATACATAGTGGTCGCTAGAATAGCGAACGCTGCATATCGGGCCAACTTCTCACAGTAAGGCCTTGAGTAACCCGAAGACTGGCCCTGTCTTTGCTGGTAAGACTGGCGGTTTGGTTGGTATCCAGAGCTGTTCGAAGAATAGCGCTGCTGCTGCTGTTGGTATGAACCTCTATAACCACCTCCTCTGCCTCTCGCACCTCTGAAAGGAGTTTTGCGATACTGGAGGGTTCCCAGCGATCTAGCTGTTTCCGTGTCTTTTTTGATCTCTTGAAGAGTATCATCGATCAATTTACCGAAGAGGACCTCGTCATCAAAGGGCAGATCAAGGACCTTGTTTTGAATTTCTGGTCTAAACCAAGTCGCCTTTAGCCACCCTTGGTGTCTCAACACTGCCGCTCCTGCCAAAGCTCGAAAGGACGTTGTGGCAATGTCCATGGCACAGTCTATTATTTCCATCGAGACCGCCTCACCCTCTTGTAAAGTTTTCTTTGTTTCCAGCAGTGACTCCGGTGGAAGTTGTTCCAAATATGGAGCTATATCGCACCATAACTGGCGATCATATCGTCCTAATATTGCCAAAGCATTGGCGGCGCGAACCAGAAGGCTAGCTATCGATGAAAACCGCTTGCCCGTGTTATCAAGCCGTCGTCCACCCTTGTCAGGAGGGGCCGTCAAGGGAAGAGAGGGGTTCCGTGACTTCCTCTGTGCTGCCTGTGAGATAACAGAGTCAGGTTTTGGATGGCCCGTTAGCGCTGCAGGTCCATCATCTGGTGCTTTATACTTTTTGTCCAGGCGCGGTAGCACAGGGACCACCGCAGCTGGGTTTTTCATGGCTTTCAAACCTTCCTCCCACAAATGCTCCACAATTGGAATCAACCTTGTTGTTTTGCGGTGAGTTTCCTTAAAATCGTATAGGAAACAGTCCGTGGTTTGAGCAGGCATTACCAATTTAAATCTTCCAGCTGCACGTTCCATCAGCTGGTGAAAACTGCCGATGTCAGCAGGAGGAGAATCTCCTAAGTCTTGATAAGGCGAAGCTTGGTCTGGGATGATGTAGTCATTGTATTCATCCCCGTCCTGATCCGAGTCTTGATTATCATCGGATGACACATCAGTATCACCATCATTATTCCCATCCGGATCATCGGCTGGCTCCGATGTAGCCTGAGGCACTGGCCGCTGAGGTTGAGGTGGTGTCTGTATCGGGTGCACCGGAGGGACTACAGATGATTGGGTCCTCACTGGTGTCGACGGAGCAGACCTACGTGGTGCTGGTCTTTCTGCTTTCGACTTGTAGTCCTGCAGCATCTTGTGAAGGTCATGCAGGAATGTTGTCGGAACTGAAACCATGTCTTGTGGCTCATAGCTCCTAGAGTGGGCCGTTTGATGATATTCGCCTTCTCCTTGGTCATATGCCCCCTCTGAATCTGTGTCTTGACTCTTGATGAGAAGCTGAGATGGGCTATTGGCATATTCAAAAGCATCCTGTCCGTCTCCCTCAGAGTCCTCCTGGTCCAACAACATAGTCGGCGGTAAAGAGGTCACCCTTCTCGGGGATGTCATCTCAGGCGTGATTCTTGTCAAAGAAATCGTCACCCGTCTCTCCGCAGCCAGTATCGTCGGTGGTTCCGTCGACGCCGGAGAAATCCTCGTCGACGATATAGGAACTATAGATGTCGTCGTCGACGCCACTGACGACGAGCCCGCCGACGATGTAGATATCGTCGTCGATGCACTCGTCGACGACATGACCTTCGTCGACGTTGTCGTCGTCACTGCCGTCGTCGACACTGCCGTCGACGATGATGGTTTCTTCGTCGACGATGTCTTCCTCTTCGTCGACGATGTCGTCGGCACACTCTCCGTCGACACTGCCGTCGACGACCCCTTCTTCGACGACGACGATGGCGCTTTTGTCGTCGACCCTCCTGCCGACGATCCCGTCGACGGGAACAATTGGATTTTGGGCTTCATTTTCGTCGTCGACGGAGCCACCGTCGATGAAGTCTTCGTCGTAGAGGACTTGGAGCTCCTCTCTGAAGAATGTGAGGAGGGCTTTTTGAAGGCTGGGTCTGTCTTCTCACCCTTAGGAGGCGAAACCAGTTCTGCCTTCTCCGTCCCACTGTGGTGGGGGGAACTTTCTGAACCCCGGCCATCAGACTCTCTGGGGGTCTTCTTTGAAGCCTTTGAGGGGCGCCCAACAGAGGAAGATGGGGAACCTCTACCCCTTTTCACTGACCTTTTTGAGGAAGCAACTGAAGACGATTCCTCCTCATCACTGGAAACTCCATGTTTCCTTTCCTTCTGCCTCTGCAGCCATGTAAGAAGTCTTCCAGCACGATCTCTCAAGGTCTTGGTGGAGAGAGTGCAGCAAATCTTGCAGTCCTCTGCCTTGTGATCTGGATAAAGGCAGTAGATGCAATCCTTGTGTTTGTCATCCACAAAAAGCTTTTTCTTCCCACAGGTGGAACAGGGCTTGAAAAGGGCTTTCTTTTTCTCAACCTCAGACATCTTGAAGAAACAGAGAGTTTTCTGCAGTAATCTGAAGAAAATCCTGAAGAAATAACTGTAGAAATGTACTTTAAAGAGTTGAAATAGAGCAGAGCTCAATGGAGACTCCCTAGCACAACGTGCGGTAGAAAATCTGAGGCTCTGAGATTCCTTCAGGAAGGTTCCAGGGGTGAGGCTCTTCTGATTGGCTGATGCCTAGAGTTTGGTCTCTTTTACAAAAAGAGGCGGATATGCTACAAAAGGGAATGAGGCCTAGGCCCTTCCTTTCTCTTTTGTACCTACTACTATGGTATTTTTTATTACCAAGACTCCCATTCCGACGACGGGGAATGATACAAAGCATGGGAATCTATGAAAGTTCCAATACTGGGGCAAATAGAAATCTCCAAATGCCGTCGGTAGTGGCGCCCATCGGCACCGCTCCGGCGCCAGAACCAGACCGGGGGTAGGATCGGGGACGGCGCCCATAGCAGGCGCCGGGGGCGACACCCGTAGGGCCGGCGTCGGCGAGATCGTGAGGTCGACCGGCGATGACCCGGATCGGGAAGCGGATGCAGAGAGGGCCTGCGGCGCCGGGACCGAAGTCGCCGCGGCGCCGGGGTCGAAGCACCCGACGGCGTCGGAGCCGAAGCAACCGACCTGCTAGGCCCTCCAGCCGGGGCCGTTGGGCCCAGAGGCGCCACTGAACCCGGCTGAGGAGGGAGGGACCTCAAGGCCATGAGGTACTGCTCGATCTCCTCAGGCGTCGCGTCTTGCCCAGGGACCTGAAGGTGTGGGGCAGGCAGCGACGACTGTGACTTCGGCGGAGCCGTGTGGGTGGTGTCACCCGAACCCCCGGCCGCATTGTGCGAGCGTCGGGGTGGGTCGGAGGAACGATGATGTCTCTCCGACCTCTTATGCCTCTTACCTGAGGACTTGGATCCTGACGACCGATGACCACTCCCGGAGCTGCGAGGGCTCCGACCCCGCGACCTGTCCCTCGACCTCCCGTGGGACCGGGACCTGGAGCGGCGCGGGGCCGACTGCCGGAGCTCAAGTCCCTTGCGAGACCGCTCTCGCCTAGCTTTAGACGTCAGGGCCCGGCAGTCGGAGCAGGTGCAGTCGTCGTGGTCGAGGCCTAAACACTTGAGGCACCGGCGATGGGAGTCGGTAACTGACATCAGTCGGTCGCACCTGGAAAAGGGTTTAAACCCGGGCATCCCTATCGGCACGGTTGGAGTCGAAGACTTTTGACTAAAAAAGTTTAGTCAAAAAAGACTAAGGGGTAGACCTTCTCCGGATCTGCGCTAGCCTGCGCGGAAAAAAGAAGAACTGACGTCAGCGCGCATGGGCGGCGTCTAAGTACTCTGACGACATCATTTCGGCGCTAACGACGCCGAAGCCGATGACGGACGCGGTGCCGCGGACTATGCCTGCCAGCACGCAGGGGTATTGCTACGCAAAATTTTCCGGATCCAGTCTGACGCCTGGGGATATTCTAAGGTAAGGAATCTATCACTAACGTGTCTCTTTCAGATAAGCATCTACACCTCACGTGGCTGTTGAATCGCATAATTTATTTAGAGCAGTGATTCATAACCTTTTAACTTCTGAGGACCCCGCACTAAATCATTATTAGAATTCTAGAAACCTCTACTAAGTCATTACTGAAAGCTGAGGACCCCAGCATAAACATTTTCAATAATTTGAATGACATAGCAGTAAACAAAAAATAAAGAAACAACATTCATCAAATACACAAATGATTAAATACTTTAATTCACAAGCAAATTTAACATTTTAATAGGGAGGTTGGAGTGTTTATAAATTCAACTGAGGCCACTCATACGCCATGCTATATTCTGTTTGATGCACTTGCAATGCTCCCACAAATTAATGTGAGGATGCAAACTTAATATATAGCCTCCAATTTCGAATTCCTTCTCAGTTACAGAAAGTTTAAAAAATTTCAATTGTAAATTTAGCTTTTTTAGTTATATACGCTTTATGAATTTGTTAATATCCGTTGAGCCTGCATAGGCTTCGTCGGCCTCCAAGGGTCCCCCAACCACAAGAATCAATGATTTAGAGCAGACATACTACTCACGACCCTATAGGGCTCGCCTTTCTCTTCAGCCAGTTTGGGCCTTTTAACCTGTACCACAAGGCACATTCTTGAGTTTTTAGTACCTCTTTTTAAATTCTATGCATGCGCTCAAAAACCAAGCATGCAAAGTTCAGTAAGTCAGAAAGTCAGTACTGGCTAAAAGTATGATAGGAAGGAATTAGAGAGAGGGAGTAGAGGAAAACCTGCATGCAACAATGAAACTTATAGCAGAAACACAGCATAAAACGTTCCTCTGGTCCAGTCCAGGTCTTTAATCACCCTCACTTGACTAATTTGAAGGGGTTTTCCGCAAACAAATTCAAAGTAGTAGTTTCTTTAAAATAAATATATAATTATTTCCTCGGAGCACAACTCCACCTCTGTACTGGTTTTCTGTCGCGGAAGCTCCAAAACACGTAAATCTCAAAAAATATACATACTACATAAATAATAGATGAAAACGCCACCTTTCTTTTTTTTTCTCTGTCAAAAATGTGTGTGTTTTATCTGAGAATGTCTTCTGTTTTTCACATACATGTGTGTGGGGGCTTATTGTTGCCAATATGCAGAAATAAATAAAACAAGGTAAAGGTACCAACTACATGCCAAAATTGGCAGTCACACAAATTGGAAACCAGCCGTATAGGTATAAATAATTTTATGAGCCAATTATTTAAATTGTGTTTAGGGAGCAAGAACCTTAAAATACCATTATGAAATGTTATGAGGAAGGCGTCACGTTTTTGTTATCTCAATAACGAACAGGGTAAAAAAAAACTTTACTGTGATGACTGGCGATGCGTAATTCCTATCCATCTTTCTCTTCCTCGTCTACTCATTCTGTCTTCCTAACAAACTATCTCCTTCTTCTTCTTTCACTCTTGTCTTCATCAATCCCTCTCTCCTTCTTGTTATGTTTCTCTTCATCTTATCCTCTCTCGTGCACACTCTCTTTTTCCTATCGTCTTCCTCTGCCCTCTTATTCCTTCACCTCTCTCTCTCTCTTTCTGCCTCTCTATAATAACCCTCTTGTTTAATTTTCACCCCTCTCTTTCTTGTCCTCAGTATTCTCACACTTTCATAGATTGCTTTAATTTTGCTAATGTCTATGCCCCCTTTAACATTACCTCTTTCAGATCTCCCGTCTTTCTTCTCTTGTCTTTCTACATTTTATTTATCACATTGCCTAACCATTTAGTTCTCACATGTTCTCTTTTTTTTCTTTGACAAATATCAGTTCACAAATTGTTTCTCAGTCAGTTTTCACTTTCTTCCCTTCACTCCTTTGCTTTTTCACCCTGGTTTCCATGTAATTTCACCTTTGCCATATATTCATTTCTATCTGTTTTGCATGTTCTCTGTCGCCTTTTCTCTTCTTCCTCTTTCTCTCCTCTATTTATCTCTTTCCACTCTTCCTCTCACCATTTTCCCTCTCTGCTTTTTCTTTTCCTCTCTGCTGTTCTTTTTTCTCTCCGCCTCGTCTTCTGCTTTCTCTCTTTCTCTAACATTCACCCAGGCACTAAACCTCTACTTCTTTAAATGTCTCCTGTGGTCACTCTCATTCTAACACGCACTATATGTCCCCTCTCTAACTTTCCACTGATTGTCTCTCTCTAGCTTCTTCTATCTCTCTCTTTCAAGCACATATACATGCACACACACTATTTCTTGCTCTTTCTTGCTGTGCCACCGTTTGTCCTTCTTTTGGGTATCATTCTTTCTATTCTATTGCTCTCCTCTCATATCAACTCATTCAGTCTTTCTCACACACTCTTTCTGGTCCTCTGGGGTTCATGCTGCACTTTGTGCAAAAACTACCTAGCCCTAGCTGTCTTCCTGTGGATCTATTCTGTGCAGCTCTCACCCCTATTTATCTACCATGCCATAAATTCCACTACACAAATCCACTCCACGCAACACAATTCCACAGGCGCCTCTTTTACTGCAAACCTTGCTTCTCGTAAGCAAGGAATATAAGTACAAAGTGCATGTTTACGTACCGCTTGCAGGTTTTTAAAACACATAAATAAAAGGCATTGTCATTTATAATGCCAATAGCTCAAACTCTAAAAAATGAGAGACCTATTGCATTGCAAATGCCTGTTTTAGTATTGATAGTCTTCCCAAAAAAATTTAGAATTATCTTGCATACGAGCTGATGTTTGCCATTTTGGCTCCACATGGAGCCATGAATGAATTGTAAAAAGCCAGAGGGAAGCCATATGTGAAAGGCTCCCACCAGAAGAGGTGACAAAAGCTGCTACATGAAAATAAATTTCTCTATAAAACAGGCAGAGCATTATGAAAGCTTTTCTATTGCACAGTCAGAACATCGCCCAGAGAAAGGTGATGGGCAGTACGGGTGCATTAATATCAACTAAGTTGTTGATGGAAAGCCACAAATATTGAACAGGCAATCCCTTTTAAGTTCATATTAAAAACAATAGATTTCTCAGGTACAGCGCAAGCGGTGTGCAAACGAAACCTAAAAATGAATATGACTTTGTGTAATGTAACTGTGCTCATGTAAAGCGCTCCAATACGAGTCCGAATAAAACTACAAAAAATATTAATGCATGTATGCAAAGGATGCTTAGCCCCTTGCCATGGCGAGCTCAGCTCGTCATGAGGCACAGTGGAGCTGTGCTCATGACGAGCTGAGCTCGTCATAACTGCCGCGGCACTCCCACGCGTGGCTAATTACCCGCCTGTGCGGGCGTTCTATGGGAGTGGGCGGAGTCGTGACGAGTCCAGCTCGTCATGAGCACAGCTCCACTGTGCAGCATGACGAGCTGGGCTCGTCACGAGCACCGCGCGCGGCCCCTCCACCTACGCACCGCGGGCGAATTAGCCCCACGTGGAAGGGGTTAAAGGATAAGAGGCATGTTTTAGTGATAGAGAAGGCAGTCCAGCCTTTGCTTGGGTTGCGCTTTTTGTGGAGTGGAAGATTCATGCCACAAACAGATCATAAATAGTTTAAGGTAGTGTTTAAGGGTAAGGGACTGAATGCCATGTCAGTTAGAATTTACATTTGAGTTAAGGATTCACATTCATGCAACTGGCCAGGAGGATAATATGGAAGCAGTGCAAGATGTCTCTTCTGTGGGATGTGTTACATGTTTTGCTTTATCAGAAATGAAGAGCATTTGCAGTGGTTCAGTGAATTTACTTCAACAGGGTACTGCAGTTGTCCACGTTTTCTGACACAATTCCACAGTTTGTATGGCAAAGTGTGCAAGGTCGAATTCAAATTGGCTAAAGTGTTGGAGGTGAAACTAGGTGGATCCAAGCACTTGATAATCTTGCTCTTCCGGGGATACACTTGTGTTAAGGGGTGTGATGGGCTAAAGAGCAGGACATTGCACTTGTGATCAATAGTATTAATCAGAGATTTTTGATCAGCAGTCTTAAAAAAACTAAGAAGGAACAAATCTTTTAGAACACACCAGAAACGAGTCTCAACTTGAATCTTACCATTGCATCGTCAAGCAGCAACAATCTGTATTTATTTAACATAGCTTGCGTCTTTTGAAGAAGGTGAGATGCAACACTTTCAAATTCATTGTCCACTAGAAAGACGAAAAGAGAATGGTACTTTAAAATTCAGGGCATTTTTAAAAAAACACAAAATTATTTCATATTGATCAAACGTTATAACTGGGGTCTCAAATTTTGGGGTTTGCTATAGAAAGTGCCATTTAAATCTTCGCTCATGGCCCGCTCAACAGAATTAGAACAAAATATAAGGAACAACAAACTAGGTCCAGTTTGAATCTAATTTGTTTGTTTAAAAGTTGTACTTTTTTTTAGATAATCACAACGGGAGGTGTTATCAACATAAGTGGTCAGTTTGGTTGTGAACTGGTTCCGAAACTGAAGTTACCTAGAATATGTGGATCACATGGGTTGGCTTGCTTATGCCTGCCTTTGTAAATTTTGCAGTTCAGAAACCAACACTCCCGGTTTACAAAACTTGATGTGGAAAATCTTGTTATTTTCTGTCTACCTTTAGGTGCTAGGGTGCTTAAATGTACCCCATGACTCGTGCTTGTATTATTTGTTTTTATGAACAATGCTAAATTAAAAGCACGCAGTATCATGATGCGGAGAGGCAATGTGCAGAAAGTGGGCCTCACAGGAGGCATCAGGGCTGCGTTTTATTAAAGCTCCAACTTCCAAACTGCAACATGTTTCTCTTCAGTTTACTACACCAAATAGTATTCCCCATTGTTTGACTTACTACTTTCGATAAAGATTTCCCTAGTTGAAAGAAGCACTTTTAGCAAGATAACTTCACAAAGATAGTTTTAAGCTGTAGCAAAGGAAAACATTAAGGAAATCCAAGGTTAGGGTTATCTTTTTTATATTTCTACCATAACCCTACTTGTAGAAAGAGTATAGACAACAGACATACGTGTAGACAAACATATATGGTATAGTGGATAGGTATTAAAGCAGGCAAGGGTCCTTTTTAGGTAAGCAAAATGAGGGACAAGGGAATAAGACAAATCAGGGACCAACAGAAATATAAGGGCAAATACAAAAGGGCAGGCGACCCTGTAATTAATGCCTATCATTACCAGTGGTGGCTCTTTTTCAGTGGCTCCAGGGTGCAGCCCCCCTGCCACCTGTAAGGCCTAACATTGCCTATCCCTGAGTTCCGACACTGAGCATTATTTATTTTAGCAGCGTTCATGAAGAACAAGTTACTTACCTTCGGTAATGCCTTATCTGGTAGAGACTTTATCTAGCTGCAGATTCCTTACCTTAGAAATATCCCCAGGCATCAGACCGGATCTGGAACTTTTCAGTGAGTAGTACCCCTGCACAGGAGTAGGTAGCGTCAATCGGTTTCATGTGACGTCCTCAGCGCCATAAGTAATGTCCACAGTGCCTATATAGGCACCATCCCAGTGCGCTGACATCATTTTTCTTTGCCACTTTCCACACAAGTAGCGCAGAGCCATGAAGAACACTGACGATTGGTGTGGAAAATTAAGGTACTGAAAGGAGAAAGTCCTATCCCTAGAAATTCATTCAAAAAGTGGGACGGATGGGTGGTTAGGTAAGGAATCTGCAGCTAGATAGAGTCTCTACCAAATAAGGCATTACCAAAGGTAATTAACTTGTTCATCTGATAGAGACTTCTAGTCGCAGATTCCTTACCTTAGAATAGATACCCAAGCAATACCGCCCCGGAGGTGGGTCTTCAAAACTATTTCACTCTAGAAAGTCCTGCAGGAACGTACAAGCAAAGTGCTCGTCCTAATGGAGCAGACTGTCCAGGCAGTAATGCTTTGTGAGCGTGTGTACAGAAGCCTGAGTTGCTGCCTGGCAGACATCCAGGACCAGAACTCCAAATACTAATGCAGTGGTCACAGCCTTAGCTCTGGAGGAATGAGGATGCACACCCTCAGGGGGTTGTTTCTTGGCCAATGTGTAGCAGATCTTAATGCAGAGCACGATCCATTAGGAGATGGTCCGGTTCTGCACAGCCTTTCCCTTCTTCGCTCTGACTTACCCTACGAAGAGATGGTTGTCCACCGGAATTCTTTTGTGCAGTCAAGGTAGAATGACAGCGCTCTTTTTAGGTCCAGTCGGTAAAGTCGCTCCTCTTGCTTAGAGGGATGTGGCGGAGTCTAAAAGGTAGGCAGGGTGATGGACTAGCCTACATGAAAAGGAGTTCAACTTTCATCAGAAAGGAAGCTGGAGTGCAAAGAACCAGCTTGTCTGGGTAGATGTTCAGTTATGGACACATGGATGATAAAGCCGAAAGCACACTGACCCTCCGGGTAGATGTTATTGCCACTAGGAAGGCCGTCTTGATGGTATGGAGCCTGAGAAGATAGTTGTGGCTCACTAGCTCAAAGGGAGTGCACATCTGAAATCAAGGATGAGACTGAGGTCCCACTGAGGCTTGATGAAGGTCAAAGGTGGAAACACGTGTTGCAAACATTTAAAAAGCCTATTCACCACAGGAGATTTGAACAAGGATGGCTGATCTCTCAACCGCAGAAAGGCTGAGATGACATATAGATGGTCCTTTAAGGTGCCCAAAGCAGAGCCCTGCTGGGCAAGAGAAAGGATAAAGAGAAGGACCTGAAAGAGGGGAGCAAAAAGAGGGTCAACCTGTTTCCCTGCACACCATGCCACAAATATGCCCCAGCAGCAGGAGTACACAGTCTTGTTAGAGAGACACTTGGTTGCCAAGATACCACTGCAGACTTCGGGCAGAACGTCAAAAGTGGACAACTGTTGCTGCTCAATCTCCATGCATGAAGGCGAAGTGTTGACAGGTTCGGGTGGAGAACCCTGACCCTTCTGCTGCATCAGAAGATCCTGCCAAAGGGGCAGTCTGATTGAAGGTCCGATGGCCATGCTCAACAACTCGGATACCAAACTAACCGAACCCAGACCGAAGCCAGAAGGAAGACTTGGGCCAAGTCATGACCAATGTCCCCTCTAATTTATCTCCTCTGTGTGCTGCAGTGCAAGATCTTTGTGCCCTTCAGGCAAGGCGGCTTTGTGCACCAAGCATGCCAGTGCTGCACTTGAGTATATAAATCTCTGGCAATTACCACTCCAAACCCTTGTTTACAATGAGAGCGAAAACAGTATTTCACAAATATAGCTCCATTAAATAGTCTTTAGACAGTTTTGCAATGTAGATACAGATCATCATGACATGATTTGTTTACTCTAGTGGTGCCTGCACAACAAGTTTAAAAAAAGGACAGGACTCAGAAGGTAGCACCATAATAAGATTTTATTGAATATTCTCAATTGGAGAATTGCTCATTTTGCGAGGGAATGTTGAGTGACTCTACAAGGGTATATACATTTAGCAAGTTGACAAATACATAGCACATTAACATGTTGATGTACCACCTAACAATTTGTGTCCCTGCTAAGAGGCAGTCTGTTAAATGTGCACATCCAGGAAAGACAGACTGTGGCAAAGGGTGGCTCAGACAAGTCAAGGGCTGATACGAGATGTGTGACATGCCAACTTCTTACACCGGTCCTGGCCCTTCTTCCACCGCTGATAACCTTTATCAAGCTCAACTTTGATACTCAAAAGGTAGGCTTTTGTCCTGATCAGCATGTTCAATTGATTCTCCTCCTGACTTTTTCTCAATTTAGACTTCACAGTGTTTTTGAGGCTGAATCCAGAATGGGGAAAAATAAGTGCAGGTACTCAACCCACTGAACTGTTGAACAGAGGGGGAGCCAGGGGCATATCTAAGGGCGCGTAGCGAACACAATCATTTAATGACTCTTCTTTCTCAGTCCTCCTCTTCTAATCATTTTATAGTCAGATACATGTTGTATCTATTCATTATGCCCCTAGGTTTAAATGTTTCCTTTTCCTTTTTTGTATTTTACCCCTTTTTATATTTCTCTCCACTGTGTTCCTCCACCCCTTCTTTTTCACTAATCTCTCTTACCACTTTTTGCTTTCACTTTCTCCATGCCTCTCTCCACTCTTTGCTTCTCTTTCTTCTCATTTCTCTGTTGCTTTGTCTTTGATTCTTTTCTTTTCCCTTGTCTCTATACCCCCATCTTCCTTAACCCTTATAACGTTATCACTACATACATTATTCTGATCCTCTTTACACCTTTCCCCTTTATTTCTCCCTGTACATGTGTGATGAACTAATGGGTGATACAGTGGTCCTGTTGCCCTGATGAAATTACCACAAAATTCTCTGGCAATGAAACATGTTTGTTGCTCATAAGTAACTCTGGTTTTAATCCCTCACCTTGGGTCTTTATAAATAAAGAATGATAATAGTCCCTTTGACACATTTTTAGTTTGGTGGTCCTGAGACTTAGTGAATCGACAGCAACACTCTGACACTGAAGACTGAACATAACACGTTTTAGGGATAGATACAGAAACACACATTAGGTTTCCATTTTACATGACTCCTAATACAGTGAAAAGCATTGCTGCACGCATAGGAGTATGCTGATGATGAGAAACCCTGCCACAATGAATAGCTAGCCAACAGGCAAACAGTGGTTGCCTATGTGAGGGGTAAATTGGTCATCTTTCTCCATAGGTAAAATAATTGAAGAAACTAACTGATAGCAAATCATGCAGTATGTAGGAGTAAGGGGTTTATTGTTCTTGTTGACAGATACGTACATAGCTAAATACAATATGTTACAACTCAGGCTCTTTCCCTAGCTTCTTGTTTCCCTTTCTGTTCTTCTTGTCGATAATTTGCTCCTTCTCCATTTCTCTTTACCCTTCTTTGTAATACATACAAAGCTGCTATCCCGTCTTGTTCTTCCTTATTTTTATTTATTTCCATCCACACCTCATGCGCTCATCTTTTGTCTATCTTAACCTGTCCTATCTTGTCTCTCACGGTAGGACTGGCCTCCACATGCGTTACAGGATAGGGAACGTCAGTCCTATTGGTCTGAAAGATAATGAGGATGAGAAAGGATAAGGGTAAGACTTGACTGGTTTGTTGCTAGCCCAGCAGACGTTTCCAAAGCCTGGATCTTTGAAGGGCATCTAGAGATGTTTATGGCCCTGTGCTTATACTAATGGGAGAAAGGGGGTGAGTGGTGTGCCACACATTTCATAGTTCAAGTTCAGTACTCATTTCCAGCTCCAGCGCACCTCTCTTCTCGGTGGACATGCAAAGCTGTACACTCTTCTGTGCCTCTCATTTGTTTTTATATAGGGTGACTTAATCTGAAAGTTTGGAGAGCTTACACGAGCATCAGTTACATTACACAAGAACACATGCATTTTTTCAGGCACAAGGAGATTTTGGCATTATAGCCAGAGCTACTGACTTTGGAGCTGGGAAACCAGTTTGGAGTCTCTGCCTTGGCTCAACATCCTGTGGTTCTGGGCCAATCACTTAATTTCCATGTGTGTAACAAAAACATGAACGTGTCCTAGTGTAACGTAACTGGTGCTCATTTAAAGAGCTCCAATACCTATGCATCAAGTTCTCACTAAAAAACGTAAGCTACTCTAAAACTGTCACACAAGCCAAGGCTTAACACTAGAGAAGATTGGATGAGTATTGTTAACTGATCATCCATACTACCGGAGCGAGTATGACCATTGGAATGTATTAGAAGCTTTTTCCCAACAGAAGGGGAGCAAATAGGGTAGACTGGCGTGAACTCAATTTGACTGGTGGGGAACAGATCGGGGTCATGGGCATTATCTGGGCAGGCTGTGTGTACCGCCACACAGCTTTATCAGTGTGCGCAAGGCCCCCACCATCCACCAAGGATAATAAGGGAACTAGGGAATATATATAATCAGAACGATCTGAACTCTTCAATGTATATAATACCCTTGTAAAGGAGGAGGAGGAGGTGGAGAATTAGAAATTAGAAAAAGATAACACATATGTTTTTTTTTTTTTTTTTAAATATATTTTTATTGCAGGAATTAGTAAATCGTTACAATATCGACCAGCATTGTATCACAAGCAATATCAACATAGTAAAACCCTCTGGCCCCCCACCGTAAGTTTCGTACACAGCCAACCGGCCCACAACCCTGGGGTCGGGCGGCGATATGCAATGGGGGCTCAGCAGGACGCTTGTGCTGGTCCGGATGATCCACTGTCCGTCATCTGCTTTTCCAAACAAGCCTATAAACCCAAAAGAAACCCCCACCCTCAAAATACTACTAACCAAAAGAAACCCCACCCAACCCCGCCACTAGCGCCTGGGAGCCACCGTCACAGGATCTGCCATGGGACCCACGGGGACAACAATAGGACTAACAGTGCAAATGTTTACCGGGACTCGGGGCGAGTCGCTTCTTCACCTTCAGAGTCGCTGGGGGCACAATAATCCCTGAGGGCCTGCACCAACATTTCCCACTCCAACGCGGCCTCCTGCGCCTTCTCATTACGCTGCCTCCAAGCCAGTTGATATCTCAGCGCGCTCTCCCCCGCCGCCCACTTCAAAAGCTCACTGTGCCATCTGCTGCCTGTCGGACCAACTCGTGCCTTCCAGTTCCTGGTCACCTCTCGTTTAGCAAGGAGGAGCCCTAGGTCGATAAATTTACTAGAAATTTTATTCCTGGGGGTATGGGGGAACCAGTGTAGGAGCCCCACCGCCGCATCAAATGATAAGGATCTCCCCGTCACCTCCTCCAGGGTCTTCCCTACTTCCTGCCAGTAAGATGACAATCCCAGACAGGCCCATAACATATGTAGGAGGTCCGCTTCCTGAGCTGGGCACCTAGGGCATTCCGCCGAATTCATGGCAAAATACCGCCTAATTTTCACTGGGGTCAGGTACGCTCTATGGAGCACGTAATAGTGGACCAGCTGGAAACGGGCGTTACGTGTGCCCTTCCAGGCTCGTCTCACCAACTGGGCCCAGGTCGTCTCCGGGATCTCCCTGCCAATGTCCTCCTCCCAGCGGTTTCTCAGAGTGGTGAGGGGAGCCAACCCTTCGTTAATCAACCTGCCGTAAAGGCAAGTGACCGCCTTCACCGTGCCCGCAGACATCATCACGTACTGGCACACCTGAGATAAGGGGGGTTCCTCCTGCCCGCTCTTCCAGTGTGCCTGGATTGCTCGGAACATGGCCGAGTGCAGCAGAAAATCACCACGGGGGACCTCGAAGCGGTCGATAAGATCCTGGAAGGACAAGAGCACTCCGTCCTCGTACAGATCTCCAACCAGCTGTAAGCCGGCATCCTCCCAGGCCGCCAAACGTGACCAATCCCTTCCATGGGGGAGGGCCGTCAGCATCCCCAACGGTATTTCAGGCGCATATGGTGTTCTCAGTTGGCCTCGGGCGTGAGCCCGATTCCAACACAGGCGGACAGTCCGCTCCTCCATCGACAAATCCCGCAGGGCCAAACGTTGTCGCAGCGCTACAAAGGAGAGAACATGCCTGGCCATGCCCGTTCCCCTCCTATCTTCCGGGCCCCGGAATTCCCTGGCGATCTCCTGGGTGAGGGTCTGGAGCTGCGCCGCTAGATAATACTTTTCAAAGTTCGGCACCGCGAGCCCCCCCTCGTCCTTCGGCCTCATCAAGGTTTTGAGGGCCACCCGCCGGCGGCCCGACCCCCAGAGGAATCCGACCACCATAGAGCGTAACAGTCGAAACGTGGCCGGTGGGACCCAGATCGGTAGAGTCCGAAAGTAATATAATAGCCGGGGAAGCGCCACCATTTTAAGCAGGGCGATCCGTCCCGCCACCGAAAGCGGCAGCGTGGCCCAAAAGTCCATGCAGCCTCGGAGTGCTCGAATGCTGCGGGCAATGTTCCCATCCAGGAGGTCGGGTTGGTCGTGATAGACGAACACCCCAAGGTACTTAAAGCAGTCGGGTTCCCATCTAATCTCCCTATGTAGGGTAGGGGCGGGAGCACCTTTGCGTACCGGAAAGAGACAGGTCTTGGACCAGTTTACTCAGAGGCCCGAGACCTCCCCAAACTCTGTGAGCGCCACCGCCGCTCCACGTAAAGCGTCGAGCGGGTCCTCTAGGAAGAGCAACAGGTCGTCCGCATACAGCGAAACATAATGCGGGCCCGCAGGCGTCCACAAGCCCGTATAGTGGGCTCCCGATCGAAGGTGCAGCGCGAGTGGCTCCACCGCCAGCGCAAAGAGAAGTGGGGACAATGAACACCCTTGCCGCGTGCCTCGTTCTACCGGATACTGGGAGGAAATCAGTGGACCCGCCCGGACCCTGGCTGATGCAGAGGCATAGAGAACCGCGGTCCACCTGACAAAGCCCTCCCCGAGGCCGAATCTCCGCAGCACCGTGCAGAGGTAGTCCCACTCGAGGCTATCAAAAGCCTTCTCTGGTCCACCGACAAGACGACCGGGGACGGGGCATCTACAAATGGCTCCCCCAGCAAACGGAACAGCCTGCGAATAGTCATAGTCGTGTTTCGCCGTGGGATGAAACCAGCTTGGTCGTCATGCACTAGGGAACTCATGTGTCCCAGCAGCCTCGAGGCCAAGATGCTGCTCAGTATTTTATAGTCCACCGTCAACATCGATAGGGGACGGTAAGACCCCGGGTCGGACGAGTCTCGTCCCGGTTTGAGGAGAGGAACCACCAGCGCCTCACACATCGAGCTCGGGAGTCGCCCCAGTCTCTTCGCCTCCCTGTAGACCACCAACAATCGAGGGGCCAGGAGATCAGCGTAAGCTGCATAAAACTCCACGGGTAGGCCATCCAGGCCCGGGGTCTTGTTTCTCGCCATCCGTTTAATGGCACCGCGGATCTCCCCCAGTGCAATGTCGGACCCCAGGGCCTTCGCCACTTCTTGCTCCACTGCGCGGAGCTCCAGTGGACGTAGATAATTATCGAGCCGGGCAGGGTCTCGTGCGGAGCGACTGCGGTACAAACGTTCATAATAGTGCCGGAAGCAGCTAAGAATCTCCGGTTGAGTGTGTACCTGGGTGCCGTTTGCCTTACGCATACTTGTCGTCAATTGGGACTGGCGCGTAGGGTTGGCCAACCATGCCAGCAGCGCGCTCGATCTGTCCCCCTCTGCGATGGATCGGACCGTATAGGCTTTATAATCAAAACAGCGAAGCCGTTCGACCTCTGCCGCTACCTTTTCCCTCGCCTCCGCCGTTCGAACCTGCAATTCCGGGTGTCCAGGGCGGCGAATTTCAAGCTCGCGGAGTTGCTGGTCCGCTGCATCTAAGTCAGCCAGAATAACGCGCCTCATGCCCACTTTCTTAGAAATACAGTAACCCCTCACCACTACCTTAAAAGCGTCCCATTCTAACGCTCGTGTACCGCGGTGCCGCCGTTGGACGCAAAATATTCCAATATCTTGTCTCCCAGGTCCGCTCTGAAAACACTGTCCTCAAGAATCTCGGGTCGCAGCTTCCAGGTGGGGACCGCCGGCGCCCCGGGGAACCAGCGAAGGTCCAGCAGGAGTGGGTTATGGTCTGAAATGGTTCTGGACAAGTACTCAGATCGGATCGCTGCCGAAACCAGTTCGGGCGACCCAAGAAAGCCATCCAGTCGGACATGCAACTCATGCAGGCCCGAGAAGTATGAATAATCCCTAGATGCGGGGTGATGCGCCCTCCAGATGTCCGTCAAACCCCATCGGGTCTGCCAATCCTGACGACCCTTAGCCGTGCGACGAACCGGAGAATCGGGAAGTGGGGGATGGGAGCGGTCAATATCCACGTCCACTACGGAGTTGAAGTCTCCCCCAAGCAGAAGGGGCCCGGAGAAGAAGTGGGCCAACGAGCCCGATAACCTGGAAAGGAAGGCAGTCTGGTCCACATTAGGAGCGTACACACAGCAAACGTTCAAGTCCCTCCCTCCTAGAGTGCCCGAGATGGCCACGTAACGCCCCTCTGGATCTATCTCTGTTCTCGTGACCTGGAAGGGGACCCCTGCTCTGATCCATATTAGCGCCCCTCTGGCATACGCGGAGTACGACGTGGAAAAGACCTGTCCCCTCCATCTACGCTGTAGCGCCGCCCCTTCCGCCTTGGTCAGATGAGTTTCCTGCAGCAGCGCCATTTGCACTCCCCTACGCACTAAATAAGCGTGGACTTTGTGGCGCCTGGACATAGTATGAAGCCCCCTTACGTTCCAAGTAACACATTTCAAGTTAGCAACATCAGCCATTGTCCCATATTGTTCTCGCACAGTCTCCCCGTCCGGGCTCCCACAAAGAAAAGACATCATCCATCCCAGCACTGATGGCGGCCATTTTCCCCAACCAAAACCAAACAACCCAAGAACAAACCGAACTCCCACCCACCCACCCCAGAACAGGACCCAAACTGCGCCATCCAGATCCCATCCAAACCTCGCCTTCTATCAACCCAACAACCCCTACTACTCCTACGGTCGCCACCGTAGGAAGGCCTTAAGGGCCAGGTGCGGGCCGGGCGGAGGCAGTGGGCCCTCGACGCTCAGGCCACCAGGACTAAAACAAGCCCTAAACAGTACCAAACACCCCTCGGGGCAGAAACAGGGGCACCCCACCCCTCCCTCCCCCTTTGTCAGCATCAATGGACGGCAACCGCCTCCCCCCTGCCGAGCCCCCACCCAAAATAAGGCAGCACACCCCGTTACCCTTGTCCATCCAAAAGGTCCTCCACCGACTTCGGTGTGATCACCGGTGTATGGGCACTATCAGTCACTGAGTCCTCCGATTCCGATGGTGCCTCCTCATCACCCGGGTTGCCTTCCTCCTCAATGGCTTCGTCCCGTGCACCAGACAACTCCGACAAGACTTCCAACACTCCCCTCCGTTCCGACGACGTCTCTGCAGTTGAGGGCCCTCCTGTGCGGCCGCGGCGATTCCTGATCCTCCTGGATCGCCGTCTCTGTTCCGGCTCATCAGCCTGTTGGGACGAGGAGCCGGAGCCATCTTTCCCTGCCCTGTAAAGCTCAAGCCAGGCACAGACATCCTCCGGGGTGTCGAAGAACTGAGTTTTGTCATCGACAATGATGCGGAGCCTCGCAGGATAGAGGAGCGAGTACTGGATGCCCTCGCTCCTGAGCTCGCGCTTGACCGCCAGGAAGGAGAACCGCTTGCGTTGAGTCTCGTAGGTGTAATCCGGGAAGATGTTCACCTGACTGTTCGCCACTTTGAATGGACCTTTATGTCTGTTGGCATTAAGGATTAAGTCCCTGTCCCGAAAGTGCAATAACCGCGCCACCACCGGTCTCGGGGCGCGCCCCTGTTGCGGTGGCCGCGCCGGGACTCTGTGGGCACGCTCCAGAGTGTAGAAGGAGGATAGCCCCTCCGGGGCCACCGTGTCACGGAGCCAGATCTCCAAGTATGTCACCATGTCGCCATCCTCGATCTTTTCCGGGAGGCCCACTACACGGATGTTGTTCCTTCTGTTGCGGCCTTCCGCATCCTCCGCCCTCTGCTCCAGGGTCGCAATTCGGGATAAGGCATCCTTCATCGTTGCAGCCAAGGTTCGCTGCGCCGGCTCCAAGGTTTTCACCGAGCTCTCCACTTCCTTGACCCGGTCCGACAGTTTACCATGGTCCGCTCTGAGGAGGCCTAGGCTCGTCGCCACCTGGGCAATGTCCTGTTGGAGGGCCGATCTCGTGGTCGCTATCGCCTCCAGGACGCGGTCGAACTGTTGTTGCATCGGTGCGCCACCAGAACTCTTTGAGTCCCCATGTTCCTCTTTGTCCTGGGCTTCCGAGTCCGAGGCAGTCGGGGTAGTCCCCTTGGCTCCTCTAGGTTTCCCCATGTCACCGGGGGCACTCCGTGAAGGTCCCGGAGTAGGCGTCTCCGGGTGCAGATGCCGACCACGACCCTCCCGGTTACTGGTCTTCAAATCAAGTATGGGAGACCTCCTTCTCCAGGGCCCGTGGAGACTTCTCCGCTTCGGCTCACGCCACCGCCACGGCGTCCGAGGGCACCGATGAGGGGGCGGAGACAGCCGCCGCCGAGTCGGGCAGGCCCGCTCAGCCGCTAGAGACCCGGGGTGAGGGTCACCAACTCCACCGGATGATTTGTGGCGCCAAAGTGTCGCGCCTCCCATGGAAGTGGACTGGCCAGGAGAATGTAGCTAGGTGCGGTGTCGTGAGTAGGGCCACCGCCTGGATCACAGGGCGTCCGCTCCCGGGGTCCCCTATACCGTGGGCATCCGCCCAGTCACCCAACCGAGTGCAGACTCGTTGTAAAAAGTCCGATCAAATTGATATCTAGTGCACAGAGCAGCCGGGGATGGCAAAGCCGGGCGCCAGTCGCTACTCGCGACGCTCCTCCGAATCAGTGGGTCCGACCAGGGGGACAAAGAAGTCCGGGCGCCATGTTGGGTCGCACTCCGCAACTCCGCAAACTTCGGTTTCACTCCGGATCAACCCTCGTCCGAGCCCCACCAGGGGCCCCGGCAGGTCTCCGTCGGTCCGCTCAGCAGAATGCGGGGTCTGGGGTGCCCCGCAGCCTCCGATTTACAGGATAATTCCGGGCTCAGTCCCGGAGCCGAGCTCTCAGGCGACCATCGCCATCGGCGCCCAAGCCACGCCCCCCAGATAACACATATGTTAAGATATAACTCCGGAAGCAGAGATAGTTAAGGTAAGGCTTCATTTAAGTTTAAGGACAACACACCGTAAACAGGAGTGGTGCGTGTGTGAGCCAAGAGTGACACCAATGACAGTTGGCCGGGTGCTCAACTGTTAGAATAGAACTTCCAGCTGTCAACATTCCAGCTGGTGACATAGTGTAAAGGAGGGGTCAGGGAGGGGAGAGGGGAGAAAAGAAAGATAGACAAAGGGTGCTAACTTAAGAACACAACACATCTCCTTCCCTAAAGGAGAAACGACCAAAGTAAGCACAGAAAGAAAACTCACAGGGTAACTAGTCGCACAAAAAGGCCTTGTACTTGTTAGGTTTCTTCCTACATGTGTCTGCATTAGCTGGTGCATGCTTCATCTTCCGTGAAGGCTTTCTCCAACACATTGTCCTCTTTCGCCACTTGACTATCTTCCGAGATTACAAGGCTACCAGCTTCTGTAGTGGCGATGTCAATATTCTCACTCAAAGCTTCCTCGCCATCCTGTATTTCACAAGTAGTGGTGCAGACATTAGCACCAGGTGTCATCACAAAGTCAGAAGAGTTTACGTCTCTGTATTCTTCAATGGTTTCTTTGAGTTCAAGGCCAGTTCCTTCTCCGCTAACCTTGCTACTTGTAGGCCTGGATATGATATCTCCTTCACCTCCAGAATACTCACTTCCTTTACACAACCATCCATAGATGCTCAGTTTCCTGACATTTTCCTCCTTCTCCGCACGTTTATCCATATTTGTTTTCTTAGGAATCACATCCTTTTGTTTGCAAACAGAACTTGATGAGGCATGCCAGATCTTTCCATCACTAACGAGTGCAGAGTTATTAAATACTTTTTTTTACTATTAGGGGATCTGTGAACCTATTCTGTCTCTTCCCCAGTTGTCCATTATTTTTCCCTCTCACTCTGTCTCCTTCCTTTATTTTTGTTTCTTTTAACTCATGTTTGCTGTCGCAATCCTCCTTATACCGACTTTGTGCTATTTGAATTGTTCCACTGACTGATTCAGCCGACCATTCTGTTCTCTTTGCCTCCTTGGACCACCCGATGTTGTTCTTGGAAATAGGAGGTCTTCCTCTCATCATTACGAATGGGCTTGCCAGAGTATTCTCTTCCGGTGTTATTCTGTATTCCCATATCATTTTGTTGACTTCCTTCCTCCAACCTTGTCCATTTTTGTTGGCTTGTTGAATGGTCTTTTTTTATTACCCTTTTAACTTGTTCCACGGCACCCTTGCAAGATGTTCGATAAATAGATGTTGTTTTGTGGGAAATTCTGTTTCGCTCCATGAATTTTTTACAAATGTCTGACTTGAATTGCCTTGCGCTATTACTAGCTATTGTTATTGGTATAACCTCTCTCGTGAATATACTGTCCATGAAATTGACCATGTCGATTGCATCCATCCTCCTGCTAATCTTTATTTCTACCCACTTCGAGAAATTATCCACTAGGACCAAAATGTTCACTTGTTCCTTATTATATGGTATGGGTCCTATTATATCGATTTTTACACTCTTCCACTGCATGTTTGAGCCATTTAACGGTTGTAGAGGTGGTTTGTGATTTACCTGTGTTTTGACCTTGTCCTGTTGTAATACAAGTACAGGTTCAGTTCTGTTGGGGTTAAGGGTGATTCCAAGTTTACCCTAGTCTTCCCATCCAAGCACTGATGGGCCCGTTGCAGCTACATATAACTTACTGCTTGTTCCTCTTTCCTTGAATCCAAAATGTAGTTCCCTAAAACCCATTAGTTCAATTGTTTCGCCTGTGAACGTTTTCAGGGTTATATCTGGTTTTTCCATGTGCCCTCCAAGTTTCCTCTTGAATATTTCTCTCCACACATCCTTGTTGATTATGGTGCAGGGTGACCCGGAGTCTGCCACTATTTCTATGTTCACACCACCTATTTCCACTATGCACTTGGGTTTTTGCTTACTAACCTTCCCTGTTTCCTCTCCTGCACTTTCTTCCGTCACGTTTAATACACATAGGTTGTAATCCGAGTCATCAGACGATTCCTGTTCATCCTCTTCTTCATCCTCTACATATTTAAATTTCTCCCATTGTTTCCTTTTGCAGGCTTTCTGAAAATGCCCTATTAGGCCACATTTTGTACATTTGTTATTCCTTGCCGGACATTTCCAGTCGCTAGCTAAATGCTTGTTGCTATCACAGTGGTAACATTTTGTTTGTTCTGTATTTTTCATTTTCCCTTTGTCCTTTTGTTCTTCCCTTTCTTTGTACTTATAGTCTGCTACCTTGTTTCTCTTTCCACTAATTTTTGCCACTACGCTTGCGTCATCCGTTTTGTTTTTAGTTTCACTGACGACCTCCTTAGCGCATCGCCCAGTCAATTCTGCTTTCTTAACGATCTCAATAACTTGTTAAAGTGGTTTCTCGCCCTTTGCCCATAGAGCATCCTGTATGTTTGGGTTTGCGGCACACATCACTATCTGATCCCTAATGAGATCATCATGCATATTTCCAAATTTCCATGCTATTGCTACATTTTTTAATGCTGATACATAGTCCTATATATTTTCCTCCTTACTTTGCGTCCTTCTATAAAATGTGTATCTGTGCACTGCAACACACACAGTGGGCTTATAATAATTATCCAAGTCTTCTATTGCCTCACTGAAGATATTTCTTCCTTCTCCTTCTCTTAACTTCTTTGTAATATTATTGTATACTTCCAAACCACCTTCACCCAAACAATGTAACAGTATTTTTTTTTCTCCTCTGGTTTAAGTGGTTCGTCATCCTTATCAAATGTTGTTATGTAATTACAAAAGTACTCCTTCCATTCCTCCCACTTAATTATTGGTGTTCCTGTTCCTTTTAAAAACGCTTCAGGTGGCTGCAAATTGTAAATGTTACCTGATGCCATATTTATTTTCACGTAATTCTTTTTTTTTATGTAACCCAGGCAACATTTTTTTTTACTGTGGTTCTTCTTATATGATACTTCGCTTACTTTTTTAAAAAAAATATTTATTTATTTTTGTGACACATCGTGTACTACTCCATATATTTCTCACCTGTTGTAAATCCGCTCTATTTTTTACACTATGTCGCGCCGACAGGTTCTCTTTGCCTTCCGATAGCCATCTGTTTGATTTCAGTTTTATTTTCCTCCTCTGCCAGTCCAATTTGCTGATTGTCATCCTGGCGCACGCTTAGATTGCGTAGAAAGGCTAGACTAGCAACTCTCTCACTTCAATATGGCACCGATGCGTCTTACGTCACTCTGTTGTGCCTCTCCGCGCCAAAATCCTGATGGGTTTTCCAGTGACGCCCGTCACCTTCATACGTCTCGCGCTGAAGCAATATCTCCACACAACTTTCCCGGTTATTTCCTTTTTAAGCCACTATTTTTTTTCTGAAAATTATTCCTGCGACACGCACAGTTCCCATATGACACTCCGCATCTTTCACTTTAAAACTGAATCGCTGTTCCTTATGAGGGTTGCTGATTTTTATGTATTTATTTCTTTTACTCGCAACTGTCACATGAGCTTACAGCGGTGTTTTCGGTTATACCTCACCCCTTGCTTTATTTTTGGCTTTCCACACTTATTCCTTCTTTGTATTTTTTTCAAACATTACACCCTCCTGTTCATTTTCATTTTAAATCCTTATTATCTTCACCAGTTTTGTTTAATTCTTTCCTCATCCATTCTTCTTCTCAAGCTCCCATTGATTGCTAATCCTTGATTTACACTTGCCTGCGTTAAGGTGACGATTTTTCGTAATTTCTTTTCCTCGTTCTGCCTCCTTGCTTTTCTTTTCTTGGTGGGTTCTCCGGTGTGTTGTCCAGCTACCTCGTCGCCAAATTTGTTAAGATATAACTCCGGAAGCAGAGATAGTTAAGGTAAGGCTTTATTTAAGTTTAAGGACAACACATCGTAAACAGGAGTGGTGCGTATGTGAGCCAAGAGTGACACCAATGACGGTTGGCCGGGTGCTCAACTGTTAGAATGGAACTTCCAGTTGTCAACATTCCAGCTGGTGACGTAGTGTAAAGGAGGGGTCAGGGAGGGGAGAGGGGAGAAAAGAAAGATAGACAGAGGGTGCTAACTTAAGAACACAACAACAGGGGGGAGGAGCTTCGCGTGCATCCAAGATGGCCGCGTGAGCACAGGGCTCCCGAGACCCTCGCCGCCTTCCACATATATCCTGATCGGCATCCTGACTATGAAGACGGGTTATTGGAGATGAAACTTAGCTGATATATTAGCTGCTTTAAAAAATTGATTTGGACTTTGGGAACCGCAACTACGACACCCTGAACTTTTGAGGCCCACCCCGTGGCGACGCCTGGGGCTTGAGTCGTTGAGGCGCCCAGGCAGAAGTTGAACAACAACGGCCAGCGGGGCTCTGCTCATTGCCTTGGAGTTAACTTTCGGATTCGTTTCTGGGCCTTTGGCCATATCCCACCTCTAGATCGATCTGGTTGCCAGAGGTCTGGCAGAACTCTGTGACTCCACTGTGTGCCAACGGTCGCGAAAGACGGTGTGGTGAGCTGCTGGCGCCTACTTTTGAGGACTCCGGTGGGACGACCGTGAAGGGCCATTCTCACCAGGTCTCACAGGCCCCCCCGGGGGCACATTGCCCAACATGGCAGGCAGGCCCGACAACGAGAAGCGGAAAACCAAGACACCCCTTCGGGGGGAATCGTTCAAACGAATGTCGTGGATCGATACACCCATCCCAAGGGGTCCCCCGGTGTCATCACGAAGAACCTAGATAAGGCGGGGGAAGACCCTGCTGCGTCGATCGATCTGACTCTACAGGATGTCATGGGCGCCATTGCTGGTATTAAGACTTCCATTGGCCAGCAATATGAGGCTCTCGCCCTTAAGCTCGACACTGTGGCCATTGACGTCAACTTGATTAGAGCTGACTTATCAAAGACTAATGACAAGGTCAAATCCTTAGATCCGAAGACCTCCAGCCTCACGACCGACGTTTCCGACTTACAGGTGGAGGTCGGCAATCTGCGATCCTCCAACGATCTCATGGCTCGTCGACTGGACGATTTTGAAAATAGGGCCAGACGCAATAATGTACGTATTATTGGGGTTCCTGAAAAATCGGAAATCCTGCTACAGATCTCCTTGTTGAGGACCTCATCCTATCATCCTAAATCACCTCGCCCCCAAAGGCTTAAGTAAATTCTTTGCTGTGGAACGCACGCACCGTGTACCAGGTGGGAAGGCGAAGCCGGGTGCCTCTCTGAGGCCGATTATCGCCAGACTCTTCAACTTTAGAGACAGAGAGGCTATCCTGCAGACGTCAAGGACAGGCGGCCCCGTGAAGTTTGAAAACGCAACGGTGAGCTTCTACCCAGACTTTACCCAGTTTGTTCAGAGGCAGAGGATGGGGTTTCAGGGGGTGAAGCGACGATTGAGAGACATGGATTTGAAATACGCGATGCTATTTCCAACCAGGCTCCGTGTCGAATACGAGGACCGGACGTTTTTCTTTGATCGCCCTGAGAATGTGAGTGACTGGCTGGATTCTTTACCAATGCGAAGCGATCAAGCGGAACACTCGGGTGGAGCGGAGGGTGGCGTGCCGGAGCAAGAATGACAATGACAATGTGGTTCCTGATTTCCGAACAATTATCATACTTTACAGCTGGTTTGACGTCTATCATACTTAAGCGATTCATGGTGACATAGCTGAGGGTGGTGGGGGGAGTGGGACTCTTTCCTCCTCTGGGTTTCTTTTTGTAGACTAGTTTAATGTTAGGGCGACGGGCACACTGCAAGTTGGGGTGGCTTTTGAGTCTATCGCAGGGGTGCAGGGTGGGGGGTACTGTAACGGGTATATGTTTGGGGTGGAGGGGGGAGTTTGGGTATGTTTTGTTTTTTCTCAAGGCAACGTATTGTTCTATTTTCGGATCTGGGTACGGTGTTCGCAATGGGGTGGTTTCTGCGTTCATTTCTGAGATGGGGTTGTACGTTGAGACTACTGTGTTGGAATGTAAATGGGTTGGGGACAGGATAAAGCGGGGAGTAGTGTTTCCACTGCTGAGACGCCTCTCCCCTGATGTTGTGTTGTTGCAGGAAATGCACTTGATTGGAAACACTTGTCACGCTATGAATCGGCGAGGATATTGTCTCACCTGCACACTCTGGGTTCACTACTGGCTCTAGGGGCGCAGGCATCCTTGTCAAAAACTCTCTCCCCCTGGAAATAGATGACGTGATCCTTGATGAAAGGGGGCGCTACGCCGCTCTCACAGGGAGGTGGGAGGGGAGGACTATCTCGTTGATTTCTGTATATGTCCCGCCCGGTCTACAGACCTCGACTTTTGCTTATCTTGGGCGTGTGGTATTGGGGCTTTCGGATGGTATCCTGTTACTTGGCGGAGACTTCAATTCGGTAGTCTCTGGTGGTGTAGATCGCTACCCCCCTAGAGACCTCCCTAGGTCACAGTCTTGGTTAAGTGGGTTTTTGGAGACACTGGGTTTGGTAGATTGTTGGAGATTGATGCATCCGGGACAGGTTAAATGCACCATCCATTCCGGGGCCCACAGTAGTCTCTCTAGACTTGACTATCTCTTGATGCCGGCGGCACAGGCTTCCTCTGTCAGGGAAATCAGGCATTTGGCCCGGGGTATATCAGATCACTCCCCACTATGGCTCCAAATCGGCACTAGTATGGGTGTCGAGGGACGAGTTACCCCGATCAATCCCTGGTACCTTCGCAACCCCAAAACTCGTGCTAAATTGATTAAGTCCCTGGATCAGTATTTTGCTGAGAATGAGGGGTCTGTGTCCTCTTCTGTGTCTCTGTGGGAGGCGTTCAAGACAGTTATTTGAGGTCAGGCAATATTGTTAATCGCTGGTGCCAAGAAAAAGAAAAATGAGGAAGTGGTCCGTTTAGAGACCGAAATAACTGAGCTAGAAAGCGATCTGGATCTAGGTGTAACTCGTAACAAACTCCATGCCCTTAGTCTCAAACAACTGGATTATAGGGCCCTAGTGACGGATGCCGCCAAAGTTATGAGTAGAGAGCAGCAGGGCAGACTGTATGATGTGGGTGACAAGGCAGGGAAGTTGATTGCTTGGCTGGATAAAAAGGAGAGGGCGAGTCATGTGGTTCCTGTGATTGAGAAACTGGATGGAGTGTGTGTGACTGACCCGACTGAGATTGTCGAGTGTTTCGCGGATCATTTCCGAGGTGTATACCTCAGTCTCCGATAGACCGGAGGAGGACTCCCATCTGTTGCTACGTGACATTGCGTTGCCCCGTCTATCAGATTCGGATAGGGACCTAATGGACGCTACATTCTCCTCTGACGAGGTAGCCCTCGCTATTCGCTCTGTGCGTTCGGGTAAAGCTATGGGCCCTAACGGTCTTCCCATCGAACTTTACAAGTTGCGTCCTGACAAAATGGCACCGTATCTCCGAGATATGTTTCTAGAGTCGCGAGACATCGGCTCCCTTCCTCGGGATCAGCGTCTTGCTACCATCGTGGTGATTTAAAAGGAGGGGAAACCGCGGGATCGCTGTGCGTCCTACAGGCCCATTTCGCTCTTAAACGCCGAACCAAAGATTGTCGCTAAGTTGCTGGCAAACAGCTTGATAAAAGTAATTAGTGGATTGATCCACCCGGATCAGTCCGGTTTCATCCCACACCGCAATACAGCACCTAACCTGAGGCGCTTGCACGGTGTTCTCGCGAGGGCAGCGACGTTGCGTGAGCCGGCCATTTTGGCTTCCTTGGACGCTACGATGGCCTTTGACACGATGGAGTGGCCGTACCTCTGGGCCGCTCTTGCGAAATTCGGTTTTGGTCCTGGTTTCGTTGGCTAGGTAAAACTTTTGTATGAGGAGCCATTGGCACAGGTGGTAGTGAATGGTCGTGTGTCTAAGCCTTTTGTTCTTGGTTGGGGTACACGGCAGGGCTGTCCGTTGTCCCCACTTCTTTTCGCCCTTGCCTTGGAGCCTCTGGCTGCCTGGCTGCGTTGGGAGCCGTCGATGAAGGGTATTCGGTGAACCCCGGAATTCGAGGATCGTATATCGCTTTACGCAGACGACATTTTGCTGTACCTTACATCCCCTCGTAAGTCGTTGAATGTATTGTTTGATGTGCTTACCTCGTTTGGAAGGAACTCTAGCCTGGTGATTAATTGGACCAAGCCCTGTGTGTATGTGCTATCGGGTGATGCCCCCCCTTTACCATGCGGATGTCCCATCCAGGTGTCGCAGATGGGATTTAAGTACTTGGGGATTTTCATAACGTTAGATCCTGTGGCTCGTTACGATCGTAACCTGCTCCCTCCTCTTCAGAAGTTAAAATCCGACGTTGCGGGCTGGCTCAGGTTACCGCTTTCTCCACTCGGGCGCGCAGCTCTTTTTAAAATGATGTCCTTACCGCGCTTTCTACACACGCTCCAGAATACCTTTGACGTAGTTCCGACAAGCTATTTTCGGGAGGTGGAAAGCCTGCAGAGACGATTGATCTGGGATGGAAGCTCGCGTATCGCCCTCGCCAAACTTACACTTCCCTGGTATGACGGAGGTATAGCCCTTTCGGATATCAGGCGATATTACTGGGCCTCTCAGTTGGGAGTAATTAACCATGGAATGTATGGACCTGCCTCTAATCCTGCATTCGAGATGGATAAGTACTTGTTACCGGGTGGGGACTATTGCAAGGCCCTTTATTCTAAAGCAGCGGGAAGGGAGCTCTCGGACCTACCAAGTTAGCGGTTCGAGTGTGGCATGATGCGAATGCGGCAACGGGATGGAGGGATCAACTGACCCGTGCGACTGCACTTTACGCGTCTGAAAGATTGGGTTGCCTGTGGAAGACGAAAGGATTTGAAAAGTGGGACATGATTGGTATCAGTAGGGTGAGTGATCTGTGGGTCAAGGGTAAAATCAAGACCTTCGAGGCACTGAAGGTGGAGTATGAGCTGAGTGATAGGGAATTCTTCCGTTATGCACAGATTACCCACCCATTGAGCTCGGTATTTCCTGAGGGTACCGACATCCCTGAATTCTCCCCATTAGAAGACCGGATGCTTGACGGATACGTTCCCGACAGCACTATCTCTTTGATATACAAGAAACTGATTAATAATCGAACGGATCTGTTGGTGCGGCTCAGGGAGGATTGGACCAGCAACAGTTTGGAGCTGGACGACGAGGACTGGCAGTCGGCGCTATCCTCGCCTAAAGAGGTTGCGATTCGGGCCCGTCTCCGACTCGTTCAGCTTAAAAACCTACATCGGATATACGTCACTGGCCCGCGCCTGATGCATATCGGTTATTCAGGGGATGGGTTATGTAAGCGTGGTTGTGGACTGATTGGAACCTTCCTTCAAATCATTTGGGAGTGTCCGGAGGTGGTGGTGTTCTGGAATCGTGTACATGCTGTGATGGAAAGAGTCACGGGTGGCTTTATTGCCTTAAGCTAGGCGTTGTCTGTTGAATGTCTGGGAACCGAATGACTATGATGTGGCGCAGACGCAGTGGGCGACCCTTGGGAATATGATTGCCAAGAGAGACATCGCCCAGTTGTGGGGCGCCCAGCGGTCGCCCACGGTTCTGGCATGGAAGGAAAACATGGACTGGCTTTTGTTGAGGGAGAAGACTGTGTATGTGGCACGGGGCAGACCCAGGAAATGGAATAAAATTTGGAGCCAGTGGAACTCCTACCGTGGAAATATATGCACGCCTCCTTTCGTGGAGACCCCGGAAGGCTCCCTTTCCCCCTGATCCGACATTCCAGTCATGTGTAACTTATGTTTACTGATTTTTTTTCCCCACTTGCCCCCCACCTTTTTGCACCAATGATGCCTGTATTACACTGTCATGCAGTTGCACTCCGCCTTGAACACATGTCCGAATTGTCTTATTGCCTTGTGTATTGGTTCTTTTTCTTCAATAAAATAAAAATTATACCAAAAAAAAGAACACAACAACATAAAACACTTCTCACTGACAAAAACAAAGTAGTGTATTCAGAACATCGTATTGTTCAAGGAACTATTCATTCGATAAATTGGTAACCTTAAAGTAAAAATAAGATAGATCAAATTAGGCAATGTACCCAGCATTACAAATGTATATTCCCGTATGAGACAAATAAGAGACATATGCTAAGGGGCACCAAGGTGAGTAAATCAATCTGGTGGGACCTAGAGCATAATAAGCAGAGCATATTGCCCTCTTAAACCATAAAGACGGGCTATTTAAATCACCAACATTGCCGTCTTGATAACAACCAGGCCAGCAACTAAAGCATATTGCCCCTTTAAACGAGAAGCACAAGCTTTTTTAAATCATTGACATTTCCTCTTTAATTTTTAGGAACTAGGCTCGCGCTCTGTAGAACGGTGCGATAGGCGTCTATGCACGTGACCCGGCAGGCGCGCTTGTACCCAGGTGCCGTGAATTAGATTCAGTTTAAATAACGGCACCCGGAGAGAACACACTGTTTTTACGACGCTCCTGTGGGAGCTGTGACCTCATTGCGCAGAAAAGTGAGTTGCGATACCGAAGGGCTAGGTAGACCCAGGGGTTTCTGAGAGAGTAAAACCCGGGCAAATAAGATCATGAATTACGAACACCGAAGCCCGCTGGGAGTAGCCCTGCCCATGTGGAGTAATCTTTAACCCTTGTTTGCACGAAATACGGGGGCATAGTAGAGCATGAATTACGAACAGCGAAGTCCGTTTAGAGAAGTTCTTCCCAGGTGGAGTAATCTTCAACCTCTGTTCATACGGAATAGGAAATGTTCGCCCATATGGACGACACGGGCAGGGTGAACTCACAAAAAGGAGAGATTATATTCCTTTTTCTTCTCTGCACCCTCCCCCGCCCCCCTTTTCTCCTCACAAATAGCACCTGGCCAACTGAAGGCTGTCGGCTTAGATACTAGCATGATTATTTAAGAAGAAGAAACATGGCCCGTTTCTCTCTTGATCATTTAAACTTGTCACTGCATTAGGGCAAAGACAGCTAGTTCCAAATTGTGGATGTAGTTGAAATAAATATTTGTATATTTGGCATTTTTCTTAGATTTCGCCCTCTTAATAAACACGAGTGGACGATCATTGGGGAGAAATTCATACGACTGCTATGCCCAAGCCCATGTAATTATTGAACCCTGGTGAGTGTTTCACCAACCGAGTTGGATAATAAAGTGTCAGTCAAATTGTATCCATTCGGGGACCATCAACAGAACTCCTATGCATGCTTTCTTTATTTACAGATAAAACATACTATTGTTTCTAAGCATTGGACTTTGAGAAGACGTTGATTTCTCGCCCACATTGATTAGTCTACCCCTCCAATAATGGACCTATAACGCCTGATAAATCAGTAGGTCACACAATGACTTAGGAGCTCACACAAGGACCTTTTAATTTTATAAAAGAAGGAACTTTGATATTTATGATTATTTGACAACCATTTCCTTTTCCTTTATAGTTTCAGTACCAAGAAGACCTTGGAGCTATAAGAGCCCCGCTTGTTTTTAATATTCACGCAGTAGAGGAAGTATTAGCTTGAAATCACTGGTAGGTCCTAAGAAGGGTGGGGGAGTCTTAAATAGATTTGAATTCTAAATGAAGTGAGGGCCATAAACATAACTCCAGTATCGCCCTTTTTACCTAGAGTATCAGCAGTAAGAAGCGATTGGAGTACTAAAGGACCCCGCTAAGTTTTATATCATGCAATCATCTCTTGGACTACCTCAGATTTCTAGAGGTGGGTGAAATAACTGTGCCGCCTCGTTGGATTGTACGGCTGCATTGAGGGATGTGTGGATTATTTAAGAATGGAGGTTTGATTGTGAAGTGGGGATCCTATGGACAGTTGTGTCTCACAATACTATGCCCAGAGAGACCGGGCTGGGGATTTGTTGCACGGGGGCCCCAAATTTTATCTATATATGCCCATGCTTCCCCATTAGTGAACATGCCTATTCGGCAATGATAAGGGGTACACAAGACTGAATAGATGGTTTTTTCCTTCTTTATAAAAGTGAACATTTTGAATAGATCGATTTAATTTTCAGGTGATCCGACTCCCACTCTATTGAGGGTGAATGTGACAATGTTGGGGGGGGGGGAAGGGGTGTGAACATAAGATTGTAATATGATGTGGTAGAGATTTGTTCTAGTAAATAATCAATTGCTCATGTTTTTTTAATTAGGATACATTCGTGGTTTTTATTGGGAGAGAGCTATCTATGTACATTGTCCTGAAGAAGGTGGCCCATAATAATATAAACACGTTGACACCCTATATGGTGTGGTATCCAAGGATTTGGCTGGGTGTCGAATTGATGATACGATTCATGGACACTCTTGCGATATTCTATTGAACTTTATGTGGAGTAACGAATATGAGGATGTTTTTATGATTTTGTACTGTTTATTGCTCTCTCGTCTATATTTTTTTTATTGTTAATATACTTGTTTTTTAATTTTGTGTACATTATAAATTGGTCCATAAGAGTTTTTTTTAATCACTGTATGATTAAGGTGTAATGTAATTTTATTAAAATTAACTTGTCTATTTTTGCAAATCAGCTGTTTTAGAGTATCGTTTCACATAATTCACTATTGGGGTCCCAATTGATGGCAAATGGTACTGTTATGGGTGTTGTGAATGAATGCTGATAAGAGCAAAAGACTGTAAGGTTGAGATTTATTAATATTACTAATTTCAGTATAGTTTAAGTCTTCCCAGGAGAAATGTGTTCTTTATTTACACAAGCCAAGGCTCCATGATGTTAAAGAAATGATCACTGGGAGAATACAGGTCAGCACCCAATGCTGGGTCACTAGACAGACACAAATCCACCTCGCTCACACCCTATCCTCCCCCACCACTACCAACAACTCTTTCCCTGGCTTACACATGCAGCCCACTCTCCCGCGTCATCGCTGTGACCGTCCTCTCTGCCTGCAGACGCGGTCGCTCCCCAAGCTGCTCCCCGCCCTGCCTGCCTGGTTGCTGCATGGTATCGTAGCGCTTCGCTGCTTCTCATTGGAATTGATTGCCTGTAGCGCTTAGCATCTTAGCGCATCGCTGCCTCTATTGTGACTAAATTAATATACTCATTGGAATTGACTGCTGACACAGGAGCACTAGAGCGCCTTAATTGATTATAATTAAAACACTGGGACATCGTAGCGCTAGATAGGCTAAGTGCGCTGCTAATTACAGTTCGATGTACCTGCTTATAAAGTTAAAGGTGTGCCTGACTGTACCGGTGCCACTGATTACTATCTCGCTGGCCTCCGCAAACCACACTCCTCCAGCATAACGTAAGACGCCGCCACCCTCCTAGCCCTCAACCCCGGACGCACACCTCAATGCTACGAAGCTGCCCCGGGACGTACCCACGGTCCTTTCGCTGCCACTCCTGCAAATGTGGATTTTCAAAAGAAGGGAGGCGGGAGGACACTATTTACCACTCAAGATGGTGGAAGGTCCAGTAGCAGCTTAGTGTCCGTACTGAGTACTAGAGATGCAAGCAAAAAAGGGGGGTGCTGCACTGTTCCTGGAGAGAGATGAGGAAGTAGGGAAGGTTTTACCTGGCGTGACCAAGGGTGTTCCAATGATACCCTGGGGCATCCATTATGTTGGATGTAATTGCCTCACACACCCCGAAGAGTGTCATGCTTCATCATCGGCGGCTGCTCCTCGTCGGGGAGGCGGTGCAACCCCCGACGGGCTCACCTCAAAGAGGGGCTCTTTGGCGGAGATCTTTTTTCCAACAGCCTTGTGGTGAAGTGGGGGTATGTGGGCAGGATGGTGTATTCCTGTGTTAAGATGGTTAAAATGTAGCAAGGGGTACCGGAATGAACTTTATTCTGGGGGTCCTCTGGCTACAGTTAAAAGGTGGGGCTAGCTTCCTAGGTGTCAACTGATTAAGGTTGTGTGACCCTAGAAGAGGCTAGAAGTGAGTGTGGTCAACATGTTTCTCGCTAAGGCTATATTAACCGCGATTCTTCAGGACCAAAGTGAAAACAACAGCATGCTAGTATCATATGTGTTGTGTTTGTTACCTTAGTGGATCCTCCTATGCCTATACATAGAGAAAGGATAAGGAAACAGTAGTTACATTCAGTACAGATATGCAAGTCACAACATTGCCAGGGAGAAAATGTATATATACTGACATGCTGGTGGTACTGGGAGTGAGTTTACACATCCACCGCATGCCAAGTGTATTGAGCGTGCAATGTCCACGGTGAAGAGCACACACAATAACTGAAACTGTGACTGGGACTGTGATAAGTGAAGGTGGTGACTAAAAACATTGGTATAGAGATTTCTTGTTAAAAATGCAGCAGTCTTAAAGTGAATGCCTGCCTATAGTGTGTCAAGTACTAGGCAGGTCTTTTGTGCAGACACCAGATCGGAACTTTCTAGACATAGTAACAAACACTCACTGTGACCTGTAAAAACGGTAATGGAAATACATATTTAATTCCCCACTCACCTATTGGTCATGTGTTAGAGGCCACATGAGGGATCGGCGGTGTGGTACAACAGAGCTGAGCCCTTTAGAGTGTGGCTAAAGTGGAGGTAGAAAAAGGGCGTCCCTGCATTAACACAAGTGGGCTGTACAAGACCAAGTAATTGGTATGGATCGAGGGGCTCTATGTCCGCCCTCTATTAAGCGCTAAACGCACTCACCTTCAGTCCTCCGAGTCCGTCTATTGTGACCTACCCCTTGCTGCCGAGCTCGAGTAGATGTGTGAGCCCGGCGGCGGGGGTTATTTAAACAACAGCGGAAGCCCTGCGCGCCAGGTCTAGTCACCGCCCCCTGCCTCAGGTCACATGTGCGAGGCCGGTTGTGTGGCGGCCATCTTAAGATGGTGTGGAAATAGCGGAGTTGCTAGTTCCCTGGGTTTGACACCGCTGTTTTCACTTTGCAGGGACTCAATTAGAGGGACCTTTGTGCAGCTTAGAACGCGGCTGGGGCATACATGGATATGGTGGAAGGGGTTATTGTGACTATACAATAAATGTATACCTCTCAACGGTACAGACCGGGCTGGTGCATTTAGACAAATGGTGGCCATGTTGTGAGAGGCATAAGGATTTACCGGAGCACAGAGCTGCAGATGACTGAATAAGTTCATGAGGCCCCAAGCCGGCCAATGTGTGGGGGGACCAAGAATTAACCAAACTATACAAAAATCTACAGGTGAATGAATTAGATCCCTATGTGTAGTTGGATCAAGGTGCACATGTGGTGGGGAACCAATGGCAGTGGGTGGATTAAGGTCAACAGTGGCACTGACGGGGGTGAGAATGACCCCGAGTTGGATTGGTTTGTAGTGAGTGCCTATGTCAGATGTCTTGTCACGGGAATGTGGCTGGTAACGGTGTCTCAAGGGGGAACTTCAGGGTTTATAATGAATGCCAGGGAATGTCTTCGTTGAGCCCCTGTTTATCAGAAGACAATCGATGCACCCATCTCTGTTCCTTGTTGAAAAGGGCTTTTGTCGGGCAGTTGGGACTGGATTCCAAGACTACCCACTTCATAGAATTCTCATCGTGGTTAGATTCCACATAATGTTTACACATTTTAGTGTGGGTCTTTTTGCAGCGAAAATTGCTGCGGTGTTCTATGATGCGAGTCTTGATGGGGCGGGTTGTCATCCCTATGTACTGTAAGCCACACGGGCACATGAGCACAACACAACTCTTTCCCTGGCTTACACATGCAGCCCACTCTCCCGCGTCATCGCTGTGACCGTCCTCTCTGCCTGCAGACGCGGTCGCTCCCCAAGCTGCTCCCCGCCCTGCCTGCCTGGTTGCTGCATGGTATCGTAGCGCTTCGCTGCTTCTCATTGGAATTGATTGCCTGTAGCGCTTAGCATCTTAGCGCATCGCTGCCTCTATTGTGACTAAATTAATATACTCATTGGAATTGACTGCTGACACAGGAGCACTAGAGCGCCTTAATTGATTATAATTAAAACACTGGGACATCGTAGCGCTAGATAGGCTAAGTGCGCTGCTAATTACAGTTCGATGTACCTGCTTATAAAGTTAAAGGTGTGCCTGACTGTACCGGTGCCACTGATTACTATCTCGCTGGCCTCCGCAAACCACACTCCTCCAGCATAACGTAAGACGCCGCCACCCTCCTAGCCCTCAACCCCGGACGCACACCTCAATGCTACGAAGCTGCCCCGGGACGTACCCACGGTCCTTTCGCCTGCCACTCCTGCAAATGTACCAGCATCAAGATCCATACCACTTCCACTAACCCCAAACACAGCTCCAACTCCAAACACCTGAAGTGCATCCTGCTGAACACCCGCTCGGTCCACAGACACGACACCGAACTCTGGGATCTACTCGACACTACATCACCGGACGTCGCCTTCCTTACTGAAACATGGATGAACGCATCATCAACACCCGACATCGCCATAGCCATCCCAGACAATTACAAGATCATCCGAAAAGACCGCACCATCCAAACAGGAGGAGGCATCGCCATCGTCCATAAGAACACCATCAAAATCACGACCAGCTCCGACGATAACCTTACAACCGCCGAACACCTCCACTTCCAGATCCACACCGACCCTAGGACCACACTCAGAGGCACCCTCATCTACAGGCCTCCAGGAACCCGTAAACAATTCAGCGAAGACAACCCTGACTTCATCAGTCCACATGCCCTCGCCTCCGAGAACTACATTCTACTAGGAGACCTCAACTTCTACCTGGAAAAGAAAAACAACGGCAACACCACCACCCTTCTTGACAACCTGGCCAATCTCTGGCTCAAACAACTTGTTGACACCCCCACCCATGTAGCCGGACACAAGCTCGACCCAATCTTCACCTCCAGCAAACACATCTCCTTCGATCGCACCACAGCTCTCCATTGGACGGACCACAGTTGTGTTCACTTCAGCTACAAAATCACCTCAACCCACAACCCCCCACAACCTATCCCCCGAAGAAAATGGAACAAAATCACCACCGACCAACTCCTCACATCACTCAACCAAAACCCACCCGCCCTCTCATCGGACCCAAACCAAGCTGCCATCAAATTCAAACAATGGATCACCCACAGCGCCGACGAATTAGCACCCTTGAAAAACCATTACACCAAACAGACAGCAAAAAGGCCCCCTGGTTCAACAATGACCTTAAGAAATCCAAAAAGCTATGCCGTACTCTCGAGGAAACATGGAGAAAAAACCCAACCACCGACAACATGACCACTTTCAAAGCAGCCACCCGTAAACACCACCAGCTGATTCGATCCACCAAGAAATCAGCATTCAAGAATCGACTCGACAACAACGCCCATAACAGCAAGGAACTATTCAACATCGTCAAAGAATTCACCAACCCCACTGCAGCCTCAAACGACATCACTCCCTCCCAAGACCTCTGCGATTCGCTATCCTCCTTCTTCTACAACAAAATCGCCAACATACATAACAGCTTCGAAAACAGTTCCAACGAACAATCCTCTCCACCCCCCTCAGAACCTAAACCGCCCTCTAACAACCTCAGCGCCTGGAACCCAATCACCACTGAAGACACCATCCACCTAATGAATTCCATCCACTCTGGCTCGCCAACCGACCCATGTCCCCACCACATCTTCAACAAAGCAGACTCCATCATCGCACCCCATCTCCGTGATGTCATCAACTGCTCCTTCATCTCTGCTACCTTCCCAGAAAGCTGGAAACACGCCGAAGTCAGCGCCCTCCTGAAGAAACCCACAGCAGACCCCTCTGAACTTAAAAACTACCGCCCCAAATCCCTCCTCCCATTCCCGGCCAAAGTCATTGAGAAAGCCGTCAATAGCCAACTCGCCGCCTTCCTCGATTCCAACAACTCCCTCGATCCCTCACAGTCCGGCTTCCGAGCCAAACACAGCACCGAAACCGCCCTCATCGCAGCAACAGACGACATCCGAACACTACTGGACAACGGAGAAACAGTGGCCCTCATTCTACTCGACCGCTCCGCCGCCTTCGACACTGTCTGTCACAGCACCCTCATACAACGCCTCAGCAACATCGGCATAAAAGGAAAAGCCTTGGACTGGATCATCTCGTTCCTAGCCGGGAGAACTCAGAGAGTCCGACTTCCCCAATTCAAATCAGAGGCCACCGAAGTCATCTGCGGCATACCACAAGGTTCATCACTCATTCCCACCCTCTTCAACGTTTACATGAGTCCACTCGCTTCCATCGCGCGTCAACACAACCTTAACATTATTTCCTACGCTGACGACACCCAGCTGATCCTTTCCCTCACCAAAGACCCCAACACCGCCAAAACCAATCTTCACGAAGGCATGAAAGAAGCAGCCGTATGGATGAAAAACAGCCGCCTTAAACTTAACTCAGACAAAACGGAAGTGCTCATCCTAGGATCATCCCCCTCTGCCTGGGACGACTCATGGTGGCCCTCGGATCTGGGCTCAGCACCCATACCCACAGACCACGTACATAACCTTGGCTTCATCCTAGACTCCTCACTCTCGATGACCAAACAAGTCAACGCCGTCTCATCCTCCTGCTTCAACATACTTCGTATGCTCAAAAAAATCTTCCATTGGATCGCCGCCGAAACAAGAAAGACTGTCACCCACGAACTGGTTACGAGTCGACTAGACTACGGAAACACCCTCTTTGCCGGAATTACAGAAAAAACTCCAACGCATCCAAAACGCATCAGCGAGACTCATTCTGGACATCCCTCGCCAAGATCACATTACTGGCCACCTGAAAGACCTCCACTGGCTTCCCGTCAACAAGAGAATAACTTTCCGCCTCCTCACCCACGCACACAAGGCCCTCTACAAACTAGGGCCCGAATGCCTCAACACTCGACTATCCTTCTACACACCCACCCGCCAACTAAGATCCTCCAATCAAGGCCTCGCCGCAGTTCCACGTATCCAAAGATCCACCATGGGAGGTAGATCCTTCTCCTACTTGGCGGCCAAGACTTGGAACTCACTCCCCACTTACCTCCGCCTTACACAGAACCACATCTCCTTCAGAAAAAACCTTAAAACCTGGCTATTTGATAAATAATGTACCCCTCCCCAAGCGCCTTGAGACCCTCTGGGTGAGTAGTGAGCTATATAAATTCTTGAACTTGAACTATACCGCCAAGAGACTCTAGACTGGGAAGGATGTCATGGTGCAGGTGATAGCAGGATGAGGTGGTAAGCTTTCCTCAGCTTACTCAACAGGCCATGGCAGAGGTGCATGTGTCAAGCTTGGCGCTACAATAAGTCAGGCTTTACAGTGCAACTGACACGTTAGTAGGGCATGTCAGTAGAAAATTAAAAATACACACCTATATTGCCAAGTAAATATCAACGGATGGCTGAGTCCAGGGCGGCTTTAGGGCAGTGCGACTGGTGCATCAGCACTGGGCGCTTACCTGTGGAGGGGGGCGCTGACCTCAGGGAGGGCGCTTGGTTTAGAAATCACTTATGATTGGAGAGATGTGGGGTACTTTTGCCTGGTGGTAGTGAGAGAATCTAAGGAGATGGGCATGGGGTGTTGGGGTGCCAAAATAATTGTTGCACTGGGCGCCATCAGCGCCTGAAGCCGAACCTGGCTGTGTCCTGATTTTTCCTGAGCACCTGTGCTTCCGCATCGTTACCGGTTGCAGGAAATGCATTTTTGGTACAACTAATGACAATTAAAAGCACTGAGGGCACATTCTGAATGCAAGCATTTAAAATCCTTTCATATGGGATAAAGAACAAACCGGAAACTCTGTCAAATAAAGTATTTGAGCTGTATCACACTACATTTTATTTTTGGGCACTTTTAAACTTCTGCAAACCGTGGGCAGATTTGCAGAAATTAACAGCTTGCTAAACCGAAGGCGGTCTCTCTACAACAAACAAACGCAAATCGTGCAGATGTATTGCCACATAAAAAAAAAATGTCTGGATGTGCACTTGGATGCTGCTGCACTTCTGATTAATCTTTGCAGCCTTTCAGGCTCCCCCACTCACGACACGATTAGCACAAACGGCATGCTTAACTGCTCCGGGCTCTGTTATGACATTCCACAGGCCCATGGCAGGGAAGCTCTACCGTTTTCAAAGTCTTGTTTCAGCTGACCTTCGCCCCGCCTTGCAAACTCACCAGTATTTATCCTTGCATTTCAGCACCAAGAAAAATACTGTTCATTCTTTTCACAGCACTCGTATTTTAAGAGGCTATGGGCAGCAAAAAAATATTTAAATTTTGCATGAAGCAGAGACGTGCGCGCTGTGCAAAATAGTGCGCGCTAGGGAACGATTGAGTGCGCAGGCGTGCATGCTACCAGGAACCATGGCTGTGACTGATCTTCTTGAACTCTGGGCAGGAATGGTATTGGCGAAAACGCATATAGGAAGCCTGAGCTCCACTCGAGACGAAAAGCGCCTCCAAGCAAGAGCCGCCTTTGAAACTCCATCGCACAAAACCACTGATAGTGCACGTTCTTGGTGGTAGCAAACAGAACTAACCAAGGTTCTTCCCACTGCTGAAAGACCTTGCACCATCTCCAGGTGGAGACGCTACTTGTGATCCGCTAGGCATCTTCGGCTGAGTTTGTCCGCCCGGGCATCCAGAGAGCTCGCCAGGTGCTGAACAACTAGAGATATGCCCTGATGTTCCAGCCATGTCCAGAGCCATAGGGCCTATTGACAAAGGGTCCACACCCTCACCTGGCCTTTTAGTTGCAGTACCACATGGCAATATTCCCTCTAATTCTTTCCCCTCTGTGTGCGGCACTGTAAGGTCTGTGTGCACTGCAGCCAAGGTGTGTGGTTGCAGCAACACATCAGTGTAGATTGTTAATCGCAGTGCCAGTCATGTGCTGCAATTACCATGAATACTTTCTCAGAGGCACACAATGTGCCCCGCAAAGGGCTGTCCTTAGTGCTGGTGGCATCCTGTGTGACAATTTGTTGGGGCACCCCAATGACCCCCCCTGCCAGTGATTCCCTCACTATTACCCTTTGACAGTGCCCCCTAAGGTCTCCATTACCACTCTCTCTGAGATGTATTTAATTTGTTTTAGAACGTCTCTCATACCAGTGTAGGGTTTACTTTACGTTGCACAAATATTAGACAAAGACAATCAAATTTTTTTTTTTGTAAACAGATTTTATTGAGTTTTCTAATAATCACATCACATGTATCCATACAACTTTAAATTCATTTGTCTAATTCCTATTATGATATTGTAAAGAAACGCCCCACAGTAGTAAAACATTTATCAATGGCATCTAATAGCTTGGCTCCATCGGTTTACTACCAGGGCATCCACGGCTGACTTAACAACTCGATAATAACTCATTTGCTTAGCTGTAACTTCACAGTTCCTGTGTATCTATTCAAACTATCCCCAACTGTCCCCCCCCCCCCCACCCAACTTGTCCCTCCCACCCAGGCGTGTCACATTAGGCCTTTCATTATGCAGCCATTATAATGGCAGAACAGCACTTTTGTCCATGATCTCAGGTATAGTCTCAATGATCAACCTTGCCGTCAGAGGGGACACGTTAAACATGCATTTGCTGCTTTTGCTAATGTTGCAGCGAACACTTCCCAGCTGCTCAGCCATCCAATGCCTCACTCTACTCTTCAGTTCAGGACATGGGGGGAGCACGCTCCCAACCATCATTCATGCTGCGGCTGGGCCATCCCGCATGCCAGCTACCCAGCAAGACCTCCCAATGGTGAATCTCAGCCTCCACACTCAGTTCGCTTCTTACCGGCTGGAGAGAGATGAAACAGCTGCTGTCTAATGTATCTGCACTACGGAGCACACCCAGGAGTATACGGTCTCAACTGGGTGCCACCTCTGACATAGGCCTCTCCGCTACCCAGCCACGAGTGCAGTCCCCGTCTTCGCCTCGCTGTGACGAGTGTGAGGGGTCTACCAGGTCTTCCGCCAACACCTTTCAAAGTGCGGCATCTCCCCTTCCGGCTCACTCCGCTGAGTATCGTGGGAGATACACTCAGCCTCGGTTGCTCAGGGTCCAGTCAGAACGTCGAGGGCTAGCTGCTCCTTCCTTCGTCAGCCGCCATCTTATATTGCTCTGGGCCGCTCACTATTATTTCAAAGCCAGCTGGTTTTTCTCTGCCACGCAGACCGCTTAGCTGCAATAATGAGAGCAACGCACTCCCAGGACAGTCCGCCGTTCAGTAGGCACAAAATATATGTGCCCATAGCTTCGGATAATCATTTACCAGGGGTATGCCGGTCAGAGCTCCGAAGCCTGCCTCCTCTCACATCGGCAAGAAATGTTACATATGACAGAGGACAGCAAGGTATAGGAATGACATGTCATTCATACTGATAGGCAGTATAGTTTAAGAGTGCTTTTTCTGGAGAAGCACAAATTCAGAATTTAAAATGTAACACCATGGTTAGGATTCCTCTTTAATAAGAAGCACTTTGTGCCCAAATGAACCCTACTTGCAACATTAGAATAATGAATGGCTGGGGAAAAAGAATCATAACGCTCTAATCTATACCTTGCAGTATGCATGAAGTTCTTTGACAGTTAATAGTTAACTGTTCTATATTAGGAATTTGACTTGTAAACGGCAAGTAACAAAATTACCTATCTGACATAAGTAGTAAACCGCTAACTAATCTTCATTGTATGCCCTGTGTGATCTTCATGGTACACGTTCTTTGCAGCAGGCATATTAACCCTCTGCGCTACCTTAAAACTTCCACTAGAGAAAATTACCATCCCTCTCATTCAAAAAGTAACATTACACCTACAACAAGCCAGTACTGTTGGCTTTGTTAATGGTTCTTATTTGCATATGATAAATAAGCGCCAACTACCCCTTCGTTGTATAGAACATTGCAAATGCTTCAGTTCTAACATGATGACATTGAAAGAACTAAAACGAGTCTCTTTGTAGTAGCATAAAAGGCAGTGAAGAGTGGTTCTGACTCAGAGTTAGTGAAGGAGGAAATGGGTGAGGGGGCGGTATATGTTTGCCTCCGTCCATACCGAGGGGTGCTTTGAAGCAGCTCCCAGGCACACTTATAACTATACAAAGGAAACAAAAGAAATTAACACATTTGTGGCTCGGCGCCACAAAGCTTCCTGTGATAACTGCCTCAAACCCAACCTTGGTAGCTCTCAAGACATGCACCCCACATAGGGCCCGAAAACTGCCCCTGTTGACACATCAGGCGTAGAAGCCGTTGCCAAACCATGAAGGCTCCCACCACACGAGCCCTAGAGTCTCTTTTCCACTCCAGAGGACGTATAACCGAAAAACACAGGACAGTGTTTGTGGGCAGTTAAAATCTGTTTGTGGGTAGCCTGCCAGCCAGTTTTTCTTTCACTGGTCTTAAAAACGTTTTCTTGTCAGAATATTTTACAGAAAGCCAAATGCAGCACAAGTCGGGATTGTAGACTTCTGTGCATTTCTTTAGTTGAAAGGGCGGCTGCAGACAGATTGTCTGCCTTTGTGAAAGTAATCATGTTAATTGCAGCGCATGATGGGCGCTGCGATTAACATGAATACTTTCACAAAGGCTTACAATCTGCCCAGCAGCCGTGCCCTTTCAACTAAAGAAATGCAGCAAGTGCAGGAGGCACTTGCTGCTGGTTAACCTCCCGATGTGCGCACGCCAAATGCCACACTGTGCGCTCGAGGAGAGACTTTTGTGCGCGCGCCTATGAGCGCAGATTACCGGGAACAATGCCACATGGCGGTGGTGTTGTCTGTGAACACCTGCACTAGCCTTCTCTTGATGGAGGGCATAAAGGCTTTTAATGTCAGCTGGATCGCCCAGAGTTCCAGTAAGTCGATGTGGAGTCTGAATTTTGCCGGAGACCAGAGGCCTCTGCTCTCCACCTCTCCCAAATGGCCACCCCATCCCAGGAGTGAGGCATCTGTCACCACTGTCAGATCTGATTGGGGAAGGGAGATGGGTCTGCTGCTGACCCAATTGCGGTTTTTTGCAGCTCCCTCTGAGATCCGGACTAGGTCAGAGAGATTCCCCTGATGCTGCGGCCACTGGAACTTCAGGTCCCCCAGCGCAGCCAGCATATACCAGCGGACATGTGTCAGAAGCGGTATGCAGGAGGCCATACGGCCCAGCAGCCTGTTAGTCTCACTGAAATCCAGTAGAGTGGCTGAAACATCGGTATCATAGTCTGAATATTCTGGACTCACCGTTTGAAAGGATAGGCTAAAAAATGCACTGTGTCCAGAAAACTCCGATGAAAGTGAGCCTCTGAGATGGAGTCAGGTGTGACTTCTGCACATTGATATTGAACTCCAGTGAGTGCAGGGGGTGTACCGTAGTCTGGAGGTAGGACATGACAGCCTGGGGCGAGCCTTCCTTTAAAAGCCAGTTGTTGAGATATGGGAAGACTGGCACCCCTGATCTCTGCAGATGAGCTGCAACAGCTGCCATCACCTTGGTGAACGCCCGAGGGGCACTGGTAAGGCCAAAAGAGAGCACTGTGAACTGAAAGTGCTTGTGGCCCACAGTGAACCGCAGGTAACGTCTGTGGGCAGGCAGGACAAGAATTTGGAAGTATGCGTCCGACAAGTCCAACGCACTACCATTCAGGTCCAAAAGGCATGCAGTGTTCATGGACCGCAGAATCATGTTGGTGGAAGAAAACATTTTCTTTCCAAAGATATATAGACTCTTGGATACCGTACCTGGTGGAGTGGTAGGGAATGCCCCAGGATTTACACTGGAGGTTTGAACTTGGACCTCCAAGCTCACTGTGGCAGGGAATTGCATGTGGACATTGGTGCTCCCTGGGGCAGGGTAGTGGCAGTGGGCAACCGTCCTGTTCACAGGAGTCCCTGTTCTAGGTTTGGACCAAGTCCCAAGCAAGACGTCTGTGAATGGTTCATTAAATAGGAGAAGCCGTTCTGAGGGAGTCACTCCCAGCTGGAGCACCTTTGTCAAGACGTTAGACTTGACTGCCACTGAGAGTAGGCTAAGTCCAGGACCTCGAAAACCCTTCTCACCACTGTAGCAAAAATAGACACGGTAGGAGGAGAGACCATATCAGAGGTGTCCAGTCCGCTGGCATCTGCCAATTCCTGACACCAGTCAATGTTGGGGTTAATGGGCTGGTATTCTTCAGGGTCTAGCAACCCCTCCCAGTCCACCCAGAGTCCCAACCCTGAGGAGTAGGGCTCAAGCTCCGGCATAGAAGGCATGACTTCAGTTGGCACGGTGTCAGATGACCCCCCCCCCCCCCCCCCCCCCCCCCCCCCCCCGGCATTGCGTCGGAGTCATGGATGAAAATGGGGATGGAGCTGCAGGTGACGTGAGCATCAGGATTAGTGCTGGGAATGGTTGATGTAGTACGGCCAATGCCAGTCTGGATCCATCCATGGATCCAAGGGGCCCCACTGGAGGCGGGGACGAAACCACTTGTGGAGAACCAGAGGGGGCCCCTCCCGTACCTGCGGGGCCTGAAGGAGCTCCAGCGGGCTGCCCAAATATGAGGTGCATGACCTCATAGAACTCACGAAGTTGGGTGGAGGTCGCCCAGGCACTGGCTCAACCGCAAAGCCAGGCTTCAAATTACGATGCTTCCTCGTCTCGTCAAATGACTTCGGACGCGCAAAGTCGAAGATCCCTTTGACTTCTTAACTTTCTTTCTCTTGTGGAACTTACCCAAGAATAACTTGATGTGGATCTTGAGCTCCGCAACTGATCCCAGGCCCTTCCTCACGACCGGGATCAAAAGTGTTGTGGCGTCTCACGTCAAATGGCTAGGAGCTTGGGGGAGCACTCCCTCATGGCTTCAGGTTGCATGGTGTGGCAGTCGACACAGGTCTTTCCGTCGTAGTCATGTTTGAGACACCAGAGGTAAACAAGGTGCCAGTCCATCATCTGTCTGTGTCAGGTGCCATATGGTTTGAAGCCGGCCTTCCTAGTTGACATCCTGCCACACCAGGAGAAGAGCTCAATAAAGACTTCGACAGAAAGTCGAAAATGGTCAGTCAAAAAAAGTATGGCAGTAGCTCTCTCCAGATCTGCACTGACTGGCATAGAAAGAAAAGATCTGACGTAAGCGCGCTGGGGTGGCACCTATATAGGCACCACACACGTCACACAACTACCGGCGTGCAAGGATAATGCTCATGAAAAATGTCTGGATCCTGTCTGATGCCTGGGATAATTCTAAGGTAAGGAATCTCTATCAGATAAAACGCCTTTAGTGTTTTCATGAACACTGCCAGTGCGCAGGTCAGGCCTCTGACTCACCTCCAGGCTAATGATGACAGGAGGAGAAGGAGGGGGCTGACAGGCCTGAGGCACGATACAGCTACACAGTGCTGTTCAGGCACAACCCATTTTATTTAGCAGACATAATGTGCATTCCTCAAACAGCTGAGTAGATCTGCTTGAATGTGGCTGCCAGGGAGCAGGTTGGTGCATCCCTGAGGCCAATGAGAAGCCAAACAGAGCAGTAGGAGCAGGATCGCAAGCTCTGTCCCAGCTTCTTATAGGTCTGTGTTTCCAGTCCTATCAAGAAACTGGGAGAGGGATTGGGGTGAGTCTTTCCCTTTTCAAACTTCCCCTTGCTGCTAAGGCTGGCTCCTTGTTGGGAATCATGTCTTGCTAGTACAATGTCAAGGCAACAGATTTCTTCTTGGCTGCAAATGAAGCAAGGTAAGTATAAAACTAATATTGTTTCTCTGTTCATATATGTATATGTTTTTGAGTGTGTGTGTACGTGTTTGCCAGTGTCAAGGAGAGTGAAAGTAAGTGAGAATCTGATATTGAGTGTGTATGGAAAAATGAACGTGAGTACGAAGGAGTATGAGTGTGTTAGAAGTGAATGATTCGAGATTGTGAGAGGGAGGGAAAGTGAGTCAGGGATGTAGCTATCAATGGTGCAGCAGGGGCAGTTACACCAGGACCCAAATTCATTGAGTGTGAAAGGTTGAGTTTGTGTGAGTGTGTTTATAAGTGAGAATAAGAACTAGTAAGTGTGAGTATGTTTGTGTATGTGTAACAGTGAACATGAGTGAGAATGAGATAATTGGAGAATGTGAGTGAGGGGGAAGAGTAAATGTGAGAGTGAGTGAGTATGAGTAAGGCAACTTTTGGAAAAAACTACACTGGCAGGTATTACGCCCCACGTCTTTCAGATTAAACCAGCTTCCACTGATTTGTACACAACTATATAAGGCACCTGTCATCTCAGTGACAAAGTTTGAAATCTACAAAACCAGAAATATAAATTAAATGAGTGGAATTTGATGGAAAAGCAAACACAGAAAAAAAAAATCTTGAATAAGGAAGGAGGTAGAAGAAGAGGGGTAGTTGAGAACAGACTTTGGTAATGATTAGGAGTTAAGGCGTTATTTATTACCCCTTACAAATAACAATATGATGGGGTACGTTATTAATGGGGTGCGATAAATAACACCTGTAGCAAGTTCATGGGGAATAGCATGCAGATTTTGGGGTTTAACGCACCAAAGTCCACAGGCTTAATACCGGTTCCCAGATTTAAACGAGCCAGAATGGGGGGTAGGGCCTTTAGTGTAGCAGCTGCACAGTTATGGAATAGGCTGCCACAGAATCTTAGGCTAGCTGACTCTCTGATGGAATTTAGGAAGGGTCTGAAAACCCTATTATTTCCTAGAAGTTAGTGAATCTGTCAACATCACTTGAGCCGCAGGTACAGTTGTCCCGGGTTTGTCTGAGCGTCAGGATACCCGTAGGGCGATAGCAGCGCTATATAAAAATCTAATACAATACAATACGATACTGTAAATATAGTATGTTTTCCCCTGTTAAATGTTGGCTACTTTCATCTGCCAAAATTTAAACGAAGGTCAAGTTATTTAACGCATCTGATAATTATCGGAGGCTTTAAAGACCTTCAAACTTGTAATTCTGACCTATCCATAAACAGGAGGTTAAGCATGGGTCGGAATATTACGAGTAACTCGTAATCAGGCACTAAGAAATCTTAACATAGAAGAAGTAACAGCTTGAGCTCCTCACCAAAGGAAGGTAAGAATTAAAAAGTTCAAAACAGGTTAAAACAGTGCAGCAAGCTGGAGAGGAAGTAGAAAATGGCAAAGGAATGAAGGATCTATGCCACTCTTGGAGAACAAATAACTTTGTGAGATAAAATACATTCAACATGAGTACTTTTGAAATTTCTAAAAAGCAGGTTTGATAAATTGGTTCAACATATTTTGCACTCTGCATTTTCTTAAAGATGATATAAAATCTACAGGATCATCATGATATAATGACCAGTAAGACTGAATAGCAAACAGTGGCTGTAGGAAAGGGCCCCTTTTTGCATGGTTACCCCCCACTTTTTGCGCGACTTCTGATGCAACCTGACTTGATGTACCATGGGTCCCTACCAATCAGGTTCCCATGGCCTGTAGTCTTTCCCAAGACTGTACCTTTGTTTCCACAATTGGCACATCTCTGGCCACAGGTAAGCCCCTTGTAAAAGGTACCATGGGTACCAAGGGCACTGTGAACAGGGAAGGCCTCTGAGTGCTGAAGCACCTATTGTGCCACCATTAAAGGCCCTGTACCTTAACACCACCACACTGCCATTTCAGGCTGCGTGTTTTGGTGCAGAGAAAAGTGAAGAGACAACATGGCACACATCCCTGTGTGCCATGCCTGCACCCCACTGCATGAGGCCTTGGTAAGACACGCCTCTAGCACAGTGCACTAACACTAAGGTGAGGGTACAGTGGCATGAGCTCTGTACCCCTACAGTGTCTAAACCCATTCTTAGACATAAGTGTCATAAAGCCATAAAGATTATATGGTCTGGGAGTTGGTCATTACGAGCTCCACAATGGCTTTACTAAAAACTGGGAAGTTTGGTAGCAAACGTCTCAGCACATTAAACCAACACTGATACCAGTGTTGGGTTTAATTTAAAAAGCATTCATAGGGCATCTTAGACTTGCCCCCTAAAAATCGACCAGCCCTGGGGTGGTTCCTGAATGGCTGCCTGCCATTTGACACCCCCAGACAGGTTTCTGGAGCCCTGGGTACAGAACCTACGCTCTCGCTGTCCAGAAACAAAGCCCATCCCGGGTAGGTGTCATACTTCCTCCCACAGGACCATGGGCTGGGTCAACGAAAGGGGAAGCTTCAAAGGCCTGCTGCCTTTGGAAGCTGCCCCTGCCTTTTGCTGACCCTAGCAACTGGTTCCCACCAGTTCTGGCCCCCACTTTGGAGGGGAGAATCGCTGGGAAAATCAAGCTAGGAAGAGGTGTGCCCACCTTTGCCAACCCCACCCCTCATGTGGGGTAGGCTAGGTGAAGCATACATCTCAGTCCCCTCCATCTTGAAGATGTGGGACTCAGCCAATTAGGGAGAGGCTCATGCCCCTCCCATTGGAGGGTGGCATAATAGGGGGTGTCCCCGCCCAAGGAAGTGACACATTGATCCTGACCTTCCCATCACCTGAATTCAGTATTTAGGTGCAACCCTGAACCTTGCCTCCTCGGATTTGAGGAAGAAAGAAGATGGACCAAGGAGTCATGCTCACCCAGAAAGAAGAGGACACCAACTGCTTTGGCTCCAGCCCTAACGGCCTAACCCATCTACGACCTGCCTACAGCAAGAACCCCAGCCAGCATACCCCAGAGACCATAGGACCTGCCCTGCAAGCATTGTCTCCCGTGAGCACCGAATTTGCTCAAGCAGACTCACCCACAGAATCCGGGTTCCGGGCACTCTGCAATTCTGCACTACTTGGCACCCGAAGACGCCCACGGCCTGAGTTTGAGTGGCCCAACACCACATGGGGGTCTCCCCAGCGATCCTGACCTGGTAATCCCCGACCTCCCTCAAGCTTCGAAACAACGTCTGCAGCTTCAACCTGAAGGGTCCCCCCGACCGCAACCTGGTAAGAAAACCTGACGTCAGAAGACACCCCTGCACCAGATGCCCCACGGCCTTGGGTGGCCCAACCAACGGTGCCCAGACATCCCCCAAGATCCCAACTTACCACTCCAGCCGGTGGTTGCCTTCAGGAAGTCTCCCAGCCTAAGCCCAAGCCTGCAGCCACTTCGCAAAACCAAAGGTCTCCATTGAAACACACAGGGCCCTAACGTCCTTTTTTCACCCTGCACCCGGCTGCCCCAGTGCCGCTGGTGGTGCAGCTCCTGTGCTGGTCATTGGCACACGCAGCGCTGACCTTAACACCAGGAGTTTTACTCCCACACCTGAGTGACCTGCTTGTCCGCAGTTCCAAACCGAAAGCCCCCTTAGACTTATTGGCTAACATTGGGCCCTTGCACTCTGCACCTGTCCGCCCCAGTGCCACTGGTGGTGCAACTTGAGTGTCCATCTAGACCTTGGGGAACCTTGGTCCTAACCCTCAAAACTCCCACATATAAGCTGTGCATTTACCTGAGAAACCGCTAACACTTTTTCTCCCACAGGGACCCATGTTAAGAGATTTTGGGCCTAAAATGTTCTAAGTGTTGAACTGATGTTTGTATGGAGAAAAGAGAACTAACCTGAAAAGTATAAAAGTCTTACTTACCGTGTATTGTAAGAACCTTAGGTGTGGTATCTAGGCATACCACCCCAGTACTCAAAGTAATCCAAAAAGTATTCTGAAAGTAATTACTGTCTAATTCAACATGCTTTTTAAAGTGATACAAACCTTTAAAAATTGCAAATACACCCTCAATTGCATTTCTGTGAAAAGGTTTAACATTTAAAGTATATTTTTCCTACCTATACCAAGTCCTCCTAGGTTCTAGAAATAAAATACAAGTATACCTTTTTTGATACTTACCCAATTGTTCTGGATTCAGTCTCTGAGTGTGTGCATCAGTCTTGATTGAGTGAATACAATAAATGCTTAACACACCCTTCGGATAAGCCTAACTGCTGCCCACACTCCCACAAAGAGAGGTGTTAGTACTTACCTAATTTAGCCTCTGCTATACCTCAGGGGATTCCCTGGACTTCTACCTTACTTGGGCATAATATATACAGAGCCAGCTTCCTACAGTGGCCTACTATGGAAAGAGGGAGAATAAAATATTATAAACAGAATACATCCTTAAAGGTAGTTATTTCTAACCGAGAATCCATTGTGGAATTCGAACCAAAGCACAGATGTTTGAAATGTGTGACATGATTTCTTTCTAGCAGCACTGCAGATTTCAGAAATGTGCGTGTTAACCATTAGGGGTTTAACAGCTGCTTTTTCCTTTGTAGATCGAGTTCTATGTCGCCCTGGACATTTATGGTTAGCTTTTTTATAGCACAAATTAATGCAAAAATCTATCTATCAAGACCCAGCTCATGGAGTTGTTTCGATTACTGCATGACCCTAATGATGTATAAAACAAATATTGGCACAGCCAATAGGTCTCGCCTTTGGGACCTTATAAGCGTTTATACAGAGGTTACATCTGGTAGCCTCTATAAAACATAGACATCACATGTGACTGACTGCCCAAAACCTACTGACCTTTCAGGAGCCTGAAGTGAGTGACTTAAGAGGCCCCACCAGTCTTCAAGGGGCGCTGGCCTTCTCTGGCCCTACTGGTGTTTCAGAACCACCATTCTGATATGTATCCGACTTTTTCAGTGAGGAATCGTAGGTAGGAGAGTGACATTTGCACTACAAGCCTGTGTACTGTGAGGCATGGAGTATTTAAGTGTGTGTCCCGCATAATGCTTTACATAGCTCTGGAGATCACTGGGGTGATTTAAAATGACACACTACCGACCCCCTCTTCTGCTTTCATGCTGTGAGGAGTGCTTAATGGCTTGCTGATACGGTTGTCTTCATAGTGGGTGGCTGTATAAGCCAGTATTTTGATAAAATGGCTTTCCACCCTCTTCCCTCCCACCTTCCTGGAGAGAAGGCATGCAAATCTCTCTTAAACAAAAGCACAGTCCAACTATGAACGACGGATTGCAAATGTGAGGGTTAGTGCTGTGACAAAACAAAAAAAAAAAATTCTGAGCGTGAACTGCAGAAGGGAGAACGGACTGCTACTTTCCCTGTGTGATGTGCTTTAGTGCAGTCCCTCCAGCCTGCACCAGTGATTCCTGTTCTGACCTGCATTTCAGCAAAGAGAGAGATAAGGGCCTCATCCGCTGCAGCTATGAATGTGCAGAAATGCGGTGAATAGTAGCGAGGTGCAGGACTTGGATAGCCATCTTGGAAGAGGCTTGAGCTGCCCTTCTTCGCCTTAAAGGCAAACCGTGACCTGCCTGCTGCGGGAGGAGGTGCGGCTTCCTCGGAGTTAGGTGCATGTCTGAGGGGATGATGTCATCTTCTTAACAAGAGGAGAGGGGCAGGTATGCAGAGGACGGAGAGATGCTCCTAATTGCTGGGCTCCAGCTGGAATGAGACGGACCTGCTTCATCACCCTGTAGTCTGTGAGTATCAAGGATCGAACCTCAGCCTTCACCATCCCTTAGCCCCGCTGCAAAAGTCGACTCGGTGTGAAGGTGACACTGTTGGTGTATGCAAGGTGGGGGATTTGTCCTTTTCAGTATCCCTGACTACGGCTAAATTGTCATTATTTTCAGATTGCTGACGTTGGTGCCAGAATTCCTATGAAAATAAATCTTTAAATTGGTTGCATACGCTCAGTTAGTGCGTCATATTTGTCGGTGAGGGTTGAGGTTCCGTGAATTCTGAACCTGTTTCATAAATGTCATGGTTTCGTTACGAATTTGATAATAGCGAACCGTAACTAGTGAGTGCGGCATGTATGAGTGATTTCGTCATGTTAGACCGATGGATTCACTGTGTATTTGGGGATTTCGTTCCGAGCCCTGGGTTCCATTTTGTGTATGGCAGCCATTTTGTGGTTGCCCTCACATAGGCCGATGACTACGGCCGAACAAGTCTTTAGTACACGTACTCTTTGGCTGACTTCGGCATGACCTGAGTGAACTGACCCCGTTGCCTGAAGCTGACCTTGCAAAGCCAGTTCCTTGCCCAGTAGCTGATCAAGATTGAGGACCAAAGCACAGGACATTGTAGAGTTTATTAGACACACACACACACCCCTTATCCTGCTTCATATCTGTTTTTGTTTCTTCTTTTATGGTCTATTTATGATATGGGTTGTGGTCTTTTATTATGGGTTTGTCCGGCTTGTGCAAGAAGGAATGTTGGGCTTTCCCGTAGAATTAATGGTGGGCCGGACAACTGAAAAGTGGGTTTGTCGTCATGCGATACCTTTTGTAATGTTACCTATGATTGGACAAATTGTAAATAGTGGGAGTTTGTCCAGAATGTGATTTTTGGCATAAAAGAGGATGACTTGTCTTACGAATTTGAGCAGTCTCCTACGAATATACTTGTGTTGTACTTCGTGGACTTCTGTTTCTGGCTGCAGCCAATAAACTCTATCTTTGACGCCACCGAGAAGTATCCCGTGTCTCTGTATTCTAAGACAGGTGAACCCGAAGACTTTGGGCGTGCCCCTGGCGCCGCTGGGTTCTAAAACCCGGTTCTTCAGTTGGCGCGCAATGTTGGGCGACTTCAGCGGTACCGGTCCAAGCCTGAAGATCGTGAGGAGCTTCGTGAGGAAATTCTGGAAGAGGGCCCCCACTTCATCGACCCTGGCATGTCGAATGTGGACTGAAGTTTTTGCTGCGAGGCTTCCCGCTTTCCGACGGCTACGAAGGACTGCTGCCCTGACTGTCGCCCTGTCTTGGACCCTTTGTGACGATTTGTATGGCGAGACGGTAGACGGGTCTTCTGGTGACGTGACTGATACCTTAGTTAAGTATAAGTGGGTCGCTCCCAGTCCATTGTTTTGGGTTTTCCTTGGGTCTTTGATTTGGTACTTGCAAGCACCAAAGCCGAGGGACTCATACATTTACGAGACTATCGCTTTTGGTAATCCCTTGAAGTTTGAAGCTAGATTAGTGAGCGAAGATGCCTGGTCTTAGCAAAATTAGAAATTTGTTTTGTTGTAGTTGAAACAGGGATTCCCGATTGGAGGACTCGTGTCCGATACCTCCGGTTGGAACTCCGACTTATGAGCTCTATTCTAAACATGGCGTGGGCCCCATTACGTTTAATGAAGTATGGGTCCGCTACACTAGGAAAAATGGTGTCCTAAAATGCCCACATCATGGTAGTTTCGAATCGGATATCTTAGATAATTTGGAAGTTAAGCTATTTAAGAAGAAAGCCCGGCCGGCGATGTTTGACTCTTTCCGCCTCTGGCGTAAGGAAGCCAAACAGAGAGAAATTAAGCGAGCTAAAAGAGATAGGAAAGATAGGAATATATCGATTAATGCAAGCGGCTAGGCAGTTTAAAGGAGATGAGGAAGACTGTGAGATTGAGGTGTCAGATAGACTGCGTTGCATGGCCATTGATAAGTGTTATCCGGCTTTGCCACCTCTTGTCTCGAATGTGCCGAAAGATTCTGAAAAGGATCCTTTGATGTCACATTTGTTGAGTTCACCACCCCCTTATGTGAAGAGTGCTACGGCACCTCCGCAACCTTTAGTTGCACAACCTCCAGTTGTTGTGTCTCTTGCTGTTGTTCAGCCACCGGTTGTTGCCCAGCTGGTTCCTCCTCCTCCGGCGCAGCCTTCTCTAGGGCCGCTGGCTTTGCCTTTCACTCCTTTGCCTCAAACTCCTTTGTTTTCTTCTCCTGTACTTGCGACTTCTCATGCTACTACTCCTACGTTTGTTTCATCTCAGAGTACTTTGTCTCCTGTCCTTATGACAGCTTCTCCTTCTGTTCACAAAGAATGACTGATACTGTTACTGGTCTTTTTGTCTCCTTTCCTTGGGTCATTGAGTGTGACCCTTGTTTCTGCGCGTAAACAATTATGTAACCAGCTTCCTAGTCCAGAAGAAAGGGCAGTGTTAGATCTTTTGGCTCGTAGATGGGTTTCGAATACTTTGAGATATAATCTAGAGTCAGTTATGGATGTCTTCCAGCAATGGGAAGCACCGAAGCAAAGGTACGTCTTCAATGTTATGTGTACTTTCCTCCGTGAGGAATGGGAAGATAATGAGTTGGGTCAGATCCCATTGGAGTTACTTAATGTACAATCCGAGTTTGCGAAAGGGACGATAGTGGGTCCCGATGTTGAGAAAGCAGTTGCGATGGTACTTGCGTTTAGGAGTGATTTTCCTTCTCAGTCGTGAGTGAAGCAGTACCCCATGAGAGAAGTTCCTCTGGTATGGAAAGAGGAAGTTGTGGCTAATGCTAATCAGGGTATCTTGGCTGTACCGGCTCATTTTCAGCGTGTCTGGGTACATGTTCCTTGGAAGAGAGCTGAAGTTTTGGCTCTTAAGCAGACTCTACCTGACCCCGTAAGAATCCTGCAGGGTATTATAAAGAGTTGTCACAGACAGTTGACGCATGCATCATGAATTTAGCTGATATAGATATGTTGTTGGGTAATGTGGTTCCTCAACCTTTGTGGGCGGAGATTCGTCATGAGAATCATGCAGTAGAGTTAGGTGATACATGGGCGAATATTGTTGCCGCAGATGGTCGTCAAGGTGGAGGGGCTAAACCTGAGCCTTTAGTTGCGGAACCTCCTGGTAGGATTATTACTTTTATGAAGACTTTGATGCCTGCTATGCAAGTGAATTGGGATAAGTTAGCAGCATGTAAGCAGAAGAAAGACAAAAGTGTGTCTGATTTCTTCACTAGGTTTGAAGAGACGTTTATCGATCACAGTGGTCAAGATATGAGTACAGAAGGTGGCCAAAGGTTGTTTGTGGATAAGTTTGTTCATAATTTGCTTCCCGAGTTGTGTAATAAGTTGAAGGATTCTGAGAGTTCATGGGCTGTTTCTTCTTCGGCCCAGATATTGGCTACTGCACAATATTACGACAATAGAGATCAAGATGAGAAAGAGAAAGCCGAGAAAAAGACTAAAGAATTAAAGACAAAGGTTCTTTTGCAACAGGCGTATTCGCCTCGTTATAATCAGCGTGAGTTTCAGCAACCTCAGCAGTTTCAGAGAGGGTCGCAGAAGCCCGAGTCTTTTCAGCAGTGTGTTCCTGTAGGCCCTAATCAATGTGCATATTGTTGTCCAATTTTGCTACAGCGTGCGAATGGTGCATCTGGTGTGAGAGGTCGAGGTGTTCAGCAAGCACCTAGAGGTAGAGGACGTGGTGTGTTCCCCCAGAATGGACGTTCCTTTCCTCCACAGAATTCTATGAATTGTTTTGATCAACAGAATGTCGCGTCTGGTCAGTCGACTCAATACTATGCTGATGATTACTATGTTGAGAGTGAAAATGCTGACGGTAATGATTGCTAGGACAGCCATGGACAAAGAGAGGGAGTAGTGTTAGTTCCAGTAGATCAGAGTGGACCTTATGTTGAAGTGATTACATCAGGGTTGTCAGAGCCTTTTCTGTTGGATACTGGTGCAGCGAAGAGTTCTATTATGCACTCTAAACTCCCTGGCGCACCTTTGTCTGGCTTGATGAATGTTTCAGTAGGATTCTCTGGCGCCCCAGTTCGTAATCCAGTTTCTAGTCCCTTGTCTCTTTCTGTTGGACCTTGTGAATTGGAAGCACCCCTCATTCTGACAACAGGTTGTGGTGAGAATTTGTTGGGTTTGGATTTGTTGAAGAGGTTGTATGCGACATTGCATTGTTCTCCTTCGGGAGTACAGCTTTCATTGGGTAAGAGAGTGAACTCTCCGATGTATTTGTCTAAAGATCGGCTTCCACCGGAATTGTGTTCTCTCCCTGATACTCTTTGGGCTACTGGTCCTAATGACGTGGGTCTTTTGGAGATTCCACCTTATGTTGTGACGCTTAAAGCAAAAGCTAGATTGCCACGTATTCCCCAATATAGGATTTCTAGTGATGGTGAAAGATCGCTTTTAGCGATCATCTATGATCTGATTGAGAAAGGTGTGATTGAGGAAACAAGAGGTAATGTGTGTAACAGACCGGTTTTGCCTGTCTTGAAACGTACTGATTCTTCTCAGCCGCCTGTGTATAGGTTTGTGATCGACCTTCGAGAGGTGAATAAGATTGGTGTACCGCAGTTTCCTGTTGTTCCGGACATTACTGCTTTGTTTTATTTATTTATTTATTCAAAGTTTTATATAGCGCGAACAAGATCTTTGCAGATATCAGAGCGCTTTACAGAAACAAGGGGTAGGGGCAACAGGAGCAGAAAAGGATAGCAATCAAGTAAACACATAACAATATAATACAATACACAATCAGGTGCCAATAATACACCAAGGGTGCAAAGTCTTAGATCCAGCAATAATAGAGTTCATGTGAACTTGGCCATAAGGATGGCTTTGATCTCCTTCTTAAAAAAGTGGAGGAGATAAGTCTTGTTTCAGGAGGGAGTGCATTCCAGATCCTGGGTGCCATTCCTGAGAAGGAGCGTTTGTATGTTTTTTCCTTCTGGAATCCTCGAGGTTTCAGGAGGAGATTTTTTGTGCTTCTATTGGATCTTGAGCCACCAGATATAGTCAGCTTTGTAGTGAGGTAGTTGGGAGACTTGTGGTGTATGGCCGAGTGTGTCATACAGGCAATTTTCAGCTATATTCTGGCTTGTATGCACCAGATGTCTAGTGAGACAACATTCTGAAGCCACACCAATTCCTTAGTTGATAAGGCTCATGCATGGCCTCTGTTGACTATGATCCCTGCTTCAGCTGCCTGGTTTTTGGTTATAGATCTGAAGAATGCTTTCTTCAGTATCCCAATTGTCGAGGAGGGTAGAGATATTTTTGGCTTCTCTTTAGGAGGCCGAAGCTTACGGTTTAAGCGCGCTCCTTAAGGCTATTGTGAAAGTCCATCCATCTATAGTCAGGCCTTGAAAACACAGCTTGATACAATTGTCTTGCCTTCTGGTGCTGCTCTTATTCAGTATGTGTATGATCTGTTAGTTGCTGCTGATGATGAAGAGATTTGTAAAGAAGCTACTCTTTCTTTGTTGCGACATTTGTCTGACCTTCATCATAAAATGTCACCTTCGAAGTTGCAGTTTTGTCGACAAGAAGTGACCTTAGGTCATCTCTTATCGAAGGTGGGAAGAAGGTTGACCCCAGAAAGAATTCAAGCGATTGCGCAAATGACTGTGCCAACCACACAGAGAGAAGTGCGTGCTTTCTTGGGTATTACCTCGTACTGTAGACAATGGATTCTGAATTTTTCGTTACTTGCGAAACCTCTGTTGGCACTTACTCTTAAGGATACTCCGAATCCTCTTCCTTGGTCTGACGAATGTCAGAAGAGTTTTTCTGAATTACGTGATGCATTGTGTTCGGCTCCGGTGTTGGGTACTCCCGACTAAAGTAACCCTTTTACACTCTATGTTCACAAGAGAGAGGGTTGTGCATTGTCAGTTCTGACGCAACAGTTTGGCGACAAGCAGCGTCCATGTGCGTATTTCTTGTCGACTTTGGATCCGGTAGCGAGAGCGTTACCGAGTTGTTTGAGAGCTGCAGCGGCTGTTTCTATTCGACAATCTGCTGGTTTGGTGATGGATAATACGTTGATTGTGATGGTTCCACATTTTTTATTTATTTATTTATAGTGTTTTGTATAGCGCGAACAAGACCCGTGGGTATCAGAGCGCTGAACATAAAAAGATTACAGACTTGAACATTTATCACATCAATTATAACAACACACAGTTATGAGGTAGAAGCGGTGTGGTAAAAGGGTGACTAGCTAAAAGGCACTGAGAGGTGCATTGGTCTCAGCTTGTGTCATAGTCGTATCTTCAAGCTCGTTGAGGTAGGGTTATATAACATAATCAAACAATTGCCTATATAGTTAGCGATTAGGAGTTGCGTAGGTTTAGAGTGTCATAGTAGTCATAAACATAATAAAGTGAGGTATAGCTTGTCATAGTAGTCATAAACATAATAATGTGGATACTTTATTAAACAGGACCAAGACACAGCACTTGACTAGTGCGCGATTGTCAGGTTGCGAATTGATGCTTTTAGCGAGTCATGTACATATAAAGCGATGCAACACGTTGAATCCAGCTACGTTGTTGCCGATTTCTGTAGAGACAGATGTACAGGAACAGCATGATTGTTTTCTCAGGACAGAGGAAGAAACGAAGGGTAGGATTGATCTGAAAGATACTCTTCTTTCGAATTCTGATGGTACCTTATGGGTAGATGGTTCATGCTTTAAGCTTCCGAATGGCGATACGACTGCAGCGTATGCAGTTACGACTTTGCATACGATTGTTGAAGCTTCACGTATACCACAGAATTCAGCTCAAGCAGCAGAGTTGATTGCACTGACGAGAGCATGTGTGTTGTCGAAAGGAAAGAGAGTGACTGTGTATACTGATAGCCAGTATGTGTTTGGTGTTGCCCATAGCTTCGGGCGTTTGTGTAAGGAACGTGGATTCCTTATTCATGGTACGAAGATTCAGCATGGACAGTTGGTGAATGTACTTCTTGAGTCACTTACGTTGCCGACGCAAGTTGCGATCGTGAAATGTAGTGCACATAAGAAGGTTACCGATGACGTTGGTCGTGGTAATGCGTTTGCGGATGAAGTAGCGAAAGAAGCGGCGAAAGATGTGACGAGTCGAATGTATGTTGCAGGTCCAGCGAGATGGGTTCCGGATAGAGGAATGTGTGAAGACACAATAGAGAGTGTGAAATCGATTCAGGCTGAAGCTACTGAGAATGAGTTGAGTGTTTAGAGAGAGAGTACGGGAATGTTGGATTCAACTGGTTGTTGGATTGAGTTGTCAGAACATCAGCGATGGTTGTTGCCTGATGCGTATGTGCTTCCAGTGGTTACGATGGCACATGGAATGGCTCACATTAGTGAGAAAGGGATTTGTAAGTTGTTGGCTCCAGTATGGCAGAATGCTGGAATTCCTAAGTGTGCGGAGAATCTGGTCAAGAATTGCATGGTTTGTCTGATGTATAAACCTGGCAAGGGAACCCCAACTCCAGCTGGTCACTTTGCGCCTCAGACGTATCCGTTCGAGGTGTTGCAATTGGATTTTATCCACATGGTGAGATGTAACAATTTAAAATATGTCCTTGTGGTTGTCTGTGCCTTTTCAAGATGGGTAGAGGCTTACCCCCTAAAAGATAATACTGCCTTATCCACAGCTAAAGTCTTGCACAAGGAATTCTTCCCTAGATTTGGTTTGCCAAGGGTGGTGTGGAGTGATAATGGAAGTGAATTAGTGGGCCTGGTTATGAAGAGAGTGTGCGAGGGTTTGGGCATTAGGCAGAAATTCTATGCTGCAAATCACCCCCAATCAGCTGGTTTAGTCGACTGCTATAATGGCACTCTGAAGCTGAAGTTAGCCAAGATTCAGGCGAGTTCTGGTTTCCAATGGCCCGATGCTTTGCAGTTGGCACTTTTGTCAACTAGAACTACAGTGCATTCCCGAGTAGGCCTCAGTCCATACGAAATAGTGTTTGGTCGCCCGGCAAATGTGTGGGGAGTGCCGAGGCCGACGAAGTTTAGCGAGATTGAACATCCTGTATTGATTGACTACTTGTGTGACCTGACGGCTAAATTGCGTGTCTTACATCAACAGGTTCATGATAACCTTCCACAAGCATATGAAGATCTAGGACACACTATTAATCCTGGACACTGGGTTCTAGTGAGAAATTTTCAACTAACCAAGAATGATCAGCCCCGTTGGACAGGACCACACCAAGTACTTTTGTCAACACGAACATCAGTGAGAGTCCACGGTAAGAAGAACTGGATCCACGGCGTACATTGTAAGAGGGTTCCGTTACCTCTGCCGTATGACCAGTGGGTCCGTGAAGGTGTTGGTGATTCAGAGACAGAAGGAGGGCCGAAATTTGTGCCGTTTAGTGATGCACGTCTGGTTGGAACAAGGTCTGAACGAGAGGACGATGATATTTTGCAAGCAGCTGTGCCTCCTTCTTTGAGATTGGACACCACTGAGCCTGAGTTGTTGTTTCAAGATCAAACTGTGCCTGGTAAAGGCCGCTATAATTTGCGACCAAGAAACAATGGACAAATAAACAAATAATTCCTTTTTATTTTCGAAAACTGCACTCTCTCATCCGAAAAGCTGTTTTGGTCTATTTTTCTTTTTCGAACCGCCATCCGGGTTCAGCTGTAGGGTCGCGGTATCAAGACTTAGAGTGGCAAACCGTGCAGACGCAAGGTCGACGGTTCTGGTTTGTTCTAGGGCGTTCCCTGGACTTACAGAAGCACACCTGAGCGAAGAGAACCACCTGCCGCGAACAGCACGGTTAGAGGATGGAGTTTTTTGAGATCGAGAGAGTTGTTGCAGAAATGAACTTTAAGATGAAATTGTGTAAATTAATGCATAGCAAATGTTTCTTAATAATGTGTCTTTTGGTGTTTCTCAACATGACGTTGTCTTTGGTGGGCTGGATTGTTTTTGCTTCCCAATTGACATCTGCACCCACCTCCCAACCTATGTCTTTCCCTACTACTACTTCTTTGCATTCTTTTCATTCTTTACCTGAACATGAACTGATTAGAAGATCAGAGTTCGTTAATAATTCTTTTGTACAGCTTCTGCATCAACATCAGCTGGTAGTGAACACCACTAATTGTTGGGTGTGTGGTCTTATGCCGCATACTACGGATAGAGGTATTCCATATCTGGTTCTGCCATTTAGCTACAATGGGTCTGTATGGGCGTATCAGACGATGTTTATTTATGCCCAAGAAGTCTATCCCTTGCGTTCCATGAAAGATAACTCGAGTAACAGTGCCTTAGTGAAGGGAATAACGGATATGATCAGAGATATCGATACATATGAGACTATTCCTAAAGATGAGGCATTAGCTTATATCTGATGGAACGTGACTGGATATAGTGTTAGTCTGAGTGAAAAGCAGCGACGGAAAAAGTCACCTCCAATTTGGATCGTACCCCATCGTGGTTATTTTTGTCTGCAAGGTAATGGCAAGAATCCGAGAGCTCAATTGGGGAAGAGTGTTTGTACACGGACGTATGTTTTGGCGTCCCAGACTTCCCCACTGTTTTTAGCAGTTAAGGGCACGTATTTTGTCTGCTATGATAGAGCATATACATGGTTGCCCCCTGATTTTTCGGGAACCTGTTATGTTGCGTATTTGTTACTCCCTACGTATACTGCTGGTGCAGATTACCGCAGAACGAGAGTTGTTAGTGGTGTCTTTGATAAGGAACATACCGCGGGACAAGAATTGGGAGACTTTCTCAAGGGTTTCCTGTCGTTTTGGGGACCTATGGCAAACAGTAGAAATATACGGCAATTGACGAGAGTGGTTGAGTCCACCATAAATGAAACTGCCGGTGCCCTTAGTAATTTGACTGCCGAGCTTCAATCAGATCGTCTTATGACATTACAAAACTGCATGGTTTTAGATGTCATACTTGCAGATCGAGGTGGAGTATGTAAACTGATCCAATCGAGCTGCTGCGTTTTCATACCAGACTATGCTCCTACAGTATACTAAGCCGTTTCTAAGTTACATAAGATCTCCGAGTCTGTACATGTGGTCGAAGGAGATTGGTTGTTGACTGGATGGTTTTAGGAATTCTTATCCACTTGGGGATGGAAGATTCTGATGATCATCGGGATGGCTTTAGCGATTCTTTTCTCATTTTGTCTTTGTGTACAATGTGCTCCTGCTATATGTAGCCTCTGTGCTACTACGTGTGTAAGGAGACCTGTCTCGAGAGAAGTACTGAGTAATAGGATGATGCTCCAGCAACATCTTGATGGTCTGATGAAGATTGGTATAGACCTAGATTCAGATTGACGTGAGTTTAGGTTATTGCCTATGTAAGGGCAAAAGGTGGGTCTGAGGTTCCTTGAATTCTGAACCAGTTTCATAAATGTCATGGTTTCGTTACGAATTTGATAGTAGCGAACCGTAACTAGTGAGTGCGGCAACTATGAGTGATTTCGTCATGTTAGACCGATTGATTCACTGTGTATTTGGGGATTTTGTTCCAAACCCTGGGTTCCATTTCGTGGATGGCAGCCATTTTGTGGTTGCCCTCACATAGGCCGATGACTACGGCCGAACAAGTCTTTAGTACACGTACGCGTTAGCTGACTTCTGGATGACCTGAGTGAACGGACCCCGTTGCCTGAAGCTGACCTTGCTAAGCCAGTTCCTTGCCCAGTAGCTGATCAAGATTGAGGATCAAAGCACAGGACATTGTAGAGTTTATTACACACACACACACACCCCTTATTCTGCTTCTTATCTGTTTTTGTTTCTTCTTTTATGGTCTATTTATGATATGGGTTGTGGTCTTTTATTATGGGTTTGTCCGGCTTGTGCAAGAAGGAATGTTGGGCTTTCCCGTATAATTAATGGTGGGCCGGACAACTGAAAAGTGGGTTTGTCGTCATGCGATACCTTTTGTAATGTTACCTATGATTGGACAAATTGTAAATAGTGGGTGTTTGTCCAGAATGTGATTTTTGGCATAAAAGAGGATGACTTGTTTTACGAATTTGAGCAGTCTCCTACGAATATACTTGTGTTGCACTTCGTGGACTTCTGTTTCTGGCTGCAGCCAATAAACTCTATCTTTGACGCCACCGAGAAGTATCCTGTGTCTCTGTATTCTAAGACAGGTGAACCCGAAGACTTTGGGCGTGCCCCTGGCGCCACTGGGTTCTAAAACCCGGTTCTTCAGGGTTGGCAAGGATTTGCATTAAATTTCATTCTGTGATATGTAAAGTATGTATGATGCAAGCTGCTGCTATTAAAGAAGACGCTTTCATGGCGGGAAAGCGTAGGATAAGGCTTCAAGGCTTGGAATAACAAGCAAAAGCAATAGCAGGGTGTGTTGAGTGTAACCTGACCCACCAGGAATGCAGATGCCACCCTCCATGCCGCTGCTCGCTCCCAAGAGCAAAAGGTCATGGGAGTGATACATGAGAAAGGAGGTGGGACATGCACCCGCCTTTGGCCATTTGCGTGCTTTCATTATTGAAAGACAAACAGAAAGGCCAGTTCAATGTGGAAGGAGTCAGACACACAGTGAGAGGTTTGAGTGCTCACAAGAAGCCTCCCATAGAGCAACGCATGCGTGCTGCACTAGGCTCGACTTAAAAAACTACCTTGTTTAAGTCTGAAGAGAACATGTTGTAACAGGAGGAAAAAACGACTTTGTAAGTGCAACACTGATCTTGTTTTCAGTGACCACTGTGGGGCATAAAGACTGAGCATCCAACATACTTTTAGAAAGAGGTTGAAATTTAGACTTGTCTCCTTTCTTTTTGTCAGGCGCAACTACAGAACTTGTGGAGCTGAAGAAGCTCCAGAGAAGAGACTGTTCATGCAGTTTGGAGAGGTCTTTAATGTTTTACCTGGGTGTCTTGAATTTCGTGATATGCAGTGCTTACATTTCTCCACATCATGATCGCCTGATAAGAAAAATGAAGTAGTCCACTCACTTTACCGCTCACCCTTCCACACTTAGAACAATTGTTAAATAAAGCGTTGCTAGCTCAGACAAATATAATCAACAGGAGTTAGAGAAAACTACAGGGAAAAAGAAAAAAATGGGGATAGTTACTCTAAGAAATCAAGATCTTCAAACTGTTTATTTTATGTAAAGTTGCTTTTAATCACTCCAACCATCTTACTTATCTAGAAAAGCGATTCTTGGGAAACTGACCAACAAACATGTACCAGAATAAAATGTCTATCCAGAACCAGCCCACCAACCAGTCCCATGACATCCCATTGCCAATTTGATCCAGAGCTTTCTTTCTTGGTACATTCACTGGTGAATAATAATTAAAATACTAAATGACTGCAGTAACAATTCAACGTTGAAGACTATAATAGTAGATTAACAGTTCAATCTTGGGGTGCAAGAAAATGTGTTTGGTGGAAGAGGTACCGGAAAACAATGGTGAAAAGTAGACGCTCCCCAAAAAATGATTCATTAATTCTGAAACGAAATGCTTTATTAAAATCAGGAAGATTATATTTATGTGTTCACACTATACGGAATGTAGAAGGCTGACATGTCAATCACCACTTCAGTTTAAAGTGATCATGATACATCACACGATACATCGTAAGGTAATCGTTTACTACACATCAATAAGAAATTGGCATGCATCCAATAAGGTCTAGTTTTCATACCACCAGTACCACAAAGGTAGAGGTTGTGGAGAAGCGTGGCTCAATGGTTAGAGCGGCAGACCCTAATGCAGAGGTCTGACCTGGGACCAGGGTTCAATTCCTGCCTCGGCGGCTCTTGGATTCAATCTCCCCGGACCTGATAATTCTCGCCTCTGTGCCTAGTCTAATCATGGGTCCCACTCTGTGACTCTGGGCAATAGCTTGCTTAAGCTCCACAACGTCCCCAGCAGCGCTTGGATGACTGGCTTCACCTTGGGGGTGCCCAGGAGTGGACAGCTCACAGGAAAGCCAGGAAGGGTTCCAAAGTTGTATGAATACAGCGCTACGAGACCTCTGGGTAAAAGGCGCTATATAAATATGAACACATTTACAAAGGTAGCAGGTGGTGGTGCGCACTTGTTCATTTCATATGCATTTATCCTTAAATTCCGATCAAGAGACAGTGCACAAAAGTTCAGGAAATACAATATTTGCACTCCCCTTCTATGGCCTCAGTTGAGCAAGATATTATATACATGTTCAGTGCACACGTTTATGACGTTCAGACAAATGTCTACTCCATCTTCTTTCACCGTAGTTGGAGGAAACATCAATTTACATATGAGATGTGATATTCAGATATTTCCACAAAAAATGAACTCCAAGAAGAGTGTATAACACAATGATATAGACAAAGTTATAGAGCGATGACAGTAGGTAAGGTTATAACTAACAAGTTACTTACCTTTGGTAATGTCTTATCTGATAGAGACACTTTCTAGCCGCAGATTCCTTACTGTAAAATATTACCCAGGCGTCAGAGTGAATCTGGAAATTTTGAGGTGGCTTTGTTCGGCTCCACATAGTGTCATCCATGCCAGAAGTGACAGGCGCGATACCTATATAGGCACCAACCCAGCATGTATTTCCGCACCAGAAGCACAGAGCCACACTGAGATGGAATGACTAGTGTGCCAAAATTAGGTCCTGAAGTATCTCTTCGCAGCTACCTGACAGTTATACAGAACTGGTACACCTCCAGCTAACATCTCACAGCTGTAACACTGGTGGAGTGACCTCTTAAGCCCTCATGGGACTGCTTTTTAGCCATTGCGTAGCAGATTTTTATACAGAGGACAAGCCTTCTGGAGATGGTTCACTTGTGAACAGCCTTGCCGATCTTCGCACCCGTAAAACCAACAGAGTTGATCGTCCACCCGGAAGACTTTGGTAGGATCAATAAAAAATGACAGCCCTGTTTTTGGGTACAGACGGTAGAGTCTCTCCTCCTCCTAGGTAGGATGAGTGGAGGGGAGGAGAAAGTAGGCAGTGTGATGTTCTGCCTGCCATGAAAAGGAGTAACGACCTTCGTTAGAAAGGAGGCACAGACCTTAACGGCCAGTTTATCTGGGAAAAAGGTTCTATATTTGATATGAACCCAAAGGGCCTGTCACTCACTAATCCTCTCGGTAAATATAATTGCCACAAGCAAGATGGTTTTCATGGTCAGCAGTCTGACAAGGCCGCTGTGCATCAGCTCAAATGGTGAGCAAATGAGAAAGGTTAGGACTGAATTAAGATCCCATGGGGGCATAACGAAGGGTGTAGAAGGAGCATGCTGAAAATCTTCCAGGAAATGAGTCTCAACAGGAGACAAACTGGGAAGGTTAGTCCAACAAACTAAAATGGTGGAAAGGTACTCTTTAACTGTGCCCAAAGCAAAGCCTTGCCGTCAAGGGATAAGACAAACAAAAGAATTTCAGACAAAGGTGCAGACCGAGGATTAACAGATTTTGCAGCACACCAAGCCACAAGTTTATCCAATTGGCAGACATAAATCGTTTTGATGGAGGGACGTCTGGCTGCCAAGATGACATCACACACTTCGTAAGGGAGATCAAACATCCTCAACTGTTGCCACTCAATTTCCAAGCATGTAGATGACCAGTGTGCAGTTTAAGGTGCAGGACCCTGCCCTGTTGCTGCAACAAAAGATCCTCCTGAAGGGGCAGCCTGATCGAAGGACAGATGCTCATGCTTAGGATTTCAGGATGCCAGACTCTCCTTTCCCATTCCGGGGCCACTAAGATAATTTAGGCTCCTTTGTTCTTGATCTTCTTGAGAACTCTGGACAGTAGTGATATCGGTGGAAAGGTTTAGGAGTCCTGAGCTCCACTCCAGCCGAAATGTGTCTCTGTGCGAGAGCCGCTTGTAAAACTCCAGTGCGCAGAAGTGCTGACATTGCTCGTTCTACGCAGAGGTGATTAGAACTAATCAAGGATCTCCCAAATCTATGAAGAAACCTTGTGCCACCTCCAGATGAAGACGCCATTCATGATGTTATATTGATTTTTCAAAAAGCACACTAACTACATGAGAGAATATTAGGTTAATGTGCTCTGGCATTCAGCAAGCACGTCAGATGTTGAACAACCAGGAATATGTCCTCTTGACGCAGAGTCCACGACCCAACGCCGCCCTGCTTGTTGCAATACCACAGGGCGATGGTGTTGTCAGTGAACACCTGAACCAGCCTTCCCTTGATGAAAGGGAGAAAGTCTTTAAATGCAGGACGATTTACTCTTAGTTCCAAATGGTTGATGTTAAGCTGAAACTCCGCCGGTGACCAGAGTCCTCTGATCTTTATCTCTCCCAGATAGCAGCCCCAATACAGAAGTGACGTATCTGTCACTACCCTGAGCTCTGGGGAAGAGAGAGGGGACTGCTGTTGACCTAATCGTGGTCCACAAGCCACCACTGTAAATCCTTTGCAGTTCCCTCCAATATCTGAACCAGGTCAGTGAGATTCCCCTGATACTGTGCCCACTGGGACTTCAGATCCCACTGCATGGCAAGCATATGCCAATGGTTATGTTTTACCAGCAGGGTGCAGGAGGCCATGAGAACCAGCAGCCTAAGAGTGAGCCTCACCGCGATCCAGGATATAGGCTGAAGCATCAGAATCCTATCCTGAGTGTCCTGGACTTGCTGTTACAGAAGATAAGGCTAAAACTGCACTGTATCCATAATAGCTCTGATCAAAGGGAGCGTCTGAGGGGGAGTCAGGCGTGACTTCGGCACGTTGACAGTAAACCCCAGTGAATGCAGAAGGTCAGCCGTAGTCTGTAGGTAAGAGAAGACTATCTGGGGCAAGCCTGCTTTCAAAAGTCAGTCGTCAAGGTAGGGCAAACTTAGAACCCTGACCTCCGTAGAAAAACTGCAACCACTGCCATCACTTTTGTGAACTCCTGAGCGGCAGTGGTAAGGCCAAAGAGGAGCACAGAGAACTAGTAATGCTCTTGCCCTACCGTGAACCACAGTTAGCGCACGTGGGCAGGCAGGATGGGGATATGAAGTAGGCGTCCTGCATGTCCAGCACTACCATCCAGTCCCCAGGGTCGATGACAGACGGAAACTAAAGGACAATAGAGCTCCATCTCCAATTCAGGCCGTGTGGGCCTGGTTGGAGGTCAAACTGGTGCTGAGCAACACCGTTCTGGCTCTGTATCAGAGTCAGAAATCACAATGGGATCAACGTCAACTGTATCTGGAACGGCACCATTAAATTGGTCCCTGAAGGAGGTTGCGATGTCATGGCCATGTCCAATCTGGATTTAACAACGGATTCTGAGGGCCAGACTGAAGCCGAGGTCAGACTCGCCAGCAGAGCCCCAGTTGGAAAGCCTTCTGAAGCCATGGGGTCCTAAAGCACTCGAGAGGGGATTGACCCCCAAAATTTAATCTCATGGCCTCATAAAATTCTTGTCGTTTGGCAGGGGTCACTCCGGTTCTAGGAAACTGGCGGAAGCGTGGAGCAAACCAAGCGCCACAGAAAACTCAATAACGTTTGTTTACAAAGTTGTGAAGTAACTTAGGGGAACAAAAGTAAAGATCTAGGATAAACAGATATAAGGGCAAAATGGGGGCCATACATTGTAATATTTCCAAGGAATAATTACGGAATATGGCCAACATAAGCAATGAATCAAGGAGATTTCAATCTTTTTAGATCACTAACATGAACAGTAGGCCATCATTTCTACTATACCTTTCTTTAAATCCTCTTTGTTCGGCACTGATCCTTGAAATACATGGTAAGACAGAAGCTTCTGGACTGCATCATTCAGTGAACTGAACTTCTTTTTATCCGGCACTTCAACACAAGCTTGGTCTCTATTTAGCTGCTGCAGACTACTAAAACGAAAACAATATATTTTCATGAACCAAAGAGAAAATAAATTGTCCTTACCAGTAAAACTTTGTTAAAATTAAAATGTGTTGATAACCATTTAAAATGGATAAAAGGAAAACTCACAGTGCTCTCTTTGTTAGTTGTTTAGCAGCAGGTCTCTTGATTCCCCCTGTATGTCCATCCATCTATGCCATAAAAACAATTGCAGTGCCATAATTAATGCTTAGCTAACATTAATAAGCATTATGCATGTGTACGTAAAGGAAGAAACTACTATTTAATAAAGTTACGTCTACCATGAGAAGTTCTTATAGATTATCATTCTTACGGCCTTATGCATTTTTTGTTTGATCTAGTACACTACAAGCTGTTTACAAATAGACCAGGTCATCTTGGTCATGCTATAATACGTTTTTACTTCCTAATGTAAATTTAATTTTGTTTGGGTCACTAATAGATCGATCATCCAGTGAGAAACACAGTTCTTTGCACAATGCGTAGTCTTTGATTTGTTTAACAAAAAATATACAGCTCTGTTGAACAATACTCAATCTTTATTTTATCCAGTCAAGAGATATGTTCAACTGTAAAATGCTCAGCCACACCTGTTTCGCTCAGATTATAATCCGTTTATGCTTTATCAAGGCTGTATTGAACTAGGGACCTGATTAAGAGTTTGGTATACGCTTGGTGTATCACAATTGTGACACATATCCCGTCCATCTTATTAGAAGTGCATTAAGATATAACACGTCATTATTGTGACAGAGTATTTTGTTGGGAAAACTCTAAATCAGGCCCCAGGAAGTGAAATAAAAATGATCTAAGAAATTTGTAAGATTGAAGTGCCTGCCAAAGCTTTACCCAAAAGTGATCTGAGTGACTAGACCCACATTTGAATTTTTTTAAACACAAAATTTATTGCAATTTTCACGGTATTTTACATCCCTCATATGGAATCTGAGGGCAAGACATTAAATAGCATATAGAAAGGCATTGCAAGGAAAGTTGGTCTGATCAGATATGTTATGTAGGAAATTTGAAGAACCGTGCATTATGGAGGACAGTTTGAACAATATCCCACTCCCAACAAACTAACTGCGTGACCTGATGTGGAGGTCATATGTATGAAGTGGCCCATATTAAGTGTATAAAGCTTTACAGGGGCTTCAAATTGTTGTGTAGCATTTTAGAATCCAAGCGTAACTTACTGATTCATGCCCTTGTATAGCTATAACTCACTTTGCCCTTATATAGGCATAGAAATAATACCCATATTTAGACATAACCCATCCAGTCCAAATACAGGCATGTCTACTTCCACTAGTTCCAAAAAGCCACAACGATTTCTTGGAAAACTTGGCTTCAGCAGTCAGGGACATCCACTTACTTGAATATTGATTCGTCCTAGATACCATGGCGTTTTCAAAGAACTACCATTCCCTTGGGGTTCTTTGATGACGTTATTATGTCAGACTTTACGTCAAATTAGGCACCTTCAAGGTATAAATATGCCTACACTTGCCCTAGCAAACATGCGGTGGTTCCGAGCAGCTCGATTATCTACTTGCACGACGCAGCTCGCTAGAGCAAGTGCCGAAGGAAGCCGACCTCCAGCTGACGCACTGACAGAGAGGCTGCCTTTCTCTCTCTGAGTTACCAGCTCCAGTGTTTCCAAGCTCCCCTCGCGTGGTGTTGGGAAATCGAGTCCCGAGACAGAGATACCAGACCTCCTTCATTCTAAAACCAAGGTCTGATTAGACCCTAAGAGAAATCTTGGTTAGATTCTTTGCAAAGAAAAACTAAGCCTCACTTAATTCGTCCCTCGTAATAGACTTAGGTTAGGTACATTGGGGTAGGCGTATTTTAGAAGCACCAGTTGAGTACTTTTTAGCCTTCGTTATTGATGTATGTATTAATCTATGGTCTAGGAACCATACAATGCTTTTACAGTATTATTTTATAATACTCTTCTTAGTGTACGCATTACACTTTGCAACCAGTATTACGATTGTAGCAGTTAGCTTTACTTGCTTGAGAAAGAAGACTGTTCAATAAATCCTTTTATTGAAAACGCCCGTCTCTGTTTCTCTGTACCTCTGATGAAACGAAGCATGCACGATTGACTGAGTAAAACATCTATCTATTGTTTCCATGACTCTGAAGATCAGTTTTATTCTTGGGAAAACAAAGTTGTCATGTTTATGCGGTTGTCCGAAACTAATCCCTTGTGTATTCAAGAAAGTTTCTAGTGACCTCTGAGCTAGCTGGCACTCCCAATTAAGTCTAATATATTCGATAGAGACCTAGTCGACCTAGGTCCTACGTCAAATCTATAGGATATATTATTCCAATGCGCAGAGCCTATTGGGAATATAGGAACTACACTACATGGCACCCAATGTTTGGTAAGGCACTAATTTAAAGCTAGATACTAGAGTAACTCAGTCGTGTTTTTCACAGAGACCCCCTTTTCCCGTAAAATACTCCAATAGACGTCGGGAGTGGGTAAAAGGATAAAATATCCGCCATAACTGAGTAGGACGGAAATCCTATGTATTCGTTTTTTGGTTTGATTCAACGTTGAAGGATACAGTGTTCCAAAATATTGTGTACCTATCTTTATTTCCTTGAAACTTGCTCTACAAACTTTCAGTAAAAAAATGAGTGACGAAGAGAACGGTGGACCCGCAGGCAATAATGCCCGACCGGGTTTTAACGTTACCGGTTTCCAAGAAACCGTCCCGGATGCTATAATCATCCCGGAAAACTTAAGGAAAACCATTGCTTTAAAACTTATAACAAATGGCCTATCATCAAGAGGTGGTAGGGTAATTTTTGTCATAGAGGCACACGAACATCGGCAGACAGAGGTATTCTATTCATGGATAATCTTCCCTGAAGCAGATGCAGTATTGCATGTGTTTCACTTCTACAAAGCAGATGATCATCCAACGGAATACGTTCCTTTCGAGGACCTTGAAATTCCATTAATTTACCAAGAGCATCAGCTCTAGTTTAAAGGCGACCTACAACATCAAAATCACATTACCAGGCTCGGTCCACATGGTAGACCAGGAGCAATATGGCCGGTACTAGCCAGCTATACACCACATCCTGCCATTGAAGAAATGACAGGGGCAGAACTATTAGTTCACCTAAAACAACTAATAAAAATACATAGACAATTGGTTCAATATGTCATGCAGACTCTAACAATCCAACCTCCTATAAGGATTCCACAGCAAACCCCTCACCAGGGGAACACAAATAAAATTACACCACAGACTATACAATCAGCCGTTGGTAAATTACCCGCAAAAAGGCAACAAATTCCATTCTGGATAGCACAAACAATCGAGGCAGTATTTCCTGACAGTACACCTCATGAGAAACACAGAATTTTAACAATCTGTTTACCAATGGGGATCACACCACACCAGGAGGACTCCAACACTTGGGGTACAGTCTTTGCTGCAATCTACACAAAAACACATGGTGTTCCATCTTTGGCGGTGATACCAGATGTCCTGAAACAGATTCAAAATGAATGCAGGGCAGAGTCTGCTTTAAATCTGGGTATGAAATTACTGAAAGATTTCAAACAGGTCTCAGCTATAATATTAGCTAATATTAAAGGTGAAGCAGCATCCGCGGCGATCCGCCAAAAAATAAGGGAAATTGATATAACTGAGCAACCATATGAACTGGCCAGAATAATTGAAAAATCCTATGAAGAACTAAGTAGAGATAGTTTGGGTGGGAAACCAGTTAAACCCCAACTAACAGAAAATCCTGAAAAGGTCTTTATTAAAAACACTCCCGACCCAATGCGACTACTGCTGGGGATCTTTGATGGCCTTTGTGGGTCAAGGACGGATAAACGTCTATTGGAAACGGCGGTGGCTGTGGCTAAGCGGGATATAGCGCGCCACTGGTCCCGGCCCGATGCTCCCACGGTGGGCGGATGGAGGAGAGGGGTCGACTGGTGCAAATATGGGGAAAATGGTTCAATGTGACTCCGCCTTAGACCCGTAGGAGGTATCTCCTTCTATGGGGGAGGCACTAATCACTGTAATCCCCAAGACAGAGAAGGATCGCCAGCTATGTCCCTCATATAGACCCATAGCCTTACTGAACCTAGACGCTAAGCTAGACGCTAAGATCTTGGCCAGCAGACTAGAAGATATCTCACCTCACCTAATTCACCCCGATCAATCGGGTTTCATCAAGAGATGCCAGACCCATGATAACTTGCGTAGAATGATAAACCTAATTGATAAAGTTCAAAGGAAACGCATACCAGCGGGCCTCTGTCATTGGACGCAGAGAAGGCCTTTGATTGGGTCAACTGGCCCTTCTTAATACTCACCCTACGCCGCTTTGGGTTTAGAGAGACCTTCTTTGGTATGGTGAAATCTAATTACTGTTCCCCGAGCTCTCAAATTCTAGTAAACAGAGTAGCCTCAGACCTTTTTCGCTTTCCTGGGGCACAAGGCAGGGCTGTCCCCTATCTCCTATGCTCTTCGCCCTCTGTATTGAACCATTCGCAACACGGATTAGATTTAACCAGGGGATTAGCGGCATTAGATTTGACCCAGATGAATATACAATTTCCCTCTTCACGGATGATGTGTTGCTGCTTATCTCGAATCCTAGGGAGTCCTTACCAGCCAGACAGGCCGAATTGCAGCTTTTCGAACGAGCGTTGGGGGTTTAAGTTAATCTTTCCAAATACTTTCTACTCAATTTGACTATGCCACATTCCCTATTGACAGAGATTGAGGAAATTTCACAGTTTCGCTGAGCCCGCAAAGAAATCACCTCCCTGGGTATTAAAATGACCCCTTGTTGATGGATATCTTCAAAGCTAATTTCCCCTCTTTGCTGCGACAGCTCAAACCTGATTGTAAAAAATGTAGCTCTGCATACACAGCATGGATTGGCCACATAAACACCATTAAGATGAATGTCCTCCCTCGTCGCCTTTATCTGTTCCAGGGCCTCCCGATTACAGCAGGGGCAAAGAGCCCACTTGTCCCAGCGGCTATTGACAAACGCACACCTGGAGGGAGTTTTGTCTCTACCCGATTTCCTCCTATATTAGAGAGCCGCTCAACTTCGGGCCTCAGATAAACACTGGCTCCACATGCACAGGCAGATAGCAGGAAGAAGGATTAGTTACTTACCTGTAATCCTAGTTCTCATCCAGGGGTATACTCATCAAAGTCATACTCTATGAATAATCCTCACCCATGTGCGGGATCCCGGAGCATACAGAAAATACATATAAATATATATGTATATATATATGTGAAAACATATATTTGCAGCCCAACACATTTCCCAACTGGCAAATCTGCCGCAAAATTACATGAAATAGCATACACACAATAGTACTCTCCCAACCCCTAAGGAAGAGAGAAAGAGCAGTAAACATTTGCATTCAACAATGCTTTATTACCATAGGAAAAACCTGTAATTGCAGCCATTTTCCAGTAGGCCGCAGTAGAGTATAAAGAAACAAACAAAAACGGACACCTTGCCTTTAAGGCATTAGAGTAGGGGTACCGTGCCTTTAAGACCTGAAGGCGACCCCCTGCTCCCATGATGACCACAGGTGGCAGTTGGGTCAGTTCTTTTTGGGGGTGCATAACACCTGGGTAGATCCGGTAACATCTCATAACTTTATGAACATGCTCTTCCGGGGAGGTGGGCGGAAGCTTATGACTTTGATGAGTATACCCCTGGATGAGAACTAGGACTACAGTTAAGTAACTAATCCTTCTCATCCAGGGGATACTCATCAATAGTCATAATCTATGAATAGATTAGCAAGATCATACCCAAAGTCTCGCGGACAAGCAAATAAGTATACATAGAGACATGAAAAAATTGTACATTTCACATACAACTTATGCAAATAAATTTCTCAAAGGGCCTGTCCCACTTGGGCATCGGCCTGTGTATCTGAATCTAGGCAATAATGATGGGTAAAAGTATGCACAGACCGCCATGTAGCCACCTTGCAAATTTCAGAGATTGGGACATTACGAAGGAGATCAGTAGTAGAAGCTTTCCCTCTTGTAGAATGCGCATGAGGTCTACCCTGTAAAGCCTTGTTAGCTAGTTGATAAGACAGAGCTATACAGGAGACTATCCAGGGAGAAATAGATCTTTTAGAGGCTGACAGACCGGTATTAGTGGTTCCATAATCTTCAAAAATGCTGGGCAGATTTCCTGAGTGGAAGGGTTTTAGCCAGATAAAACTTCAGAACCCTCCGGAGATCTGGAGAGTGTAAAGACCTCTCCAGGGGAGTGGTAGGTTGAGGAAAAAAGGTAGGTAGGGTGATAGACTGGTTGATATGAAAGTCTGAGACTACCTTAGGCAGAAAACCCGGGTGTGTCCTCAGTACCACCCTGTTGGCGTGAAACACTGTGTACGGTTCCTTACAACACAGGGCCTGGATTTCGCCAACCCTACGGGCAGAAGTAATTGCCACTAAAAAGGCGGCTTTCCTGGTCAAGTGCTGCAAAGAAGCCTTATGTATAGGCTCGAAAGGAGCACTCATCAATTTAGTAAGTATGATGTTAAGCTCCCAGGGAGAAGAGGGGGACCTCACTGGTGGAAACACTTTCTTAAGCCCCTCTAAAAAATCTTTAACCACAGGCATAAGGAAGAATGATGTCTGAGAAGGTGACTTCCTATAGGCTGTGATCGCCGATAAGTGAACCCTGATGGAGGGGTACTTGAGGCCTGACCTTGCTAAATGCAACAGATAGGGTAGAATCACCTGCTCCTGACCGTGGATAGGGTCAAAAGAGTTGTCAAGACACCATATGAAAAACCTCTTCCACTTGAAAGCATATGACTTCCTAGTGGATGGTCTCTTGGCTTCTTTGAGAATGTTCATGCAGTCTTCTGGGAGGTCTAGGTGTCCATACTGTATGACCTCAGGAGCCGTGCCATCAAGCGAAGGGAAGGAAGGTTGGGATGAAACACCTTCCCCTGGTCCTTGGTCAACAAGTCTGGATGGCAAGGAAGTCACCGGTGTGGGACTTCCGACAGCTTGAGGAGATCCGGATACCACCACTGGCGTGGCCAGTCCGGCGCTATCAGGATCATCCTGGTGTTTGTCCTGTAGAATTTCTGAATCACCGCTGGGATCAAAGGCAGGGGAGGAAAGGCGTACAGCAATGTCTGCGACCAGCTGATCAAAAGTGCGTTCCCCCGTGAGCCCTGTTGGGGAAACCTGGACGCGAAGATGGGACATTTCGCGTTTGCCCTGTCTGCGAACACGTCTATGTCCGGTATGCCCCATAGATGAAAGACCTCCTGTGCAACTTCTTCGTTGAGCACCCAATCGTGCGCTTCTACGAAGTCTCTGCTTAGGCAGTCCGCTTGGACATTTTGGATACCTGGTAGATGAACTGCCACGATGGATAGACCTCTTGCCAGGAGCCAGTGCCAGATGGCTTGCGCTTCCAGGGATAGTACTTTTGACCTGGTGCCTCCTTGCTTGTTCAGATAGAACATAGTTGTCGTGTTGTCCGTCTGAACTTGGCTGTAGTTGGTGCGCAGAGACGGGTAAAGAGATTTGAGCGCCAGATGAACGGCTCGAAGCTCGAGGAAGTTGATGTGGTAGCCTCGCTCTACTTCGGACCAGAGGCCTTGAACCTGAAGCTGGTCCATATGAGCACCCCAGCCTTGAAGAGAGGCATCCGTGATCACTGACTGTGATGGAGAAGAGCGATGGAATGGAACTCACCGGAGAAGGTTGGAGCGTTTCATCCACCATCTGATTGAGTCTCTGGCACCTTGTGGAAGAGAGACACGGTCCTCCTAGTGACCTGCCCTCGGAGACCATTGGTCCTCGAGAGCCTACTGCAGAGGTCTCATGTGAAGGCGTGCATTGGGCACGATGTAGATGCACGAGGCCATCGATCCCAGGAGAGAGGACACTTGCCTGGCTGTGTGACTGTGATTGTGCAGTAGAAGATGACACTTCAGGAGCATGGATGACAATCTCTCCTGCGAAGGATACACGCTTGCTTGCACGGAGTCCAGGAAAGCGCCCAGGTAATGAATCCGTTGGGAAGGATTGAGTACTGATTTTTTGAAGTTGACCTGCAAACCAAATGAGTTCATCAGGATGAGACAGAATGAAAGATGGTCTTGAGGCAGAGCCAGAGTGGAACTTTCCAGCAGCCAATCGGCTAGATAAGGATAGACGAAGATCTTCCGCCTGGGGTGAAAAGCAGCCACCATGCCATGCACTTTGAGAATGTCCGTGGCGCAGATTTGAGGCCAAACGGAAGCACCCGATACTGGTAGTGCTGGCGTCCGATCTGAAACCTGAGAAACTTCTGGTGCCTCACTGAGACCGACCGGTATGTGAAAGTAAGCGTCCTGCAGGTCGATGGCACACATCCAGTCCCCATGATGGAGATGGGGAAAGATCTGATGCAGGGCTAGCATGCAGAATTTTTCTTTCCGGATGAATCTGTTTAGTAGTCGTAGGTCTAGAATGGTCCTGTATTCTTTGACTACTCCTCTTTTTTGTGGACAAGAAAATAGCAGGAGTAGACTTCTTGATTCCTCTGCATGGAAGGAACCTCCTCTATAGCCTTCTTCTTGAGGATGACAGAGACTTCGTCCTGCAGCAGCTGACTGTGGAAACAGGGAAGGAGCTTTACTTGAGGAAAGACTTGCGGAGGGGGGGACTTGAACCTCAGCAAGTAACCATGCTGCACAATATTCAGCACCCATCTGTCCTTTGTTATGGATCTCCACTCTTCCAGATGATGAAAAACACTCCCTCCCACCGGAGTGGCCAACAGTTGCGGAGGAAGCAACAGCTCAGGGCTTTGGAGGCTGTTTGGAGGCAGACTGCTGCTTGTTATTGTTGCCGCTGCCTCTGCCAGGACGTCTCTGCTGAAATTGGGTTTTCTGCTGAGTATGGGAAGACCATTGAGAGGTTTGAATCCTCTGCTGGTAAGGTCGCTTATCCCCCTGACGAAAGCGCTTTTTAAATTCCTTACGCTTCTCCAAACCCACAGCCCTCACAGTTTCCATTTCGGATTTCATTTCGGTCATCTCATCGTCAGCGTGTGAACCAAAGAGAGACAAACCATTAAAGGGGAGGTTCAAGATTTTCTTTTGAGCATCCGGTTTGAGGCACGTGAGGCGTAGCCACGCCAAATGTAGTGAACAGATTCCATGGGAGTAGCCATGGGACGCGAGGTCAGAGGCGTCTGCTGCAGCACTCATGACCTGGTTGGCTACGAGTCCTCCCTCCTGTAGGATCTCGACAAAACCCTGTCGGTCTTCTTTCGGAAGCTTCTCTGTGAAGCGAGTAAGGGAGTCCCAGAGGGACCTATCGTACCTCCCGAGTTGAGCAGAAGCACTGGCCACCTTCATATATGAAGCAGAAGTGCTGCATACCTTCCTGCCAAAAGAATCCATGAGTTTGCTATCCTTCTCTGGGGGTACCGAAGATGAGGTAGAGGCCGAATGACACTTCATGGCTGCCGCCACGATAACTGAGTCAGCCAGTGGATCCGATCTGAGGAACAAGGGGTCCTCTGCGGGAGCCTTGTACTTCTTGGCAAGTCTTGATGGAACAGAACCTACCACTGCAGGCGTGAGGAAGGTAGCCATCGCCGGTTCAATGAAGCCGGGCACCAGAGGCAGCAGAGGTCTAGGCGCTGTCCGGTGATGAAGAGTATCAAATATTATAGAGGTAGGGACCACAGGAGTATGCAAAATGATGTTCAGCTTCTTTGCTCCCCTGCCCAGCACATCTGTGAAGGTTGCGATGTCATCAATAGGTGAGACTCTTGAAGGAGGAGTAGAGGAGAAGGTCGGAGAATAGTCCTGGACTGTAGACCTCGTGGAAGAGGACCAAGTTGGAGATCTAGTGCGTCCTCTGTGATGAGACCTGTCGCGATGATGGCTGTGCCGACCCTTGGATCTAGACCGATGTCTAGGTGGAGACCTTGGTCTGGGGGAAGGTCTTGGCTTGGCAGGTGTTCTTGGCCGTGCCGGAGAGCGTAATCTGGCAGGAGATCTTGGTCCCGGTGAAGGTCGTGGCCTCCGAGGAGGAGACTTAGCTGGTCTGACTGGAGTGCTTGTCCTCGGAGCAGACGGAGAGAAGGTGCAGGAGTAATCCGAGCCGGAATACTGCGACCGCCCGAAACAGCTCCCTGAGGGCAGTGATATGACACACTGCGTGATCTGTCCGCAGATCTGGGGGACGCTTCTGGAGAGATTTCCACGATGTTCAACTCAGGAGATGAAGATCTGTCCCCTTATGACCTGGACCCAGGAGACTCCACAATTATAGCGACCTGTTCCCTCGAAGGCGAAAGCTTCGACATCGAAGATGTTTGTGTGACCAATGGCGTCGAACGAGGCATTGATGTTCTCGACATCGATCTTCCACCCCTTGGCGATCTCGACTGCGTCCTTCGGCGTTGAGTCAGTGAAGTAGAAGGAGAACCTCTATGGCGTCCTGTCGACGACGACCTTCGACGTTGTGTCGACGACGACTTCTTCGACGTTGTGTCGACGACGACTCCTCTTGACGTCGCCTAGGTGTTGACCTCCTCGACGTCGAATGGTGGGATCTCGATGGCAGCACGCCAGCCGGCGGCAATCTGGAAGCCGCCATAACTCTCGATGCTGACTCGGGGGGCGGAGCTTGCTCGTAACGGCGATGGCCCCTTGACTCCGAGGCTCCGCTTAGCCGGCAATAAATCCTGCACTATCCTATGACCCCAGGACCGCTACCTCACGTAATTTCACCCGGGGATGCTGGTGGAGAGGTTCGCTGCCTGATGACAAAAGCTGCCGGCTGCTGATCCCTCACAGAAGTGTTTCCTGAGCACGGCGAGTTGGTGGCGGAATAGGCCGCTAAGCACCGGCCTTGCGCTGCAAGTTACCCCATCGGCGTGCTCCTGCGTGCGGCTGAGCCCGGGGGTCGGGCCGGTACGAGCGGAGTGGACCCACGGACTTCGACACTTGAGCCCGGCTTTGGACTGCAAATCACGGCGGAGACAGAGCCCCTACAGCCACGGTAAAGGGGACAGCGTAAGGTACCGGGAGGTGGCATTGCAAGGCCGGGAGTGGCGAGAGGAACGACGCGGCTGAGAGCCAAGATGGAGGCTGCGCCCTGAACAGCGGCAGAGTGCTTGAGACCCTACTTGGGCCCGGGGGCCCAGATATCATCTAGGGGTGGTGCTGTGGGGGTTTGGATGGTGGAACCCACAAGCACTATTGCCCCCCTTAATCCTACCCTGCTCCGAGGTGAACGGCAGTCATCGGTGAGGTTGTATGAAACACAACGTGCACCCGGCCTATGACGGGGTGACGGAGGAGACACGATGGCTCACATTCGTGCCGCGGATCGGCGGCGAGGCGCAATCCTTTGTGGGACACTGGTGAGGCGCTGCGTGGAGTATCCTGGCCGCACTGAGTGTGGCACTAGGTGAAACATCGGACACCCACGAGGCTTGCACATAAACGCGGACTTGGCTGGTGTTTGATAGGACTGGCTGGCCCAAGCCAGGGTGCATGGTCGTGCACGTGCCTGGGATTGGTGCGATTGGGTTAGATGGTCTCAGAGTGAGTGCTAGCTGAAGATCCGGGAGGCACTCCCTGCCCCCCTCCCCCTCTCCACGGGGCCGCGATCGGGGCTTGCGACAGTTTGGCCGGGCCTGGTGCGGCACGGTTTCTTTGAATCTTTGGTGGTGCAGCTTATCCCTGTCACCATGGGGAAAACGGAACGTGGACAATCCAAACTGCCCTTTACACAGATGAGATCCAAACAGCAGGATGAAGGTGCTGAAGGGGGCGGTGACGTGGGCCATACACCGGAGGCAGACCAGGACCCCAAGAGCATGCTGAAATCGATGGACAAAGGCCTGCAGGAGGGTATTAACTCCCTTGGTGTAAAAATCGACGCCTTAACATATAGGAACGACAGGATGGCCGAGCGGCTGGACAAACATGCTGAGCGGCTTGATATGTCTGAAAGGAGAATAACGGAGGTCGAAGAAGCGCAGACGACAATAGATAAAGACTATAAACAGCTTGGAAGAGTCCTACAGGTGCTCTAAGATAAGACGGAGTATTTAGAGGCCCGCTCCCGTCGCTGCGACATATGGATCCTTGGCCTTCCGGAGACGGCGCAAGCGGGTAGGAAGGAGACGTACATCGAGAGGCTGCTGGTCACTCTGCTTGGTGCCGAGGTCTTCTCCAATATGTTCGTCATTGAATGGACGCACCGGGAACTGGCACCGCGTCCGAGGGCGCCACCACGGCCGATTATTGCGAAATTCCTTAACTCTCGGGCCAGGGATGCAACTCTACGGGCGGCCAGGGACAAGCAGGCACTGACGTTTGAGGGGTCGGACATTGCTCTATACCCTGATTTTACTGCAAAGGTACAGGAGATGAGGAAACACTTTGTACCGATGAAATGCCAGCTAAAAGAACAGGGGTTGGACTATGCCATGCTGTATCCAGCTAAATTGAAAGTCACCAGGAATGGCAGACCAACTTTTTTACAGAGCCCAAGGCACTACAGAAGGCGATCAAAGATTGGGGGAGAGAGCGGAAGCTGACACCGGAACAACAATCACCTGAAGAGGAATCGGGTGGCGGACTGGAGGACCAGGATTGAGAGGCGATGCATACAGTGCTTTTCTAGGAAGTTTGTAAGGTTTGGGGGTACTATATTTGCCGGCGGGCAGGCTGGGAGGGGCAGTGGTCATTGCGATATTGCTGTTCTTGTTGTTTCACTATTTGAATGGCTTGTAGCTACCTCTGCCCACATGTGGCAACACCGAGCTGGTTATGTTTTTTCTTATTCTTCTCAGGATTTCAGAGGGAGGAGGGTGGTCCATGGAGGGGGAATCTAGGCAGAATGGTTCACGACCTAGTTGGGGGAGGTTCGCTGTGGGTGGGAAAGCTGGGGGCAAGGGAGTGGGGAATTTTTTCAGTTTATGATCACAAGGTGCGAGACCCGTCATTTGACAAAATTGAAACTGTGCACTTGCTTGTTGTAGGTGGAACGGTGATTGCTTCAGCTAGTTATGGGTGACAAGCCTGGAGATCAACCTGGGAGCAGTAGGGCAGGGAGTCTGAATGCTTTGACATGGAATATCAGAGGGCTAAATGACCACAGGAAGCTCTGTAAGGTTCTGAACTATTTGACTAGACATCAGGTAGATTTGGCTTTCCTACAGGAAAGCCACCTGGCTGAGAACAGCCCTAGGCTACAGGCGGGGAGGCTGAGAGGGCAGATCAACTCTGCTGGATTTAGGTCACACGCTCGTGGGGTAGTCTTGGGTTAACCCTAGATCAGACTACTCGCTCAGTTTAGTGGCTGCCGACCCGGAAGGTAGGTTTGTATTATCTAAGCTTGTTGGGAGGGGACTGGAGTTACTGGCAGTGAATGTATAAGGGCCCAATTATGACTGTCCTGAGTTCTATGTAAAATTGGCTGGACTGATACGGGAGACTCAGAGTAGGGCTGTGCTTTGGGGAGGGGATTTGAACATGATAAGGAGCCCTGATTTGGACCGCTCTAGTGGCCCAGAGAGACGCCCTGCAAGAGCTGCTAAGGAATTAGACAGGATACTTATCAGCGAGGACCTAACGGACGTTTGGCGTACTCTGCACGCAGAGAGGGAAGGGTATACCCACTACTCTACCTTTCATAATATTCACACGCGAATTGATTACTGGCTGGCGTCGACAGGGATGCTGTCTTTGGTACGCGGGTGCCAGGTCTTACCCCGCACACTCTCAGATCACTCCCCTATTCTTGTAAGCTTTTCATTAACGCGTAGGGTTCCCCCCCCCCACCACCCTCCCCCCCTTCACATGGCGATTTCCACCATACTCCCTACTGGATCTAGTCTTTCGAGAGGAGCTACATGTAGCCATTGAGACATATTTTGACTGTAATATAGGCTTGGTGGATAGTTTCTGCACGGTTTGGGAGGTGTTTAAAGTGTATATTAGGGGCGTTGCAATGAGCAAGCACTCTGGAATACTCCGTTCGGTTCGCGGCAGGCTGGCTACCTTGGAGAGGCAATTGGCGGATTGTGAGAGCAGACTATTGTGGGGAGACACTGCTAGTGCGCAGGAGGAGTTGAAGGTGCTGTTGGCAGACTATCAGGAGGAGGCGCAGGCAGAGGTGAGGCACCTTGGGAAGTACGCGATCGCACGTACATACGGGGAACAAGATAGGCCTGGTAGAGTTCTAGCAAACATGGTAAAGCAACGGAAGGTGAAAGTATTGATTGCGGCGGTTAAATCCAAAGACGGGTTTACCCTCATGGAAGAGGAAGCTATAGCGCATCGGTTTCAGGAATACTATTCTGAACTTTATGCGTCACAAGTACAGGGCAACGCGGAGGAGGTAATGGACTATTTAGAGCACGAATGCGCAGTTGAGTTTCTGATGCACCCCATAGAATTTGAGATACGCGAAGCACTCGGAGGGATGAAATTGTGTAGTTCCCCGGGCATTGATAGCCTAACAGTGGACTTCTATAAGACGTATCTGGAGCTCCTACTCCCACACCTTGCGGCACTGTTTACGGACATGATAGACTCTGGGCACTTGCCACATTCAATGAGGGAAGCACTTATAGTAGCTATTCCTAAGCCGGATAAACCGGCTGATGAATGCAGTGCCTATAGGCCACTGTCTCTCCAAAATGTCGATACGAAAATTTATGCCAAGGTCCTTGCCACTAGTCTTGCTTTGCTGGCACCGGATCTAGTCGCCCCGGAACAGGCGGGGTTTGTTGCGGGCAGAAATCTAACTTATAATTTGCAGACAGTGTTTGGGGCTATTCAGCACACGAGGCTGGTATCGAGGGCTTTGGCAGTCTTCTTGGATATGGAGAAAGCCTTCGACTCTGTGGAATGGGGTTTCATGAGGGCTGTGCTTACGAGGATGGGGCTCGGTCCTATTTTCCTACAAATGATCTCGGTATTATATGACAACCCGGCTGCTCGCGTTATGATTGGCAGCATTGTCACTGACCCTATACAGATGAGGAGGGGCACGAGGCATGGGTGTCCCCTGTCACCCACCCTTTATGCCCTGATAGCGGAGCCCCTTGCGTGCGCTATGCGGGAAAATCATGCACATCGGGGTCGTAACTTCCCCACTTATAAACTGGTCATCACGACTTATGCGGACGATACACTCCTTTACGTCTGGGACCCTGAAACGAATTTGGCTCCGCTGCTACGTGAGGTGGTACGGTTCGGGGCTCTCTCTGGATTAATGGTGAATTGGGACAAATAACTTGCGTTCCCACTAACTGAAGCCACCGAACAGTTTGAGATGGAATTTCCATTGCGTTGGGCTGTGGAACCCGTGTGGTATCTAGGCATACCTTTGCACACGGACGCTGAAACGGTCTTCCGTGAGAATTATGGCAGGGCAATAGACAGGCTAGAAGATAATGTGGAGAAATGGATTGGGATACCTCTGTCTCTTATGGGGAGGATCTCGTGAATGAAAATTATCATATTGCCCAGGTTGCTGTTTCTGTTCACCAATATTCCGATGGTGCTCCCTAGATGTTTCTTTGTTCGTCTTACGTCTTTGATGGTTAGACTCGCCTGGGCTGGTAAGGAGGCGAGGGTCCAGTGGAAGGTGCTGGTTCCGCCGTACCAACTGGGTGGCATTGGCACCCCTGATTTTGAATTGTATTATTGGGCAACACAAGCGGCGCATCTACATCAGTGGGTGCACGATAGGAGGAGGGCACCAAACATCACGCTGGCGAGACTCTTTGCAGCTCCGTTGCCGCTACCTGCGGTTGCCTTTGACACGGTGGATAGACGCACAGGTCTGCTTGACACTTTAAATTCGCCCAGGCATGCTTGGCATGCGCTCTTACAGTATCATTCAGGAGCTCTGTTATACTCTCCGTTGATGCCAGTGGACTGGATGGTGTGTTTGCACCCGTGTAGGGACAGAGGTGTTGTAGCTGCCTTGAGAGCGTTGGGCATTTGTACTGCGGGTGATATGTTTGTTGACGGCACCTTAAAAACTATACATGACGTTGGGCCTAGTGGTGGCCAAGCAGGACTTGGCACAAGCGTGGAAGAATGAGCGAGCCCCCCCCTGAGTGCGCGGAAGACTGGACTGGATTATTTTATGGGGTTGGAGCGCCCAGTGTTCGAGGCCAGAGGTTGCCCCCGGAAGCATTACAAAATCTGGAAACGGTGGGCGAATTACAGAGGTTTGACTCTGGATCCCCCGGCAGAACCGGACGATGATCTGGATTGGGGAGATGGACGCCGGGCCTAGAGTGGCGCATGGCGCTTGGCATAGAGATTGCACTTACAGGAGGCTTGTTGTGATCGCGTGTACAGGGTTAGGGAAGGATAAGGGGTGGGTAGTGGGGTTACTGGGTGGCTGTGGGAGGTGGGAGGATTAGGGCGAAATGTTTTCTTTTTATTGATTGGGCTACAATGATATAAATGTGTTGATAATTTGCAGTGACCTCCTGATTGTGGAGAACTGTATACATGCTTTTACCTGATCAATCAATAAAATTTGTTGTGAAAAAAAAAAAACTATACATGAGATAGACGCGCTGGAGGTTTACCCCACTGCGCTACAAAGATTTCAGTTTCATAGACTTAGAGAGGCGTGGCGCGAACAGCTCGGGGATGACCTACAGGAATCCCCGGAACTAAAAGAGCTAACACATGTCATAAAAACGGAAGGGCGCAAAAAAATGGTATCTGCTATATATAAGATTGCCTGTCGGAGCGGGCAGCGGGTTATTATAAGGCGCGTTTAGATTGACAACGTGATTTGGACACGCAACTTTCGGATGATATGTGGCGGTACTTTTGCAACAGTACTAAGTCAGTTTCCCTAAATGGTAGACACAGATTGGTGCACTTTAAGTACCTGAACAGAGTTTACCACATGCCGGATAGGCTATTTCGTTTGGCCTCCGGGACAGTGCAATCAGTGAGAGGTGTAACGCTCCCGATGCAGGGTTTTTCCACCTAGCCTGGGAGTGTCCGGGGATACAGAACTACTGGGAGGCGGTGTTTGTGGAGTTGAGTGGTGTGATTCAGAGTGTGATTGCCCCTTCCCCGCTTTTAGCACTGTTAGGTTATTCCAAGCCATTGCCCAAGGTGCAATGTAGGATTATAGATCTGGGGCTGCTATTGGCGAAGAGGCGTGTTGCAATGTGCTGGATGAGGAGTCCTCCACTGAAGATACAGCAATGGTTGGGGGATTTAACACATTGTTGCACGCAGTCAGAAACGTACAGTGAGCTACTGCCCCCAAGGAGTAGACCCAAGAATTTCTGGGGATTATTCTTTGAATATAGGGACAGACAGGCAGCGGACAATAGACAGGAGGCAGAGGAGGGGGACGTTAGAGGGGTAGAAGAGGTCACAGCTCTGGGCAGGACGGGTTCCCCTGCAACTCAGGGAGCGCCTACTTAGGACGCATATACATGTAAAGTTCCTCTTTCTGGAAGGACAGATATAAAGACGGGCCTACTGATGGCGTGATGCATAGGGAAACAAAATGTTGGGTCGGATAACACCTGTGGTCTATTTTAGTTCTGGGGGGGGGGTTGTTTCTTTTTCTTTGTTTTGTAAAAAGTGGTGCAGAGAAATATTCTGTGTTTTTTGCAGGCCAATATTTGTATTATTTGTTGAAATGATCCATCAGTTTGCCACCTGACCTCAGGGGTGTGGGCTGAACGGCTGTGTATGATAACCTGCAAGAAATGCTATCCTTTTTGCGGGCCCGCCTGAACGCAGACTCAAATAATGCTTTGATATCTGGTGATTACCACAATAAAAGTAAATAAAAAAATTTAAAAACTCTCGCCGCTGACTCCCTCGAGGGCGGCGGAGAGTGTCTCGACGTCGACGGAAGCTTCGACGTCAACGGAGACTTGGACACGTCAGCAGCCACAGTCTTCGAGCCCGAAGTGTGGCGTCTCGACGTCGACTTACTTGGCTGCGACAGAGACTTTCGACGTCACAATGGTGATCCAGAAGAGCGCCTGGGCCTCTTTGACGGCGACTTCGACAGAGATCTTCTTCCTTCCTTCCTTCCTCTTTCTGGAGGCAGGAGATGCGGAATGTCGCCGCTTTTGAGCATGCTTGATTGAAGAAGACGTTCTGGGGCCTCCATTGCCACCCACCTGATGACTCTTGTCTTTCTCCAACATGGCATGAAGTCTAATGCGTTCTCTGTCGCAAAGAGTCCGCCTAGATAACTTCTGACAGTGATGGCACTGGTCAGGGTCGTGTGCAGATGGAAGGCACACGATGCACACTGCGTGTGGGTCAGCCAGAGCCATCTTCTTGTCACAAGAAGGACACTTCCGGAATAAAGCAGGCATTCTGATAGAAAGATTTTTGTGGAACACCACAAAAAACAAAGCAGAAGCCTTAAAACCCCAGAGGATGTCGAATTTTCTGAGAAATTTCACTCAAAATAACAATTACAGTCAAAAACTGAAGAGCTCAAGCTGACCCAACTGCCACCTGTGGTGCATCATGAGAGCAGGGGGTCGCCTTCAGGTCTTAAAGGCACGGTACCCGTTCTCTAATGCCTTAAAGGCAAGGAGTCCGTTTTTCTTTGTTTCTTTATACTCTACTGCAGCCTACTGGCAAATGCCTGCAATTACAGGTTTTTCCTATGGCAATAAAGCATTGTTGTATGCAAATGTTTACTGCTCTTTCTCTTTTCCTTAGGGGTTGGGAGAGTACTATTGTGTGTATGCTATTTCATGTAATTTTGCGGCAGATTTGCCAGTTGGGAAATGTGTTGGGCTGCAAACATATGTTTTCACATATATATATACATATATATGTATATGTATTTTCTGTATGCTCCGGGATCCCGCACATGGGCGGGGATTATTCATAGATTATGACTATTGAGGAGTATCCCCTGGATAAGAACTATAGGGGACATACCCTGGAACTGAAACAAGATAGGCCAAACAATGCTTATTAACCTCATTGATGCTGATGACGGCTCCAGGCCGTCAGGAGTCACGGTGGGCGTGTGCTGATGACGGCCGAGGGCCGTCATGACCACGCCCGCAATTGGAATCTTCAGCACTGCGGCGGAATTCGCGCTGCAGTGATGAGGTTAAAACACCCCCACCGCCACTACCCTTAAAGCATGGAACTTGTGCCTCTTGAAACCCAAATACCAGTTCATCAAGAAACACCTGTCTACAATGATGTAGCATCTGACTATACTAATGTGACAAGGGATCCAATACATCCAGTGATTTCAAGTAATCCTGATGCAATACCTAAAATTGACAGAACTGCCTCTGGCTATTTCATTAACTTTGATACGTTTTCCGAGGATCCCAGTGAGCCTGAAACAACGCCAGCAAATAAAACGTTCAAAAAAACAAGCAATAGAACTTTTTCATCAACTTGAAAAAACGTATCTGATTTCATCATGGGTTGAACTTTGGATTGTGCTAGGAGTACTTTTTGTCCTACTTTGGCTACTTCTTGTATTACGTTTGGGAATGCTTATAAATGGAAGATATAGTAAAAAGGACACAGCAAGTAAAAACATCAACTTACTGCTCAAGCCACACAAATCATCTCATCGTGAACAAAGAGACTTGACATCAGTGAACATCACAGCCGTTCCTATACCTGGTGGTATAGCTTGGGACAGAACTCATTATGACATCTATAGCCCTGCAGAGATGTTGAAGATTCCACACCAATTCAAGGTTTCCTTGAGTGACCTTGTTTCACCCAGCACATTTTCTGATGATTGGGACTTTGAGACTGTTAATAATATGATGTCAGACTTAGAGATGTCTGCAAAATTCACAAAACATGAATACTTAGAAGGTTCATCAGATTATGAACAAATGTACTGTTATAATCACTATGGTCATCATTTCTTGCACAAATCTGCAAACCCTAGAAATATTTATACTTTTAATCAATGGGAATATTGTCCAACGCCACCGAAAGGTAGCTCAAAAATATTCTATGAAAAATGTCCATACTTCTCAGGTTTTAATGTCTTAAATCCAGAAACATTTTACTTTAAAAATGTTAATAAGAAAGGAACGAAAAGTATATTGAATAATACTAAGAAAATGTATTCTACGGCATTTTATGCTCAGCTGTCCACATTAGGGTTTGACTTTTGGAGAGACAACATTGAGACAAAAACTGTCTGGGGCACAAAAGACTGGCATGTGCAAGGAATAGAAGCTTTATTTCAAGCCTGCATTTATTTCCCTGAACAAATAATGTTTTTGTACGACACTTTCCAACAGACATCCTATCTTGGCCTAGCTAAGATAAAAGATTTGAACAAACCGTCCATACCTACGCCTACATCTGATAGTAAAAACACTACAGAAGGAGGGGTCGGCGTAAAAACATTTTTACTTGAAAAGAGAAATTATCCTGATTGGAAGAAATGGTTAATCTGGCCCAAAGACACAAACAACTGTCAAGATAGATTCCTGAATAAGACACAAGGGTTTACATTCACTAGGCCAGATCCAAGATATGTCCAGAGACAACATTCAGGGATAGTAACAACACACAGTGTAGGAAAACTGTGCCTTGATTGGCTACAAAAGTCCATATCAACAGAGGTAAAACAACCCTTATCTTTACTTAAAGATGGCGTTGATTTAAGGGACTTCTTACAAGGACAAACTAAACAGCGTCATAAACGTTTTATATACGCTGGTATATATGCAATTTATAATGTAGCTTTAAAAGCGACACAAGCAGAGACTGCAGAACGAATACGAGAAATGTATCATATTAATTTAGGGAAATCTCTCTCTGTAGTTAACAATGTGTTAACAACTCTGTCATACAGAATTTATTCTTTGGACAGCGTAGTATCCTCTGCCATAGTCATAATGGAACAGAACTTGCTCATGCTACAGCATGGACAGTCACATTTGCGTTCTACAATGCTTTTAGGCTGGACGTTACGAAATCTTCGTTCTGGATATGTGCCATGGAGTCTAATCAACACCAAGTCATTGTTTTCTGTATTTAACCTTACAGATAAACAAATCACTTTGGCACAAAGAGGAGCAGACTATATGGTGCTGAGCATTGAGAAGCTGGAAAGATTACTGTGAGAAGTTGGCCTGATATGTAGTGCTCACTATTCTAGTGATCACTGTGTATCATTCCAAACGACCCTTGTTGATGATTGGTTGTAAGTCAACCTTATAGACCAGCTATCCTAGTAGCATGGACAAGAGCAGTCTTTAGGCTAAACTCTAGAGGGCGTGTTAAGCCAGCTGTTATACCATCACATATACCCCTTGAACACCAAGTGAAAGGACACCACACAAGTTGTTATGAAAATAAAAGGATATTTATTTATAACAAGTCTACCCTGATCTCTTTATGAGTCAGGGAGCTAAGCACACAACAAAACTCTTAAGAAAATACTTTAAGTTGCACAATTTACACAAATGCCCGAGGGGCACGAAAAACCATATACTACAAAAGTGGAATGCCAAATACTAGCAGGTAAGTAACAAGATCCAGAGGCTTTAGGATCGCTAGGACTACACTACTGAACCTTCAGGTTAGGAGCAGGAGGCCTAGGGGGATCGGGTGCAGAGTGTGCACTCTCACGCGGGATGCGGAACAAAGTCTATGGATGCTAGATTTCGTAAAGTTAGTGTTATCGGACGAATCCGACTAGTTAGGCTGAAAACGAAAAAGGATCTGGACACTTAGATAGTGAACCTATGTTGGAGCACCGAAATGCTCAAGTTACCTAGCCCAGGGGCTGCGGCTGCAAAGGGTTCAAAAGACGTCGGGAATCCTCATTACAGTCTATGGAGCCTGAAAGAAGAAGTTGCTGGCAGGAGACGAGTGATGATGTCCGGAGTGATCCAAGCCTGGATCGAAGATGGAGACGACCTGAAAGCAGAGGGGACTCAGTTCTTAATCACTAGCCAGTGATTAGGTGGGCACCAGGATAGCACCGGATGAAGTCACCTCGACCAGGTGAGTGGGCGACGCTGGGCTCTGCAGTCTCTCGGACCAGGAGGCGTTGTCGGCAACCAGGATGGAGGTGCCAGCTGTCCCACTAAGGTGTCTGCTGTCGGCGCTGCTGAAACCGTGATTGGAGCAACAAGCCTTGGCAAAGGCAAGCCCATGCGGTGGACTCAAGATGGCGTCTGGAGTGGACCAGGAGGGTCCGGGTGCTCCTCTGTTGGAGGGGAGCAAGGGCCAGTCTGGAGCAACCAGACCAGCGATGGAAGTGTCGTGGTTCGTCGTCAGGAGGGCCACAAGCCAGCAGGCAAGTAGCCGGACAACGTGGTGAGCAGCAAAGAGCAGAAGGGCCCCACGCAGATCTTGTGGATGCTGGGGGCTGGACTTCGGTGCTGGAGCTGCTCAGGGTGAGAGCTTCTCAAACCCCAAAGCACTCACTCGAGGATCCCTCGGCGGTCGTGCTGGATAAGCGTCGTGCAGTTTTGAAGATGGCCGGTCCCTTCAGGTCTCGTCACACCCACGAATCTCAGCTGGGCTGATGATGTAGGTAGAGGTCAGAGGTGCTAGGGAATCCGGGTCTCGTCGAGCTGGGCAGTCTTGATCCGGAGGATGGACGTACAGCAAACCGCATGCGCTTAGATGGTGCCCGCTGGTGTAGGGTGGCTACTCCTTAGCCACAAGGGAGAGTCTTCAGAAAGGTTCAAGAGTTCTTTCGTGGAAAGTCATCAAGATTCAGAATTGTCTAATTTGGGAAGGGGGCCCGCTCCTACCTTTATACTAAAGAAAGGGGCTGGCACGTGACTAGGTCCTGCCCATGGGTGGGACCAGGAGTGGGGTGGTTACACCCCTCTCCCTTGTCCGGACTTTCCCCAGCTCAGGGGCTGGTGTGCCCCTGGAACTGGTTCAAACCGGCAGATGCATAGTGAGCACCGGGGTGCCACTTGCAGTCACCTTCCATTCAGCCCTGCCTACCTGGGATACACAAAACCCTGTCTGGGATGGTGCTAGCACCGCTCCTGACAGGAAACCCTTTGTCCAAGCTCTCCTCGCTGGAAGGACTCCCAGCAGCAGGAGGTCAGACTTGTGTCTGTGGTGGCAGCGTCCATTTTGTGATGCTGAGGCTCGAGTTAACTTTAACCGGGGTTCACAGTTACATACATGTTGTGTCCCTCTAGAAGGGTGGAATGCTAACCCCGTCGCAAGAATTGGCAAGGGGTTAGTATTCCAATTCGTATGACACCTTACTCGACATGTTTTGATAAAGCGATACCAAAGATAGCAAATAACCGCGAGGATTATAATGCACTTAAGAGTATATGGTACGCGTTATCATAGAACAGCTATTAGGACTTGGTTCCGCAAGCTACAGACGGGCTCAGCTCATGCCAGAGCACCATCTCACATAATTCCAAGCACTCTGCCTTCAGGATTTTTAAGGCCTGTCATAGGAGTGACTGATAGGAATACATGTGTCCATTTTAGGGTTAGATATAGTAATACTATATCTAAAGCAAAGGGTGATTACACCACCTTGCCCCAGCTGTCGTGCAGCCAGTTGTGTCATATTTAGATGGCCAGCCTTATGTGGCATAATACATGCTGCAGCCCCTGGTAGGCCATGGGTACACCTATGCCCTGGGTACAGGGACTGATAAGGAGGCCCAGTACCAATTGGTAAATGCACCTAAGGTACATGTGTTTTAATTTAGAGAGAAAGCAGTAGGCCTGGGGCCCTGAATAGCAGGGTCCCAGGTCAACTAAGTCGGAAAACCAGCAAAACACCAGGCAAAAAAGTTGGGGGTAACCATAGTCAGGTATCCACCTTCCTACATAACCCCCCCAAACGAAAGGAGATAAGGCTATCCTTGACCAGGTAAGCCTATATTACCTGAGTGGCCATATGAGGTGGTACATGCACTGGCATGGTTACCCCCTGTATCATGGTCCACTAAGCAATCCCTCACCCTAAGGGTATCTGAGGGTCTCCACCATATGGAATCTCTACCTGTGGTGTGTTTTGGCAAAGTAAAAGGCTGGTGTGGGAATGGAGTACTGAAGTGAGACTCCACTAATGTCGGGCTCAACTTCCTCCAATCACTATCCACCATATGGGCCTTTCTTTCCAGGACTGAGTTGCTGTGAGCTCTCAGGGTCAACCTCTGGCTACCTAAAGCTGGAGGCTGGGTCCCTCTGTTTGGCTTACTGGAGGGACAGGTCCGGTTTGGGGCCCTCAGGTCCCAGGTTTGGCTGTGCCCAACAGTGTCCATCTGTGGGAGGTCCCTAGCTAATTTTAAGGGGTATCCCGCAGGAGTCTGTTTTATTTTCACTTGGCTAGGTCTACTAGCTTCAGTGATCCTAATCTGCTGATTGGGGAGTTCTTTTGGACAGGGGGCCCTTTGGGGTCCACCACTGACCTTCCTGACCTCTACAGCCCTGGGCTGACTGAGGCAGGGTAGAGAGGGGCAGGTTACCTGCTCCAGACTGGGTCCCACCTTGGAAGGGTCCACTGACATCAGGGGTTCTGCCAGGCTAGGCCTGACTACCTCTGGGGCAGTTCCTTCACAAGGGGTCAGATCAGTTCCCTGAGGAGGCTGATCCTTTCCTAAAGTCTGGTGGGAGGGAGATTTATCTTCTTCCTCCATGCTCTCTGTCTGAGTGGACTGATCCATAGTTTCAGGCTTCACAACACTATTATCTGTCTGAGTTTGAGCTGTGGCCATCACAACTCCACCAACCTTTTCAGGAAGGGACTCAGTTTGGGTATGGGCTGTGACCATTACAGCCTTGCCAACCTCTTCAGGAAAGGAATCTGTCTGAGATTGGGCTGTGACTGGCACAGCCCTCCTGACCTGTTCAGGGAGGACATCTTGGACTGGGGCTGTGGCTATCACTGCCTCACCAACCTTACCATGGAGGTTTACCATTTTAAAATGGGTTTCTTGCTCTACCTCAGCCCAGGCTGAGATCTCTAAATCATTCCTCAGTAGGCAATCTACAGGCAAGTTTGGTGACACTGCCACTCTTTTGTGGCCAGTGACACCTCCCCAGCTGAGATTTACCACTGCTATGGGATGATCTCTCTGCACTCCATCAATGTTCGTCACCTGGTATGTGGCTCCAGGTATAAGTTGTCTTGAGGGGACTAGGCTCTCAGTCACCATCGTGATGCTAGCCCCTGTGTCTCTGTAGGCCTCAACTTTTGAACCATTGATGAGGGGCTCCTGTCTGTACTTGCCCAAAGTGTTGGGACAAGCTGTGAAGTTGGCAAATCCCATGCCAGTCTCACAGACAAGAGTATCTAAGTCAGGGGACCTGGTTAGGCCAGAGTCCCAAGGAACTCCCAAAGTAAATGCACCCAGATTCTTGGGGGCACACCCACCACCTGGGGGATTACTACTAGTAGTAACAGGAGGCTGGGAAGTTTTATTTGGGGTATGTTCTCCTTATTGTTGTTGGCCTTTGGGCAACTGCTGTCAGTTTTGTAATGGCCTACCTGTTTGCAGGTATGACAATAAGGTTTCTTTTGGGAACTGGAAGGATTTTGGGACCCACCCTTTTCAGGAGATTTTTGGGGCCCTGTGGTTTGATCAGAAGATTTATTCCCACCCTTCTCTTGAGGCTTGGTTGATTCCTTCTTTTGGACACCACCCTGGTTCTTAGGCCTAATCCTGGTTCTGACCCATTTGTCTGCCCTCTTACTCAATTCTTGTGGAGAGGTCAGATCAGAGTCTACCAGGTGCTGGTGTAATAACTGGTTCTGACAATTATTTAAGACTTGCTCTCTCATAATAAGATTATACAATCCTGTGAACTCAGTAATGTTACTACCCAATAGCCAGCCTTCTAGAGCCTTAATGGCACAATCAACAAAGTCAGTCCAATCCTGAGACTGAGTTTTCTGGGTGTCTCTGAACATCAACCTGTACTGTTCAGTTGTTAAGCCAAACCCATCAACCAGTGTATTCTTCAGGACTTGGTAATTATTAGCATCCTCAGCTCTAGTAGTGAGGAGCTTATCTCTACCTTTACCTTCAAAGGAGAGCCACAAAATAGCTGCGCACTGACTCGGGGGATGCACTGGACAGTGCAGGCCCTCTCCAAAGCAGTCATCCATTTGTGGATGTCATCCCCTTGTTTAAAGGGGGCACTATCTTACTCAGGTGTCTAGTGTCTAAACTCCTGTCTTTTTCTCTAGGGAGAATGCTGCCACCAGTGGGGTCTGCCCCACTCAATTTCTGCTCTCTAGCAAAGGCAAGTCTCTCTTTGGCCAGGGCAAGTTCTTCCCTTTCAATCCTCAGATTGACTTCCCTCATCTTAGCTTCATGCTCTCTCCTCTGAGGGGATGTCATCCCTCTGTGAGAAGAGACCTGAGAGCCATTGGTACGAATGGATCTGTTAGAGCCTCTGGATAGAGACCTAACCCGTCCACTCCCAATGTTAAGCCTGCCTGAGAGTGGGCCTGGGGGTCCCCCAAGTCCATTTTCATGCCTGCTTAAGTTGGTCCTGGTGAGTCTACTGACTTCTACCTGACCCTTGTCTGCCTCATTCCCTGACAACTCCTGATCCTCTTCCTCCTCTTCACTAACTGTTCCATTGAGGTTGAGGTCAGGGTCCCCAAGGGTTCCCTCTAAGGGGGGCATGTTCCTATCTGGATTAGGAGGGCCTGTGTTAGAAGCCCTCCTGGCATCATAAGTCTCTAAGAGACCAATCAGGAATGGGATGGTAGGGTTAGAACCCTGTTTTAGCTTCCTGGAGGTACACACTTGTCTCATCTCCGGGAAGCTATGAGCTGCATATCTTGATATGACCTGTGGAGGGTCAACTGACACAAGGGGGGCCTCTGAGTTCCCTCCTTTGTCTGACATGCTTTTCTAGTGAGGTGTAAGTGGTGCACTTACCTACACTATTTGTTTGCCTACTGATCCCTTGCTAAGAGTTGTAGTCAGGGTGTGCTAAGCCCTGTTAAACTACAACAGCTGGTTCAGTAGAACTCAGAGTATTCTAAGCTAAGTTATATGTACCTTGGTACTTATGTGATGTTTCAAATGATATTCTTAGGATACGTGTGGTAAAACAACAGCAAGCTCAAATCCCAACCGCTGCTCACCAATGTGAGAAGTTGGCCTGATATGTAGTGCTCACTATTCTAGTGATCACTGTGTATCATTCCAAACGACCCTTATTGATGATTGGTTGTAAGTCAACCTTATAGACCAGCTATCCTAGTAGCATGGACAAGAGCAGTCTTTAGGCTAAACTCTAGAGGGCGTGTTAAGCCAGCTGTTATACCATCACATATACCCCTTGAACACCAAGTGAAAGGACACCACACAAGTTGTTATGAAAATAAAAGGATATTTATTTATAACAAGTCTACCCTGATCTCTTTATGAGTCAGGGAGCTAAGCACACAACAAAACTCTTAAGAAAATACTTTAAGTTGCACAATTTACACAAATGCCCGAGGGGCACGAAAAACCATATACTACAAAAGTGGAATGCGAAATACTAGCAGGTAAGTAACAAGAGCCAGAGGCTTTAGGATCGCTAGGACTACACTACTGAACCTTCAGGTTAGGAGCAGGAGGCCTAGGGGGATCGGGTGCAAAGTGTGCACTCTCACGCGGGATGCGGGACAAAGTCTATGGATGCTAGATTTCGTAAAGTTAGTGTTATCGGACGAATCCGACTAGTTAGGCTGAAAACGAAAAAGGATCTGGACACTTATATAGTGAACCTACGTTGGAGCACCGAAATGCTCAAGTTACCTAGCCCAGGGGCTGCGGCTGCTTAGGGTTCAAAAGACGTCGGGAATCCTCGTTACAGTCTATGGAGCCTGAAAGAAGAAGTTGCTGGCAGGCGACCAGTGATGATGTCCGGAGTGATCCAAGCCTGGATCGAAGATGGAGACGACCTGAAAGCAGAGGGGACTCAGTTCTTAATCACTAGCCAGTGATTCGGTGGGCACCAGGATGGCACCGGATGAAGTCACCTCGACCAGGTGAGTGGGCGACGCTGGGCTCTGCAGTCTCTCGGACCAGGAGGCGTTGTCGGCGACCAGGATGGAGGTGCGAGCTGTCCCACGAAGGTGTCTGCTATCGGCGCTGTTGAAACCAGGATTGGAGCAACAAGCCTTGGAAAAGGCAAGCCCACGCAGTGGACTCAAGATGGCGTCTGGAGTGGACCAGGAGGGTCCGGGGTGCTCCTCTGTTGGAGGGGAGCAAGGGCCAGTCTGAAGCAACCAGACCAGCAATGGAAGTGTTGTGGTTCGTCGTCAGGAGGGCCACAAGCCAGCAGGCAAGTAGCCGGACAACGCGGTGAGCAGCAAAGAGCAGAAGGGCCCCACGCACATCTCGTGGATGCTGGGGGGCTGGACTTCGGTGCTGGAGCTGCTCAGGGTTAGGGCTTCTCAAACTCCAAAGCACTCACTCGAGGATCCCTCGGCGGTCGTGCTGGATAAGCGTTGTGCAGTTCTGAAGATGGCCGGTCCCTTCAGGTCTCGTCACACCAACGAATCTCAGCTGGGCTGATGATGTAGGTAGAGGTCAGAGGTGCTAGGGAATCCGGGTCTCGTCGAGCTGGGCAGTCTTGATCCGGAGGATGGACGTGCAGCAAACCACATGCGCTTAGATGGTGCCCGCTGGTGCAGGGTGGCTACTCCTTAGCCACAAGGGAGAGTCTTCAGAAAGGTTCAAGAGTTCTTTCGTGGAAAGTCATCAAGATTCAGAATTGTCTAATTTGGGAAGGGGGCCCGCTCCTACCTTTATACTAAAGAAAGGGGCTGGCACGCGACTAGGTCCTGCCCATGGGTGGGACCAGGAGGGGGGTGGTTACACCCCTCTCCCTTGTCCGGCCTTTCCCCAGCTCAGGGGCTGGTGTGCCCCTGGAACTGGTTCAAACTGGCATATGCATAGTGAGCACCGGGGTGCCACTTGCAGTCACCTTCCTGTAAAGCCCTGCCTACCTGGGATACACAAAACCCTGTCTGGGATGGTGCTAGCACCGCCCCTGACAGGAAACCCTTTGTCCAAGCTCTCCTCGCTGGAAGGACTCCCAGCAGCAGGAGGTCAGACTTATGTCTGTGGTGGCAGCATCCATTTTGTGATGCTGAGGCTCGAGTTAACTTTAAGCCTTAAGAAGGCTTACTCATGATTAAATATCACTAGGTAAGGTCTTAAGTTGCTGTATTTAATCTAGGCGCCTTGACGCCCACTGGGCTAAGTCTGCGCGATACAAGATTCCCCTCATTCATTCATTCATTCACAGTTACATACATGTTGTGTCCCTCTAGAAGGGTGGAATGCTAACCCCGTCGCCAGAATTGGCGAGGGGTTAGTATTCCAATTCGTATTACACCTTACTCGACATGTTTTGATAAAGCGATACCAAAGATAGCAAATAACCGCGAGGATTATAATGCACTTAAGAGTATATGGTACGCGTTATCATAGAACAGCTATTAGGACTTGGTTCCGCAAGCTGCAGACGGGCCCTGCTCATGCCAGAGCACCATCTCACATAATTCCAAGCACTCTGCCTTCAGGATTGTTAAGGCCTGCCATAGGAGTGACTGATAGGAATACATGTGTCCATTTTAGGGTTAGATATAGGTATACTATATCTAAAGCAAAGGGTGATTACACCACCTTGCCCCAGCTGTCGTGCAGCCAGTTGTGTCAGATTTAGATGGCCAGCCAGGGGTGGCATAATACATGCTGCAGCCCCTGGTAGGCCCTGGGTACACCTATGCCCTGGGTACAGGGACTGATAAGGTGGCCCAGTACCAATTGGTAAATGCACCTAAGGTACATGTGTTTTAAATTAGAGAGAGAGCAGTAGGCCTGGGGCCCTGAATAGCAGGGTCCCAGGTCAACTAAGTCGGAAAACCAGCAAAACACCAGGCAAAAAAGTTAGGGGTAACCATAGTCAGGTATCCACCTTCCTACAATTACCATTAACTGTTTCAGAAAAACCTGAGACAGAAAAGCTAATACACGGGACTATCACTCTGCCTGTCACAATTTTCCATTTTCAGCATTGTTTGAAACATTTACCAGCTGGCGTGTATGAAATATTGGGTAAAAAATACATCAAGTCAACCTGGGAATTACCAAATACACACGGATGTTGGAGTGGGAGAAAGAAGTATTTCTTACTGGTACAAACTGCAAAAGCGCACTAAGTGGTACACTTTTATGTCAGGGTATTACTTACACAGAGCCTGCAATGGTTCTTCTACCAACTTATCCTGCCACCTGCAAGGTTATCCAGCTGCAGTGATAGATCCAATTTTTAGGCAGGTTTCTAACAGAAGTTATATTATGTTGAATGATCACAGCTGCTATGGAATGTTGCCAGGAATAGCCTATCTCGCAACGGAATCAGCCAGGGTCACTTGCTGTGTACAAGTATTGTTTCCAAAAACTAAGACGGAGAGTCGCTGTTATGGCCTTCACTGAACATCTCTTCTATACAAATTGATACTTTAAGCAGAATGATAGCAATTCTTTTTCAAAAAAACTGTGGCACTGACCTCGTCCAAAGAGACGTATGAACTACAAGTTGCAAGGTCCTCTGCAGAGATACATGCCCTTCTATCGACAAACTGCCCTATACATTTCGTAGAAATGTTGGGACGTATCTTAAACAAGTCTGATACCAGTGGTATTGCACATGTATTTAAGACAGTTTTTTCGGGACTGTTACCGCCATTTGAAGCAGTCCTTGGCATATTTCCAAACTTCGTGCAATCTGTGTTCGGCGGCCTGCCTCTCATTTTGGGACTCATAGCAGGAATACTATTCTTGTTCCGCCTGCTCCGATATGGTAAGTCCAGTCACCAGCGACACTCAGATTACCTTAGAGAACACTCTCCGGCAATGAAGCGTTGTGAGCGCATGATGCACAAGTTACTACTTGTGTAACGAAATATCTGTAAGAGACATTAGTTAGTGATAGATTCCTTACCTTAGAATATCCCCAGGCGTCAGACTGGATCCGGAAATTTTTGCGTAGCAATACTCCTGCGCGTCGGAAGGCGTCGTCTGCGGCTCCGCGTCCGTCGTCGGCGTCGTTAGCGCCGGAATGACGTCGTCGGAGTACTTAGATGCCGCCCATGCGCGCTGACGTCGGTTCTGATACACAGCTTTTCCGCGCCAGATACGCAGAGCCATGATAGAACCAACACTGGTGCCATGAAACTAGGGCCCTGAAAGGGGATGACCTAAACCTTAGATATCGGTTCGCAGAACGGGGAGGATGGGTGGGTCAGTAAGGAATCTATCACTAACTAATGTCTCTTACAGATATATCGTTACACAAGTAGTAACTTGTGCATCTGAAAGAGACACGTTAGTGATAGATTCCTTACCTTAGAATAGATACCCCAGCAAAACCAACCCCGGTGGTGGGTCTGCGAACCAATATCACACCAAAAAGTCCTGGAGGACGGCACGGCCAAAGAAGCCATTCCTCCGGACTTGACTGTCCAGGCAGCAGTGTCTTGCGAACGTGTGCAGCGAGGCCCACGTAGCTGCCTGGCAAATGTCCTGTAAGGGGACTCCTCGGCCCAAGGCAGTTGTTGTTGCCGTGGCTCGAGTGGAATGAGCCCGCAATCCAGCAGGGGGCTCCTTTTTTGACAATGGAGTAACATGCCTGAATACACAAGATGATCCACCGCAAAATGGTCCTCTTGTGTACCGCCTTTCCCTTCTTCGCGCCCACATAACCAACAAAGAGTTGGTCATCCACCCGGAACTGGCGTGTGCGATCTAGGTAATAAGAGCGCACGTTTGGGTCCAGACGGTGGAGCCTCTCTTCCTCTTTCGAGGGATTCGGTGGCAGAAAGAAGGTGGGCAAGGTAATGGACTGCCCGATGTGGAAGGCCGTGACAACCTTGGGCAGAAAGGAAGGTCTTGTCCGTAACACCACCTTGTCCGGATGAACAGAGAGGAAAGGTGGAGAAGAAGAAAGAGCCTGGAGCTCACTCACTCTCCTGGCAGAGGTGATGGCAACCAGGAAAGCAGTCTTCAGGGTAAGAAGACGGAGAGGACAGTTATGGAGCGGCTCAAAGGGAGCACACATTAGATAAGTGAGTACAAGATTCAAGTCCCATTGGGGCATCACGAAGGGAACAGGAGGGAACATGTGTGTGATGCCCTCAGAAATCTATTTACAATGGGGGACTTAAATAAGGAAGGCTGATCAGGTAGCCGTAAGAAGGCGGAAAGAGCAGAAAGGTACCCCTTAAGAGTGCCCACAGCAGAGCCCTGCTGGGGAAGGGCAAGAAGGAAGAGTAAGAATTTCAGAAAGGGGTGCAGAGAGAGGGTCCACAGCCTTTGCTGTGCACCATGCCACAAATCTGTTCCACCTGCAGGCGTATACTGACTTTGTGCAGGGACGCCTGGCTGCCAGAATGATATCATAGACTTCGGGAGGCAAGTCAAATGGCCTCAACTGCCGCTGCTCAATCTCCAAGCTTGTAGGTGGAGACTGGACAGGTTCAGGTGCAGGACCGTCCCCTGCTGCTGAGACAGAAGGTCCTCCCGAAGAGGCAGACTAATCGGGGGATCGACTGACATGCTGAGCAGCTCGTGATACCAGTATTTGTGCCCAGTCCGGAGCCACCAGGATAACCTGGGCCCGGTCGTGCCTGATCTTCTTCAGCACTCTGGGCAAAAGTGGTATAGGCGGAAAGGCGTACAATAGACCGCAACTCCACTCGCGACGAAAAGCGTCGCCGAGCGAGTGCCGCCTTGGAAATTCCAACGCACAGAACAGATAACATTGCGCGTTCTCTTCTGTGGCGAATTGATCTAACCAAGGCTCTCCCCATTGCTGAAAGAGGCCTTGCGCCACGTCCGAGTTCAGACGCCATTCGTGATCCATCATGCACCGACGGCTGAGTTTGTCCGCCCTGGCATTCAGAGAGCCTGCCAGGTGTTGAACCACCAGGGTCACGCCCTGATGTTCCAGCCACTGCCAGAGGCGCAGAGCCTCCCGGTATAGGGTCCACGACCCCACCCCGCCTTGTTTGTTGCAGTACCACATGGCGGTGGTGTTGTCCGTGAACACCTGCACTACACTCCCCCGGACAGAGGGGAGGAATGCCTTCAGTGCTAGACGAATCGCCCGCAGCTCCAAAAGGTTGATATGGAGCCGGGACTCCGCCGGAGACCAGAGGCCTCTGATCTCCGCCTCTCCCATGTGGCCTCCCCAGCCCTGGAGGGACACGTCCGTCACAACCACGTGCTCCGGGTGGGGTAGGGAGAGAGATCTGCCACTGACCCAGTCGCGGTCCGTGAGCCACCACTGCAGTTGTCTCGCAGTGCCCTCCGAGATTAAGACATGATCGGACAGGTTGCCCTTATGCTGGGCCCACTGAAACTTCAGGTCCCACTGCAGAGCCCACATCCGCCACCTGGCGTGATGCACCAGAAGGATGCAGGAGGCCATCATTCCCAGAAGACGCAGCGTCCACCTGACCGAGACTCGGGATAACGGCTGAAAGATAGGAATCAGAGCCTGTATATCCTGAGCCCGCTGTTTGGGAGGGTAAACCCGAAACTGCGCCGAGTCGAGAACCGCTCCGATGAAGAGGAGCTTCTGAGAGGGACACAGGTGCGACTTCGGCACATTGATGGAGAACCCCAGCAAATGCAGGAGGTCGGCTGTAGTCTGGAGGTGGCTGACGACTGTCTGGGGCGAGCCCGCCTTCAACAACCAGTCGTCTAGGTAGGGGAAGACTGACACCCCTTGTGAGAAGTTGGCCTGATATGCAGTGCTCACTATTCTAGTGATCACTATGTATCAGTCCAAAGGACCCTTATTGATGATTGGTTGTAAGTCAACCTTATAGCCCAGCTATCGTAGTAGCATGGACAAGAGCAGTCTTTAGGCTAAACTATAGAGGGCGTGTTAAGCCAGCTGTTATACCATCACATATACCCCTTGAACACCAAGTGAAAGGACACCACACAAGTTGTTATGAAAATAAAAGGATATTTATTTATAACACAACAGCCCTGGACTCTTTATGAGGACAGGGCGCTAAGCACAATACAAAACTCTTAAAGAAATACTGAAAGTCGCACAATTTACGCAAATGCCCGAGGGGCACGAAAAACCATATACTACAAAAGTGGAATGCGAAATTACTAGCAGGTAAGTACTACTCTCAGGGACTTTGGAATCGCTAGGCCTACAATGCTGAACCCTTAGATTAGAAGCAGGAGGTCTAGGAACGCCGTGTGCAGAGTGGGAACTCTCACGCGCAATGCAGGACAAAGTCTATGGTTGCTAGCAAATGCAAAGTTAGTGTTCTCGGGCGAACCCGACTAGGTAGGTCAAAAACGAAAGTGGATCTAGACACTTAGAGAGTTGTTCTACGCTTGAGCACCGTGGTACTCGGTTTACCTAGCCCAGGGGCTGTGGCTGCATAGGGTTCAAGTGTCGTCGGGAATCCTTGTTGACGAACCAGGAGCCTGAAGTGGAAGTTGCTGGCAGGCGACCAGTGAAGATGTTCCGGGCTGATCCGGGGACGGATCAGTGAAGAAGAGTACCTGTAAGCAGAGGGGACCAAGTTTTGAATCACTAGCCAGTGATTAGGTGGGCACCAGGATGGCACCGGACGAGGTCACTCAGCCAGGTGAAGAGGTGGCACTGGATTCTGCTGCTGCACGGACCAGGGGCGCTGATGTCGACCAGGCTGGAGGTCTGCGAGCTGTCCCACGTCGGATGTCTGCTGCTGGCAATGCTGGATCCGGTGAAGGAGGCAACAAGCCTTGGCTACGGCAAGCCCACGTGGCGACACAAAATGGAGTCTGGAGTGGACCAGGAGGGTCCGAGGAAGGTCCCCTTGAGGAGGAGACTAGGGCCAGTCTAGAGGAGCTAGACCAGCGGTGAAACAAACGTAGGACGTCATCTGGAGGGTCACTAGCCAACGGGCAAGTGACGGGACAACGTAGCAGCAACCCAGGAGCAAAAGGGGCCCACGCAGATCTGGTGGATGCTGGGGGGCTGGACTTCGGTGCTCGTGCTGCTTGGGGTTGGGGCTTCTAGAAGAGTGGAATGCTAACCCCGTCGCCAGAATTGGCGAGGGGTTAGTATTCCAATTCGTATGACACCTTACTCGACATGTTTTGATAAAGCGATACCAGAGATAGCATTTAACCGCGAGGATTATAATGCACTTAAGAGTATATGGTATGCGTTATCATGGAACAGCTATTAGGACTTGGTTCCGCAAGCTGCAAACTGGCTCAGCTCATGCCAGAGCACCATCTCACACGATTCCAAGCACTCTGCCTTCAGCATTGTCAAGGCCTGCCATAGGAGTGACTAATAGGAATCTGTGTGTCCATTTTAGGGTTAGATATAGGTATACTATATCTAAAGCAAAGGATGATTACACCACCTTGCCCCAGCTTTCGTGCAGCCAGTTGTGTCAGATTTAGATGGCCATCCAGGGGTGGCATAATACATGCTTCAGCCCCTGGTAGGCCCTGGGTACACCTATGCCCTGAGTTACAGGGTCTGATAAGGCGGCCCAGTACCAATTGGAAATGTGCCTAAGGTACATGGAATCCATTTTAGAGAGAGAGCAGTGGGCCTGGGGTCCTGAATAGCAGGGCCCCAGGTCAACTGAGTCAGAAAACCAGCAAAACACCAGGAAAAAAGTTGGGGGTAACCATAGTCAGGTATCTACCTTCTCCTTGACCAGGTAAGCCTATATTGCCTGAGTGGCCATATGAGGTGGTACATGCACTGGCATGGTTACCCCCTGTATCATGGTCCACTAAGCAACCCCTCACCCTAAGGGTATCTGAGGGTCTCCACCATAGGGAATCACTACCTGTGGTGTGCTTTGGCAAAGTAAAAGGCTGGTGTGGGAATGGAGTACTGAAGTGAGACTCCACTACTTCTGGGCTCAACCTCCTCCAATCACTATCCACCATATGTGCCTTTCTTTCCAGTACTGAGTTGCTATGAGCTCTCAGGGTCAACCTCTGGCTACCTAAAGCTGGAGGCTGAGTCCCTCTGTTTGGCTTACTGGAGGGACAGGTCAGGTTAGGGGTTTTTAGGCCCCATGTTTGGCTGTGCCCAGCAGTGTCCAGCTGTGGGAGTTCCCTAACTAAGTTTAAGGGGGATCCCTCAGGAGTTTGTTTTATTTTCACTTGGCTAGGGCTACTAGCTTCAGTGATCCTAATCTGCTGATTGGGGATTTTTGGACAGGAGGCCCTTTGGGGTCCACCACTGGCCTTCCTGACCTTTACAGCCCTGGGATGATGGAGGCAGGGTTGAGAGGTGCAGGCTACCTGCTCCAGACTGGGTCCCACCTGGGAAGGGTCCACTAACCATCAGGGGCTCTGCCAGGCTAGGCCTGACTACCTCTGGGGCAGTTCCTTCACCAGGGGTAGAGTCAGTTCCCTGAGGAGGCTGGCTCTCACCTAGTGTCTGGGAGGGGGAAGACTTTTCTTCCTCCACAATGCTCTCAGTCTGGGTGGAGTGATCCATTGTTTCAGGCTTCACAACCCCACTATCTGTCTGAGTAGAGGCTGAGACCATTTCAACCTTGCCAACCTTTTCAGGAGGGCGCTCAGTCTGTGTTTGGGCTGTGACTGTCACAGCCCTCCTATCCTGTTCAGGAAAGTCTGTCTGAGCCTGGGCAGTGGCTACCACTGCTCTTCCAACCTTTTCAGGGAGGAATGGTGCTTGGACTGGGGCTGTAGCTATTACTGCCCCACTAACCTTTCTGGGTAGGCCTATCATCCTGGAGTGAGTTTCTTGCTCCACCTCAGCCCATGCTGAGAGTTCCAGGTCATTCCCCAGTAAGCAATCTACAGGTAGGTTATCTGTCACTGCCACTCTCATGGGCCCTGTGACATTACCCTAACTGAGCTCGACTACTGCCATGGGATGCCTTCTTTTCACTCCATGAACATCTGTCACCTGATAAAGAAAACCAGGGGTCAGTTGAGCAGAGGGGACCAGATGGTCAATCACCATGGTGATGCTGGCCCCTGTGTCTCTGTATGCCTCAACCTTCTGACCATTGATAAAGGGCTCTTGTCTATACTTTCCCAAAATGTGGGAACCAGTAGTGAAGTTGGCAAACCCCATGCTAGTCTCACAGACAAGAGTGTTGTTAGGGGACCTGGCTAGGCCATAGTCCACCTGGTTTCCCAAAGTAATGCCCACCACATTCTTGGGGGCACTCCCACCACCTGGGGGATTACCACTAGTGGTAACAGGAGGTCTGGGAGTATTACCTGGGGGTATGTTCTCCTTATTGTTGTTGGCCTTGGGACAACTGCTGTCAGTTTTGTAATGGCCCACCTGTTTGCAGGTGTGACAATAAGGTTTCTTCTGGGTTTTGGGAGAAGTTTGGGACCCACCCTTCTCAGAGGAATTTTGGGGCCCTGTAGTTTGATCAGAAGATTTATTCCCACCCTTCTCTTGAGGCTTAGTTGATTCCTTCTTTTGGTCACCACCCTGGTTCTTAGGCCTGACCCTGGTTCTGACCCATTTGTCTGCCCTCTTACCCAATTCTTGTGGAGAGGTCAGATCAGAGTCTACCAGGTGTTGGTGTAATAACTGGTTCTGACAATTACTTAAGATTTGCTCTTTCATAATTAGATTGTACAATCCTTTAAAATCAGTAACCTTACTTCCCAGTAGCCAGCCTTCAAAAGCCTTAGTGGCACAATCAACAAAGTCAGTCCAATCCTGAGACTGAGTTTTCTGGGTATCTCTGAACATCAACCTGTACTGTTCAGTGGTTAAACCAAACCCATCAACCAGTGTATTCTTCAGGACTTGGTAATTGTTAGCATCATCAGCTCTAGTAGTGAGGAGCCTATCTCTACCTTTGCCTTCAAAGGAGAGCCACAAGATAGCTGCCCACTGACTCTGGGGGACACACTGTACAGTGCAAGCCCTCTCCAAAGCAGTCATCCATTTGTGGATGTCATCCCCTTGCTTAAAGGGGGGCACTATCTTACTCAGGTGCCTAGTATCTAAACTCCTGTCTTTTTCTCTTGGGAGAATGCTGCCACCAGTGGGGTCTGCCCCACACAATTTCTGCTCTCTAGCAAAGGCAAGTCTCTCTTTGGCCAGGGCAAGTTCTTCCCTTTCAATCCTCAGATTGACTTCCCTCACTTTGGCTTCATACACTCTCCTCTGAGGGGATGTCATCCCTCTGTGAGAAGAGGCCTGAGAGCCATTGGTTCGAATGGATCTGTTAGAGCATCTGGATAGAGACCTAACTCGTCCATTCCCAATGTTAAGCTTGCCTGAGAGGGGCCCCAGGGGTCTCCTAGTACCATTCTCAAGCCTGCTTAAGTTGGCCATAGTTAGCTGGCTAACTACTTCTGGACCTTTGTCCGCCTCGTCCTCAGATGGCTCTAGATCCTCATCCTCCTCTTCACCTTCTGCAGAGAGATGGATAAGGTCAGGGTCACCTGTGGTTCCCTCTAGGGGAGGCATTGTCCCATCTGGATTAGAAGGGTCTGGGTTACCAGCCCTCCTGGCATCATAAGTTTCTAAGAGACCAATCAGGAATGGGATTGTAGGGTTAGAACCCTGTTTTAGCTTCCTGGAGGTACACACTTGTCTCATCTCCTGGAAGCTAAGAGCAGCATATCTAGAAGCGACCTGTGGAGGGTCTACTGACACAAGAGGAGACTCAGAGTTTCCTCCTTTGTCCGACATGCTGTTTCTAGTGTGGTGTAAGTGATGCACCTACCTACACTATTTGTTTGCCTACTGATCCCTTGCTAAGAGTTGTAGCCAAGGTGTGCTAAGCCTTGAGGAGCTACAACAGCTGGTTCAGTAGAACTCAGATTATTCTAAGCTAAGTTATATGTACCTGGAGTACTTATGTGATCTTTCACAAGATATTCTTAGGATACGTGTGGTAAAACAACAGCAAGCTCAAATCCCAACCGCTGCTCACCAATGTGAGAAGTTGGCCTGATATGCAGTGCTCACTATTCTAGTGATCACTATGCATCAGTCCAAACAACCCTTATGGTGATTGGTTGTAAGTCAACCTTATAGACCAGCTATCCTAGTAGCGTGGATACGAGCAGTCTTCGGGCTAAACTCTAGAGGGAGTGTTAAGCCAGCTGTTATACCATCACATATACCCCTTGAACACCAAGTGAAAGGACACCACACAAGTGTTATGAAAATAAACAGTGTATTTATTTAGATCACAACAGCCCTGTACTCTTTATGAGGACAGGGTACTAAGCACACAACAAAACTCTTACGAAAATACTTCAAGTTGCACAATTTACACAAATGCCCGAGGGGCACGAAAAACCATATACTAAGGAAGTGGAATGCGAAATTACTAGCAGGTAAGTACTGTACTAATAGGCTTTGGAATCGCTAGGACTACGTTACTGAACCTTCAGATTACTAGTAGGAGGCCTAGGGGACTCGGGTGCAGAGTGTGCACTCTCACGCGGGATGCGGGACAAAGTCTATGGGAGCTAGTAAAGACAAAGTTAGTGTTCTCGGGCGAACCCGATAAGGTAGGTCGAAAACGACAGTGACTCTGGACCCTTAGATAGTGAGGCTATGCTGGGGCACCGAAATGCCGAAGTTACCTAGCCCAGGGGCTGCAGCTGCATAGGTCTCAAAAGACGTCGGGAATCCTCGTTGACGGACCAGGAGCCTGAAGAAAGAAGTTGCTGGCAGGCGACCAGTGAAGATAGTTCGAAGTGATCCAAGCCTGGATCGAAGATGGATGACACCTGAAAGCAGAGGGGACCAAGTTCGTGACCACTAGCCAGTGATCAGATGGCACCAGGAGGGCACCGGATGGTAGTCACCTCGACCAGGTGAGTGGGCGACGCTGGGCTCTGCAGTCTCACGGACCAGGAGGCGTTGTCGGCGACCAGGATGGAGGTGCGAGCTGTCCCACGATGGTTGATGCTGTCGACGTCGCTGGACCCAGGATTGGGGCAACAAGTCTTGGCAAACTCAAGCCCACGCGGTGGACCTAAAATGGCGTCTGGAGTGGACCAGGAGGGTCCGGGGTGCTCCTCTTTTGGAAGGGAGCAAGAGCCAGTCTGGAGCAACCAGACCAGCAGTGTTGTCGTCGTTGATCGTCGTCGGGAAGGCCACAAGCCAGCGGGCTAGTAGCCAGACAACGCAGTGAGCAGCAAAAAGCAGAAGGGCCCCACGCAGATCGTGGAGATGCTGGGGGGCTGGACTTCGGTGCTGGAGCTGCTCATGGCGGTCCCTCGAGGTCTCGTCGCACCTACGGTTCTCAGCTTAGCTGTAGAGGTAGGTAGAGGTCAGAGGTGCCAGGGAAGCCGGGTCTCGTCGTGCTGGTCGGTCGGATTCCTGAGGAAGGACGTGCAGCAAACCGCAGAGTTCTTAGATGGTGCCTGCGGATGCAGGGTGACTACTCCTTAGCCACAAGGGAGAAATCTTGAGAAGAAGTCGAGAGTTCCTTTCGTAGAAAGTAGTTTCTTGATTCAAAGATGATCTAATTTGGAAGGGTCCCCGCTCCTGCCTTTATCCTAAAGAAAGGGATGGGTACGCGACTAGGTCCTGCCCTAAGGGTGGGACCAGGAAGGGGGGTGGTTACACCCCTCTCCCATGCCGGACTTTCCCCAGGCCCGGGGCTGGTGTGCCCCTGGAACTGGTTCTAGCCGGCAGATGCGTAGTGAGCACCGGGGTGCCACTTGCAGTCACCTTCCTGTAAAGCCCTGCCTACCCAGGATACACAAAACCCTGTCTGGGATGGTGCTAGCACCGCCCCTGACAGGAAACCCTTTGTCCAAGCTCTCCTCGCTGGAAGGACTCCCAGCAGCAGGAGGCCAGACTCGTGTCTGTGGTGGCAGCATCCATTTTGTGGAGCAGAGGCTTCAGTTAACTTTAACCGGGGTTCACAGTTACATACATGTCGTGTCCCTCTAGAAGGGTGGAATGCTAACCCCGTCGCCAGAATTGGCGAGGGGTTAGTATTCCAATTCGTATGACACCTTACTCGACATGTTTTGATAAAGCGATACCAGAGATAGCATTTAACCGCGAGGATTATAATGCACTTGAGAGTATATGGTATGCGTTATCATGGAACAGCTATTAGGACTTGGTTCCGCAAGCTGCAAACGGGCTCAGCTCATGCCAGAGCACCATCTCACACGATTCCAAGCACTCTGCCTTCAGGATTGTCAAGGCCTGCCATAGGAGTGACTGATAGGAATCTGTGTGTCCATTTTTAGGGTTAGATATAGGTATACTATATCTAAAGCAAAGGGTGATTACACCACCTTGCCCCAGCTGTCGTGCAGCCAGTTGTGTCAGATTTAGATGGCCATCCAGGGGCAGCATAATACATGCTTCAGCCCCTGGTAGGCCCTGGGTACACCTATGCCCTGAGTTACAGGGTCTGATAAGGCGGCCCAGTACCAATTGGAAATGTACCTAAGGTACATGGAATCCATTTTAGAGACAGAGCAGTGGGCCTGGGGTCCTGAATAGCAGGGCCCCAGGTCAACTAAGTCAGAAAACCAGCAAAACACCAGGAAAAAAGTTGGGGGTAACCATAGTCAGGTATCTACCTTCCTACAGGCGGTATTTACAGACCGCAGCCCTAAGCTTACAGACGAGAACACCTACTTCCCGAACTGTTCGTATCTCTTAGATTCCTGGTCGGGCGGGGCCGACGGGAATGCGGTCTGGGAATTGGAGGCCTGGATGACCAGCCTCTCGGGGGTGGGATGGGTGGACAAAAAGCATGGGTCGCCCGGGGCCGGGTGGTAGTGTCTGGCCACGTTCCTATCCACAGGCGGGAGTGTGGCGGGCTTGGACCAAGTGCCCACAAGAACGTCACAAAAGGCCTCATTGAACGGCAGCAGAGGCTCGCTGGAGCTGGACTGTGGTTTGAGGACCTCAGTGAGGAGGTTAGACCTCACGGCCGCGACGGGGAGCTCAAGGTGTAAGGCTTGGCTGCCTTTGTCAACACTACACTATATGTAGACCCCTCCTCCGAAGCCACAGTCGGAGGGGAGGCAAATCCAGTGTCTGGCGATGTGTCAAAACCACTGGCCTCCCCAAGCTCATATGTCCAGTCCTGTTGAGACTGGTACTCCAGTGCCAGAGGATTAGTAGACGGGGCCTCCTCGTGGAAATAAAAATCTCCAAAGGCCGTCGGAAGCGGCGCCCAGTTCCGGCGTCAGAGTCGGACCGTAGGGAACATTGGGGACGGTGTCCACAGCGGGCGCCGGGGGCGACACCAGTAGGGCCGGCGCCAGTGAGGTCATGAGGTCGACCGGTGACGACCCGGATCCGGAAGCGGATCCAGTGAGGTCCTGCGGCGCCACGACCGAAGTCGCCGGCGGCGCCGGGGCCAAAGCACCCGGCGGCGTCGGGGCCGAAGCACCCGACCCGCTAGGGCCTCCAGTCGGGACCTTTGGGCCCAAAGGCGCCACGGAACCCAACTGAGGAGGGAGGGACCTCATGGCCATGAGGTACCGCTCGATCTCCTCCGGCGTCGCGCTGTGCCCAGGGACCCAAAGTTGTGGGGCAGGCGGCAACGCTTGCGACTCCCGCGGAGCCGCGTGGGCGGTGTCGCCCAAGCCCCCGGCGCATCGTGCGAGCGTCGGGGTGGGTCGGAGGAACGAGGACGTCTCTCCGACCTCTCATGCCTCTTACCTGAGGACTTGGAGCCTGACGACCGGTGTCCACTCCCGGAGCTGCGATGACTCTGACCTCGCGACCTGTCCCTCGATCTCCCGTGGGACCGGGACCGGGACCTGGAGTGGCACGGGGCCGACTGCCGGAGCTCGAGCCGCTTGCGGGACCGCTCCCGCCTAGCCTTCGACGTCAGGGCCCAGCAATCGGAGCAGGTGCGGTCGTCGTGATCGAGGCCTAGGCACTTCAGGCACCGGCGATGGGGGTCCGTGACCAACATCAGTCGGTCGCACTTCGAGCAGGGTTTGAACCCGGGCATCCCTACCGGCACCGATAGAGTCGAAGACTCAAAGAAAAAGAATGCCAACGGATGTTGATACTTTGCTTGGATCGGTAACAGCTCATGCATTGTGTTGTCCCCAGCGGCTACCCATCCTGATGACGGCATCCGTTGAGGTCTCACAGACACAGACTGCTGACAGTGAGATACGTGGATCGACAGGCACACAGGTACCATCTCCATCGAACATTGCTAATGCGGCTAACGCGGACGGCGATGCTACTCATTTTTGTGCAATCGACCTACTTAACGAAGTGGTCCAACTTTCACCTACTGTGGCAGATGAATTCTTTACCAGCTCAGAAGATTTGATGTTTTCTCCAAACAATGAGACTGACTTTTGAAGTTAACACACAGTGTTCCATGGGACTCTGTATTCGACCTTCACTTTTCAAAACAAGCTTCTAACTTTGGAACTCTATTTTTCTACAATTTGACTTTTTTCCAAAAATTTAACTTTTTTTGTCACAAAGTACTCTGCTTAAAGTAGAAATATTCCTAGAGAACAAGAATTATTTATATACTTCCAAGAGACAATATTTGATCTTGACCACAACTAAAACGAATTATAAAATTATGTTATGGAATGGTCTCGACCTTTTTTTCTTCTGTATTAAGAGCCATTTCATGAATGTATTTTTCATGATTCATTCAGATAGTTTCCAATATCATACTATATGCTTTGATTGAAAACATTGCTTTAAAATACGTGCAGCACAAATGCTCTTGTCGCGTACAACCATTTTCAATGCATTTTTATGTATTTTGGGTATGGTTTTTACACATCATGCTTTAGATATGTTTTATATGCTTAGAATTTAGTAATGTCGAACATAATAAAGTGGAGTGGGTGTTGTATGGCGTTTTAGGATCTGAGCGAAATTTCCCGATTCAAACCCTTATATAGGTACAATTCACATTGCCCTAACATAGGCATAGAAATCATACCCATATTTAGACATGGCCCATGCAGTCCAAATACAGGCATGGCAACTTCCACCCGTACCAAAACGTCACAACGATTTCTTGGAAAATCGGCTTAAGCAGTCAGGGGCCTCCCCTTGCTTGAATATTGATTTGTCCTAGAACTCATGGAGTTTAGAAAGAACTACTATTCCCTTGGGGTTCTTTACTGACGTTATTATGCCCGACTTTATGTCAAACTAGGCACCTTCAAGGTATAACTATGCCTTCACTTGCTCTAGCAAGACACAGTGGTTCGGAGCAGTTCGACTATCTACTTGCCCGACGCAACTCGCTACAGCAAGTGCCGAAGGAAGCCGACCCTCCAGCTGACGCACTGATCGAGAAGCTGTCCTTTCTCTCGCTGAGAATCCAGCTCCAGTGTTTCCAAGCTCCCCTCTCGGGGTGTTGGGAAATCGAGTCCCGAGACAGAGATACCAAACTTCATTCTAAACTAAGGTATGGAGCTGATTAGACCCTAAGAGAAATCTTGGATAGATTCTTGGCAAAGAAAACCAAACCTATGCTACACAAATACTTACTTCTTCCCTCGTACTAGACTTCGGTTAGGTACATTGGGGTAGGCGTATTTTAGAAGCACCAGTTGAGTGCTTTTAGCCTTTGCTATTTATGTATGTATTTATATATGGTTTAGAAACCATACAATGCTTTTACAGTATTATTTTATAATCCTATTCTCGCTGTATGCATTATACTTTGCAGCCTGCATTAAGATTGTAGCAGTTCACTTTACTTGCATGAGAAAGAAGACTGTTCAATAAATCCTTTTATTGAAAATGCCTTTCTCTCTATTTCTCTGCACCTCTCATCAAACGAAGCATGCACGATTGACTGAGTAAAATATGTATCTACTGTTTCCACGACTCTGAAGATACGTTTATTCTTGGGGAAACAAAGTTGTCATGTTTATGCGGTTGTCATTAGAGAATCTGCACACTTTGCCTTTAAGGCCTCCAGGAGAGCTCTGTTCCCATCATGCACCACAGGTGACAGTTAGGTCAGTTCTTTTTTCCGGCTTGTTCTGTGAGGAACCTGGAACTTGAGCTCTGCTCATTTGCAGTTTTTTCTGTCAGAAGTTGGTTTTTCTTGTCTTTTTTGACAATATATTACTTTGGTGGTGGCTTATTATCTTTTTCTGACTAAACTGTTGGTGTTTTTTAGTCAGAATGCCACCTTTATTTTACAAATGTGCTTCCTGTGGGAAGAACATGTCAAAAACTGATCCACACTCTGTTTGTGTGGTTTATCTTCCAGCTGCTCATAAGGTGGAAGAGTGTTATCACTGCCTCAACTTTTTTAGTAGGACTTTAAGAGAAAGGGAGAAAATGAGGTTGCTGGGCCTTTTGGAGAGAGAAAACCGTGGTGAGAAGAGTTCCAAGAGCTTCTCTGCTAAGCCATCTTCTCAACCCAAACGTCGAAGAACAGCTTCTCCAGAAGGTAGAACTAAAAAACATCGACTCCAGGGAGCGTCGCCGTCAAAAAAGGTGCGCTCGACGTCGAGATCCAGATCGCCGTCAGCATTGTCGTCGTCGAAGAGAGCTCCATCGACGTCGAGGACTTCTCCGGTGAGGCACGGTTCAGCGTCTCGACAGTCGCCATCGAAATCTTTTTCGATGTCGAGACATCTGGTGTCGATTGCAGTAAGGACGACGTCGGGGCGCAAGGTTTGACATCGAAGGATCGTAAGAGATCGACGTCGAGGGATGAGAGGCGTCCGACGTCGAAGGATCGAGTGTCGACGTCAAAGATAGTGTCGACGTCGAGAGAGAGTCATCCATCGACGTCGAAAGAAAGACCGAGGTCGAGAGAGAGACGTACGTCGTCGTCGAGGAAAAGGTCGACGTCGAGAGGAAGAACGGCGTTGAAGGATTTGACGTCGAGACCTAAAAGGAGAAGGTCAAGGTCTCCATCCCGACGTAGGTCGACGTCGAAGCTTGCTTCGGGCTCGAAGCATGGAAGTCTAGGTCTCCCCCACCTGAATCCAGGTCGGCTTCAAGACTATCAAGACCAGCCTCTCGGACCTCACTTAGGTCTTTGTCGAGGTCAGAAATAAGTCCACAACCTTTAGTGGCGTCTTCACCGCAGGATCAGCAAGACGACAGGTCTGCGGTGAGTCAAGAGACAGTGCACCAGGACTCTTCTGTGGTGGCTCATTCTGGCTCAACCTCAGGGCAGGTGTCGGATGACAGACAATTGGTGCCCAGACAACTGACTCCATCTGGCTCATTGGTCTCTGAGCACAGTGTAGTCTCTAGAGCCTCCAAGTCTTCAGCAGGGCTGCATATTGTGCAGGTTTCACCTGAGGCTTCACCTGAGGGTGCAGAGCGACCTATTAACATGTCACCGAGGTGGCTGGAAAGTCTAAGACATTGGAAGATGCGTCCAGATGTAGGACTAATGGGGAAGAGGGGTCCGGTCCCTCAGACGGAGCTGCATAGAAGATCACGCTCAAAATCCCTTGTGAGAGAGAGATCACGTTCGAGGGAGCGTAGGAGGCAGTGATCGGCAACTCCTCAGAGACGGCGTAGAACCCCTTCACCATCTTCTACGTCATCTTCGTCTTCTTCAAGATCTTCATATAGAGACTATTCTCCCACTATATCATCTACTCCGCCTTCCAGAGTGTCTCCTGTGGATGATTTGAGCACATTTAATGATGTGTTATGTCGTGGGGCGAATAAGTTCAACATCAAGATGGCAGTTCCCCAAGTGGCAACGTCAGTTATCTTTGAAACTCTGCCTCACAAGACGACTGGCAGGCCTCTTCTGCCGTTAGTGCCCATTTTGATAGAACCAGCAACGAGAGCATTCTTAACTCCGGCCATGGTGGGTTCAGGTCCTTCTAGGATTGCAAAGAAGTACAAGGCTCCAGAAGAAGATCCAATATTTTTGCGTTCTGACCCACCTCCAGACTCACTTATTGTGGCGGCAGTCAGAAAAGCGCATTCTGCAGCATCTACCTCTTCTGCTCCACCTGAAAAGGATAGTAAAAGTATGGATTCCTTGGGGCGAAGAATGTGCAACACCTCGGGGTCGGTCATGAGAGTGGCCAGCGCGGCAGCCTTATTGGGCCGCTATGATCGTCTGCTCTGGGACTCAGTGGCTCGTTTTGCGGATAAACTCCCTAAGGAGGATCGGAAGGACTTCATGGAAATTGTGGAAGAAGGAGGATTGGTGGCTAATCAGAGCATTAGCGCGGCTGCTGATTCGGCGGATCTGTCAGCTCATGGTTATGCACACAGTGTTTGTGCTAGGAGTTCAGCTTGGCTTCGCCTTACTGGGCTAAAGCCTGAGGCTCAGAGGAAAATGGTAAATTTACCGTTTAATGGTTCGACTCTGTTTGGATCTCACGCTGACGACGAGATGTCCAAAATGAAAGTGGAGTTGGACACTCTTAAGGCCGTAGGTCTTGAAAAGACGAAAGAATTTAAATGTCGGGGCAATTTTCGTCCCTTTGACAAGAGATCTTTCCAGCAGAGGAACCAACAGACGAATTGGTCTTCGCAAAACCAAGGCCAGAATCAACAGAGATGGCAATTCCAACAGCGACGACCTGGACGAGGCAGAGGCAATGGAAATAGGCAGCAGTCATCTGCTACCAAGCAGCCTCAAAAACAATGAACGGAGGCTTCCTCCGCAACCGTGTGCCACTCCGGTTGGAGGAAGTATTGTGTGTTGTCTGGACGAGTGGAAACAGATCACAAAGGACAGATGGGTGCTGGGTATCATTCAGAGCGGGTACCTTTTGAGATTCAAGAAGCCACCCCCTGTCATGCGTCCTCTAAAGAGGTTAGACTGGAATATAAAGCATTCACAACAGGAAGCGAACATCCTTCTGAAGAAGAAGGCCATAGAACCAGTACCATCTCAGCAGAGATGTCAAGGCCTGTACTCTCGATTTTTTCTCGTAATGAAAAAAGGTCCAGCTACGGAGTTCAGACCCATTCTGGATTTGAGACGGTCGAACAAATTAATTCGAAAGGAGAGGTTTCGAATGCTGGCTCTGCATCAGATCTTCCCTCAGTTACACCAAGGGGATTGGATGTGCTCCATTGATCTGAAAGATGCTTATTTTCATATTCCGGTATCCAGAAAACATCGCAAGTTTCTCAGGTTTCAAGTAGCTGCTCATCATTATCAGTACGCAGTACTCCCTTTCGACCTGAGATCATCTCCCAGAACATTTTTTAAAATGTATGGCGTTAGTTGCGGCTTGTCTTCGAAAGAGACGGATTTTCATATATCCGTACTTAGACGACTAGCTTCTGAAGAGTTCATCCCCATCGCTACTGGAAGAACATTTATCGATATGCCTCCAACTCATGTGCAAGTTGGGTCTTCAAGTCAATTACAAGAAGTCCATAATGAGCCCCACCCAGAAGATCCACTACCTGGGTTCTCAACTGGACATGGAAGAAGAAAACGTGTGTCCTACGGAGGAGAGGTGGTCATCCATCAAGGCGAAGTGTTTTCTTCTCCTTCAGTCTGCACGTCCGACAGTTCGGCAAGTGTCCTCTCTCCTGGGGTCCATGGCATTGTGCATCTTCATCGTGCCAAACGCACGTTTGCATATGCGTCCTCTACAGCAGTGTCTGGAAGATCAGTGGAAACAGAGGACGGGCTGCTGGGAGGATCAAATTCATCTCAAACAGTCTGCAAGAGATTCCATCTGGTGGTGGATGAAGAAGGCACACATGACGAAGGGAGTTCCTTTTCATCAGGACCTACCAACGCAGACTCTGATCACAGACGCCTCTCTCCAAGGTTGAGGGCGCATATGGGCCCTCTGCAGGTACAAGGGCTATGGTCAGACTTCGAGAAAGGATATCACATCAATCTACTCGAACTCAGAGCGGTCCATCTTGCTCTCAAGTCCCTGGCTCCATTTATACAGACTTGGTCCCTCCTGGTGCAAACAGACAATACAACTACAATGTATTACTTAAACAAGCAGGGGGGTACCAAATCCAGGACTCTGTCCATAGAAGCCCAGACCATCTGGCATTGGTTACTTGCACGAGACCTGTCCATAACAGCGGTTCACCTACCAGGGAGTCTCAACTCACAGGCGGACGACCTCAGCAGAGACTTCGTCGATGCGCACGAAGGGGTTCTCAACGAAGACGTCGTGCACAGCATTTTCCAGGCTTGGGGAACACCAGACATCGATCTGTTCGCAGACGCGGCAAACGCAAAATGCCCCGTCTTCGCGTCCAGGTTCTCCCAGAAAGGGTCTCAAGGGAATGCCCTTTTGATAGACTGGTGTCAAGACTTGCTGTACGCCTTTTCACCAACACCGTGATCAATCGGTTGTACAAGATCAACTCCAGAATGATACTGATTTGCCCAGAATGGCCACGCCAGTGGTGGTTCCCAAATCTCCTCCAGTTGTCAATAATGCCACACAGGAGATTGCCGTGCCGCCCAGATCTTCTGTCAGGAGGGGTGAGTGTTTCATCCCAATCTGCCCTCCCTGTGCTTGGCAGCATGGCTCCTGAAGTCATCCAGTACGGGTACTTACAGCTGAATCCGGAGTGTATGAACATCCTAAAGGAGGCAAAGCGACCTTCTACAAGACAATCCTACGGATTTAAGTGGAAACGCTTTTACCTTTGGTGTCAGAGTAAGGGTCTTGACCCAATTCATGGTCAAGAACAGGTGATCTTGCCTTATCTACTTTACCTTGCTGAATCTGGTTTGCAGTTTAGTTCCATCAAAGTCCATCTTGCTGCAATAACTGCTTATAGAAAATCGCCAAAACAGATAACTTTCTTTTGGATGCCTGTGGTGAAGGATTTTCTGGAAGGGTTAAGGAAGGTGTATCCTCCAGTCAGGTCTCCCTCTCCACCTTGGGAGCTTAATGTGGTGTTGACTAAGTTAATGGGTCCCCCTTTTGAGCCCATACATAAAGCGTCTTTACAACACTTATCTTGGAAAGTAGCGTTCCTGGTGGCCATCACTTCTGCTCGTAGGGTGAGCGAAATCCAGGCTCTGTGTTGCAATGAACCATACACTATTTTTCATGGAAACAGAGTGGTGCTCAGAACTCATCCTGCATTCCTCCCCAAGGTGGTGTCGGATTTTCATATTAATCAAACTATAACATTGCCTACTTTCTTCCCAAACCCTTCAAGTCCGACTGAACGGGCTCTACATTCATTAGATCTAAAAAGGGTTTTGAAATTTTACTTAGATAAAACAAAGTCTTTGAGGCACACGGACCGTCTTTTTGTGAAAAATGGTCCTACGAATACTGGTTTGGCAGCGTCCAAGAGATCCATTTCTAGATGGATAGTGTCATGTATCCTACTGGCTTATCAGCTAGCCCACAGGTCTTTATCAGGTAGACCTACGGCGCATTCTACGAGGGGGAAAGCTTCTACCACAGCTCTCCTTAGGGATGTGGCTATGTCAGAGATATGTAAAGCAGCTACTTGGCGTTCAGTGCATACGTTTACACGCCATTACTGTCTAGATTCTGATGCGCAGATTGATGCACAAGTGGGACAAGCATCCCTCAGAAATGTGTTTGCTAATTCTAGCTAAACACTATGGTTTAAAAGTGTGGCTATGCATTTATCTGTACACCCGCTTCTGGTGGGTATGAGCTTGCTACTCTATTCAGTGCTTATGACTATTAATTAGTATCCCCTGGAAGAGAAGGATTAGTTACTTACCTGTAATCCTAGTTCTCTTCCAGGGGTATACTCATTAAAGTCATAGGCACCCTCCCGCCTTCCCGGGCGAGCAGTAGCATTGAGGTTTTTTCTTTTCAATATGTATTATGAAGTTTTTAAGTGCAGATTCCTGCTAAAGTTTACTGTACCGTACAAAAGAACTGACCTAAGTGTCACCTGTGGTGCATGATGGGAACAGAGTTCTCCTGGAGGCCTTAAAGGCAAAGTGTGCAGATTCTCTGGGGCCTTAAAGGCAGGGTGCCAGTCTGATTTTCTGTACACAGACATTTTTTCATATGCAGCCTTTTAGGCTAATAACTGTTTACAACAGGTTCTTTGATGAAAATAAAAGGTTTTTCATGGTTATAAAATGCATTTTAGGCTCATGCCTGTTTATTGCATTTATATACAGCATATTTCAGAACGTGTGTAAGGTTGGGCTTTATTAGCCTATGAATATATGTTAGGCTGCATATTATGGTTATTATACATGTATATGTGTATAATTAGTTAGTACTATGTACTTTTGGTTATATTTACACATATATATGTATATTGTTTATGTGTTCCGGGTTCCCGCTCATGGGCGGAGATAATTCAGTGCTTATGACTATTAATGAGTATCCCCTGGAAGAGAACTAATCCCTTCTTGTAAATTTGAGAAAGTTTCTAGTGACCTCTGAGCTAGCTGGTACTCACAATTGTTTAGTATATTCAATAGAGACCTAGTCGACATAAGTCCTGCGTCAAATCTATAGGATATATTATTCCAGTGCGCAGAGCCTATTGGGAATATATGAACTACACTACAATATTATGGCCTTCCAAACTTTCAAAAAATCATCAGATCCAGCCTACAACCTGATTGCTGTGCTCCACTAAGGGCATGCTAAAGAAGCTTAGAAGGTGGGGCTGCAGTAAGGGGGTAATGGGCTGGACAATCTGTTCACCTCGACCCTGGGGGCAGTGGGTACCACTGCCTAGACCGCACAACTGCCGGGCATCTTATAGAGTTTGGATTGGCTGGCGGTATGGGACACCTCTGCTGAAGTCATGAATGGAGCAGTAGGGTTGATGCAGCTGGCGAAGTGAGGTAGTTAATCACAAGGAGTGTGCCATGGCCGTCTACTCCTTGAATCACTTGAGAGTGGAGTGTGCCTTGCTCCCAAACAGGCAACTTCAGTCAAATGGCATATCTAAGAGGAATGACTGGACATGACCTGAAAAACTGTGGACTGCAGCCAAGTGTGGCAGCGAATGGTGACACCGGTGCTAATGGCACGCCTGATGGGATCGGTGGTGTCCAAGCCACAATGTATTGTGAACTAGGCTCCTTCCCAATGTTCCTGTATGGTCTGGACGAGGACCAATGAGCGTGAGAATATTGCCCCAACAGATAGCTGGCATTCATGTTGGGATTAGTTTTGCTTGTGGATGCCTGCACCACCAAACTTCCCGGTGAGGAGTGCTGAGATAAAAGTACAGAGTCATACAGGCCAGGTTGGAGGCATCGTGCCATCTGGTGGTTGACCGGGGGCTAGAGCAAAGTATCTGTAAGGGCCTCATTAAATGGTAAGAAGGGCTCAGTAGAGGTTGCCCCAGCCGTAAGTACATTGATCTTCTTCTCCATGGTGAGGAGCGGGAGGTTAGGCAATGTGGATACCCTACGCCTAAACATGGTGTGGTAAGCACTTTCCTCAGAGACCGGGGGGATGAGAGGAGACTGGACTCAGGGGAGATATCAAGGCCACTGCCCTCCTGCAGGTCGTCATACCAATTCTCCTTGGGAAAAGGCTGGCCAATTTCGTAACCTGCGTCTTAATCATTATCTTAATCTGCATTGAAGGGTGTGCAGTTGTCGTTGTGGAGGCAGAGCGAGTGTAGAAATAGGAGCCTCAACAGTGGCTGGGCATGACTTTGATCGTGGATGAACTGGCCCCAAATTGACATACGCAAGGACAATTCGGGCTTTGTCTTCTGGCATCGACGGAGTCAGCACTGGAATTGATGCACCAGGTATCGGTGTCGACGGTGGCACCAGCGGAGGAGTTGAAAGTGGAGCAGGAGGTACACCAGTTATGGGCTCAGAGGGTCCAGCTGAGCCGAGGGTAAAAGCTGTCGTCGGTAGCGGAGGTGGAGTCCCTCTTGAAGTGACAGACTGCCTTGGAAACTTGAGTTGTGCAAACAACTTCGGGAGCGAGATCGAGATGCATGGTGCCGCCCTCGCACCTTCTCAGGGGAGTGTGAGTGGAATTAAGAAGCTGTGGACTGCTTAGATTTCATATGTTTTTTATTCCACTTACTCAAAGATTTGGATCAAGAGAAAGACTGACCTCTGGAATGCTTATGAGATGTCTGGATCTCAAATCATTCTCTCCTTCCCCTTCTGTCCTGAAGAGGACCCGCCTCTGATGCCTAATAAGCTGCACTATTGCTAAGGGTCGAAACGTCGACGTTACTGTCTCAAATTAGTGCATGCAATTTCCCTGACTTGGAAATCATTACTACTGTTGGGATCTATGCATTTATGCTTGGACTTGGAAGATAAAACATCTCCCTGTGTTGTGTATATATCACATATGTCATTTATGTCACTTTTCTAAAGCACTTTATTACATATCACTATCAGTCACTAAGTGTACACCGTAGTACTTTGTGTTTGGTTGCCGTATGTGTTTAATATCACAGACAGCCTTTCCATTTATTTGCATACGTATTAACACAAAGTAAAGAAATTAATTTCTTATATAAACAAGTTGTTGTTCTTGGTGTGATATATGGATGTATGATTAGTACATACCTCTTCCCTTTATGTATTGAATACTTTGTGCAAATTAGTTGAACCACCCGCCAGAACCAATTTTCCTTAAGTGTACTTACCCAGGTTCTGTGGGTTACTGGGTTACCCCATTATAACTAATGGACCTCAAATGGGACCGAAATTTCGACATGAGTCAGTCTTGTCACAAATTTTTCCAGTGCTTGGGATGTAGAGTTTTACCAAGCGGTCTCATATGGCCTACGGGCACATCAATGCACAGTCACTGCAGGCCTCAGGGTTATGGCTGGATCCCAGGCAACACAAGCAATTCTGCTGAGGATCTGCCACAGACATTTGTTTGTGACAGTCCTTACAATGTTAAAAACCTGTTGTTTTGGGAGGTGAGAGTTAGCTCTAGATCCGCATCTGGTGGAACTGAAACAAAGGAACTGATGTCCGCTCCAGGAGTGGCGCTTATTTAGGCTCTGCATGACATGACATTTCTGGAGTGCAACTGGATCAATGCAGAGATGCATGGTACAGCTGAAAAGTTTCGGTATCCAGTCAGATGCCTGGCATATATTCAAAAGGTGAGGATTCTGCATGCATAAGTCTCTACCAGAAATGAAAATGTATCATCTCTCCCTATTGAGGTATCTGTCTACTTTGCCCCATTTACTACATTTTTCCTTATAGGATTTGTTTAATAAAAAATAAAAAGCATAGTGGTGATTTTGAACAGGCACATATTTATGCATATTCCTTTGAAAATGATATTTGCTGTCGAAAAGTGTTAGGGATTCCGGAAGTAGGCGGAAGTTAAACATTTTCAAATAAGAATAAAGAACCCATATGGAGAATTACATTTGCAAGAGATATTTAAAGACTGATCTATGAATACATATTTGGAGATTTTAAATTCAACATGTACCTACTTGCATATCTGATTCCAGAGGTAATGATACATCAGACCTTTCTTGTTTTGGCACTGCCGTTCCCAGGGGATGTTTTAACATTTTACATCCAGCGCTTTGCACAGCTGTAAAGAAACATATACAAATTACTTCACATAACAACATTTGTAGCAAGAATTAATAATTACAAGTAGTGCTTGTATCTATGCAATATATTTTTCAATATCTGGTTAGATATTTGTTGACACAATAAATCTATATTTATGAAATATGGCTTTGGAAAAGTGAATAGTTCATATTTTCTGATTTCTCATTGGTGAATAACCGTGTGCTTCCTGCTCAAGACATAATATCAGTCTTTGTTGATCCCAGCTGAAGGCTTGACAAAAATGTTGAAACTGAATCATACAGCCTAACAGCACAGATGCTGAGCGTCGAGGGATAGCAACAAAGACCTTGCCCTTCCTTGCATAGTCATGATGTTCTACGTATAAACCAGAACTTGAGGTCACTTTAGTCATGCAGGGAAGGATTTGAGAGAAGTTTGAAACACCTAAAGAAACACCTAAGCACTAAGATTTTAGTCTTCAATCCTATCACTATTCGTTGATCCCAGCTGCATGCTTAACAAAAATGTTGACACTGAACCATACAACCTAATAGCATAGACGCTGAGCGTTGAGGAGCAGCAACAGATACCTTTTCCTTTCTTGCATAGTCATGATATTCAACGAATAAACTATAAATTAAGAATACTTTAGTCAAGGAAGGAAGGATTTGAGAGAAGTCTGAAACATCTACTTTCTAAAATGTTGGTATGGAGCGAAGTTTCCTTCAGAGGCCATAAACCGCTGGCATGTAGCTCCTGGAGATCAGACCTTCATCCTGTCATGGAAATGTTGTGAGAAAAGGTTGGGGTGTGGGTGGACATTGTCCCTGGCCTACACAGATGTCGCACTACTTATCCACCACTGTACATCTTATTTTAAATGCCATTGGCAGAATCTTGGCTTCCTTAGTTAGTTTAAAAAAAAGATTAATGTCATGCCAAAATTGTCAGTCGTAGGAGCTGGTTCATGTCTCGACTGGTGTCATTTGAGCCAATGAAAAAAGGTCCATTAACCTTTTCAGGTGGAGGACATATCCGGTTGATCTATTGGCTGAACATGAGCATACCTCACATTATTCCCTCACTCATTATCTTGAATATTATCTGATCATCATCTCCTTTGTCCTCCTGCTGACACTCGAGTTGCTGGGGGCAGGTGGCAGAGGTAGTGGGAGAGGAACATAGAGTAATTACATACAGGCTTGCTAAATCCAAGAGATATTAAGGAAATGGAATATGTGTTTAATATTAATTAAACAGTAGTGGTTGCCACTGTGTAATTACATTTACGTCTGAGTTTCCTTAGGAATGGAGTTTTTTGCTTCGCTAATAACTTTTGTGCTGTTGTCAGAACCTGCACAGAGCTTTCCAAAATAAAAGTCTCACCACCTAGGCTCCTTCATGGAAAGTTTCATACTGATCTTTCAAGAGGGGTCAAGAAGAATGGGGGGTCCCAAAACATTCATTTCTCATTTCAATTCCTATAAGAAAGTGTACTCTTTGATATAAAAATCGTGGCTGAATGGAGTTACACCAAAAAGCAAAAGTTCGAACTATATTCAGAAAGCGTATATTTTATGATTTGGTGTAACTTAGTTTAACCATTGTTGAGAAACTGGCATTTAAAGAGGGGCTTTGGTAGGCCATGAAGGGGTTAACAAAGTTTGGTAAATCTGGACAGTTAGCGTCCAGCTATGTTCTGACTGGCCAATTTAAAGGGGACAAGTCAATCCTGATTTGCTAGGCACAACATGAAGAATATGTTGTGACAGCCATTACAGAATTCAGGGGCATGGTGCCGGTGTCCTGAAAATGAATACACTGACCCCCAGGGCCATGTGATATCCTAAAGGAGCCCCACTTTGGCTGGCGGGCCACACTAACATGGTTGAGACAACATGGTGTGGAAGCCATTACAGGACTAGGCGGCATGGTCTTCACTGAAATTCATTGTCACACAAAGGAGCACACAGAAAGAGTGATATCAGATTTTAGTGACAATATAAATCATTTGTTGTTGGTGTTAATTCATTTTAGAAGTTCTTTGATGATTTTACCCAGTAAAAATGCTGACCCTCTGCTTGGATTTGATGAACCATGTCCAAGTGAAAATAGTTTTCTCCCACGACTTTCTCATAAAGGTTACGGAAGTTGCTCAAGAAGGTAAAATGAGAGCACATTTTCTAGAGGTTCAGACTATCTTCCTCAGCCATGTGAGAATAAAGTCTGATACGATCTGAGTAAAAGATGTCCTTCCAACAGCAGCCTATCAGTTGGTTCCCCAGTGCTCTACTCTAGTTTCACCAGTTTCCTAATAAACAACTAGTACACTAACATTTTGAATTTATGCCAGAAGATTTGCACATTTGAACGACGACATCTGGATGGAATTAAAGCTGCCAAACTGAAAACATTTCCTTTAGAAATTAATTAAATGAGAGGTTTCATTTTGTCATGTACATTATGGTTAGTTCTCTAGAAAAGCTAAAAGATGGCACATTTTCTATAAATTCTCATCAATGTCAGAAACAAAGTCTGGTTGAATAAAACATGTACTTTCAAAACGAGCAGCAGTTTGCCAGTTGATTCCCTAGTGTACTACTGCAGGTTCTACATAGAGTTCTAATGAGCAACTAGAGAGCTAACATTCTGTATTTATAGCAAACGGGTAGCACACTTGAACACCACCTTGATTGAAACAAATCTATTGAACTGAATGCATTTCCTACAGAGGAGACTGCAGTAAAGTAATAAAATGAAGGAGTTGTTTTGTCATAGAAATTAAGGTTAGTGCTCTAGAAAACTAAAATAAGGGAACAATTTCTTGTGCTCTAAAATATCTTCCTCATCCAGATCAGTAAAACACTCTAAAATGCAGAGCGAAACGTGTACTTCCAACACCAGCAGCAGTCTATCTGGTAACTCCCTAGTGATCAACTGGGGCTTCTCCCCTCCCTCCTCCTACTAGTTCCATGGTGAATAAAACCCTCAGCTATCGAGATCAGGATGTAATCCTCCAAAATGCCAAGAGTGAAGGACACTTCATCCTTGGAAATGGAAAGATCATACTTTTTCAGCACTATATCCTGGCAGTTCAACAAAATAGGGCCTGTTTCAAGGAGGTCGAATGGAAGTTGAGGAAAATGGGCTTGAGATACGTGCTTCTCTTCCCAGCTAAGTTGAAAGTGATGAAAGTGATGCAAAATCCTCACATCAACTAGTTCACGGAACAGGCCTGGGCAAAGCAAAATAGAGCTGAAAGGGCTCCAGCACTTGCTAGAATAGAACACGTCTGGCGTAAGATAATAGCGAGAAGAATGCCTTCATGAACTTTTATGACACCTCCCTTCTTCCTAAATATATTATCAGGGAGAACAAAGAATTTACAGTCAGGAGCGGTAAGATGTATTAATGTGAAGGTAACCCTGGGAAGGTGAGCAAAAAAACTTAAATTGAGAAATATGGGGGAGACAAAGAGGAAACTTATGTCTCTCACTAGTGATGATGGTCAGTAGGACCTTCTTGTGGGACAGTGAGTTGATGTAGGTTGGCCTGGGCTGACTCTGGACTAGGACGATATGGTTAAGATGTAGTAAAGTCAATCACACTGAGAGCCAACCCATTTTCTTGGAAGCAAATCCATTCCATTTCTAGAATGTGTTTCTCAGATACACTTCAGTTAGTTGTGAGCTAGTTTGAGGCTTTTGTTGACTGGTCAGGGAATCTTGGGGTCTATGCTTTAGGGGGGGGGAGTGGGAATAGTTGGGCTGGACATGGAGTCTTCCGGAGCAGAAGACATACCAGGGAGTAAAGAAGCCACTTCACTCTGGCGCTTAAGGGTGCCTACTCCAAAAACAGGTTGAGGATAAAAACGAAGGATTCTCACTTGGAACCTGTGGGGTATGTTCACAGCAGCTAAGTGATAAAAGATCTATTCATACCTGAAGCACAGGGGATGCAGCTGGCCCTCTTACAAGGACACTGTATCTGCACCCCAGTAGGGGGCAGGAAACAAACTGATCTGCAGTCAAGTTACCTAGATTTGAACATCCGTGACCTTGAGTGCGGTTGTGATAGACAAATCCCAGAATGAAGCCCTATCAAGGCACAGAGCTGCTTTGATTATGGCAACGGAGTCTTCTTTGTCAGCAAAAATGTATATATTACCCTTACTAAGAACTCCTAGATTTTTTTCCCCAATGTGCGTAGCTGTGAATTGTCGGCCCCTAGCTCAGCCGTCACCAGGGGTGTATGACTTGCATGGCTCTTACCAGGTAATTTTACCCAGAAGCCCTTGCAAAGCTCAAATTTTGGTAATAAACACACATCGTCATCACATTTTTGTGATGAAAAGACATGGAATCAGGGGAAGCCAAATGCTACCCACCACCCTGACTTCCAACACGCCTTCCGATAAGAACAGTACTCCACTTGTGTGGGTGGGCCAAGAGAAAAAGGCCCAAAAAATTGCTGTATTTGGGGCCATTTGTTTGACAACTAGACAACCAGGGGAGTCTGAGGTGGTGTGCCTTGCATGGATCCCATTAGATGTTCTAACCCATAATGCACTGCACACCTCAAACTCTGCTTGAAATGACAAATTTGACTTCCATTTCTGTGATGCACACTTAGGGAATCAGAAGGAATTCACAACAAATTCCTACCACTCTGTATTACCCCACTTGACGATAAAAACACTGTCCCACTTGTGTGAATGGCCTACCACCCGCCCAATACAAGAACGGCTCAACCCAAGAACAAAAAAGCCCCCATCAGGGAACTCCCATTGATCATGGTTTGATCAATTTCTGCCAAAAGTACTAAGCCTACCCACACAAGTGAGGTACCATTTTATCGAAAGACTTTGGGGAATGCAGGGTGGATGGAAGTTTGTGGCTCCCCACAGATTCCAGAACTTTCCATCACAGAAATGTAAAGAAAATGTTTTTTTTTTTAATCAAAGGTTGAGTTTTGCAAGCGATTATGGTTAAGCCACAGAAGTCACCCCACTCTGGATACCCCTAGGTGTCTAGGTTAAACAAATGTAGAGGTTTGCTAGGTTTCCCTAGGTGTCAGCTGAGCTAGGGTTCAAAATCTAGTCACCCAAATTGGAAACAGGGGTCCGTTTACAGTAAAAAAACTTAATGCATCCATGTTGTGTTCTGGGCAGTTTCCTGTCACAGGCCCTAGGCCTACCCACACAAGTGAAGTGCCATTTGTATCAGTAGACTTGGGAAAATGCCGGGTGGATGGAAGAATGTGGCTCCCCACAGATTCTTGTGGAAAAATGTGATTCATCCATGTTGGGTTTTGGGCAGTTTCCTGTCACAGGCACTATGCCTACCCACACAAGAGAGGTACAATTTTTATCGGGAGACTTGGGGGAATTTCGGGTAGATGCAAGTTTTGTTTCTCCAGACATATTCCAGAACTTTCCAACACAGAAATGTGAGGAAAATGTGTTTTTGGCAACGTTTGAGGTTTACAAGCGATTCTGGTTACAAAAAACCCTGGGGAGAGCCATGCAAGTCAGACCCCCCTGGAAACCCGTAGACGTCTATTTTAAAAAATGGACAGTCTTGCTAGTTTTCCCTAGGTATCGACTGAGCTAGGGTCGAAAATCTACAGCTATCCAGATAAGAAAACAAGCACTGACAAATCCAATAAGTCTCGGTTATACAAGATTTATTGGCTTTATCAATAATTTTTTGCCGCTTTATACGGCGGCTGAAAGTAAAAGAAAAAAAAACACTATTACGTGCTCAATGTTAGTTGCGTCATAGCACTTTTTTCATTTTTTTCTGTTGACCATACTGCACAGTGGTCGCACTGCTGTACAACATGGGTAAAAAAACATTGACAAAGCCAATAGATCTCACATAGCAGAGACCTATTGACTTTGCCAATGATTGTTTTAGTTACTATCTCTACGAATTCAGTGATTCTTTTCCAGTGATAACAAGGAGAAGACCATTTCAAGAGTATATCCCGTTTCCTAATGCTCAATGGTGCACATGTTCAACATTCATAAGCCTAGCAGCAACCTTCAGAATATCTCTTCGCCATGTGTGAACCACTAATCACCCCTCACTCTCATCCAAAAACATATTGCGGTTCTGGAGACGATACCTGAGCCGGCTACTAATAAAAGCTTCCTCTGGAGAGGCAGCGCTAAAATTTGCTCTCGGACCCATATGTGTACATCCAGTTTGAAACAAACCTTATTTTTAGCAATAAAGATTTTATTCACGTCCAAAACATCCATTACATTATGAAACTCGTATTGTTGCTGAGATCAGACACTGTGAATGACTCAAAAGAGTTGGAAACACTTTATTTGTGTTACAAAACCAATCCGCAAAGTAATCAAAGGTTGGCATTTTCAATGTACTTACAACAACTACTTTCGCCCTGGTAAGTCTAAGTTAGTGAAAGTGGGCAAAGGGCAAGTTCATGCGACAGGACAATGCTTCACTCGCCCTTTATTGAGATATATTAATTGGTTGTAAAGCATCAATACTATCCTTGACAGTAGATTTCGTAGAAGCACGTGTAAAATGCAACAGAAGTTGATCAAATGTCGAGATTGTAACAGAAATTTACTAAAGAGTATGCATTTTAGTAAAGGTAGTCACCACAAAGGTAGTAAATAACTTGATCAATGATACCAGTAACACTCGTTATAAGAGGCTATATGAATACCTGACCACCAGAGGCACACAGGGTTTATCCTTAATGCTGGTTGCTGCAGATTACCGATGGATAGCTCACCATGCTCTACCAGAACACTATCTCCTACAATCCTGCCTGCATCAATGGACAACGATTCAGAAAAGGGGGTGGTGATGAACAGAGTGTCTGAATTAAGCAGACCACTCTTACCCAGTCCAAAGATCAGGGCTTGATCCATCACCGTTATTTAGCTCACTGCACCATCCCAGCTCAGAACCTGGCTATATGCAAATCAGTCTGTCCCTGGCCCAGTGCATCATGGGAACAGGGCAGACTAAACTACCAAGCCAATTCTTCACCAGAAAGGAGACAAGCTTCCGGGGACCGGTTTCTGGCATTTCAGCCGTCGTCGGCCCGGCTTGCTTGAATCCTGATGGTGCAGTGAGCAAGGGACTCATGTCTGAGTATACCCTGCCACACCTATAGTGGCCAAAAACGATTCAGAAAAGGGGGTGGTGATGAACAGAGTGTCTGAATTAAGCAGACCACTCTTACCCAGTCCAAAGATCAGGGCTTGATCCATCACCGTTATTTAGCTCACTGCACCATCCCAGTTCAGAACCTGGCTATATGCAAATCAGTCTGTCCCTGGCCCAGTGCATCATGGGAGCAGGGCAGACTAAACTACCAAGCCAATTCTTCACCAGAAAGGAGACAAGCTTCCGGGGACCGGTTTCTGGCATTTCAGCCGTCGTCGGCCCGGCTTGCTTGAATCCTGATGGTGCAGTGAGCAAGGGACTCATGTCTGAGTATACCCTGCCACACCTATAGTGGCCAAATACGATTCAGAAAAGGGGGTGGTGATGAACAGAGTGTCTAAATTAAGCAGACCACTATTACCCAGTCCAAAGATCAGGGCTTGATCCATCACCGTTATTTAGCTCACTGCACCATCCCAGCTCAGAACCTGGCTATATGTAAATCAGTCTGTCCCTGGCCCAGTGCATCATGGGAACAGGGCAGACTAATGTACCAAGCCAATTCTTCACCAGAAAGGAGACAAGCTTCCGGGGACCGGTTTCTGGCATTTCAGCCATCGTCGGCCCGGCTTGCTTGAATCCTGATGGTGCAGTGAGCAAGGGACTCATGTCTGAGTATACCCTGCCACACCTATAGTGGCCAAAAACGATTCAGAAAAGGGGGTGGTGATGAACAGAGTGTCTGAATTAAGCAGACCACTATTACCCAGTCCAAAGATCAGGGCTTGATCCATCACCGTTATTTAGCTCACTGCACCATCCCAGCTCAGAACCTGGCTATATGCAAATCAGTCTGTCCCTGGCCCAGTGCATCATGGGAACAGGGCAGACTAAACTACCAAGCCAATTCTTCACCAGAAAGGAGACAAGCTTCCGGGGGCCGGTTTCTGGCATTTCAGCCGTCGTCGGCACGGCTTGCTTGAATCCTGATGGTGCAGTGAGCAAGGGACTCATGTCTGAGTATACCCTGCCACACCTATAGTGGCCAAAAACGATTCAGAAAAGGGGGTGGTGATGAACAGAGTGTCTGAATTAAGCAGACCACTCTTACCCAGTCCAAAGATCAGGGCTTAATCCATCACCGTTATTTAGCTCACTGCACCATCCCAGCTCAGAATCTGGCTATATGCAAATCAGTCTGTCCCTGGCCCAGTGCATCATGGGAACAGGGCAGACTAAACTACCAAGCCAATTCTTCACCAGAAAGGAGACAAGCTTCCGGGGACCGGTTTCTGGCATTTCAGCCGTCGTCGGCCCAGCTTGCTTGAATCCTGATGGTGCAGTGAGCAAGGGACTCATGTCTGAGTATACCCTGCCACACCTATAGTGGCCAAAAACGATTCAGAAAAGGGGGTGGTGATGAACAGAGTGTCTGAATTAAGCAGACCATTCGTACCCAGTCCAAAGATCAGGGCTTGATCCATCACCGTTATTTAGCTCACTGCACCATCCCAGCTCAGAACCTGGCTATATGCAAATCAGTCTGTCCCTGGCCCAGTGCATCATGGGAACAGGGCAGACTAAACTACCAAGCCAATTCTTCACCAGAAAGGAGACAAGCTTCCGGGGGCCGGTTTCTGGCATTTCAGCCGTCGTCGGCCCGGCTTGCTTGAATCCTGATGGTGCAGTGAGCAAGGGACTCATGTCTGAGTATACCCTGCCACACCTATAGTGGCCAAAAACGATTCAGAAAAGGGGGTGGTGATGAACAGAGTGTCTGAATTAAACAGACCACTCTTACCCAGTCCAAAGATCAGGGCTTGATCCATCACCGTTATTTAGCTCACTGCACCATCCCAGCTCAGAACCTGGCTATATGCAAATCAGTCTTTCCCTGGCCCAGTGCATCATGGGAACAGGGCAGACTAAACTACCAAGCCAATTCTTCACCAGAAAGGAGACAAGCTTCCGGGGGCCGGTTTCTGGCATTTCAGCCGTCGTCGGCCCGGCTTGCTTGAATCCTGATGGTGCAGTGAGCAAGGGACTCATGTCTGAGTATACCCTGCCACACCTATAGTGGCCAAAAACGATTCAGAAAAGGGGGTGGTGATGAACAGAGTGTCTGAATTAAACAGACCACTCTTACCCAGTCCAAAGATCAGGGCTTGATCCATCACCGTTATTTAGCTCACTGCACCATCCCAGCTCAGAACCTGGCTATATGCAAATCAGTCTGTCCCTGGCCCAGTGCATCATGGGAACAGGGCAGACTAAACTACCAAGCCAATTCTTCACCAGAAAGGAGACAAGCTTCCGGGGACTGGTTTCTGGCATTTCAGCTGTCGTCGGCCCGGCTTGCTTGAATCCTGATGGTGCAGTGAGCAAGGGACTCATGTCTGAGTATACCCTGCCACACCTATAGTGGCCAAAAACGATTCAGAAAAGGGGGTGGTGATGAACACTCGTTATAAGAGGCTATATGAATACCTGACCACCAGAGGCACACAGGGTTTATCATTAATGCTGGTTGCTGCAGATTACTGATGGATACTTCACCATGCTCTACCAGAACACTATCTCCTACAATCCTGCCTGCATCAATGGACAGGCGCTCTTATACATGGAACAAGTCACATTTCATGCGGAAGCACCTGACACTGTGCACACTCTGGCAACACTTTTGTCCTCACTACTCATAGTCACCCCACATGCCCAAGACAGTTGTGATGCAAATGGAAAATGGTGCGCACTAAAATTAAAATATTATGATTTGTTTTTTGTAATATATGCCTACTACATTTGTCTTGCTAACGCTTGTCGATGCAGACAGATATGTGCATATAAAATGAGGAAACCATGAATATCTAATGGAAGCCTAGCAAAAAATATGTAGAAGACCACGTTAGTTACATAGTCCATCACAGATACCAACATTCCCTAAAGCCTGGCTGCCCTCCCAGTCTTCGTGAAGATCGTTATAAGTGGACCAGGGAGGTTGTCCAGTACAGAGGTATGAGGGCTGGACCCATGCTAGATTTTCAGGATAGGCATAAAATAGGTGTACATACTGTGAATGTAGACAGTCACCAAAGTTTTCGTAGTATATAAAAAAATACACACACAGCGTGGGACCAGCTGAAAGCAAAATGAATGTGCTTATAGCCCCCTAATCACTAAAAGCAACATGCAAAGTGAATGAATGTTCAGTACATACTGTGGAGCTACAAAGCTTCTTATTTAGTTATATGTAGAGATTAATTAACTACAATAACTCAGTTAAGGAAGAAAGGGCAATATATGAGTAGGAGCAACAATAACATTGAAGAAGCTAAAAGATACAGTACCTCCAAAAAGCATGAGCTGTCTGAGATTAGAAGGAAGTGTTGTAATAAACTTCTTGCCTACAAGCTTTCAAGTGGTAACAACAGATTTAGACTAAGTGCCAAATTTACAATCATTCTGAGCAGGTCGTATCATCTCTCTGTGGCTCATGATCGCTCAGAACCCAGAAACAGGAAAGACACAAGTTAAACATTTCATAAACAAGACAAGATTTGGCATAGCCAGTAGGTCTCGCTTTTGGGACCGTATAAGTATTTAGTTATGCAGCACAATATCCTTGGTGCATCAACATCAACTGTTGCATGGCTAAACACTTATAAGGTCCCAAAGGCGAGACCTATTGGCTATGCCAATGCTTGTTTTTCCTAGCGGCCAACCAAAGCCTTAGGAGGGGGAAACTAGACAGATGTAAGTATCAACCCGAATTATACACCATAAAAAGAGTTATTGGACACAGGAGAAACTTCTTCCCCAGACACCTAATCTTAAAAAATTGTCTCAAAGCAGTACCCAACAGGCAGTACCCAACAGGCAGCACTAAGAAGTGCCAATCAGACAAGAAAATCATGCAAAACTGGCCAGGCAAACGAGTTACTGCGCCTTTCCTGAGAAGCCAGACAGTTGTCCTTGGCAAACACATGCCCCGTAGTTCCCGAGTCAGCCTTGACATGTTTAGCTGTTCGAATTGTTGTCTTTTTACCGAGCGAGCAGAAGATCAAGACCAGTCAAGGGGCATTGCAGGGAGAGCTTTGAGACTGTCTGTGGCAGGTTTGTAAGGAATAAGGGTCGGTGTCCTAGGTGATTAGCTCCATTTGAGGACAAGTTGTCTACACGATTTACAGCAGGCTGCCAGAAACGGTTGAGAAAAGCATATGGAATCTGTATTGTACCCAAACGGCTATGAAGCTAAATGGAGCTAAAAATTACACACATCGATTAAAAAGTATGTGTTGAAAATACATGCTTTAGTCAGGAACATTAACATTTAATTTCCATTAGGAGAAAAGACTTTTTAATATTAGAAATTATAATGTTTTCTAGGGTTATAGATTTAAATAAAATCTTTTATTGCCCTTAAAGGAAAAAAAAATTCTAATCTGACTTTCTGGATGTAAATGTTATGATTTTCTTAACACCTTAAATAAAGATATCATAATTTTCATGCGTCGTTCAAACAGTACTTGATAGGGAAGAAAAGGCCACAGTTTCTGACATCTTTATGGATCAGCGAACATGTTTAAGGATCATTACATCTGCACAGTCACTCAATTCCGTACCTCAATAAGATTGAGGTCTGGAAAAGATATATCGAAGACGTGATAATGGTGTGGACTGGCAACACAAGTGAACTGATGGAATTCCATGGATGGCTAAATGACAGGACGAGTGACATACAATTCAGGCTGACCAGTAATAACGAATCGATTGATTTCTTGGATCTGACATTCCGTGTTGAGGAAGGTCTACTATAGTGCGACCTTTACCGCAAGCCAATGGAAAAAAATACGTTACTCATGTATGACTCACACCATCCCCGCAACCTGAGGGATAATTTGCCATACGGGCAGTACTTGAGGCTAAGAAGAAATTGTTCCCAAAGAGGAGATTTCTTCAGGGAATCCGAAATCCTAACAACCCGCCTGAAGGAAAGAGGGTACCCTACTGGCTATTGAAGCGAGCAAAAGAACGTGCATGGTACAGCCCCCGAGACCAGTTACTGGAGGTCAAGGAAAGGTCTACTGAACCTGACAAGATTGTGTGTGTCATAACATACAACACGAAGAGCAACGACATCAAAAAGATCATAAAGAAGTACTGGAATTTGGTGGCAAGTGAGTTACAGGCGAGCAAAGAACCCATGTTCGCTTTCAAGAGGGGAAGAAATATTAAAGACCCAGTTGTCAGGGCCTTCCTGGAACCACCAAAACAACTGGACATAAGAATCCACCTAGGCCTTCCACCAGTGACTGGACACAACAAATGTGGCTATTGTAAGGTGTGTGACCATTGCCGGGTAGGAACAACTTTCACATACGACAACCGAACTTACCAGCTGTCACATTTCACAAACTGCAATAGTTCCCATGTAATATATGCAATCCTCTGTCCTTGTGGTTCCTCTGTCATTGTGTGTAGAGTCAAGAGAGCTAGACAAGGAGGTCGAGGCCTCTTCTATAAAGGTCCCATTCTCTGGAACTCACTCCCTCTCATTTTGAAACAAACCAATAACCTTCAGTCTTTTAGGAAGTCCTCAAAAACCCATCTATTCTCTACATCCTAAAAGAAAAGAACAGCTATTTCACAGCGTAAACATTTTGATTGGGCTTTATCTGGTAGAAGCACAAGCGCGGAGATACCCCTACGGGGGTCGAGTCCTGCGCTATACAAGAACACAAATAAATAAATAAATATGTTGGACAGACCATCCAGAAGACAAAAATCTGGATATTACAACATATGAGCCGCATAAGATGTAAAACACAGGGGGCACCCATGGTCGAACACTTCTCAACACACAACCATTCCCCAGAAAGCTTTCAATGGTGGATTTTGGAGAAAATCTGCCCCAACCCTGGGGGTGGTTCATTGGCGACAGTCCTTAACTACAAAGAGTGTAGATGGATTCCTTCTCTAAACTCGGTACTCGCAGGGCTGAATGAGATGGAGGAAACAGCTAGACAAATGGGGCAGTTATAAACCCATGCCCCTTCATTCTATGTGTCTAAACTGAATGTGCACTTTTTTGCCACATTTTAATCTACATATGCTTACCTTACACTGTAGTAGATAACCACTAGCCCATCGGCATTCTAGGTGAGGTTGATCATAGTTGATGTTGATTTAATTATGCTTTGCATTACACAAAGATAAATGTATTGAATCTCTGAGATACATTCCGCTATGAACAAACTTGAGAAGGTACTGTGCACTATAAGAGATGGAATAATGTCTTATTTATCAGACTCTACATACCTTCACTGCATATACGTTTCTTGTGTTAATACTTTAAAACAACACAACTGCACTCAGAGCATCTCCTCACGTGTGATGCAGAGAGTTACGAATATGATTATATATTACGTATTTGAATACGGAAAATGTGATATTATGTATACACTCAGAGTATCTCTATGCATCTTTGATGCACAGAGTTAGTAATAGAAGTATATGTCATCAATAAATAATGTTAATGCACTACGTATAATGTCATTGAAGTTGCCAACTTTCAGTATGTATAACTATCACCATTGCTGCCCACGTGTAACAGTGTCAATTTAACATGGGCTTTGTCTGGGAGTCAAGGTACATACTGCCCCCTCTTGATATCGGTTGATACAACGGAGAACACATGACAGTGAGCAGAGTGTTGGATTCACTGTGTAGGCAGCAGCCGCGAACACGGCTCCACGTTCCAATGTTCGTGGGACACTGCTGAATGATCTATAACTCTAATTGACCAGTGTAACTTAATCCAAGTCATCAGTAAATAGTTTTCATTACATAATTGAAGCGCTTTTGCTACATTGCCATTAACGGAATAAGCGGACAGCTGCCCCAAACTCAGGTTGCTGAGATCACCGTGTTACCAACAAGGGCACGTCACCATGTTGGTTACCAAGCAACCACCCTGGCGTCAGGAACGCGGAAGCGTCCTCGCGCTATCCTACCCGGATTTAACCAGTGTTTTTCGTGACCGGCTGTATAGCGGAGTTCAGCGCTACAGTGGCACGAATTAATTGAAAACCACGATCTTAAAGAAAAGGTGAGCAATCGATGCAGAGAGGGGATCCTATTTAAAGAATACCATTTAATTTGGGATGATCTCTAAATAGGCCATTATCTCCCAACAGATTGCATTTTGATCAATTGTGGGGACGGATTAGTTACTTACCTGTAATCCTAGTTCTCTTCCAGGGGTATACTCATTAAAGTCATAAGCACTGAATTATCTCCGCCCATGAGCGGGGACCCGGAACACATAAACAATATACATATATATGTGTAAATATAACCAAAAGTACATAGTACTAAGTAATTATACACATATGACAAGGTAGCGCATTGCTGCTGTAGCGCTTTGCGCTTTTACTGCTGTAACTGATTTTAAAACTTCCTCTTTTCTCATTTGCTTTATTATTGGTTTAGTACCCCCTGTTTTTATCTGCCCACTTTGCCTGCACCTTAATCGGTTGAACACCGCCATTTGAGCGGGTCCGGTACCTGGGGTGGGACGCTTTTTCGCCGCCATCTTGGAGCGGTGTGGGGCTTGGTCAGGCGCCAGTATCGGCGTGCGCTCTACTGCGCAGGAGGCAGCGAGGGACATCTATTTAGGGCGAGTCCCAGCGTTGCTCGGCCTGACAAGGTAGCGCGTTGCTGCTGTAGCGCTTCGCGCTTTTACTGCTGGAACTGATTTTAAAACTTCCTCTTTTCTCATTTGCTTTATTATTGGTTTAGTACCCCCTGTTTTTATCTGCCCACTTTGCCTGCTCCTTAATCGGTTGAACACCGCCATTTGAGCGGGTCCGGTACCTGGGGTGGGACGCTTTTTCGCCGCCATCTTGGAGCGGTGTGGGGCTTGGTCAGGCGCCAGTATCGGCGTGCGCTCTACTGCGCAGGAGCCAGCGAGGGACATCTCTTTAAAGCTCCTCCCCTAGCGCAGCGGGATAGCGCAGCGGGTGCGCCTTCGCTTAGCCTGAGTCGTGCCAGGGTCCTGCCCGTCTGCGCTCGTTCGCGCTAGGACGCGTTGGGCTGGGCAGGACCCTGGACCCTACCGTTGGATGCTACGGGGATCATAATGTTGCGCTATTCTAGGGACACTCTACTTGCCATCGGGCAATGTAACAGGAGCTGTGATGCTCCGCGGGTAGGGCCGCTGTGTGGCCCTTACTCTTGTGTTTGCGGGAGGTGGACTTTGGACCTTTCCGCCCCCATTACATGCTTGACCAACGCCTCTGTTGCTGCTGTAAATAGCTCCCGCCCATTTTTTTGCGTATGGAACCTGAATGTCAGGTCGATGGTAAAACATCACCAATATCTCTCCGACCTGATAGGTAAGGAGTCGCCGGATGTCTTCTGTGTGACGGAGACCTGGTTACAGGAGACCGACACGGCCGTTATCAACTTGGCCTTCCCGCCCGAGTATTCGGTTTACACTCTTAACCGAGCCTCTAGAGGAGGGGGAATAGCGATTGCGGTCAAATCCTGCTATCCGTGCGACTGGCAAGGGCAAAAAATTATTGGCTGTGAAAGCGCGTTGTTTAAGATCTCAATTACGCCCAATTTTGCCTTCTCTGGCCTATTGATTTATCGTCCCCCTGGTAGCGATGTGGCTTTCAGGGAGGCCCTCCCAGATGCTATCAGCACGTTGGCAGCAGGCTGCTCCAATTTTTCCATTCTTGGCGACTTAAACCTCCACTACGACAACCTGACCATACCTGCGGTAAACAGCTCTGTAGCCGATCTCGAGGCTCTTCAGCTAGCTCAGTTGGTGTTGCAGCCCACCCATGTAGGCGGTCATACCTTAGACCCTTTTTTTACAAATCTGCCAGAAGCTAGTATCTCCACTCCATCTCCTCTGGCCTGGACTGACCATTATTTGGTGCGTATCCAGTGTCCACTGTACGAGCCGCCCCGCAAACCCACGGTTCGCTCTATCCCTAGACGGTGTTGGAATAAATTAAAACTCGATGATTTTTACCATCTTTTGTCCACTGACCCGCTAGGTCCAGTTGAAACCGTGGATGTGGCTTACGACCGCTTCTGTGAGTGGGTTACTAGGGCCCTTGACTCCCTTATTCCGTTAGTTTCGTGTAAATGTGGGTCAAGGGACCCGAGCCCTTGGTACGATGATTCGCTGCGGGCGCTCAAAAGCACCTGTAGGCGTGCTGAGCGGGACTGACGCAAAACTTATGACAGCGATAAAAAAGTTTTGTATTTGGCCGCCGTAAAACTTTACCATCGAGCAGTTTGCAGAACCCGCGCGGCTTATTATGCCCAGCAATTTCGTACCAGTACTAACCCCTCTAAAACTATTTTTAAGGCCCTGAAAGACCTTATAGCTAAAAAGGTGGTAGCGAATCATCAGGGTTCCATTTCACACTGTGAAACCTTGACGGCCTTCTTTTTGGAAAAGGTCCATGCCATCTACAGAGCCTTTCCCACGGTCGTACCCTCTGTTGGTAGACCTCCTAAGCCCCCAATTCTGGATGTATTACATTCTTTCCCGAGTTTAACACCGGAAAGCTTTGGAAAATTGGCTCAGCAGGTCAAGTCTGGGTCTCCGGCTGACCCTTTACGGCCAGCTCTGTTCAGAGACCTAACATCATACGGTCTCTCGCCGGTTTGCTCTTTGATTAACACCTCATTAGCATCCGGCGTGGTTCCAGTGAAGTGGAAACAGGCGGTAGTCATGCCCATCCTCAAGAAACCAACTCTGGATGCTGGTAAACCTGAGAACTACCGCCCAATCTCACTTCTCCCGTGGCCAGCCAAAGTTGCGGAGGCGCATGTTAATTCTGTCCTCTCGGACCATCTTCTACAGGCTAACATCTTAGACAGCATGCAGAATGGATTCCGTGCGGGGCATAGCACGGAGACAGCTCTACTTTATATGGTGGAGCATTTGCGCTCTGTGCTTGATGCGGTTCAAACGGCGGCGCTGGTGCTATTAGATCTGAGCGCCGCCTTTGATGCCGTTTCCCACCCGATCCTTCTGCTACGCCTGGAGGAAGCTGGCGTTACCGGCCCTGCACTCCAGTGGTTCCATTCCTTCCTTGCCAACCGATCTTTTTGCGTGACCGTCCCGCCCCATCAGTCCAAATTCCATCCTCTGGATCTTGGGGTTCCCCTGGGCTCCTCGCTGAGTCCCACGTTATTCAATCTATACGTGAGACCGCTGGCTGAGGTTGTCAGGCACTGGAGTATGACCATGGTGTCATATGCCGACGACACTCAGTTAGCGGTTACGATCAGCGGGGATGCGGATGTGGATGCCCCTAGATTCCAGAATGGACTCCGGGCGGTCGTCAGCTGGATGACTTCCAACTGTCTCCAGCTGAACGCAAACAAGACGGAAATTATGATCTTTGGAAAGCATACGGAACTCTGGGGGGACAGGTGGTGGCCGTCGGATTTGGGTCCTACGCCAACTCCGGTCGCTGAGTTAAAAAACCTTGGGGTGTGGCTTGACCCAACTCTCACCTTTGTCTGCCATACTAAGCACACGGCGGCCTGCTGCTTTGGCATCTTACGTGGACTACGGCCCGTATTAAAAATTTTCGATGCTACCACCAGGCAACTTGTGATTCAGGCAACAGTGATCTCTCGGCTCGATTATGCCAGCGCCCTTTTAGTGGGATTAAACCAGGCCGAAATCACCCGCCTGCAGCGCGTACAGAATGCAGCGGCGAGAGCTGTCGTGGGCCTACCTAGATTCTGTCCCACAACTAACACTTTGCGCACCCTGCATTGGCTACCGATTGCGCGAAGGATCCAGTTCAAGGTTCTCTGTGTAGCCTATAAGATTCTCAAGGGATCCCCTGCCTTGATTCTTTCTAACCTTTTGTCCCGTTATGTCCCGGTCCGTGCCTTAAGATCTTCGGACCTAGAACTTGCGGTCGTCTCCCGTTTTAAGCGCTGCCGGGCTGGCGGCCGTTCATTTCAAGTACGCGCCGCAGTGTTGTGCAACTCCCTTCCCCTTGAGATTCGTGCCCTCAGGGATTTGCTCTCTTTTCGTCGAGCTGTTAAAACTCTTTTGTTTCCTTAGATCCTTCCTTCCATTCTGTCCAGTTGTGTTGTGTTGCTACCTTGTCGGGCGCCAGGACGCTCCTTTGCTGGAGCATCTGTGCGCGTAATAAATGAGTTTAACATAACATAACATAACATATACATGTATAATAACCATAATATGCAGCCTAACATTAACACATAGGCTAATCAAACCAAACCTTACACGTTCTGAAGCATGAAAATATGCTGTATATAAATGCAATAAACAGGCATGAGCCTAAAATGCATTTCATAGCCATGAAAAGCCTTTTATTTTCATCAAAGAACCTATTGTAAACAGTTATTAGCCTAAAAAGGCTGCATATGAAAAAATGTCTGTGTACAGAAATTCAGACTGGCACCCTGCCTTTAAGGCCCCAGAGAATCTGCACACTTTGCCTTTAAGGCCTCCAGGAGCACTCTGTTCCCATCATGCCCCGCAGGTGACAGTTAGGTCAGTTCTTTTGTACGGTACAGTAAACTTTAGCAGGAATCTGCACTTAAAACTATATTGAAACGATAAACCTCAATGCTACTGCTCGCCCGGGGAGGCGGGAGGGTGCTTATGACTTTAATGAGTATACCCCTGGAAGAGAACTAGGATTACAGGTAAGTAACTAATCCTTCTCTTCCAGGGGATACTCATTAATAGTCATAAGCACTGAATAGAGTAGCAGGCTCATACCCACCAGAAGCGGGCGAACAGATAAAAGCATAGCCATACTTTAAAATCACAGTGTTTAACTAGAATTAGCAAACAAATTTCTGAGTGATGCTTGTCCCACTTGTGCATCAGTCTGCGCATCAGAATCCAAACAGTAATGGCGTGTAAACGTATGCACTGAACGCCAAGTAGCTGCTTTACATATCTCTGACATAGCCACATTCCTAAGGAGAGCTGTGGTAGAAGCTTTTCCCCTCGTAGAATGAGCCCTAGGTCTACCTGATAAAGACTTGTGGGCTAGCTGATAAACCAGTAAGATACATGACACTATCCACCTAGAAATGGATCTCTTGGATGCTGCCAAACCAGTATTTGTAGGACCATAGTTCACAAACAGACGGTCCGTCTGTCTCAAAGACTTTGTTTTATCTAAGTAAAATTTCAAAACCCTTTTTAGATCTACTGAATGTAAAGTCCGTTCTGCCGGACTTGAAGGGTTCGGAAAAAAAGTAGGCAATGTTATGGATTGGTTAATATGAAAATCCGACACCACCCTAGGCAGGAAAGCAGGATGAGTCCTGAGCACCACTCTGTTTCCATGAAAAACTGTGTATGGTTCATTGCAACACAAAGCCTGGATTTCGCTCACCCTACGAGCAGAAGTGATGGCCACCAGGAACGCTACTTTCAAAGACAGGTGTTGCAAAGACGCTTTATGTATAGGCTCAAAGGGGGGACCCATTAACTTAGTTAATACCATATTAAGCTCCCAAGGTGGAGAAGGAGACCTGACTGGAGGATAAACCTTTCTCAACCCTTCCAGAAAATCCTTCACCACAGGCATTCGAAAGAAAGATATCTGTGTTGGCGATTTTCTATAAGCAGTTATTGCAGCAAGATGGACTTTGATAGAATTAAACTGCAAACCAGATTCAGCAAGGTAAAGAAGATAAGGCAAGATCACCTTTTCTTGACCATGAATAGGGTCCAGACCCTTACTCTGACACCAAAGGTAAAAGCGTTTCCACTTAAATCCGTAGGATTGTCTCGTAGAAGGCCGCTTTGCCTCCTTAAGGATGTTCATACACTCCGGATTCAGCTGTAAGTGCCCGTACTGGATGACTTCAGGAGCCATGCTGCCAAGCGCAGGGAGGGCAGATTGGGATGAAACACTTGCCCCTTCTGCTTGGACAGAAGATCCGGGCGACACGGCAATCTCCTGTGCGGTGTTATTGACATCTGGAGGAGATCTGGGAACCACCACTGGCGTGGCCACTCTGGGCAAATCAGTATCATTCTGGAGTGAGTCTTGTACAGCCGATTGATCACTGCTGGTATCAACGGTGTCGGTGGAAAGGCGTACAGCAAATTTTGACACCAATCTATCAAAAGGGCATTCCCTTGAGACCCTTTCTGGTAGAACCTGGACGCGAAGACAGGGCATTTTGCGTTTGCCGCGTCTGCGAACAGATCTATGTCTGGTGTTCCCCAATCCTGGAAAATGCTGTGCGCGACGTCTTCGTTGAGAACCCAGTCGTGCGCTTCGACGAAGTCTCTGCTGAGGTCGTCCGCCTGTGAATTGAGACTCCGCGGTAGGTGAATTGCTGTTATGGACAGGTCTCATGCAAGTAAAAGTAACCAATGCCAGATGGTCTGGGCTTCTATGGAAAGAGTCCTGGATCTGGTACCCCCTGCTTGTTTAAGTAATACATTGTAGTTGTATTGTCTGTTTGCACCAGGAGGGACCGAGTCTGTAGAGATGGAGCCAGGGACTTGAGAGCAAGATGGACCGCTCTGAGTTCGAGTAGATTGATGTGATATCCTTTCTCGAAGTCTGACCATAGCCCTCGTACCTGCAGAGGGCCCATATGCGCCCCCCAGCCTTGGAGAGAAGCATCTGTTATCAGAGTCTGCGTTGGCGGGTCCTGATGAAAAGGGACTCCCTTCATTACGCGCACCTTCTTCATCCACCACCGGATGGAATCTTTTGCAGAGTGTTGGAGATAAATCCGGTCCTCCCAGCATCCCGTCCTCTGTTTCCACTGATCTTCCAGACACTGTTGTAGAGGACGCATCTGCAAGCGTGCGTTTGGCACGATGAAAATGCACGACGCCATTGACCCCAGGAGAGAGGACACTTGCCGAACTGTCGGACGTGCAGTTTGAAGGAGAAGTAGACACTTCGCTCTGATGGATGACCACCTCTCCTCCGAAGGACACACGTTTTCTACTTCCGTGTCCAACTGAGCACCCAGGTAGTGGATCTTCTGGGTGGGGTTCATTATGGACTTGTTGTAGTTGACTTGCAGACCCAACTTGTACATGAGCTGAAGACAAATCGACAGATGTTCTTCTAGAAGCGATGGGGATGAACTCTTCAGAAGCCAGTCGTCTAAGTACGGATATATGAAAATCCGCCTCTTTCGAAGACAAGCCGCCACTACAGCCATACATTTTGAAAATGTCCTGGGAGCTGATCTCAGGCCAAAAGGGAGCACTGCTTACTGATAATGACGAGCCGCCACTTGAAACCTGAAAAATTTGCGATGTTTTCTGGATACCGGAATATGAAAATAAGCGTCCTTTAGATCGATGGAGCACATCCAATCCCCTTGGTGTAATTGAGGGAAGATCTGGTGAAGAGTCAGCATTCGAAATCTCTCCTTCCGAATGAATTTGTTCAGTCGCCTCAAATCCAGAATGGGTCTGAACTCTGTGACTGGACCTTTTTTCTGTACGAGAAAGAATCGAGAGTACAGGCCTTGACCTCTCTGCTGGAAAGGAACTGGTTCTATGGCCTTCTTCTTCAAGAGGACGTTCGCCTCCTGTTGCAAGCGCTTTATATTCCACTGTACCATCTTTAGAGGACGCATGACAGGGGGTGGCTTCTTGAATCTCAAAAGGTACCCGTTCTGAATGACATCCAGGACCCATCTGTCCTTCATGATCTGTTTCCACTCGTCCAGATAACGCACAATACTTCCTCCAACCGGAGTGGGACGCGGTTGTAGAGGAAGAATCCTTTCATTGTTTCTGAGGCTGCTTGGCAGCAGATGATTGCTGCCTATTTCCATTGCCTCTACCTCGTCCAGGACGCCGCTGCTGGTATTGCGACCTTTGTTGATTCTGGCCTTGATTTTGCGAAGACCAATTCGTCTGTTGGCTCCTTTGCTGAAAAGATCTCTTGTCATAGGGACGAAAAGTACCCCGACGTTTAAATTCTTTTTTCTTCTCAAGGCCTACGGCCTTAAGAGTGTCCAACTCCACCTTCATTTTAGACATCTCGTCATCTGTATGAGATCCAAACAGAGTCAAACCATTTAAAGGTAAATTGACCATTTTCCTCTGTGCCTCCGGCTTTAGCCCCGTAAGTCGAAGCCAAGCTGTACGTCTTGCGCAAACACCGTGTGCATAACCATGAGCAGACAAGTCCGCCGCTTCAGCAGCCGCGCTAATGCTCTGGTTAGCCACCAATCCTCCTTCCTCCACTACTTCCAGGAAGTCTTTCTGATCCTCCTTAGGGAGTTTATCTGCAAAACGAGCCACTGAGTCCCAGAGCAGACGGTCATAGCGGCCCAATAGAGCAGCCGCACTGGCCACTTGCATGACCGATCCTGAGGTATTGCACATTCTTCGCCCCAATGAAACCATACTCTTACTATCCTTTTCAGGTGGAGCAGAAGAGATAGATGCTGCCGAATGTGCCTTTCTGACTGCCGCTACAATCAGGGAATCTGGCGGTGGTTCAGACCGCAAAAACATAGGGTCTTCTTCTGGAGCCTTGTACTTCGCAATCCTAGAAGGACCTGAACCCACTGTGGCCGGAGTTAGGAATGTCCTCATTGCTGGTTCTATCAACCCGGGCACTAACGGCAAAAGAGGCTTGCCAGTCGTCTTGTGATGCAGGGTTTCAAAGATGACTGACGTTGCTACCTGGGGAACAGCCATTTTGATGTTGAATTTACTCGCTCCACGACATAATACATCATTAAATGTGCTTAAATCGTCTACTGGAGACACTCTGGAAGGAGGAGTAGAAGAAATAGTTGGAGAATAGTCCCTATATGAAGATCTTGAAGAAGACGAAGACGATGTAGAAGATGGAGTAGGAGTTCTACGTCTTCTCTGAGGAGTTGCCGATCGCTGCCTCCTACGCTCCCTTGAACGAGATTTCTCTCTCACTAAGGATCTTGAGCGTGATCTTCTATGCAGCTCGTCCGAAGGACCGGAGCTCTCTCCCCCATTATTGGACGCATCTTCCAATGTCTTAAACTTTCCAACCACCTCGGTGACAAGTTAATAGGCCGCTCTGTATGCTCAGGTGAAGCTTCAGGTGACACCTGCACAATATTCAGTTCTGCGGAAGACTTGGAAGCTCTAGACGCTGCACTGTGTTCGGAAACCAATGAACCAGACGGAGTCCGCTGTCTGGGCACCAACTGTCTGTCATCTGACACCTGCCCTGAGGTTGAGCCCGAATGAGCCACCACAGAAGAGTCCTGGTGCACTATCTCTTGCCCCACTGCAGATCTGTTGTCTTGCTGATCATGCGGGGAAGTCTCCACTCTAGGTTCGGGACTTATTTCTGACCTCGACAAAGACCTAATTGAGGTCCGAGAGGCTGGTCTTGATAGTCTCGACGCCGACCTATGTTCAGGTGGGGGAGACCTAGACACTCCATGCTTCGAGCCCGAAGCATGCTTCGACGTCGACCCATGTTGCGATGGAGACCTTGATCTTCTCTTTTTAGGTCTCGACGTCAAATCCTTCGACGTCATTCTTTCTCTCGACGTCGACCTTTCCTCGACGACGACGTATGTCTCCCTCTCGACCTCGGTCTATCCTTCGACGTCGACCGATGACTCTTTCTTGACGTCGATCCTTTACCCTTCGACGTCGATCCTTTACCCTTCGACGTCGACACACGATCCTTCGACGTCGGACGTCTCTCGTCCCTCGACGTCGACCTCTCACGATCCTTCGACGTCGAGCGTTGCACACCCGACGTCGTCCTCACTGCAATCGACACCAATTGCCTCAACGTCGAAAGGGATTTCGACGGCGACTGTCGAGCCGCTGAACCTTGCCTCACCGGCGAAGTCCTCGACGTCGACGGAGCTCTCTTTGACGACGACGGCGATCTGGTTCTCGACGTAGAGCGCAACTTTTTTGACTGTGACGCTCCCTGGAGTCGATGTTTCTTAGTTCTACCTTCTGGAGACGCCGATTTAGGGTGAGAAGACGGCTTAGCAGATGGTAATAGGCCTTTAGAACTCTTCTCTCCACGATTTTCTCTCTCCAGAAGGCCCAGCAACCTCATTTTCTCCCTTTCTTTTAAAGTTCTATTTGAAAGGTTGAGGCAGTGATAACAATCTTCCACCTTATGAGAAGCTGGAAGGCACACCACACAAACAGAGTGTGGGTCAGTTTTCGACATCTTCTTCCCACAGGAAGGACATTTGTAAAATAAAGGTGGCATTCTGACTAAAAAACACCCACAGCTTAGTCAGAAAAGGATAACAAACCACCACCAAAGCTATATTTTGTCAAACAAAGGCAAGAAAAACCAAGTTCTGACAGAAAATACTTCAAATGAGCAGAGCTCAAGTTCCAGGTTCCTCACAGAACAAGCCAGAAAAAAGAACTGACCTAACTGTCACCTGTGGGGCATGATGGGAACAGAGTTCTCCTGGAGGCCTTAAAGGCAAAGTGTGCAGATTCTCTGGGGCCTTAAAGGCAGGGTGCCAGTCTGAATTTCTGTGCACAGACATTTTTTCATATGCAGCCTTTTTAGGCTAATAACTGTTTACAACAGGTTCTTTGATGAAAATAAAAGGCTTTTCATGGCTATGAAATGCATTTTAGGCTCATGCCTGTTTATTGCATTTATATACAGCATATTTTCATGCTTCAGAACGTGTAAGGTTTGGTTTGATTAGCCTATGTGTTAATGTTAGGCTGCATATTATGGTTATTATACATGTATATGTGTATAATTACTTAGTACTATGTACTTTTGGTTATATTTACACATATATATGTATATTGTTTATGTGTTCCGGGTCCCCGCTCATGGGCGGAGATAATTCAGTGCTTATGACTATTAATGAGTATCCCCTGGAAGAGAATTGATTTATACAGCCTCTACTGCTAATGAAGTAAGTTGAGTCATACTTTGAATAGCTAATACTATGACTTTAATGCCCTATGGATGGGAGAGTAATTGCCTTGCCCATATTTTACCTAGTCTGACTTTGTGAAAGAGACACACGGCTCCTGCTAGGGCAACAGTCCTACCATTGAAAGTGACCACCATGGCACCTCATGGGCCCCCCTATGCTTAAATAGGTGAGTCTTTACCCCTAGGTGCATTGCACCAATATTTGGTCACTACACATCTGAACGCAAACCTGAACGCCAATTTTAAATTAATCTTAATAGGCTGTATGATTTCTGTCCAATTCCTGATGAAGACCCGCACTGATATCCCACTAGTGCAGACCATGGGTTGAAAAGTCGACAAATCTGAATTGTGGACCAGTTGAGAGACTCTGCGTTGAGACTTACTAATTCAGTCCGCAGGGGACTTTCGAAATAACTTGTTCTCTGGTCACCATCCCCATTTATCCCCAATCACTACTGTATATAATACACAGTCACCACAGCACTGAGCAACAAAAATCACCATTGTCACATATTACTTGCCACGATGTACATATTCTTTGTCAGCCTTGCAAATGTAAATTTGGGTATCTTTTATTAATGAAGTAATCTATAAAAAGCTCTTAAATACCGTATATGGTTTTTGTTTGTGTTTATATCACAAGTGATCTTTCCATTGTATGTGTAGCTTTGTGAAAAATCCAAATTTCAAAGAAATCTTTTGCACCCGACAGATCCAACAGTAGTTTAGTACTTAATTGCCCAGGTTCTGAGGGATACTGGGCCACCCATTGTGTATAAATCAGAGTTTCGGGGTGGGCGGAGGAAACAGATAAACGGAGAAAGACGAGTGTGTGTGCTTTAGACAGACAATGCCACAGAGAGCAAAAAAGAGACACGGGGAAAGGATACAGAAATGGAAAGAGAAAGTGCGAAATAAAGAAAGCATGAGAAAGAGGAGAGGACTAGAGTGAGGGATAGAGGCAGTGAAGGGAGAGAGAGAGAGAGAGAGAGAGAGAGAGAGAGAGAGAGAGAGAGAGAGAGAGAGAGAGAGAGAGAGAGAGGAAAACGAGAGAGACGGAATGCGCGCAAGAGAGTGTAATCCCAGGGTGATGAAGAGTTAAACCTCTGGAGTTTACAATTCCTCTCCACACAGAGTCGAAATACATCTCCTTGCTGCACTGTTTCAAGTCCATGATTGTATCCAGTGGTCGAAGTGGGGGAAAAAAAGTTAGGGAACTGTGGGCAGAGACTCCGAGGGCGGGGATAACCCAAGGATTGGACCAGTGGGCGGAGTCAGAGGTGTGGCAAGAATGTGCCAAACATCCCAATTTTTAGTATTTGTTTGGCATTTCACCGACCAGTTACAGCTTATTGTGTTATTTAATTCAACCAATGGATGCACTTGATTATTTAAGGTTTAATAGGAGTTATTGGCATTTAAATACATTCACAAAGTGGAATATATTTCCAATCACACAACGTCCCAAATATGCTTAAAAGAGGAATCACAAGCCATTTGTCTCCAAGCCATGCAGTTACTCTCATTAGCAATTCTACCTTCTTCCACAAGAGCAGTTCAAACATGAATGGCAATATATCCTAGTTTGCAAATGTTTTCTATATAATTATGGCTCTGCCATATTTGTCACTTAATACATCATCCACTGCATAATCTTGCAGTTTTAACTAATCATTTTTGTATCTCAAACGGATAAAAAGTTACTAAAAAACGTGACTTGAGTTGCTGCAAAGTGGACGGCCCTTTGCAAAGGTTGACTGATCACCTTTCTCACTGCTGCATTTGTATGTTATACTGATACTAATGAGGCAGATTCTTTGCAAAGACTTAACATGTGTAAAAATGTCTGAATAATAAAGTATAAGAAAATATATTGCATTACGCTGCAGCCTTTTTTTTGTTGCATAATATAGTCAACACTGCGGCATCATTTTGTCCCCCATTGCTGCATAATTCCAGTGGCTCCAGAGCAGGTAGCACATGTTAAAAGTGCTTGTGCATGAAGCAGAGAGTGTGAAGTTTGCAAACTTACTTTGGCGTGTGTGCAAATCCTGCATTGCCGATCCTTGGTGAGTTGCAGCTACTACTGCTGAAATAAGGCCAATGGAGGTACCAATGGTTGAGGCAGAGTGGCCTCGATGGCAGGGCGGGCTTTAGTGCTGGTGGCGCCCTGTGCAACAATATTTGTTGGTGCCCCCAAAGATCACCTACGCCTCGGACACTACAGAGAGACAATCATTTATAAGTGTGTGAATCTCTCTATAGGAAATGTTACATATGAAAAAAGTACTAAAAGGTGTAGAAGCCACATGACAACCATACTAGTAGGAAGTATAGTTTAATAGCTCACTGTTCTATGTTAGGATTTTAACTTATACACTGCAAGTAACAAAAGGATCTCTCTGATACAAGCAGTAACCTACTAACCTAGTTAACATTATGTGCACTTTGTGATCTGCATGGTACATGTTCTTTGCAGCAGGCACATTAACCCTCTGTGCCACCTTTCCAGGAGTCAATCCTTCCACTAGACAAAACTCTTATCTCTCTCTAGGGAGAACATTAATCACCGAAGTTATCATGACATTTTTATTGTTGCTGGAGGCCAGGAAGGAGGCAGCAAGTTTTTTAAAAACCATAATATACTTGCAAACACTACGCACCCACCCGAAATAGGTACCCAGTGTGGTCACACTGTTCGCACCTCCCTAACCTGCTCAAGGTTCATGTGACCTCAGTCACAGAGTCACAGTGACAGGATCACTGTTGCTCTAAGGTGTGCTGCTTCGTAGGCCTGCCCGCAAGGCTGAAGGTGAACTTCAGTATGGATTGTGGTGGACAGGCCTTCAAGGTTAACCCGCACTTGTCACTGCAAAGGTCCACCTGCTGGTGCTAAGACACCTGGGCTTTTAAGGTCTAGTGGGGTTTTCTAAAGTCTACCATGGGAATGTGCTCCCTCAGGAGAGTGGTCTGGGGGACTGGTCATGAAGGCTGAACCTGGTTCCAAATTTAACAGCTCTGGCCATAGTGCCACATCCTCTCCCCCACTGAACACCATACTGCCCCACTGAGAAAAACTCACACTGCCTTCAGCTACAACCCAATTGTGCCCCGCTATAAACACCAGGATGTGACTTAATTCAAATTATACATTTGATAAGAATAGTATGCTGCCGGAAAAAAAAAGTTAAAGCAAACACTCATAGTGAGTGCAAGATTAAGTAAAGCATGTGAAATGTAAGCAGAAACAACATGGTTACCTTAACGATTTCTCACTCACTATTCAGATATCAGCGAGTGGTTTTACCTGAAAAGTTAAGGACATGACTACAGGGCCCTGAATGGAACCGTTTCAATGTCCATTGCTTATATCCTTAATAAACGTAAACAGTATGGTTTAAAAAGACCACATCCATAAACACAGAGGTACACATTTTGTTTTCCATATCAACCAGGTATTGCAATACATCCAGGAATGGTGCACTCCCCCACCTGGGGATAACAATGCTATTCAAAGAAAGACGAGAAAAGAAAAGTAGCACTTCACTGCAAAGTCTGTAAAGTAAGGCTGATGTGTTTGGATGTGAATAACACCAATCTGGCCACGTTGCAACCACTCTGTCTTGCTTTATTTAGTTATGTATTTATTTTTCATATTTAAAACCTTTTATTTCTCTCCATCCCGAGGCTGCACTTTGGTATGGAAAAATGTCAGAAAAGGGGCATATCCCGCAAGTGTTTTTATTTTTTGGATCCATTTCACAGGGAAGCAACTAAATGAAAGAAGGAAAGAGGTTGTGAACTGTTTCTTCAAGTCACGGTTTTCAGTAAGTGAGGAGCAAGACAGAAAGAGAGAGAATAATAGGAAAGGGGGGGGGGGGGTCAGCTGCCAGCACAGAAAAGAAGAGGACATTGTCTGTGTCTACTCTGGACAGTAAGGAAGAGACAGAGTCCTTTTCCTTCTCTGCCGGTCCCCGCTCGTCCACAAAGCAACCACGCTCACATATGTTGCCCCCTGCCCCCTCAGTCTCGGTCCTCATTGGATTACAGCCTTAAGAAAAGAGGAAGAAGAAGAAGGCATAGCGAGCATTGGTGAGGCGGAGCGAGGCGGAGCGAGGCGCGCGCGCGCGCTTGTGCGTGTAACCGCAAGCTCTATGCCGCCACAAGCAAAAGCGTGTGGTAGCATTTTCTGGAGCCACACACTAAATGTCTCGCAGAGCAGCGCATGCGCTGCCTCAGTGAGAACTAAAAAACAAGCGAGGCTGCAACCCTGCCTCTAAAAGTGCAACTTTCCCAGCAACTGCTTGGTTTATCGTGACCCAAGTCTTCCAACTGAAAGATGGGTTAGGAAATGCCGTAGAGCGGAGAGGCCTGTGTGCTGCAGTGCATAGCTTTATTTAAAAAAAAAACACAGCCAGATCTAGTGGAAATATCCATAAAAGTCAAATACCATCACCCACCAGAGAACAGTTGGTGCAACAGACCACCAGATGCCCAGGCAAAGCCCACTGTGTAATGAAACTGTGACACGGGACGTGTAGCAGTTAACTTAGCCCTTACAAATCACTGAGCCTATAAAAATGCTGTTGACAAGCCTGCTTTAAATGCGCGCTACCAGGGGAAGACAAGTAAAGCTAAACTGTAAAACAAAATGTAAACAGTAAACGCCGTGCAGCTTTAAACAAAAGAAAAGAGTTCTACCCACCATTGCGGATGGGAATGAGTGCTTAGGATATGGGAAACTGATAAAAGAAGCACAGAAGGGAGAACAGACTACAACCAATAGATACGAAGGGAAAGTAAAGTGGCAATCACACAGACTATAGGTCTGTGAAGTGAAGGCAGGATGTAAGTCCCTTTTATGATATATTGAATACAATAGACTGCACAAGCACAGCACAAGCGCAGTGCAGACAAAAACTAAAACAGGTACGTTTTCAGTGGAAAAATGCAATGCGTCCATGTTGCATTTTTGGCCATTTCCTGTCGCAGGCATTAGGCCTACGCACACAAGTGAGGTACCCAATTTATCGGGAGACATGGGAGAATGCTGGGTGGACGGAAGTTTGTGTCTTCCCTTAGATTCTAGAACTTTTCTATCACAGACATTTGAGAAAATCTGTTTTTCTTGTCAAAGTTTGAGGTCTGCAAGGAATTTGGTGTAAACCATCCTTGTGAGAGGCATGCAGATCAGCCGATCCAGGATAACCTGGATACCCTCAGGTGTCTGGTTAAACATTTTTACAGATTTGCTAGATTTCCCTAGGTTCCCAGCGAGAGCCAAGCAAGTCGCCCCACTCTGGATACTCCTTGGGTCTAGTTTTCAAAAATGTACAGGCTTGCTAGATTCCCTTGGAACTGGGTGAGCTAGGGTCCAAAATGTACAACTATCCACCTTGGAAAAAGGAGTCAGTGTTCACTGAAAAATGCGATGCATGCTTGTGTTTCGGCCGTTTTCTGTCATGGGCACTAGGCCTACCCACACAAGTGAAATACCATTTTTATCAGAAGACTTGGGGGAATCCCAGGTGGAAGGAATTGTGTGGCTCCTGCAGATTCAAGAACATTCCACCACAGAACTGTGACAAAAATGTGTTTTTTTAAGTCAAAGATTGAGGTTTGGAAGGGACTGGTTAGAACCACGCAAATCACTTCACCCTGGATACCCATAGGTTTCAAGTTTTCAAAAATGTACAGGTTTGCTAGGTTTCCCTAGGTGTTGGCTGAGCTCGGATCCAAAATCTACAGCTACGCACATCGGAAAAAAAACTATCCGTTTTAAGTGGAAAAATGTAATCAATATTCCGTTGTTGATTTTTAAACTAATACTTATGATCGACACGAAATTGTAATCTTAAATTTAAAAAAATGTAAATGTTAATTGTCCTATTGTTGGTTATTTCTCTCATTTAGTTATTATAGGAATAACCCTAAATTGTGAACTTATAGGATGCAAAATATTGTAATTCAAATGAGATTGCTAGGCACTATCCCCCAGATGCATCAAGCATCCATTTTGCGATTTGTTATTAGCGAAAAATAAGGAATCGCTAATAAGGAATAGCAAAATGCTGTGCAAGAAGAAATCACTTTAAAAATAGCGATTTCTTAAAATTCCTTAATTGCGACTCGCAAAAATTGCCCATAGAATGAATGGGAAGACATTCTCAATTTGCGAATCGCAATTAGCGTATCGCAAAATCAGAATGCGATTTCAAGGGTGCAGGGGTGTCCAAAGGACACCCCTGCACCCTTAGGGCATGTGTGCGCGCAACATGAAACTTTGAAAAATGCACTTTAGTGCATTTTTCAAAGTTTTTGCAAATTACCATGAAGTTCAACTTCATGGTAATTTGCGAGCCCTATTAGCGAAATCGCTATTTTTTTAACTTTAATGCATTGCATTTAAGGAATCTCAATTTGAGATTCTAAATGCAAGTAATCGCAATTTTGCAATTTCTTAATTTACGATTTTTGCATTTGGGATGATGCATCCCAATGCAAAACTACCGGTCGATAAGGGGCAGATTCAGAGAATTGCACTTTAGGTACTGCATTGTAACTGAAATTAAGATCGATGTTTCTATTTCTTATTTTTATGTTAGTAATAATAATGTCTTGTATTTATTGCTTTGATGATTCTGTGAATCGAATAAAGATGCTTTGAGAAGTGGAAAAATGCGATGTGTCCATGTTGTGTTTTGGTTGTTTCCTGTCGCGGGCACAAGGCCTATCCACACAAGTGAGGTACATTTTTTTATCAGAAGACATGGGGAAATGCCTGGTGGATGAAAGATTGTGGCTTTGTGGCTCCCCGCAGAACTTTCCTTCACAGAGATGTGAGGACAATGTGTTTTTGTGTTCAAAGTTTGAGGTTTGCAAGGGATCCTGTGTAAAAAAAAAAACTGGTAAAAGCCACGCAAGTCAAGCCACCCTGAAAATCCTTAGGTGTCCAGTTTTAATAAATGTACAGGTTTGCTAGTTTTCCCTAGGTGCCGACCCCGACCCCGGCAGGGTTGAAAATGTACAGCTACCCACATTTGAAAAAAAAGGGTCCGTTTTCAGTGGGAAAAATGCAATGCGTCTATGTTGTGATTTGGGCCATTTCCTTTCACGGGCACTAGGCCTACCCACACAAGTGAAGTGCCATTTTTATCAGGAGACTTGGGAGAATGCCAGGTGGATGGACTTTTGTGACTCCCCTCAGATTCCAGAACTTTCCATCACAGAAATGTTTGAAGTTTGCATGGGATTCTAGGTAAATAAACCTGGTGAGAGCCATGCAAGTCACACCACAATGGATACACCTAGATGTCTATAAGTCAAAAATGTACAGGTTTGCTAGATTTCCCCCATCGCGGGCAGTAGGTGAGATACCATTTTTATCGTAAGAGTGCCGGATGGGTGGAAATTTGTGTCTCCCAGCAGATTTCAGAACTTTCCATCGCATAATTGTTTTTTTAGTCAAAGTTGAGGTTTCCAAGGGATTCTGGGTAGAGAATCATGGTGAGAGCTACACAGGTCAGCCCACTATGGATATCCATAGATATCTAGTTTACAAAAAAGTACAGGTTTTCTATGTTTCCCTAGATGCTGGATGAGCTAAGGTCCAAAACCTACAGCTACCCACATTGGAAAAGGGTCAGTTTTCAGTGACAAAATGTGTTGCTTTTTGGCATTTCCTGTTGCGGGCACTAAGCCTACTCACACAAGTGAGGTACCATTTTTATCGGAAGCTTTGGGGGAATGCCGGGTGTATGGAAGCTTGTGGCTCCCCACAGATTCCAGAACTTTCCATCAAAAAAATGTGAGAGAGATTTGTTTTTTTAGTCAAAGTTTGAGATTTGCAGGGGATTCTGGGTAAATAAATATTGGTGTGAAACATGCAAGTCACCCCACCCTGGATACCCCTCGCTCTGTGTCTAGTTTTCATAAATCTACAGGTTTGCAAGGTTTCCTTAGGTGCCAGCTGAGCTAGGGTTCAAAATCTACAGCTACCCACATTGGAAACAAGCATTTGCAATGCAATGGTCTCGCATTAGGAAAGTTTGAGCTATTGGTCTTGTAACTGACAATTTTTTTATTTATGTGTTGGTTTTGAAAATAGCTAAATTAATAGCTTTGTCATTTACAATGCCAATAGTTATAACTTTCGCAAATGAGACACCTATAGCATTTGTAATGCAACATATGTTGTATTTACGTGACTTGGATGTATTACAATTAACAATGGCTTTTAATTTTTTTTAATAATACTTAAATAAAAGGGATTGTAATTTATAATGGCAATACCTTAAACTTTTGTAAATAACTTTTGTGAAGATTATGTTCAGTGTATTTTATTGTGACGAAAATCCAAGAACAGAAGTGAAATATTAACATATTTTTGTGACATTTGTAATAAAGCTTGAAACATTGAGAGAACATATTTGAACCAGTTGTTGTTGAATGGTTGCGCAGATTGATGCTGGGGTGGCGCTGAGTGGTGCTGTGGTGGTGCTGTGGTGGTGCTGAGTGGTGCTGCTGAGTGGTGCTGTGGTGGTGCTATGGTGGTGCTATGGTGGTGCTGAGTGATGCTGTGGTGGTGCTGAGTGATGCTGGGATGGTGCTGAGTGGTGCTGTGGTGGTGCTGAGTGATGTTGTGCTGCTGAGTGATAATGTGGTGGTGCCGAGTGATAATGTGGTGGTGCTGAGTGATAATGTGGTGGTGCTGAGTGATAATGTGGTGGTGCTGAGTGGTGCTGTGGTGGTGCTGAGTGGTGCCGTGGTGGTGCTGAGTGATAATGTGGTGGTGCTGAGTGATGCTAGGGTAGCGCTGAGAGATGATGTGGTGGTGCTGAGTGATAATGTGGTGGTGCTGAGTGGTGCTGTGGTGGTGCTGAGTGATAATGTGGTGGTGCTGAGTGATAATGTGGTGGTGCTGAGTGATAATGTGGTGGTGCTGAGTGATGCTGGGGTAGCGCTGAGTGATGATGTGGTGATGCAGAGGGCAGAAAGGCACAACAAGTGCAAATTTCTTTTAAAACCATCCCTATTTATAAGTTTTCCCTGGCACCCTTGGCTGTGTGTGTGCACGTAGTGCCAGTGTGCGCGTAGTGCCGGTGTGTGTGTGTGAAGTACCGGTGTGTGTGTGAAGTGCCTGTGTGTGTGAGCAGCTTCTGTGTGTGTGAGCAGTGTCTGTGTGTGTGTGTGAACAGTGCCTGTGTGTGAACAGTGCTTGTGTGTGAACAGTGCCTGTGTGTGTGAGCAGCCTGTGTGTCTGAGAGCATTGTGTGTGTGACAGTAACTTGTGTGTGTGAGGACAGTGTGCGTCAATGCAACGGGGCTCATGTTATCGACCTCAGAAGCATGAAAAGTGTGTGTCTTGGAACGTCTGAGGGCAGCTCGTGTTACAAGCTTGCTTTGAAGACGGTCATGCAGCGCTGGGAGTGGAGCAGATGGTCCTGTTTATGACCTGCAGAGCGCGTGTGAAGTGGGCGCGGATGAAGTGACTGGGGGTGAGGGGGTGGGCAGCCTGGTGTGCTGAAGCCTGGCAGCAGAGGCGGCGCGCGCACACAAAGTGGCTAAGTGGCTGGTGGCAAATGGACGCACTGTCACGCACATCAAAGGAGCCGCAAAAGTAGCATGCAAGCAGAGGGCTTTTGTTATTGATTTATTTCCTCCCAGATGAATAATTAAAAACGCAAACAATTAGCGTTGCCTGATTTTGAGCTGCAGGACAAGAACCTACTTAAGCGATTGCAGAAGCTCATGGGCCGTGTGTTGTCCCTTAGTAATGTACACACTTTCATTCTACGGGGCTGACCTTCCTCAGAGGGCAGGCCCAAAGACCGGAGGAGTACAGCTTATAAATCAAGCAGCACTTTAACGATTTTATGTCACTTCCTGAAGAATGACATTCAATAAAAACAAGCAACTCGTCACTGGTCTGTTTCTTGAGTATTGTGGCGTGAGGCCTTGCACACGACAGGAAAGCGCTACACAAACGCTGATAAAATAACATGTCATAACATAAGTTGTCATGCTGTAGGTAACAGGCGCAGAAATGCAAACATAAAAAGATCATCTTCCAAACTTATCACACTGCTATGTCATTAGTCGTATCACTCCTAGCAGTTAACAACAAGTAGGCAGTAGCGCTTGTATATGTTATGCCTGCCACGGCCCTTATGCAATCAAGGAGAATGGGTCGTCAGGCAATGAGTTTCTCTGGTTAAAGTGCACTGTGAACAGGTCATGGACACAGTCCGTGTACGGATGGCAACAGCATGACGAATCTAGATGGCATATCCACTGGCGACTGAAAAATTCATCCACGGGGTTAAAGTTAAATGTTCTACATTTAGTGGGCGTGTGGCATAACACAAATGAGCCTGGCGTGCTCTTGGGAAGTCTATACAGCATTTGCTGGTAACTTCCCCAATTTCTCTACAGCTAGTTGCTGTTGTGCAGAGTCAAACTTACTCGGCCATATACTGTTTTCTTACTTTTATTATGTTGTTAAATTATTAATGTCATTAACAGCGACCCTGACATACAAATTCCCTGACATACACTTATAAATTAAACAGTCTTACCTCTTGTTTGGAAAAATGAAAAAAAACTGTTATTTGCCCCACAAAATCCCTGACGCTTCAGACTAAAATGTTTACCTGCGTTTTGATTTGCTGCTACAGGTGTTTGTGGTGTCTGTGGGTGTCGAAATATCTGCACGCTAAAAGCACATCAGACAGAGCATTAAAATATGGAATATTCACAACTGGTGGAACAACATGATTTATAACTGAACTAGCGAACAGACATCAACATATCTAACTAACCCTTTAAATAATTAAACTTGGAATTTGAAAAACGTCATTTTTATTGGCCTACAAAGGGATGGGCCGTTCATACACAACAGGAGACCTTTAGGGGTGCAATGAAAGTTCACTGAACACAGCCTGTGCGCAACACCTCGCGTCATTTAAATACATTACAAACTTGAAGACGTGATCTGATAGTACAAATAGTTCCTCGACAATGTGATAACAAGTCATACCATCATCTGTGCGAGCCTGTCGAATAGGGAAGTTGAAAAACAGTGTCCTCTTGCCATCACTAGTGCTAATTTGCCTTGAGGGGTTAGAACAGGTAACTTTGAGGGGAGATTTTGTAACAGTGCATGTTTGAGGCCATTGGAACAAACAGTTATAAGTTAATTGCCAAAAGAGACACTGCGTCCCCATTACTCCGCCCTAGAATGCGCTAAAGCACTGGGTACCTCGTACTGACTTTTTTTTTTTTTTACAATGTCTGCTTAACGTGTCCCGGCTGTCTGCAAAATAAACGCACACTTTTTGTTTAAAATATAATTTTTGGTCATCTAGTGTTTTAAATTGTGTTTGATAACTTAAGTGCATATAATATTTAAATGCAAATATCTACAGATTATTAAATGTTATTGTTTGCTAAAAAGATTTATTAGAATCGGAGCCTTTACCCGTTTCTTTAAAATAATCTGTGGGATGCTACTGTGAAACAAAAAGACTCCCAGTCCTGTTGGAGGTTTTAAAAAGATTCTGCAGGCACTTGTCACCTTCTTCAGTTAATGAGTTTCACATACTTCACGCATGTGGCCCGCAGTAATCGTGGCCGGCCGAGCCTCTTTCTACCCGCCCAAAGTGTTAATGCCGTCACTGTGTGTAATACTTTTCTATTACAGAGCTCCGGCGATGTTGTGGTTTATTTTTTAAAGCAGTTGGGCGCTGTTTAGTCTGTGTTGAATTTTAAAGGCCCCTTGAACCCGCTATCTTGTTTGTAAACACAGATGCGAGCCCGGGTTCTGTTTATGGAAGAGTGGCGTGTAAGTGGTTTCGATGTTGTCCACAACTAAAGCCATTCAGCTGGCTTCCCTCTGCTTTCGAAAACCAGAAGCCCAATTTGTAATCTTTAAAGAGGTGGACATATTTTGGGAAATTTCGAAAGCGAGCCATTTTGCCTGGAAAACTACTTTACCATCTGAATAATTAACTATTCGTCTACACAGTGTTTAACCCCTTCGCTGCTGACGCGATTTTACCGCTGTGCGGTAAACAAAAGAACAGGGCGGACCGTGACAAATCCAGCCGTCATCCGCAAACACCCACCGCGGGGCGTGACGGCTGGAGTTCGTCACCAGCATGGGAGGGGTTAATATGGGGGCTTGTTGTTTTGGTAAACTTAATCCTGCAACAAGCCTTAAAAAGGGCGCCCAGGCCAGGCTTTAATCCGTGCTATTACCGACTGTCTGTAAATTACATTTGATCGTACGCAAACATTAAATGCTTATTTCATTTACAAAAATCCCATCACACGGTGCCAGGTTGATTTTTATAACTGATATTTAAATGGACTTTGTTGAATAAAATAATTTGTTGAATGCAGTTCAGTATTTGACCAGTACGGTCGGTTACTTGCCTGTGTTAATGAACTTTTTACACCTTTCCTCTGTTGTATGTTTTTTTTGCACTCCATATGGCCGTTTGTTAGATGATATAGGATTTAGATGAGTGTTTAATAGTTTTGTGGGATCTAACCTAAACAGACGTCTGGCCCAAAATAAAACATTTAAAACGTACCCTATTAAATGAATTCCTTTATGCGTTTCAATAACAGACATTGCCGAAATTTGTGGTATTTGTTCTCCCTTGGAGGAAACAAACGCCAAATTGGACTTGTTGGGATTCTAGCATTGTTTACATCGACCTTAACCCCTTCCATGCTGATGACGGCCCCCATCCGTCATGCATCACGGTGCTCGTGTGCTCATGACGGCTGGGGGCCGTCATAAAGCCATTGATTCTTTAAAAGCCTAGCACACGAGCAGAATCGGCCCAGCATGGAAGGGGTTAAAATACGGGGAGGAGGGGGCTGTGTAGCATCAACATGCAGCTTTTAGGCTGCTTCTGACCAGTGCCTTGTAGCCTTGTCAGCCCACAGGAACACGAAAAGACACGGTATTGCAAGCAGTGGCGTCACTGTTGCTTTACTTCCAAAGTATTTTTGAGTCTAAGTAGCTCACGGCCTGGCAGCCGTGAAAGTGAGAGCAATTAGCGGGGAGGAGAAGTGAGGCCAGCGCGCACTGCGCATGATGGGGAAGCCTGTGGGAGGGAGGCTGATTGCTTTGATGTGGAGAGCATCAGGAAAGCTAAACCAGCAGGCGGATGGGAGCGCGTTCACGAGACCACATGCACTTGTGGAAATCCGCCGGCTGGTTTAACTTTCCTGATGCAAACCTATAATTCTCGCTATTCATTCCTTGCGGAATGTAATAGCGAGACCTAAAAAAGGGTCAGTATTCAGTGGAAAAATGTGAAGCGTCCATGTTAGGGTTTTGGGATGTTTCGTGTCTGGGGCACAAGGTCTACCCACACAAATTAGGTACCGATTTTATCGGGAGAGTGCCAAGTGTGCAGAGGTTTGTGGCTCCCCACAGATTCCAGACCTTTCCATCACAGAAATGTGAGGAATTTTTTTTTTTTTTTAGTCAAAGTTGAGGTTTGCCAGGGATTTGCGGTAAAACATCCTGGATAGGGCCACACAAGTCAGCCCACTCTGGATACCCATAGGTATTTAGTTTTCAAAAAAGTACATTGGGAAAATACGATGCATCCTGTTTGGTGTTTTGGGACGTTTCCTGTTGCGGGCACTAGGCCTTCTCACAGAAGTGAGGTACCATTTTTATCAGGAGACTCGGGGGGGGATGCCAGGTGGATGGGCGTTTGTGGATCCTGCAGAATCCAGATATTTCCATCACAGAAATGTGAGGGAAATCAGTTTTTTAGTTGAAATTTGCAAGGGATTCTGGGTAGAAAAATGACCCTGGTGAGAGCCATGTAGGCCAGCCTACCCTGGTGACTAGTTTTCAAAAATGCACAGATTTGGCTGGTCCAAAATCTACAGCTAACCACATTGGAAAAAAGGATCAGTTTTGAGTGGAAAAATGTTATGCATCCATGTTGTGTTCTGGTAGTTTCCCTTTGCAGGCAGTAGGCTTACACACACAAGTGAGGTACCATTTTTATCAGGAGAAATGAAATGAAATGAAAATTGCACTTATTTAGCACGTAACTACCCGGAGGCCTCGCAGCGCTTTAGACTGAATACTGGTGACGGGCTCAGGGTAGATCAGCACGTCTTTGCAAACAAGTGCGTTTTTAAAGCCTTTCTGAAGGACAAGTTATTATTGATTTCTCGAAGGGAGAGGGGAAGGGAGTTCCAAAGCCTGGCCGCGGTATGGGAAAAGGAACGACCGCCCCAACGGGCTTTGTTAATTTTGGTGGCGGTTACAAGTTGCAGAGAACTAGAGCGTAAGGCTCTGGACGGAGCATAGGGTGTAGCTATAGGGTGCAGAATTGCCGGGCCAGTACGGTGAAAAGATTTGTGCACAATGCACATGGCCTTGAACTGCACTCTGGCCACTACTGGCAGCCAATGAAGCTCTTTCAGAGCTTTCTTAGCTGACTGCCAGCGGGGGATGTTGTACAATAAACGGGCAGCACAGTTTTGTGTGACCTGAAGCCTATGGGTCACTGCAGCTGGGGCTCCCATATAGAGGGCATTCCCATAATCCAGGCGAGAGAGGATCAGGGCCTGGACCATGATCCTCCTGGCCTGGAATGGGAGCAGGGGAAGCACCTTACGGAGCATTTTCATCATCCCGATGCAAGTGGAGGCGGTTTTAGTGGCTTGGGCTGAAAAATCAAGAGCTTTGTCCAGCCAGATTCCCAGGCTCTTAATCTGGGGTTTGGGAGGAGGAGGCGGGCCAAGAGATGGAGGCCAGATGGATGCTAGGGCAGATGGAGAGGGGTTGCCCAACAGCATAATGTCTGAAGACTTGGGGGAATGCCAGGTGGATGAACGTTTTTGGCTTCCTGCAGATTCCAGAACTTATAAGAAAAGGAGTATGCAGTTCCTATGGGAGGAGGAGGAAGAGGAGGCGGGGTTGGTGAACGCTCCCACCCTATAGTGGAGGCAGGGTGTCTCCCAATTTGGGAAGTGGGGCCCTCACACATCTAGTTGGGTGTCATGCTTCATCATAGGGCTTGCTCGTGGTCAGAACGGTGCTGCGATGTCTGAAGGGCACCCTATGAGGGGCTCTTTAGCGGAGATCTTTTTCCCAAGCCAGTAGGTGAAGTGCAGGCGTGGGACCTCTTAGTGTAGATGTGAACAAAGTGTGTGGTGGGGTGGTGTGTGGAAGGATAAAATGATGCACAGTGGTGCTCCAAAACATACTTAATCTGTGAGCCCACTGGTCTCCATTAAAACCATAGAGAGTGTCACTGCTGATATAATGGTCAGAGGTGGCCAAATGTGCAAGGTCAACATGTTTCTCACCTGAAGTGTAGAAAATCATGTGGCGATTCGTCAGGACTAGGAATACTACACAATATACACAGTGGTTGGCTACTCAAAAGTGAAGGAAGCACTCTTGGACCTAGCACTGAGGTGCCTTTTCAATGAATTTAGAATTGACCAACCCGATTCGGGTACTTGTCAGACTACCTCGACTTGCAGGCGGAGGAATACATGTTACAAAAAGTTTACGTCAGTTAGCCCGGAAGCCGATGCCAAGAACCTACCCCTTGCTCCTCCTGGTCGGAAGATTCCAGAACTTAGGTATCACAGAAATGGGAGGAAAATTAGTTTTTTTTAGCCAAAGTTTGAGATTTGCAAGGGATTCTGGGTAAAAAACGGGTGTGACATTTTGGAAGCATAGAATAGTAGAACATTTGTTATTACCAATTGGATTTCACTGCAATTGTGAGTTTTAAATGTAATCAGTGTCTAAGAAAGAAAATATTTTGAAAAATACCCTCTAAATCATACAACAGTACGCATACTCACAAATTGAAAGGTGTACAAATTATCACTGCTCCTGAACTCCATGTCTAATGCTCATTTCAGAAATACATAGGTTTTCTTGATTCCCATTTTTCACTCTACTTATTTCACTATATAAATTGGTCTATACTTGATACGCAATGAAAAAACATGCAGTTCAGTTGTTGGCTCTTGGTACCTTGGGTTTTTGGAGATCCTACAAACCTTATATATACTCGTAATCAGAATGGTATATTGCTTTTGTAATGGAGCCATTGTGACAAAGTTACAGATGAAAATGTTGTCACCATGGCCCTTCTCCAACTCAATTTCAACATTTCTTCATTCCAACAGTCATTTTCCTTGAGTGATCTACACATATGACTCCTTGCTGATTTTGGAATTTTGCCTACTTCTCAAAAATCTGGAAGTAGGTCGAGAGCACAATCAAATAGGGAACAAGCATTTGCAATGCAATAGGTCTCGCATTATTAAAGTTTGAGCTATTGGTCTTGTAAATGATCATTTTTTTATTTATGTGTTGGTTTTGAAAATAGCTAAATTAATAGCTTTGTCATTTACAATGCCAATAGTTATAACTTACGCAAATGTGACACCTATAGCATTTGTAATGCAACATGTTTTGTATTTACGTGACTTAGATGAATTGATATTACAAATAACAATGGCTTTTAATTTTTTTAAATAATTAATACTTAAATAAAAGTTATTGTAATTTATAATGGCAATAGCTTAAACTTTTGTAAATAACTTTTGTGAAGATTATGTTCAGTGTATTTTATTGTGACGAAAATCCAAGAACAGAAGTGAAATATTAACATCTTTTTGCGACATTTGTAATAAAGCTTGAAACATTGAGAGAACATATTTGAACCAGTTGTTGTTGAATGGTTGCACAGATTGATGCTGTGATGGCGCGGAGTGGGGTTGCGCTGAGTGATGCTGGGGTTGCGCTGAGTGATGCTGGGGTTGCGCTGAGTGATGCTGGTGTTGCGCTGAGTGATGCTGGGGTTGCGCTGAGTGATGCTGGGGTTGCGCTGAGTGATGCTGGGGTTGCGCTGAGTGATGCTGTGGTGGTGGTGAGTGATGTTGTGGTGTCCCTGAGTGATGCTGTGGTGTTGCTGAGTGATGCTGTTCTTTTGCGATATATAGAGGGAGTCCGATAGATAGAGTGAGGGCAATAGATAGATAGGGTGAGGGCGATAGATAGAGTGACGGCGATAGATAGATAGATAGATAGATAGATAGATAGATAGATAGATAGATAGATAGATTGTTGTGTGTGCTGTTGTCGTGTGTGCTGTTGTTGTGTATGGTTGTAGTTGTGTGTGTGTTGTGTGTGGTGTTGTGTGTGTGGTTGTTGTGTTGGTGTGTGTGTGGGGGGGGGGTGTTGTGTGTGTGTGTGTGGGGTGTTGTGTGTGTTACTGGAGCAAATATTCCATTGAAGTAGGTCGGCCAGAAGGTTAAAAAAAAACAGCCCGAACCGGAAAAATTCTGTAGGTCTTGTCACTATACTATTATCGACCTCGGCAACATGAAATGCCAGCAGTGCACATGTTTTGTATTTGATCTTGGTTGTAAAAAAGAAATTATCATCCGCTACAGGACGTATTAATTAACTCGGAGGAAGGTCGCAAAAGTAGCTCTTGGAATAGTGTGACTTTTTAAAAATAATTTTCGGAAATGGCTGCTAGGAATGGTTTGACAAATGTGCGTTCGTTTTAAAGGACTTAGTGCAGGTTATTCAAATAGATAGTGAGAAGAGGGGAGAGTGAGAATGGGGGAGAGTGAGGACAGGGGAGAGTGAGGAGAGGGTAGAGGGAGGGGAGAAAGGGGGAGAGTGAGGAGAGAGAGAGAGGAGAGTGATGAGAGAGGGGGAGAGGATAGAGGGAGGAGAGTAGAGAGAGTGGAGAAAGGGGAGAGAGTGAGTATAGAGAGGTGAGAGTGAGGTGAGAGGGAGGAGAGTGGGAGGAGATGGGAGTGAGGAGAGAGGGGAGAGGTGAGGAATGAGGGAAGAGTGTGAGGGTGTAGAGGGAGGGGAGAGAGGAGAGGGGATAAAGGGGAGAGAGTGAGGGGAGAGGGATGAGGGGATGTTGAGGAGAGAGGGAAGATGGGAGGGGGAAGATTTATTTTCCACTTTTCAAAAAGCCTTTAAAAAAACTCTCAACCTTTTATTATTTGCACCTTTGTAAAAACCAGGACAGGCGTAAGTATTTCCTTTGTTTTGGTTCCCTGGGCAGAAGTAGAAAATGCAGCAGCAGCCGTTCGAAATCTGTTGGCCTGGTCACCCTCCCATCTTCTCGACTTCAGCAGCATGAAATACCATGAAAGCACATGTTTGGGATTTGAGTCCAATTCTTAAAAAAAAAATATCGCACACTACAGGACGCATTAATACACTGTAAATAAGCGCTCCAAAAATGCTTTTGTGATAGTGTGACTCTTTGTAAATGATTCTTGAAAAGGTCTGGTAGGACCGGACTGTCGAATCTGCCTTCATTTTAAAACTTATAAATAAAGTTTTGTAAGTATTGCCAGAATTAGATAGGGAAAACAGAGAATGAGAGAGACAATTAGCTAGGTTAGTGTGTAATGTTTGAAACCCATAACATAAGTAAAAAAAAAAATGTCTAAAAATCACTGTTATGTGTAAATAACATTTAATGTTGTTTTTAAAATATAAAAGAACTATGAGATTGGCTTTAAATAGTAAGTAAATGCTAATGGTAAAAAATGCGGAGATGAGGCCACCATAATGTCTTTCAATTATTGATCACGAAAACAATGTTTAAGATCTTTTGTGAAGAAAAGTTCTGTCTTTCCCTTAAAGTTCTCTTTTATTGGAGTTACGCATAAAAGTGATTCAGGTTAAAGGGGAAAAGCAACTTAGGAGGATGTCTCCATGTGGCTTGTGCTCGGCTGGCGCCTCTGGCATGTTTACTGGTAACACGTGAAATGCTAAAACAGTTAATCAAGAAGGATGGCTCAGTCTGCCTTCTTGCCCGGTGGCGCCTCTTCACTGCTTCCTGTTTAACACTAGAGATTGTGGGAGGGGGGAGGTTGAGGAGAGAGGGGAGAGGGGGGAGAGGGAAGAGGGGAGGGGGTCGGGGAGAGAGTTATCCTTTTTTCCTCCAAAAAGGCTTAAAAAACATGGTAAATGCCCCCACCCCTCGATTACTAGTAAATTGCTGCAATAACCTGGGTTCCTGGGCTCTGAGGTCACTGGGCCCCAGTGCCACTGCACCTGCTGCACCATTGATAGCCACGCCCCTATTCCAGATGACCTTAAGTGTAACCGAGCCGTGCTGGAGCCTAAATAACGCATTTTATCATAGAAAGATGTTGTACATTTTTAAGGCTATTTCCCCTTGCTGTACTATGTCCATCTGTTCTTACGACACCTATTGCTGATTTTTTTTTATTTTTTTTATTTTTTTTTTAAAACCTTTATTTATGAAATGCACATTACACAGCGTCTGCCTACAACCCCTCAGGGCCGGCCGCTATGACAGATATTAAAAGAATAAAGCAGGACAGTACACTATTGAGACGGTCACTGAGCACACATTATAGTGTGGAGCATAAAACAGTACTTAAAGGATATCAAAGGTTTGATTTTATGATTTTGTCGAAGAAAAACAACAAACACAAACACATGGCATCATACTGGCAAGGGTCATAAGAGGGGGGGGGGAAAGGGAAGAAGTACATATAGGAAGGACGAATCTGACGAGGGGGGTGATCATGAAGGAAGAAAGGCTACAGGTGATATGGGAAACAAAAACGGGACGCCAATCATGGGGAGGAGGGGACAGGAACCTCAAAATCGAGTGGAGGGGAACAAATATCACCACGGTACGAATTCCACTGTGCCCAAACCCTGGACCACTTTCTGGGGCGACCCCGTGCCTCGTAAACCATCTTTTCTCGAAAAATGCACCAGTCCATGTTATCTTTCCAGGCACTGAGCCGTGGTGGCCTGGCGGAGCCCCAGAGCTGAGCTATGTCCCTCTTGGCAACCATGTTGCCCAAGGTGACCCAGAACGTCTGAGCAGCAGTGCAGTCCGTAGGCTCCCACACATTGAGCAAGCAGCGCCGTGCCTCAGGAAGGAGGGGGACTCCAGTGACACGTCTCATCACATCATGCGCCCTGGACCAGAAGGCCGAGACATCGGACATTCCCATAGAACATGAAGAAAAGTACCATCCATACCACACCCACGCCTACACCGTCCATCCGTCGCAAGCCCCATTCGCACCAGTCGCACACCAGTTACATACACACGGTGGAGGATCTTTAGCTGGACAATACGAAGTCGGGCCGGAATAGCCACTTCCTTAGGGGAAGAAACAGCCGACTGCCAATCCTCATCTTCTAATTCAAGCCCGTCCGCCGTCCACGAAGCACGAAGTTTCCCCAGCTGGTCAGCCCTGTTGTTAATGAGCTTCTTATATATTAAGGAATTCGTACTATCGGGGACGTGGCCGTCTAGGATACGATCCTCAAGTGGGGAGGATTGCGGAATATCAGTCCCGGGGGGAAAGGCTGAGGACAAAGCATGTCGAACCTGCATATACCGAAAATGCTCTCTATCATCAGGCTGGTATTCCAATTTTAGGGCTTCAAAGGACTTCACAGTGCCCCTGGCCCAAAGATCCTCCACCTTACTGATCCCAATCATGTCCCACCTGTCAAACCCTTTCGTCTGCCAAAGGTTGCCCAATCGATCAGAGTCGTACAGTGGGGTCATACGTGTCAGCTTGCCACTCCAGCCCGTAGCCACAGTTGCATCCCTCCAGGCCCGCACCGCACACTTCGTAGGACCCATAAGGAGACGGATTGGAGACTTCGAGTATAAAGCCCTATTGAAGTTGCCACCGGGCAGTAAAAATCTGTCCAGGGCAAAGGCAGGAGCGGGTTCCGATGAATACGTTACGTGATTAATGGCGCTCAGGTGCGAGGCCCAGTAGTATCGTTTGATATCTGGCAAAGCAATACCGCCGTCGTACCAGGGAAGGGTGAGCTTAGACAGCGCAATACGGGCACGACCGTCCCAGATCAATTGCCGCTGTAGACTTTCGATCTCGCGGAAGTAGCGAGCAGGGACCGGGTCGAAGAAATTCTGCAACGCATAGAGAAATCGAGGGAGCGACATCATTTTAAAGAGCGCCGCTCGGCCCAGCGGAGACCAGGGCAATTCACGCCATCTCCTCACATCCTGTTTAAGACGACGGAGCGGAGCATAAAGATTCCGTTCATAACGCACCGCAGAAACCGTAGAGACATAGATCCCCAAATATTTAAAACCGTCATCCGCTACCAGAATTGAAAACCTACGAGGCAACGGCGGCAGAACCCCGGCTATGACATAATTTGAATTTATGAATTTAAAATTATTTATTAAGCGCACGTTCGCCAGTGGCTTCATGGCGCTACAACTTACTGGAAACAGGGTAAACTGGCCAATGTAAAGAAAAATAATTCAAACTATGGGAGGAACAGTTAATAAAAGGCTTTAGAAAACAAAAGAGTCTTAAGTTGTTTTCTGAACTGGGAGTAAAGAGTCAAGGTTCTGAGCTCGGGGGGCAGGGAGTTCCAGAGGAGTGGAGCAAGGGTCGCAAATTTCGAACCGCCCCATTTCTTCCTCCGAAAGCGCGGGACCGTAAGAAGGGCCTGGGTGGATGAGCGGAGGTCTCTAGTGGGGAGATAGGGAGTGATTTCGGAAGAGATGAAGGCCGGTGCCGTGCCCAGTCTCGCTTGGAAGGTGATAGAGGCCAGCTTGAACTGGACACGTTCACGAACGGGAAGCCAATGTAAAGATTTAAGAAGGGGGGTGACATGGTGGAATTTTGGTAGTTTGAACACCAGGCGCGCCGCCTGGTTCTGGATCTGTTGCAACCGCCTAAGACTATATGCAGGTATACTGGCATATAGGGCGTTGGTGTAATCCAGGCGGGAGATGACCATCGCCAAGGTGATCAGTTTCAGGGCGTGAAAAGAAAAAAAGCGGGACACCTTGCGTATAGTACGCAGTGAGAGAAAGGAAGAGGACACCACAGAACTGACCTGGGAGTGAAGAGTGAGTTGAGAATTGAGCTTGATACCTAAAGTTTTTACTGAGGAAGAGGGGACAGGTGGGAAACCAAGGGAAGGGGGCCAGAACAGAGAAGACCAGGGGCTGGATGAACCACCCGTCAACACCAGCTCGGTCTTATCTGGGTTGAGTTTTAGATGGTTGTGGTTCATCCAGTCTCGGATGTGGGTCATAGTAGATTGGAAATTAGAGATAGAAGACGGAGAGGAGGACAGATCAAAAACAAGTTGGAGGTCGTCAGCATAGTTATATACTGCGACCTCCATCTGCTGTAAAAAAAAAAGAAGTGGGGCAATGTAAAGATTGAACAGAAGGGGAGAAAGAGAAGAACCCTGGGGGACCCCGCACTGAACTTTCCGGAAGTCCGCAGTAAAGTCACCCAGGCGAACAGCCTGGGTGCGGTCCCTCAGGAAGGAGGATAACCAGACCAATGCAGTACCTCCGATCCCCGCCGCCCCGACACGGGGGAGTAAGATGGTATGATCAACCGTGTCAAAGGCGGCTGAGAGATCAAGCAGGACCAAGGCCTGGGTCTTGTTGGTATCCATTCCCTCCCTGAGGTTATCAAGGACCAAAAGTACCACGGACTCTGTAGAGTGTGCGGGCGGAAACCGGCCTGGCGGGGGGCTAAAACCCCATGCATCTCCACAAAAGTGCTCAAGGTGCGGGTGACGTGGCGCTCGAGCACCTTTGCTAAGAATGGCAAGAGGGAGATGGGACGATAGTTGGCCGGGACCGAGGGGTCCGCGCCAGGTTTCTTAAGGATGGGGACAATGATTGCAGTTTTCAGTGGGGTGGGCACCACACCCTGAGAGAGTGAACTGTTAAGGAGGTGAAGGGGGGGATCGGAGCATGAAGAAAAAATGTGACGGAGAATGTGGGAGGGACAGGGGTCAAGAGGGGAACCAGATTTGACCAAGGGAATTATCGAGGTAAGGCATTCCTTAGTTAGCGGAGGAAAAGCGTCAAGTTGTCCCTTCGGGGGGGGACACTGAGGGTCTACAAACGTAGGAGAGGGAGGAGGAATGTTGGCCTTGATGGTAGAAATTTTCTGGATGAAGAAATTATTGAGGGAGTGACAGAGTTCAGGTGAAGGAGTGGGTTTCAGTGTAGTTCTGTCAGAGAATGCCAGGTTGTGCACAATCGAAAAGATTACTTTCGATTGGTTCTCTGCGGCGAGGATTTTGGAGGAGAAATAAGCTGTTTTTGCCCCTAAGATGGCCTGCTTATACTGGGCCAAGATGTTAATAAACTCCAGTCTCAATAAGGGGCAGTAGTTTCTCCTCCAGGCACGCTCAGCTCTGCGTACAGCTAATTTAGTAGTCTTGAGGTCCTCATTAAACCACAGGTTGGCATCCTTCTCCCGCTTAGACGTAACTCGCTTGAGTGGGGCAATAGAGTCGCAGCCACTGGTTGATGGAAGCGACTTGGGAGAGAGTAGATAACCCCTGTAATGAAGGGTAGGAGGCAGTAAGTAAGTCAGAGAGGTTGCCTGGGTCTACTCGTCCCCAGGCCCGGACCCAAACGTTTTTAGGAAGTGAGGGTTTGACCGGGGGGTATATGGGAAGGGCAAAAGAGATCAAATGATGGTCCGACCAGGTGCAGAGTGAAATAGAAACAGAATTTACAGGGCAGTTCAAGGACCAAATCTGGTCTAGCACATGTCCTTTAGCATGGGTAGGGGAGTGGATGTGGGGTATAAAATTAAAAGATCGGAGGGTTTCTGAACATTCCTTAGAGGAAGAACACTCTGCAGGGTCTGACGGCCAAAAATTGAAATCACCCAAGAGCAGAATGGAAGTGTTATTAATCGCAATTGTGGCTAATACTTCCAGGAAGGTAGGGAGAAACAATAAGGGCGATTGGGGAGGGCGGTAGATAAGTAAGCAGGTAAGAGGAGGGGAAGTGGAGGTGGTACGAATGGCCAGGTACTCGGTCGTAGCAATATCGGGCAGAGGGAGAATTTGAAAAGGCAAATCTGCTCGAGCAATAAGCGCTACACCTCCCCCAGCCCTGCCGTTGAGGCGGTCCGAGCGTAGGGCGTAATATGAAGCTGGTAAGGTAGCCAGAAGGGCGGGGAGGGAATCATCACGAAACCAAGTTTCCGTGAGAAACAGTAAGTCTGGAGCATGGAGGTCCAACAGCACCGATAGCTCATGGGAGTGAGCTACGGCGGACCGGGTATTAAGATAACAAGCTGTGAGAGTTTTGATGGGTGCAGGATTGGTAGTACCTCTCGGAGGATTGGTGGGAGCGTGAAGAGGGGGAGGGAACGTGAGAGGAGGACAAGCCAAGTGAAGAAATACGGGAACGGATGGCAGCAGTTAAGGACCAAGGACCCTGGAGTCTAAGAAGATCTGCTGGGGAGTAGGTGAGCAAATGGGCAGAGTGACGTGCCCCTAGCCCCGGCCGGCCGCGGGCTTGACTTGTGCGCGACTTCGGCGCGAAGTCGGCGCTCCCGCTGCGCTTGCTCCAGGTTGCCATATATATCTGGTTGCCGTGAGCCACTAGACCGCTTACCTGCACGGTGGAGAGGCAGGGCGGAAGTGGAGCAGGACCAGGCAGGAAGTGTCGCTCGTGGGCTGACCCTCCGCTCAAACAGCACACAGCCGGGGCGGACCGGGGTCAAGAGCGAGAAAGATGGAGGTAGGTTCCCCAAATACTAAATGTTAGTACAGGCACAATGCTCTCAATCAGCATGAAGACGATTAAAAAATAACCAACTTAATTGCACCCGCAAGCGCTCAGCGCTGTAATCTGAAATGAAGGCTTTAAAAAATATACCGAGTGCACAGCACCGCTATCGGTCAGCTGGGCTGAGCAAGTTAAAATGCGATAAGATCAGAGATAAGAGTAGCGTAGGAGCGCGCGAATAGCCTGCCACCGCTGTGATCTGTAGGAGTTGTCTGGGCGCGGGGGAAAGCGGGAACCAAGAAATACCTAGAATACTGCAGCCACTAGACCGCTGACCTGCACGGTGGAGAGGCAGGGCGGAAGTGGAGCAGGACCAGGCAGGAAGTGTCGCTCGTGGGCTGACCCTCCGCTCAAACGGCACACAGCCGGGGCGGACCGGGGTCAAGAGCGAGAAAGATGGAGGTAGGTTCCCCAAATACTAAATGTTAGTACAGGCACAATGCTCTCAATCAGCATGAAGACGATTAAAAAATAACCAACTTAATTGCACCCACAAGCGCGCAGCGCTGTAATCTGAAATGAAGGCTTTAAAAAATATACCGAGTGCACAGCACCGCTATCGGTCAGCTGGGCTGAGCAATTTAAAATGCGATAAGATCAGAGATCAGAGTAGCGTAGGAGCGCGCGAATAGCCTGCCACCGCTGTGATCTGTAGGAGTTGTCTGGGCGCGGGGGAAAGCGGGAACCAAGAAATACCTAGAATACTGCAGCCACTAGACCGCTGACCTGCACGGTGGAGAGGCAGGGCGGAAGTGGAGCAGGACCAGGCAGGAAGTGTCGCTCGTGGGCTGACCCTCCGCTCAAACGGCACACAGCCGGGGCAGACCGGGGTCAAGAGCGAGAAAGATGGAGGTAGGTTCCCCAAATACTAAATGTTAGTACAGGCACAATGCTCTCAATCAGCATGAAGACGATTAAAAAATAACCAACTTAATTGCACCCGCAAGCGCGCAGCGCTGTAATCTGAAATGAAGGCTTTAAAAAATATACAGAGTGCACAGCACCGCTATCGGTCAGCTGGGCTGAGCAATTTAAAATGCGATAAGATCAGAGATCAGAGTAGCGTAGGAGCGCGCGAATAGCCTGCCACCGGTGTGATCTGTAGGAGTCATAAACACAGGATTTGGTCCAATTGATGACCAATCCGGAATTCTTACCGAAGGATGTAAGAACGTCGAAGAGCACGTTCAAGGACTTTTGAGGGGAAGTAAAATAAAGGAGGATGTCGTCGGCATACAGTGAGACGCGATCTTTCAGATCTGGCGCCCACCGGATCCCTTTAATCGAGGGTTCCCACCGGAGCCATGCCGCAAGGGGTTCAAGCGCCAGCGCAAACAGAAGCGGGGAAAGCGGACATCCCTGACGGTTGCCGCGCCCCAATGGGAAGGGGTCAGAACTTCTGCCATTTACCACGACCTGGGCCAGCGGTTGTTCATAAAGAAGCTTGACCCACGCAATAAAGTTAGGGCCAAAGCCGAACTTGGAGAGGGCCGCCCAAAGGTAAGGCCATTCAATGGTGTCAAAAGCCATCGTGGCGTCCAGGGAGGCAACCACCGCAGGCTCCGTGAGGGTTGCAGCTCTCGCGAGAACACCATGAAGCCTACGCAGATTAAGGGCCGTGTTCCTATGTGGTATGAAGCCGGATTGATCCGGATGGAACAGGTCACAAATCACCGTCAACAACCGATTGGCCAGAACCTTGGCAAGGATTTTAGGTTCTGCGTTTAGCAGGGAAATGGGGCGGTAGGAGGTACAGCGATCACGAGGCTTGCCATCCTTATAAATGACCACTATAGTGGCTAGGCGCTGTTCAAGCGGAAGGACTCCTGCCTCGAACGCGTCTAGAAACATGTTGCGCAGATGGGCGGCCATCTTGTCTGGACGAAGTTTGTAAAGCTCGATAGGCAAACCATTGGGCCCCATCGCCTTGTCCGAGCGCAGGGATCTGATAGCAAGGGCAATCTCATCCACCGTAAAGGGAGCCTCCAGAGCCAGACCCTCCTCCTCAGAGACACAAGGAAGAGCTATATCACGCAACAGCAAACGGGAATCAGCCTCATCACGATCACTCACCGGGGTATAACCCTTCCGGAAATGATCAACAAAACAGTCAACAATCTCACCGGGGTCAGACACACATTCACCAGACTCACGAACAATGACGGGTACAACACGATTCGCTCTTTCGGCCTTATCCAGCCACGCTAGGAGTTTGCTAGCTTTGTCACCCACATCATACAGCCGGCCCAACTGATTCGCTCGCATCAACTTAGCAGCATCGGTCACACAAGCCTTGTAATCCGCCTGTTTCAACTCCAGAGTATGTAAAAGCGCAGCTCACTTTCAAGTGCTGTAATGTCAGTCTCAAGGGCCAGCACGGCCTCCCTCTTAGCCCTCCGCTCAGCAGCAATAAGAGACTGTGCAGATCCTCGAATGACCGTTTTAAAAGCCTCCCAGAGAACCGTAGGGGAGGTCACCGAACCCACATTTTCATCGAAATAACAGTCAATAGCCTTCACTGAGCCGGGGGTTCCGAAAGTGCCAGGGGGGAACAGGGGGAACTCTGTTACCAAAAAGACCACCCACAGAGATCTTAAGCAGCAAGGGGGAATGGTCCGAGATACCCCGGGGGAGATGACGAACTTTCCGTACCAAGGATAGGGTAGAAGCCAGCATAAAGAAGTAGTCTATCCGAGAGAGGCTGCCATGCGCACCAGAGTGGAAGGTATACTGCTTCTGGGTGGGGTGCAGCGAACGCCAAACATCCACCAGACCAAAAGTTTCAGTCATATCATTGAGCCACATCTGGGACTGCGGCAGAACTCTAGGGGGCAGTCGATCAAATTCACCAGACATCACGAGTTAAAATCCCCACCCATGATCAGCAAACCATCGGGGAGACCAAGAAGAGTTTTGCTAAGATCGGCGTACGTGGTGGCCTGCAGCCCCGGGGGGATATAAACAACCACTAACACAATTGGCTTCCCCTCCCATCTCCCCGAGACAGCAGCATATCGTCCCCGATCATCTAGGACAACATCATCAATCTCAAGGGCCAGGGAGGATTTAACCATTATACCCACTCCCCGGGAGCCGGAGGTGAAACCAGCGTGGGCGGCCAATCGGTAGCCCCGACGGTCAAGAGCTTTACAGGCATTACCAATCAAGTGGGTTTCTTGGAGGAACACAACATCAGGGGCATGACGCCTTATAAATTGTAACACAATGCCGCGTTTAATCCTGTCACCCAAACCATTGACGTTCCAAGAAAGAACCTGCATCTCACCCCCCCCATCCCAGGAAGAACGACCCAACCCAACCCCCTCCCATAACCACAGATCCAGAATGCTTGCAATCAGTAATATACCATGAAAAGAGAAAGATAACAGAAAACACACAACACAACCAAGTCCCCACCAACCACCCCCCAACCAAGAACCCGTTACAACACCCCCCACCCTGCACCCCTGCTGACTAGAAAGCCACCCCAAACTTTCAGTGTGCCTGTCGCCCCATCTGATCTACACAAAGAAACCCCTGAGGAGGAAGGGAGAAACCACCCGTACCCGCACCACCACGGGCACAGTCATAAAGCACACAATAGAAGTTACTCTGTAAAGTTCACAGTCTCAAGTCGGACCTCTGGGGCACCAAGTTAAACCTGGGCCGTCGCACCACCTTCCGCGCCGCCGGGGCCTCCGCTCTCGGTGTCATCCTTCGGCAACGAGTCCAGCCAGTCACTAGCACGATCAGGCTGATGGAAAAAATAGGCACGTTCTATGTACTCAATCCGCAAGCGAGCAGGAAACAGCATTGCGTATTTCAGTCCCAAATCCCTCAGGCGACGCTTCACTCCAAGGAAACCAGAACGTTGCCGTTGCACTTGGGGGGTGAAATCAGGATAAATCGAGACAGAGTTATTATCGTACTTCAACGGGCCGTGTTTACGAGCGGCCTGAAGGATAGCGTCTCTGTCCCGAAAGTGAAACAGTCTAGCGATGATAGGCCTCGGAGGGCCCTCTGGCTTCACCTGACCACCTGGGAAGCGATAGGCACGCTCGACCGCAAAAAACTTGCTGAGTCCCGCGGGAGCGAGTTTAGCGACAATGAGTTTCTCGACCAGTAGATCGATCGAGGCGGCACCATTGTCTTCCGGCACTCCGACCAAGCGTATGTTGTTCCGCCGGGCCCTATTATCGTAGTCTTCCATGCGTTTGAGCAAAAGGTCGTGCGAGGAACGCAAATTCCCTATCTCAGACTGTGCCTCCGCCATGTCCGTCACCAAACTCGATGCCTTTAAGTCCAATGCCTTGACCCTCTCGTTCGTCTTGGCCAAATCGGCACGAATAAGAGTAACATCCACAGCCACTGTGTCTATCTTGGACACGATGGCCTCGTATTGTTGACTCATATCGGCCTTGAGGCCTGCAATGGCGGCCAACAGGTCTTGAAGGGACACTTCTGAGGATGACGACATGTCTGTCTTCGGGTCCTCCAAGCCACGACTGGCAGCGCCGGGGGAACCACTCGGTTGGGTATAGCGCTCGATCATGTTGGACTGGATCGACCCCCCGCGAGTATTGGTCTTCCTGCGTTTCTCCGCCTCGGGTTTCGTCGCCATGTTGTATTCAGCACCGGCCAGGGACACCCGGATGCCACTGAGTGGTGACGAGTCTCGAACCCCAAAAGTCTAGTTTCACGAGATAATGTCACGGGCCACCTAGCCGGCACCGAGAGAGAAAGCGTTCACAGTGAGAGCGGTAAACCAGGATGAAGTAGCAGGTCCCAAGGAGTCAGAGACGAGAGGGCTGGAAACCGAAAGTGAAAGTGGCACACCACCGGTGGAGCAGATGCCAGGCAGCCGTTGTTGTTGCATTACAGCTCGGCCATACTAGGCAGCAGAGACCCCGGCCTCGTCGGGGGTTAGGCCAGAAAGTTGGAGACGATGCAAAAATGGTCCCCGAGGTCCGATCTCGGCCAAAAAAGGATCGATAGTATCAGTGAGAGTAGCACTTCAAAAGCCCGTCGAAGTGACCAGAATAACTTCAGGATAAATCAAGAAGGGCGGCGCGGGTCTCAGGAGCTCTCTGCTCACGCGACCATCTTGGATGCCCGCGTAGCTCCTCCCCCACCTATTGCTGAATTGATGACATTTCTGTATACAACCTATCTGAGAATAAAAATGGGCATAACGTTGGCTAAGAGACTATAGCAGTCATTTTATTCTTCTTGCTTTAGCTTCCTAAGTTTGCATATTTGTGATATTGCAAAGTTTTAACTATCATCTTATGTACCTTGAATGTACTGACAGCTCACTTTATTCTGTATCTGATGTTATTCTTTGTATTTATTGTAATCAATTTAAATCTACACAATAAACTTATTCAACCACTACTCTTGGGTGAAATTAAAGATCAAGGTATTGCCACACCATTAGGGCGATTCTTTCTGTTTATAAAATAATGCCAGTATAATGATAGTCTTAATAATTAGTAACAGTTTTTATTTGAGTGCTGGTTTTACCAAAATTTAATGGATCCTGTGTTTTCCCATTGCTAATTGTATTTTTCATTTTTGTTCGGGAGGGCTGGGGTGTACTGGATTGCTTTGTCGTAATTTTAATTAATTACGACAATAAAGAAATGAATGCAGAAAATGTATATCATAAGCAATGGCATGGTGTTGTGTTGTGGTTGTTTATTTTGATCAGCTGGCTGTGTGCATTGTTCGCATGGACGTTCTGGAGCTGCAACGCTCCTCAACACAAAACTCAACAGCCTCATGAAGCTTTGTTGGAACACTGCGGCTGTGTTGGCCAAAAGAAATATTCCCAATTGTTCAACTTCACTTAATGATTAAAGCGCACGACTAAGCAGAGCGATTAAGGAGACCGGAGGGACCGCGCTTTTTAGCTCCACCTACTCTGTTAGTAAGTAAATCATCTGTGGCGAGATAGCGCATCACAGCCCAGCACCGAGGAGCTCGAGACTGCATGGAAACACAGGAAGCCATCAATGATGCAGAGACCGCCATAAATACTGCATCTGTGCAAACCTCGCACACGGTGAGTACGAAAGACACGAGATCAAAAGTTCTGTCGGGGAGCCCTGAAAATATTTGGACGTGAATGCAAGCATGGGCAAAGACAGGGCCGATGACGAAAGGCTCTCTCTCCTCCTAATTTGTGATAGCTAATCTATTTGGTGGGAACTGAAAAAAGATACTTTCTATGCCAGATCTGCACATCGCACTCTGCAACATACGTACGGTTACTGCCATTCACCACAAGGCTCGGTGGCTGAAGCACTCTGGGTACAGTGTATTGCCAAGTACCATATGCGTGCCTGGCAGCCAGACCTCAAGAGGACAGTCGCACAGCGCGCTTTGTAAGTTTATGGGTCCACACTTCTCTTGTCTTGAACACCGCACATCTTTGGGGGGTGCACAAAGTACAAAGAGGTTTGCAGGAGAATCTTTCCCGGAGCCCAAACTGCCGCTGAAAAACGTGTGCTGAAAGGGCACGCGACTCAGAGAGCAGGCCGAATTCGTGACTGGACAGCTCATTCTTACATGGCCCGTGGAGGATTCGGATTTGGGGCAGCAGTAGCACCAGACAGCGTCCTGGGGCATCAAAAAAAGGAATGGCGAATGTCTGCGTCAAATATAATGTGCAAAATGTATTTAAGCAGAGTGCGAGCTTTAGGCATTGCTCTGGCGAAACATGTGAAGAGAAACGCTCCTGTAAATGACAGCCAGATAAAACGTTTCCCACAAACAAGGTGAACTGGCCTAAGAGGGGCAGAAAAAACGCGGCCGCGAAATGAAAGTAAATAAACGCGACCGCGAAATGAAAGCCTTTGATGCAGCAGGGAGGGAGGGGGTGGGCTGCCTGCAACTTGACCTACCATATGGAGAGGGAGGGCTGCCTACTAATGCGTGTGGCAACAGAGAAAGAATTGGGCGCGTGCTGGAGAGGGAGGGGGTGGGCTGCCTGGTTAGTGCGTGTGGCAACAGATGGAGAGTGAGAGCAATTAGGGGGGAGGAGAAGTGAGGCCAGAGCGAGGCTGATGCCTTTGATGATGGAATGTGAGCTCGTGCACGAGGCTTGTTTCTCGTGAACTGTCGAAAATCCTCTTGCTTTGGGAGAGACTTTGGGTTAGCGGCATTAGGGCTCGCCCCTATTCCTATTCCTTACGGAATGGAATAGGGGCGAGCCCTAAAAAGGGCTACCTCTTTGAAAAATGCCAAAACTGTGGCACAAAATTCGTTTTTTTAATCAGCTCTGCGAGTTTCTGATGGCTGGTATGATGGGGACTTAACTACAGCAAACCGTTCATTGGGGCCATTTTTAGGTCCCTTTCCACAGGAATACCCAAACCCTGGTGCCTTTAGAATCCCCAGGATTTTGGAAAAAAGGACGCAAATTTGGTGTGGCTAACTTATGTTGAAAAAAGGTTTTGGAGCCCAAATAGCTAAAAAAAAAGGGTCCAGCAGCTAAGGGCTTACGCGTAAAATAACTGCCATGAATTTTAATTGCATTCTTTTGAAAAAAAATTGCACAGATTAGTACATCCGAAATTAGGTTTTCATTGAAAACAATGCCATACCATATGTTATAAAGAACTAAAAAACAAAAATGACAATAGTTCTTACCTGATAATGATGAATGGCTGTGATGGCTTGACAGTTGGTGTTGTCTTGAAGTATCTTGGGATTGCGATAGAGAAACTGGTGGAGGCTGGTTCATTACATTATTCAGAGGCTGAAAGTAACACCAAGTAGGCAAAAGTCAAAGCAGAGTTTATATCAATTCTTTCCAAAAGACATTATCCAATACACCATGTTTTTGCCAGAACAGACTAACTGCTTCATTTACACTCTGGGGGACAGTTCTGAGGTCTACTAGAATGATGGAGATCATGACCTTTGCCACTCTGGCGGAGGATCATCTGTTGTCGTGTTTAGAGATGAGGGTTTCTATGCTGTGAGAGAACCACTTAAGCTCACTTCACAAGTTTTTATAACACGTTTATAGAGTTAGGTTGGCAAACTCTTTTTTATAAGAGAAAACAAACTCCCAATGTAGGAATTTGTTTTTTTCTGAACAAAAACTAAATCACCCCAACACACCCCAAGCTTTTTCTCTGAGCATAGTGGTCGTTAACATTTTCCATGCCCATTTCTGCCAAGCAAACCATGCATGGAATGGCAGAAACAGGCATGGAATATGAGTGATGGTCATCACGTCCTCAGTGATCCCCAAGCCATTTTGTGGATGTACTGCTGGATTAGGAAGGCTCCACCCCTGGTAACCTAGAGGTTCCCCAACTTCTGAATAGCGCGCGAAAAAAACAAATGTTGTGGATTGGGAGGACCATACATCTTTAAAAAACTAAAACCTACTTCGACCAACCTTTAGTTCATAACAGCCGAGCCAATTATTATGTAAGGGTCATGCTAAAATATAGATTAGTCCCAACATACAAGGTAAAAGCCAGTCTATGTACTTGTGCCTGGGATAAAACTGGAGTTGCTTTTCTATTATGTATAGAAGGAGGCCTCTTTTCTCCTGGGATGCAAATGTTTGGCAGCGAGCAGCCTACAAGAAAGGAGACTTTCTTCTACAGAAAACTCACTGATGATTGGCGCAGGTTGACTACAGAGAAAAGTATATCAATCTGCACCAGAGATTACTGGAGTGAGATTTATCCAGCAACCTAGCAGGTGAGGCACAGATTATATTTTATGTGAAGAGAACTGAGCTAGATGGTGTATGCTCTGTTATCTGAATTATTCATTTATATCAGGACGAAAGCGCCAGCATTTCCTATAGCGCTGAAAACGAGCTGACCGATGTCAAGAACACGATGAGTGTAAATCAATATTTATCTGCTTTAACCATGGTGAAGGCAGGCACTAATAATATGTATTTTGTCCAACCCCATGCATTTTTCGTTTTACACCAGTGGATAAACCTAGACAAAGTAGGTACCACTGATGTCATAAATACGAGTGCTTTTTTGTCGAGCCTGGGCAGCGCATGAGCTGCACTGCGAGGCTTGCTGTATTGTGGTAGGAACTTGAAGCTCCGACCACTCTCCACCCACATTTTTCATTGGCTTGTGTCATTGTCCACAGTAAACTATGGCTGCTAATTGGTCAAAAAGTTTAGTAGTACCGCCTTGTCTCATTTTATAACACGGCGACACCCCCTGTTACACGTGTTGTTGCTCGATAGGCTTTAATTACAGCCTCCGAGCAATTTTTTCTCAAATAGCTTTGTCCTGCTGTGTACTAACACATTTTTTTCATTTTCATAGCACAGGCACCGAATGCATTTGCAATGCAATAGGTCTCACCAGTGCGAGGGTTAAAGCTATTGGCATTGTAAATAACAATGCCTATAATTTATCAGTTTTAAAAACAACACATAAATAAAAGACATTGCATTTACAATACCAATAGCTCAAACTCTCATAAATGTGAGACCTATTGCATCGCAAATGTTTGTTCACATTGCTAGATGGACAGCCCTGTGACGAAGCATAACACACTATGTGAGTGAGGGCTTTAAGCACCTATGTGCAATGCCACCTAGACCGTGTCACAGTTTCCTGTGACTTCTATTATTAATCCTACAAACAGTTCTGTGACAGGACCATTCCTCCTTTTATTGTGTATATCACTTTTTGTTGTTGTTTTTGCATTTATCACTTTTTCAAAGCCATAACAAACTACAGCTCATCTCAAACGATCACCTGATTTCTCTGACCCAAAATCTTCCTCTTTATTTAAAGAAATAGTGTCCTTGATGAACCCTTAGTCAATGCACCCGGTCAACTCCTCCCTGAGAAAGGTATGGGTCCCTGAGTGTGTTAAAACTGTATTTCACACCCCTTCCAATAAAAAGCTGGAGCAGCCCTGGTAAGCATTTACAACTTCTGACCAGTGATGAACTTTGCATCTCTTCAAAGCTGTATGGTGCCTCAGTTTGAAAGAAGTATTTCCAGACAGCAATCTATTGCACATCCTTTAACCAAACTTCAGTACTAGATGTATAACTGGGACCAGAATACTTAATAATGCTCCTCGCAACCTTGCTAAAGGTGAATGCTGATTACTTATCATCCTAAACCTATCAGCTTATTTTGGTATGGTCAATAACTCTGGTCTTGAGATGGATTTATCACCTTGAAAATCAGCAACAGTACATAATTTCTTGAAATACTCTATCTGCGCTTTCAGCTCTTAAGCAAGTAGTGACTCAAGGCTCCCTTCTCTCTCCTACTCTCTTTAATCTTTACATTGATTTGGCTATCCACTAAAACACTCAATATTTCATACCGCCTATATGGTGCCAATACTCAGCTATATTTGAATAGATTCCCCTCTCTAAAATTCTGGAGTACATCAAGGCTTAGATGGCCACAAATTATCTCAACTGGAATCTGGTTAAATCTGCTGATTCACATATCAAGTACACATGCATTCTGATTCATTATGTAAAGGCACACATCAATGCCCAGGTTAAAATTGCCCAATATCAGCTCAGAATCTTCGGAGGTATCAAATCCTTCCTGCTAGAATCAGAATGAATTACAGTTTAATTTCTTAGCCTTACTTTGGATGGACTAAGATAGCCTTAATTTGGCAGGGGATCTTAAAACACACATTTTGCTTCTGAAGGCGGCTCTCCGTGCTTCTGAAAGACTTATCCCAGGAACAAAACATTATGATCACTTAACCCCTGTGCTCATAAATCTCTGAAGTCAGAAGATTTTTCAAACTGGCTAGTGGATAAGCCCTCCGCTCAAGGAGCCCAAATTACCTAGTATAAAAATTGACGATCTATGGAGGCTTTAACTCCTAAGGAGATCCAAGTCTGCTCTTCTAGAAAGGACAATCTACAAGAACCAAAGAATGCTGCCAACGTCCTTCACAGGGAATGCCTACAAGAATCAAAGAATGCTCCCACAGTCCTCACAGGGAATGCCTCCCAGATCTGAACCACTCATTCTCATGGACTGTTGAAAAAATAAAGATGTGAAGCACCTATTTTTCCAACATTCTTTCCAGATCTAACCTTAAATCACAATCCAAACACTCACAGTCACTGGATAATGTCATCAGTGATGTCATTTGAGATGTCATCAGTGATGTCACTGACCATCTCATGACTGATGTGATATGTGAGGTCATAAGCAGTGAATTTCGTAGGCACGAGTTATAGTTAGCTCAGCTACCTATAACTGCTGAATTTCACTGGTTTATACGAGTGAAACCTGAGCCTAACTATAACGTCGCTGTACCATTTGGTTTTTTCAGAGAATGGATAAGATTTTTTTATTTAATTTCCTAACTATAACATCCCTGTAATCTTTGGCTTTTTCAATGTATTTCTAATGTTTTTTAAATACCAATTCCTAACTATAAAGTCCCTGTAACCTTTGGTTTTAAAATTCTATGGTTTTTAAAGTACTCATTGCCTTTACAGATTGGTGGAGAAAGGGGGCAGCCTCTGACTAGCTCTCAGGAATCCTGCTGTGTAGGACCCACCCACCAAGGTCCCTCAGCATCCAAGGGGACTTCATTCCTCACACTGATGGTTGGGGGGTGAAGTCCCCTTGGCTCCACAGAGTCCTTGAGGGCCGACAAGCCCTCCTGTTACCTCTTGTAAGGCCCACACAGCGGGATTGCAGCAAGGTCTTCGGAGGACATGATCACTTTTGCCACCACTCTGCAAACACGTCTCCTGGTGCACTGATTGCTTAAGGTCCCCTTGCCTCCTGAGGGCCTCAGGACTAAAGTGGACTTCTTCCCCCAACCAGCACTGTGCCAAGATGCACTTCTGCAGAGTGGTCCCTCTTAGGGGAGGCGGGTGCACGGTCCCCTCCCCACACCACTATTGGCCCCATGGACTCCATCCCTCTGAACTTTATGTTTTTAAAAAGCCCTTTTTCCCAAGCCACTTAGGCCTGCAGACCCCATTCCCTGGGGCCCCATAAAATATTATTGGGGGAAACACAGCCCCCTGTGGAGCCAGTAGCTGACCCTGCGACCCCATGCCCCTGTCTAAAACCATTTATATTAGGGGTGGGGCATATGGCCACCCTCCTCAAGCTCAAATGGTCTTCGGGAACCCATCCCCTTGCTTATAGAGTATTTGTTTCTATGGCCTTCTTCCCTGAGCCTTAAGAGGCCCCGTATCCCATCCTCTGGGGCTGAAAAATATATTTTATGGGCGGTGGCAAAATAATATACAAATACAAACTCTGACTGGTACATTTTTAAAGTTGGATCCCGCGGAAATCTCGCAAGTCTCTAAAACCCATCCGTCCAGATATACAAATATTTTTTTGCTTTATGTCCCCAAAACCACTGAACGGATTTACACCGAATCACAAAAAGCACACTTTATGGACAAAGGTCTAGCTTCTTGCCTAATCTGGTGTAATTCTGTTCACTATTTTTTGTGATATAGCTTTCAAAAAAAGTCTATGGAAATAATGGGGATTTTAGTTTAGGAACCCCCTTTTTTCGCGGCACCCGCTAAACGGATCTCCACAGCCATGAAAAGTGGCTCCCCAAAGTGACCCCGTTGCCATGAGGTTTCTTGAACAGATTGCTACTACCTTTGCTACTCCAGCTACTGAGCTCATTAACACCTCACTTTCCCAGGGCGTTGTTCCGCCCAGTTGGAAAGGGGCCATTGTAAAGGCCCTCTTAAAGAAACCACATCTTGACCCATTGGAGTGGCAAACTTCAGACCCATCTCACTACTCCCAGGACTCAGTAAGATCACTGAAAAACTAGTGAATTTCCAACTTTCCCACTTTCTGGAGTCAAACAAACTTCTGCGGAGCTCTCATACCGGATTACGTCCAGGCCAGGGCACAGATACGGCCCTCCTCTCCGTCATTGAGGAGGCATGGTGCATCTTGGACTCAGGGGATCAGTGGCAGTGATCCTCCTGGATCTCAGTGCAGCCTTTGACACGGTTAACCACCTTTTCCTGATCCAGCGCCTGGCTGAGGTGGGTGTAAGGGGCTCCGCCCTGGCTTGGTTAACATCTTACTTGAACAACCGCACTTTTCAGGTTTTGGAAGGCAACTCACGATCTGCCTCAATCCCCCTCCAATGTGGTGTGCCTCAGGGCTCTTCTTTAAGCCCCACATTGTTTAATGTGTACATGGCCCCCCTGGAGGATGTGGTTGTCCCGTTTGGGTTTAAAACTGTGTGCTACGCAGACGACACTCAATTGGTCGTCTCACTCTCCCAACTCCGTCAATGCCCGTACAACTTTCATTCTTGCCTGACGAAAATACACGCCTGGATGTGTGACTCCTCTCTCAAATTGAATGGGTCAAAAACCGAAATCATGGTACTGGGTCACAAGGGCACCACTCTAACTACTACCATCTGGCCTGCTTGTCTAGGGGATCCACCCAGCCCAAAAAAAGAAATTAAAAGCTTAGGAGTCTGGTTGGAACAGGACCTCTCGCTTAAAACACAAGCAAAAAAAACAACAGGAATCTGCTTTGGCCTTCTACGGTCTGCTCGTAAAATTCTTCCCCTTCTTTCCCAGCACTCTAGAAAGCTGTTAGTGCAGGGATTAGTTTTGTCCAGACTGGACTACAGTAATGCAATCTTTTTGGGGGCCCCGGAAGCCACCATTAATAAACTCCAACAGATACAAAATGCCGCAGCTAGGCTCTTAACTGGTACTTCAGTTAGGATGTCTGCAAAACCCGCACTTAAATCGCTGCATTGGCTCCCCATCCGTGAAAGGATTAAGTTTAAATCCTTATGTATCGTCCATAAACTTCTTCAAAGTAAGGGACCCGATATCTTGAAGAATCTAGTTACACCCTACAAGGCTAATAGGCCCCTACGCTCTGACAACGAGTGCCTTGCGAGAGTGAAAAGATTCAAGAAGTCTCGCACAGGAGGCCGCCGTTTTTCGGTTAATGCGGCTTCACTGTGAAACTCCCTTCCTTCTAAACTGCGCATGGAACCCTGTCATCTGCATTTCCGTAAGCTCCTGAAAACCTACCTCTTCCCCAAGTGACCTTTTGTCTTCCATTTTCCCTCCTGAGCCGGACTCTAGTGCAGCGCTGGAATGCCTCCGGGTAACCATGCGCTTTATAAAACTGCTTTACTTACTTACTTACTTACAAGGGCTGAGGTTGAAGAACATTTTAGTAAAGGTTTGTGAAAATTCGTCAAATCAAGCCAAAGTTATTAGCAAACCAAAAAGCTCTCTGTATATGACTGCCCTGAATAATCTCTGGAGATATATATATATATATATATATATATACATACACTGACAGTTCTTCATCAGAATTCAAAGTATATAGGAATTTGGTATTAAGATGAATTTTGAGGCAAGATTCTTTACTTCTCAAATTGAGAAGTTACTGCTCGGTTACTGAAATTGAACTTTTCAATATGTCTTGCCACTGGATAATGTTTATCATGAGTATCTATTGCACACATATGTTCCACCACTCTCTTAAAACACTCGGTGAATCGTACTGACTGTGTGTGTATATTATGTGGTATATATGTATATAAGGCAGTGCGCAGCGTGACAGGTTGCTTTCCTGCGGGTGTTGGCTCCCCCAGGGGCTTGAATTCTGGACAACCCCATTCTGCACATGGTAGGGTTGCTTGCCTGCATGTGGTTGGCTGCAGGCCCTGTGGTCAACCCCTGCCAAGCAAGCAAGGCCGAAGCCCATGCCCGGCAGGGGCTTGCTTTACATATGGTGATAAAAGATTACTTTTTGTTAAATAAATATACAGTATCATGATGATATATATGCATACATATGTTACCGTTATAATACTGTATTAGTCAATATTCTTGATAGGACATATGACATTTAGGCGTCATTTAATATTACAATATACATCCGGGTGGGCACTACTAGGAATCTGACAAACTGTGGTCACTACTGTGATTGTCTCTGATGTGGGTGCTGCTGCATGAATTGCCAAAATCATTAGTAGCTCTGGACTGTTTTCATCAATCAAAATAAGCTGCCATTAGAGAAAAGGTTGGAGACCCCGGCCTAGATGGCCTAGATGCATAGCCTACATGCAGGACACAAGTATAACTACTTCAGTGTTGGAGATGTTTTATTTTGGTATAGAGAGATGACCGGATGTACAGCCTTGTACGTCAGACACTGGATTTTTTTATTTATTCTGGACTGGAAGCCATTGTAGTTTCTGCAGCACTGTTCTTATATGTTTAAAAGTGTGAGTGGGTGAGAAAGAGAGAGAGAAAATACTGGCAAGCGAGAAAAGAAATCTCTGTAAAAAGAGAAATTCTGTATTTAGAGACTATTAACATCTAAGTGGGGACAACTGAACTCTCACCAATGAGAGAGCCAGTGGAGTCTCAAAAGGAGGGGTTGGTGTAACCTGCACGTCATTAGCGGCATCTGAGGAAGGCCTATGAGCCGAAATGCATTATGCCGGAGGTGTTTGTTCTGCTGGAGGTGTTCATTAAAAGGGTTTCCTTTCCCCGCTGTGTCCTCTGGTTGCTGTTTTGGAGCGATCGTTGGTGTGATATTGGCCGCGCCTGCCAGGAGCGTGTTTGGAGGACCCGTCCTGAAGTGTTCTGGGCTTTATTCTGGCAACATGGCAAATAAACATTCTGAAGGTTTTGAGCAGCCCAGAACATCCTCGAGATCTGGCCTAGCAAGCGGCTTCTGCCAGGAGCAGTCCGTGACTTCACGGGGGTGTGCTGTCACTATACAAGCATTCCAGGGCCCGGCTGAGTCTCGTGATTGGGGCTGGACGTAGGGGACGCGAGGGGATCCAGAACACTCCGTGAACAAGGTTACCCAGATTTTCAATGTAAGCACCTCTCTTTTGTAAGGCATTACAGCACTATTTAAGAACATTGGTCCCCACCGTAGCACTTACCCGGCCAGTGGCATGCTGGGAGCTGTAGTCCAGGACTCGAGACTACAGCAGAGACTATTAACATCTAAGTGGGGACAGCTGAACTCTCACCAATGAGAGAGACGGTGGAGTCTCAAAGGGAGGGATTGGTGTAGCCTGCACGTCATTAGCGGCATCTGAGGAAGGCCTATGAGCCGAAATGCATTATGCCAGAGGTGTTTGTTCTGCTGGAGGTGTTCATTAATAGGATTTCCTTTCCCCGCTGTGTGCTCTGGTTGCTGTTTTGGAGCGATCGTTGGTGTGATATTGGACGCGCCTGCCAGGAGCGCGTTTGGAGGACCCGTCCTGAAGTGTTCTGGGCTTTATTCTGGCAACGTGGCAAATAAACATTCTCAAGTTATTGAGCAGCCCAGAACCGCCTCGAGATCTGGCCTAGCAAGCGGCTTCTGCCAGGAGCAGTCCGTGACTTCACGGGGGTGTGCTGTCACTATACAAGCATTCCAGGGCCCGGCTGAGTCTCGTGATAGGGGCTGGACGTAGGGGACTCGAGGGGATCCAGAACACCCCGTGAACAAGGTTTCCAGATTTTCAACGTAAGCACCTCTCTTTTGCAAGGCATTACAGCACTATTTAAGAACATTGGTCTCCACAGTAGCACTTACCCGGCCAGTGGCATGCTGGGAACTCTAGTCCAGGACTCGAGACTACAGCAGAGACTATTAACATCTAAGTGGGGACAGCTGAACTCTCACCAATGAGAGAGCCGGTGGAGTCTCAAAGGAAGGGGTTGGTGTAACCTGCACGTCATTAGCGGCATCTGAGGAAGGCCTATGAGCCGAAATGCATTATGCCAGAGGTGTTTGTTCTGCTGGAGGTGTTCATTAAAAGAATTTCCTTTCCCCACTGGGTCCTTTGGTTGCTGTTTTGGAGCGATCGTTGGTGTGATATATATATATATATACATACATATATATCCATCCAGGAAAGCTTGACCTTGAGGAGCCGCTACTCAAGGAAGGGTTACTGCACACGACGCCACAGGTAGTCGACAGATGGCATGTCACATCCTTTTACAATAGCCATACGCGTTTCGAGCTGCAGAGCCCTTGATCACTGGCAGAATGATGAGAAGTGAGCCGGTACGTTATGAACAACTAATTTATTCAATTAAGGATTCCCGACCATGTGGGCGTTCTCACAGGCATGCTGGTAGATGTAGTCCTGATATGCCTGAGGACTCAATAGTTCGTAAAGGCAAGTGCGCTGCACAATTCACCATCTTAAAATGTTCATCCTGTTTGGGCAAAAGGTCCTTGCAGCACGCAGCTCTGCTTCCCAATGTAAGCATGTGGCTCAGGCCCCCTCCTTTCCTGTGAGTGCTGATGGTACCAGCACCCAGGATCCGCTGGCAGCGGCGGGGCAGCTCCGCAACCGGCAGGGCTGCTAAAAGTTCCATCCACGAAAGGTTGCCCTTGTGGAGCCGCCACTCAAGGAAGGGTTACAGCACACAACGCCACAGGTAGTCGACAGATAGCATGTCACATCCCTTTACAATAGCCATATGCGTTTCGAGCTGAAGAGCTCTTGATTACTGGCAGAATGATGAGAAGTGAACCGGTACGTTATGAACAACCGATTTATTCAATTAAGGAGACCCGCCCATGTGGGCGTTCCCACAGGCATGCTGGTAGATGTAGTCCTGATATGCCTGAGGACTCAATAGTTCGTAAAGGCAAGTGCGCTGCACAATTCACCATCTTAAAATGTTCTTCCCGTTTGGGCAAAAGGTCCTTGAAGCATGCAGCTCTGTTTCCCAATGTAAGCCAGTGGCTCAGGCCCCCTCTTTTCCTGTGAGTGTTGATGGTTACCAGCACCCGGGATCCGCTGGAAGCGGCGTGGCAGCTCCGCGACCGGCAGGGCCGCTAAAAGTTCCATCCACGAAAGGTTGCCCTTGTGGAGCCGCCACTCAAGGAAGGGTTACTGCACACGACGCCACAGGTAGTCGACAGATAGCATGTCACATCCCTTTACAATAGCCATACGTGTTTCGAGCTGAAGAGCTCTTGATTACTGGCAGAATGATGAGAAGTGAGCCGGTACGTTATGAACAACTGATTTATTCAATTAAGGAGTCCCGCCCATGTGGGCATTCCCACAGGCATGCTGGTAGATGTAGTTCTGATATGCCTGAGGACTCAATAGTTCGTAAAGGCAAGTGCGCTGCACAATTCACCGTCTTAAAATGTTAATCCCGTTTGGGAAAAAGGTCCTTGCAGCATGCAGCTCTGCTTCCCAATGTAAGCCTGTGGCTCAGGCCCCCTCCTTTCCTGTGAGTGTTGATGGTTACCAGCACCCAGAATCCACTGGAAGCGGCAGGGCAGCTCCGCGACCGGCAGGGCCGCTAAAAGTTCCATCCACGAAAGGTTGCCCTTGTGGAGCCGCCACTCAAGGAAGGATTACCGCACACAACGCCACAGGTAGTCGACAGATAGCATGTCACATCCCTTTACAATAGCCATACGCGTTTTGAACTGAAGAGCTCTTGATCACTGGCAGAATGATGAGAAGTGAGCCGGTACGTTATGAACAACTGATTTATTCAATGAAGGAGTCCCCCCCATGTGGGCGTTCCCACAGGCATGCTGGTAGATATAGTCCTGATATGCCTGAGGACTCAATAGTTCGTAAAGGCAAGTGCGCTGCACAATTCACCATCTTAAAATGTTCATCCCGTTTGGGCAAAAGGTCCTTGCAGCATGCAGCTCTGCTTCCCAATGTAAGCCTGTGGCTCAGGCCCCCTCCTTTCCTGTGAGTGTTGATGGTTACCAGCACCCGGGATCCGCTGGAAGCGGCGTGGCAGCTCCGCGACCGGCAGGGCCGCTAAAAGTTCCATCCACGAAAGGTTGCCCTTGTGGAGCCGCCACTCAAGGAAGGGTTACTGCACACGACGCCACAGGTAGTCGACAGATAGCATGTCACATCCCTTTACAATAGCCATACGTGTTTCGAGCTGAAGAGCTCTTGATTACTGGCAGAATGATGAGAAGTGAGCCGGTACGTTATGAACAACTGATTTATTCAATTAAGGAGTCCCGCCCATGTGGGCATTCCCACAGGCATGCTGGTAGATGTAGTTCTGATATGCCTGAGGACTCAATAGTTCGTAAAGGCAAGTGCGCTGCACAATTCACCGTCTTAAAATGTTAATCCCGTTTGGGAAAAAGGTCCTTGCAGCATGCAGCTCTGCTTCCCAATGTAAGCCTGTGGCTCAGGCCCCCTCCTTTCCTGTGAGTGTTGATGGTTACCAGCACCCAGAATCCACTGGAAGCGGCAGGGCAGCTCCGCGACCGGCAGGGCCGCTAAAAGTTCCATCCACGAAAGGTTGCCCTTGTGGAGCCGCCACTCAAGGAAGGATTACCGCACACAACGCCACAGGTAGTCGACAGATAGCATGTCACATCCCTTTACAATAGCCATACGCGTTTTGAACTGAAGAGCTCTTGATCACTGGCAGAATGATGAGAAGTGAGCCGGTACGTTATGAACAACTGATTTATTCAATGAAGGAGTCCCCCCCATGTGGGCGTTCCCACAGGCATGCTGGTAGATATAGTCCTGATATGCCTGAGGACTCAATAGTTCGTAAAGGCAAGTGCGCTGCACAATTCACCATCTTAAAATGTTCATCCCGTTTGGGCAAAAGGTCCTTGCAGCATGCAGCTCTGCTTCCCAATGTAAGCCTGTGGCTCAGGCCCCCTCCTTTCCTGTGAGCGTTGATGGTTACCAGCACCCAGAATCCACTGGAAGCGGCAGGGCAGCTCCGCGACCGGCAGGGCCGCTAAAAGTTCCATCCACGAAAGGTTGCCCGTGTAGAGCCGCCAATCAAGCAAGGGTTACCGCACACGACGCCACAGGTAGTCGACAGATAGCATGTCACATCCCTTTACAATAGCCATACGCATTTCGAGCTGAAGAGCTTTTGATCACTGGCAGAATGATGAGAAGTGAGCCGGTACGTTATGAAAAACGGATTTTTTCAATTAAGGAGTCCCGCCCATGTGGGCGTTCCCACAGGCATGCTGGAAGATGTAGTCCTGATATGCCTGAGGACTCAATAGTTCGTAAAAGGCAAGTGCGCTGCACAATTCACCATCTTAAAATGTTCATCCCGTTTGGGCAAAAGATCCTTGCAGCATGCAGCTCTGCTTCCCAATGTAAGCCTGTGGCTCAGGCCCCCTCCTTTCCTGTGAGTGTTGATGGTTACCAGAACCCAGGATCCGCTGGAAGCGGCGGGGCAGCTTCGCGACCGGCAGGGCCGCTAAATGTTCCATCCACGAAAGGTTGCCTGTGTGGAGCAGCCACTCAAGGAAGGGTTACCGCACATGACGCCAAAAGTAGTCGACAGATAGCATGTCACATCCCTTTACAATAGCCATACCCGTTTCGAGCTGAAGAGCTCTTGATCACTGGCAGAATGATGAGAAGTGAGCCGGTACGTTATGAACAACTGATTTATTCAATGAAGGAGTCCCCCCCATGTGGGCGTTCCCACAGGCATGCTGGTAGATGTAGTCCTGATATGCCTGAGGACTCAATAGTTCGTAAAGGCAAGTGCGCTGCACAATTCACCATCTTAAAATGTTCATCCAGTTTGGGCAAAAGGTCCTTGCAGCACGCAGCTCTGCTTCCCAATGTAAGCCTGTGGCTCAGGCCCCCTCCTTTCCTGTGAGTGCTGATGGTACCAGCACCCAGGATCCGCTGGAAGCGGCGGGGCAGCTCTGCGACCGGCAGGGCCGCTAAAAGTTCCATCCACGAAAGGTTGCCCTTTTGGAGCCGCCACTCAAGGAAGGGTTACCGCACACAACGCCACAGGTAGTCGACAGATAGCATGTCACATCCCTTTACAATACCCATACGCGTTTTGAGCTGAAGAGCTCTTGATCACTGGCAGAATGATGAGAAGTGAGCTGGTATGTTATGAACAACTGATTTATTCAATGAAGGAGTCCCCCCCATGTGGGCGTTCCCACAGGCATGCTGGTAGATGTAGTCCTGATATGCCTGAGGACTCAATAGTTCGTAAAGGCAAGTGCGCTGCACAATTCACCATCTTAAAAAAATTCATCCCGTTTGGGCAAAAGGTCCTTGCAGCATGCAGCTCTGCTTCCCAATGTAAGCCTGTGGCTCAGGCCCCCTCCTTCCCTGTGAGTGTTGATGGTTACCAGAACCCAGGATCGCTGGAAGCGGCGGGGCAGCTCCGCAACTGGCAGGGCCGCTAAAAGTTCCATCCACGAAAGGTTGGCCTTGTGGAGCCGCCACTCAAGGAAGGGTTACCGCACACAACGCCACAGGTAGTCAACAGATAGCATGTCACATCCCTTTACAATAGCCATATGCGTTTCAAGCTGAAGAGCTCTTGATCACTGGCAGAATGATGAGAAGTGAGCCGGTACGTTATGAACAACTGATTTATTCAATTAAGGAGTCCCGCCCATGTGGGCGTTCCCACAGGCATGCTGGTAGATGTAGTCCTGATATGCCTGAGGACTCAATAGTTCGTAAAGGCAAGTGCGCTGCACAATTCACCGTCTTAAAATGTTCATCCCGTTTGGGCAAAAGGTCCTTGCAGCATGCAGCTCTGCTTCCCAATGTAAGCCTGTGGCTCAGGCCCCCTCCTTTCCTGTGAGTGTTGATGGTTACCAGCACCCAGAATCCACTGGAAGCGGCAGGGCAGCTACGTGACCGGCAGGGCCGCTAAAAGTTCCATCCACGAAAGGTTGCCTGTGTGGAGCCGCCACTCAAGGAAGGGTTACCGCACACGACGCCAAAAGTAGTCGACAGATAGCATGTCACATCCCTTTACAATAGCCATACGCGTTTCGAGCTGAAGAGCTCTTGATCACTGGCAGAATGATGAGAAGTGAGCCGGTACGTTATGAACAACTGATTTATTCAATTAAGGAGTCCCGCCCATGTGGGCGTTCCCACAGGCATGCTTGTAGATGTAGTCCTGATATGCCTGAGGACTCAATAGTTCGTAAAGGCAAGTGCGCTGCACAATTCACCGTCTTAAAATGTTCATCCCGTTTGGGCAAAAGGTCCTTGCAGCATGCAGCTCTGCTTCCCAATGTAAGCCTGTGGCTCAGGCCCCCTCCTTTCCTGTGAGTGTTGATGGTTACCAGCAACCAGAATCCACTAGAAGCGGCAGGGCAGCTCCGCGACCGGCAGGGCCGCTAAAAGTTCCATCCACAAAAGGTTGCCCTTTTGGAGCCGCCACTCAAGGAAGGGTTACCGCACACAACGCCACAGGTAGTCGACAGATAGCATGTCACATCCCTTTACAATACCCATACGCGTTTTGAGCTGAAGAGCTCTTGATCACTGGCAGAATGATGAGAAGTGAGCTGGTACGTTATGAACAACTGATTTATTCAATGAAGGAGTCCCCCCCCATGTGGGCGTTCCCACAGGCATGCTGGTAGATGTAGTCCTGATATGCCTGAGGACTCAATAGTTCGTAAAGGCAAGTGCGCTGCACAATTCACCATCTTAAAAAAATTCATCCCGTTTGGGCAAAAGGTCCTTGCAGCATGCAGCTCTGCTTCCCAATGTAAGCCTTTGGCTCAGGCCCCCTCCTTTCCTGTGAGTGTTGATGGTTACCAGAACCTAGGATCGCTGGAAGCGGCGGGGCAGCTCCGCGACTGGCAGGGCCGCTAAAAGTTCCATCCACGAAAGGTTGGCCTTGTGGAGCCGCCACTCAAGGAAGGGTTACCGCACACAACGCCACAGGTAGTCAACAGATAGCATGTCACATCCCTTTACAATAGCCATATGCATTTCGAGCTGAAGAGCTCTTGATCACTGGCAGAATGATGAGAAGTGAGCCCGTACGTTATGAACAACTGATTTATTCAATTAAGGAGTCCCGCCCATGTGGGCGCTCCCACAGGCATGCTGGTAGATGTAGTCCTGCTATGCCTGAGGACTCAATAGTTCGTAAAGGCAAGTGCGCTGCACAATTCACCGTCTTAAAATGTTCATCCCGTTTGGGCAAAAGGTCCTTGCAGCATGCAGCTCTGCTTCCCAATGTAAGCCTGTGGCTCAGGCCCCCTCCTTTCCTGTGAGTGTTCATGGTTACCAGCACCCAGAATCCACTGGAAGCGGCAGGGCAGCTCCGCGACCGGCATGGCCGCTAAAAGTTCCATCCACGAAAGGTTGCCTGTGTGGAGCCGCCACTCAAGGAAGGGTTACCGCACACGACGCCAAAAGTAGTCGACAGATAGCATGTCACATCCCTTTACAATAGCCATACGCGTTTCGAGCTGAAGAGCTCTTGATCACTGGCAGAATGATGAGAAGTGAGCCGGTACGTTATGAACAACTGATTTATTCAATTAAGGAGTCCCGCCCATGTGGGCGTTCCCACAGGCATGCTGGTAGATGTAGTCCTGATATGCCTGAGGACTCAATAGTTCGTAAAGGCAAGTGTGCTGCACAATTCACCGTCTTAAAATGTTCATACCGTTTGGGCAAAAGGTCCTTGCAGCATGCAGCTCTGCTTCCCAATGTAAGCCTGTAGCTCAGGCCCCCTCCTTTCCTGTGAGTGTTGATGGTTACCAGCACCCAGAATCCACTGGAAGCGGCAGGGCAGCTCCGCGACCGGCAGGGCCGCTAAAAGTTCCATCCACGAAAGGTTGCCTGTGTGGAGCCGCCACTCAAGGAAGGGTTACCGCACACGACGCCAAAAGTAGTCGACAGATAGCATGTCACATCCCTTTACAATAGCCATACGCGTTTCGAGCTGAAGAGCTCTTGATAACTGGCAGAATGATGAGAAGTGAGCCGGTACGTTATGAACAACTGATTTATTCAATTAAGGAGTCCCGCCCATGTGGGCGTTCCCTCAGGCATGCTGGTAGATGTAGTCCTGATATGCCTGAGGACTCAATAGTTCGTAAAGGCAAGTGCGCTGCACAATTCACCGTCTTAAAATGTTCATCCCGTTTGGGCAAAAGGTCCTTGCAGCATGCAGCTCTGCTTCCCAATGTAAGCCTGTGGCTCAGGCCCCCTCCTTTCCTGTGAGTGTTCATGGTTACCAGCACCCAGAATCCACTGGAAGCGGCAGGGCAGCTCCGCGACCGGCATGGCCGCTAAAAGTTCCATCCACGAAAGGTTGCCTGTGTGGAGCCGCCACTCAAGGAAGGGTTACCGCACACGACGCCAAAAGTAGTCGACAGATAGCATGTCACATCCCTTTACAATAGCCATACGCGTTTCGAGCTGAAGAGCTCTTGATCACTGGCAGAATGATGAGAAGTGAGCCGGTACGTTATGAACAACTGATTTATTCAATTAAGGAGTCCCGCCCATGTGGGCGTTCCCACAGGCATGCTGGTAGATGTAGTCCTGATATGCCTGAGGACTCAATAGTTCGTAAAGGCAAGTGTGCTGCACAATTCACCGTCTTAAAATGTTCATACCGTTTGGGCAAAAGGTCCTTGCAGCATGCAGCTCTGCTTCCCAATGTAAGCCTGTGGCTCAGGCCCCCTCCTTTCCTGTGAGTGTTGATGGTTACCAGCACCCAGAATCCACTGGAAGCGGCAGGGCAGCTCCGCGACCGGCAGGGCCGCTAAAAGTTCCATCCACGAAAGGTTGCCTGTGTGGAGCCGCCACTCAAGGAAGGGTTACCGCACACGACGCCAAAAGTAGTCGACAGATAGCATGTCACATCCCTTTACAATAGCCATACGCGTTTCGAGCTGAAGAGCTCTTGATAACTGGCAGAATGATGAGAAGTGAGCCGGTACGTTATGAACAACTGATTTATTCAATTAAGGAGTCCCGCCCATGTGGGCGTTCCCTCAGGCATGCTGGTAGATGTAGTCCTGATATGCCTGAGGACTCAATAGTTCGTAAAGGCAGGTGCGCTGCACAATTCACCATCTTAAAATGTTCATCCCGTTTGGGCAAAAGGTCCTTGCAGCATGCAGCTCTGCTTCCCAATGTAGGCCTGTGGCTCAGGCCCCCTCCTTTCCTGTGAGTGTTGATGGTTACCCGCACCCAGGATCCACAGCTCCTCCAAAAGAAGAAACAGAGACCACTAGCGGGGATTCATGGAGGCATTTTAATCTCGAGGCTCACAGGTAGGCAAATGCATTTCGGCAGTCATCTCCGCCTTCTTCTGTGCCAGAGGTGTTGCTCACAAACAGTGCGGTTAAAACTGTAGATTTTAAATAGCTCACTGCATCCGGTTCCGTGATTGGTGACTCCGCCCCTATAATGAGTCTAATAGTGGCGAGTTGAATAACGCCTACAAGTCCCAGAATGCCACAGTCGTGTGGGGTGTAGTATGCAAGGGGAATTGAAGTCACGAAATTTCACAAAACTTCCCCAAGTCTGTGTGCCCTCCGAGGCTGAATGTCTCCTCTGGTCCCCTGTTCCGCATAAACCCCCAAAACCCAAACGGGATCTTTGAAGTAGGGGGTTTGGGGATGAATCCTCCAGACCCGACGTGCCGCCCGATGGCGACAACACTGCTCCAGCTTCTCCCTGGAATGGGGGTGGGGTGCGGCCAACATCCAGTACCCTGGAACAGAAACAGTCCGCCGAAGCAGAAGCCAGCAGCAACGCACCCAACTTAGCAATGTGGGGGTCTCTCTGCGCGATGCTGGCCATCACGCTGACAATGTCCAAAACAGCTCCTCCAAAAGAAGAGACAGCGACCACTAGCGGGGATTCATGGAGGCATTTTAATCTCGAGGTTCACAGGTAGGTAAATGCATTTCGGCAGTCATCTCCGCCTTCTTCAGTGCCAGAGGTGTTGCTCACAAACAGTGCGGTTAAAACTGTAGATTTTAAATAGCCCACTGCATCCGGTTCCGTGATCAGTGACTCCGCCCCCATAATGAGTCTAATAGTGGCGAGTTGAATAACGCCTACAAGCCCCAGAATGCCACAGTCGTGTGGGGTGTAGTATGCAAGGGGAATTGAAGTCACGAAATTTCACAAAACTTCACCAAGTCTGTGTGCCCTACGAGGCTGAATGTCTCCTCTGGTCCCCTGTTCCGCATAAACCCCCAAAACCCAAACGGGATCTTTGAAGTAGGGGGTTTGAGGATGAATCATCCAGACCCGACGTGCCGCCCGATGGTGACAACACTGCTCCAGCTTCTCCCTGGAATGTGGGTGGGTATATATATATATACATACACTGACAGTTCTTCATCAGAATTCAAACTATATAGAATTTGGTATTAAGATGAATTTTGAGGCAAGATTATTTTCTTCTCAAATTGAGAAGTTACTGCTCGGTTACTGAAATTGAACTTTTCAATATTTCTTGCCACTGGATAATGTTTATCTTGAGTATCTATTGCACGCATATGTTTTACCACTCCCCTAAAACACTCGGTAAACCATACTGCCTGTGTGTGCATATTATGTGTGTATATATGTATATAAGGCAGTGCGCAGTGTGACAGGTTGCTTGCCTGCGGGTGTTGGCTCCCCCAGGGCGTTGAATTCCGGACAACCCCATTCTGCACATGGTAGGGTTTCTTGCCTGCATGTGGTTGGCTGCAGGCCCTGTGGTCAACCCCTGCCAAGCAAGCAAGGCCGAAGCCCATGCGCGGCAGGGGCTTGCGTTACATATGGTGATAAAATATTACTTTTTGTTAAATAAATATACAGTATCATGATGATATATATGCATACATATGTTACCGTTATAATAGTGTATTAGTCAATGTTCTTGATAGGACATATGACATTTAGGCATCATTTAATGTTACAATATACCTCCGGGTGGGCACTACTAGGAATCTGACAAACTGTGGTCACTATTGTGATTGTCTCTGATGTGGGTGCTGCTGCATGAATTGCCAAAATCATTAGTAGCTCTGGACTGTTTTCATCGATCAAAATAAGCTGTCATTAGAGAAAAGGTTGGAGACCCCGGCCTAGATGCATAGCCTACATGCAGCACACGAGTATAACTACTTCAGTGTGGAGATGTTTTATTTTGGTATAGAGAGATGACCGGATGTACAGCCTTGTACGTCACACTGGATTTTTTAATTTATTCTGAACTGGAAGCCATTGTAGTTTCTGCAGCACTGTTCTTATATGTTTAAAAGTGTGAGTGGGTGAGTGGGTGAGAAAGAGAGAGAAAAAAAACTGGCAAGCGAGAAAAGAAATCTCTGTAAAAAGAGATATTCTGTATTTAAGAATATGAGTCAAGATCAACACAGTCACGAAAAGCTAGAAGGAAAAGGAACTTTTGCAGATTTAAAGAAGCCTGAATTGGTGAGGCAGTCAGTCAATAGATGAATCAAGAAGAGATGGGAGTGTAGAGCCCTTCTGAAAGCTAGCAGGTTAGGTAAAAGTCAGATTTAATCCACAAGCAGATGTCAGGTACATGGTGCAAAACACACCAAGGTCAATCAATCAATCAAGGTGTTGTTAAGCGCGACTACTAACCCGTAAGTGTCTCAAGGCGCTTGGGGGTTGGTGGGGGGGGGTTCGCAGGTTCCAGTCCAATAAGGAGTGGGTCTGTCGAAGAGCTAGGTATTTGGGAAGATGGGGAGCGATGTTGTCTGTCTGAGGTGGAGCGGAAGATCGTTCTAGGCTTTGGCCGCGAGGAAGGAGAAGGAGCGGTCTCCTGATCTGGTCTTTCTGGTACGAGGAACTGAGGCGTTGATAATAGGGTTCTTTGAGGTGCATGGAATTTGAGTCAGCTGTTCAGGTATGCTGGTCCGGTGTTATGGAGGGGCTTGTGAGTGTGGTTGAGTACCTTGAAGGTGACTTTAGCTTCGATGGGGAGCCAGTGAAGTGTGTGCCGGTGCTGGGAGATGTGGCACTGTCTAGGCAGGTTAAGGACCAGTCTTGTTGCTGTGCTTTGGATGTTCTGTAGTTGCGGGTGAGGTTTTTGTTCATTCCGTCATAGAGTGCGTTGCCGGAGTCGAGTCTGCTGGGGACCAGGGTGTGTTTGACGGTCTTTCTGTGTTCGAGGGGGACCCATTTGAAGGTCTTACTTAGGAGGCAGAGGGTGTGGAAGCAGGAGGACGAGACAGAGATAATCTGGCAGTCTATTTTGAGCTTTGAGTCCAGGATGATTTCCAGGTTGCGTGCGTGGTCCGCGGGGTTGGGCGGGCTTCCAAAGGCGGGGGACCACCAGGTGTCGTTCAAAGCATTGGGGTTTGGGCCAATGATGAGTACTTCTGTTTTGTTGGGGTTTAGTTGTAGGCAGCTGTTTTTCATCCATGTGTTCTCGAATGTTTTGTCCGGTGGTATTGGGTTTGTTGGATAGGGAGAGGATGAGTTTGGTGTCATCTGCGTAGGACACAATGTTGAGTCTGTAGGTTCTGACGATGAGGGCGAGGGGAGCCACATAGACGTTGAAGAGTGTAGGGCTGAGGAAGGATCCCTGGGGGACTCTGCAGGTGGTTAGTGTGGGGTCCGGTGTGGTGCCAGTCCGTCTCATACAGTGGGTTGAACAAAAACGCTTCACAAGAAGCAGCTTAGTGACCGAAAATATAGTTGTTGCTACAAAGGTGCAAGACGTCCTGTCACATTAAATCCTTCTCACTACAAAAAACATACAGGCATCTCCCTATACATTCATTATACACAGTCATCTATGCCATTTCCAATGCCATCTGTGCTGTAAAAGGAAATGTCTAGGAACCTTACCTGAATATTAGGTCCAAAACCAGAGCACCATAGCCATGCTTGGGTCTAAAACCACAGCACTAGGGTCATTTTTTCTTCACAGTATTAAGAACCCCATGCTCACTAGCTCGATTACTTTCATCTTAGCATGTCATGACAGGTTTAGCAATATTTTAGAAACAGAAATCTTCAAAGATTTGTGAAAAAAATAAAAAATATGTTTAATGTTAAGTGGTTTTTGTGGAGCACTCTTACAACCAACTTCCATATGTTTTATAACGCTATTGTCAAAGAACAATGGAATCCCAGAGAAACCTAAAAAAACTGTCAGGCCTGTTTGAAATTTTAGGGGATTAGACTATACAGACAGAGGTGCCTGGCATTCCAGAGGAATGATGTGGCACTCAGTTGATTGCCCCTTTTGTCTGGTTCATGAATCAAGGATGAAGGAAGCTGCCCATCAGGAGGACCTGAACCTTCATTCTGGTTTTAAAACGTTATGTGAACGACGCACAAGGACTTGAAATTGAAGCAGAAGATAGTACTAATGCAACCAGCCTGGTGAAACATAATCACACTTTCCCGAAAGGTTTGTGGAGTCGGAGCATGTGGGAAACAGCATACATGGGAAGACTCAAGTATAAAGTGCCCACAGTTGCCGTGTAAGGAGGCACAAATATCAACCCTGTGACCTCATGGGAAAAAACACAAAATGGGGAGTGTTTCCATTAGAACTACCTAAGATCTGAAAAGCTGCGCTCGACCACAGACTCAACCTGAGGTCCCAAAGTAATTAAAGAGTTAACAGGAGTCCTCAAATTTCGAACACTGTGAATGGTTTTGGACATTGGCCAATTTGTTCTTATAAGGGAAAGTATGCTGAATATGGTCTGCAAACACAAAAACACATGCCTATAGAGAAAAAGGGCAGGTAAAAAGGTAAGCGGCACAGTTGATATAGCAAGCTTCCTGGTGTCCAGCATTTGAATAGTCCAAAGGATAACTCCCAATGCAACTTGTAACAGCTTGGGAATGGCCTTTCGAAATTAGGTCATCCATTTAAAGATGAAACCCCAAGTCTCAACTTTGGCATTTGAGCAGAAGAGAATAGTTCACACTGTCAGACACAGCTTAAGGCTTAGCAAGATCAGAGCTCCGACACCACCGCCATCCACCTATATTCAGAGGTTATCTATCACCAATTAATCATACCTGTGCTCATACTATACCTGAAATCTGCCTGAAAGGGGTCATATGTATTATTTTGTGGCAGCAAAACACCAACTAGGCTTCAGTGACCCTCTCCAAGTGCTTTGTAGCATTAAACGATGAGATGAAAATTTGCTGGATCAATAGGGTCCAAAATGGTCTTTTAAATAGTGGCTTTATTAGCGTTATTTTAAAGTACAAGGGAACATACGAAAGAAATTGGGCAGTTTGTCAGATGTGTAAGTGCTGACTATATCTCCGAAAGGTTAGTAATATTTTTTGGCATGGTGACCCTGAACACCCACGAGATGTAGACGTTTACCAAAGTCTGACTCAGGATGAAGTTCAGATAGAAAGTGGGCCCAGAGAAAGGGCCTATTAGCTTACGTGAAAAAGCCCAGGAGGAAAAAAGACCTCAGCTTTGATACTACTTTTTATGGTGCTAACTTTGCAAATAAAAAAGTCAGGAAATGGGTTTTCAGTGATTCTGCAAGACAGCAATAGATGTCAATGTGACTGAGAAATTAGTCATCTTGCTTTTTTTTTTACTAGCATATGATCTGAGTAGTATCTTTTCTTGAACCCTTGATTAAGGGATATATCATCTCAATTACCTGTGATAGCTAACGGTATCAAGACTCGTTCAAGAGGCCCTTTTTTTAGGTCTCGCCTGAGACCGCGCATGCTCTGTCGCTTATAAGATCTTTTGTTAACTTAACCTTAAAGGGAGCTTACAGACCACCCATTACTTTCCATTGGTTTGAATCATTGTCACTCTCATATTTTTGCTTCTCATCGGTCAAGGAGAGTCGATTTCACTTCCTTTTTCATGTGTTTGTCCCTCCAATGGAGCAAGAAGCAAGTACCGATTAATTGCATCATGAGTGTCCTTCACCTACTTGGATTCAGGTACTTTCATTTTGCTTCCCCATCGTCGTTGCTTCCTTGTCAATGCTGCTTGCCTGTTGCAGCTTGCAGCTGCCTGACTCTCATCATTGTTTGCCCCCTCCCATCATTGTTCTTTGCACCACCTCTCATCGTTGTTGCTAGTCCCCCTCCTCCTCCTCCCTGTCATTTTTGCTTGTTCTCCCATCACTGTTTGCCACCACGCCTGTCATTGTTGTTTGTCTACTCTCCCTCCCCCTTCCATCATTGTTGCTTGCCTCCCCTTTCATGTCCTTCTGTCATTGTTCTTTCTTCTCTTCTCCCAGTCCACTCCTGTCGATGCTTGCCCCGTGTCCATGCCCCCTTCCCCATCTTCATCGTTGCTTGCCACAACCCCCTTCCCCAATTGTTGCTTGCCCCTCCTCATCTCCTCCTGTTATGAAAAATAGGGCTATGACATTGTGGAAATCGAAAATAACTGGCGTTAGCATGAGCTGAAGCCATCATGTTTGTGGCAACCATTTTGTCAGCTATGTAATTCTTCCGTCTTCGCTGCTGCTTGCCTTTCAATTCTGCTTGTGTCATCAGCTTTAGTTAACTCCTTCAGTACTGAGCCAGAGCAATGTAAGAGTTCAGAAAGGACTGTAGCTGCTAGAATGCACCTGTTTGAGAATGTAACTCTCTACCATTTCTAACTGATGTAAGCAGTTCTGTTTCCCCTCCCGCTCTGCTAAGTGATATCCATCTGCCCATGTTTGTCGGTAACTATTTCTGTGTAGGCCTGTATCTTCTATTTGTATCTACATGCTTACTCTGCAACAAACTCAGTATAAAAGACCCATGGTCTGTGTATTCAAGTCACTACCTCCTGGAACACTTGAGGGTGTTGCATGGACGGGGCCTCACTCATGAGTGAATAAACTTGTTATTTTGAATTTCAGCTTCAGTGTGAATCTCTATGTTGTTAGTCTAAGGACCCGCGGACAAAGATAAGGGTGACCCCTCCGCCGGTGTGCCCCAAAAAGGCACATTTCCACAACATAGCCAGCGCTGGAGGGTTTCATAGTGGTTTTCTCCTAAGCATTGGCAAAGTGATAGTTCTCGCACATGTGAGATCTATTGGTTTTGCCAATGGTTTTCTTTTGCCATGGTGGACACCACTGCCAGCGTTGACTGCGTCATAGCATTACATTCAGGATAACACAAACAAATGACTGACAAGGCCAACAGATCTGCCACACGCGAGACATATTGGCAATGTTTGGTAAGTTTTGTGCCTGCCTCTTGAGTGATCGATGGGAGATGATTACCGGGCCTGTGTTTTTTCCCTGAAGAAAGGATTAATTTCTCTAAATTTTCCTTGATATGTTACCATTTTTCTCAGCTTTCTGAATGCAATATTGCCAAATTAACGCATTGTTGACTAAATGTGCTGTCCATTTTTTTTCCACGAGTTTTGTCTTTTTAAGTTCATCCATAGTGCCAATACAATGTTCCATGTTCACCTCCATGGCTTATCGATAAACAAATAATCACATGGGGATAATGGTTGCTTTCACTAGAATTGCTTCTTATAAAACACCAATGTCGAAGAGCAGCCTGGGAGGAGTTGTGACCTTAAAGGCCAGAGCTCCTGATTTTGTAGTAGGGGAACTAGGTTCAAGTTCCGGCTCAACATACTGTGATTTTCAGCCAATTCACTTAATCTCCCAGTGCCTCAAAAAACAGGCACTGGTCATGACAGCACTGCCTCACGGCACAGAAGTTCCGGAAGCATCCCCTATGGAGGATAGGCTGTTGGCTGATTGTATGCCGAAGAGGCCCCCCTCTCTTAAGTACCGTAAATTAGTGAATAACATGCCCGACCCAACGAGACCTGTGAGAGAAAAATGGTCTCAAGGTATTGGTGATGTGGACGATTCAGAGTGGCTGGAGGCATTGCTCCAGCCACTCTGGGCATATCCTTGTGCCTCAGGCTAGTGCAGCTCCGCATCTTACATAGGTCATAGGTCGTACTACACTAGACACACTCTCCAAACGATGGGAAGAGCAGAGCACCCCGACTGTCTGCGTGGTTGCGGGGAAGAGGAAACCTTCTTCCATACCATATGGGACTGTCCTAAAGTAACGGAATACTGGGCGCAGATAATGAGAACCATATTACAATCAGAGGGTCGTATTGCTTATACCGGAACCAAGACGCTGTTTATTAAATATATGGGAGCCGAATGACCTCACACACACCGGGCAGAGTTGGGTAATACTGGGAATTATGGTCGCCAAACGGAACATAGCACAAAAGTGAGGAGGGGCGGAGGTGTAGTCTCTTGCAGCGTGGGGAAGGGACATGGATGCAGCCATGTTTGCCGAGAGGGAGGTGTTCAGTAGTAGAGGTTGCCCTAAAAAGTGGAGTAAAATCTGGGGGGCATGGAATAAATATAGAGGTGATATTTGTGAGCCACCTCCGGACCGAGAAGATGATGACTCAGACTCGGATGAGGCGTGTTGATTTATGGGTGGATGGACGGGCCCTGTTACAGACATTGAGGAAATGCAAATTCGTGACTTTATAATAATAATTGGTACTTATGCTGATGAAGTGTTGTGCTATAATGCTTTATTATGTACAAGAATGTTTTCTTGCTTTGTTGAAATGAAACTCAATAAAAATATTTAAAAAAACAAATAAAAAAATAAAAAACAGGCACTGGTAAAGCTAGTGGCCAATGATGACCAAGCCACAGTGCTTTTTTGTGCTTTTTTGTTTTACTTTAAGCAATGTTGCATACCAACTCTGCTGCTTTCCAACATGACTCAAAAACATTGAAAACCCCAATAGCTTTCACATAATCAAGACCTTTTGGATTTGGCAATGCTTGTTACTTTCTTCTTGCTCACGGTCTTTGTGTACAATTTGTACGAGGAAAATTACTACATGTTGAAGACCTGCCTTTCTGTATAGTTATTGTAGCTTGCCTTGGCGACCTTCCTTTTTGTACATCATTTGCTTCCTCTTTTGCTTATTCTCTTTTTTTTTAATTCTTTTATTCCCATTTAAGAAGAAATGTATTTGAGGTCCTGGTTCTGCACTGTAGGAATCTTCATTGAAGCCCTAAACGTTGCAAACAATCCTTTCCTAAAACTGCATTGTAGCATTTACAGTCTGAACTGCTGTATACATGTCTAGTATTAAGAAAAAGTGCAGCCTGATAGGCTTACATTATTGAAACCTTAGAAAAAACCTCCTGTGCCTTTAATTTTCCCAGAGCTTCCATTACTCTTGATGCTTTGTACTGGCAGTTGCCCGAAGCAAAGCCGAGAGAAGTGACATAAGTGGAACAAGGCTTGTTTCAAATGCCCACGAGAAAATAAGCTGGAGAAATGGGTGGGTTGTTTATCACTTTGGTGAAGATTCCTACAATGCCGAACTCGCACTATAAATAAGTAACCATTTCTTCAGCATCATATGCATCGTATTCAGAATAGAATGGAAAATTAGAAACCTGACACTCGGGCAGCTATCGTACAGAAGAAAACAAAGACTGTCTTACACATGAGGAGTATTTTGTGAGATAGCCCAGATAACCAAATAGAGGTCTCATGGTGGCTTGACCGACCTTACAGTCAGCTTTTGCAGCAAGGCAGTTATCCACAGTAAAGTTATGGGCTGATTTCCATGTCACTGCCTGGAAGGGATTTACTAGCCACAATAATTAGAAGTGGATATACTGGCTACAATCTGACAGACAATTGGCTGCTTGGATGTGGCAATGTCCTGAAGATCATAGCTATAGTTGCCAAATAACTGATTAGACTTGAAAAGTGTTTTAGCCTTGTGGAAGCAGAATAAAATCACATGTCAAACTTCTAGCAAATTATGAGAATGTTTCGCTGGAGAAGATGGGATGCTAAAGAATACTGGTAAAGTACTGGTCTTGCAAATATGGAATTATGACAATTTGTAGAAAGTAGCCATTTTTCTGCCTAAATCGAATGTGACTTTCTGCTAGTGTCCAGGGTCACATGACTGTTAATGGCTCCCCTGTAATGTGATGTATTTACCTTCCAGGCAGGGGACAAAAATATCTTGAGTGTATGGAAGGGTGTTCTTCTCCTGAGCAGGATGGCTTGGGGGGTTGCGCTGAACCCTTCCTGAGTTTCAAAGGGTAGCCTTAGGGCTCTGTCCACCTCCTTTCTGCCTTCTGAAGCTGTGTTTCACTTGTCCACCTAGACACACCTGTGCCAATCCCAGGAGAAAGGGAAGAACTGACCAGAACTAGTTTAAAGCTGGCAAAGGGGGTGTTCACCACACATAGGCTGGTACTGGGTATAAAGGTAGGACCCTTGGAACCCCTCATCAGAACAATCCTGGACCTGGGTAGACTCAGAAGAAAGATTGCCCTGCTGTCTGAAGCCTGAAGGAAGGATGGACCTGCTTGCCCAGATGTGACTCCAAGGGTCAGGTGGCTGACCTCTTGTTTTAGCTACAGGGACACAAAAAGCTTCCAGTGGTCTTCCCTGCAACTGCCCAGCTGACCAGCACAAACTGGACTTTCCTGGACCCTGCTGTTGGCCTCTGCTGGAGTGAGGTCTGACACCCAAGAGGTGCCCCTCCAGGTCCTGAACCCTTGACTGGTGTCAGAGTGTACTCCACTAACCTAAAGACTGCAAGAACCAGATTCCATGTGAACATCTAGAAGTTCTGGGCTCTTCGCATCAGAAAAGAACCATCCTCTGTCACCTCACAAATGTGAGCAGATTACACCGAGGCCAATGCGGAACCTGCATCTCACTGCCAACATGAACTCCCTGGCTACAAGCTCCAGACTTCAGCTGCATGGTGCGCTTCGCATCAGCTACAACTGCCCAGCATTTCCCGTTAATATGAAGCTTCTATTGGCAACCAGCTCTTTGCGTCAACAGCAAGCTCCTCATGGCCAAGAATGACCTCCTAGGGGTTTCACCATCAACGCCAAGCTCTGAATGGCCTGAGTTAGAAAGTAAACTTCCACTGCAACAAACCTCTTCCCTATAGCCAACCGGCGCTCTATTGAGTCGGCCCGTACTTTTCACTTTGACCCGGTTCAGAACAACCAGATAACTGTAATTAATGATTTGTGCTCTTGGCTCTATATTTACCTTAACTTTTTAAAATTCATAACTCTGGTTCTACTTATTGGTTTTGTGGCATTTTACTTAATACAATCTACTCTATGTTTTTGTTAATTGGTTTGGGTACTTTCTTGTGTAGTGTTTTCACTTTATTGATGTTTAAGTGGTGCATACATACTTTACACATTGCCTCTAAGTTAAGCTTGATTACTTTTGTGGCAAACTAGCAGAGGGCATGGTTGTGTACTGTCGTTTGAATGAGAATTCAATTTCACAGAGATGGAAGGAAAGCCTTACGAACCAGATGGTCAGCTGTCAGCTCACGGTAAATGATGTGATAAGACCTCTACTTCTCTGACCATTGAGCCTGTGCTGATAATGGTCCTTGATGAGCTTCCTATTGTGAAAGAGATGAATCTGTGACAACTGTCTGAGTACCACTCCCTAAAGCAAGTTTCTACTTTTGTATCACCATGAGAGAGAATGTGTTTCTGGTGTTGTTAGGTGGAGTTCTATATCCACTGGCATTCCAGACACTGCTGGAGAGATATCATATGCAGTCTTTTATTCGGGACAATGGAAATGAAGAAAGCTAACCAACTAAGAAGTAAGGAGATCTGATGCTCTGTTTGATCGGTGCTACTCAAAGGAAGGAGAAATTTGTTTCAGATTGATGACACACTCTTCTCAGAGTAAACAATTTTGCTTGTACTATGTTAATTGATTAGCCATTTGTTTAGGTAGGGAGCGATTAATAGTCTTTGAAGACGAAAATAGACTGCCACTACTGCTACCTATTTTGAAAAAAAAGTGGGTTAGGCAGATTCCAGGACGAATAGATGTTCTGAATACTGGCATTGAGACGTGCTCACTATCAACCATAGATATTTCCTGTGGTGATTTGGTGCAGGGATGTGAAAATAAGCGTCTTGTAAGTCTATTACGGACATCTGATTCCCATAATTTAGGTGTGTAAAAAATATGTGGAATGCAAGCAATGGCAATTACTTCTTCTTAATCTACTGGTTGGTGAAACGTACATCTAGAATTGGCCTGAACTCTGACTTCAGACCTCTTTTCTCAATGAGGAAATATCTTAAATATATCCCTTTTAATTTGTGGGAAACGTAGACTGGTTCAATTGCACATTTTTGCAAAAGTGCAGCGGTTGCTTTTCTCAAAATGGGTATCTGGTGCTTCAATGTTGGTTTAGGAAGGACAGACGGTGGAGATGCCTTGTAATGTGAATACCCATGTCTTACAATGTATAGCACACATCTGTCTACTGCTATTTTCTCTTGCTTTTCCAGATGATTAGACACTTTTCGTCCCACTGGAGTGGTGAAAGTGGTGGAAAGGGGTTGACAGGGTGAATTTGGGTATTATGATGCAATTGGTGGCGGTTGAATGAGGGTCTTCCTGAAGAGTAAGAAAGCAGCATTGGAGTAGACTTAGCTTTGGAAGGTCGGCAGAAGCTCCTGCAGTCTCAAAGGGACAGAATGTTTTTTCCAAACTTCTTAAATAGAAGCCTATCAAGCTGCGCTTTTCTCTCAAATTAGACATGTACACAGCAGTTTGGGCTGCAGAAGTTGCAGTGCAGTTTTGAGAAAGGAGTATTTGATCTTGGCAGTCTTAACTTAGTAAAAAGCTTGGCTATGATAATCTCCTGGAGGGTGCTTTACATCGTATAGGCATTTTGGACTTCGCGCCTTATCTGTTGAAATATAGACAACTATATTAATATGAAGAGTTCCAGGTCCACACACACCGTGGAGAAATTCTTCATGTTTGGCTTTCTTTAGTCCTTTTCTTTTCCTGTTTCCATCTATTTTGATTTTCTCTTCAGCAGTGAGCTAAACATCAAACATTAATAGCTTAAGGTTGATGCCTCCCCTTTACGTCAAAGGTGAAGGTATCGTGGCTTTCAACATCGAAGTTTACATCATGATGTTTATTGTAGAAACTGGTGTTATTACTGTCAGCCTCTGACCTTTCAGTATCACTGTAGGAGGCAAATCTTCAGGGGGAGAAAGTCTCAAAATGAGGTGAAAAGAGCAACATCGGGAATGCTGTGACAGCAGAGAAGGTGATTAAACAATGCACAATATCAGCAGTGAAGGGTAAACCTGCCTTTCACAATTCTTTCAAAGACTGGGCATGGGACATACAGTTTTAGGAATCTTTTTTGTATCTCTTACATCCTCTTCGCCAACTGAAGAAGGACTGTTTTGAAAATAAGTTATAGGGGATGTTTGAGTACTCATGGTCAGACTTAAAATACAGTTATCCCACTGTTCTTTTGCTTCTACCAGCTTTGCTGATGGAGGCAATATGGCAAATTGTAATATGCTTTCATACTGTTCAAGATATAGGTACTGCATGAATTTGTAATGCGGGTCTACTGCCGACACATTCAGTCCTTCAAAGTGTCACTCTGAGTGTTGAAGTAATGCATTTTCATATGTGTGCCCGCACTAATTAATGCACGGAAACATGTTGTACAATTAAGCTCTCCTCCCTGACTTGAAGGCGCTTGTGATGCTTGTATCATTTGCCAGCGCGGAGTTAATTTTCAGTCACAACCTCGTAGCTTGATATCGAGCTAGTATTCGGTCAGGGTCAAGGAGAGGTGGATTTGTATGGTTACGTCCCCCATGCACTCTTGTGACAAGCGGGGAGTCTTTCTGCCCAGCGTCGGATTGGTAACGCGGGCACTCGGGCAATGCCCGAGGGGCCGGTGTCCGAGTTCCTGCTGTGGGCTGCTTTTTTTAGCAGTCTGGGGGCGATTTGGGCGGTGTCTCTATTGTTGGAATATCGCCAGTGGCTCAGTGGGTGTCTGAGTGGCCTTTCTAGAGGCAGATGGGCGCTCATTACCCCCGTTTAGCAACAGGAAGAGGTGTCACACTCCCTTTGTCTCGCTGGGGCAGCCCATTAATGTGTGCACATATTGAGCGGGGGCAGGGGGCCTGAGTAGAAGTGGCCCCCCTTGTTTTCAGGTGTGTTTCTCCAGTGTAAATTAATGCGGGCATTTTTTTTTTACCCCCTACTTTTTAATGCAATTACACCGGAGCAGTGATTTGAGGAAACGCATTATGCAAATGGGGCCGATTTTTTTTGTGTGCCCGGCCCGATTTTCAATCCCAATCCGACCCTATTTCTGCTGTGCTCTGCCGGAGTAAAACAAGACGCTTTCTCGTCACAGCCGGACAGCTGCAGTCTCCATTTTGCACCCAGGGTCAGGGCTTTAAGTGGGATGAAAAAACTGGGGGTATCTCAAAGGGGCGTGGCATAAAAACACTTTAGCTAAAATTCTGTGCTTAGCCTAGTTTGCCGCCCGACTTGTATTTTGCTGTTTCTGTCATTGCATCCAGATATATGAAAAAATAAGTAACATCATACCTACAACAAGTCAGGACTATTGGCTTTGTCAATGGTTGTTAGTTGCCAACCATAATAAGCAGCATCTATGGCTTGTATATAATATTGAAAAAGCTTTCACTTGAAACCCTGGTGACACCACGACAATGTTGCTGCTCCTGAGTTTCAAAAAGAGAAGGGAAATGTAGAGAGAAAATGAAGGATTTCCCTTCCCCTGCAACGCTAACCTGGCATGACGTCATGCCGTACTAACTTCTCCACTAGTGAGAAGTGAGAAGTGTGAGCATGCTCACATCGATGAGCCTGTTGTCACTGCAGTCCGGGAAAAAAACGGACCGCCAGTACTAGGGCAGAAAACAAGAGCCTAATAGAGACCCGTTTCGAGGACCGCTTTAAAAAAACTGCCGGTGCTCAGCACCGGTGAGACCTGGACCACTTAAAGCCCTGCCCAGGGTCGCTCAGCCCATGTTTAAACTTGAACATATGGATACTTATTTTATGCCCTTTTCTCTTGACTTTGTTTCTTTCACAGGAACCGAGAGTGCTGAAGTTCCAGCGCCCTGTGCTCACGGCAGTTGTGCTTTGTACCTGCCAAGGACCCACTGCGCTCTGCTATCTGCCTAAGTAAGCACTGGACTGTGTGATAAGCCTACAACAAGCATCATAAAAGAGAGTCTAATCACAAAGACATTTTTGAGTACATAAAATAATACTCCTGCACTATTTGTATTGGCCCCAAAACTTTTAAAAGGAATCAAATTGGTATATTGAGGGAATATTCATACACAGATTGTACAAACAGAAAGTACTGTGCCCTCTTTGCACTTCTACCAGTATGGAGTTGGCGGTTTCGGGGCTATCACAAAAGCATGTAAAACAATACTCCTGAGTACTTGTGTGAATCGGCCCAGAAGAGATCACACTGAGGAGAAGCAGGGTCTCTGGGTTTAGGGCGCTGTAATCCCTAATGCGCACGTTGGACCACACTGAGGGGGCTCAGCTTCCTTTCAATCAAGGAGGCTGCCTTCGGTAGCCTGGGTACATTTTCTCGTCTACTCTGTTACTAGCTGGGCAGGCACAGTGCTGTGCAACCGCTTCTTTTGAAGCATGCCTGTTACAAGTGCAGCTCTGTAGTGAGTCTGGCTTGGTTTCACAGAGACGGAAAACACACAACATTTTCTAATTTTGTAAGACACAGTCAGTCTCACAACAGAGCGCACTAATGCAAGCAGTGCTTTAAATGTGTAGTAGGCAATCTTTGAGCCACAGAGTCACAGAGGAAAACAGCGATCAAGCACCACCCTACCTGATAGCGCCAGCCTGGGAGAGCGCACAGGGAACCAACCACCAGCGGACCAAGGACTCGCACTTCCCGCCACCAGCCGCGCCGCCGCCTCGGGACTACAAATCCCATCAGGCTCAGCGGCGGCGCGTTCCCCGACGCGGTAAACGCGCCGGGAGGGGCACTATAACCCAAGAAGCCCTCGGTGGAGCGGGGGGAGGCAATCTTTGAGCCACAGAGTCACAGAGGAAAACAGCGATCAAGCACCACCCTACCTGATAGCGCCAGCCTGGGAGAGCGCACAGGGAACCAACCACCAGCGGACCAAGGACTCGCACTTCCCGCCACCAGCCGCGCCGCCGCCTCGGGACTACAAATCCCATCAGGCTCAGCGGCGGCACGTTCCCCGACGCGGTAAACGCGCCGGGAGGGGCACTATAACCCAGGAAGCCCTCAGCGTCGCAGGACGCGAGCGGGACGCCCGGGGCGAAGCCCGGGCAAAGGGCGGGCCGTCTGAGGCCGTCCGAGGACGACGGAGGACGGGACGGGCCACCCCGCTGACATCCACCAATTCTGAACATCCCGCAAGTAAGTTCTCCACATACACTGCCCCAATTGGTGATCAAACTGCTATTCTCTTTGCAATGTCCACAAGGGGCAGTCGCAGCAAGACTGCTGCAGGAGCTGGGAAAGTCACCGGGTCAATTGATAATTTTATCTTCAGGGCCAATGAAGCAATTGATCATGGAATTTCTTTATTGGAGCGAAGAGTCTCCTTGGAACTGGCCCAAGCTAAACGTTCTTCCTTGGGTCTCCTTGCCACAGCAAACACACCCAATAGGAATAACCTTGCTGATGGCGTCTCCGTAATTAGTGCCAGTGCAGAGATCCATGCTATGCCTAACACCGTGGACTTCTCAGTAACACAACTTCTCTCAGACTCATTACGGAGTCTGGAGAAATCGCCTAATTTAGACATCACTGATAACTTCAACACACAACTGGATCTCGTCACTAACTCTATCCCAGCAATGAGTTTTCCTGAGAGCTCGGGTATAATATCTATTGTAGAATCCCAACTACCTCCTACCTTACTAACAGACACTACATGTGACCAAGCCACAGACCCAATCCTGTCCACAGACCTTGATCCGATGGCTAAAAACTTTTCCCCTTCTCGAGATGTGGTCACTACACACACTCTCGTGGATTCGACCCCTACCTCAAGAGCATTGCGAGGGTTAAGGGAAGGAGCCATACAGAAACAGAAACAGCCCCAAGGCTCAAACACATCTATTGGAAGCCCTCTTCCCCAGAGAAAGCAAGGCAAAAACCCACTCAATAACCAAAAAAAGTCTAGTAAGAAATCTAATGTAGGGTCAGGTCACAAAGGAGGCCCGCCCCCTAAGGAGGGGTCATGCGAAGATTGCTCCTCAACAAATCAACTTATAACAAAGGTTGGGGAAATCATATCTGCCCATCTTGCTACTATCGAAAAAAGGCTAGGGAATATGGAACAACAACTTAACGAACTAAGTGCCCTAGTTAAAAGCCCACCAACCAAAGACACACCAGTCTTAGCGGCAGCAAAATCACATATTCAACCTCCCTCGGAGCAGGCCGTGAAGAAACCAGCTACAGACCTTAGTAACGCACATAAGCCAACCCCACCTCCGAAGGAAGCTCTGAAAAAATCAAACCCACCCACCTTAAACACAATCCCACGGGGGAAACAACCTAACCCAATACAACCAAAGGGGGATACCACTAGTAATCATAGGGACAAGAATAAAGGAAACCATGGAAGATTTCATGCTAACTTGCCCCCCGGATCTAGTCCATACGTAGTGGTAATGACGGGAGTCCCCGAGATACCGGACAATATTGAAGAGCCAACCTGGTCTCTTTTAAATAAAGTCAGTTTCTGGTTAAATAATAACAGACCCCTACCCCCATACTGCAGGAGTAAAATCCTAACAGTCAGAAGAGTACCGTGGGTGGGCCGCGAAACACAGAAAACACATGGTGACTGTGTGATTGTTAACTTTGACGACCCACGCACGGTAGAACATATTTGTTCATGGAGAAGTGAGGGGTATAGCGAAGGTATAGAAACAAGGCACCTCTCATTTTTCTATCCATCTAGGAGACCCAATCAGCACGATCATACCTTCGAAAGAAACTGGTGCCAGGTGGGGCAAGAAGATGCGGGAAATAACTGGGGTGAGTGGGGGTTAGATAATCATAGACATCCCCATAGGAACACACTAAGCATAGATGCCTACTGGGGCATACCAGTTTTCAATAGATTCAGCAGCCTTGAGATGGTTGACTGACTCCCTTCACCACCCGGGCTGCTGAACATTGAACTGGAGGGAACAAAACTGGGTTGCCCCGATGAGTCAGTTAAAATCACAGAGATGTACGATAAGGATAAACCAAGCACCCAACTGGCCCAAAACTACCATAGGCTGCCACTAGCAAGGAAAGACCAAGTAATGGACAACACTACAGGATGCAAAACATCCAACCCTCCAGATCCATATACTCATAAAAACCCTAATAGTGTGCTAACAATTGTCAGCTGGAATGTAGCCGGACTCCAACAACGGGTGTCAGACCAGGAATGGTTAAAATTTATATCTAACAAAGACATTATAATGTTACAAGAGACATGGGCCACCTCTGAAATAGCCATAGAGGGTTTTGAATGTTATAGCATCTGCGCTCAAAAGCCAGTCTTTGGACGCCCTATGGGAGGCTTGCTGATTGGGTTCAGAATAACTCTAGGGGGGGCTATTAAGCCAATACCAACCAAGAGCCCAAATATTCAAATCATCGAGTTTACATGTAGATCACCGCTACACCTGATTAACTTCTATAATAACGACTTTCACTCGACCCCTAATAAGAACTATATAGAGCTATTCGAGAACATTACAAAAATAACCGAATCAGCTAACAATTGTGCAAACAATGGGATCATCCTAGCTGGAGACTTTAATGCCAAACTATCGAAAACCAAAGCAGGTACAAACCAACCAGATAGGGCCACCAAACGCGGGAATGAACTGAAAAACTTCATAAATACCCACACCCCATTAAATATAATGGATACATTTATAAATAGCGATACTGCTTATATTCCAACTTTCAGAGGGAGAGATTTCTCGAGCACAGTAGATTACATCTTCACGTCTGTGGAACTACTAGATAAAGTCATCCAAGCAGGAGTGGTTGAAACAGCCGTTGGAGACCATAATGCATTAGAACACAGCTTAAGAATGGGCCCGATCCAAGCACCCCCCCCCGCACCTTGGGAGCAAGGGATATCATGACATCAACAGATACCCTCAGGTTAAAGTGGAAAGGGGTGAACTGCGGAGCCATTATGGACATAATTATAAACAATCATCAACCAACAGTTGCCTCCTGTTCACTCACCGATGGGAACCACCATAGGATAATTAAAGACTTTGCAAATCTGTGCCATGTTATTAAGACTCTACTGACAGTCCCCCACAGGAAAAATAACGGCGAACCTAGGTGGTTTGACAGCTGTTGTTCAGGGGCAAATAAGGCTCTTCGCAAGGCATTAAACTCCAAACCAAGGAACCAAGTAGATGTACGGTCCGCCAGGCAAGCCTACAAAACAGCTATAGGGATAAGGAAGGCCACCATGATAGAGGAACATTGGAATGAACTTTCAGTTTCCGCTGCTGTGGGAAATAGTGCAACTTTTTGGCCCGCTGTAAGGAAGATGCGGGATATGGGGAAACAATTGTCACCAATCATCTGTACTATCTCAAGTCAGAATTGGGAGCATCCTTGTTCCTTAGTCTATTGAGCCACAATAGAAGGCGCCCTTCTCTGTCCTTGATGGTCTTGGGGGGAAAAGTCCGGCAGATCCTGCACTCCTTCACCAGATGATCCGGATAAAGACAATACAAACACTTCTTGTGGGGGTCCTCCTTGAAAAGTCTTGGCTTCCCACAAGAGTCACAGGCTCTAAACAGGGATTTAGATGAAGACATCTGGGAAAGTTGAAGAATTTTAGAGATATAGAAGAAAAAACTGAGCAGAGCTCAGGGAGACTCCCTTCACACAACGTGCGGTAGAAAATCTGAGAGCCTGAGCCTCTGGGGAGAACATTCTGATGGGTGCTGTCGCCTGATTGGCTGAGATTTGGACTAACACATAATGAACTAGATAGTCACGAAAGTGGAAGTTTTTTCTACTGTAGCTGGGGCTTACTTCCTGGTTTGGTATTTCTGTAATATGCTATATATTTTATGGCATTTTATTGCTTTTTTATATACCGTGAGACTCCTACTCCGACGACGGGGAATGATTCAGGCATGTGAATCTATGAAAGACACCCCTAATACTGGAGAATATATGCTAATCCCGCTGCTCCCGTAGAAGACCATATCTACGACAAACTGAGCCCACTGGATATAACCCTGGGGGAGGTCGTTCTGGCCATCAACCAAAGCCTGGGGAACAAGGCGCCAGGGCCAGATGGCTTCCCAATTGACTTAATCAAACACAAACCAGAATTTTGGGGGCCTATTCTGGTCAATGTTTTCAACAGTGTATCGACGGGCGCCATCCCTGCCACCTGGTCAACAAGCACAATAGTGCCTATTTACAAAAAAGGTGCAAGATCTGACCCTGCAAATTATAGGCCCATCTCACTCTTAGACAACACCCTGAAAATTTTGGGCCGGGTGTTGTACAACAGAGTGAATGATTGGGCCGAAGAAACAGGGGTGCTGGACAGATGTCAGATGGGCTTCAGAAGTAAGGTTGGGACAACAGAACAGTGCCTGAATCTCAATCTCATAATAGGCAAATATACCATAGCCAAGGCCTCTCCTATCTACCTAGCCTTTATGGACTTGTCGTCCGCATTCGACCTAGTGAATAGGTCGAAGTTGTGGGCGACACTCCTCTCCTACGGCCTTGATGAACCCTTGGTACACTTCCTAGCCTATCTACACGTGGACACTAAAGCCCAGGTACGAATTGGAATGGAGGGTGAAATCTCGGGGGCAATTAAGGTAGAAAGAGGCGTCCGACAGGGGTGCGTTTTAGCACCCCTGCTGTTCATCATCTACATAAACGGACTGAGTGACTCCCTGAAAAAAATGACAACGGATGTCCCGAAAATCCAAGGGAACCTGCTACCCGCACTCCTCTATGCAGATGATGCGGTGATCATGGGCCTAACACCGAATGCTCTCCGTGCCCTGGTCAAGAGCTTTGCACATTTTATGGGGAACCTGGACTTGAAGGTGAATTTTAAAAAATCATTTATCATGACATGTGGGCCAGGGGCCAAACAACTCAACTCCATTTCGATTGGACAAGAGAAGTTACACTCCACCAAATCATTCCCCTACTTAGGCATGGTCTTTGCTGCGAACGGCCTGTGGAGTGGGCATCTTGCCCACGCCACAGGCAAGTTCTCAAAGGCCATAAATTCAATCCTTGCCTTGCCGCGGCCAAAAAGGTCAGAAACAACTGAGGCAATTGTGAAAATCTATAAATTGCAATGTGTCTCGGTTGCAACCTATGGCGCAGAAATTTGGGGGATAGTGAGCCCATCTAGCCTGCAGACAGAAGAAAACCGGTTATGTAGAAAACTTTTAGGAGCTCCAATATCCTCTTCTGGGTATATCTGCCATGCCGAGCTCAACCTGCCCTACATAACCGATTTCATTGCCACGCGACCTGCAATATTTTGGTTGTCCATTTGGGCCAATGAACGTGCCACCTTAACACAGGAAATTGTGTCCGAATGTCCAAACTGTGACAAAGGTATGAGCATCCCGTGGCTTCGGGCAACAAAGGAAAGCCTAGATAGCATTGGCAAAACTCATCTTTTTAACGATCCTTCCCAGATTAAGAGTACAGACAAAAAGGACACACAAATCGAACTCTATGCCCTCTTTAGGGAAAAGAGGTTGGAGATAGAACTACAAAAACAAACTGTTAAATCATACGTGATCAACATAAACAATGACTTATCTCCACAACAAATACCTCTATACCTAAGACTCCCTATGACCAACTGGGAAAGGTCGCTTTTATTTCGCCTAAGAGCTGGATCTATAAAATACTCACTTTGCTTTCCCATGGGCCACAGCACGATGAATTTTGGACACGAGCTTGGCCCCTGCCCCTGCGATGGACACAGCAGACAAAATGACTTACATTTCTTCTTTCATTGTAAATTGTTTATGAAATATATTAAGTGGTTTTTAGCCCCATATTTTAAAAAACAAAGACCAGTTTCCCTAACTCAATCATATCTCATGCTTTTAAAATTAGAAAATGATGAACTGATTTTTCGCGCAAGCTCATTTTTGAAAGTCATCTTTTATGCACGGAAATCTATGGAATCTCCCTGAAATGCTCAAGTGCCTAAAATGCCTCCCTTGCAATAGCACTTTAGCTAATTGGAATGCACATTGGAACGCACTTTAATAATCTGATTTTGATTGTTTACATTAATACTTGAAAACCAATTGCAGTTTTTAACTATTTATGGAAATTGTGTGAATTATTTCTAAATATGTATTTTTTATGTAATATGTGACTTTTATGGATTTTTTGCAATCCGAATAAAGTTTTCTTTGAATTTCTTTCTTTCTTTCTTTGTGTAGTATTCATATTACCCTTGATATTAGTCTTTAATTCCTCGTAAGTGCAGATTCCCCCTGCACATGTGGCGCAAGACATATATAGTAATTAACCACTACTATGATGTTATGACCTTCAGAAATATGTATTCAGTCCATTAAAAAGGGAAAGGTTAGACTAAATAATCATCTTACTGCCTAACGAGATTCAGTGCCAGAGTTAGAATTTTTTTGGGACAGGTGTGGGGGAAATCTTAACATCTATCCTTGAAACAGATATAGTAGTAGACTTATTCTTGGTAAGAATGATTCTATAAATGGAGTGCTAACACAGATTCAAAAAGCTCTTCTACTATACTTAATACTATTGGCAAGGGAGAGATCGGCATTAAGTGGAAAGCCACCGCCCCCCCGGGCAGGGAAGACTGGCTTAAAGCCGTCATTAACATGTCAAGGCTAGAGCAAGATACTGGAGAAGATGGTCCACCTAACATCTGGTGGCCCCTAATACGATGGGCACGACAAAGGCACCTGATCAATTAATAATTTAAGAACTAAATGGCTCCTGTCACCAAAGTCCTATGATTACACCAGTCCTCAATTACTTGAGGAAGGCCACGGGACCTAGACCGAAACAGTGAGCCAAAGGGGCCCCCAGATGCGAAAGGAATAATTGGCTTGTTAAATCTGTGAAAGTCTTTGGTGAGATGAGGATACAAAAAAAAAAAAAGAGAGATTCAGTGCTAGTTTGCTGGGTTTAGCTTGGCACATAACAATCAGCAGAATCTTGATGATGATTTCTATTCACTAGTATGTGAACATGGCTTCGCTCTGTGTTATGTGGTCCAGTAGTGTATGATCTGGGGCCAGCGAGTGGTTGATCTGGGGCCAGCGAGTAATTGATTTTGGCCCAAGTGTGTGAAATTGGCTCAGTACTGTATGATCTTGACCCGTGAAGTGTTGTCCTAGGCTAGTAATCAGTGGACATGGCTCAAAACAGCTTGTTTTTATGCCATCCTTATCTGATCCTGAGCCATTGCTGTGATTTAGGCTAGCAATAATAATGCACCACAGATTTACTATCTTGTGCCAGAAACGTGAGGTCTTAGATCAGCACTTTCTGATCTTGGCTCAGTGATTTTAGATCTTTATTCAATGCTTTGTTTTGCACAGAGGACATACTGAAAAGATCAGGGTGAGCTCAAGAAGAGAACCATTTATTTCCCAATTACATGCATGCAAAACCTCATGCAAAAATGTAAATTATATTTCAACTTTTCCATGCTGTCTTCATTCAGATGAAAGCTTAGAAGAAAATACAGTTTTTGCAATGTAAGTCTCTAAAACTATTAGGAATTCCCAATATGTTGTTAGGTATAGAGTAGGATGTGTAATATGAGTGGTCTTGGTCCTTCCAAATATCTTCCCATACCGTAGAAACAGATTGAGGGTGCAGCTGTTTGAGAGCAGTTTCAAAGCACACACTCACACATCACTGGTTTCTCAACTTTTTCTGTTTAACCAGGCAACACTAATTCATACCTGTGAAGTCCTAGGCACACTCTCCCTTAAGCCCCAGTTTTCAAGTTGTTCTCATTAAAAGGGCGTATTCTAATTTCCCCTAGCACGAAAGGGGCAGATTTATGAGGCCCGTTGTATTTATGCTGACTGACCACACCAGCCCTGTCAAAGGATCCTTAGAACAAATTTAATACATTTTGCAAGAATAGCACTGCCATCACTGTGTGTGATATAAGACCAGGACAGTGGTGTAGGCCAGTGTTATGTGATCCGACCACTGTGTTATATTGATTATTGATAGCACAGTATCTGAATGTATGCCATTGCTATATACTGGACAAGAGCTGTAAAAATTTTAAGCACTTTGAAATACTTGCCCTAATTTTTGTGATACTGTCGCAACGTTGAGTGATCTTGCCTAACACTTTCTATTTAGGTAGACTGGGCCAACACTGTATATTGAGATAAGTGTTACTAATGCACCAACATTATGTACAGGGAATTGACTATGCATCTTATTAAATGTGTACCAGCTTCGCGGAGAAGTAGGTTGGATTGCACCTGACATAGAGGCATATGTATCTACAACACAAGACAGAAAGGTTTTCCACAGTTTGCTAGATGTAGTGATTGTATTAATGATAGTATTATGCCAGTTGCACTGCAACTTCCTAACAGAGTTGGTTCATTAAATTAACTGAAAGTGCCCCTAGTTCTCTTCTATAGTGGCTGCATTTGAAAACGCCTGAAGAGGCCCGTACTGGATGTAGCTGCACACTGTAAATAAGGTGTGATAGGGATGCTTTCTAGGGAGCAACCTTTCTTTTAAGGGGCAATGGGAAGACTTCTAACTTTAAATGTTAACAAACAGTGGTGTGAACATCTGCTGGGAATAAGCCCAAAATCACAACTATTGCAACTAAGCCATCTTCCCCATGGGGTAAATAATCAGTTTGCCCCTGGTAACGGACTGGAATAACAACATTAATTACTTCAATATTAGTTGCTTGCACCAAAACACATGAGAAATGTACTATTAATAAAATAGGTTACCTCGTTATACAACATGAAGGCCAATCACATGTTAAAAATGTCCTGCTTTTGTAATATCTACAACTTCTTAATGCCATACTCTTATATGCTTGGATGTGGCCGAAGACTTCTATATTATTGAGTGCACACTCACAGAAAAAAACAGCAATGCACAGACAAAACATTCCAAGAATGTCCTTTAAAATACCTTTTGACAGGGCCGGACTGGGAACCAAAACCGGCCCTGGCAAAGTGCTCGACCGGCTTCCCGGGGGCGGGGGTGATGGGTGGAGGTTGGGGGTGCGACCGAGCTCTTTGCAGGGGCCGGTTTTCGGCCGATTTTGTTACAGTGCCGATTTTGCAGCTATGCTGCAAAAAGGCCCTGTAATAAAAACGGTCCCCAGGGGCCTAAAACCAGCCCCCACCCTTGCGGCGCAACGGGAGATTGCCCGGTGCCCGCAACGGCCAGTCCGGCCCTGCCTTTTGAGTGTCTGGATTCTCTCCCTCTTTCACTGGCTATTCTCACACACACAAACATGCACACACAAGCAAGTAAACACCCAGACACAGGCAGACACTCACCCAAAAGACTAAGGGGCTGATTATGTTGGCGGAAGGACCGCCACCGCTGGGCCCGCGGTGGCAACCGCCGGCCATGCGGTGGTGGTCCTTCCGCCATCAAACGGATATTTCCCACCGCCAGATTAGGATGGCGGTGGGAACATAGATGTGTCTGCAGCGGACGAAAAGACCGTCCGCCACCAGCAATCGTCTTGATTGCCCGGCAGACGGCCCAGGGAGCCCAAAATGGTGGCGGTGCCTAGCAGGCACCAGCCACTAGATTAGAATGCAGGAAAACACCAGCCTTTCCATGGTGGCAGGCATACGGAGTTCTGCTACGGACCAGTTGCGGATCCCTGGGGGTGTGGGGGACTGCACTTTGCCATGCTCAAGGTGGCAAGCATCGCGGGGCGCCTGCCACGTTGTTTATCGCAATGCAAAACATGGTTGTTTAACTTTGCGTACGGTGCTGCAGCCAGCAGCACCGTCCACAATGTTAAACTACCAGGATGCGCCCACCATTGTGGCGGGCGCATCCTAATACAGCCGGCGGTACCAGCGCACCTATGGCAGATGGTCACAGCTCCGCAGGGATACTCCTGCCATCCTAATAGGCCCCTAAGGTGGGATAAAGGCCTTTTTACACTCCTTATCTCTAGAGGCTTTTTAATTGCTGCTGTCAGCGGGATGCGTGGATATCAGTGGGTTCACAAATGCACACGATAGTGTGAATGTGATTGACAGCGCAGGGCCTGAATGGACCCTGCTCTGTCAAACACAGCGTGATGGTGAACATAGGACATTATGCAAATGAGCCCTGCTGAATGGTTTGATGGTGGCTCCGCTTGGGCTACAGAGGTGCTTTGGCTGTCAGACAGCTCGTGAGCTCTAGCAACAAATAGCAACAATGAGCCTACCTTTGATGAGTACCGGTACTCTCCTTGCAGCAGAGAAGTGCCGGTAGTCAGAGCGATAAAAAAGAAGACGTGCCGGTGCTCAGTACCTGTGAGTACCGGCCCATTTAAAGCACTGCATGCAAGTCATCTTACTAACGGGCTAGTCTATGTCTGTACCTGAAACTAAAGAGCAGAAAGAGATAGAGAGAGCAATTTTTAGCACTAATCAGAAAGTAAAGAAAACCTTTTTCAACAAATGTGGCCATAACTCCAGTTTATTAGCATACTTCAGGTTTGGTTCTCTTTCTGTGTAAAACTGCAATTGACTACATTTGGTTAATATGCCCTCAAGAGATAAAGCTTCACACATTCACTTACTTAGTGAATAAGGGCCTTATTCAGAGTTTGGCTAACAGGTACTCTGTCACAAATACGATGGATATCCCATCCGCCTTATTACAAGTTCATTAAGGAGAGAGAGAATGTTTTTTGTGGGTGTGTTTTGCACTTAAGCTAAGCTTTTAGATCAGAAATCAGAGGCAGAGTCAATAGCCTCTGCAAATCAAAAATACTGATGCTGGGGTGTCAGGAATCTCTGCAGATGGGGCACAAAAGTGTGCCAGTTTTCTCTGCTGATGTGGTAGCACAGAGAATCTGATTGAAGGGTGTGCATGCAGGTAGAAGGTGTTTATTTTTTATTTATTTTATTTTTTATTTATTAAGTGTATCTTATATAGCGCACGGCTACCCCAACGGGGTGTCCCGGCTCTCGTTGTGTGTGAGTATAGTGTTACAAGTTCTTAACGAGGTTTAACAGAATAGGAATGATTTTACTGCTTTTCGGAATGGTAGTTCTTCTTGAATGAGTCGAATGGGTAGGGGAAGGTTGTTCCAGAGAGTGGTGGCACCTACTTGAAACGTTCTTCCACCTGAACGTACCTTTTTAAATTTAGGGATGACAAGAAATTTTTTTGAACTGGAGCGGTGGAGTCTGGTGTTCCTGTAGGGGCGAAGGGAAGAGGAGAGATACACAGAACCCTTGCCCCTGACAGCTCGGTGGGTCAAAGTCAAGGCCTTGAATTCTGCTCTTTGTTTAATCGGGAGCCAATGGAGGCGACGTCTGTGATCAGAGATGTGATCACGCAAGGAAATGCCACAGACCAGGCGGACTGCAGCATTTTGGACCATCTGAAGGCGATGGCATAGGCCAGAGGAGAGTCCAATATAGAGGCTATTGGCATAGTCCAAATGGGACGTGATCAATGCCTGAATGATAGTTCTTCTGGTGTTGTTGGGTAAAAAGTTAATAAACTTTTTAATCATTCTGATTTTCGAAAAGCAGGCGGCCGATACCGTTTGGATTTGTTTGTCAAATGAGAGATTAGTATCCCATCTGACTCCCAAGATTCTTCACTGACTCTTTGGGTATGGGGGGTGTGCTTAATTCATGGGGCCACCAGAGATTGGATTCAAGGGGGGAGGATTGGTGAAAGAAGAGGACCTCAGTTTTTCCAGCATTAAGCCGAAGGAAATTATCGTCCATCCAGCTGGCTATGTTGTTGAGGCAGTTCTTTAATGGGTCAAAGGTAGACTGATTAGGATTATTGTAAGCAAACAGTAGCTGATTATCATCAGCATAAGAGGTGGATTTTATACCTGATTGGGCAATAATCTCACCTAGTGGGGAAAAGTAAACATTAAATAGGAGGGGGCTGAGCGAGGAGCCCTGTGGGACTCCCCACTTCAAATGACGATTGGCCGAGGTGTAGGGGGGGTGAAAACCGCTTGGGTTCGGTTTTTAAAAAAAGAGGAAAGCCAATCCAATGACTTTCCTTGAATGCCCTTAGATTGAAGTCGGTCAAGGAGGACTGGGTGGGAGACGGTGTCGAATGCTGCCGACAAGTCGAGCAGCACCAACACCGCTCTAGATCCTTCATCCAGTCTCCATCTTACATCATCAGCCATTTCTATTAGTGCCGTTTCGGTGCTATGACCGGTTCCGAACCCATGTTGGGAGTTATGAAAGGAGCCATTGGATTCAAAGAAATCCGCGAGTTGTTGATGGGCTAGTTTTTCAAGTACCTTTGCCAGGGCAGGTAGCAGCATGATTGGTCTGTAGTTAGATGGTTCGTTGTGATCGGCATTTGGTTTTTTAAGAATGGGAACCAGACGGGCATGTTTCCAGGAATCAGGGAAGATACCTGTCCGGAATGAATCATTCCAGATCTCATTAAGAAATGGATTAAGAAGCGGGGCCAAGGATTTATAATGTTTGGCCGGCCAAGGGTCTGTGGGTGACCCTGATTTACATTTTGATAGTTCTGTCAGGGAACGTTCAAGGGAGATTTCAGCGAAATGGGTGAAGATATGGGGGGAACTGAATTAATTGGTCTGTTATCAGTGGTCTGTAAGGGTTTTTTGTCTGAAGAGGTATCAGAGGAGGCAACTACAATAGCTGGATTGTTATCAGTAGGCAGTAGGAGTTTTTTTTATCTGGGAAGGAGGCATATATGGTGGCAATCTTGTCCTCAAAATAGTCCGAGAGGCGGTCACAGAGAGATTGGGACGCTGGGGATTGACGTTTAAGGGCCATGGGATCGGTAAAAGCTCTAACAGTGTTAAAAATTTCTCGAGATGAGCCATGGGCTCAGTTGATTTTCTCCCCCAGATATACTCTCTTATGTTCAATTATCTTTTTTCTATAATCCTTGAGAGCTGATTTGTATAGTTGTTTACTAGCCAAAGAATATGTTTGTCTCTGGCGTCTCTCCAAGATTTTACAAGCTGATTTGCTTTTGCGCAGTTCATCAGAGTACCAGGGTGCAGAAGGAGCCGTTCGAAAAGTTTTAATAGGTTTGATAGGAGCAATATTGTTTATTGCAGAGGAAATTCTGTTGTTGAGATCAGTTAACCTAGAGTCAAGGTCTTAAGGTTCTGTTGAGACAGTTGGTGGAAGATGAGCCGTTACGCTGTCAAGGGTGATCTTGCTCCAATTACATCCTTCTGTTTGGGCCGGGAGTCTAGGTCTGTCCTGGTGTTGTAGGCAGAAAGAGAAAGGGACAAAGAAGTGGTCTGACCAGATCACCGGGTAGGGTTCATTAATACAAATATCTGTCAGATTTGTGCAAATCAGGTCAAGGGTGTGTCCGGCTTTGTGGGTAGGGTTGGAGACCAGTTGATTCAAGCCGCCATCAGATAGGGTGGACAGAAAGTTTATATTAGTTTGATCATGGACATTGTCTACATGAAGATTAAAATCACCAAGCAGGGTGAAATTCGAATAGCGGGAGCACGCTTGGAGAACATAATCCAACAGTGAGGGGAGATGCATAAGTTTACATTTGGGAGGGAGGTGTTGATGGGTCTCTGAAGACTATAGTCGACAGGTAGACAATATGCCAGTTATCTCGGTATAGAGGAATATACAGTATAATTCAAAAAGCATGTTTGCCTTGCACCAGACAATTGTTGCCATGTTAAACATTTGGAATGTTCCAGTGGTCTCTATGAAAAAGACAGCAAGTGAGTAAAATGAAATGAAATGAATGAGACTTATATAGCGCATGACTTACCCTGGGGCATCTCAGCGCTTGCTTAGGGAACCCTTCTTGGTATTCCCCTGTGAGATAACCCTGGCAGGGTATCCACAAGGTGAAAGCCAGGCATCCCACCGCGAGGGGCCGTTGTGGAGATTAAGCAAACTATTGCCCAGAGTCGCAGAGTGTGAACCCGTGAGTCGAGAAGGCACCGGAGCGAGAATTAACGAGTCCGTGGAATTTTGAGCCCAAGACCCGCCGAGGCGGGGAATTGAACCCTGGTCCCGGGCCGAACTCAAGCTCCAGGTCTGCCGCCTCTAACCCCTGAGCCACACTTCTCCACCCCTGAGCCACACTTCTCCAAAAAAGATCTCTGTACAATCTCTAGTGAAGTATGGGTATCCCATTTCTCTAAGATTTACGAAGCGACAACAGGGATGGAGGACCCATACAGTCCCCAAAGGCCTGCCAAGATTGAGATAACTGTAGCCGAAGTTGAGCAAGCTATACAGCAGAGTTTGGGCAACAAGGCTCGGGGGCATGATGGGCTACCAATAGATCTCATATAATACGAACCAAAATTCTGGGCACCCCTTTTATTAAATGTTTTTAACAATTTAACTGCTGTTTCAATTGCTCGCACATGGCCTACTAGTATTAGAGTCCCTATTTTTAAAAAAGGTGGTCGCTCCAACCCTAGCTGTTATAGACCAATCTCCCTGATCGACAATACCCTAAAAATTCTTGGGAGAATCCGGTTTAACAAAATCAGGACTTGGGCCGAGGAGAAACATATTTTAAATCCCTGCCAAATAGGTTTCAGAAGTAAACTGGGCAGTGTCCAACAGTGCCTTAACCTCAATTTAATCACTGGTAAATACAGTGTGGCACGGAAATCCCCTATTTATTTGGCGTTCATGGACTTAACGTCCGCCTTTGATTTTGTAAATAGGTCACATCTCTGGTCTATCCTTTTAAAATATCGGTTGGACAAAGTTTTAGTTCATTTTTTAGTGTATTTACATAGGGACCTAAAGGCACGAGTGCAGATTGGTAAAAACGGGGAGGTGACTGAGGACATCAATATTGGCAGGGGTGTTAGGCAGGGGTGCGTATTGGGCCCACTGCTATTTATTTTATATATTAATTAATTGCATAACTCCCTTGCTAAGCTTACAAATGATATCCCTAAGATTAATGGCAGCACTCTCCCCGTTTTACTATATGCAGACGATGCGGTCTTAATGGGCCGCACCCCAAATGCACTACGCACTTTAATTAAGGGTTTTGTTGATTTTATGGCTATTTTACACCTTCGTACAAATTTAAAAAAATCCTTTTTGATGGCTTGTGGCCCAAACAAACACTTTAATAAATCATTTACCATAGGAAATGAAAGTTTACAAAGCACCTGCACTTTTCCCTATTTGGGCATGGTATACGCAGCTAACGGCCTGTGGACCACTCATGTTTCACACAGTAGAAGCAAATTTGCTAAGGCTAATAATTCTGTACTGTCATTAACCCAACCAAGAAAGGCCGAGGTAGTATTACCCATCATTAAAAATGTTAAATTACAATGTATCCCGGTGGCAACCTACGGGGCAGCGGTTTGGGGATACTCGGGCTGCGAGGGTATTCAGACCGAGGAGAACAGATTCGGTAGAAGATTGTTAGGAGCCCCGATTACTGCCTCTAAGTATGTTTGTCATGGGGAGCTGAACTTGACATACATGGAAGATTTCATCAGAGCCCGGCCAACCCTTTTTTGGCTCAAAGTATGGCAGAATCCTGTGGCAACACTAACACAAAGCATAATCTCAGATTGTCTCAATTGCGACAATGGGATGGATATACCTTCGCTCTCGGCTGTACGAGAAAGCCTGTCTAGTGTAAATTTTGAGCACTTCTTTTTTAATCCCAGCGAATTGGGCATTGTAAACAAAAAATCACTCCAGGGGTTGCTATATGAAACGCATAGTATGTTAAGACAGGCAGAAAAGGTGTCCAAACAGTTAGTAGGAAGGTATATGTCAATTGATAATTTGTCACCCAAACTGCTTTCAAGCTATCTTTTGAAGAATATTAATCGATGGAAAAGAGGACTACTGTTCCGGTTAAGAGTGGATACCATGAAATAACAGCTTAGTTTTTCATTAGGGTATAATACTAAACTTGAACTAAAGACGTGCCCATGTGACAATCAGAGTAAACAAACCATGGTTCACTTTTTATTCTTTTGTAATTTTTTTCAAATGTATACCAAACTGTTTCAAATCCAATTTTTTAAGGAAATTTCTATTATTACTGACCATAAAACAGCCTACACTAAAATTCTTAGTTTGGAAGAAGATGTTTTGATTTTTCGAGTATGTTCTATTTTGAAAGAAGCTGTTCATGCACGTACCACCATGGGTGATGAATGAAGGATAAACTCTAGTTTGTCTTGATAAAATATGGCTATAAGTGAATGGTAATCTTATCTTAAGTGTATACAGCAGTGAATGGTAACAATTTAATTCATGTGTATATTCCAGATGCTATCTCTTTTTTGAGAACTGTATTTTTATGCATTTTAAAGAACTTCTAAGTATTCTGTAAACTAATTGATTTGACCTGTGCTTTTATGGACACAACAAATGTATCCGAATAAAGATTTAAAAGAAAAAGAAAGAAAAAGATCTTTGCACAGATGGTGATACAGGGATCTCTGTAAAGTGAGAAAGAGGAAAGCAGGTATGGAAGAGGGTCTCTGCATGCTGTTCATAGTGTTTTTACTTTCCTCCTCTACTCCCAACAAGCTCTGACATTGCTCTCCTGCCCCTTCCGCTGTCATATCCTTTTTTTTAAAACATTTTTTGTATTTTTCTTTTTATTGTTGAAGGCCCAGAAGCTGCAATTTGCTGCTGGACTGCTCCTCTCTAAATAATGTCCTTTCACATTCTTTTAATCTTTTTTTAATTTTCCTAATTAAGTTGGATGCATCCTCTCTGGGAACAATAAACTAAAAAGAAAAAATGCCTGTCACAGTTGTATGTATGCAATGTGACACATCGCATAAGTATATGTGATCACACTGAGGATGCAGTAGCATCATGACGCATACATATGCATGTGTGATGACACACACATGTGTATATATAGCGCTGGGACTTTCTTTTGGATTTGCCAGCTGTGTAATGTAATGTAATGTAAGTGAACATTTATATTGCGCAGCAATCGCTCCAAGGAGCATCTAGGCGCCAGATACTGATCCAGAGATGTAGGAAACAGGTTGGTAGTAGGTGAAAACTCATCCAACTGTTACACTAGGGCTCTAGCGCAGGTGTCCTGTAACTTAAAGACCCAGGCAATAATGTGGCAATAACTATGTTTTTGGATGATGAACAGCATTGGCAAAAAGAGCTGACAATGCCAAATGGTGAAACCTATCGGCTTTGCCAATGCTTATTTTTTATAACACCTCAAATGTTCCCAGTTCTAACATGTTAGGTACGAAAAGAAGCGTAGTGACCGTGCATAATCAGTCAGGGGCATTGCATCTGCTTAAGGCCCTATCCAGGCCATTACACTTTTACAAGGAGGACATTTCTGAAATGAATCTAACACACATCTAGTGCTTCACATTCTAGTTTAACTCTGGAAGCAGGAAACGCTACTATAGCCATATTGCTAGCACACTCAGATTAGTTCTACTCACTGGCTTGATCTTAGCCAGCAATACCCACGCACCGGACTGATTTATTGAGCATTCCAATTAACCTCAATAGTCTCAATAGATTAATTTGGAATCATCTATCCCTCCTGACTACAATAATTAAACGACTATCTCGTCACTAGCGTTAGTGGCCCAATTTCAATGTTCTTGGAAAAATTAGAGAACAAATTAAGCTATTCTACAGCACGGAACATACAAATACAACTGTGAAAATACAATTATTTGTATGAACCTCCTGGCAAAAATTATTTATCCCCACTTATGCGTTAACTGAGCCAAATTGTTATAAGTATACAACTCACTATTTCCCTTTGACTAAAATGATTACGGAATATTGTTGGTTTTAATTATATAAACTACATCTCTTCGCCCTAAACTAGTCTGACTCCTAACTCTGGCTCACTGGATACAATACAGTCCCTGTCTCATAAACCACAAATTGAACCCCATGAAGCTATGAGGCAACGTCGGCTTAACTCCTTCAAAATCACTTATTTGCCTGGCCTCTTGAAATACGCTGGAAAAAACTTGAAACTTAAGCTAGTTCGGGAACGCCCAGAAACATTCTTTGCCGACAGTCTGAAAACGAACTGTTGTAATGTGCTTATTGCTAATGCAGTCTCCCCACTATGGTTCTCTCTCTGCCTGCTCAGCCTGTGGTGATGTCACGTGGAATGTTGGGGTTGCTTTGTATGAGGAGAGATTCAGTTGGTGTGATGGGCTGAGCAGAGTGGACCTTGCTCCTGGTGGGGCATTTCTAGGTATTACTATATATCTTTGTAACTGAGAGCCTGTAAGATTACCACAATAATAAATCTACTACCATCTACAAGACATGTCTGAGCTTCCATAGTGGGGTTTCTAGGTATTACTATGGATCTTTGTAACTGAGAGCCTGTAAGATTACCACAAGAATAAATCTACTAATACCATCTACAAGACATGTCTGAGCTTCCATACTTGGTTTTAACACAAACCTCATCTTTTTTTCACAAAACTCAACTATATGGTTGGATATATTCACAACTAATGTGAACATAACACAAAAAAACCTTATGGCATGCAACTCACACTCATGCCCTCCCCATGGATATATGATGTTACAACGCGTCCTTTTACAACGCATACCATGACCACGGATCCATTACAACGCAGGTCATGTTACAACGGATCCCATGACAACGCAATTCACAACAACGCAGGTACTATTACAACGCAATACCATTACATCGTAAGTATAATTACAGGGTAAGTAAATAAAATTAATATTTAAAGTAAATAATTATTAATGTATTATTAATTTAAATTATTTATTATTAAAAAAATAAAACATATATTAATACAATTAATTTTAATTTTTAAAATTGTAAATATATATTAAAAATAACCCTGTTCCCCAAAACCCAACCCCAGGCCTAAAACCTAAAAATACCCCTGTACCCCAAAACCCAAACCCAGCCCTAAAACCTAAAAATACCCCTGTACCCCAAAACCCAACCCCAGGCCTAAAACCTAAAAATACCCCTGTACCCCAAAACCCAAACCCAGCCCTAAAACCTAAAAATACCCCTGTACCCCAAAACCCAAACCCAGCCCTAAAACCTAAAAATACCCCTGTACCCCAAAACGCAAACCCAGCCCTAAAACCTAAAAATACCCCTGTACCCCAAACCCAGCCCTAAAACCTAAAAAATACCCCTGTACCCCAAAACCCAAACCCAGCCCTAAAACCTAAAAATACCCCTGTACCCCAAAACGCAAACCCAGCCCTAAAACCTAAAAATACCCCTGTACCCCAAAACCCAAACCCAGCCCTAAAACCTAAAAATACCCCTGTACCCCAAAACCCAAACCCAGCCCTAAAACCTAAAAATACCCCTGTACCCCAAAACCGAAACCCAGCCCTAAAACCTAAAAATACCCCTGTACCCCAAAACCCAAACCCAGCCCTAAAACCTAAAAATACCCCTGTACCCCAAAACCCAAACCCAGCACTAAAACCTAAAAATACCCCTGTACCCCAAAACGCAAACCAAGCCCTAAAACCTAAAAATACCCCTGTACCCCAAAACCCAAACCCAGCCCTAAAACCTAAAAATACCCCTGTACCCCAAAACGCAAACCCAGCCCTAAAACCTAAAAATACCCCTGTACCCCAAAACCCAAACCCAGCCCTAAAACCTAAAAATACCCCTGTACCCCAAAACCCAAACCCAGCCCTAAAACCTAAAAATACCCCTGTACCCCAAAACGCAAACCCAGCCCTAAAACCTAAAAATACCCCTGTACCCCAAAACCCAAACCCAGCCCTAAAACCTAAAAATACCCCTGTACCCCAAAACCCAAACCCAGCCCTAAAACCTAAAAATACCCCTGTACCCCAAAACACAAACCCAGCCCTAAAACCTAAAAATACCCCTTTACCCCAAAACGTAAACCCAGCCCTAAAACCTAAAAATACCCCTGTACCCCAAAACCCAAACCCAGCCCTAAAACCTAAAAATACCCCTGTACCCCAAAACCCAAACCCAGCCCTAAAACCTAAAAATACCCCTGTACCCCAAAACGCAAACCCAGCCCTAAAACCTAAAAATACCCCTGTACCCCAAAACCCAAACCCAGCCCTAAAACCTAAAAATACCCCTGTACCCCAAAACCCAAACCCAGCCCTAAAACCTAAAAATACCCCTGTACCCCAAAACACAAACCCAGCCCTAAAACCTAAAAATACCCCTTTACCCCAAAACGTAAACCCAGCCCTAAAACCTAAAAATACCCCTGTACCCCAAAACCCAAACCCAGCCCTAAAACCTAAAAATACCCCTGTACCCCAAAACCCAAACCCAGCCCTAAAACCTAAAAATACCCCTGTACCCCAAAACGCAAACCCAGCCCTAAAACCTAAAAATACCCCTGTACCCCAAAACCCAAACCCAGCCCTAAAACCTAAAAATACCCCTGTACCCCAAAACCCAAACCCAGCCCTAAAACCTAAAAATACCCCTGTACCCCAAAACCCAAACCCAGCCCTAAAACCTAAAAATACCCCTGTACCCCAAAACCCAAACCCAGCACTAAAACCTAAAAATACCCCTGTACCCCAAAACGCAAACCAAGCCCTAAAACCTAAAAATACCCCTGTACCCCAAAACCCAAACCCAGCCCTAAAACCTAAAAATACCCCTGTACCCCAAAACGCAAACCCAGCCCTAAAACCTAAAAATACCCCTGTACCCCAAAACCCAAACCCAGCCCTAAAACCTAAAAATACCCCTGTACCCCAAAACGCAAACCCAGCCCTAAAACCTAAAAATACCCCTGTACCCCAAAACCCAAACCCAGCCCTAAAACCTAAAAATACCCCTGTACCCCAAAACCCAAACCCAGCCCTAAAACCTAAAAATACCCCTGTACCCCAAAACCCAAACCTAGCCCTAAAACCTAAAAATACCCCTTTACCCCAAAACGTAAACCCAGCCCTAAAACCTAAAAATACCCCTGTACCCCAAAACCAGCCCTAAAACCTAAAAATACCCCTGTACCCAAAAACCCCCAAAAAGATAAACTTACCTATAATTATACTTACGATGTAATGGTATTGCGTTGTAATAGTACCTGCGTTGTTGTGAATAGCGTTGTAAAAGGATCCGTTGTAACATGACCTGCGTTGTAAAAAATCCGTGGTCATGGAATCCGTGGTAACAGTTGTACACCCTCCCCCATCTCCATCTTCAAAAATAACAAAATCAAGATTCAAGGCTAAAACCCAAAAAAATGTAAACAATTATTCCATCCCTGGTACCCAGCCCCTACAATTCCACATGACAACAGCATCATAATCCCCCACTCAACGCTCAATTTAATAACCCCAACCACGAGGTCCTGCCTACTACTGTTGCATCCCAACTCTATCTCAACTCTCTATATCTCCCACCCACTGCTCATTACCATCTAATCTCTCCCCCACTAAGAGATGCCCTAACCTCGACAAAGAGACCGCTCACTCCCTAGCACTCTAAACCCCATCCCATATTCCAACCTTTCCTTATCCCAGTTATTTTCAATGTCACTACGAGTTCTTCTAACTCCTCCCAAATGGCAGCTCTAGACCACCCTTGTCCTCGAGACCTGTAAACCATCTGTACCCTTCACGAGGACATCTGGTCCCCAACATACATCAGTCCTCCCAACAATGCTGCATACACAGCTCACATTCAGGAATTCATCCCAAACACAATTCTCTGCTTCATATCCATTTTCGCCCACATCAACCTGTGTGTACTTGTTCTCCCCTGCCCACATTTCCTCTGCCCAGTGATGCACTGCCATGCCGTCCTTTGTGCTGAAATCCCTCCTTTACCTTCATCCTAGGTCCTTTCCTTCAACGGCCTTTGACTTTCTGCCTTGCACAAATTCTCCTCAAAATATGATGAACCGCAAAACATCCTTACCACAGAAAACAGCACAAGTAGCCAAACTAAATCTTCCTAAAATAAAAAAAAGTAAATGAAATTAACTAAGCTGAGTGTTTCAGCCACCACCGCCCCCAAGACCTCTACAATTTCAACTTCTCTAATGACAACACCATTTCCTCAAAGCTCGATATGCTACTCTTGGAACTAAGAACACTCCAAAAGTGTATTGCGCTTATGAACACCAACTGGCATTGGCAAATTAAGTGTATTAAGGACCAACTCACCCTCCTTACAGAAATTCCACAACAATACTTTTTCAGTGAACTGCGTCCCTTGCCGCACAGCTCCGCCTGGTAGCTGCTACCCCTTACCCTTGCATGTCTCTGAGTTTGAGACTCTCCTCCAACCGCAGGCACCCACCTGTGCCTCATCCCTGGTGGTCCAATGTGGAGCATCTCTGCTCTGCCTTCAGTCTCTCTCCTTTCTGCCTTTTTCTCCTCTGATCTCTTTTTTACCTTCCTTTCATATTTTCTGGTTTTTGTCAATTTTTTCACAGTTGTAACTTTTTCGTTTTTTGCACCTTTTTTCTCTCCATGTCCCTGTTCATACCCCAATGCCCCGCCACCCTTCAGTGCTGCTTTCCCACTTCCCGCCTTACTGTCTTCCAGCTGTCCAACCCTCCCCCTTACACTACTTAATGGTGGGCGCTGCGCTAATGCGCAGAGGGGTGCGTCGATGGCGCCCCAAAAGCAAGTCTGTCTGCGCCTGGACTGCACCCAGCACTACGGACCCTAGTCCTCCGACCATCCACCGCTACGACGCTGGTACCCTCCATGCCGTTGCTGAACAAAACCCAGGGTCCTTTCTCCTGTTGCAACTGCAGTGGCACCTTTGTCTGCCCCCACACACCAAACCAAATGTCATTGCATGACCCACAAAATCCAGACCCGATTGCCACAGCTTTATCCTGATCAACACACACTCCCGTTGCAAAGACGCCGCGAAGATCTGGGATCTGCTCAACTCCGTCTCCCCCGAAACCTGGATGAACGCCACCTCAGAACCGGACATCGCCGTTGCCATCCCAGAAAGCTACAAAATCCTCCACAAGGACCATTCCACCTGACCAGGAGGAGGCATCGCCATCGTACACAAAAACACCCTCGCATCACAATAAGCTCGGACGACACCTCGACCATCATGAGGTACGGCCACTTCCACATCTTAACCAACCCTAACACCACCCTCCGCAGCACCCTCATCTACAGACCTCCCCGTCACTGCCCCTTTCAACGAATCCCTAGTCGACTTCATTGCACACCAATGCTCTCAACTCCACAGACTACATCCTCCTCAGAGACCTTAAATTCCACCTGAACAACCTTGACGACCACAACACATCATACCTACTGGAGAACCTTGCCACCATCGTACTCAAGCAAGTGGTCACCTCTCCAACCCGCTCAGCAGGGCCCACACTCGACCCCATCTTCTCCGCAAGCAGCAATATCTTCTTTAGCCACACCTCCGAACTACCTTGGACCAACTACTGCTGCGTCCATTTCTCCTTCACCAAACCGACCGTACACCAGCATGCCCGCTACCCACGTAGAGGCTGGAACAAGGTCACAAACTAACTCATCGCAGCCCCACCACCGACATCCACGGATGTCGATGCCTCTGCACGCAACCACCACTCATTCATTTCCAACTCCGCCAACACACTGGCCCCCCTCAGGACACCCTCAGGCAAGCCAACCTCCAAGGAGGCCAGCTGGTTCTCTCCCTCCCTCCAAGAGTCCAGGTGCACCTACAGTCGGTTCGAAAAAAGATGGAGAAGCAGCAAGGCCGCGGCAGACCACGCAGCCTTCAAAACCACAGTCACCAAACACCACCACCTCATAAAATCAACTAAGAAAACTGCCATACAAGAACGCATCAACGCCAACGCACACAGCAGCAAACAACTCTTCACTGTGGTCAAAGAGTTCACCAAACCCGGCCTGGAGGCAGCAGATATCCCCCTCCCAAGACCTCTGCGACAACCTAGCCACCTTCTTCCAACACAAGATCAAGGCGATCTATGATAGGTTCACTAACCAAAACCCACCGACCTCAAGCGAAACCACCACACTCAACAGACCCAGATCCCAGCAGATCCTACTAATCTGGACCTGCCTTACCACCAACGATACCCTCAAGTTCATGAAGAGCATCCAATCCAGAGACCCATTGGATCCCTGCCTCACCATATATTCGACAGAGCCAGCACCTCCATCGCACTCGAACTCTGCAATACAATCAACAGCTCCATTGAATCTGCCACCTTCCCTTAAGACTGGAAACACGCCATGATCAATCCCTACTGAAGAAACCATCTACTGACCCAACAGACCTCAAGAACTACAGACCCATCTGCCTACCCAACCAAAGTCGTCGTGCAGGCAATCAACTCTCCGAGTTCATCCAATCAAACAACATCCTGGATCTCTCCCAATATGGATTCAGAATGAACCACAGTACCGAGACCACTCTCCTCACCGCCACAGACGACATCCTTGACAGAGGCAAAACCATGGCCCACATCCTCCTGAACCTCTCGGCCACGTTTGACACTGTCTCCCAAGACATCCTCTTTGCTACACTTCAAGACACCGGCATCCGCGACAAAGCCCTCGACTGGATCTGCTCCTTCCTCACCAGCCGACCACAGAGAGTCAGACTTCCACTTTTTTCTCTCAGAACTCACAGCAATCAGCTGCGGAGTGCCACATGGCTTCTCTCTGAGCCCCACCCTTTTCAACATCTACATGGCCCAGCTTGGAACCATTGTCAGAAACTACGGACTCAACATCGTCACCTACACCGACAACACCCAGCTGATACTCTCACTCTCCAATAACTCACAACCGCCAAGAACAACTTCCACAGCGGAATGGAGCTAGTAGCCAGCAGGATGAAGGACAGCTGCCTCAAGCTCAACTCAGACAAGACTGAAGTCCTTATCCTGGGCCCCAACCCCTCCGCCTGGGACGATTCTTGGCGGCCTGCAGCACTCAGAACCTCCACAATGACGGACCACGCACGAAACCTCATCATCCTGGAATCCTCTCTCACAATGAACCATCAGATCAACGCCTTCTCATCCTCCTGCTTCCGCACGCTCCACCTGCTCCGAAAGACCTTCAAGTAGATCCCCACAGAGACAAGGAAAACAGTCATCCACGCACTTGTCAGCAGCCGACTTGTGCATTCTACACCGGCACTCCAAAAAGAACTCCAAAAGAAGCTGCAAAACATCAAAAACACCTCGGCTAGATTCATCCTGAATATCCCTTGCTGAAGCCACATTACCGACCACCTGAGACACGTCCACTGGCTGTCGGTCAACAAAAGGATTACCTGCAAGCTCAGGCACGCCTACAAGCCCTCCACAACGCCAGACCTGCATATCTCAACCACTGCCTCTCTTTCCACCTCCCCACCAGACATCTCCACTCGGCCCATCATCCAATGGATCAGCAGGACCACCGCTGGAGGAAGATTCTTCTCCTACCTCGCTTCAAGGACATGGAAATCCCTTCCTCTGCATCTCAGGAAATCACCATCTCTGCCTCAATCCAGGAAGGTTCTTAAGCCATGGCTCTTCGACTGAACAGCAGACCCTTATCCCCCGCAGCACCTTGAGACCCTTACGGGTGAGTAATCACACTCTACAAACCCGAATTGATTGACTGATTGTAACTCAATACTACAACTAAATCACACAATAACAGAACAAAGACTAATAAGAATGAAGAATCAAACCCTGAGAAGAAGACTGAAAACCTAATCAACGATTATGAATCAAACACAACTTAAAAAGGGGGAGGAGCAGCGCCAGCGACCAAGATGGCCGCTTGAGCATCGGCTCCGCCGGTCACCACATCCTGACTTGCCATCCGGCACACTATCCTGAGCCCCGTCCCTACAATCTGGTGGGGGACCGGCGCCTGAGCCACTGGGCGAAATTCCGAAATTCTGGGCGCTCGGATGACTTGAATCTATCGTCTGGAAACTTTTGGGCCTTCAGGGAGCGCCACCGGGACCCTGCGTGTGGCACTGCCCGCTTTGAAGTTCAACAACAAAGGCAAGTGGAACCGGAAGTGCACGGTGGCACTCGGTCCACGGAAGTCGCGTCAACTCCGAGGGGCCTCCGGGTCCCCCATCTCAAGCTATTTGACTCAGCGCACCCCCGCCAATACGGAGCAACCCGAGACTGCACCAACAGACTGGAAAAGTATAGTTTCTCCAAGGGTTCCCCGGTGGACGAGAAACGCGCTCAAGTGAGTGGCCATGAGGGTGGCCCATCTGGAGCGGACCCGACACTGAAAGACTTGATGGCAGCGATCACTGGGATCCAGTCGTCCCTCGGTAAGATGTACTCCAAATTGGACACAGTGACCATTGAGGTGGGCTTAATCCGAGCTGACCTGACTAAAACCTCGGAAAAGGTCAAATCACTTGAGATCAAAACATCGAGTCTTACGGATGATGTGTCGGACCTCCAGCGAGAGGTGAGAGACTTGAAGGTGCCTTGAACCCAATTTGACCGTAAGCTGGATGAGTACGAAGGACGCGTGAGGCGCAATAACGTCCGCATCCTTGGCATACCGGAGAGATCGGAGGGACAGGCCCTGGATCTGTTCGTGGAGGATCTTATCCTGAAACACTTAAAACCCAAGGGCCTCAGTAACTTTTTCACCGTGGAAAGGGTCCACAGAGTCCATGGTGGACGCCCGAAGACGGGTGCGCCTCCTCGCCCTATGATTGTCTGCATTTTGAACTTTCGGGACCGAGACACTATACTGCAGATCGCAAGATCCTCTGGACCTTTTGGCATACGAAAACGCGTCCTTGCTTTTTTTCCCTGACTTTACCCAGGCAGTCCAGAAACAACGGCAGGGTTTCATGGATATTAAGAAAAGGCTGCGCGCCTCGGAAATTAAATACTCTATGCTGTTCCCTGCCCGCCTCCGGATAGAACGCGACGGCAAAGCTTGGTTCTTTGATCATCCAGATGCTGCAGCGAACTGGTTGGACCGAGTCCAGGGGCCGGACACCGAGGGGGACACACTGATGGACAACGAGGAACAATGATCCCGGGTTGATCGTGTCAGTTGACCATGTTGGCAAGGGCGCTGGTTTGATCAGGCGATCTCTTAATCCCCACTGACATTGCTAATATTTTTGGGATTTTTCTGCATGAGACAGTGTTGATTGGGGTTTGTATGCGGGTTGGGATGGTGGAGGTTGGTGGCCTGTTGTAAGGTCCTCCTCCGTTTTCTACGTTTAGATATTGTAGTTAGTTCTGGGGAGACAGGCACACTGCTAGTTGGGGATGTGCAAAAGTTGCATGCAGGGGTGAAGGGTGGGGGGTTGGGTTGTGGGGGGTTTTGTTTATTGATTTGTGTTTTGTTTATGACCAGTGCTTACAATGGATGTCCCGGAACGCTTTGGAATTTTCGGGGGACGAATATGGCTTCAGCTAGATTGGGCTTGGGTGTGTCTGTTCTCAGTTGGAACGTGAATGGCTTGGGAGACAAGATCAAACGCGCGATGGTGGGGCAGCTGATCAGGCGCCGCTCACCGGATGTGGTTTTACTCCAGGAGACTCCTCTTAAGGGAAATAGATGTATGGCGCTACACAGAGGAGGGTATAAACTGGTCGCTCATGCCGGTTTTACCTCAGGCTCCAGAGGGGTTGGGATACTAGTTAAAAATTCCTTTCCACTCACCATACAAGCTACCTGGTCTGATAACCGTGGCCGATACGTCGGCATCTCGGGGCTCTGGGAGGGCAGAACAATTACGTTCCTCTCTGTATATGTTCCCCCCGCATTGCAGACACACACCTTTCGAGCAGGGTGTTCTTGTCGCTACCCATTAGCATCATGGTAATAGTGGTGATTTCAATGCGGTCATGGATGGAGAATTGGATAGGCACCCCTCCCGTGTGTTACTGCCCTCTAGTAGATGTTTGTCGGATTTTGTTTCTGGAACAGGTATGGTTGATGGGTGGAGACTCCGGCACCCTGGTGATTTGGAGTACACGCATGCGTCCGCAGCGCACCACTCTTTCTCCAGAATTGATTATGTGTTACTGCCTGCGTCGCAGATGATGTTTATTCAGGAAGTACGTCATTTGGCCAGGGGAGTGTCTGATCACTCTCCGATTTGGCTGCAGTTGAAAGTTGGACCGGGCAATGTGGCTAGGGTTGCCCCAATTAGCGCTTGGCGGTTGAGAGACCCCGCTACCAAAAAAGAGCTGGTGCGTGCCACTGATAGCTACTTCCGCGAGAACGCAGGGACAGTTGACTCTGACTGCTCTCTCTGGAAGGCCTACAAAAGTGTTGTCAGGGGGGAGGCTCTCTCCCTAATCTCTGGGCAGAAGAAGAAGAGTGGGGCGGAAATCGACAGGATTGAGGCGGAGCTATCGGCCACAGAGAGAGAGGTCTCCACTTCTGGGGACCCGGGGGAAGTACACCGCCTCAGTCTCCTTCGGGATGAATACAAACACTTGGCGCGAGATGGGGCGAGGGAACAACACGCTAACACCCAAAGCAGAATCTACGAACACAGAGATAAGGCCAGGAAACATATTGCGTGGTTGGAGAAGGGCGACTGGGGGTCGCGTCTGGTCCCGGAGCTGCAGATTACGGGCTCGGGGGTCACGACGGATCCACAGCTCATAGTGGACGAGTTTGCCCGTTATTATGAAGAGGTCTATACCTCGGTGGGGCTGTACACTCTGGAAGAGAATGCAGGGGTCATCCGAGACATTCCAATGCCTGTTTTATCGGCCGAGAATAGGGAGTTTATGGATTCTGTCATAACAAATGATGAAATCGCGATGGCTATCCGGGGAGTACACTCCGGGACAGCCTCGGGCCCGAACGGTATTCCTGTTGAACTTTATAAACTTCATGCGGACCGCTTGGCTCCGTTCATGAAGGCCATGTACTTTGAGAGCAGGGAAAATGGCGTACTTCCTTACGACCAGCGTATCGCCAATATCGTTGTGATTTATAAAGATGGCAAGCCCCGTTTGGACAGCTCCTCCTACCGCCCAATTTCTCTTTTAAATGCGGAGCCTAAGATTCTGGCCAAGCTGCCGGCTGGTGAAAATCATAACTGAGCTGGTCCACCCGGACCAGTCCGGCTTCATGCCGCGCCGCAACACCGCTCTTAGGCCCAGATGTAGGTCGGTCGGTAACGGCCGAAAATCGGTATTTTTGGCCGTTACCGACCAGTATACAAGATTTGGCATGTAGGGGGCATTATTTTACCGAATCGGTAAAATTACTGATTCGGTAAAATAAAAAATTGGTAAATTTACCGATTCGGAGCCACCCATATGTAGGTGGGACTCTTCAGAGTCCTAGGAGCCTTAACGAATCGGTATTTTACCATCAAATCCAATTTGATGGTAAAATACCGATTCCGGTGTGCATGCACATGTGTGCATGCACACCTATGCCATGTGACAGGCAGACCTGCCCTTAGGGCAGGTCTGCCTGCCACATGGCACCCGTGCCTGTTTTGGGGGTGCCAGAGGGTGTCAAAGTGACACCCCCTGCACCCTTGAGAAAATCGGTATTTACTGATTCGGTAAATACCGAATCGGTAATGCCCATTCATTCCTATGGGCTTCAAAGCCCATAGGAATGAATGGGCATTACCGATTCGGTATTTACCGAATCGGTAAATACCGAATTCATCCGATTCGGTATTCCAGCACATTTGGAATACCTACATGTCGGACCCATTGATTTACCGATTTTAAATTACCGAATCGGTAACATTCGGTAATTTAAAATCGGTAAATCTTTCCTACCTACATCTAGCCCTTAATCTTCGTAGACTCCACGGGGTGGTGGCGGGCTCCGCTCGCATTCATGAGCCAGCGGTGCTTCTGTCGTTGGACGCCGCCATGGCGTTCGACAGAGTGGAATGGTCTTATCTATTTGCGGTGCTGGAGAAATTCGGGTTCGGCCCGGAATTTATACGATGGATCCGTCGCCTGTACTCAGCTCCGTTGGCCCGGGTTGTGGTTAACAATCACAAGTCCTGTGACTTTCAACTCGGGAGGGGCACCAGGCAGGGATGTCCCCTCTCGCCACTTTTATTTGCCCTGGCCTTGGAGCCGCTTGCGGCTTGGGTACGATGGTATAGGTCGATCAAAGGGTTACGTTGGACTCCGGAGTGGGAGGACAAAATTTCGCTATATGCGGATGATATCCTTATGTATTTGACCTCCCCCCGGCAGTCCCTCATTGTTTTCATGGATATTTTGGCGATCTATGGGAGATACTCGGGGTTTGCCATTAATTGGAAGAAATCGGTCCTATTTGTGTTGAGCGGTGACCCTCCTAGTCTGCCAGAGAGTAGAACTGGGGGGTTTTCGCTACCTTGGAGTTTACATTTCTCGGGATCCTAAAACGCGTTTCGAGGCTAATTTGGTTCCCTCCCTGGCCAGACTGCCGGGATACAGCAAAATGGAAGGAACTGCCGCTCTCCCTACTGGGTCGGGCGGTTCTGTTTAAAATGATGGCGCTACCACGGTTCTTATATGCATTGCAGAATTTCTTTGATCCCGTGCCTCCCTCCTATTTCAACGAGATAGAATCTTTACAGCGTCAGCTTCTTTGGGTTGGGATAAACTGATGTTACCCTGGTATGACGGTGGGATCGGACTGCCCAGTATTAGGAAATACTACTGGGCTTCCCAGCTGGCCCCAATCAATCATGCGATCTATGGCTCCCCGGCCGACCCCGGGTTCGCCATGGATCGTGGCCAGTTGCCGGGGGGTGAGTATACCCGGATGTTGTACGCTAAGCGAGGCAGGTTTCCTTTGTTCGGTCCGGCGTCGGTTTCGGTGTGGGCGTCGCATTAAGCCAACCGTGCTCTTAAATGTGAGGGTAAGATAACTATGGCCACGCCGTTATGGAACTCTGAAGCCCTGGGTAGCCTGTGGAAGTCGAAGGGTTTCGATCGTTGGGACTTGATCGGTATCTCCCAGGTCCGAGATATATGGGGCAAGAACGGGATATTGACTTTTCAGGAATTGCAGTCTAGACACCAACTGAATGAGAGTGAGAGATATCGCTATTTGCAAATTAAGCATGCACTAGCGGCGGCTGTCCCTCGCGTGTGACGCCGCCGGAGGCCTCCCCGCTGGAGGATCGACTCCTGGATGGGCATCTTCCTGCCAGGGCGATCTCTCTGGTTTACAAGAAACTGGTAAACCACACTGAAGATCCCCTGGTAAAAGTCCGGGAGCAATGGGTTGCCGATGGTCTGGTCTTGGATGATAAGGACTGGGTGGAGGCTGTGTCCTCCCCTCGGGAAGTGGCGATCTCCTTGAGACTTCGGTTGGTGCAGCTAAGGATCCTTCACTGGTCCTACACTACGGGCCCAGGGTTGTGCCGCATGGGGCTCGCCTCAAACGCAGATTGTCGAAGGGGTTGCGGTATGACTGGTACCTTTATGCACATTTTGTGGGAGTGCCCAGAAATTCATAACTATTGGACCAAGATTCACGAGAAAATGAGTGAGGTGTGGGGTGTACAGATTGCGCCAGAGGCACGCTGCTGTTTGCTTAATGTATGGGAGCCTTCCAACCTCACGAGTCACGGCAAGCTTTGGGTAACGCTTGCCTGTATGATTGCTAAGCGAAATATTGCATAACTATGGGTGCTTGCCAAGCCCCCCAGGTTGGGAAGTGGATGGATGACCTTGATTGGTGTATGTTTCGGGAGAGAGCTGTTTATGTGGCCAGAGGAAGACCCCGCAAATGGGGGAAGATATGGGATATCTGGAATGCTTACCGAGGAGATATCTGCACACCACCAAAAACTGATCTAATAAGTGAGGACATTGAGGCACCTTGAGCCCAGCTTTGATACTCCTGCATGATTCTGTACTGCTGGAACCCACATTCGCCGATACTGTATTGCAGATGTCCATGGCATGATGGTCTTGTTATTTGTATTTGTCATTTATGTTTAATAAAAACAATACAAAATAAAACACAACTTAAAAGCTTCCCCTCCATCATTGCAAAAAATAGAACATTAAGAACCACCCTGAAAGAAAAACTGATCCACATTGAGAACCAGATCAGTGCCTTCTACATAATTGCAGATCAGCCGGAAAACATTGCATCAAGATTTCAGATCTAATTAACTCCAACAAGATAAATGCTCTCTTCCTGTCCTCTCAACTAATTCAGCACATAACTAGTACCATCAGAATACTCTATCATCTGTCTAGAAAGGGATGACAAAGCAGAGGATACAGTAGTAGTCAGCCACAAGAACAACATCAGTTGTGGTAACCAACAAATCAACGATCATTTCTCCAGCATGAAGTACCTTTCAGTTGCTACAAAAACCACTGGCTTCAGAGCACTAAAACAGCATTTCATATATCACCAGAGGACAATAAATCTTCATGGAGCAAGTGATGAAGCTCATCACTGAATCCTTCGGTAAATCAAGCAACATCTTACTCTGAGAATTTAGTCTCCACTAGGGTGCCAAGTAGGACCCGCAACCCCCTCCTATTACTATTTCTACAACCACCTCCAGCAATTATACACAACCACCACTCATAAAAGAAATTGATTTACCAATTGCTAAAGAAGGAACAAGCGAACAAGTCATTTACCTTCGGTAATGTTATGTTTGGCGGAGACTTTACCTAGCTGCAAATTCCGCACCTGTTGAATATTCCCCAGGAGTTACACTGGATCTAGAAACATTTCAGTAGTACCTCTGTGCGCCGGTAGGTGGTGCTGTGTGGCACCACACAGGCATCGTTCTGCCCTGGAAATGACATGCAGAGCCTTTGTGGGCGCCACTACCACGTGCTTATGTCAGTTGCTTTCGAAAGTGTCTGCTCCCCCAAACCCCAAAAGCGTGTTGCCAGTGTGCAGATTCCTAGACTTGTAATCTTATAACTGGATAGAGTCCAATCACAGAACGGGGAGGATGGGAAGGTCAATGAGAAATCTGTGGCTAGAGAAAGTCTCAACCAGAAGGTAAGTAAGGTAAGTAACTTGTTCTTCTAATAGAGACTTCTAGCTACAGGTTCGTCACCTTTTAAATAAATACCAAAGCAGTACCTTTTATGAAGTGAGTCTCGGAATGGACTCAAATCAGAAAGTACTGCAGGACCCAGTGGGCAAAATGCCCCTCTTGGCAAACCTGACTGTCCACACAATAGTGTTTCATGAAAATATGGAGGAATGCCCACGTAGCTGCCTGGCAAATGTCTAGGACAAGGATTCCAATGCCAAATCAGTGGTCACAACTTTTGCCCTGACAGAATGAGCATGCTGTCCTTCTGGAGGCTGCTTTTTGGCCAACACATAGCAGATCTTAAAGCAGAGCTATATCCAGTGGACGATGGTTGCCTTCTGCACAGCCTTGCCTTATTTCGCTGCAGAGAACCCCACAAACAGCTGATCATCCACCCGGTGTACTTTGGTACGATCTATGTAAAAGCTCAGCACTCTCTTGTGATTCACATGATGGTGTCTATTCTCCTCCTTAGAAGGTTGTGTATGGCAGATTGACAGGGAAGTTCTAGTTCACTCAAACACTGCACCGATGTAATGGAGGCGAGGAACACTGTCTTGACAGTTGGAAGCTGCTATGGGCAACTGTGAAGCGGCTCAAAAGGAGTGCACATCAGGAAAGTAAGGACCAAGTTAAGGTTTGACTGTGGCATGACAAAGAAAAAGGGAAGAAACAATGTTGTAAAGCTTTTAAAAAATGCATAAACGAGACTTAAATAATCAGGGCTGATCCTGTAAGCGTAAAAATAACTCAAGAGCCAAAGGCACCCTTTAAGTGTGCCAAGAGCATAGCCTTGCCGGGCCAGGGACAAAACAAACAACAAACCGTCAGATAACTTGGCTTCCAGGATGACATCAACAACCTCCAGAGGATGGTCAAAGGTGTTCAGCTGTCGCCACTCAATCTCCAAGCATGAAGGTGGAGTTTGCAAAGACCTGGGTGCAGAACCCTTTCCTACTTCTGTGACAGCAGACCCCCCCCAGAAGGGCAGCTTAATAAGAGGACAGAACCTCAAGCCCAGAGTTCTGGGTTTTCATACTCTCCATGCCCAATCCGAAGCCACTAGGATGACTTGGCCCCAGTTGGTCCTGATCTTCTTGAGAACCTGAGGCAGGAGTGGTGTCGGCGGAAAGGCATTTCAGGAGTCCCAAGTTTCACTTGAGGTAGAACATTTCTCAGAGTGAAAAATGCCTTGGAAAATCCAACATGCAGAAGTACTGACATTGTGTGTTCTCTGTGGTGATGAAGATAGTGAGCCAAAGTTCTCCTCCTTTAAAGCAGAGACCTTGCTCCACGTCCAGGTGTATGTGACACTCTATTCCGTTAGGCGTCGACACCTGAGTATGTCAGCCCTGCCTTTTAAGGAGTGTGGTGGTCCAGCAATTCCAAAGGTGCAGGGCCTTATTAGCACAGGCTCCGCGACCCCACACCACCTAGTTTGGTTGCAGTACTGCATGGCGGTAGTGTTGTCTAGGAGCACCTGCACCAGCCTCCCCTTAATGAATGGAATGAAGGCTTTCAACGCCAAGCAGACAGCTCTCAGCTTCAGAAGGTTGACATTGAGCAGTGGCCTCTGATCTAGACTTCTCCCAGATGGCCACCCCAACCCAAAAACGATGCATAGCCACCACTATCTTCATTGGGTGGAAAAAGGAGAAGGGTCTGCAGCTGACCATAAACAACCACTGCAGAGCTTTTGCAGTCTCCTCTGAAATCTGGATGTGGCCAGAGAGGTCTCCTTGATGTTAGGTCCACTGAGACTTTAGACCCCGCTGGAGAGCCCACATATGCCACCTGGCGTGCTTTACCACATGAATCCCAGTAGCGTCAGAATCAACCTCACTAAATTCCACGTCCAAGGCTGAAAGATCTGGAGTATAGCCTAAATGTCCTGGACTCCCTGATCTGGGGGGAAAGGAACAAAACCGGGCCATGACCACAATGGCTCAGATGAAGAGAAGCTTCTGAGAAGGTGTCAGATGTGACTTTGGCATGTTCAAGTCAAGTCAAGTCAAGTCATAAAATTTGTATAGCGCACTACATACCCAGAGGGTTTCAAGGCGCTTAGGAAGGGGAGGAGGATTATTTGTCAAATATCCACGTTTTAAGCTGCTTTCTGAACGCTAGGTGATTCTGGGTGAGGCGAAGGTAAGCGGGGAGTGAGTTCCATGTTTTGGCAGCCAGGTATGAAAAAGATCTGCCTCCCATGGTGGTCTTGTTGATGCGAGGTACAGTGGCGAAGGCTTGGCTGGAAGAGCGAAGTTGGCGGGAGGGGGTGTAGAAGGACAGTCGGGAGTTGAGGCAATCTGGTCCGATGTCGTAGAGTGATTTGTGTGCGTGGGTGAGCAGTCGGAAAGTGATCCTCTTATTGACGGGTAGCCAGTGGAGGTCTTTAAGGTGACCAGAGATGTGTTCGTTGCGTGGGATGTCTAATATGAGCCTGGCTGAGGCGTTTTGGATTCGTTGTAGTTTCTTCTGGAGTTTAGCGGTGGTACCTGCGTAGAGGGTGTTTCCGTAGTCCAGTCGGCTCGTGACTAGAGCGTGGGTGACTGTTTTCTTTGTTTCGGAGGGGATCCAGCGAAATGTTTTTCTGAGCATGCGAAGAATGTTAAAGCAGGAAGAGGATACGGCGCTGACTTGTCTGTTCATTGAGAGTGAAGAATCCAGGATGACGCCAAGGTTCCGTGCGTGGTCTGTCGGGATGGGTGCTTTTCCGAGGGCTTCCGGCCACCAGGAGTCGTCCCATGCAGAGGGGGATGTACCTAAGATGAGGACTTCTGTTTTGTCTGAGTTCAGTTTCAGACGGCTTTGTTTCATCCATTCGGCGACTTCTTTCATTCCTTCGTGTAAGTTAGTTTTGGCGGTGCTGGGGTCCTTGGTGAGAGAAAGGATCAGTTGAGTGTCATCCGCGTAAGAGATGATGTTGAGGTTGTGTTGGCGGGCGATGGCCGCGAGGGGGCTCATGTATACGTTGAAGAGGGTGGGACTGAGTGAGGATCCTTGAGGTACGCCGCAGATGATTTCAGAGGCCTCGGACTTGAATGGTGGGAGGCGGACTCTCTGGGTTCTTCCGGTGAGGAACGAGGTGATCCATTCCAGTGCTTTTCCTTGGATTCCGATGTTTCTGAGGCGTTGTAAAAGGGTGCTGTGGCAGACTGTGTCGAAGGCTGCAGAGAGGTCGAGGAGGATGAGGGCGACTGTGTCTCCATTGTCCAGTAGAGTTCGAATGTCGTCTGTTGCTGCGATGAGGGCGGTCTCAGTGCTGTGTTTGGCTCGGAAGCCAGATTGTGAGGGGTCGAGTGATTTGTTGGCTTCGAGGAAGGCGGCGAGCTGGTTGTTGACGGCTTTCTCGATGACTTTGGCCGGGAATGGAAGAAGCGAGATGGGGCGGTAGTTTTTGAGTTCGGTGGGGTCTGCTGTTGGTTTTTTCAGAAGGGCGGTGAGTTCAGCGTGTTTCCAGTCTTCTGGGAAGGTAGCGGAGTTGAAGGAGCAGTTGATGACGTCTCGGAGGTGCGGAGCGGTGGTAGTGAACACCAAAGAACACCGGAGGTTTGAAAAGTCTGGAAGTGGCTGACCACTGCCGGGGGTGAGCCTGCCTTTAATAGCCAGTTGGCGAGGTAGGGAAAGACTGACACCCACAACCTCTGCAGATGTGCTGCCACCACCGCCATCACTTTCGTGAATGCCCAAGGGGTGCTGGTGAGACCAAATGGAAGCACCACAAACTGAAAATACTCGTGTCCCTAAACAAGTGGCAGGTAGCCCAGTGGGCCTGAAGGACGGGTATATGGAAATAGGCATCTTGCAGGTCCGCCGTCACAATCCAGTATCCAGGGTTGTGGGCAGTCAAGACCTGCGCCAAGGTGAGCTTTTGAAATTTCTAATTTCCCAGGAAGACATTGAGAGGGCACAGGTCTAAATAAGAACAAAGGCCTCCGTCCTTCTTGGGCACCATTAAATAGCGGGAATAACAACCATGACCTAATTCTGGTGCTGATACCTTCTGCATAGCCCTACTAGCTAAAAGGGCCAGCACTTCCTGCCGCAAAATGGATATATGGCCCTCCGTCAGTCACTGGGGGACAGTGGAAGGAGCGGCACTGAGAGGATCAGCCAGAGCATATCACTGAACAATCTAATCTGCAGGACTCACTTGTCTGATGTTATGGCCTGCCAACCGAGCAACAATTGTCACATGCTGTCTCCGACCTGATAGCTGTGCTGAACTGAGGGGGTTTGGCAGGTGGGGCTGCAGCAAAGGTGATAGAGGACTGGGTGTTCTGTTGACTTTGACTGAGTGCAGTGGGCACCACTGCTTTGACCTTAAATCTTCTGGGCACCTTGTGTAGGTTGGATTGGCTTGTGATATGGGGCACCTCTGCCAAAACTGTGAAAGAAGCAGCAGGGCTGAAGTTGTAGAAAGGCCCAGGGAGTGTACCATGGCTCTGCTCTCCTTAAACTGTTCGCAAGTGGAGTCTGCCTTATCCCCAAACAGGCAAGTCCTGTCGAATAGTATGTCCATGAGGGACGACTGGACATCATTTGAAAAATCTGTGGATATAGCCAAGCATGGCAGCGAATAGCAACACTGGTGACAATGGCCGACCCAATAGAATCAGTGGTGTCCATCGCACAAAACATTAGGAACTTAGGCCTAGATGTAGGTAATTATATTATACCACTTCTTAAATACCGAATTTTACCGATTCGGTATTTAAGAAGTGGTAAAATAGAATGGGGGTGATGTAGGTATTACAGAATTGGTAAATAACGAATCGTTAAGATTCGGTATTTACCGATTCTGTAAATACCGATTCGGTAATGCCTATTGATTCCTATGGGCATTGAAGCCCATAGGAATCAATGGGCATTACCGAATCGGTATTTACCGATTCGGTAAATACCGATTCCAGCAAGGGTGCAGGGGGTGTCACTTTGACACCCTCTAGCACCCCAAATACAGGCATGTGTGCCATGTGGCACACAGACATGCCCTAAGGGCATGTCTGTCTGTCACATGGCATAGGTGTGCATGCACACATGTGCATGCACACCTGGATTCGGTATTTTAACACCCAATTGGATTGGGTGGTAAAATACCGATTCTGAAAGGCCTTTGGGACTCAGAAGAGTCCCACCTACATCTAGGAGTTACCGAATCGGTAAAAATACTGATTTGGTATTTTACTGATTCAGTAAATTTACTGAATCAGTAAAATTGGCCCCCTACATCCCAAAAACCCATTTACCGGTCGGTAACGGCCGAAATCGACCGTTACAGGCCGGTAAATGGCCACCTACATCTGGCCCTAAGTTGTGTAGCGAAAGTGCTGTATGGCCTGGGCGAGGACCGGTCTGAGATAATAGGAGATACTTGGGAGTACCTGAGCTAAAAGGGCACGAGAATAGGGCCTCAGCAGACAGCTGGCACTCATGGACCTGGGCACCAACCTGGTGGAAGAGAACACTCATCTTGACCTTCTGGACCTGTTTTGACTTCCTATTTGGGCGAACTATCTGGAATGTGTTGGGATTAGTTTTGCTTGCTGATGCCTGCACCATCAAGCTTTCAGGTGAGTGGTGCTGAGATACAAATGCAGGGTCGCCTGGGGCAGGGCGGTGAAGACGTGCAATTTGGCAGTTGATCGGGGGCCAGAGAAATGCTAGGCATGTGCCCCAAGCAAAGTAATCTTAAGGACCTCATTAAATATCTGCCCTGGCAGAAGAACCTCTATAAGTACATTGGTCTTGACCTCCATAGTGGGGAGCTGGAGGTCTAGGACTTTAGCAGCCCTGTGTGTACCCATGGCATAGAAAGCGCACTCCTCAGTGAAAGGGCCAGGGGGTGGGTCAACACCGACGTGACCAGACCTACGACGCCGATAGACTTTATTTTACTAACCCCTGTGTGCACACCCCTGAGAAAGTCCCAGGCCGGATGTCCATGTAAGGGGGCGAAACACGTGTTGGCTGTTTTTCTTTCACCTACTCTTATGAATAGAGTATGAATATATCTACTATCAACTAATAAAAATCCATTGCGGAATTGGAATTTTTTCCAGATTATCAGAGAAATAACAAATCTTGCCCAGACAAACCTGCAAAAACCAGGGGGTGAAAGAAGACAGGACTCAGGGGTGGTATCAAAGTTAGTAGTCTCATGCAGGTCTTCATATCAATTCTCGTGATAAGCGTGGCCAATCTCATCACTCGCATCGTAATTGTTATCCAAATCCACCCCGAACTGGGACTGAATGGAATGCTGTTATTGTTGAGGAGCCTCAACTGTAGTCGGTCGCAACTTTGATCTGCGGCTCAACGTTCGAGAGCACAATTTGGGCTTCGTCTTCCAGCGTTGATGGAGTTGACGTCAACTTCGATGCACCAGAAACCAGTGAAGATCGTAGTGCCAGAAGCAAAGTCGAAAGTGGAGCTGAAAGTGGCCTGTTATGGACTCGGAGGGTCCAGCCCTCGGTGAGAGCGAACCCACTTGCATTAATCCAGGTGGAGACCCTCTCAGCCATGGGGCCTGTAAGTACTCCAGGGGGAGATGGTATGGATCATAAGAGTCAGAGCAAGGCTGCACAGAATGCGTCAATCGGTGTAGGAGAGGTGGAAAGCCCGGGATACTTGGGTTGTGCGGAAACAAGTTGCAAGATCGTGCCCAGAGTTGAACAACTTCAAGAAGGACACCCAAGTCAAGTCAAGTCAAGTCAGAGAATTTATATAGCGCACTACATACCCAGAGGGTCTCAAGGCGCTTAGAAAGGGGAGGAGGATTATTTGTCAAATATCCATGTTTTAAGTTGCTTTCTGAATGCTAGGTGGTTCTGGGTAAGGCGAAGGTAAGCGGGGAGTGAGTTCCATGTTTTAGCAGCCAGGTAAGAGAAGGATCTGCCTCCCATGGTGGTCTTGTTGATGCGAGGTACAGTGGCGAGGGCTTGGCTGGAAGAACGTAGTTGGCGGGAGGGGGTGTAGAAGGACAGTCGTGAGTTGAGGCATTCTGGTCCGATGTCGTAGAGTGATTTGTGTGCGTGGGTTAGCAGTCGGAAAGTGATCCTCTTATTGACAGGTAGCCAGTGGAGGTCTTTAAGGTGACCAGAGATGTGTTCGTTGCGTGGGATGTCTAATATGATCCTGGCTGAGGCGTTTTGGATTCGTTGGAGTTTCTTCTGGAGTTTAGCGGTAGTGCCTGCGTAGAGGGTGTTTCCGTAGTCCAGTCGGCTCGTGACCAGAGCATGGGTGACTGTTTTCCTTGTTTCGGTGGGGATCCAGCGAAATGTTTTTCTGAGCATGCGAAGAATGTTGAAGCAGGAAGAGGATACGGCGCTGACTTGTCTGTTCATTGAGAGTGAAGAATCCAGGATGATGCCTAGGTTCCGTGCGTGGTCTGTCGGGATGGGTGCTTTTCCGAGGGCTTCCGGCCACCAGGAGTCGTCCCATGCAGAGAGGGATGTACCTAAGATGAGGACTTCTGTTTTGTCTGAGTTCAGTTTCAGACGGCTTTGTTTCATCCATTCGGCAACTTCTTTCATTCCTTCGTGTAGGTTAGTTTTGGCGGTGCTGGGGTCATTGGTGAGAGAAAGGATTAGTTGAGTGTCATCCGCGTAAGAGATGATGTTGAGGTTGTGTTGGCGGGCGATGGCCGCGAGGGGGCTCATGTATACGTTGAAGAGGGTGGGGCTGAGTGAGGATCCTTGTGGTACGCCACAGATGGCTTCAGTGGCCTTGGACTTGAATGGTGGGAGGCGGACTCTCTGGGTTCTTCCGGTGAGGAACGAGGTGATCCATTCAAGTGCTTTTCCTTGGATTCCGATGTTATTGAGGCGTTGTAAAAGGGTGCTGTGGCAGACTGTGTCGAATGCTGCAGAGAGGTCGAGGAGGATGAGGGCGACTGTGTCTCCATTGTCCAGTAGAGTTCGAATGTCGTCTGTTGCTGCGATGAGGGCGGTCTCAGTGCTGTGTTTTGCTCGGAAGCCAGATTGTGAGGAGTCGAGGGATTTGTTGGCTTCGAGGAAGGCGGCGAGCTGGTTGTTGACAGCTTTCTCGATGACTTTGGCCGGGAATGGAAGGAGCGAGATGGGGCGGTAATTTTTGAGTTCGGTGGGGTCCGCTGTGGGTTTTTTCAGAAGGGCGGTGAGTTCAGCGTGTTTCCAGTCTTCCGGGAAGGTGGCGGAGTTGAAGGAGCAGTTGATGACGTCTCGGAGGTGCGGTGCTATGACGGAGTCTGCTTTGTTGAAGATGTGGTGAGGACATGGGTCTGTGGGGGATCCTGAGTGGATGGAATTCATCAGGCGGATTGTGTCCTCAGTGGAGATTGGGTTCCAGTCGTTAAGGGTGTTCACGGGGGGAGAATGTTCAGCAAATGGTAGGGTGGGTTGGTTTCCGGGTTGGTTGTCGAAGCTGTTGTGGATGTCTGCAATCTTGTTGTGGAAGAATGAGGCTAGGGAGTCGCAGAGGGCTTGAGAGGGGGTGATGTCGTTGGAGTTGGCCGAGGGATTGGAAAATTCCTTGACGATGTTGAAAAGTTCCTTGCTGTTGTGGGCGTTGTTGTCAAGTCGATCCTTGAATGCTGTTTTCTTGGCCTTTCGGATTAGTTGGTGGTGAGTGCGGGTGGCATTTTTGAAGGCGTCCTTGGTGCTAGTGGTTGGGTCTTTTTTCCAGGCCTTTTCAAGGGAGCGGCAGAGTTTCTTGGACTTCTTAAGATCATCGTTGAACCATGAGGCCTTTTTGCTGCCAGGTTTGCTTTGACGTTTTTTCAGTGGTGCTAAGGTGTCGGCGGTGTTGGATATCCATAGGGTGAGGTTGGCGGCGGCTTCGTTTGCGTTAGAAGAGTGGGCTGGGGTGTTTAGAAGGAGCGATGCGGAGATCTGGTCCGTGGTGATTTTGTTCCAGTTTCTTTGCAGAGTTGGTTGGAGGTGGTTGGTGGGTTTTGGTTTGTTGTAGGTGAAGTGAACGCAGCTGTGGTCAGTCCAGAGGAGATCCGTAGTGTGGCTGAAGGAGACATGATTGCTGGAGGTGAAGATGGGGTCGAGTGTGTGACCTGCGATGTGGGTGGGGGAAGTGACTAGTTGTTTAAGTCCGAGGTTGGCGAGGTTGTCTAAGAGGGTGGCGGTGTTGCGGTCGTTGATCTTTTCAAGGTGAAAGTTGAGGTCTCCCAGAAGGATGTAGTCTTTGGAGGGGAGCGCGTGTGGGGTGATGAAGTCCGTGATGTCTTCACTGAATTTTGCGCGGGGTCCTGGTGGTCTGTAGAGGAGGGTGCCTCTGAGTGTGGTCTTGGGGTCGATGTGGATCTGGAAGTGAAGGTGTTCAGAGTTAGCGAGGTTGGCGTCAGAGCTGGTTGAGATGCGGATTGATTTCTTATGGACGATAGCGATTCCTCCTCCTGTGTGGTCGGTGCGGTCCTTGCGTGTGATCTTATAGTCTTCAGGGATGGCAATGGTGATGTCTGGGGCGGAGGAAGCGTTCATCCAAGTTTCTGTTAGGAAGGCGACGTCTGGAGAGATGGTGTCTAGTAGATTCCATAGGTCAATGGCGTGTCTGTGGACCGATCGAGTGTTGAGAAGGATGCACTGTAGGTGGTTGGGGTCGGGAATCTGTGTTGTGGTCGTAGCGGAGATGTTGTCGGTGCCGATGAATTTGCAGGAGTAGCAAGAGAAAGGTCCATGGGTGTGTCCAGGGGCGGCTTGGACGCAGTTGGGGGCGCGACCGGGGTTAAGGGCCAGGAGGGTGGCGGCATCGTAGGTAATGCGGGGGGGCTGGGAGGGACGGGGGCCAGGGGGTATGGCGCTGGGCACGGTCCAGGCTCGGACGGGCGTAGACGGGCTTACCTTTGGCGCACCTTCGGCGCGGGTTGGGCGCGGTCGCTGCGCGTGAACGCTGCGCGCAAAAGCATCTGTCATATATGGATAGTGGAGGGGGAGGGGCGAGGGAGGGTCAGCAGGGAGGCGGGAGCGTGATTGGAGGAATGGGCTGGGACTACACAAACAACAAAATGGCAGCAGCCATAAACAACAGTGGTCAGGAGCAGTGAGCACAATAATACAAGCACACAGCAGCGCTATAGTAACAGCGCGTTAAAGCAGAGTGCAGCGCTATTAAAATGAGGCAAAATTAAATGCAGACACTGCGCAGGAAGCGTCTAATCATAGGCACAATGCGGCGAGATTACAAGAAGTTAAAGATCACAAGTAGCGTCTAGACACTATGCACAGTGCGGCGCTATGAAATGAGGCTAGATGCAATGCGCAGCTAAATGAGCTAAATGATGAAAGCAAAGCCCAGGCAGCGTGGAGAAAAGCGCTACGATACCAGGAGGAATTGCGGGGAGCGGCCGATTCTGTGCAGGACAGGACGGTCACAACTCTCAGAGGGGGTGGGGTCGGCCTTTACTCTTAGTGGGAGGGAGGGTCAGCAGGGAGGCGGGAGCGTGATTGGAGGAATGGGCTGGGACTACACAAACAACAAAATGGCAGCAGCCGTAAACAACAGTGGTCAGGAGCAGTGAGCACAATAATACAAGCACACAGCAGCGCTATAGTAACAGCGCGTTAAAGCAGAGTGCAGCGCTATTAAAATGAGGCAAAATTAAATGCAGACACTGCGCAGGAAGCGTCTAATCATAGGCACAATGCAGCGAGATTACAAGAAGTTAAAGATCACAAGTAGCGTCTAGACACTATGCACAGTGCGGCGCTATGAAATGAGGCTAGATGCAATGCGCAGCTAAATGAGCTAAATGATGAAAGCAAAGCCCAGGCAGCGTGGAGAAAAGCGCTACGATACCAGGAGGAATTGCGGGGAGCGGCCGAATCTGTGCAGGACAGGACGGTCACAACTCTCAGAGAGGGTGGGGTCGGCCTTTACTCTTAGTGGGAGGGAGGGTCAGCAGGGAGGCGGGAGCGTGATTGGAGGAATGGGCTGGGACTACACAAACAACAAAATGGCAGCAGCCGTAAACAACAGTGGTCAGGAGCAGTGAGCACAATAATACAAGCACACAGCAGCGCTATAGTAACAGCGCGTTAAAGCAGAGTGCAGCGCTATTAAAATGAGGCAAAATTAAATGCAGACACTGCGCAGGAAGCGTCTAATCATAGGCACAATGCGGCGAGATTACAAGAAGTTAAAGATCACAAGTAGCGTCTAGACACTATGCACAGTGCGGCGCTATGAAATGAGGCTAGATGCAATGCGCAGCTAAATGAGCTAAATGATGAAAGCAAAGCCCAGGCAGCGTGGAGAAAAGTGCTACGATACCAGGAGGAATTGCGGGGAGCGGCCGATTCTGTGCAGGACAGGACGGTCTGGTGCTGGCCCTGTCCCTTCTCAGGGGTGTGAATGGAAGGAAGGGGCTGAGCCCGGCTTAGATTTCTTGTATTTTTTCTTTGACTTACTAGAAAATTTGGATCGAGAAGAAGACCAACCTCTGGAAATCTCCAGTGACTCTGGATCTCGAATCGGACAGGAACCGACATTTCGACTTGGGCCAGTCTCATTGCGGAGTCTTCTAGAACTTGGTAGAGTTTTGCATTGCAGTCTCATATGGCTTTCGGGTTCATCGAGGCACAGTCACTGCAGACCTTAGAGTCGAGACCCGACCCCAGGCACTACAAAGCAAATCAGTTGAAGATCTGTCACAGATATAGGTTTGTAACAGTCATTACAGGGCTTAATACTTGTTTTTTTGTGAGGTGACATGTCTCTTATATACTGTAAAACTATTTTTTGATTAAGGTAAACGTCTCAAAGAGATGAGCGGTAGCTCTAAATCCACGTCAGGTGTTGAAGAAAGAAAGAAACTAATGTCAGCATGCAGGAGTGGTGCCTGTATAGGCTCCACAAGTCATTTACGGAGAGGAACAGTGACAGTGCAGAGCTACAATGGGCCCCCTACTAGCAAACCAAGGTACTACTATCAAAAAATGTATAGATCTAGTCTGACGCTGGGGAATATTCTTATTGTGAGAAATCTGTGGCTAGAAGTCTCTATCAGAAATTACTGAAACTCAAATCCAGGTCGACTTGCCAGACAATTTCACCATCTCCTTTTCAGTCCACTTTGCAAACCTCTTCAAGGATGGGCAATCCAGAGGGCCGAAGCACTTAGTGAGGAACCTGAAAAACCTAGACACCCCATGCTAGCCTAAACAAAATTGAATAGGCCTGACTTCACAATATCCCACTACAGGGAGATAATGAGCTGACAGGCCAACATAAGCATAACAGGGTTTATTGACATGCTAGAATAAACAAAAATTATTTGGATCTGCATTTTAAAAAAAAAACGTATTTGAAGTATCACATATGGTGAGCTCTTGAGAACAATGAGGTGTGCCTTAAGACACTCTAAAGACAAAAAGAGGATCGAAATGCTGGTTTACTAAACAAAAGTAGGAAGCAGCTGAAAGTTTTAGCACAAAGTTGGCATCAAAACCTATCAACAGTAAACATGACTCAACACATAGATGAAAGAAACAAATATAAAAAAAAAATATTTCAAGCCAAATTCTCTCATATATCTAAGGAGATAGAGCAAGTAAAGAACTACCTGAAAAAGCTCTTCATTTTTTCACCACAGAAAATTACAGCCACTTGTACCGCCTCAATACGAAGCAGAATCCGAAGAAATGATTCCTGACAACTACGAAATTGTAACTATGGACGGGTCTGAGGCCTTCTTCCGTCACTACTGCTCCTGTGATCGAGGCGTACCAGCAGCAGCACCGTACAGTGCCACCAGGGGGCACACAACTACCATTACTGAGTTTGGAAAAATGTTCTAGGATTACAAATATACTTATTTGTTTATTAACATTATCAACTACTAAAACAAGTAATTCACTGTTACTCACTCACGAGCCCAGCATTATTTTCTGCGCAGCCTCACCGAAAGTCAGGCAAAGTCGCCTGTGACGGGGGCCGGGCCGCGTCCGGACCAGAAGAGGAGGCAGGCGGAGTGAAAGCGTCTCGCGGCCCGGGGCTCCTGTGAGCGGTGGAGTGCCCCGTGGCCGCCAGAAGGAGGTTGCGCAAGTGTTGAACATGCCCGGTGCCTGCCGCGTGCGGAGAGCGGAGTCCCCCAAAGTTGGCCTGGTAAGTTGAAAAGGGCTGGGGTGTGGGGGGGTCTTGGTGCACTCGTGTGAGTGTGCTTGTGTGTGTATGCATGTGTGCGACGGCGGGGGGGCTGGGTGCACTTGTGTGTGTGCGCGCGCGTGTGTGTGTATGTGTGCGGGGGGGTGTGTGTCTCTATGTATGTGCGTGCAAGCATGGGCGCTCGTGTGTGTGTCTGTGTGTATGCGCATGCGTGTGTGGTGTTTCGAGCTTCCCAGGAGACAGGGACTGGCCACAGCGCGCGTTCGCGTGCACGTGGCAGTTTCAAATCGCCTCCAAGGCGATGCGCGCGGCCAGGATTGTCTCCTGGAAAGCAGACACGGCAACAAAAGGTTCTCGGCGAGAACGCGCTTCCGCGGGCATAGCCTGAGGTAATATAAATTTTATGGTCATGTTGTGTTCCCTAGCGAGTACCCCACCGACTCCATGTACGAGTTAAAAGTGCATGTAACTTCCCTCCTGTACCAGCTATGAAGACGCAAATACATTTGCGTCCAACGTTAACTTGTCCTCTTTCAGACCCACCATGAATGGGTTTGATGGTCCGTTCCTAAGTATGCTATGCCAACGTCTTTTTGAAGTGTACTCCTACGTTTTTCAGCCTGGCTGAAAGTAGGCCCTGAATCTCTGCCACCGAGCCTCTTTTCTGGCTTCTGACTGCGAGGGCCTCTGCCCAAGCAGCCCCCGTACCCGTGAACTCTGACTTACTTCTAGCGCGGCCCTCCGTGCTCAGCTCAGCCTGCTGCCTGCCAAGATTGACTATAACCTTCGAGTTATCTGTTTTCCTCCCCGAAGATACATTCCAGCCTGCTAGCTTCAGTAAACATCCTTCCTCAGCTACAGGGCTAAAGGGCCGACCTGTCTTTATGCAAGTAATTCATAGCCTCTGTTGCCATGCTTCCATGGAAGGCCCCATGCCCCCACGCTTCTCATACAGACACTCAGGCGCTTATACACGCACTCACAGCAAGTATAGAATAGCTTCTGCTCTAGAGACCTTTCTGCCCAGATAGCTTAGTTCCTAAACATCAGATATCAGATATGATAGAAGCACAAGTTGATCTGACATGCCAGACTTCTGTCTCTTTCCGTCAGTGTAAATGTCAAGTCCCCTGCACCCCGTCTATCACACGTCATGCAGCTGCGCGCGCATCCAAGCTTCCGATTTCCGCTGACATTGCAACATTCTGTTAGCACCACCCCTTGGTGCCACCCACTTGCGTCACCTATCAGTGACGTTTCTAGCACACACGCCTAGTTTACGCCTCTTGATGATGTATTAGCACCACGTGTATACTGTTATCTTGTCTTCTCTCAGCTGTTACGCCTCTTACATTGAACATTATGATGTAAATCAAGTATATAAGCTATGTATTGTCAATAAACGACGGCGCGCTCATCTATCCCTTCTGACATCCTGTGTGGTGGTCAGAACATGATATCCTGATTCCTTTATGAGGAATAAAAACCCTTAGAAACTCTTACACCACGGACTCTGTTTTCCTTCTTTCCGATTGAGTTATTATTGATTAAGTACTTACCTGCATAGAAATTAAGAGAGTAAATTAATTATTTACATCATTTTGGCGCCCGAACAGGGACCCCTCCCCCACCTCACGCGCCGGAAGGTGCGTTGCAATCCGTGTCCCCTGCCATCAGTTAGACGGACAACACGTGTACTGGCAGGATTTCCTGCATCCCCCTCTGACACACGGAGGTGACGAAGACTGCGATCAGTGCCCAGACGAGGCGGTGAGGAGTGCGGAGGATCCCGACCAGAGCCCAGCCGAAGGAAGCAAGGTCCGAGGTGTGAAGAGGCCCACCAGTTTTCCGAAGTTTTCCGAAGTTTTCCGAAGTTTTCCGAAGTTTTCCGAAGTTCCGAGTCGAGTCCAGTCGAGTTTTCCGAGGCCTTCTGTTTTCCGTGCTTCCCGGTGAGTACCATTGCTGGGTCGTATCTAGACGGGTTTGGGTACGCAAGTCCGGTCTGCACTGTTTTTAGGCAGTGTATCTGTACTGTTTAGCAGTATATAAAGTATTCCGAATTTCTGCACTGTTACAGCAGTGTATCTGTATCGTTGAGCGGTACATTCAGAGTAGGGGGAAGTTAGCTATGTCTTTAAATGTTTCATGTGATTAATGTCGTGGTATGAATGTGATTGTTCTTGTGTATTATTGTGTTTTCTTGTTTAAATAGTTACATGCTAATTAAGTATTTAGGATCAAGCATTTCAGTATCAAGTAGGCACAATGCCGTTTTTCAACAAATTAAAGCAGATAGGAACTAGGAAAGGGATGTTAGAGGAAGAGATTCCAATCCCCCCTAGGGACACTCCAGGTAATTTCATGTATAATAAGCATGGCATAGACGCCATCTTGTATCTAGAGTTATGGACAGATTATACCAAGCACCTAGAGGAAAGATACCGATGGCCAGTTAACGGAACATGGGATGCCGAGTGCATCATAAAGGTAGAAGAAATATTACGGAAAAAGAAAGCTAGACAATCTCAGAAAGACGCCATAGAATTTTGGCGTAAGGAATCACGTAAGCGTGCTGATAGAGCACTCCGTAGAGAAGACAGGCTTAAAGAATCAGAAAAGGCCCAAGAAAACGAATTAGTCACTGAGGGAATTCGAGTAAAAGTAGAACAAATAGATCGTATCCTAAATGGCAAAGTGAACAACATGTATCTTTTGGCCGATGGTACCCCTGACGCCATTTCAGAAATACCGAAAAATTTGCCGTCACCATTAGTTCCAACTAAAGTAATGCATAAGACTACTAAAGACATATTCCTAAATTCATATCTCGAAGATGTAGCGCCAGCTTACACCAATCTGCCTGTTCGTGCCCTGCCTACTGACAGGGCCGGGGGTGGTACTGCCCCCCAAGATCACTCTCAGCCGACACCGAAAAAGACTAGTCCCGTTCCGCCAGCTCCGCCACTTCCCTCACCTAAAACTGATCTGCCGAAACCACTTCAATCAGATCCTACTAAAAGACAAATTCAGATACTGACTACACACAGAGATAATGCCCAAGTTTCCGCTTCAGGAGGTGCGACCGCGGGTCTCCAGACCCCGCCACCGACTCACAGATTAAATCTCAGAGGTATGCAGAGTCCTTTTACGCACAGATCCCCCCGTTCTTCTAATTCATCCCGTCTTGATGCACTAAAAGAAAATATGTCAGTTTGTAGATACGATCCAGAACCTGGACAGGACGACTTAATGGTATTAGCGTCTTTACGGTTAAGATCTGCTACTGATAGTTTGTTATGTTATGCAGGAATGAAGGAGCACCTAGATAGAATATATGAGTTCGTTCAAACGGGAAAGGACCCCGACAGTATTAAGGATGCCCTGGAGAAACAGAAAGTTACCATGCAAGCACTGATACTACGATTTTTCATAAATTGTCTAATAAGAGAACGAGACAGGCCCGGAACAGAGCAGAGTGAATTAGATGCATTGAACAAGTGGGGTCAAAATATAGCCGATGGAAAACATGACAGACAAAATTGCATAGAGGCCATGTATAAAAAGATTAAGAAAGCAGTGATAGCAGCACACGAGAAAGAGAAAGAAAAGGCTCCCTCCGAGGAGGAAGAAGAATCTGAAGAACCAGAACCAACTACAAGCACTATAGCATATGTAGGTAAGGGAACTTATCTTAGGAAGGGTATCCGTCCAGAAAGCAAGAGAGTTTTCTTCTCTGCCTTAACGAATCCGAATTCTGCTGAACATCAGTTCCAGGAAACTGATAAACGGCTTCGAGATCGAGTTGGGTACCATGTACTCAATTCTATGGATGAACAAGAATTAGCCCGATCAGCGGTATCATGGGCCGAAAATGCAGACATATATAATGATGACACCGTAGCACAGACATTTCTGAACCTCTCCCCCGACGAACAGAAATTAGCAGGGGTATATATGATTCAGCACCTTCTCATCAAATACAGAAAACATTATTCCGATCCAGGTCCCTTACATGAGACACTAGAAGCACTACTGATGGATAGATGGAGAGGCCTAAGCACTAAATTAGTTCAAATAATTCTAGAACAACGACGCAGATATGATACTTTTGTAAGTCCTGAATATGTTCCCGCCCCACCTCCAGAAAGGAAAATGTACCATATGCAGTGCGGGGGTGGTATTGAAAGTCAGAACCCCTTGCGAGAAGTGCACCCTGTTATGGGTGAGGATAAAATTTTGAAACGCGTGTATGTACACACGCCTCTAACTAAATTAGAACTGTTAGAAATGAAGAAATTAGTACCGTGCCATGATAAAGACCCTGCAGGTTTTCATAGAGAGCTCAAAGACATGTTACTGATGGGGGACTACACATATGATGATATCATGAAAATGTTGAAAGTATTATTGCCTACGGGTATATTCGAGAAATTAAAGGAAAAGGACTGGGAGGTGGGAGACGCAAAGATTGCCTGGGCAGAAATAGAGGATGAAGAAAAGAAACGGGTTCCAGGGTTAGGCCTTGGGGACAAAACTAAAGCATTACCAGGTTTAATAGTACAGGTCCTGCCCAGATTATTGACAACTAGAAAGGAGGATTGGGATGCAATCTCGTCCTGTAAACAGAAACATGATGAAGATACTAGCGACTTTTATTCAAGATTCGAGAAATGTTTTATTATCAATAGTGGCCTCCAGCCAAGTAGCGAGTCGTACCCACATCTTTTTGTATCAAAGTTAGTCGAGAATTCCCTACCGTTAGTTAAAAATAGAGTGTATAAAGTCGAGAGTACATGGCAAGCAAATACGCCATCCCAGATGTTACAAATGTTACAATATCACCAGAATAGAATTAGGGAAGAACAAGATCAGGAACAGAAGCGCATGAAAGACACGAAAATGAAAATGTTAGTAGCCCAGACGGTCCCATCCGACAGTCACAGGAAAGGTACGACCCAGACAAGTCACGCTGCAGCTCCTGTTAAAGGGACATGCAATTATTGCAAGCAGCCAGGTCACTACGTACACGAATGTGCAGTTCTGAAACATAACATAGCGACAGGAAAAACTAAAGAGAGACCGCATCCGCCTAGACAAGACCATAACCAGCATCAGTCTACACAGAATACACAGCCCATGCATGCATCCGCACAGACAGCACAGACCGTAGCAGTACCACAGCCACAGCCCATTGCTGCAACTCAGCAAGTCTCACAACAGATGTACCAGTATGCCCAGTCTGCTTACCCCGAATATTCCCGATATACATGAAACAGCCTAGAGAGGGAAGGTGGCTTGCCTCTTATCGAGATTCCTGTAGATCAAGAAGGTCCTTATGTACACAGTCAAGTATTGGGGAAAGATAGAAAGTTTTTAATTGACACAGGGGCAAGTCGCACTACAATAAGTCATGACGAAGTTCCAGGGGCACCCCTCTCAGGCTCACAAAATGTTTCCCTTGGTTTTTCAGGACAACCTATTGTAAATGAAGTATCAGAACCAGTTCCCCTGGCTGTGGGTCCATTATCACGTGTTACAGACCTGTTACTAACAAAATCATGTCCGGAAAATCTGTTAGGAATTAAAACACTGAAGGCTCTAGGGGCTATAATATGCTGCTCCCCGGAGGGAGTTAGACTCTTTCTGCGGGATTTCAAGGGTCATTACGTCCTTCGTGAGTTTGACGTCAGATTGAAAAATGTACCTGATTACTTGTGGGCAAAAGGCCCAACTGATGTAGGATGTATGCACATTACACCATACCGCGTTACCCTCAAGGCAGGTGTTGTATTACCCAGAATCAGACAATACAAGTTACCACCCGATGCTGTAGCGGCTTTACTGAAAATCATTGAAGAGCTCATTGCCCAAGGAGTGGTCGTCGAGACCGACTCCAATATCTGTAACTCACCCATCATTCCGATTCTTAAACGTACTGATCCCAATGCACCGCCAGTATATCGGCTGGTGATTGATCTTCGAGAATTGAATAAATGCATTATCCCACAGTATCCTGTGGTCCCCGATATATCATCTCTCTTGACTGCTATTGATTCAGAAGCAACGTTCTTTACTGTAATTGATCTCAAGAACGCCTTCTTCAGCGTGCCTATTGATCCAGAGAGCCAATATCTCTTCGGATTCTGTTTAAATGGACGCAGTTTCAAATTTTCGCGCGCACCTCAAGGATTCACAGAAAGCCCCAGCATCTATAGTCAAGCACTGAAAAGACAACTAGATTGTATTCAAATGCCAGTTAACACCGCTTTACTACAATACGTCGATGATCTGCTGATCACCGCACGAAGTGAGCCCGAATGTGAAAAAGCATCACTGACAGTTTTACATTTCCTGGCCGACAAGGGACACAAGGTGTCTCCTTCGAAGCTACAATTCTGTGTTCAGCAAGTTGTGTACTTGGGTCACTTGCTGTCCAAAGTGGGGAGACAGCTCACTCCCGATCGCATTCAGTTAATTGTGAACATGCCGCAACCCAAGACACAAAAGGAAGTGCGGGCCTTCATAGGCCTCACCTCGTACTGCAGACAATGGATTCCCCAGTATGCATTTCTAGCTAAACCACTCATCCAGTTAACGACACAGGAGGCAGCGACTTCGACTGTCCTCCCTTGGACTCAGGAACACACACAAGCTTTCGAAGAATTAAAGAAAGTTTTATGCCAAGCACCAGTTTTAGCGACACCATGTTACAGCAAACCGTTTACACTTTTTGTTACAGAACGTGATGGCACAGCGTTGTCTGTCCTCACTCAAGACCAAGCAGGTTCACATAAGCCTTGTGCTTATTTTTCTAGTACATTGGATTCAGTAGCTCAAGCACTCCCTGCGTGCTTAAAGTCAGTAGCAGCAACAGCGTTAGCAATAAGACAAAGTGATTCAATTGTTTTAGGTCATCAGTTAACAGTTCAAGTACCACATTCTGTAGAGGTTTTGTTAAACAGAACCCAGACTCAACACTTAACTATAGCACGACTGACAGGTTATGAATTAACACTATTCCAGCCACACATAGAAATCAGACGTTGCAGCATCCTGAACCCAGCAACACTGTTACCTACAGTTATGACAGATCCAGCTCCGCATGATTGTATAGAAATAATTAATGCAGTAACTAAGCCTAGACGAGACTTAACAGATGTCCCATTGACAAATCCAGACCTGACACTTTATGTGGACGGTTCATGCATGAGAACAAGTACAGGAGAATTAGTGGCCGCGTACGCCGTGACCACTGAAACTGAAATTAAAGAAACACATCGTATTGACACCCTGTCTGCTCAAGCAGCAGAGCTCATCGCTCTGACCCGAGCTTGTATTCTAGCCAAGAACAGAAATGTTAACATATACACAGATTCCCGCTATGCCTTCGGAGTTGTACACGACTTCGGAGTCCTCTGGCAAGAACGAGGTTTTCTGACTTCCCATGGGGCCAAGATACAACATGGCCCCCTCATTCAAGCACTGTTAGAAGCAATACATTTGCCCTCGGGCATATCAGTCATGAAGTGTAAGGCACATACTAAAGTCACAGATTCTGTTTCCCAGGGTAACGACCTGGCAGACCAGACAGCAAAACATACAGCACTGACTCACACCCAGACTACTGATGTGACAAAGACAATAGTCCAGACACAGTGTATGACAGTTAGAGATCCCACCCTAGATGTAATTGATATCCAGACACATGCTACTCCAGAGGAGATAAAGAAATGGACTGAACTAGGAGGGATTCAGACAGATCAAGGTTGGGTGACGAAGGGAAAATCTATATGGTTTCTCCCCGACTCAATGGTTCAAGTCATGATAAATACAGCACATAGTCCTGCCCATCTTGGAGAGAAAGCCATGTTAGACAGTTTACAGAATCTCTGGTACAACAAACACTTACGAGCAGCAGCAAAACAGAAAGTGCGTACTTGCATGATCTGTTGTCAGTTCAATCCAGGTAAAAGCGTCCCTGTTGAGCAAGGTGGATTTCATCCTCCCGATCACCCTTTTGAAGTCCTCCAGATGGATTATATCCAGATGAATAGCTGTAGAGGATTTAAGTATGTCCTTGTAATTGTTTGTGCTCTGTCCCGCTGGACCGAAGCATACCCAGTCCCAGACTACACTGCTCCGACCACTGCCAGACAGTTGGTTCGTGAATTCTTCCCACGGTACGGCTTGCCCCGTGTCGTGTACTCAGATAACGGACAGCCGTTCTCGTCCGAGTTGATGAGACAAGTTTCCCTCTTGCTAGGATATCAGTGGAGATTCCACTGTGTCCGACATCCCGAAGCAGCTGGCCTTGTAGAAAGGCATAATCAGACACTAAAAATCCGTCTTGCCAAGATCTGTCAGGAAAAAGGGGTCGACTGGATAGTCGCCCTGCCCGTGGCACTATTCTACATGAGGATGGTTGCCCACTCGAGATCAGGGCTATCTCCGTACGAAGTGGTCTTTGGCAGACCGCCGAATATGTGGGGGACGCCCGTTCCGAAAAAGATCACTGATATTGATTGTAACATGTTGACAGATTACCTTGCCTCCTTGATGTCTGCACTCCAATCATGTCGTTCACAGGTTGCCGCAGCCTTCCCTGACAACACCGATGTAAAGGCGCATGAGGTCCGCCCAGGTGACCTGGTAGTCGTCCGGAATTTCGACCGGAAAAGTCCGCTGGAGCCCCGCTGGAAGTCTCCAAAGACCGTTCTGCTTACCACTAGGACCGCCGTGAAAATCGAGGGGAGAAAGGGGTGGGTCCACACGAGTCACATCAAACTATGCAATGAACTAAAAAACGGACTGAAACAGGACTCTGACTCGTCCACCCCCACCAAAGACTGTGTCGAAGCACAAGACGTTACTGTGCCTAAAAGAGAAAAGACTCCTCAAGAACTTTACCGAATGAAGCTTCGATCTAGCAAGTCAGACAGTTTAATTGTTTAAGTCCTCCCTTAGGTGAATCGGTTAAATAGTTTCTGACATGTATCCCCTAGATCGAGTTAGAGAGAGAGAGGAAAAGAGAAGAACATATTGCAAATCACTTCGTAGTCACTGCATAGTGACACTAATAATCATGTTTATTCTGAGTATTCTAATTATTATTGCCAGCATTCTGCTTCCTATGTACTGGCCTATTTTCAGGCGTGAACAATCTGCTTACAATGTCTCTGCTGAACACACTTTTAGTGAACTTCCTGCACATGAACTCTCTTACAGACTTGCGCTGCGCAACAATACATTCATTAGTATGTTACACCATTCCCATCAGACAAATAATGCTACAGACTGTTGGATATGTGGCCGACTCCCTCCCTACCAGAATTACAAGGGAGCTCTGCCTCTCTTTCCGTACCCATTCACTCACAATGGCTCCTGTGGAGCATGGTTTAAAATAATTAATTCTTTAGATCCTGACATTGCTGTTTTCGATGGGGGCTGGGTTTGGGGAAACTTGAACTTAGTCCTGCTCAACGTCTGTTATCCTGATCAAGAAGGACTTCCCACTCGAATAGGAACTGATCTAGAAAATGAAGTATATGGATTAGGTAATTACACAATTAGCCTTATGATCCTCACTGTTGAATCTGAAACTGCTCCAGTTCTGCCCCATATGTTAGTACTACCAGTCACAGGTGAATTATGTGTTAGCAAGAAAGGTTCAGTACACGTAGGTCATAGTAAATGCACTACTGTGGTCGAGTTCAGTGACCATGGTAAATCGTCCTTTAAAGCTATCAGTCATTCCTACTTTGTTTGTGGTCATACCGCATACATACGTTTGCCTCCAGATTGGGATGGTACCTGTTACATTGCCTTCCTTCTGCCACCTGTTTTCCTAGCTCCTCCTGATTACCATAGAAATACGAATCTAGCACCGAATAGACCCAAAAGAGATATTCCCCTTGTCGACTACACAGAAACGGCATGGGAACAGTACACTGATTTCAATAAAGGATTCTTTTTCTTCCTAGGACCTGTCCAAAACAGTAAATTAATACGCAGATTAACGAGAACACTCGAAGCAGTAGTGAACGAAACTGCCTCCGCTCTAGGTAACTTAACAGAGGAGCAGTCTGCTATACGGACTGTTGTCCTTCAAAATCGTCTTGTGATTGACGTCATCTTGGCAGATAGAGGTGGAGCTTGTAAGGTCATCGGGTCAAGTTGCTGTGTTTTCATTCCACAAAACGCACCATCTGTCTATCAAGCTATCACCCGTTTACATAAAATTGCAAATCAGATACATCAGAATCCAGGCACCTGGACTTGGTCCGGTTGGTTCTGGACTACGTTAACAGCTTGGGGATGGAAGATCTTATCGTTCCTAGGCATTGGTCTTGTTATAGTATTCAGTTGTTGCCTGTGCCTGCAGTGTGGGCCAGCGATATGTGGACTGTGTGCCACATCCTGCATTGAGCATTCCAGTTGTCTTTCAAACAGTCAAAGAAAGAAAGACGAACATATAATGTTACAAGAACAAACTGATCGATTTATGAGGATCGATATATCATGAAGGGTCCGTAGGGAACAAGGAGGGAATGAGGTAATATAAATTTTATGGTCATGTTGTGTTCCCTAGCGAGTACCCCACCGACTCCATGTACGAGTTAAAAGTGCATGTAACTTCCCTCCTGTACCAGCTATGAAGACGCAAATACATTTGCGTCCAACGTTAACTTGTCCTCTTTCAGACCCACCATGAATGGGTTTGATGGTCCGTTCCTAAGTATGCTATGCCAACGTCTTTTTGAAGTGTACTCCTACGTTTTTCAGCCTGGCTGAAAGTAGGCCCTGAATCTCTGCCACCGAGCCTCTTTTCTGGCTTCTGACTGCGAGGGCCTCTGCCCAAGCAGCCCCCGTACCCGTGAACTCTGACTTACTTCTAGCGCGGCCCTCCGTGCTCAGCTCAGCCTGCTGCCTGCCAAGATTGACTATAACCTTCGAGTTATCTGTTTTCCTCCCCGAAGATACATTCCAGCCTGCTAGCTTCAGTAAACATCCTTCCTCAGCTACAGGGCTAAAGGGCCGACCTGTCTTTATGCAAGTAATTCATAGCCTCTGTTGCCATGCTTCCATGGAAGGCCCCATGCCCCCACGCTTCTCATACAGACACTCAGGCGCTTATACACGCACTCACAGCAAGTATAGAATAGCTTCTGCTCTAGAGACCTTTCTGCCCAGATAGCTTAGTTCCTAAACATCAGATATCAGATATGATAGAAGCACAAGTTGATCTGACATGCCAGACTTCTGTCTCTTTCCGTCAGTGTAAATGTCAAGTCCCCTGCACCCCGTCTATCACACGTCATGCAGCTGCGCGCGCATCCAAGCTTCCGATTTCCGCTGACATTGCAACATTCTGTTAGCACCACCCCTTGGTGCCACCCACTTGCGTCACCTATCAGTGACGTTTCTAGCACACACGCCTAGTTTACGCCTCTTGATGATGTATTAGCACCACGTGTATACTGTTATCTTGTCTTCTCTCAGCTGTTACGCCTCTTACATTGAACATTATGATGTAAATCAAGTATATAAGCTATGTATTGTCAATAAACGACGGCGCGCTCATCTATCCCTTCTGACATCCTGTGTGGTGGTCAGAACATGATATCCTGATTCCTTTATGAGGAATAAAAACCCTTAGAAACTCTTACACCACGGACTCTGTTTTCCTTCTTTCCGATTGAGTTATTATTGATTAAGTACTTACCTGCATAGAAATTAAGAGAGTAAATTAATTATTTACATCAAGCCGAGACCTAAAAAAGATGAATAAAGGGAAATCAGTGTAAAAACATTAAAGGCAGCGTTATGCACAACACGAAAATACATTAGGGGCCCAACTCTTGAAAATGGTAAGAAAAGTGCATCTGAAGGTGCACTGCCTTGCATTTGTACAGATTTATGACTTTCATAAATTCACAAGAGTTTACAGAAGCTGGAAAATTCCACTTTTAACAAACTTTTCTGAATTCAATTGATTGGATGAACGTAGTTGGCGGGTGGGTCTGGTCATCGATAGGGAGGAGTCTAGGATGAAGCCCAGGTTACGTGCGTGATCTGTAGGTATGGGGGCTGTGCCCAGAGCAGGTGGCCATCATGAGTCGTCCCATGCAAAGGGGGGTGATCCTAAGATGAGGACTTCCGTTTTGTCCGAGTTTAGTTTTAAACGACTGTTCTTCATCCATTCGGCTACTTCTTTCATTCCTTCGTGTAGATTGGTTTTGGCGGTGTTAGAATCTTTGGTGAGGGAGAGGATCAGCTGGGTGTCGTCAGCGTAGGAGATGATGTTGAGGTTGTGTTGTCGCGCGATGGATGCGAGGGGACTCATGTAAACGTTGAAGCGGGTGGCACTGAGTGATGATCCTTGTGGTACGCCGCAGATGACTTCGGTTGCCTCTGATTTGAATGGGGGAGGCGGACTCTCTGGGTTCTTCCGGCGAGGAACGAGATGATCCAGTCCAACGCTTTTCCTTGTATTCCGATGTTGCTGAGGCGTTGTATGAGGGTGTTATGACAGACTGTGTCGAAGGCGGCGGAGAGGTCAAGAAGGATGAGGGCAACTGTTTCTCCGTTGTCCAGTAGCGTACGGATGTCGTCTGTAGCAGCGATGAGGGCGGTTTCGGTGCTGTGTTTGGCTCAGAAGCCGGACTGTGAGGCGTCAAGTGAATTGTTGGATTCAAGGAAGGCGGCAAGCTGACTATTGACGGCTTTCTCAATGACTTTGGCCGGGAAGGGGAGGAGTGAGATGGGGCGGTAGTTCTTAAGTTCAGAGGGGTCCGCTTTGGGTTTCTTCAGAAGGGCGCTGAGTTCGGCATGTTTCCAGCTTTCTGGGAAGGTGGCGGAGTTGAAGGAGCAGTTGATGACCTCGCAAAGAAGGGGTGCGATGATGGAGTCTGCTTTGTTGAAAATGTGGTGGGGACATGGGTCGGTTGGCGATCCTGAGTGGATGGAGTTCATTAAGCGGATGGTGTCTTCAGTCGTGATTGGGTTCCAGGCGCAAAGGTTGTGAGAGTGCTGTTTTGGTTCGGAGGTGGGTGGAGTGGGTTGTTCTTCGGACAGGTTTCCAAAGCTGTTATGAATGTCGGCGATTTTGTTGTGGAAGAAAGAGGATAGGGAGTCGCAGAGGTCTTGGGAGGGAGTGATGTCGTTGGTACCGGCGGTGGGGTTGATAAATTCTCTGACGATGTTGAATAATTCTTTGCTGTTGTGGGTGTTGTTGTCGAGTCGAGCCTTGAACGCTGATTTCTTGGTGGATCGGATCAATTGCTGGTGTTTGCGGGTGGCGTCCTTGAAGGTGGTCAGGTTGTTAGTGGTTGGGTTTTTTCTCCAGGTTTTCTCGAGGGTACAACATAACTTCTTGGATTTCTTAAGGTCATCGTTGAACCAAGTGGCCTTTTTGCTTCCTTGTTTGATCTGGTGGTTTTTCAAGGGTGCTAATTTGTCAGCGCTGTGGGTGATCCATTGTGTGAGTTTGGTGGCGGCTTGGTTTGGGTCCGATGATATGGCGGGGGGGTTTTGATTAAGCGATGTGAAAAGTTGGTCGGTGGTGATTTTGTTCCAGTTTCTTCGAGGAATAGGTTGTGGTGGGATGTGGGTCGTGGTCTTTTTGTAGCTGAAGTGAACGCAGCTGTGGTCTGTCCAATGGAGATCCGTGGTGTGATCGAAGGAGATGTGTTTGCTGGAGGTGAAGATAGGGTGTAGCGTGTGCCCGGCAAGGTGGGTGGGGGTGTCAACAAGTTGTTTGAGTCCGAGATTGGCCAGGTTGTCCAGAAGGGTGGTGGTGTTGTTGTCGTTATTCTTTTCCAGGTGGAAGTTGAGGTCTCCCAGTAAAATGTAGTTCTCGGCGGTGAGGGCATGTGGGCTGATGAAGTCAGTGATGTCTTCATTAAATTGTGTGCGGGTTCCTGGTGGTCTGTAGATGAGGGTGCCTCTAAGAGTGGTCCTGGGGTCGGTGTGGATCTGGAAGTGAAGGTGTTCGGCGGTCGCAAGGTTATCGTCGGAGCTGGTCGTGCTTCGGGTGGTGTTCTTATGGGAGATGGCGATGCCTCCTCCTGTTTGGTTGGTGCGGTCTTTTCGCATGATCTTGTAAGCGTCCGGGATGGCTATGGCGATGTCAAACATCAAAAATATACAAATACATATAAATATAATATATATAAATAGACATAAAGAAGAAATTTAAAAGTACCATAGAACAACATAGGCCCATAGAGGCCTAAAGGTAGAATTCACTTCAGCAACATATCCATGTCATTATAATAGTCCACATTCCAGCCAATCAGGCTGCAGAACCCTCTAGAACCTTCTCCACAAAAGCTCAAAACCTCAGATTTTCGAAGCACCAAAGTGACCAAGAGTGCATGAGGAGAAGAGAGCCTCGGAGGGGAGGAAGGGTGGGTCGCATGTGAATCTATGAAACAACACAGACACTGGAGAACCAAAGTTTACAGGTAAGTAACTTTTGTTCTTCTCCAGTATTAGGGTGTCTTTCATAGTTTCACATGTTTGAATAAGAATAGAAAGCAGTACGCCAACACATGAGAGTCATAAAAGGCAATAAGAACAAATGCAAGCAAAGAAATGCACATATGAACATTGCAGATATATATCTATGAAAAAACCTTTTATGACAGGAGGCGGGAATCAACAGAGGCTCACATTCATCTGAAGAGATTCCGTAGCACCGCTTGACCCACAGCAGTGCCTGCAGCGTCAGCGGTCTCCAGACAGTAGTGCCTTGTGAACGTGTGCCTGCTGGACCACGTTGCCGCCCTTGCAGACCAGCAAATAGGGCGGTAGAGGATGCAACTGCCCTCATCGAGTGTGATCGCACCGGTGCAGAAAGAGGCTTGCCAGCCCGTTGATGGCAGAAGGAGATGGCAGAAGAAATCCATCGAGTAATGGATTGTTTAGTGAGCGGATGCCCTTTGCGCATCCGTCTATAGGCAACAAAGAGCTGGTCTGATTTACGAAAAGCAGCAGTGCGTTGAATATAGAATTTGAGGCAGCGCTTCAAGTCCAAAGATTGAAGAGAGCGCTCAGCGGGAGGCTGAGGGTCTGGGAAAAAAGTCTTGAGAATGACAGGTTTTTTAAGGTGGAAATCAGAAGGACCCTTAGGAATAAATTTAGGATTCGTACGAATTGTAACGGCGTCCCTTTAGAATTGAAGAAAAGGAGGCTGAATGGTGAAAGCTTGGATGTCGCTCACTCGCCGGGAGGATGTAAGTGCGAGGAGGAGGGCAACTTTCCAAGTAAAGAATATTAATTCCGCTGAATGAATAGGCTCGAAAGGAGGTCGGATGAGCTGTGATAAGACTAGATTCAAACAGCAAGCAGGTGGTGGACGCCGGATGGGCGGAAACATCTGAAACAGGCCCTTAAAGAACTAACAAATGATCCGAGAGAAGTACAGTGACGTGGAACCATCGCGGCGAAAGCGGGAAATCGCGGCCAGGAAGACTTTAAGAGTGGAATGCGAAAGTCCCGACTGTGCCAAAAGGAGGAAGAAAAGCAGGATTTGCTCAGGTGTGGCGAGCAGAGGATCGACCTTCTCCTTGTGGCACCAGACACAAAACCGTTTCCATTTCAGTTTATAGGTCTTGACTGTGGAAGAAGCGTGTGCATGAGCAAGCACCTCTCTGCACTTGGGAGCAATAGTCAGATGTGCAAACTCATTGTGCTCAGGTTCCAAGCGTGAAGCTGGAGAGACGCCGGATCCGGATGGTAAATCTGGCTCTGGCTCTTGGTGAGTAGATGAGGCAGGGGACGAAGAAGAATCGGATCGCACTGGGAAAACAGAAGGAGAACCGTGAACCACGAGCGACGCGGCCACCTGGGCGCAATCAAGAGGATGTGACACGGCTAAAGTCTCATCTTGTGCAGTAGACGTAGAATCAGAGGGATCGGCGGAAAAGCGTAAACGAATTTGTTCGACCAGTTGATCGAAAACGCATTGCCGCTCGATCCGCTGTGGGGATGCCAACTTGCGAAGAGTAAGCATTTGCGGTTGAGTGGAGTCGCAAACAGATCCAGCTCCGGCTGGCCCCACAAGCCAAACACATACTCCAGAGTCGGTTGATGGAGTTCCCACTCGGGATTGTCCGTAGCCGATCTGCTGAGAGAGTCGGCAAGGGCATTGGAGGCACGCGGTACGTGAACTGCTGTTAGCTGGACTCGATGATGAATCGCCCATTCCCATATCTGTTGAGCCTGTCTGGATAGCAGAAGAGATCTTGTACCCTCTTGCTTGTTGAGGTAGCGCATACTGGTGGTGTTGTCCATACGCACCAGCAGCGACTTCCCTTCCAGCAGCAGCCGGAAAGATCATAGGGCGAGGAAGATAGCCAAGAGCTCCAGGCGGTGTATATGCCATGTGCATTGATCTACCGTCCATTTGCCCTTGACTGACAACCCTTCGAGGTATGCACCCCAACCCTCTAAGGAAACGTCCGTGGTAAGGGTAAGCGTGGGGTCTGCGTCCTGGAACGGCCGCCCTGTTGCGATGTTTGGAAGGTGAGCCCACCATTCCAATGCGCCCTGAATGCGGGGGGTCAGTCAGACTTTGTTGTTGAACGACCCTGAGACTTGCCGCCATTGTTTGTCCAACTCCTCTTGGAGGACTTGCATGTGTAGCCTGCAATTGGGGATCAGCTGTATGCAGGACGATGCCATGCCCAGGAAAGATTTTAACATCCGGACAGAAGCAGACCTTCTTGAGCGTAGGAGAGCCACCATCTTGACAATGCAATCTTCTCGCTCCTGCGAAACAAACACCTTCGCCAAACGAGAGTCTATTAATGCCCCTAAAAAGATCCTTTGTTGTTCTGGACGGACATGTGATTTCTCGTGGTTGATGGAAAGACCCAAGGCGTGAAAGACGGATAGGCAAGTCTGAGTGTGTTGTCTTGCTGCATGAAAGGTTTGAGCCTTTATCAGGCAGTCGTCTAAATAAGGGTATGCCCTGTAGGCGGAGAAAAGCCGTTACCGGAGCCATGATCTTTGTGAATACTCTCGGAGCGGAACGAAGGACGAAAGGTAACACTTTGAATTGGAAGTGTTTCGATCCCACTGTGAAGCCAAGGTACTTCCTGTGTCTGTGATGGATTGGCACATGAAAGTATGCGTCTTGGAGGTTGATTGTGGAGAGGAACTCTCCGGGATTCAGGAACTGTAAAATTTCCAGCAAGGTCAGCATCCAAAATGTGTGGGATTTGATGAACTTGTTGAGGGCTCGGAGGTCTAAGATAGGGCGCCACTCTCCTGTTTTTTTCCTGATAAGGAAAAAGCGGGAATAAAAGCCCTTGCCTTGTTGTAATCGAGGAACCACTTTGACAGCCCCTTTCTTTATCATAACTGCAACCTGCGCAAACAGTTCCTTCAAATGTGCTGAAGGAGGGCCAGAGGGTGAGCGGGTGGGAGAAAATTTGAGAAATTTGAGAGCGTGGCCCTTTAAGATGACATCCAAGACCCAACGATGTCCAAGACCCAACGATCTGAAGTTATTTTTGACAAATTGTAGAAGTTTTTGGAGATTCGACCTCCAATTTTCAGAGCAGGAGAACACTTGACCCGTGGAAAGTCACTGTTTTTTAGAGGTAGCACCTCCTCTGTAGCTGCTTTTCCTTCGATAAGGTCTGGAATTGGATTGCCTATTCTGAGTTTGATAGGAGTAACGCTGCTTGTTTTCCCCATAGGAACAGTACTGGGAGGAGCCACGAAAATTGGAGGAAGTACCTCTGCCACGTGCTCCACGAAAGGTCCGCTTCCGGTACTGGAGAGATCCCAGGGCACCAGCAGTGTCCGTGTCTTTCGTGATGGACTCTAAGGCGTCGTCCACATGTTTGCCGAAGAGGGTCTCTCCATCAAAAGGTAAGTCGAGCACTCTTGCCTGCACTTCAGGCTGAAAAGCCGTAGCCTTAAGCCAGCCCCACCTCCTTAAGACTGCCGCACCTGCTAGCTGTCTGAAACCCGTAGAGGAATTATCAATTTCACAGTCTATAATTTCAGAGGAGATTTTCTCTCCCTCTTGCACGATCTTATGGGCTTCTGCCCTGGAGGATTCAGGAAGCAGGTCAACCAAAGCCACGATCTCTGACCACATCTGACGGTCATATCATCCGAGGATGGCCAAGAAGTTTGCCCCCCTGACCGTCGTGGCAGCCATAGAGGTGAATTTCTTTCCAATGCTATCCAGGCGGCGACCCTCCTGATCCGGTGGCGAAGTTAACGGAGTTGCCGGGTTACCCCCTCCCACCAACACCCCCAGAGTACACTGATCCAAACCCCGGGGACAGGGAGAACACACTGACTTCCCTTCGAGAGAGCACAACCACCATCCATGACCGAGTTAGCCTTTGGTTGTGACACAAGGCATGCCTGTGAATCCGCAGGCGCCCTATACTTCTTGTCAAGGTGCGGAAGCACGGCCGGGATGGAGTTAGGCCATTCCATTAGTTTAAGTCCCTCCTGCTATATAAAGTCAATTATTGGGATGCTATCACTTACTTCAAAGGTTGATCCTTGAAGTCATAAAGGAAACAGTCTTGTTGTTTGACGTCCATGGGCAAGTGAAAACGCTTCACGGCTCTCACCATCAAGTTGTGGAAACCCCCAATGTCCACTGGGGGAGAAGCAGGAGGAGGAGACGGGGTCTGGCCCGATAGTTCGCCCAATCTGCAAGGACAGCGTTGTCGTCCTGGTCGGTATCATTGCGGACGTCATCATCATCAGTATCAGAGTAAGGAAGAACTGGTGACCTTGGCTGAGCAACAGGAAGTGGCTCTCGTGCTGGAGGAGGCGGAGTAGGAGAATTCTGCGCAGAAAGTGGGAACCGACTAATATAATCGTCTAACATGTGCTGAAGGTTTGATATCAAAGACACCGGTATTTGCGCCATAGGAACCTCGTGGTCAACATCCAGCTGGTCATCGTGAACTGGGAAAAGTGATCCCCTGTCATCATTGTCCTCATCCTCATAGTCCTGATATTTGATATTGAGCTCCGAAGGACTTGCTGCAGGACGAAAGGTGTCATTAACATAAGATCCATCCGAAGATTCCTCCTCTGCAGACGCAAAGGGTTGAGCAGGGAGGCCAGAACCACCTTGAAAAGGACTCATAACCAGTGGAGCAGGGCGTTTTACAATAGAAGCCGTCTCCAAGGTAAAGGTAGTTGCAGTTGCCAGAGAATAGTGTCGCGTCGACGGTCCCGTCGACGAGCTCGTGGTCGAAACCGTCGTCGAGGGATTCGCCAGTGTAGAACAAGGCATTGACGAAGAAGCTGAAGTCGTCGACGAAGCCAGGACTTTTCCCGTTGACGGTGCGGCCGTCATCAACGAGGTCTTTTTCGTCGGCAATGGAGCTGTCGACGAGGAGGTGGAGGTGGTCGTCAATGAGGAACTCAACGTCGACGAAGGTGGTACTGTCGACGAAGGTGGTACCGTCGACGGGCGACGAAGCCGTCTTCGACGAATGCTTCTTTGGCAAGGTTGTCGACGAGACGGATTTCTTCGCCGTCGACAAATTCTTCACAATGGAGGTTATGGGCCTAACCTCCTGGCCTAACCTCCTGGTTCGTCGTCGACGATGCGGACGTTGTCGTCGTCAATGACGACGCAATAGAGCATAGAGCATGTCGTCGTCATCGTAGGTACAACGTCGACGGATCTTGTCGTCGTCAACGGGTGCGTCGAGGAGCTCGTCCACGAGCTGGCACTCGTTTTGGACAAGGAGGGCCCAGATTGGGACTGCGACGCCAGAGAACCAGGTCCCGTAGACGTAGAGGCCGGCAGATCCCGTGGGGAGACAGACTTTGGAGCGTCCACAAACTTCTTCCTTTTTAGGAAAGGAGAAGGCATCTCAGTCTACGACCCATTTTTAAGAGAGGTCTTGGAATGGTAGGAAGACACACTCTCCACATCAGACATAGGATTATTCGAAGTCTTCAACTTCTGTAGCCACAGAAGGAGACAGGCCTCTCTATCTTTTAGTGTCTTTGAAGAAAAAGTTCTGCAAAACTTGCAGTTCCTCACCTCATGGTCCTGGTACAGGCAATAGATGCAATAGATGCACTTTTTATGAGGGTCCTCATGGAACAGGCAAAGTTTCCACAGGCAGAACAAGGCCTGAATAAAGATTTCTTTGTTGAAGACATTGTAGAAAAAGAGCAAAAGGTTTGAAGATTGAAGAAACTGAGCAGAGTTCAGGGAGACTCCATTCACACAACGTGCGGTAGAAAATCTGAGGGCTTGAGCTTCTGAGGAGAAGGTTCTAGAGGGTGCTGCAGCCTGATTGGCTGAAATGTGGACTATTACAATGACATGAATTCTCCCTTTAGGCCTCTATGGGCCTATGTTGTTCTATGGTACTTTTAAATTTCTTCTTTATGTCTATTTATATATATTATATTTAAATGTATATGTATATTTATGACGGGTGCATGTTGCGAGGGGCGTGCCTCGCTATTATCAAAGCTCCTTTCTTTTGGTATTTTACAAAGAAAACAGCACTCGCGGGAGGAGGATCAGTGTTTTTATTTTTGACCCTCTGAGCACCAACGTGGGTCAGAGGGTCAAAAATAAAAACGCTGATCCTCCTCCCGCGAGAAAGGAGCTTTGATATATATATATATATATATATGTATATTACTACTATTTTATGTACCGTGGGACTCCCACTTCGACGAAGGGGTATTATTCAAGCATGTGAATCTATGAAAGACTGCCTAATACTGGAGAACTTTCTTTCGGGTTTCAGAAACGAACAAACAGATGAGATAAAAACGTACAATATTGAGTCAGCGGCGGTTGGCAACTCCAAAGAGTGGGAGGTCCGACAAATGGGTGGTGGGTGGGTGCATGCATGCAAGACAAGTGGCGAATATAAATGAAAAGAAACAGTCCACTTCCCTTGCTTGCTGAATGACGTCTGACGTCCTCCTCGCTTCGGTCCGGCTTCTGCATCTGTCTCCTCCAGACTCCACAGGCTTCAGCCAATTCCCCATACCAATCCTGGTGCTGCTCTCATGCTGGTAACCAGCATGAAAGAAGCATCAGGATTGAAGGAAGCGGCCTCTCTCGGCGCTCTGAAGAGCACTGGAGGCCTGTGCTTTCTCTAACTCAGCTGTCTAAGACTGCTGGGTTAGAGAGGTTTAAAATGTGCAGGTCTGGCTACCCATCACAAGAAAGCTGGCCAAAAAGACAGGCACACCTTAAACCTAAGTGCACAGCCAGCCCACTATTCCTCCCTGCTGCTGCAAAGACCATGCCCCGTCCTGACGCTCAGTTCGAACCGGGTAGATAAAAAATAAAATGGTAATAACTGAACTGTATCACCATTTTATTTTTAATCTCTGGAGCTTTTCTGGGGGGCATTTTTGTTAGTGGGGCGACGCTCCTCCAGTCTAATGGAGGAGCGACTCCTACACTTAGTTTTCGATAATGTACTGCAGATTTTAAAACTGAGCAGATGGCCAAACATGCACATTCATCTGAAAAAAAGCATAATGCAACACAATACCTCTTAAAATTATACTTTCTCAATAAAGGTAACAAAAAAAGCATAGTAAATGATTTATATAATGTACAAAAAAATTGAAGAGCAACAATGCCTGGTTAGAAGTGTCATTACATAGGCAGGTACAATTGTCTGCCAGACTTTATTGCGCTAGAGGGAAGCACAATAAGCTCCATACAGGACCATACCTAAAACGGAGGAATAATGCTCGCTCTCAAGTTCACTAAACTAACTCAGGATAAGGCTCGAATCCGCAACGCAACTGTTAGATCACATGTTGTCTTATGGTTGATTTTTGTCAGTTCTAAGTCTTCTCTCTAAAGAGGTAAGTGGTCCAGGAATGTTGTTATTATCCAGAATTTGTCCTCTTTCACAATGGATGAAGAGTTCTCAAATGAAGAATAATGGTCCAGCTTTGCAAATTTGATTTGACATACAGCAGGCAAAAGATAGACAGCCTCTTGTCACACGTTAGACCCCCTTTAATAATTAGCTGATTGAGGTATGCATGAGGGTTTACCCAAACAGATCCACAACAGTAATGGTTCCAATTTAACATAGTGCTCAAGAGAATTCATTACAAGTTCTTCATGGCAGAGGTAATGCACAGTACATGATGGCACAGACAAAAAAAATCTTTAAAAACCGTTTTCCTCAATTTGTAAAGAATGAGAATCAGCATATCCTCACACTGCCGACCCATATGGTACAACTGGTAAACATTGTCGCATATAGATTTCAGACAGGTTGGCAATGGGTTTCTCCCTCACCTTAGAGGGCAGGTTAAAGACGACACTCATAGACTGAATACATGTGAGCCGCCTTGCTGAAATGTTAAGCTTTCATGAAGAAGAGGCATCAAATACAGTACTCACATAGGGAAAACAATGGACCTTTTCTAATGTTTTATTTTCTATTTCAAATGTCCATAGGTTTGAACTTCCCAGCCTATATGGCACAACCTGTGATTTGGAGGTCTAAGCTGGACATAAAGGACCTGATTCGCAAAGGGCCTCCGCACTTATGGCAGAGGCCCTGCAGTCGTGGGGGAGTCTCCACACTTAGATCGGAAGCTGCGCAATGAGAATTCTCATTGCGGAGATTCCGCTATGAGTGTGGAGACTTCCCCACGACTACGAGGCCTCCACCATGACTGCAGAGGTTCTTTGTGCATCAGGTCCAAAGTCACTAAAGGATGCCACCAACTTCATTAACGCCCTTGGGATACAAGTGAAAAAGCGCTGGGTAATCTGCATAAATCAGTAGCTTGATAAAAGATCTATTTATCGAGGGGGCATCAGCACAACTTTGCAGCAAAAAAGAATTGATATTATTTATATGATATTCAAAATAAATAATTAAGGGGCCAACAGGCAACCTTGCCGCCTAACGGTTCGGTTAGCTTCACCTGAAGTAGATACCTCACCATCTCTGTCAAATTACTGCGTATATTTGCAAGCAAAGTCATAAAAACAGAATCTAGGTCTAAATCCAGAGAAGATAACACAGTTTATCCTGTCAAAGACACTAGAAAGATCCATAAATGCTAAATAAACCACGCATCGCCTGGCGATGGTATACTTGCCAATCATGAAGTTAAGGTTTAGGAAAGGCCCCCTGTAGCAAAAAAAACAGATGATGGATGGAATGCTGAACAATGCAATCATTCACCCCCAGTCACAGATCTGTGTTTAACCCATTGTTTTTCTGCTCACCACATCACACCAGTTTGGACCCAGCATATGCAAATCAGTCTTGACCCTTGCTCCATATGGGAAAAGTCTCTCGAAGTGCACTATCGCACATTTTCAATTAATTCAGGAACGCTATGTTGCAGAGGATGCACCACCACATATGATTTCCTACAATGCCACAGGAATTGCAGCAAACCAAATTAGACTTTTATGAGCTATCCCATTTTCCCCATGTAGTTGGGTGCATTGATGGGATAACTGTAACTATATGTCCCCCTCAGTGAATGAGTACATTTACAGGAACAGGAAATCATATGATTCAATGAATATCCAAGTCATATGCAATGGCAAAAATATAATCACAGACATAGTGGCAAGATTCTCAGGTAGTTCACATGATTTGTACATCTTCAGACACAGTGGCATGCATGCACGTCTCCTTGGGGGTGAATTTGGCGAAGGATACCTGCTCAATAAATGCATGTAACACTGTCCTACCGACTCTCTGGTCATGGTGAAACATTGCAGTGATTAATATTTTGCCTTCTACCCTGTAGGCGACAGCACACATGCTGTGAACTCATTCATACTAACACCATATCTGAATCCGACTACACCAAGTGAACAGCGATACAATGCAGCACACATATTGACACGCAATGTGATTGAGAGGCCCTTTGGTTTACTGAAGAGTAGGTTCCGCTGCCTACATAAGAGTGGAGGTGCATTGCAGTACAGGCCAGTTACATGTTACAAAATTGTGGCCACTTGTTCCATGTTGCACAACATTGCAACTTCAAGAGGCATACCCTTGATAGTGAATCTGATGAAGACGATGAGCCAGGTCAACATCAACAAGCAGCAAATGGTTCGAGAGCAGGAGAAGGAAGACAGATGAAGAATTATTGTTAAGGTGGGTAATATTGAGACAATACACTACATAGTTTTATTGCTATTGTGATTTATTTAAACCAAAACTCAGGTGGTGTAAATGTATACATAACAAGTAAAATATGTGCAGTGTGAAAGTAATAATGCAACTAGATAACATTGCCATGGTAGTTGAATGTCAGCCCTGACAAATGAATGCCACTGGTTACCTCACCTAAGGGCATTCTTGGGCTCAATGCCACACTATTTTCTGCGGCCATGCACCCCAGTGGCCCGGTCTGTGCTCTGTCACATCCATTGTTGAAGCTTCTGAGGCCGAAGTATTCCTGGACCTGCGCCTTCTGCATTCAGTTACTGGTGATATGATGCTACTGAGGCTCGAGGCCTCCTCACTATCCACTCCACCCAGTACATTACTACCACAAACTGTAGCAGTATGCAAATGCTAAACAGCATTGGTGACAGGTATCAATCCTCTGGCCACATCTCCACAACAATGGGTAATTTCTACCTGCATGCCCACAGCACGTCGAGACAGGAGAACTGTTGTGTTGCTCAGGCGGTTGATGGCCCTAGTGTAGCCTTCTAAGCAGTCAAGTAATTGATGGTGCAATTTGCAGTGGGACACTGGTCTTCCTGAATTACACTGCAGTTCCTTGATACCTTGTGTCATTTGACTGAAGTTGTCTGTTGTTTCCCTGTATCCTTCCACCACTGCTGTATTGAGCTGTGCGATGCTGCCCTTCATAACGACCATTTTCTTTTTATGGAAACAAGCTGTGCATGCATTGAATGCATGTGTTTGCATTGCAGGCGCTGCTCATTCAACATTGCGTTCTCCAGCCCACCACAGACTGATGATCCTTCACCAGATTGCCATTGTGCCCTTACCCTGAGCCTCCTGATATTTCTGCAACGCATGTGGACTTGGACTCTTGGGGTGGGTGTATGCTCAGCCTGGGTTGTAGGAAGGTCAGTTTGGCACTCCTTTTCCATTTCAAACTCAGGTAGTGGTGCCACTGTGGTCCTGCGTCTTGTGGGTGCTGGTGTTGGAGGGGGGTTGGGGCCACTGTGTTGTCATCTCCTGACAGTGCCTAAGTCTCCAGAGGGTTATGGGATTTGTTTTCATCTGACTCCTGCACTGGTGTATCTTTGATGTTAAACATTACTATTTCAGTTTTTGATTTTGACAACATGTATATCACATAGTGCATTGTTTTGTCTAACAAAGCTATATAGCAACACAAGCTGTGTATAAATGCCATTTGCTTGTTAAACTTTAAAGCACATATACTGCTTTGATTATCCTCCTTGCCTTTCCTATTGGAGTTTCTGGCTACTAATCCCATAATACATTTGTGTGTAGCAAGTAAAATGTGGACTGGAGTAGTATTTGCTCCTCCAAGCCTGCTCGCACTAAAGGGGTATTTTGTTACATTTACCATGCATATGGTATTTTGCATGCATCTTACCCTGGGCAGTACTGGACGGTGCAGAGGTGTCTATCTGCTTCACTCTAATGACGACTTCAGGCTGAAGGGTAGACTCCACCAGGTCCTCTAAGGGTGTTGACGCAGGTTGTGTGGATGGGCCTCCTCCAGTCTTCTTCGCCTCTGCAAGCCTTGCAGCAACCTCTTCCTTGGCCCTGCTCAGCAGATCTTACCATCGCTTACGTAGATCTGCAATGGAGCGCAGTGTGACTACCTCTGCGCTTATTTTGCTTTGGATACCCAGCCATAGTTTTCGTTTTTCACACTCTGGGACATGGAGTGACTGTTTTCCAAACAGTTTCTCATGGCTCTTCACCACTTCCTCCATAAGGACTCGTTCTAGCTAAACTTTAGCTTTCTTTTGCGCAGTGCTGGCTGTCTCAGCGATTTTTTACGCCATGCAGGTTTTTTGCAAGGGCTCAGCTGTCCAAACAGGCTTCCTAGTGTTGTGCTCCTGCAGTCGACCTCCTCCTCTCACTCAGTGCACAGGTAACAGCATGGCATGACTCACTTCCTGGTTGTAAGGTCATCATGCTGCATCAGAATGTTAGATTCGCTAATAGCGATTCTCAAATAGTTAATTCACTATTTTGCAAACCGCATTTAGGCAATCTTTATTTGCGTATGCGAATTTTAAAAATCGCAAAATTATTGTGAATTTCTACATACATACACTTTTGTGATTATCAAATTGCGATTTGTTAAATGTCGCTATTTGGTCCTCGCAATTTCCAAGTTTGATATATGTGGCCCAAAGTGCTATCGCTGTTTTTTTTTTTTCTTGGTTTTTTTTTAAAACCTTTATTTTGCAGATGGAAGTATACATATACGGGCCTTTAACCAGTCAGGCCGGCCACGACACATTATGAAAGCACATGAGACAATAATAAGATTTCCCGGCAGTCACCCAGCGTTGTACAAGCAAGCGATCTAATATTAAAAGGGGGGCTGAATATGACCGCTGGAAACAGGATTAAGGAAGGTTAATTTTATAATATAATAGGAAGTATAGCAGGATCAGTTGCAACTTTTAGCCATCTAAGTTCCCTTGGCGGGCCACATGTCCAACATCAAAACAGAAGGGCATCGATAAAAACAGGCAACAGCCTCGGTTAACAGGAATCAACTTATAGACACCCCAGTTCAGAACAGTCCCACCGTGGCCCATCACGCACCCGTCGACCACCTATATATGTGTTAGTACATAACAGAGGAACCAGAGCAGCAGCTTAGTTGTATTCATCCTCTATACTAACCCAAGTAAATAGAAAAAAAAGGGGGAAGGAGGGAGGAAAAAGTATTAGAAGAGGGAGAGAAGGAGCGCCGCGCTACTGCACGCGCCCCACAGCGATAAAGGCGCGCAAGACTGAGAGATCCGCTATCGGGGTTAGGGCATGCAAGTCATGATATATGTGCAATCAATACCGTAGAAGCAAGCAAGTCATCCCCCATCCCACCAGCTATCATACCATGGGAATTATCGTGCAGCCACAGCGTCCCAATAAAGGGATACAAAAGAGCCATAGAACTAAAAGAAAAACAAACATTAAAGAAAGCCCATCCCACCCGCCCCACCCTGCACCCCTGCAGAAGGCTACGGCCTACGCCCCCAGCAGCGTGCCTGTCGCCCTAAATAGAAACCCGAAATATAGGAAATTAGAAAGTGAGAAAGAAACAAAACAGAGAAGAGGGGAAAAAGAACCAGTGGGAGAGGAGATCTGCAATCGAGTCATTCGGCCCTCACCTCCCGCCTTCACACACATGAAACCACATCCAGGCGAGATCGACACAACCTCAAGTATCAGAAACATTCGAAGGAATCAGCCATATTGGCACGGCTGCGGGCAGTCCTCATCTCCATCCGTTAACCAGTAGTCCGCCGGGTCCAGTCCGGCTCACCCCTGTCCTCTCCTGACCATATCCGTCATGCGCAATAGTTTAGTGGGTAGCAAATAGTTCGAGGTGAGATGGGCACAGGATCGGAACAAATCAGGCCAGGGGTGTAAACCAGAGGACCCCGGTATCAAACAGCAGAGCAAGCAAGGCTGCGGCAGTCTAGACTTTCCAATAGCAACATCAAGAGCAGCAAGCAGTATGGGTGTAGTCTCGCCGCCCAAGAAAGCGAGGTCTCCCCCGCAAGGTAACAGCGGGGCCACACCAAAGCAGTTCGAATCGAGCATCCACCTCGCTCCCCAGTCATTCGGGCATGAACGGGCCCCGACGTGGGGCACACACCTGCACCCGCCACAATCGAAGCTACCTGGAGATTCGGGACCGCAGGCGTACGGTACTGCAGATGCACAGCGACAGCATTCCTCGCAGCAGCCGAGGGGGGCGAAGGAGCACACATTCGAAGTCGAGCCACGTCCATGAGGGACGGCCCAACAAATATGGCGGCAGACCTATTATCTTTCACACCGGAGCCGAAGACCATGGCCTCACGTAAAGAATGCAGGGCGCCAAGGACATCACCAATCGTGGGCTCACGATCACAGGACGCGGCCCTCGTGCACCTCAGCGACCCAGGATCGCCGCTCTGAGTAGATCTGTGACTCAGGGCACCGGTCGCCATCTTGTAAATTCAGCCGTGCCTCTCTGCGCCTCAACCCATGGAATTGGCTCTCAAGCAAGGCCAACCGCTGGGGTCCCCTCGAGACACGGAAATGGCAACCTTGGTGCAGAAAGAAGGGCCACCAAAAACGGGGACCGCCAGCGCCACCGTCCCACGGACAACGCCCGCCAAATCCGGGCGAAGGGCTTCTAGATGGCCGGACAGGGCAACAAAGGGGGGGCATGCCTCCTGCGCGGTCTACCTCCATCCGCGGCGGGCCGCGCCCTACCGCAGGGCCCCCAGGCCGCCAGACCGGGCCCGGTCAGTCGCCACCGGCACAACCGCACAACAGCCTCTTCAGCCGACCCCTCTCCTCCACCAGGGGCCGCCGCCGACACCCTCACTCCGGCCGACCGTCACAGGCAAGTCCCCGGTCTGCACGCCGCGGAGGCCCCGGACCAAGCAAGGGCATAACTCCAGATCCGCAGCACACAGGAGCCCCCGGGACAAACGGTGGGTGTAAGCATTGTTTCACCTTTCCATTTCTTGCCGACTGTGTCGCCTCGGAGCAGGATGAAGATTAGGATATGCGTTTAGGCAGGAAGGTTGGCGGAGCCGAGCTACAGTGCGGCCATCACGGTCGCGAGCTTGGCTCCTCCCCCTCTATCGCTGTTTTTAATAGAATTAACCATCTGCCTGAAAAGTTTGGAATTTCGTTTAGCTGTCTGCAAGCACTTTATATATTCTTTTTTTTTGTCCAAAGTTAATTTATAGGGCTCGCAACAGTTAACTGGGATACAGCCCCTTCCCAAATAATTGTGTAAAGGGGTGGAGGGGTTATACTAGAACAGTACTGTGTACAATAATTAAATCATGATTAAACACAATATGACCCACTATTTTGCCCCTTGGGCCTACGCATGAATTAGTCAACGGAACATATACGTTACTTGAATGCAAACTCAGGTAAAAAAGTGTATTAACGTAATCCTTGGTGTTGAAATTGCCACAAATGAATGAACTGTGGAGCAGGTGGACACGGAGGGCACAGACTAAAGTGAGGAACCAAGTAAGGTATAGGACATGGAATCCAGGTCATGGAATTTCGAACTATGAAGGGAATCTCATCTGATGAACGCAATATACATTGACGGGTGAGGGAGGTAAATGGTGGGAAAGGGTGCACAAATGAATGCACTTTTTAGTTTGTCTTTGTCTGATAATGTTGTTTCATTTGGAAATCAATAAGAAATATTATTTTTAATTGCCTTAAATTAACAGATTTGAAGAATTATTACACAAAACCAGATCTTTCACAAAATTAAACAACACATAAAAATGTGGGGGTATTTAAAATAGTAAAATCATTATTCTAAAACTTAACTGAGAAAAAGTTGAACTCATTTGTAATGCTCAAAGAAAAGGCCCGGACCGCTTTGCAATTCAACTCGATAGGGAAACTCTATACATTCAAGGCGAGTTTAAACCAAGCTGTTAAACCTCCCTTCCTTCTGCATAAGTTGAGTAGTCTGGGCAAGTTGGAATAGCATAGAGATCCACCCCTGAGCACAGGGACAGTGGAACATGTTTCCTGCAGAATTAATAGTCAAAATTATTGATCAAACCTAGGCACTTGAGTTGCGTTTCCTTAGAACTTAATCTTGCAATATTCCAACTAATGATGTTCAGAGAGCGAGGCTGTATCTTTCTGTGACAGAACAACTTTGGAGTAGCTGATGCGGTAATAAAAGTTGGACTGGGCCACGACAGAACAAATTTGATGGTGGTTCGAGTCAATCCACTGCAGTCAGGTTCTCAAGCGCAGAGGATCTATTGTGTAAATTAAGGTCAAAACCAGATGTAATTAAATTACTGACATTATCTGCCATAGGGTTGATAGACAGAGAGTACCTATCATGGGGACCAAAAGTGATGGAGACAGGTGACCGGATCAGGGCCGGCTCTAGGCTCATGGTGGCCCTAGGCAAGGAGCGTAGGTAGGGGACCCGGAAGAGGTAGTCCGGGCGGGGCGGAGCGCGCAGGCCAGTAAAGAGGGGAGGGGGTCAGGGTGTTTAGTAGTGGAACAGAGCCGGAGGCCGCCAAATCCCTGCCAGAGGCCACCACGCAAATATGTATCCATCCTCAGAGGATTAATATATTAAGGATATATATTGGCGTGGTGGCCCCTGGGGTTTGGTGGCCCTGTGCAGGTGCACAGCTTGCACATGCCTAGAGCCGGCCCTGACCGGATGGCCGTAAAAAAAGCCAAGCGGTAGAAGAGGCATGCAGCTATGTTGGGTTGGATAGATGGTTTGAAGACTAGGAGATTTCGCACATAAATAGGACGTCTAAAATTATTAAAAATACAGTCTCCATTGAATGGCTTTGCAGACTAACCAGCATAGGGTACCCTCCTAACAGAAATACTTGGATTTCTGTTGTGCACATTAAATCCCATATGAATAGAAAACCAGTGTTTTTGGTTTTATTAAATATTTGGTTGTGATCCTCGCTTTGTGTGGGGATTAATGCAGGTCTATTGGCTAATATTAATACATACGGGCATACAGAAGGAGGCAATTTTAGGGACCCTAGCGGGGGAGATGATATTTAATCAGTGGCGTCAGTGTGCTGCCACCGACATGAGGTGCACCACCGTATGGTGCGGCCTTGCTACCGGTCGATGTATCACGTAGATTTTGATTGACTGCGGTCTGGCCTAGCCTGTTTGTCCTAGCGAGGATGCAGTGGGTTAGACCCTTAAGAACAATTTGTAGTACCAGTTGTGTTAATCACAAGGATAAACCAGGGACTGAATGCTAGTTGGCTCCGTTAGATATCAAAGGTGCTGCATTCTTATGTGACAGTAATTGATTAAGCCTAATGTCGATAAGATTTAATCTGTCACAAATAGGTCGTAACAAAACTTGCAGATGTTCAATCACCTTGGCACAAGTTTGGTCCATCACTGCCGGTATATCATGTCAACAAAAGGGCAAACTGCTGCACTGTCCAGTACTCTTATCATGCATCTCAAATGGTTGACCAAATCTGCGCTGCACACTCTTCTTACACTTAGCTACAGGCTTAATAAGAGCTGACGTACTAGGCAGTATAAGCACTGATTCATGTTTCGTATCAGCATTGCACTGTTCACGCTAGGCCCACGGGGCTAAAGCCGAAGGTCATCACCTTGGCTTTCTATATGCAATTCAGACAGTGGGGCAAGAGCGTTTTCTTCTAGGATAGCCTCCTCTAAGTCAATTCTATTTCTTGAGTAACAGTATCAAGTCTGCTGTAAAAAAATTGTCTATTGTAGTGCACAATATCAGGATGCCAAGCTGGGCAGTTAAAGTCCAGCACTTCCAGATAAATGAGAGTGACCTCCGCTCCCTCTAAATGAGCTGTAGGCGTTCAACAGTTTTCCTCAATCGACTCCAACTTTAAATCTTACACCCACCCAGCAGGCTTGTAGGCTTGTACTGTACTGATTTGTGAGCAGAAAGGCCCTCTGTCCCACTGCTCCTGCAATGGTGCGTCAAACTTAACCAACAGGTCTACAAAGTCAATCCAAAATCTAAAGTCAATCTGATGTCTGTCCAACATACACACCCAATCACTGAGGAATCACAAACGAATCATGCAGAAAAAAGCACTGTAAAGAAACTGGACTATATTTTCGCCTTGACAGCCTCTTCAACCACCATGCTGTGCCAAACAACTTCACATGAATAACTTACCTGCTCCCCTGAGGACCACAACCACCCACAAGTAGCTTAGTTCCCTGTTTAAAAACAGCTGGTTATAGCAGCTGATCAGCTAAAAGTTGATCCAGTTGACCCAATTAATCCAGCTGATTCAACGATTTCATCTAGGTGGTATGAGCCACATATGCCCTTGGCTACACAAGGTCTCACAAGGCCATACAAGACCTCTCGGACCCCAAAATAAGGCGCTGAGAGAGACACAGACTGTGGGTGTGCATAGAGTGTTCCAACCCTCGAATCACCACTTCCCGCCTACTGCCAAGTACTGAATGTAAGTTTGCAGAATTTTGAAGGAAGCAAAATCAGAGCCTAACTAGACTCCAAAAGCTGATATGACCCCTAAAGAAATCAAAAAGCTACTATCAGAGCTTTGACGTAATAAGAACTCTTCCACAATTTGTCACCTTTCTGCATTTCATCAAGAGGGATAAGTGATTTGTTTTTTTTACAGGGCAGGTAGATTTCGGAAGAATCATATACATAAAACAAGTAGACATTTGATAAAAGTCCACACAGCTGGTATAAGCCTAATCATTCCCAGGTGGACCAGGAGTCTCACACTTGGTACAAATTCTGCAATCAACATATGTTGAATAAAGATCCTTCTACTCACTATCGGTGCCCGTGAGTTATCCCTCCTTCAGACTCTTGGATAGCAGAGGTGTATTCAAGAATTTCTAACAGTTTAGGGCTGTAACAGTAAGTAGTTTGGCTGAAAAAAGCTTGCTGGTTCTCCACAAGGTATACATCAGGAATTATGGGGTGAAAGGGGCATTGGGCCAGTGATATTGAATAAAACCAAATTGTCACTAAATATAATTTTAGAGGAAGTGTGATAAAATTACTGTATGCCTCTAGTCACAAGGATAACCTATTTCCAGTTCTAGGTTTTCCGTTATAATTTTAGTGCATTCTAGAACTTGCAGTATGCCTGTTTAGTTAAATTATCTTGACTATTCAACAACTGTTTGCAAAAGGAAAACCTAGGCAAGAAAACAAGGTGTTTTCGTAGCATAAACTCATGTGTTAATATAGAAGTATCTGGGTTCTCCCCACAGTATTTGATAGGAAATCCAGAGACAAATAACGAAAACAATCACAACGGGCCACCAAGACTGATTAAAACTTGGTAGGATTTACAATCAACTTAATTTGCAGGATAATCCTATTCTGACTGTCAAATTTCATCTGCTTCTATTAGACACTTACAATAAGAGAGGCACCCAGTTTCATTTCTTCTATCAGCACATTCAGGCGGCCCCCATTACTCCCATCCAAAGACAAGACTCCCCCAACTCTCCTTCTAAGTCCCCAGAAAACAGAAGTCTTTTTTCTCTGCACACCCCTCACGAGCAAATTCAACTGCAATCTTTTGGATTCTTTTAAACTGGAGGGGATTTTACCTACACTAAAACCATCAGCCAGATCCTTAAGTTTCATTCTGGTCTTAAAGCTCACATTATTGCCTCTTATCAAAAATGTGGTCAAATTTGTCAACTTCCACCTTTACCTTCCTCTCCCGTATCTGAATACAGAGAATCAGATGAGTTTTCCTCCCACATGTCCTTAGGATTTAGCTGGACCAATGGCGGGTGCTGGTAAGGTTCCTCCTCATCTAATGCCTCCTCAAACTCAGGGGTGTAACACACATCCAGGTGCGTAGCACAGGAGGCAGCCTCCAATTTATCCTTGTCACTGAGATGTGCCTATACTTCAGAATCAAATATTTGGTTTGGTAAATTTACAGTCACCTTGACGGGTGAAATGGTAAGTGCAGGTAAACGCAATTGTTGACAGTTTCATCGTTAGTGGGGTTATCATTGACTGGGTCGATGGTGTGATCGAGCAAGGATTCGTGCGTAAAGCGACTTGCTCGTAATCATGAACCTCAAATAACCCTAACTCTGTAATCAACATGTTTGTCTTACTAATTTATCCCTTATTCTTTCCCCATTTGGGTGTCCGAGTGAAGCTTGCTTATGTGTTTTCTAATCCTAATATGCTTGCATATAAAATGGCTGCTGCTGCACGGGAATTTCTACTGCGCATGTGTCTGTCATACCCACGTGACATGACGTACTCGCAGTTCTGGAGGGAACTCTTTCGCATCTGCGCACTAGTGCTAAAATGGCTGTTCTATGTTCTCACATGCGAGAAGCTTGCATTGCTGCTTTCGCTAAGCTGTTCGTTCTGCTTAATCCTAATGCTGTAGTTCATATTGAAGTAATGGGTATAGTATAGAGATTCATGGTGTACAGTGTAATCATTTATTACTGTGTTCTAAATTGTTTCCTTTTACTTTTCATGTAACATACTCTTTGGGCCTGGGAGGTGCTTACTAGTCCATTTTAGAAGTCCCTTCTACGCATGACAAAAAAGGAGGGAACATGAACTTCGCAGAATTGGAAGCCATTCAGATGGCAGCAACAGCCAAGATGCGCCTGGGAACCCGAACTGTGACCCAGCTAGAAGAAGCTGAACTGTACTGAAAATTATTACAATTGTAGTCGATGTTATATTCACCATTGTTAACCAAAGGCATATGTCATGAGAACCTGGAATTTAAGGGGTGTGTACGGAATCTGAATAAAGAGCCTGAGAAAGTCTAGAAAATAGGTGGTGTGATGACCTGTCCTCCTCCTTTGTCCAATCAAAATTGGGGATCCTTACATTTGCAACATTGGGGCGTGGTACACTGACCTGAAAAACACTATAATTAGCGTAGGTTTAGCTAGAGAAATTGTCCGACTTGTCTGATTAGCTGACCTGTCACTGACCCAATGCACTCAATAGGTGACTGAAAGCAGAGAGCTGCGGAGCACTCTGTTGGGAGATGCGAGAACCCAATCGGGGTTTGTGAGAAAGGAAAGTGCTGGCGAAGCACTTTGCGGAAAAAATTTATAACCCAGTCTGGGTTTTGGCAGATTCCTTTCAGAGAGGGAGTAGCGCAGGCATTGCAACCAAAGCTACGGGTGTTGGTCTTAACCTTTGATGAACTGGTCCTGATCCACATCCTGGAGTTATCCTGTCCTGATTGTCCAAGAGCTGCACCTGCTCGCCTACTGGCACTGAAGTCCTTGGGGTTCCTCCTGTCCTTTCTAACTGACCCGCAGCCAGGGTTGGTCTTCACTCTACCCTAGGTAAATATAAGTCTGTGTGGATGTTTGTAGATAAATTTGCATTCCCTTTTTCCCATCCTGAATTTTGCAAAGCTTGATTGCATATGTTCCTTTTCTTTCCCGTCCCTTGATAAATGAGATAGCCATGTATTACTGACTATTAGCATGTTCCAATTTTCAACCCACATTTAGTCAATGCTAAAATTGTTTCTATATAGTATATGTTCCTTTTTTTTACCCTCCCTTTAGGAAATAAGTTGAATCTATAGAATGTTCCAACTCTTACCTTCCCTATAGTTTAATTGTGCTGAAATCAAATTCTCAAATTACATAGTTGCATTTCTCCTTTTTCAAACTGTTAGTGTATTGCGTAAATCTTTGGGTTTAGTATGTCCCTTTCTTTACCCTCCTTTAATCAAGACACGAAAGATTGGTTTTCTAAAATTAGCATGTTCTTTGTTTTCCCTTGCCATTTTACTTTAAGTCTCTAAATGCTTAGCATACTCTATCTTATTCATAGCTATACACTGTTTCTGATTTTAGTAATTGATAGTCTTATCTTCAACTTCTTGCTCATGACATATGATGATGATGATGATTAGATAAAGAGTTTGAACCTACCCTGACTCTGTGGTTATTATAATTGCAAATGTTATAATATGTGAGTGCCTTACTTTTGACTCAACTCCCTGATCCATTGTGTGAAGGTATCTAGTGTCAAAGATTTGTAGGATACTGGTATAAGAATCAGTAATAGAAATCATAATATACTGGTAGTAGAGCGTGAGTTACCCAAACAAAGGTTATATGATTTTGGAAATTATGGGCCCAGGTGAGTATCTGTATAAATTCTAATTGGGTGGCCTGCGCGCTCTATCAGTATACTTTTCTGGTAGCACTAGTATGGTTAGGGATTAGTTAAAGTTAGGTAGTCAACTAGTTAGTAGGTTAAGATTCATGTTTTATTGATCGATCAAAATATGGTATTTTAAAAATGTTTATTTGATGCTGCTATATTGAATGTATTAACCAAAATTGTTCGCACCTGTTATATGTTTTGTATGGAATCCCCGGGGGCAGATTAGCGGGTGGTAGATAGAAGCCACACCGCGTTGAGGTCACTTGCCTGTAGGAAGTTAGTGCATGGTTGGGCAGAACCGGAAGCACTATTTAGGGTTTTTTCTGTGTAATTGTGTGAATAAGTGATAGCAAAGAGTTCGCTGGCAAAACTTCTATTGTGATATAACCTAGTAAGGGTCACACTGAAGAAGTAGCAGGTTCATCTAAACTTGTTTGATAGCAAAGGGGTTCGCTGGTGAAACTTTGGTCTCAGTATTTATCCCGGAGTGGATGAGTCTGGAGGAGTAGCAGGTTCTCTAATGCTTGTTTGAAGGGTAGGCGGAAGGGTTCTACTCGTAATGTATGAAAAGTAAACGGAAGGGATTTACTTGCAGTGAAATATTTCTTTCCTATCTAGTCACTCAGGTACAGTGACGAATGTGTTAACGTCGTTAAATAATAAAATATGCACTTGTTGCAGTTCAGATGGAGGGACACAGACACCAGTATGAGGTAAACTTGGCTTTATTTTGATAAATGTCTTTTTCTTGCGTTGGGACCTCCTTTCCCAGGCTAGTGTGGCTGGATCCAATGTTGCAGCTAGGTCACGGGCTCTGCGGGAGGTTGACGTCTCGTCTTCCTCTTCCGAGTCTCTGTCCCGGGTGGGCCTCCAGCGCCACATGCAGGAAGAGAAAAGAGATATACTCTCAGGGTTCCGTTCTCAGTGAATGCTTTCCCGTGGGGAAACCTGGGGTAGTGGGGGCACCGGTAAGTGTGCAGATACTACATACAGTGCAGGACTACTGTGGGGACTGAGTGAAGGAGCACAGGTCAAGGGAGGTAGGTCAATAGGGGGGGGTTTCACAGGTAAGGGAGACTTTACACTAAATTACACGGTGGCTCCCCACCTACCCCACCAGCCTGCCACCCGGTCACGCACCTGTGACAGCCACACTCCTCCTCCTCCTGGAGTGTGGCTGGGCGCAGCGCGGTATCGCGGGCCTCCTGGCGCCGCTCCTCCAGTATTCTTCGCCTCTTCTTCCTCCGTCAATGCTCCTCGTCCGTCCACCTCGTTCCGTCCTCGCTCTCCTCTCTTCTCCGTTCCCGCGGTGTCGGGGCACCCCGGTTCTTCTTCTTCCGGGTATTTGTTTCCTCCTCCTGTCCATGGGTCACGGGAAGGCGTGTCTCCCTGCTCCCTGCCGTATTCATTGAGGGATACGAATACGTCACAGGGGGGTGTGTCTTCCCGGACCTCTTCGTCGCAGTTAAAGGTATAGTCCTCCTGTTTGGTCCACCATTCATCCGTCTCCGCTCCCCATGAGGTCTGTGGCAAAGAAGGGGCGTGATTACTGTCAGGGGTCCACCATCCTGAATCGGTAGCGTTACCCTCCACCCCGTTACAGAACTTTAAAATTCAAAAGAACTGAGTTACGAAATACCTTGTGAAGGAGGGAGTCAGTTGCGGAGCTGCGCTGACGTCACTCAAATGCGAAGAGGCAGACCTAACAAAATGTACAGAAGTAAGAGAAAACTGACTCTTGTAGACAAAGTTAAGAATTACTTTAAAAGAGACAAGCCTATTAAGACTAGAGAAGGAGTCATTATTCCACCACCGAATACCCCTGCTTCATTCATGATGTTTGACAGGGGATACCGTTCCTGTGTATGGTTAGAGAACTGGGTGAAGTACACATAAGATGATGGGCTTCTGGCATTTCCCTTAGAAGGCACCTTTAATGGAAGAATTTTGTTTAATTTAAGGACCCGAATGAATGACTTACATCCCAGACCTAGGTTAACGCAATATGAGGCATTAGAAGAATGGGAGATCGAGGCATTTGAGCGAGACAGACCTAGAATGGACAAAGGACTGAGTAAATTCTACCAAAAGGTTCCACAAGATTCTAAAGAAAAACAAATGAAACTATGGAGACAGAATATGTTAGTTGAAGAGCGTTACCAGTACTGATGGTAGAGGAGCCTGTGGGAGGTAAAAGGACTGAGAAAACTAGACATTTAATGACTAGTGGTGTTTCCGATGATGATTACATGGAGGATTTATAAATGAAAAATCCACCACCCTATAACGAAGAAACGAGAATAGTGAACCCAATCAACCCGTTCTTTAGACCACCTTGTAATGAGGGGTCAAGTACGACAAACCCGACTGCCCCGTTTTTAAAGCCACCTTTAATTCTGCAAGTTATACATGAAACCTCCATCGAAAGGGTGTTACAAGAAAGAGAAAGAGAAGCTTTAAATAAACAGCGAAGTGAATTAATTCAGAAAATTTCCCAATTAAACACAAGTCCTGAGGCTTTGACAATTCCAGTGACTATTGGTCCAGTTGTTCTTTTGTATGGAGACAAACAAGCTAGTCCAAAGACTCCCGTTATAACTGCATCAGTGACATAGCCGAGAAAGGAGCCCCTGATAGTGGACAACCAGGCAAGTGAATGTGAATCAGTGATATCCTTAATGGATTTACCAATAGGGGAACCTGAAGGTGGTTCAATGAGGAAAACCACACCATTAACCTCAAGGGAAGTACAGATAGAGACTTCCTCAGGTACGAGAAGTGCCACTGTAGTAACTCCTGAAGAAATAGACGGATGGAAATAGAGAGACCAAAAACACAGCCAAAGCCATTAGACATATATAAATTGAGGATTGAAATAGAAGAATTGATGGCTGGGAATGTGGTATTGGAGAGATTAAATACCCTTAGTGAAGACAAATTACTGTTTGTAAAAGCATCACTAGAATTACAAAGGTGTTTCACGAAAAATGAATAGACACTGCAAATAGCATGGGAATTGACATTGGAAAATCTAAAGTATTGCAGAAACCTTACCGAGTAGAATTCTCTGATAAGGATTTAGAAAACATGAATGTGTCTGGGAAAAAAGTACAGATCAGAGAGCTGATTAATTTAATGCAGAAATGGGGAGAATTAGAAAAATGGAAAGCCAGATGGGCAAAGAAAAGGGAAGACATTCGATCAAGGCAAATGGCTTCAGAATATGTTTTAAAAGAAGCAGATAAAGTAGAAAAATGATGTCCCATGCGAGAAGTGCCAGGTAGAGGCTATGTGCATGTTCCATGGTCCTAACAGGATATTTTGTCATTTACAAATGAATTCCCAAAATTGCGAGAAAAACCTGTAGAATGGTACAGACAGGTCAAAAGATTTGTAAAAGTGTCAAAGTGTCTTTTGAAAGACTTAGATGGTTTATTTGACATTGTGGTCCCCGTAGATTTGTGGACAGAATGCAAAATAGCTGTTGATTGGTCTAGTGATGAATACCCAAGAGACCCAAAGACAGGAGCACCTTCTGAGGATGGAATGAAGAAATATAATCAGGTAATACTTTACCTGAAAGGAAAGGTGCCTGCAAAAGAGACAGATTAGATGAAAATAGACAGAACCACTCAGAATAGAGATGAAACAGTGCATTCATATTATGAACGTCTACTACAGACCTTTAAACAATACAGTGGATTAGACAACATTGACATGAAGGACATGACACATTTGTGTTAGGATTGAGGCCAGAAATTTTCCAGTGGATTAAAGACAATAAAATTTGTTGGCAAGCTAAACCCATAGATGAGGTCCTGAAATATGCAAAGTATTGTGAAGATGAGCTAGAGAACAAACGGAAAGAATTGAAAGAAAATGTGATGTGGGCACAAGTAAAATTAGCAGAGCACCAGGAACAACAACTGAACCAGATGACTACTAATCAGAATAAGGGTGATGGGAGTGAGGGTAGGCCCAGGGGAAAAATCAATAGGGAAGATGCGAAAAAGAAGTTCCCCTGTCACCGATGTGGCAAGTTGGGGCACTGGAAAGACGAGTGTAAGGCTGTGCAGAATGGTAATGTGCAAAATAATGATTTAAATCCACAGACGAAGCCTGAGGTGCCACGGAAGACCCAGCAACAGGTAACACAGCACCAGATTCCCCTGGCGCCTATGCCAAATTATAGGAGCAAAGCACAACAGAATGTAGAAACTCAGAATTGGGAAGGAAGGGAAAAAAGAGATGCATCAACTTCACAATTCCTTTTGAATGACACATTCTTTTGTGAAGAACCTTACTGACGGTGCCTGAGGGGGGAGGACGAGGAGTGCGTGCTTGGCGCCTCCTTGCCGGTAGACCAGTCAGGGACATACATTGAAGGAAAGGTTGAAGGAAAGGATGTAACCTTTCTGTTGGACACTGGTACTACCCGTTCTACTGTGAGAACAGCAGACGTTTCAAACCTACCCCTCTTGGGAGAAGCGATCCAAGTAGTGGGCGTTTCTATTAAACAAATTAGTACCCCAGTCACAGAACTAATGGAAGTAAAAATAGGGAATTTTAAAGAAATGCATAGATTCGTAGTCTGTGACTCCAGTCCTGTAAATTTGTTAGAACCAGATTTGTTGTGCAAAATGAACTAGACCATCTTTTGGACTCCAAATGGTGTTGAAATTCAGACTCCAGATGAAGACGGAGTTTACAAGCTAATGTTAGCGAAACCAGAGACTGACATTGCTAAGTTGACAATAGAAGACTTACCAGAAGAATTACAACAGACTGTAAAACCAGAAGTATGGGATTTTACAGGAAAGGATGTAGGACTGATGGCAAATGTTGACCCAATAAAAATAACCATAAAAGAAGACACAGTTTACCCAAACACACGACCATACAAAATGTACATGGAAATAAAAGCAGGAGTTGCAGTAGAAATAAAATGGTTATTGGAAGCAGGCATTTTGGAAGAAGTAATAAGCAGTCCATGTAACTCCCCAATAATTGGAATAAAGAAACCTAGCAGTAAGTACAGAGTAGTACAGGACCTGAGAAAGGTAAATAAAATTGTTGTCCCTTGCTGTCCAGTTGTGCCAAATCCTGCAGTGATTCTGTATCAGATACCGTGGGAAGCTGGATGGTTTACTGTCAGAGACCTATGTCTTGCATTTTTCTCGATCCCATTGCACCCAGACAGCAAGGAATATGCTACTTACCAGTATGCATCTGTTCTTGGCATGTAGGGCTGCTGACATTCATATCTGTGCATAGATCGCCGCCTAGTGTTGGGTCCGGATGATTGCACATTGTTGTCCTGGAAGAGTCTTCGAAGTATCACGAGATAGGTGGCTCCTCCCATGGACTACAGTGCGCATGGGCATCCTCTCCATTCTCAGATTGTTTTTCGCCATTGTGGCAGAGATGGAGTATGATACAGTAAGGGATATCCATGCTAGAAAGTAATAGTGAATGCTACAGCTGCGACAGGCACTGGGGAGGAGGGTGGGTGATATGAATGTCAGCAGCCCTACATGACAAGAACAGATGCATACTGGTAAGTAGCATTTTCCGTTCGAGGCATGTGGGCTGCTGAATTCATATCTGTGCATAGAATGTATAGCAGTCTCTCCCCTAGCGGTGGTTGCCCGTGCCAGCTGCAGCATTCTGAAAAAGAGTTTTGAGAACAGCCTGTCCTACAGCTGCTTGCTGCTTGTAGTGTACATCTACGCAATAGTGTTTGGTAAATGCATGTATGGTAGACCATGTGGCTGCTCTACATATCTCCTCTAGAGGAATGTTACCTAGGAAAGCCATGGATGCCCCCATTTTGCGTGTGGAATGCGCCCTTGGTGGAACTGTTAAAGTGCGTTTAGCTTTAATGTAACATATTTGGATGCACTTAACTATCCATCTAGCTAAACCATTTTTGGAAATGAGGTTGCCTTTGTGCTGTGGTGAAAAGGCAACAAACAACTGTTTTGTCTTCCTGAAATCTTTTGTCATGTCTATGTAATATAGGAGAGCCCTCTTAACATCTAGTGTGTGTAGAGCCCTTTCAGGTACTGACTGTGGATTTGGGTAGAACACTGGCAGTTCTATTGTTTGAGTGATGTGGAAGTGGGATACCACTTTTGGCATGAATTTAGGGTTTGTTCTAAGCACGACCCTATTTGTGTGAATTTGAATGAATGGTTCTTGAATAGTTAGGGCTTGCAGCTCGCTAACTCTTCTAAGAGAAGTAATTGCTACGAGAAAAACAACCTTCCATGTTAAAAATTGTATTTCACACGAGTGTAAAGGTTCAAAAGGTGGTCCCATTAGTCTGGTTAAAACAACATTTAGGTTCCAGACAGGTGAAGGTGGGTGTCTTGGGGGGATCACTCGTTTGAGACCCTCCATGAATGCTTTCTTTGCAGGCACTCTGAATAGCGAAAGGTGCTGCCTGTTCTGAAGGTAAGTTGCTATGGCAGCTAAGTGTATCCTTATGGATGTACAGGCTAGATTGCAGCAGTGTAGGTGCAAAAGATAGCATATGATATTTTGAGTTGATGCATCTAGTGGGTTTATGTTATTGTTGTTGCAATAAATGACAAAACGTTTCCACTTTGCTGCATAGCATGCTCTTGTTGTAGGTCTCCTTGCCTCCTTGATGATGTTCATGCAGTCAGGAGGTAAGTTTAGGTAGCCAAACTCTAGGAGTTCAGGAGCCAGATTGCAAGGTTCAGAAGCTGCGGATCTGGGTGCTGAATGTCTCCATGGCTCTGCGTTAGGAGACTGGGTGTTAGTCGTAGTCTTTGATGAGGCACCACGGAAAGTTCTAGGAACTTGGTGTACCACGGTTGCCTCGCCCATGTTGGAGCAACCAGGATTAGCGTCATGGAATACTGGCGCAGTTTGCGTGCCACTAGAGGTATCAACGGTGCTGGTGGAAAAGCGTAGGCAAATTTGCCTGACCAGTTCATCCATATCACATTGCCCTGAGACTGCGGGTGTGGGAACCTTGCGGCGAAGTACTGGCATTTTGCGTTTTCTTTTGTGGCGAACAGGTCTATTTCTGGTTGTCCCCACTGTTGGAAGTATGGTTGTAGCACTGTGGGATGAATCTCCCACTCGTGCACCTGTTGGCTGTGTCTGCTGAGCAGGTCCGTTATTTGATTGTCTTTGCCTGGGATGTGTTCCGCCATGAGAAAAATGTTTCTCTGAAAGGCCCACTTCCACACGCTCTGAGGTAGATGTGACAGCTGTGGAGAGTGTGTTCCTCCCTGTTTCTGTAGGTAGTACATTGCAGTCATGTTGTTCGTCCGGATCAACACGGTCTTGTTGCACAGATGTACTTTGAACGCTTTCATTGCCATAAAAATTGCCATCAGCTCCAGTAGGTTGATGTGCATTTTCTTTTGCTGCATGGTCCATAAGCCCTGCACTGTGTGGTGGAGGACATGGGCTCCCCACCCTATCAAGGATGCGTCCGTAGTCAACACTATTTGTGGTACAGGCTCTTGGAACAGTCTTCCCTTGCAAAGGTTTTGTGGATTCCACCAATGCAGAGAGTTGCATGCACAACTGGTCACCAACACTAGGTCGTTCAATTGTCCTTGAGCCTGGTTCCACTGACGTGCTAGGCACTCCTGCAGCGGACGCATGTGTAGTCTCGTGTGAGGGACTATGAAAATGCATGAGGCCATCATGCCTATCAGTTGCATAAACACTCGGGCTGGGAGCGAGTGTTGGGGCCTGAACCTTTGGATCAGCGTCTGAATGCTGTTTATTCTGGCAGAATTTGGCTCTGCTTTTGCTGCCAGAGTGTTTATTGTCGCTCCCAGGTACTGTTGTACGTGGGCAGGCTGAAGATGGGACTTTTGGTAGTTCCGCGAGAAACCTAGACTGTGCAGGAGGTGAATAGTGCGTGACCTGTGGCTGGCACATTACTGGGCTGACTGTGCTTGTATTAGCCAGTCGTCCAGATATGGATAGACATGAATATGCTGTCTTCTCAGATGTTCAGCTACTGTCGCTAGGCACTTGGTGAACACCCTCGGGCTGTTGTCACCCCAAAAGGAAGGACTTTGAATTGGTAGTGCTGATTTTGTATTGTAAACCTGAGATATTTCCTGTGTGCCGGGTGTATTGGTATATGGAAATATGCGTCTTTGAGGTCTAGTGTTGAGAGGAAGTCTCCTTGACGCAACAGTGGTAATACCTGCTGTAGAGTGAGCCTGTGGAAATGCTCTGATAAGATGTATTGGTTTAGGGGCCTGAGGTCCAAAATTGGTCTGAGAGACCCGTCCTTCCTGGGGATTAGGAAGTATATTGAGTACACCCCTGTACCCTGGTGTTCTAAGGGTGCTAGTTCTATGGCCCCTTTCTGTAGCATGCTGATGACTTCTTGCTGCAATAAGTGTAGGTGTTCTGCGGACATAGGACGGTCTCTTGGAGGTATGTTGGGTGGTGTGGAGGTTAATTTTAGTCAATAGCCATGCTGGATAATTTGCCTCACCCACCTGTCTGTAGTTATGTTTTCCCAGACTGGCAGGAGCTGCTGTAATCTTCCCCCGACCGGTGTTACATGGTCTGGGGGTAGTGACAAGAAGTCACTGTTTGGTATTGGTAGAGGATCGGGTGGTGTTTTTCCCTCGTCCTCTACCCTTGTTGTTATTGCCACAGTATCCACCTCTACTGTTTATGTTGTAGGTGTTTTGCGTGTTCCCTATGTTGTATGAGGTTTGCTGTGTTGAGCCTCCTCTTGCAGCTCCTCTGTTGCCGGAGCAACGAAAGGAGCCGCCTCTGTATTGTTGTGACTGCAAGGCTCCCATAGACTTGGCTGTCTCGGTATCCTTCTTCATCTTGTCTAATATTGTGTCCACATCAGGACCAAATAAATAATCAGGGTTTACAGGTTGATTGAGTAAAGTGCTCTGAACCTCATTCTTAAACCCAGAGATGCGGAGCCACGCATGTCTTCTGAGCATGACACTGGCATTAATAGCCCTGGCTGCTGTGTCTTCCACAGCTAGCGTACATTTGAAAATGTAGACCTCTGAGGCGGAAGCCGGAGGTGGTGTGACTCGTTTTTAAAAACTGTTTATTTTGTGTTTGATTCATCTTTTAAAACTTTGCATCCTACCCAGAGCTCCTCTCTGTGTTTACCGCTTAGCAGGCACCACACAAACAGCGGATCTAGCGCTGTTCCCTGCGAAAGATCTCACGGCCGCCATCGCTGCTAGCGCGAGGCCACGCCCACCCGTTAGGCCACGCCCACCCCCCCTCTCCCTAAATGTGCTTCCCACGCAAGAGCAGCGGACGAGCGCAGCGGGAGCGCCGTTTGCGCGCCGAAGGCGCGCCTAAGGCAAGCCCGTCTGCGCCCGTCCGCGCCTGGCCCGTGCCTAGGGCCAGCCCCCCTGCCTCCCCGTCTGTCTCTGATCGCACGTCCTGGACCAGATCCCAGCTTCTCCTTCTAAAGCCCACTACTTGCCCTTCCACCACACGCTGTAGCCCCGATCACCTGGAGGATGCCTCTTTCAACTGCCCTCAATGTAATTTTACGCTCCCGCCTTGGAGCCTTCGTCCCGCTCCCTGCCTCAGCCTGCCAAAACGTCTGTCCCATCCCCTGAAGCTAAAAGCAGGTCTGATTAACTGCCGGTCATTGCCCCGCCACGCCAACGAGATATGGACGTCAATTATCTCCGACGCCTGGATATCCTGTTCCTCACCGAGTCTTGGCTCACAGATACCTCCTCTCCCGATATCCATCTTGCTACCCCTCCGGGTTACCTCATAAAGGGCATCAATCGGGAAGGGGGCAAATCAGGAGGTGGTCTTGCCATTATCCTAAAATCCCACCTCAACTTGTCTATTACCAAATTAACGAACATCGGGATGATTGAAGCTTTGCACTTCACTATCTCGGATACCGCGGCAGTAGTTTTGGCTGGCACACTAGTCTACAACCCTCCTACTGCCTCAACTCCTTCTTTAACTGCACTCACCCACCTGTTGGCGGATCTCTCCCTCAAACACCAACATTTTTTGGTGCTAGATTTCAACCTCCACGTGGACAACTCTCTCTGCTCAAAAGCTAACAACCTGCTAGAAACTATGCAGAGCCTGAACTTACGCCAGTTAGTTAAGGGCCCTACACACACTGCTGGGCATACCCTGGATCTTATCTTTGCTAATTTCTCTAACATCACAGTCTTCCCTTCCCTCCCGCTCACCTGGTCTGATCATCATCTTGTCCCTTTCAACCTAGAGCTAAGTTTGAGACCCGCCCCCACTATCCTCAGGAAAGAGCTAGGGAGAAAATGGCACAAAGTCACCTGTGCTACCTTAGACCCCCTATTCAACTTTCAACCAGACCCTCTATCCAGTGACATTGATGGAAACGTTTCTAGACTCAACTCTGCATTGCTCCTTGCCATCGACTCCATCGCCCCCGTCAAACTCATCTCCTCTGCTAGGACCGGCCCCTCTGCCCCTTGTTTCTCTACAACCCTCCGTGAGGAAAAAAGCCGATGCAAACTACTTGAACGCAAGTGGCGGCAGAACTACGACCCTGAATCCAAAGCTATTTACAAATCCGCTCTGAAAAAATTTCTTAAACAAAAAAAAGCCGCCATGAGAGACTACTTTTCATTACAAATCTCCAACGCAAAAAAGTACTCAAAAACCCTTTTTAACATTGTTAAAGAATTTGTAAAGCCCCCCCAGCCAGAGCCACGCAGAACCCCTCCAGCCAGGCACTATGCGATGGACTCTCTGACTATTTCCTCGAAAAAATTGAAAAAATTTGTACCTCATTCCCTGAGGTCCCCCCCCCCCCCGTTCCCCCATGTGATCGCCCCGGAATCCGCCTCCTTGCAGTCTTTTAAAAAATTGTCTCTTGAGTCCGCACTCAGGCTATTCACCCAATGCAGATCTGGTTCCCCTTCCGACCCAATTCCTGCCAAGACCATGGGTGACCTAGCCCCCTCACTGGCCAACTCCTTTCTTTCCATCTGGAATGCTTCCCTCCATCATGGCATCTTCCCAACTACGTGGAAGGAAGCCCTGCTAGTCCCCATCCTGAAAAAACCGGACGCCGATCCGACAAAATTTTCCAATTATCGCCCAATCTCCCTCCTCCCCTAACCCGCAAAAATTTTGGAAAAAGCCGTGCAGCTGCAACTAACAGAGTATCTGGAAGATAACTCCCTGCTGCACGACTCCCAATCCGGATTTAGAGCAGGTTTCAGCACTGAGACTGCTCTTCTGGAAGTGGCTGAGACTATCCGTGAGTGTGTGGATAGGGGCGAGGAGGCCATGCTGGTCCTCCTTGACCTATCCGCCGCTTTTGATACGGTCTCTCACAAAATCCTACTAAACCGTCTAAAGCAGGTCGGAATCGGTGGCTCCGCTCTCGCCTGGATCGAATCTTTCCTCACTGGCAGAACTCAGAAGGTGATGCTTAGGCCTTTCAAATCTGAGGGTAAACCCCTGCTGTGTGGTGTTCCACAGGGCTCTGCCCTGAGCCCTCTGTTTTTTAACGTTTATCTCGCACCTTTGGCCCCAGTGGTGGAGTCCTGTGGAGTCAGAGTGGTCTCTTACGCTGATGACACTCAGCTGATATTTTCCTTTAGAGACCACTCAGACTCCACCTTTACCAACTTCCGCCAATGTCTGAACAACATCTGTGACTGGATGACCAACAATCACCTTAGACTGAATGCGGACAAGACAGAAGTCCTGTTTTTTAACCAAAAAACACCTATCTCCCCCAGCCTGTGGTGGCCCACAGCACTAGACCCTGCGCCCACCCCTGTCCAATCAGCACGTAACCTGGGCTTCCAGTTCGATAACTCACTCTCTTGCAAAGTACAAGTCAACAAGGTCACCTCTGCCTGCTTCGCGAAGCTGCGCATGATTAAGAAGATCCTTCCTTATCTTCCCTTGGACGCCCGCCGAACAATCACTCAGGCCCTCATCACTTCTCACCTAGACTACGCCAACAGCTTATATGCCGGTGCTCCTCAATATCTGATCGATCGGCTTCAGATCGTTCAGAATGCGGCAGCCAGACTGATCGGAAATATCCCCTACCGTCAGTCGGTTGCCGCCTACCGCAAAGAGCTCCACTGGCTTCCCATTGCAAGCCGCATTCAATTAAAGATCTTAACCCTCGCCTTTCGAGCCATCAACGGCCTCGGACCTGGCTACCTGAAAAAGCGAGTGGCAATTTCTCAATCTGTCAGATCACTGAGATCTAACAACCTACGCCTCTCGATTACACCTCGCTTTCGTCGTTCCAGAATGGGCGGTAGAGGGTTCAGCGTTATCAGTGCCAAACTATGGAACTGTCTCCCTCTCGACCTCAGGTTCAGCCCGTCTGAATCCATCTTCTGTGCTAAATTAAAAACCTGGCTGTTCTACAGACTATGATTCCTGTCTTGTATGAAGCTAGTCCCACCCCTCCCTCCCTGAGATTCTGTTTCTAGCGCCGGGACACCCCTCCGGGGGTAGCTGTGCGCTGTATAAGCTACTTAAATACATAAATAAATAAATTTGATGGAGGCATTAGATATTAGCTTTCCCTCTTGTATTAGGAACTCTGCCTGCTCCTTATAAAGGTCAGGTAGATGCTGGAGAATTTGCTCTAGTGTGTCACAGTGTGCCCTGTAATACCTGGCTAACAGGGCTTGGTGTTTGAAATTCTCCATATGTTAGCTGCTTGAGCAGCTACCCTTTTGCCTGAAGCCTCCAGAATTTTAGACTCCATGTCTGGAGGTGGAGCCTCGCCAGTAGTCTGCGAATTAGCACGTTTACGTGCATTGGATACTGCCAAAGAGTCTAAAGGCAGCTGTCCCTTAATGTATGTAGGGTCCACTGGTGCTGGCCTATATTTCCTCTCTATTCTGGGGTTAATGACCCGTGCCCTGGTTGTTTCCTTAAATATGTCCCCTGCGTGTTTAAGCACCCCTTTGAACATTGGCAATGTTTTGACTGATCTTTCAGAAGTGTTGAAAGTGTCAAAGAGGAAGTCTTCCTCAATGGGGTCTGCATGCATCTCCACGTGGTGATTGTATGCTGCTCTTTCTATCAATGCATTGAAAGCAGCTGTGTCCTCTGTAGGCGAAGTCTTAAAAGGGTATGCAGTATTGTCTGGAATGGGCTAAGAGTCACCAGGATCTACAGGGTCAGACCATGGTTGATTCTGGCTGTCCTGGTTATTGTCCACCGTATAATTGTACTGTTCATTATCCTCATAGTCCACATCCTCATCTGTGCGTGTGGGAGAATATGTATAAGTCTCTTGCACATGTGGTCTGATAGGCTCAAAGAGAATTGTAGATGTAGAAGTGTCTCTTTTCTTTTTGAGTGGTATCTTATAGGTCTCAGCATAGTGTCTGGTCTGATTTTCCTCCTATATAGGATAACTCTGCCAGTATCGGGGTCAACATACAGTTTTGACTGTTCATCTGTTGAGGGCTCTTGCTCTTCAGGTGCTTTAGCTCTTTTCCCCGTTATCGCCTTTTTTGTCTGTGTCAGTTCGAATTCTGTTGTTGGTTCGACCGCTCTTTGCTTCACGTGTGTTGGAAGTCCGAATTTTATCGGTCCGAGGGACTTCTGTGTTTCAACAGTCTTTTTAGTCTGTATGAACTTCTTCGGAGCCGTAATTGTTATCGATCCGACTGTTCTTGCCTGTTCGATAGCCACTTTTTGGCCTTGAGTCGTCGTCTTCGGAGCTTGCTGCTTCAGAACGATGTTTTACTGCTTCGGCTCGACGGACCCCTTCGGTTCAATCCTTGCCTTCGGCTCGAGTGTCTTTGAGTGCACTGGCCTTGGTTTGTCGACTTTCTGTTTTGGTTCAACAACTGTCTTCTGTTCGAGTCCCTTGTTTGTGTTGTTTGGTGTCGACATCGATCTCGTTGGTTCGACGGCCTTTACCTTAGGTGTGGAAATGGGTGTACTGGCTCTCGGCTCGACAACCTTTATATGCGACCCAGCCAGGTCGATGACCATTTTCTTTTTGGTCGGCTCCCATGGATCCACACCTCTCGGTCCGAAGACTGTAAAGTCTATCAGTTTCGGTTTCTGTTTTGGTTCCATCACTTTCGGTTTCGATTTTACCAAGCTATGGTAATGTTGCACCGATGGCTCTTGTCTTATATTCCTAGCCGGGCTGAATTGTGGGGCTATAGAATCGATGTCATGATCTTGGCTAAGGCCTTCCGGTGATGCCTTGACCTGAGCCTCTGGAAGCGTATCAGTAAATGTACTGGGCTCCGTACTCACGGTTGGCCCAGTGTCCTCGCCGGAGTCGTCCTCGACGGCTCCGATGCCTGGATCGTCGTCCCCTACCTCGACGATGTCTTCTTCTTCGTCGACGTAGTAGTTGGAGTCATGTTCTGACCACTGCTCCGACTGCTGATCGGAGTTTTCAGCTTCGACAACCTCTTCGTCGTCTTCAAAGATATTCTCCGGGTCAGGAGCTGGCTTCTGCATCGTCTGCCTCGCTGCTCGTCGAATCCAAAGTGTTTTTTTCGATCGAAATTGTGCACAAGCTAAGCAGTCAACTTCATTGTGTTCTGGAGATAAACACTTGTTACACACTGGGTGTTTATCTATGTGTGGATATTGCGAGTTACAGTTGGGGCATCTTTTGAATGGACTTCGTTCCATTGACGATTGGTCCCTTGGTGTCGAAAAGGCCACGCGGCCCGATTCGACGTCCTGAGTAGAAAACAACAGGAATAAAGTTGTCGGCACCGATTGAATAACAATACCGATGACCCCGAAGGCCTTTTGGCCTTTTTGAAAGTTTTTAATCGATTCCGAACTTCGAGGTACGAAATTACATCCGAACCTAATGGCGGAAAAAAACCAATCTGAGGATGGAGAGGATGCCCATGCGCACTGTAGTCCAGGGGAGGAGCCACCTATCTTGTGATACTTCGAAGACTCTTCCAGGACAACAATGTGCAATCATCTGGACCTAACACTAGGCGGCGATCTATGCACAGATATGAATTCAGCAGCCCACATGCCTCGAACATTTCTTTTCTCAATTGAATTCAACAGTCATGTCTATGTTTGGAATCGTATACCTCAGGGGTACACAGAGAGCCCCTCAATCTTTAATCAGAGTTTGAAAAAATGTCTGGAGTTGTTAGTGCTACCTGGACAGTCTGTCTTGGTTCAGTGCATAGAGGACCTCTTGGTGGCCTCAAAATCCCGAAAAGCCTGTGTTGTTGATACCATTGCTTTATTGAATCATTTGGGTGAAGGTGGACATAAAGTGTCCAAAGAGAAATTGCAATTCTGTGCTACCTCCGTGAAATATCTGGGACATCAGATAGAGAGAGGTGTCAGGAGAGTAACCACAGAGGGAATCAGAATAATTAAAAACATGGAATTGCCAAAAACACAGAAGGAGGTCAGAATATTTCTGGGAGTCGTATGCTACTGCAGGCAATGGATTGTCGGATTTGCAGTCCTTGCAAAGCCTCTGATACAAATGACAAAGAAAAGAGCCAAAGACCCAGTAGAATGGGATGACGAAAGCATGACTGCTTTTGTAAATTTGAGAAATTGCCTATGCACAGCTCCAGCATTAGGAATGCCTGACTATTCAAATGATTTTGCACTTTTTTGTGATACACAAGACAATTGTGCACTTTCAGTTTTCACTCAGATTCATGGATTGGTGCGACAACCAGTGGCATACTTTTTGTCCACTTTAGACCCGGTGGCCGCCGCATTACCTGGTTGTCTGAAAGCGGTAGCTGCAACTTGTATGAGTCTTGAGCAGAGTGTATCCATCATCATGGGACATCCTGTAACTGTATATGTTCCACATGCAGTTGTGATCTTGCAAACACGGACTAAGACTCAGTATCTCACACCTAGTCGGCTGACTAAGTACGAGAGAATTCTTGTAGGTGCAGGAAATGTAACCATTGCTCGGTTCAACATTTTGAACCCAGCAACATTACTGCCAAATTCATTCAGTGCAGAACTTAAAGAGGAAATTGAACATGACTGCATTGATTTAACTGAATACAGTACCAAGCCAAGGCCCGATATAAGAGAGGAGCCTTTGATTGAGTCAGACTATGAGCTGTTTGTTGAGGGCTCATGCATGAGATATGAGGAAGGAGGTTTAAGCGCTGCTTACGCAGTGTGCACCTTGGGAGGCACAGTGGAAGCATCCTATAAGCATCCAATTTACCTGGAGTCAAGTCTGCACAAATTGCCGAATTGGTTGCCCAGATAAAGACCTGTAAATTTCGGAAAAATTGGAAAGTAACCATATTCACTGACAGCCAGTATGGTTACGGAGTGGTGCATGACTATGGCCAATTATGGATGCAAAGGGAGTTCCTGACTTCTTCAGGCACCCCTATCAGAAATGGTCAATACGTAAAAGATTTGCTGGAAGCAATCCAATTGCCAAAAGAAGTGGCTGTGGTCAAGTGTGCTGCTCACAAATCTGGCAATGACAAAGTGACAGCTGGTAATCGATATGCTGACCAGTTAGCCCAACATTGTGCAAAATACAAGATGGCTGTAAACAAAAAGGTTGAGATGGGCGGAAACAGCTGCCAACTTATGCTACTGGATGGTGTGGATAGATGGGAAGAAGTGAGAGACTTGCAGAATGCAGCAGAGCCAAAAGAAAAGGAGGAGTGTAGGAAGTTAGGGTGTAAGAGAAGGGCTGAAGATGGTGTCATTGTTTACCTCGACGAAACAGTAGTGTTACCCAACTGTCTGCTTGCTCCACTGGCTAGGTTGAGTCATGGAGATTCACATTTAGGAAGAGATGCTAGGATACGTCTGTTTAGGCGAACGTGGTTTAATACGAAATTCAGGAACATAGCAGAGGCACTCTGCCAGAGGTGTCTGATTTGCCAACAAATGAACCCAGGGAAGAGAACAGTGGTATTGCCAGGAAAAATTGGAAAAGGATAAGGTCCCTTTTATTCGATTGCAGATTGATTTCATTCAGTTGCCCCCTTGTCGAGGACTAAAATATGTACTTGTCATTGTCTGCCTGTTTTCAAAATGGGTGGAAGCTTATCTCGCACGTAAGAACGACAGCATCACTGTGGCTAAGCTTTAACTTAGAGAGCTTATCCCACGGTTCGGATTTCCGGTGACAATTGAATCTGACAGAGGGAAACATTTCAATCGCGAAATTATGAGTCTAATTTGTGCAGCATTCCAAATTAAGCAAAAACTACACTGTTCATATCGCCCACAAGCATCTGGAGTGTTAGAACAGTTGAATGGCACTATAAAGTCAAGATTGGGAAAGATGTATGAGTCAACTCGATTGGAGTGGCCAGATACTCTGCCACTTGTTCTGATGGGACTTGGAAGTATTCCAGACCGGAAGACAGGCTTAAGTCCCCATGAAATACTAATGGGAAGAGCAATGCAAGCATAGGTGCCAGGACACAGACTGCTAAACATATCTGATGATTTGGTACTGGAATACTGCAAAGAACTGGCTGATCAAGTGCGTTCTATCTCTCGCCAGGTTGGGGAAGACGAGGTCGACAGACCAGCAACTCCAGCTCATGATTTGAACCCAGGGAGATTGGGTTGTCCTTATTAACAAACTCGTAAATCCTGCCTCACACCCAGGTGGAGTAAACCACGACAAGTGATCCTGATCCCCACCGCAAGTGTGCAGGAGTTCCACACTGGATCCATGTCAGTCATACAAAGAAGGTGACGGAAACTGATGAAACTGAGGCTGAAGGTTGCGCAGCTGAAGGGTCTCAAGAAATTGATCCTGAAAAAGCTGAAGAAGAACAACCGAGCACCAGTCAAGATGATTGGATCCCAATAATCGACATACCAGCAGAATATGTTCATACCAGAAGCCAACCTTATATCGACAGACAGAGCGATAGCGAGGATGAGACAGGAATAGAGCAAGATACGCAGGTCATTAAAATTCATGTCAAAGGTGACTCTGAGGAGGACCAAATAGGGAGAGATCAAGTAATCGATACACCACCCAAAACTTCTGAATCTGAAAAGGGACAGATAGATATTAGGGCGAAAACTCATGCAGAAGAAGATCAAGAGTTCGAAGAGCTTGAGCAGGATCAGGTAGGAATAGACAATTGTGTTCAGGACGAAGAGAGTGAAATAGATAAAGGACAAATCCAATAGATTCCTGAACAAGGCCAGATTAGTAACCAGGCAGAAGAAGCTGAAATAAGACCTGGAACTAGTCAGATAGAGAGGAAAGAAGAAGAAGATACTCAGATCAATGTGCCACAACTGAGCGAGAATAAAAGAGCATTCGAAGAGGGCCAGAGCACAGTACCAGTTAAACGATTCAGAAAAGGAGACAAGTGGCCTAGATATGTCAAGAGACTGAGGCTGCGTTTAAAGAAGATTAACGAAGAGCCTGAACAAGTGGATGAGGTAACAAGCCGAACTGATCCACCTGTGATACAGCATAAAAGAAGAAGTCCACGACTAAAAATACTTAATAACAAATACAAGGGCCCGAGTGGACCTACATAGTTCTGGAAGATTTTGAAAACCTAGAGATAAGTGACGAGACTGATGAAGAATTGACTGCTGAGCAAGATACCGAAGAAATAAGACCCACCTGAGTATTGCTCAGGACAGAGACTGTGTAAAAGTTTCAAAGAGGGGTTGAGACTCCTTTAGACCCAATGGCAGATTCAACTGTTAACAGAAGACCGAAAAGAAATTGTGTAAGAACATGCTGCAAAGTATGTTTATGTAGTGTAGCATTAGTACTTATACTTTGGATAGAACTAACCATAGCTATTCCATACATGATGAGTAAAGATACTAATTTGTACCCTACTAAGCCATTGACAATGGACACAGAAGAGCTTAGAACGAATGTTACACCACAAAGAGCAGACACACAAGAGAAAGCACTTAGCCTAAGACAAACTAGACTGGATTTAGATGCACCTGATGAGGAAGGACTACATTATAATATAATCAAAAACAGAACTCATTTAAATGTTTTTGCAAACCTTTTAGTGCACTATGTAGAAGCAATGGAGATAGAAGACTGTTATGTCTGTATGAAGCTGCCCACTTCGGTAGCTGAGGGTGTGACATACCATCACTTGCCACTAACATATGGCATTGCCTGTAGTATTTTAGCTAGTTTATTCTATAAGAAAGGACCTTTACAGTATTATTATACTAACTCAGATGTGATATTTTCTGAACTTCCTGTACGTGGTAACCTAAATCCTGTACATACTAAGAGTGATGTAACACGCTATATGGGTGAATACTTTCTAACTATAGGTACAATAGATATAGGTGAGGCACACAGAAATAACTGAACTTGTCTATTACATGAAAAAGAAAAAATATTTCTAAATATGGTAGAGAAGAGAAGAGAAAGTTTCCAAAGAAAAGCGAATGACAAAAAGCAGAAAACCCCTAAATGGGCTGAAAATATAAGGAGCACCTCAAATGGTGGAGCTAACTCTGCTATGTTGCTGGATTTCGAAAAGAAGGGAAAACTTTGTCTACACCGAGAAATTACTAGTTATTATAATAACATCAGAACCTGTGTTTCCCGGAATTTATTATATATGTGGGAACAAGGCTTACTTCAAATTACCAGATCACTGGTATGGAAGATGTTATTTTGGTATTGTCTTTCCAAAGATATACCATGTGGGTAAAAATACTGGAAGCAATGAAGAAACTAATGGATTAGTACTTAATAAAAGAGAAAGTGTTGGAGAAATAATAGGTGATATATTTAGTGCATTGATACCTACAGTGGGAGTGGCTCTGAATACACACAGAATCTGCAAATTGTCAACAGTAGTAGATCGGTTATCAACTGACACTGCTGGAGTTTTCCTGATGGTCAATACCGAATTGGTTGCGATCGGATCTATGGTTTTACAAAATCGACTTGCTCTTGACACCCTATTGGCAAAAGAGGGCGGAGTCTGTAGAATGTTGAAAGCTCAACATTGTTGCACTTACATTCCAGACAAAAGTGTTGAAATTAAGAAGTATGTGAAAAACATCACTAATTTGGAAAACGAGCTAAAACCACTGGAGGTTGATAGTGCCTGGAAGAGACTGACTGATGGTCTCTCCTCTGTATGTAGTTGGTTTTCATATCTAGGTAAAAGTCTTGTGAGTAAAATACTGATGTCAATGGCGGGAATAGGTTTAATAGTTGTAGGGATAGTAATTTGCTTCAAATGTCGAAAACACAAGAAGAAATATTCTGTGAACCAGTGAGGGGTAAAAAGAAACATTGAAGAACTAGAATTGGAAGAGTTGAATAGTCAGATCTACAAAAAGATGAAAAATTCTCATCCTATCAAGAGTAATGAGAAAAAGCAGAATAGAAAGTTTGAAGAGATTGAAATGGGTGAAATGTGAAAAGTTGGCATCTGTGATGATATAAAATATCATCAAAGAGGGGATTGATGGAGCAAGCATTCGCACGTAAAGTGACTTGCTCGTACTCATGAACCTCGAATAACCCTAACTCTGTAATCAACATGTTTGTCTTACTAATTTGTCCCTTATTCTTTCCCCATTTGGGTGTCCGAGTGAAGCTTGCTTATGTGTTTTCTAATCCTAATATGCTTGCATATAAAATGGCTGCTGCTACGCGGGAATTTCTACTGCGCATGCGTCTGTCATACCCACGTGACATGACGTACTCGCAGTTCTGGAGGGAAAGCTTTTGCATCTGCGCACTAGTGCTAAAATGGCTGTTTTATGTTCTCACATGCGAGAAGCTTGCATTGCTGCTTTCGCTAAGCTGTTCATTCTGCTTAATCCTAATGCTGTAGTTTATATTGAAGTAATGGGTATAGTATAGAGATTCATGGTATACAGTGTAATCATTTATTACTGTGTTCTAAATTGTTTCCTTTTACTTTTCATGTATCGTACTCTTTGGGCCTGGGAGGTGCTTACTACTCCATTTTGGAAGTCCCTTCTACGCATGACAGAAAAGGAGGGAACATGAACTTCGCAGCATTGGAACCCAGCCAGATGGCAGCAACAGCCAAGATGCGCCTGGGAACCCGTAATGTGACCCAGCTAGAAGAAGCTGAACTGTACTGAAAATTGTTACAATTGTATTCGATGTTATATTCACCATTGTTAACCAAAGGCATATGTCATGAGAACCTGGAATTTAAGAGGCGTGTACGGAATCTGAATAAAGAGCCTGAGAAAGTTCAGAAAATAGGTGGTGTGATGACCTGTCCTCCTCCTTTGTCCAATCAAAATTGGGGATCCTTACATTTGCAACATTGGGGGGTGGTACGCTGACCTGAAAAACAGTATAATTAGCGTAGGTTTAGCTAGAGAAATTGTCTGACTTGTCTGATTAGCTGACCTGTCACTGACCCAATGCACTCAATAGGTGACTGAAAGCAGAGAGCTGCGGAGCACTCTGTTGGGAGATGCGAGAACCCAATCGGGGTTTGTGAGAAAGGAAAGTGCTGGCGAAGCACTTTGCGGAAAAAATTTATAACCCAGTCTGGGTTTTGGCAGATTCCTTTCAGAGAGGGAGTAGCGCAGGCATTGCAACCAAAGCTACGGGTGTTGGTCTTAACCTTTGATGAACTGGTCCTGATCCACATCCTGGAGTTATCCTGTCCTGATTGTCCAAGAGCTGCACCTGCTCGCCTACTGGCACTGAAGTCCTTGGGGTTCCTCCTGTCCTTTCTAACTGACCCGCAGCCAGGGTTGGTCTTCACTCTACCCTAGGTAAATATAAGTCTGTGTGGATGTTTGTAGATAAATTTGCATTCCCTTTTTCCCATCCTGAATTTTGCAAAGCTTGATTGCATATGTTCCTTTTCTTTCCCGTCCCTTGATAAATGAGATAGCCATGTATTACTGACTATTAGCATGTTCCAATTTTCAACCCACATTTAGTCAATGCTAAAATTGTTTCTATATAGTATATGTTCCTTTGTTTTACCCTCCCTTTAGGAAATAAGTTGAATCTATAGAATGTTCCAACTCTTACCTTCCCTATAGTTTAATTGTGCTGAAATCGAATTCTCGAATTACATAGTTGCATTTCTCCTTTTTCAAACTGTTAGTGTATAGCGTAAATCTTTGGGTTTAGTATGTTCCCTTTCTTTACCCTCCTTTAATCAAGACAGGAAAGATTGGTTTTCTAAAATTAGCATGTTCCTTGTTTTCCCTTGCCATTTTACTTTAAGTCTCTAAATGCTTAGCATACTCTATCTTATTTATAGCTATACACTGTTTCTGATTTTAGTAATTGATAGTCTTATCACCTTCAACTTCTTGCTCATGACATATGATGATGATGATGATTAGATAAAGAGTTTGAACCTACCATGACTCTGTGGTTATTATAATTGCAAATGTTATAATATTTGAGTGCCTACTTTTGACTCAACACCCTGATCCATTGTGTGAAGGTATCTAGTGTCAAAGATTTGTAGGATACTGGTATAGGAATCAGTAATAGAAATCATAATATACTGGTAGTTGAGCTTGAGTTACCCAAACAAAGGTTATATGATTTTGGAAATTAAGGGCCCAGGTGAGTATCTGTATAAATTCTAGTTGGGAGACCTGCGCGCTCTATCAGGTGTCCTAGTCGATTGAGTTGTTGTCGACGTTGTAGATGGTGCTGATGCTGTCGGCGGTATGAGTGACATCCTTGGATGATCTTCTCACAGTCTCCATGGATGATAGAGTTTCTGCTGACATAGAAGGCTTTTCTTGACAACAGAAGATGAGTTGTCATAGGTTTTCCCCCAGAAATGTGTTCTTCACTTCTGGAGTGTTTTCTTGGAGGAACTTCAGGATCTTTATGGGAGGTGGCTGCAGGTACTTTGAACAATACGTTAAGCTCTGGAAACCATACATGTCTCAATTTTTGCGATGCCTTCGTAGAAGTGCTTGGTGGAGCGCGTTTTACGGAATCATCCCTAGACGAATGGGTATCCCCTCGGAAGGAGGGTATTTATTTTTCTTCTCCAAAACATACAGGGCCAACTTTCACTCCCTGTCTTTCAGAGTCTTAAAAAGAAAAGTCTTACAAATATCACAACACAAAGCGGTGTGAGTAGTAAACAGGCAATACATGCATTGTTCACATGTGTATCACTGGTATAGATTTTTGTCTGTCCACAAGTAAAAGAGGCTTCAAAGGAAATCTTGTTCTCTCTGCTAGCCATAATAGCCAGTGGTGATAGATGAAAGGCCCAGAAAGAGGAATTTGCCTAAAAACAACTTACAGTACTCTGAAAGCTGATGGCAAGGTTGTTTCAGTTCCAGGGTGGCCCAGAAAAGTAATAGAATAATGTGACTGAGACTGCAAACTCCAACATACACAACGTGCAGAAGACATCTGAGCTGTGGTGGCCTCGGGGAAGGAGTAGGCCAATGACCATTTTACCTCGGTTTACTATAATTTAAGATTACTGGGGATTCACAGCCTGACGAAGGGGAATGATTCAACCATGTGAATATATGGAAGAACCAATGCTGGAGAACTGATTGTGTAATAGAAACTGTAAGTCGGGATGTGACTGTGCGTAAACGTGTAAGAAAGTGTGTGTGAAAAAATGAGTATGTTTGGGTGTATTTGAGTGTGTTTTTTTGTGAATGTGTGTGTATTGGGACGAGCATTTTTGTCAGGATGTGTTTTATGCAAATGTGCTGCTGACTGGGGCACACTGAAGGTAATTCTTGACTTATGGGGAGGGTGCCTAAGGCATACGGGTGAGGAGGGGTGTTACCTAACGCATAACAGGAGATCATATTTGACACATGGGAGCAATCATGCTATGTGGAAGCTTTAAAGACAAACTTCTGACACTAGCAACATTTATGTAATTTTTGTCATAAGAGCTGAACTAATGGCATAGGGCAGAGGCACCCATGACAAAAGTCTGGCCCTGGCTTTCTGGAGTTAATTCCTAACATATGCATTGAACCCATGGTAAATTTAAAAACGAAAATAGGAATAGCTCCTGAGCACAATCTGAAAAGACTAGAATATTTCATGACTGCCCTTTTTGAGGGTATGGCTTTTTGGCACATTTGTGGGGAAAATGTGAGTTAAAATGCACAAACTGACACAATTATTTCCATATTATTCTTGGAGGGAGAACCCCCACTAACCCTAATAGAAGAGGTTAGGCTTCCACACTTGCTGGAATGTGCAGCAAGGATTACACCTCACCACTTTCAATGATCACCACTAACACCAGGTATTTGTAAAACACAAACTAATCATCCCTAAGGGTCTCAAGGTACTGGGGGCCATCGGGTAGAATAAGAGAGCTATTGCTTGAAGTCACAGGGTGCTGGACTGAGCTGCCACAAGTGCCGGAGATTGAACCGTGAGCCCCATGCTCCGGAGCGAGCCACCCTGGCCGCTGCGCCACACCACTCACCACTGATGAGCAAGGCAGGGCATTGGCAGGAAGTTGAGGTATGAACAGAGGGGGAAATATATCTCCAAACAGAGCAGGAGCATAGATCTGTCAATTGAGAACACTGCTTACATTACACAAGAGGACATGATCATCCTAAATGCAATTTTTCCGAATTTATATTCAAACTGGGCCATGTGGCCCAGCTCAACCAGTAATTGTGTTAATCCGGCTAAAATAGTGCTGCAAGGTGTTCATACTTTCCATTAAAAGGCAGAATTCGGATAGAAGAGTCAGCGACGCAATGTTGATTGTGGTGAAGTCAAGAAACTGGAGAGTAGATTCTTTGGGAAGCAGTTAGAAACAGAATGTGGCTGGATATAGGGAGTTTGGGTTTCCCCCTAATTTACACTTTGCTACAATAGTCTTGGAAAAGGCTCTGCTTAAAGTTACACAAGACAACATGTCAAAAGACCATTACAGCAGTCCTGGGCTTCCCTATAATGCTGAAGGTGGAGCAAAGAAGGAAGAAGTTTATTTTCCCACATGTTGAGCCCACAAAGACTTTCCTAAACAGTCTAAGCGCTGAATAAGGTTGTATGTCTGCAAAGTGATGTCTGGGAATAAAAGGATTTTCATGTGGAGTGGTACTCTTGGGGCTCCTTGTGCAAAGGGAGCCCGGGGAAACACCAGTTGACAGGACATCAGAGTATGGAGCCAGAGAGATTTCCATGGGGGGTTGCAAATGGAGAGAAGCTCACACAAATTGGGGTATCCATGGTTTTCTACTTTTTTGCCTGCTATGAGTTTTATACCACTGGTCCTGTTCGACTATAGGAGGGCTAATGTGTACATATTCCTATTAAAAACAGGTAAACCATAATTATTTAACACTGAAGAGACAGTAGATGGATTATTACCTTTTACACTGGGTTTTCCATTACAAAGTTTAGCTTTACATTTTAAAATCTTTGTATTTATCTAGAGGAGAATACAATAATAAAAGGTCTACTGTGTAACATAAAATAAAACAAACAATACAACGTGCTTCTTTGATACAGTTGGTACAGTATTATTTTCACATACATACACTAAACGATATTCATACCTGACAACACGAATATGTTTGATGTCTTGCTGGGGAGTCCGGAAAGGATTTGGCAACTTGGGAAGAAGATGCTGGAAGGCGGTGAGAGACACTGACAGAAGCCTGGGTTCTATTTTGGTGTGAAATTTGATCTCCAAACAAGTGTGCTCCAGATGGTACTGTCTGGGCTGAATTCCGCACATCAGCATGTATTTGGGCAGAGCTTACAACAGTGAATTGATTAGGCACCGGAATACCAGAGACTGAAGACTGTCCAGATGACATTTTAGTACAGTTTGAATTACCTTGAAAATCATTACCTTGGGTGGGAGATACATGTAATATTGTAGGAGATGAATGCTGCATTGCCATTTGTCCACCAACAATCTGAGAAGATCCATGGTTTACTATGACTTGACTCCCTGGCCCACTGAATGTCTGACCAGAGACCAGTTGTACAGATGTACTGTGATTACTTAGCATCTGCCCTGCATACGGTTGGTTAGATCGGATCATGCTGGGGGAGTTACGATTCAGCATTGCATGCTCAGCAGATAAATGAGTAGGAACAAGATGAGTTTGTTGTGTTTGCATAAGCTGCCCATTAATGGTCTGGACATGATGAGTTGAGCTTGACGTTAATGGCATGCTTGTAGGAATGAGAAACTGATTTTGATGTGCATGATGTTGTCCCACATGTGAATGAATAACAATACTGCCAGCAGAATTTAGTGACTGAGAAGAAACCATGTTTCTTGGATTTTGCTGGTTACCAAAGTTAACAGGCATCTGTTGGCAGCCTCCTGAACTGTGAGGTACATTTGCTGAAGCAAATGGAATCCCTTGTATGTGATGTTGCTGTATTCCTATGTTCATATTGTAAGCTGCATGCTGATCCATTTGAATAGACTTTGGTTGTATATTAATTGGAATTTTATTAGGAGTAGGTGCAAGACCTCTCTGTATGATAATATTATGCAAGGGTAGGGATGTTTGAAAATTTGCATTGCCAAATGGAACGCTCGTAGCCTGCCCAACGGGACTTGAATTAGAGTTCCCAAACATTGAGTTGCCATTCGGAGTATGTCTGTGAACCAAGACACCACCTGGGGATCCTTGCTGTCCACTGCCTTTCAATATAATTTGAGCTCCATCAATTTTATTGATAGTCATCATGGATGGTTGATTGTTAAAAGAGCTAATTAGTTGAATTTGCCCTGGTCCATTCAACTGATCACAATTAGACAATTGCTGATTAGGAACACTAATTCCCACATGCTGCACAAAGCCTTCTTGCACACCAACTGTATTACTTGCCAATGATGCTCCAGCTGGTAGAGGAGTAATTCCTAGCGGGTGCAATGGTTGACCTGAGTAAGCAGAGTTATCAGTAGACTGAGAATACAATGCTGAGGGAGGCGAAACAAGCTGTGGTTGTGCACATAACTGGCTAGACTCTACATCTGCATCCAAATATGCCTCTTCAGCCAAAGTCTGTTCTGTAATATTTGCCTCCTGTAAGGACTTTTGAAGAATGTCAAAAGGCTGATCCTCATTGATATCGGGTAAAGATGAAGTTTCAAGATCCTCTTCAAGAAACTGAAGACTGGATGACAGCTGTAGTCCATCGCTTGATCCTTCTCCAAGCTCACTGTTAATCCCTTTAACAGATGACTTGGGATCACTGACCTAAAATTAATTGAAAAAAATCTATAAGAATGATTTTTGTTAGCCTAAAATACTGACATCTCTAATATGTATCTGTTTCGATAAAATAAAATTGTCTATGAGATGGCATATTCAAATAAATATGTCTAATCTGGTACAGACTAGTTGAGTTATATTGCCAGCATATGTGCAACATAAGTACTTCTGCCATTTGAATGGCATTAAAACAACTACTACTTTTACTCTTTAGTGGTCTTGTACAATGAAGTCACAGGTTATGATTAAACAATGTTCATCTGTATTATTATTATATATATACACAAAACCTATATACCCTGAGAGTCATACGTAGACACACTGAAATGTAAAAAGCAATACAGATTAAATAGGGATCGCACCCACCCCAGCCAATACTGTTACTTCATTTAATAATTACGTATTGTATGCCATGGCTAGCCACTTGCCAAAGTGAATGTTTCACTTCATATTTGAATATGCATTATATGGCATATGTCCATTGAAAGGACAAAGGAGCCAGATGCTAAAGCTTTTGAAAAATAGTAGTAATAAAATAAGTTTATTTAGACCGTAGTCTATAAAGTCAAAAAATACAACATGCCACAGCAATATTTAAAACAAGCTAATCAACAGCAATTCACACATCTAAGCAAGAATGACATTTAAAACCCTTCCCATACTGTATGCATCAAACATTAAAAAACTCCATATTTAAAAGTGAAACTGCCTCACTATGATAATAAAGTGTATATTGGTGTTATATCAACCTTCTATTTCCTAAAAAAATACAGACAGTCAATTAACAAGGGCACATTAAAATGTTTAAAACTTAAACCATATTTACATTTACTGTCTTCCTCCAGGAAAGCATAACATTTTTCCTCATTTAAAAACTACAGATCAAAAACTACAAGAAATTTCACTAATGGCAAACGTAAATGAGGGTTGGGTAGCAAGGATAAGTACGGTTGCGCACATTTTTTCTGCCACGTTTCCAACATAAGGTTGCAGATTATTTTTTCGATAAATAGTGTGAATCATTGTTACTGTATTTCCTTTCACAGGCTTTCTTCAGATCTCTATTTGAGAGTTGGAGTGGTTTTTTTAAACTTCATAATCGACAATATATGATTTTTGTGCCATATTTCCAATCTTTTTCATGCCTCCCGCCCATATTAGGTCCCGAATCACTATTTCTTTTACACAGACCGTTGATCTTTTTACGTTCTTCCCACACCAAAGTTTACCTCAAAATCTCAATGCTAATTTACGGGCAAGGTAATTCCAGGACGGCATCTCTGCTTGAATTATATAGCCTGGCTCATGGCTCCCTTGGGTAAACCTATATGTTTTTCAAGCATTTACCTTCCAATTTATCCCAATTTGGGTCCAAGCTAAGTCATAGTACTTCTGCCCCGTAATTGTGTGGGTACCATAGCTTTATACGCTGTAAAAACGGGAGTCAAGGAGGGACCTCCAAAATCTTATTTAGATTTCACCAGCCCTCCAGTTATTGAAATGACCAGAGCATTTCCAATTTCACTATGCAGGCAACAGCTTATTTTCAAGTTGGTCATCATTTCCAAATACGTGTATGATATAACTATCTCCATTAGTTTATCTCCTAATACCCACATATATGGCTTAACTTTCTTACGAAATATTACAAGTTTTGTCTTATCCATATTGACTGTAAGGCGGTTTGCTACACGATACTTACTAATTGCTACTAATTTCCTTTGAAGACCTACTTGAGTCAAATCCATAGTAGGCAGGTCATCCACATATAACACACAGATAAACAATATTCCCTCCGTTTGTGGCAAATCTGTAAGATATAAGGAGAATAGCCAGGGTGCCAAAAGACTCCCTTGTCTCCAACCATTACCAAGAGGATTTTTTTCAGAAAGTAATCCACTAAATTCTAGCTCCACCTGCACCCAATTATCCAGATGGAGTTCTTCAAGGATGCATAAAAGGCACTTTGGGATTCCCATCTTCCTAAATTTAAACCACCGAATTTTCCTATTTTGTATGTCGAAGGCTGACAGGAAGCAAACAAAACAATAGTTTAAAATTCCGGTTGTCTCTAATGCCTTCTGCCCTATAACCACCAGGTGAGAACAATGATCAACTGTTAAATGACCATGCTTAAGCCCTCCTTGTTCAATGGGCACCAACTTATTAGAAGCTACCCACTCCTTCATGAACAGTGAAAAAATATTTGAATATAACTTAACCCCAAAATCCAATATCCTTATCAAAAAATTATTGCTGGGGTCCTCTTTCTTTATTATTGATTTTATTACTGGTCCTTTCCCATTCTTGTTACTGCAAAAAACCTTTGAGAAAAAGCAAGCCCACCATTTAGGCTTGGATTTTAAGATAATTGTGGGTAAATTATCTGGCTCAGCCACTTTCTTTAACCTAAGGGAGACAATTATCTTATTTAAGTAGTTCTCATTTAAGAGCTTTCAATAGCCCTCCTGTGTGGGTGGCCATTGCTCTCTGTGTTTCTCCCCTCACGTCTTATAAATATTGCTCAAGTAGGATATCCACACAACCTCTGGAACTGTACAATTAATTGGAGCTATTCCTTTCCTACATCCCTTTTGAACTAGCGTTCAACTTTCTTATATATATTTTGTAAATAAGGTGTTTACCACTGCTTCCCAATTATCTTTATATTAATCAGATGTCTTGGTCCTAACCAAGGCCACATGTTCCCTTTCTACTTTGTAATAAGTTTCTCTTACCTCTGCACCCAATAGAGACTGATTCACGTCCCCCATTTCATTCAGCTCTTTTAAAGCCCTGGCATTGACTATCAAACCAAGGCTGTTAATTTACAGCAACAAAAGATTTTAACTTTTTAGCAGAGGAATTCTGTCATGACCAGAGACAAGGATTATGCTTTTCTTTCTCCAATTTTATTCTCCATCAGCCATAGTCTTTAACAATAAATAATAAATGTCCCAAAAACCCTTGGGAAAACAAAAAATAATATTAACTAATCAAACATATCATAGTTCATTAAAGTCCTTTTTCAATGTTCATGCCCCCGCTCCAGCAGCCGTTAAGATAAGTGCTCCTATATCTCTTCGGAGAATGGGATTTGGTTTAACTTTGATTCCTGCACGCTGGTATTTATTGACAGGCTTGATTGTATTTGTGATTTGCAATGTGACTGCCGGAACACTTGGCCGTTTCTTTCACGGTGTTTACATTGTTTTTGGTGCAATGTGAGATAAACAGCAGTCATCCGACCGCATGAGGATGCTCAAGCTCCATTTCAATGATTTACACTTCGCAAGCATTGTTCAGTACCTTTTAATTGCGCAATAAACAACTCGGGCCAGATGTAGGAAGCCAAATAGGGACCGCAAACGCCGAAATTAGCAGAATTACAGCCTTTGCGATCGCAATTTGGCTTTGAGCAATGTGGTAAGATTAAACCTACTCTCAAAATAAGTAATTGCAAAAATTGCGATTCCTTATTTTGCGATTGCATTTAAGGAATCGCAAATTGTTAATCCTTAAATGCAATGTAAGTAGCACACAAGAAAGTGTACTTTAGCCTTAAGTAATCACTAATTACCACCAACTTCAAGTTGGTGGTAATTAGCGATTTCTTTTGAAAAAGCACTTTTTTTGCTTTTTTTAATGTGCCATGTGGCACACATTCATGCCATTAGGGCGGATGTATGTCGTTACAACGCATACTTTTACTCTGCATACCATTACAACGCGGTATTTACAACGCATACCGCTACAACGCATAGCGCTTTGGGGTGCTGGATAGTGGTAAGTATAATTTACTATTCTAACTCCAGTCCCCGTGGACCCTAGGGAAGGTGTTGGATAGTAAATTAAACTTACCTCTTATCCTAGAGCGCCCCCCAGCGCAATGCGTTGTAACGGTATGCGTTGTAATGCCTGCGTTGTAGTGGTAGTGCGGAGTAAAAATTGCGTTGTAACAGGTGCATACCCATTAGGGCATGAGTGTGCACCACATGTGCACATATGCACATTTAACGGGTGCAACAGGGTATCCTTTTGAAACCCTTGCACCCTTGAAATTGCGCCCGGAATTTGCAAGTGCCTCTTGGTTACTCGCAAATTGCGGGCGCAAATCCTATTCATTCCTATGGGCCTTTTGGCCCATAGGAATAAATGGGATGGTATTCCTTGATTGAGAATCTTAATTTGCGATTCGCAATCAAGAAATATTAAGGAATCTCAAATATTTTTGCAATTCCTACCTACATTCAATTTTGCGAGTCCTTAATAGCGATTCGGTAAAAATCGCTATTAAGGACTCGCAAAATTGAATTTACCTACATCTGGCCCTCAGTTAATTCCTGAAAAAAGCAGAAGTCCGGTGCCGTGCACAGGGAAATTGTACTGTAATACACACCCCCTGAAGTTTGCCCCCCTTGCTGTGTCTGTATTTGCAACAAGCTTGGTGTTTTGTTACCGTGTCCTATGCCGGGGTATGTAAAATTGTACGATGAGGACTTTGACCTGGGGTTGCTGTTATATACGGATATATGGCGCACATTAAGGGGCCAGGGATTACAATGCACATCTCCCAAGAGCGTGAGAGGGATGTTGATGGCATTCAAAAAATTCCTTGGGATGATGATTTCTTTGAGGCTGGTGACACTTCCATTTATAAGGCGGTGGCTACTGTAAGGGCTCCTTTAGAGAAGAAATTGGCCATATTGGAGTTTAAATGCAGAGCGCCTTTGTTCTAAACGGAAACCCTTACAGAATCAGGGGAAACCGGATTCAAACATCCCTAAAAAGGCCTCTGTAAAAAGAAAACACGTAAAAGGGGAGGATTAAGATGCCTTTGCAAAGTTAAAATGCGATTTGCAGACACAGGTGGGGTTTTAAGCAGAGCATTATTTTTGTTTCATGCTTGACCATTTATGAGAGCATAACTGAGAAAATCCGCACAGCGGGTGAAGATCACTAGCTAGTTTCCATTCGCAAGCCGCATAGAGCAGTTTAGTCTCTGACCATACGCAGATGGGTACGTTTGGTTATGCAGGGAGCTGGGATTGATACAAAGTCTTTTGGGGCATATTCTGCTAGAGGGGCTGGGGCCTGTAAAGCATTTTCTTTAGGAGCAAGACTAGAGGATAGCTTAAATGCGGCAGTATGGTCCTCTGGTTCTACTTTTAAGAAGTTTTATTTTAAACTAGTGGTGGATGTTGTGCAGTCATAGTCAATAGGTCCTAAACTAGCACAATCCTCACCTCAGGTCCTGATATAGGATGAAAAGTTTACTAGCTATTATAACGGAAAATTTCAATTCTATAAGGTACATGAAGGCGAGGATTATCCCTCCACGTGATCAGGATATATCAGGCCCCCATTTTTCCATGTACTAAGAGGTTTTCTGTGTAAGTAGTTTTCTTATCATTACCCTTTAAGATTTAAGTCTTACACATATAAAATGTCCTGTGCTTTCAAAGGTGCATAGCTATCACTACAAGAGAAAATTATTGTGACACATTTTAGACAAAACAACAGAAGAATAAACGTATAAGCTTCAGTTTCACCAGTAGCCATTTCAAAATGAGGAAGGTTTCTGCTGCGGGATCACATCCTAGATATATCTTTCTTGATATATCGGTTAGTAACCCTTAAATCTGAAAGGATTTTGAGCTTTTCATCTGATCTTTCTTCTGCAAAAGTAAATATTCTGGGTGATGTCCCCCTTTATGATGAATGTTTAGGATATTGGGGACCACTTAGAGTTCCAAGGAATGGGAGAACTGCCATACATTGGTACCACTGGACCATCAGCTCACAGTGTAACTCACCTCATCACTGGGTTTTCCTTCCCAGGACTACTCTCTAAGGCATGGACACAATTCCTCTTGCATCGTGGAGATTTGCCTTTTTTCTTGCCACCACAAAAGAAAAGGTCAAGCGGGCTCCTTGGACTTGACAGCCCACTCTGCATGCATTAGAAATTGATGGTGAAATGCGCTTTACAGACATCCCCCACCAGGTACCTTGGGATCTTGAAATACAGTGGGTGGATTCCTGCAAGGGGGAAGGAGACCAGAGACTCTGCTAACCTAGTAGGCCACCCACCTATGTTTTAATGACCTCTTTAGTGTAATGCACCTTTGTGGCACAAGGTACACAATACTTGCTGTAACTGAAGGAGATGAAACCAATTGTAAATTTGTAATACTGGAGGCACATATGTTGATATAGCTTGAAACTGAAGAGTGAATCTGGTTGAAACATTAGTTAACCCTCAGGTATATTGGTAATGTTTGTCAAAGGTGTTTAAGTGTAGAAATTAACAGAGGTAATCATTGAGATTTGGGAGGCTCTACAGGTAATTTTTTAAGTGCCACAGCAAGAGGAGCCCACAATCTATCTATTTCCTGATGAAAATATTTATGTCTGTGGCCAAGATTTTTGCTGCAAGTGTTGGGGGATTGAAGTGCTAATGATGTGGTTGGAGGCAACTGTCCCACAGTCAGTAAGCCAACAGCCCCTTGCCTTTTTCTAAGGGAAGGGCCTTGACTGTGAACATCACTAGAGACAGTACAGAACTATACAGAACTAGTGACTGGCATGATCAGAAGTGGATCAATCTGAGATAAGAGAAAATGTTTTGATGATTAGTGAGCAGCCCAGCAATCTTTCCTCTCTCTCTTTTTAGGATGCATGTTCAATTAAGTTGCCCTTTCTACAAGTGTCCTCAATTGGGCAGCCAACATTCTGAGACAGATGCAAGTAGTAGGGAGCAAGTGAATTGGGGCAAAATAGGTGGGATTTTTGCTGTCTCTGCTCAGGTGCCACAATTGCCCCAGCCATGGTAGGAGTTCAGCACCCATCCTCTCTGTATAAACAGGAGCTCTCTCGACTGGACGAGGTGGATATGACCCTTCTGGAATAGATGGGCAAGAATGGAGAACTAAAAATTGCAAAGCAAATGAGGAGGCTCCAGGATGACCGAACATCCAGGACTGTCCGTGACCTTCTCTAAAGCTCATCAGGTCAGAGGAGGAAATACCATGTATCAACGTCACCATGTTGTCCAAAATCAGGCAGGCCCTATCTGAAAGAAACACGTAGTGATAGATTCCTTACCTTAGAATTACCCCCAGGGGTCAGACTGGATCCGGATTTTTTTTTCGTCAGCAGTACCTCTGCGCGTCGGTAGGCGTCGTCGTGCTGCTCCGCGTGTGTCGTTGGCGCAGTGATGACGTCGTTGGAGCTAGTTAGACGCGCCCATGTGCACTGACGTCAGTTCTTTCTTTTTCCGCGCCAACAAGCGCAGATCCGAGAAGAGCAAGTACCCCCAGTCAATTTTTGACTGACTTTTTCGAAGCCTTTTACCTCATCTTTTCGAGTCAATCGACTCCTAAGGTCGTAGGGATGCCCAGTTTCAAGAACTGTGGGGAATGTCATCGCATGAGGTCGGTGAGGGACCCCCACCGCGTGTGTCTCTACTGCCTGGGGAGTGACCACGACCCCAAGTCGTGCCCCGACTGCCGGGCCATGGTCCCGAAGACTTTGCGGGAGCGGTCCCAAAAGTTGCTTGAAGCCCAGCAGTCGGCTCCGCTCAAGGTCCCAGTACCATTGGAGGTCGAGGGACCGGCCGCGGAGTCGTCATAACCACTCCTCTGGATCTAACAGCCAGATTCATGAAAGACCCGTTTTGCGAGTCTGAAATAGCGATTCATAAGGAATCACTATTACAGACTCGCAAAACGGGATTCATGTAGGAATCGCTAAATTAAATGCGATTCCTACAGATTCCTTATTTGCGATTAGCAAATTGCTAATCGCAAATAAGGAATAACTCCCCATTCATTCCTATGGGCCAAAAGGCCCATAGGAATGAATGGGGAGTATTCCTTATTTGCGATTAGCAATTTGCTAATCGCAAATAAGATAGCGATTTGAAGGGTGCCAGGGGTGTCCAAAGAACACCCTGTAGCACCCCTTACATGCACATTTCAACAGGTGTTGCGCACACACATGTCCAAAGGACATGTGTGTGTGTGTAACATGCAAAGTTTTCGCTATTTACCACGAGGTTTGACCTCGCGGTAAATAGCGGCCGAAAATTGCGATTTCGCAATTTTAAAATGTTTCAAGAATAGCATTTAAGGAATCTCTAATAGAGATTCCTTAAATGCTATTCCTCGCAAATTTGCGAGTTTCTAAATAGCGAATTTTGCATTTGGGATGATGAATCGGTGAACCCTGCATGCTTCTTGGGCCGTCATACCCACTCTCTGTGGGACATGGTTGCGCAGGTGCTGCCCAACTGCCCGGAGGAGGCCCAGGCAGTTCTCTCCCAAGCGATTGTGGCCGGGAGAGATGCAGCAAAGTTCACCATACGTTGTGGGCTGGATACCGCCGACTCACTGGGCAGGTTGTTTTCCACGACGGTGGCGCTTCGGCGCAACGCCTGGTTGAGGACAACTGGCTTCTCAGGGGATTTCAAGAACACCTTGATGGACATGTCCTTTGATGGCATTCGCCTTTTTGATAACAAGGCAGACAGTGCGTTGGTGCACTTCAAGGTCAAGCCCTTGGGCCTGTCGGCCGCTCGGCCTCCTCCGCCTTCTGCTTTTTGCTCCTTTCGTGGCCACGGAAGGGGCGCCCCACAGCATTTGCAAAGCCACAGGCTACAGCAGCAACAACCTCAGAGTGGCCGCGGACGTGGGAACCATAGAGGAGGTTCAGGGGGCCATCGGGCGGGTCAGTCCACTGCCACCCCGCAGCATCCACTTCAAAGCCTTCCTTCTTACGACCTTTCAGGCCCATCAGACGAATACGCCATCAATCCGCCACTGGCGCAACATCACTTCGGACAAGTGGGTGCTGCATATTGTCCGAAGGGGCTACTCCCTCCCCATTGAGGCAACCCCACCAGCCATGCCACCTCAGTGCCACTGCATGTCAGGGGAGCACTTGGTGCTTCTCCAGCAGGAAGTTACGGCCCTCTTGGCCATGGGGGACATCGAGCGCGATCCGACCCCAGAAGTAGGTTGTGGTTGTTATTCCAACTACTTTCTGGTTCCAAAGACGGACAAAGGGGGTCTACGTCCTATCTTAGATCTTCGGTACGTAAACAGCTTCCTCCGGAAGGAGTAGTTCAAGATGCTCACACTGGCTCAGGTCTTGTCTGCCCTAGACCCGCAAGACTAGATGGTGGCATTGGACTTGCCAGACGCCTATTTCCATGTCCCCATCCTACCTGCCCACAGAAGGTACACCTGCGGTTCATGGTAGGCCACAAACATTTTCAGTTCACCGTGCACTCTACCAGCGCTCCTAGGGTGTTCACGAAAGTGATGGCGGTGGTCGCAGCTCATCTGCGCAGATCAGGGGTTTCAGTCTTCCCCTATCCCGACGTTGAAGGCGGGCTCGCCCCAGTCAGTTGTCTCCCACCTCCAGACGATGGCCGACCTCCAGCATTTGCTGGAGTTCTCCATCAATGTGCCGAAGTCCCATCTGATTCCTTGCGCCATTTAATGAGCTGATGGCTGGAGCTGAGTGGAACAGTGGGGGCGGCGTAACCTCGCCACGATCGTGTGCAGAGTGCCGGAAATCAGCAATTTCAGGATTGGTCTAACAGAGGCTCCATCCTCCGACCCCCTCCAGGACACGCAGCCCCCGGCATGTCTACACCCCATGAGGCGACCTGGCCTCCCCTGCAGGTTACCACCGGTCACCATTCGCCCAACCCGGTTCCCCGATCCATTCCCCCCGCCTTGCTGCTCCAGCACCGTTTTTCAAAAGGCAACCCGGTCCTGAAGATGATCCTGACTAAAGAGGATCGAAACGTCGTCGACACGTCAGTTCATTAAATGGCGCATGCCCAGTTTGGCTCATCTGAATCATCGTTGTCCAAATCAGACAAACTTTTGCATTGTAGCCTAACTTGAGCCATATTAACCTTTCGATTCACTGTATATATTGAACACAATGACACACCATGCGCCGTTCATGCTGAAAACAATTGTCCCTTGCGTCGCCACCCATGTGTCACTTTCACATACCTAGCACCAAGTCCAATTTGGGTTGTTATGTTATCTATTCATGTACAGTGCTGATACAACTGTGTTTCCCACTGTCATTATTTTTCTCCAATTATACGATGCCATGAGCACGTTCTAAAACATATTGAGTCTCCTTGTTTCTGTTCTCGCAATGCTTTTCGCATGCATGATTAATTGTCTTTACAATATTACCAGTTAGAATATTGCCTGTTTATTTTGATTACCTACCCTGATCCCAACGTGGTTTATGGGTCATGCTCCTGTAGTGAATTACAACCTCTTTCTATCTGAGTCGCACACAACAGTTCTGGGTGGATGACCAGCTCTTTTGTTAGCTAAGTAGGCGCCAAGAAAGGTCGGGCTGTGGACAAACGGACAATCTCTTGGTAGGTTGTTCTGTGCATAAAGGCTTGTTACTCCTTGGCTAAAAAGGAGCCTCTGGTGGGGTTGCACGCCCATTCTACCAGGGCGACGGCAGCCACTATTGCTCTGGGTCTCGGCATTCCCTTGCAGGACATTTGTCAGGCAGCTACGGGGGCCTGACTGCACACATTTACCAAGCACTACATCCTGGACAACCAAGTCCAGAGAGACGGCTTCTTTGACCGTTCTGTTCTCCAGGACTTTCTGGTGTGATCTTGGTTCGCAGACCCACCACCGGAGTTTGTATTGCTGGGGTATCTATTCTAAGGTAAGGAATCTATCACTACGTATTTCTTTCAGATGCACAAGTTACCTACCTTTGGTAACGATATATCTGTAAGAAACATTAGTAGTGATAGATTCCTTACCGCCCCAACCATCCTCCCCATTCTGCAAACTGATTTCAAGGGTTAAGGTCATCCCTTTCAGGGCCCTAGTATCATGGCACCAGTGGTCAGTATCTTGCATGGCTCTGCGTTCCAGGCATGGAAAGTCGTGTACAGAACTGACGTCAGCGTGCGTGGGCACGTCTAAGTAGCTCTGACGGCGCCAACGACGCACGCGGAGCCTCACGACGACGCCTATCGACGTGCAGGGGTACTGCTGACGAAAAAACGTTCCGGATCCAGTCTGACGCCTGGAGATAATTCTAAGGTAAGGAATCTATCACTACTAATGTTTCTTCCAGATATATTGTTACCGAAAGTAAGTAACTTGTGCAATTTACCGAAACTCCCTGCTCACCCAGGAAGCCAACTGAATCCTCTTGGAGCAAAGCACTGATTATTTCGGTTAGTTCAATAAGAACCCACGAGTGGATAAACTCCTGAGGGTCTGAGATTAAATGCACTCTGGTGCCTTTCTTAACATGAATTTTCTGGGCCAGGATGTTGGTAAAGAACAAGGAACTAGCAGCAGTGAAGTGGAATGCCAATGTATTTTACTGCCTTGGTTTTCTACCACACAAACATAGGTTCTTCTTGTGTATCTGCATGGCTAACCTATACCTTATATAACCTATATATCTTAAAGGCCTGAAGGTTAACCAAAAAGGAGCCAGTCCCTTTGATATCTACCAGGGATTGTACCTAATTGGCATTTTGAACTTTCAAATGAGGAGGAACAGAAACTAATCTCAGAGATCTAAAATGCGAGCAGAGTCAACTACCCTGTTTGCTTTACAAGAAAATAGTGTGAGGAGTAGTATGTTTGCTCCACATCTGGCAGGAGGTCCGACTCTATTGCTTCTACAACTAGGAGAATCTTCACCTCCTGCTGATATTCCTAGGATGTCGACCTAGGCAGAGGTGGTTATAAGAGGGCAACTGCTGCAGCTGTAGAACACATTCATTTGTCTCCAATGACAGCACCACACATAGTTAGCTATTTACATCTAGTGGTAGTAGTGTAGGGAAAGCCCCTCTGCCTCAACTAGCATAGAGTCAGCCTGCTGAGATGGTGATGAGGAGGAAGGCTAGTTCATGACCAAGTAATCTGCCTTGGCTGACACTAGTAAAGTGTGCTTAATCATCACATTTTTGCCAATCTGCTTCACGAGGAAGAAGGATCTGGTTGGGGTTTCATGACATAAGGTCTCCCTGGCTTTGAAAGAATTGAAGGTTTTCACTGGCTGGAAAAGAGGATGGGGTGTAGCCAGTCCCATCTGCATGGCAATTAGGTTTTGGCCATCACTGTCTTGTAAAGCTGGATGATCTCATCCTTCGAGAGATCAAACAAGTTATTCCCATCAAAAGAGAGGTTGATAACTATATCCTAGACCTCCAGGTTCAAGTCCAAGGACTTGAGCCAAAACGACCCTTACAATGCCTGACCAACTTTCATGGTTCTGGAAGCCAAGTGGATGAGGACTACAAAGACCACAAAGAGCCCCAAAGACTAGAAAGTCCTTTGGTATGGAGTGGCCCAGGATTTATTTATGACATATTATTGTAAGAGTGGTGAAAAGCATATGCCAAACCTCCAGAACTTGCTTGAGAAACTGGGGTTCTATAACTGCAGCTGGTCTTGGTGGGGAAGATGTTATGGACGGCAAGCTATAGATACTCTTTTTTGTTTCAGCAGCGGCGCCAGTGTTGCAATGGACAGTGCCTTTAATATCATTATTATGATAGCATTTTTCACATCTGGTATGATGCAATCTTCACAGCCCTCTAACCACCTCATGCTAGAGCCATCCTTGGCTGCCACTCTAGCTTACGATGACCTCCCTCTCTGCCTCAGAGCCAACCAACTCCCAACAGATAACCTTAATCATCGGGCTCGAACATAAAATCAACAGTATACTGGAAGAAATAACCACATTATGAAAGAACGTAAAGCCCTACTCCAAATCGCATATTCACACAACTATGGCAAAATCTGATCCTGCCACAAACATGCACTCTGATTCCTCCGCTCCACCACCTGGTCAACCATGCCCTTCAGTCATAACTACCTCAAACCTAGATGCATCACAAGTGAAAAGATAAACATAGAAGTGGTAATGCTGAGCAACACATACACTAGTGCCACCAATCAACCCTGCTACCCCAATACTTTGGCCATCCTTGCCACTAGTAGGATCCCTCCTACCAATCGCCTTCCCAGACCACCTACTCAACTCCCTACCATCCAGCCTACTCAATATTAACTGAGAAGACCACCAACACTTACCTGCATGCTATCAAACTGTCAGTCTGCATTCAAGAAATCCACAGAAATAGATGGAAATATCCTACTGCACACTCACCCCCCTCCCACATTCAGCAACAAACTGCTCCTAGGACGAACCAAAACCTAATCACAAAGCTGCACTGCAAAAACTCGCAGAAACAAAGCTCCGAGGCCTAAAAGAACAAGCCCCACGATTTCTCCAAGTGATGCGGTAAAACTAGCCAAATCTTACAACCTGGAACGTTTAAGAACAATCCCCTCCTCAAATATCCCGGTTATCACAGGTCTAGGGAGAAACTCTGCACCAACGAGAACGACCAGGCCACCAGCACGACCAGGCCACCAGCACACCTCATCAACATCCCCCTGACTTCGTCCCCTGAAGCTCCTAAGCACTGCAGAGAAACTAAATGTATGTGCTTCAATTTCAGATCTACAACCAAGCATGCAACTGAACTAGCGGAAGCCATCCTGAACCACACCAGTGACATAGCATTCATCACGGAAACTTGGCTAACTGAATGCTCATACCCGTCAATGGGCACGCTAGTCCCAAAGGGATTCTCAATAATCAAGAAGCACAGGAATGATGGCCATAGTGGAGGCATTGCCATTATACACAAGAACAAGCTCAACATAGTGGAAACAGACACCCTAACCTACAACATATTTGAAAATCTCACCATCACCAAAAGGATGACAAACAACACAACTCAGAACTGTCACCTATCCTACCACCCACCAGGTAACAAATACTCTTTTGGCGAACACCTAGCAGATTTGATAACACCCTGCTCACTCACTGACACCAACTACATCATCCTAGGGGATCTTAACCTTCTAGAGATTGCTGAAGGGGATGCTCCAATTCAATCCTTAAAGGACCTCCTACTCAATAAGAACCTCACCCAGCATTGCAAATGTCAAATCCACAACAAAGGTTCAACCCTGGATGCTATCATAGCCCAGAAAAAAACACTACCATTCAACAGCATCCTCTCTGTTGACTCGTTGAACCAGCACATCATTCTGTTCGACATCAACATAGCGCCTCACCACCAAATGCGCTCACAAAAAAACCTTCAATGGATGAGAAACAAATTCCCCTAGCTGACCTCAAAGAAAGAATGAGGTCACTACTTCCCCCTCCGTCAAAAAGCATCTCAACAACCAAACTCACCACCCATTACAACTCCACCATGTCCTCCTTTCTGGACCAAATAGCTCTTTTGAAACTAAAAGGAGATTATGATGAGAAAAACACCCTCAAGATCCTGGTTTAACAAAGACCTCAACACTGAAAGACAACATCTCAGAGCAACTCTGGCAAACTAACCCATCCAGTACCCACCTATATCAGTGTAGGGCAGAGCACAGAAATTGCAAAAAAACATACCATGAAAGAAAAAATCACTTTCTTCTGCATCACTCCAGATAAGGCCAAAAACCACACTAAAGAGCTTTTCAATATCATCAAATGACAAACCTCCAAGCTACCCTAAAAGGCTCTCCAAAGAATGGTGTGACTACTTTGCCAATTTCTTCAATGATAAATTCAGAAGAATAGAGCTCTCGCTTGAAAATCACAACAAGCTACCCAACAGGAACCCTCCTGCCAGTAAGGCAGATAGTAACCCCCCTTTCTCTCTCCACAACCACACTATCAACGATCACTCCACAGGAAGTTAAAAGATGTACTTGTAACCAAGAGCGCCACAAAACTCCTGGAAGGTATTCAACCCTATCTCGGAGGAGGACATATCTACTCTGCTATCTAAATACAAAGCCTCCTCCCACCTTGTCCACCCCATCCCAGCATCTCCAGCAAAAAAACTAAACCACGCCTTAAACCCCTTTGGATCAAGATGATAAACAGCTCCCTGATGACTGGAGTGATGCCGGACTGTCTTAAACTATGTCAAGTCACACCACTGCTCGAAAAACCACGAGCAGTCCCGAATGACCTCAAGACTTAAGACCTGTCTCCAATCTACCCTTTCTAGTCAAAAACCTCGAAAGGTGTCTTCTCTCACAATTAAACCAACAAATCGACAACTACAATCTCCTAGACCATTATCAATAGGGCTTCAAAGAGGGCTGCAGCATGTAAACAGCTACTCTAAGCACAGTGGATGACCTACACAAATCCCTGGACAAAGAGATGCTGCCTGCTCATACACCTAGATGTATTGGTGGTCTTTGACATGGACGAACGCAAATTTCTCTTAAACTCCCTCCAAAAGAGAATCGGCACAGAGAAAGTGGTCCTATGTTAATGCACATCTTTTCAGCAAAACCGCTCCCAAAAAATAAAAATAACAATCTGACTTCGGACACAATTACTATCACCTGGGGCTCTGTCGTCTCGCCTACACTGTTCAATATATACATGGAGCCCCTCACCACCATTCTCAACCAAGCAAACATCCCCTCCCATCTATAGCCGGATGACACTCAGGTCTACTTGGAAATCTCATCCCTAGACAACATACACCGAATAAATGCCACTCTCCAAGAAGTCCTCACTGGCTATCTTGCAATCACCTAAAACTCACCCTAAATAAGACAGAAATTCTGCTCGTATGAAAGTCAAGGCAATCCCGCCCAAATGCAAGAATGGCTAAACTACATAGATGCTCTTAATTGCAATCTTACCCCAGCCAACCCTGCCAAATCTCTAGTAATCACATTAGACCCCAAACTGATCCTGAAAAGAACAGTGCAAAGAGTGCCTTCTACAACCTGAAACTTCTGAACAAAATCAAACCCTACTAACCGCCTAGCAACCTCAAATCTGCCATATAAGCGATGGTGTTGTCAAGGTTAGACTACCGGATGCCACACCCACAGGCACTGCAAAATTCCACCTCACACCTCTTAGAATCACTCTCAGTGCGTGTGAGAAGTTGGCCTGATATGTAGTGCTCACTATTCTAGTGATCACTGTGTATCATTCCAAACAACCCTTATTGATGATTGGTTGTAAGTCAACCTTTAGACCAGCTATCCTAGTAGCATGGACAAGAGCAGTCTTTAGGCTAAACTCTAGAGGGCGTGTTAAGCCAGCTGTTATACCATCACATATACCCCTTGAACACCAAGTGAAAGGACACCACACAAGTTGTTATGAAAATAAAAGTATATTTATTTAGAACACAACAGCCCTGGACTCTTCATGAGGACAGGGCTCTAAGCACAATACAAAGCTCTTAAAGAAATACTGAAAGTCGCACAATTTACACAAATGCCCGAGGGGCACGAAAAACCATATACTCTAAAAGTGGAATGCGAAATTACTAGCAGGTAAGTACTACTCTAATAGGCTTTAGGATCGCTAGGACTGGACTACTGAACCTTCAGATTACTAGCAGGAGGCCTAGGGAGATTGGGTGCAGAGTGTGCACTCTCACGTGGGATGCGGGACAAAGTCTATGGATGCTAGATTTCGTAAAGTTAGTGTTATCGGACGAATCCGACTAGGTAGAGCTGAAACGAAAAAGGATTTATTTTATTTATTTCTTTCGATTTATATAGCGCGTTATAACCCAGGGGTCTCTAAGCGCTTGTCCGGTAAACACCGCAGAAATCCTGAAAGGACCCTTCCCAGAAAATTATAGCCTACCCCAGGCCTTCTGGAAAAGAACAGTCTTCAACCTCTTCCGAAAGGACAGCAAATTAGGTTCCTTACGCAGATCCGCCGATAGACTATTCCAGACTGCTGGGAGGGTATTCGAGATGGCACGACCACCCACTGTCGCCAATCTGAAACGTGGTTGTGTGAGAAGGGTTGCCTCAGCAGATCTTAGCACCCTACCCGGTTTGTATGTAATCAGGCGGGTCTTAATGTATCTTGGCGCCTTACCATAGAGAGATTTGTGTGCAATACATAACCCTTTGAAAAGCACCCTCTGCCTTACTGGGAGCCAATGTAGCTTGCGCATAAGTGGGGACACATGCGTGCTCCTGGGTTTCTTATGAATGAGCCTGGCGGCATCATTCATCACCATCTGAAGTCTGTCCAGGAGTTTTTGGGGTAATCCTAGATAAAGTGAGTTGCCGTAGTCCAATCTCGCTAGAATCATTGCGGAAACCGCCCGTCTCAAGGTGGAATAGGACAGTAGTGGCGCAATTTTTCTAAGTTGACGGAGCAGGCCAACACAAGTTCCTACCACCGTGGTGACTTGTTTCCGCATGGAAAGTTTATCATCCACATGGATGCCTAGGCTTTTTACTGCCACTGCCGGCTCCGGGGGCGGTCCAAGTTCCCTAGGCCAGAACCCGTCATGCCATGGATTGCCAGCGATGGTGATAGGTAAAACCTCCGTCTTGTCCGGGTTAATTTTTAAGGAGTTCAGCGACATCCAATTAGCTGTGTGCTTAAGAATGGTTTGCAGATTTGCTGACGCCCCAGGAGCATTATCCATTTGGATAATGATTTGGGTGTCGTCAGCATAGTTGTATACCTGACAATCCATTTGATTCAGGAGTGCAATCAATGGTTGGAGATATATATTGAATAACAGGGGCGACAAAGCCGACCCCTGTGGCACTCCACAGGAAATTGGTGTTGCAGTAGAGAGCAATTCTCCCAGCTGAACTCTTTGTGTTCTCCCTTGTAGGAAAGAAGCAAACCAGGCGTGGGCTGTGCCCTGGATGTCAAAATCCCTCATCCGCGACAGAAGTTGTTTGTGACAGACGGTGTCAAACGCCGCGGAGAGGTCTAACAGCACCAGGGCACCGGGTATCTTCTTATCTGCCCTGTTCCGGAGCTCATCCATGATAGACAGCATGACCAGTTCTGTGCTGTGATTTGCACGGAACCCCGATTGATTTGGTTCTGGAGGATCTGGACCTTTGGATAGTTAAGCTATGCTGGAGCACCGAAATGCTCAGGTTACCTAGCCCAGGGGCTGCGGCTGCATAGGTCTGGAAAGACGTCGGGAATCCTCGTTGCAGTCTATGGAGCCTGAAAGAAGAAGTTGCTGGCAGGCGACCAGTGATGAAGTTCGATGTGACCCAAGCCTGGATCGATGAAGATGGATACCTGTAAGCAGAGGGGACCAAGTCCTGAATCACTAGCCAGTGATTAGATGGGCACCAGGATGGCACCGGACGAAGTCACCTCGACCAGGTGAGTGGGCGACGCTGGGCTCTGCAGTCTCTCGGACCAGGAGGCGTTGTCGGCGACCAGGATGGAGGTGCGAGCTGTCCCACGATGGTATCTGCTGTCGACGTCGCTGGACCCAGGATTGGGGCAACAAGTCTTGGCAAATGCAAGCCCACGCGGTGGACTCAAAATGGCGTCTGGAGTGGACCAGGAGGGTCCGGGGTGCTCCTCTGTTGGAGGGGAGCAAGGGCCAGTCTGGAGCAACCAGACCAGCGGTGTTGTCGTCGTGGTGCGTCGTCAAGAGGGCTACAAGCCAGCAGGCAAGTAGCCGGACAACGCGGTGAGCAGCAAAGAGCAGAAGGGCCCCACGCAGATCTCGTGGATGCTGGGGGGCTGGACTTCGGTGCTGGAGCTGCTCAGGGTTAGGGCTTCTCACACCCCAAAGCACTCACTCGAGGATCCCTCGGCGGTCGTGCTGGATAAGCGTTGTGCAGTTCTGAAGATGGCCGGTCCCTCGAGGTCTCGTCACACCCACGGATCTCAGCTGAGCTGACGATGTAGGTAGAGGTCAGAGGTGCCAGGGAAGCCGGGTCTCGTCGTGCTGGTCGGTCGGATTCCTGAGGAAGGACGTGCAGCAAACCGCAGTGTTCTTAGTTGGTGCCCGCAGATGCAGGGTGACTACTCCTTAGCCACAAGGGAGAAATCTTGAGAAGAAGTCTTGAGTTCCTTTTGTAGAAAGTAGTTTCAGGATTCAAAGATGATCTAATCTGGAAGGGTCCCCGCTCCCACCTTTATACTAAAGAAAGGGGCTGGTACGGGACTAGGTCCTGCCCATGGGTGGGACCAGGAACGGGGGTGGTTACACCCCTCTCCCATGTCGGACTTTCCCCAGCTCAGGGGCTGGTGTGCCCCTGGAACTGGTTCAAACTGGCAGATGCACTGTGAGCACCAGGTTGCCACTTGCAGTCACCTTCCTATTCAGCCCTGCCTACCTAGGATACACAAAACCCCGTCTGGGTCGGTGCTAGCACCGCCCCTGACAGGAAACCCTTTGTCCAAGCTCTCCTCGCTGGAAGGACTCCCAGCAGCAGGAGGTCAGACTTGTGTCTGTGGTGGCAGCATCCATTTTGTGATGCTGAGGCTCGAGTTAACTTTAACCGGGGTTCACAGTTACATACATGTCGAGTCCCTCTAGAAGGGTGGAATGCTAACCCCGTCGCCAAAATTGGCGAGAGGTTAGTATTCCAATTCGAATGACACCTTACTCGACATGTTTTGATAAAGCGATACCAAAGATAGCAAATAACCGCGAGGATTATAATGCACTTAAGAGTATATGGTACGCGTTATCATAGAACAGCTATTAGGACTTGGTTCCGCAAGCTGCAGACGGGCTCAGCTCATGCCAGAGCACCATCTCACATAATTCCTAGCACTCTGCCTTTAGGATTGTTAAGGCCTGCCATAGGAGTGACTGATAGCAATACATGTGTCCATTTTAGGGTTAGATATAGGTATACTATATCTACAGCAAAGGGTGATTACACCACTTTGCCCCAGCTGTCGTGCAGCCAGTTGTGTCAGATTTAGATGGCCAGCCAGGGGTGGCACAATACATGCTGCAGCCCCTGGTAGGCCCTGGGTACACCTATGCCCTGAGTTACAGGGTCTGATAAGGTGGCCCAGTACCAATTGGATATGTACATAAGGTACATGGAATCCATTTTAGAGAGCAAGCAGTAGGCCTGGGGCCCTGGATAACAGGGTTCCAGGTCAACTAAGTCGTAAAACCAGCAAAACACCAGGCAAAAAGTTGGGGGTAACCATAGTCCGGTATCCACCCTCCTACAGTGCGGCTGCCAGATGGTCAAAGGAATTAAAGAATATGTCCACATCTCCCCTCCCTTGAAAAAAACTGAAATGACTGCCTATTGAAGTTCGCTGCAGCTTTAGAACTGCCTGTCTCGCACACAAAGCAGTTCACACTTACCTTACCTCAAAACTAAAAAAGGCAGGCTAGTCAAGAAACCTAAGAAGCACCAATACCTTACTACTTATCCCATCTAAAAAAAAAAACCCTGGCTCGCTCCTTCTTGAGCAATGATCCTAAAATCTGGAACTCCATTCCAGTACATATCAGAACAAACCCCTCATTCTTAAGCTTCAAGAGACAGTTAAAGAATCTCTTCCTCAACCAACAACTGAACTAGAAGGATATTAATCGGTCACCAAGATATAAACTCAACCCTTATCTTCTCCCTGTACTCCTTCCCTGCGATTTGCGTCCCTCTTGATCATCCACTGTTTTCACTTTGATCTTATCCCAAGTGTATGATTATGCTTGCTATTTGCAATGAACATGCACTGATGTGTCATTATACTCGTTATCTGTAATTAACATGCACTGATGTAAAGCGCTCTGATACCCTCGGTTCTTGCCAACTCTATTTAAAACTCCTTAACTAAATAAATAAATAAAATGCAGGTCCTTGTAGTTATAGATCAATGTTTAGGTTAGTCTGGCCTTTGAAGGTGTGTCTTTTTTTGGAAAAGAGACTCAGCAGGAGGATCTATCTAGGATTCACCTACCCGTGAAGGAAGGTCCATATTGATTGCACATTGCAGTGAGTCAGCACATAACATAAGTACAAAACAATTGTAAGGTGATTGCAGTAGTCTGGTGGCATGCCATCAAGAGGATTCAGTGGTGTATTGATGAACATCCTCCAGTCAGTTATATTCTTTTCCATAGATTTGTCCCTTCAGGTTCAGCTCATGTGGATGGCCTCAACCTATGACCCTCCAGCCCTGGCTCTATCCTCCATGCCAAGCCCTCATGATAGCCACATGGCTTTTCAATAGCACCAGGGTCAATGACCATCTTTTAAACTATGTCCCTTAATTCGAGGGGAAAGTCCTATTAACCCCTTCCACACTCATGACGAGCTGGGCTCGTCATGGTGTAGCCTCCTCGTACACTGATGACGAGCCCAGCTCGTCATAAAACAATGAAAAATAGCAATTCCCAGCACAGGAGGGGAATTGCCTTAGCAGCCATGGGGTTAAACAAGATTTGGGACGGTGTGAGAACTCTTTGTACATCTATCAGCGACATATTACGAGAACTCAGTAATTTTCCGCAACTAGTATCTTTCATAGAATTACCATTCTCCATTGTCAAGCTGGGGTTCCAGGTAATGTTATCAACAGCAGTAAACCATATTAACATGACTAAAACACCACAGACTATGGGTCATTTAGTACCATTAATCACCTTACTAAACTTCAAACAATGAGGGAGTATGCTCTTAACTCCATTCTCCATATAGGTTAACATATTTTAGATCTGGAAAAGAATGGCACACTGGTGTGTAAAGATAGAGTCAACTATAAGCCTAATAGAAGGACAGAGGAAGGACTGCAAGTCAATCTCTTAAAGGAACCAACACTGGAAAACTGTAGATAGGTAGCTTATTTTCCCCAGAACCGATCCTTCAATTGATCCATGTGCTTCGTTCAGAATAGCACCAGTATATTTTAAGTAATGTAAAAATAGGAAGAGGTAGGTAGGTATATGGGCTCTCCTTATGGAAATCAGCTGCAAATAACTGCTTGTCCTCCAGCTAAATCTGTGGTCACCTCTGTTTCCACGCAGTAGTGCTTGATTAGGGTACATTGGTTGTTCCAGTTGATCAGTCTGAAGATATCAACAAGCATTGGAAATGCAATAGGTCTCGCAGTAGTAAAGTTTGAGCTATAGGTGTTATTTATTTTTTTGTTTTTTATTTATGTGTTGTTTTTTCTAAATAGCTAAATTAATTGCTTTCTTCTTTACAAAGCCAATAGTTATAATTTTTGTAAATGTGACACCTCTAGCATTTGTAAAGCAACATGTTTTGTATTAACGGGACTTATATGTGACTTATATGTATTGATATAAAAAAAATCAATGGCTTTAAAAAACAATTAATAATTAATACGTAAATAAAATGGATTTTATTTTATATTGCCAATAGCTTAAAGTTTATTAAATATATTTAGTGAAGATGCTGTGGTTGCGCTGAGTGAGGGTGAGTGAGGGTGAGGGTGAGTGAGGGTGAGGGTGAGTGAGGGGTTGAGGGTGAGTGAGGGGTTGAGGGTGAGTGAGGGTGAGGGATTGAGGGTGAGTGAGGGTGGGTGAGGGGTTGAGGGTGAGTGAGGGTGGGTGAGGGTGAGTGAGGGTGAGTGAGGGTGAGTGAGGGTGAGTGAGGGTGAGGGGTTGAGGGTGAGTGAGGGTGAGGGTGGGAGAGGGTGAGGGTGAGTGAGGGTGAGGGGTTGAGGGTGAGTGAGGGTGAGGGTGAGTGAGGGTGAGGGATTGAGGGTGAGGGGTTGAGGGTGAGTGAGGGTGAGGGTGGGTGAGGGTGAGTGAGGGTGAGGGTGAGTGAGGGTGAGGGGTTGAGGGTGAGTGAGGGTGAGTGAGGATGAGGTGTTGAGGGTGGGTGAGGGTGAGTGAGGGTGAGGGTGAGTGAGGGTGGGTTTGAAAAGTCCTACGTACATCTCCTATTGTTGACCATCCTCACAATAATTTGGTACTTCAATCACATGCCGACTAACACTATGAAGATAAGGAACTTACAGTTACTCGCGCAAGTGAAATCCCGATAAATGTTGGAGGGCGGACAGTCAGACTTGCACGTGCGTATTCGACAGTTTTACCAGCAATAAACAAGCATGACCTGCTGTAAAAATACGACGAAAAACTAACAACATTCTAAAAGGACGGCTACTGGTTAGATATCCAAATTAGCTAATTCCGAACTGGACACCGAGAAGATTGTAGTCCGTTCTTTATGTCTACCTTGGTGATTCCTCCTTTGTTTCGCTTCGGGCGGAAGTTTTAGAACGTGTACCGGAAGTAATCCATTGTTTCGTTGACCCCCCTCATACACCGCATCAGGTAGGAGTAGCATTTTTTGTAGGGGAAGTTAAATTGGAAGGTATCCGAGCTTATGCTAATATAAACATGCCGATGTAAAAGCTGATCTCAATAGATGTCCCTCCAAAAATATCCCCGTTCAAGCTTCGTGACACGACTCGCAGCGTTTTATAGCAGAGTAGCTCCTTTGTGACTCCTTGTCACCCAAACACTTTTTCCACTCTTGGGATTTGATACTAGTAAGCCGGTTGCACTAATACATCTGAACGTTATTACTGGTAAAAAAAAGCCCATAACTGGGAAAACAGAGTCTTGATGACATGTTCAGCCTAAGATTTAAGTTTGCGACCTAAGTCCTGCCAACACTGATTTTTGGCTGCACACAGCTAATGTTTTTCCTAATTGGAACGTGCCTTTATTTTACCTTTCTGTCACATTTGTTTACAGGTAGTGGTGTATAATGTAAAATATCCTACCTATTGAGAGGGAATTCAATTCTCGTCTTGTCTCGAACAGACGGCGGGCAGGGGAGGGGGCGGAGCGGGGAGGGGGTGTGAAAGCAGCAGGGGCCTGGAGTGCGGCTGAGGGAACTGATGTGCACGCGCTTTTAAGCTCAATGCGCATGCGCATTGAGCTTAAAAGTCACGGGCACTGCAAGGAATCGCCACGATTCCTTGCAAGTTGGATAAAGAGTGGATAAGCCCCCATAGTCTCGCTTGCTCGATGCGCATGCGCATCGACAGGCGAGACCTAAAAAGCTCTACCCCAGTGTAGAAGGCTGCTGTGGTTGGCACACAATTCTCATGAAATGAGCAGTCACTCGTGCTTGGAGAGGATAGTTGAGTTGGCAAAAGGTGATTGCAAAACTAAATGGCCAGAGGCCATTATGCGGAGATTAAAGGATTTGAGCAAAATTATCTCAGTACAAATTGTTTTTTACGTTGTAAGTATGTGGGTACTTTGGCTCTTCTCCAATAAGATAGCGTTGGACTCCTAAGTTTTATTATCTGGGATAAGGATGGGGTGTTTTTCAATTTTTACTAGTATACATGCAGAATTGATCAACATCACCACTATATCACTGTCCATCTTCACAAAGGTTTGTATTCTTCAGTCCTCAACATCTAAAAGTGCAGTACATGAGGAAGCCAGGTTCCTTGAAAGACACCTGGTCACAGCCAAGATGAACAATTTCATCTTGGGGTGACCTGTGATGTAGACAGGGGTATCCCAAGGCGCATTTGACTTTTTCCGTTGGCAGATATCTTTTGAGACTGCAGCCAGGCTCTGCATACGCGTTTCCTTCTTTTCCAAGTGTAGTCCAAGAAGCACCACAGATTTGAGAAAACACAAAAAACTTTCAGTATTATATGTGGCTGCTCTCTGAAGTAAAAAAAGAAAGTCTTTCAGCTTGGATGCCACCAGTAAAATAGAAACGTTTAGAGGCCCTTTCCACCAGCCTGAGGAAACATAAAATGTCTTCAGGATGTGACTTAGATGGAGAAGGGGCTTTGTGAACCTCAATAGGAGCAATATAATTTCTATTTGTCATCTTATGTGTTATCAGACACTTATCTGCTGCTACTCATCCTATACCTTGTAGTTCTCAGTGAAGCCTTCTTTCACTTGAAGGCGTGGAGGAGGTGGTTGTAGAGGCTGAAAAAGCACCTGTAGTTGCTGATTATATGAAAATAATGCATACAAATTGTGCCTCATTGTTGGTATCCCTCTTGACCTGGTAGTAAGGATCGCACTCATCCCTGTACCCAGGTGTACTGATCAACCAGTGCCAGTCTTTGTCTATTTCGTTAAGACAGAGATGGTAATAAACCCCTGCCTGGATACTCTACTCATTAATTCCAGCATGTGCTTTACATTAAGCTGACCAGGTAAGAATGCTATCCCATGAGGATTTAAATTATGAAGTTGTGATGATTCTATTGTGAGGCAAGATGGCCGCTAGCGGGTTGTAGAGCACAGTCGCACTCTGCTCCCTCTCCCGAATAGGAGAATGAAGAAGCAGCCCTGAGACAACTATGAGGCGGATATGCGGGTGATCGTGTGGATTACAAGGAGGCATCAAAAGACCATCAGCACCGCAGTATTTCGCGTTCAACATCAAGTTCTGTCAGCAGTTAACATTGTGAGAGAGCGCTGGTGGACCCTATACAGGAGCCTGTGCACAATGTCCCAACGAGTGAGAGATGATAAGGAGAAAGATAAAGAAAAGACGGTAACGGCGGCAACCAGCGCGATCAAGGTGCTAGGACCCGGGACTATCCCCAAGATCCCGCCACCAAATAAACGATCGACCCAGGCCGCAAGTGCGGCCCAGAAGGCACAGCAAAGGAGAGTCGAGAAGGAAAGGAAATTGGAAATTAGGGTGGCCCAAAATGAAACGCCGATCGCAACACAAGGGCTAAATAACCCTGCCACCTCTGGGTGCAACAACGGACTGATTGTCAAAGACGCGAAGGATTCCAACCTGAGACAGCCCAACTTGACGGAGTCATTCAACACGAAATCAGCGGCAGGAGCAGCAACCAAGATTCCGGCGAGGCTTCCCCCTGCGGAGAACGCTGCTGTAGATGCCGGTATAGACGCGGGGGAGAGAGAGCTGTCCTCGAGGACGTCGGCAATTAGAAATGACGGACACAGTTTGCACGCTTCCCGCAGACACATTGGAAGTGGGGGAGACGGAGACATGAGCAGAAAGCAGCTGGTGAGCAGGGGACCTCTGTTAGTTATAAGCAGCGCCACTGGGGGGGCGGAAAATACAAATAATGCCCAGATGTTGGATGCTCTGTTACAAGTGGAGGCTGAATTAAGCAATGATAAAAGACAAAATCAGAGTGCAAACTGGGGGAGCCTGACAAGTTTGGACTCACAAAAAGAGCGCGAAGGGGATAAATTATTTTCGGTAAATGAGGGCTCGGACTCCACCTCGAGCGAGGGGGAAGGTAAAGACTCCACAGAGATCAGTTCGGACTCAGAGGGGAGCAGCGGATCTAAAGATAAAAATACACAGAAAAGGAGGAAATCGACAACAAGACGACGAGGAGGGGGTGAAGGTTCCCAGACAAATGATCACCATCCTGGATGCCGCAGAGGTTGCAGGAGACCATGTCGCGGCCATATTTCTTGATGCAGAAAAGGCCTTCGACAGGGTCTCCTGGGACTATCTGTGGAAAGCCATGGAGTGGTATGGGATAGGCGGGGGCTACATTAAAGCAATTCAGGCCTTATATGAACAGCCAACGGCAAGGATAAGAATTAATAGAAGTTACACAAAGGCGAGGGGCAAGATGGCCGCTGCAGCGTTGTGCTGTGAAGTCGCATTTAATCCCTCTCCCGCACTAACGCTATGATGAATGAGAAGGACGTTGTGCTGCCCAAAATCTACACTTAATGGAGCTGGAGCGTTGGTGGTTCAGCCGGACCTTAGATTATAAGTACCTCCAAAAACAAATATATCGCATTGGAGTGGCCTGGACCTGGGCTAAGGGTAGAGTTGCGAAATTATTTGTCAGGCGGAGTATGGCGCCGAAGGTACCCCCTCGGACCGCAAATCAGGAGAAGGGGAGCGAGAAAAGTAAGAAGGTGCTAGATCCTACAGCAGTAAAAACAGGATCGACTGCAAACGTGAAATCGGATACCCCGCTGGGAAGAGCACCGGGGCGATAAGGAAGACACTCCCCCCTCCTACGACCGAGAAAGGTGGAAAAAAAGGAGAGATGCGGGGGAAGTCAAGCACAGTGCTAAAAAGTTTGAGTGGGCAATCAGCAGAGGAGCATAACCTAACCAGGACTAACCCCGCGAAAGGGGAGAGCAATAGCAAGAACCGGGATGCAGCTTTGAGACAACCTACCCTGGTAGAGGTATTTGCAGCGAAAATCCCAGAGCAGCCTGTTCCTCCAAAGGAGACAAACGAATCAGCGGCCTTGACTCCCTGTAGCGTCCTCGAGGACGCAATAGACATTGGAAGCGCTGGACACGCTGTGAGGCTGGTTGCTAAGCAACGACCGGCTCCGGCATGGAACATCGATCGAAACACCACTCCAGGAGGCACAAGCAGCTGGTAGAGCACACGACCGAGGTGAGGTACTGAATGGGGCCAAAGAGGGAAGCAAATGAGGTCTCCAATCATAGACACAGCAAGGGGAAATACGACAGCTGACATGCTCGGGCCCTACTGGTTGTTGAGGAACAAATTAATGCCTCAAGGCAGCGGGACGGTACTTGGGGTAGCAGGGCCAGCCTAGCTGATAAAGATAATCTTGAAGCAAGTACAAGCAGGCAAACTATGGGTAGAGGAGACTGTGCCTCTGTGGAAGCAGAATTCTACTCAGTAAACGAGGACTCGGAATCAGCATTATCTACAGACGCTAGCTCAGAGGAGGAAGGTGAGGGTGTAACTGGATCAGATTACAGCACCTCAGGAAAAGAATCTACGACGAAGAAAAGAAGCGGGAAGTCAAGGAGTCAGACATCTGGATTTCCCGAACACACGGAGAAGCGACTGCTATGGGACTATTCTGCGACATCGCAGGTATATCAGGAGGATGATAATGCTAGCGCAGCATTGGGTGCTGAGGGAGCCACAGGTGGACCTCCACCCCCCAAGCGAGATCCTTTTGAAACTTTATTCAGCACCCTCAAACAGATGCAAGGGGAGGCCAGGGCAGAAAGTCGAAGAGCAAGACAGGCCACAAAGAAAATTCAGAACACTTTGAGGAAAGTCAATAAGCTTTATGATGGGATAGTGGACAGAGTAACAGAGGTGGAGGAGCGCACTGGAAGACTGGAGGACGACGTTGGAAGCTGGCAAACATTTAAATCAGAGCAGGAGAAACTAGCGGTGGATATGTGCTGGAAAATTGAGGATTTTGAAAACAGGCAGAGGAGGAATAATGTCAGATTACTGGGTGTGGCAGAAGGGTCCGAAGGGCAGGACGTCAGGCAATTCGTGATCAACCTATTGAAGGGGCTTTCCCAGAATCTCAGTGGCAGTGGGATAGGGAGATACAGAGAGCACATAGGTTCCCATTTATAATGAAGAAAGCCCATGGCTTGGGGGGTGCAGGGAGTGATGGACAGGGGAACCACCCAAGGGCTATCTTAGTAAATGTAGGAAAATTTCTGCTCAGAGAAGAGATCATCAGCAAGGCAAAGCCAGATAATAGGAGGTCATTCGAAGGCGTAACCTTATTTGCCAGGCCTGATTTTTGTCATGCCACCATAGAGAGGAGATGGAAGTTAAGGCAGATGATCTCTCCTTTCCAGGCCCTAGGTATGGAGGCATATCTCTTATTCCCTGCCAGGCTTAAGGTGGTTGTGAGGGGGAAACCCTGGATGTTCTCCTCCGAAATTAAAGCACAGTTATTCTTGGAAGAGATGAAAAAACAGAAGGAAGGTTAAATCGGAGTGGCATGGGTATTTACACTAAACACTACTAGTAGAAATCAGGTAGAAGGCTAAAAGGGTAAATGGGTAGCACAGCATACATATAAAGTCAAAGCGAGAGAGGGATGCGACTAGCGCAACCTAATGCGGGCACACATAGGTCCTTTGACCTATTTGCCTGTAAGAGGGGAGGGAGCGGGGGGAGAGGGGAGAGTCAAGGAGAGGGGGGTTTGGCTCAGGGGAGGGGGGAGGGAAAAACAGTACCAATGATTTCTTTTTCAATATATGATCTAACACATTGTCATTTATCTAGAATATACGGTATGCCTATATACTGGTTGATGATCTTAAAATGTATTGGTCTAATTAGTTACATTCTCCAACAATTTTTGCAATGGCGTGTAGGATAGCAACAATTAATGTATGTGGTCCCAACGACATGAATAAGAGGATGAAAGTGGCGGCATATCTAAAAACCCTGCGTTTGGATTTAATTTGTCTGCAAGAGACCCATATAGAAGGGAGTAAGGTTTATCTTTTGGAGCAATTGGGATTCTCTGTTCTTTCAAGTTCTAAACAGGGTACCAGGACTAGAGGGGTACCAATTTTGGGAAAAGGTAGGGACGTGATTATTGGGAGAGAGAAGGAAGATAAATGGGGTAGATGGGTGATCTTGGAAATAAAATTTAGGGGTCAGACAATAACTATTGTCTCAGTCTATGGATCCACAGAAGATGACCTATATGTGTTTCAATTCTTAGATATGGAGTTAGCTCAGTGGCCCGAGCCTATAGTGTGCTGTGGGGACTTTAATGTACATGACCCAGAGAGTTCATTTATACAGCCTGGGGGGTCATATCGGGGAAGGAAGAAGAAGGTGTATAATGCATTAGCTGCTATGGTTTCTCATAATGCCTTGGTTGATCCATGGATAAAGATACACCCATATTTGGATGGGAGTACTTTCTACTCAGCACTGCACAAAGTAATGGTTAGACTGGATTATTTCTTAACTTCTACTACCTTACTTCCTGGCTTACATATAGAAAAACTCCCACGGGTTATTTCGGACCATAGCCCGTTGATTTGCACGTTTAAAATAACCCAAACACAAAGAACACCCTTGCAATGGTCTTTCGAGAGAGCTTTGTAAAAAGGATGCTGCATATAGGGAGCATATGATTCCATGGATACAATACTTCTGGGATATCAACAGAGGGACAGCATCCCCAGGGGTGATCTGGGACACTTTTAGGCTGGAGTAAGGGGAGAAACTATGAGTTTCGTTCTGGCAAGGCAGAAGAGGGAAAGGGATAAGAGAGAACAGATAGAAAAAGAGTTATTAAGAGAGGAAGATAATTTGCGTAGGGCAATTGTACGGAAGCTATCACTAGAAGAACATCTATTTAAAATTATAGCATTGAAAGCCGCTGCTGTTGAAGGATTGGCCAGGAAAGCAGCAGATAATTATTTAACGAAAAAGGAAAGAACATACGAATATAGAGAGAGAATAGGGCAAGTATTAGCAATAAGAACTAGGCAGAGAACAGCTGCAGCGGCAATAAAAGAGATAAGGGATGGACAGGGGAATTTGGGTATAGATCCTAATTTAATAAGGGAAGTCTTTAGAAGGTTTTATTCAGATTTATACACCCCGGAGGATATAGCAAGCTCGGTAAATATTGAAAACTATTTTATGAATATTTTACCACCGATATTGCCTGAAGAAGATCGTGAGATAATGGAGGGTCCTTTTCAGTTGGAAGAACTAAAATCTGCCCTTGGAAGTCTACCAGCAGGGAAAGCAGCAGGACCAGACCAAATCCCAATCGAATTCTACCAAATATTTAGGGATGTGCTACTTGTAGCTATGTTTTACACATTGTTGCAAGCACAACTAGGGGAATCTACTCCGAAATCCTGGGGCGGAGCTGATATTATTGTTATTTTTAAAAAAGGTAAACCACCAGAAGCAACAGGGTCCTATAGACCCATAACACTGATGAATTCAGATGTAAAAATATACTCTAAAATTCTGGCAAAAAGATTGGCAAAAATTATTGAGCAACTGGTAACCCCCACCCAGCACGGGTTTATACCCGGTAAAGGGACAACCCAACATGTTAGGACTGTAGTTACCATCTTTGATTCTGTAGGTGTCTTAAGAGACCCTGCTGCAGCGCTTTTTCTTGACGCTGAGAAAGCGTTTGACAGGGTCTCCTGGGACTATCTGTGGTATGTTATGAAGTGGTGCGGGATAGGGGAAAAGTTTATAAAAGCTATACAGGCTTTATATATCACCCCTACTGCCAGAATCAGAGTTAATGGAGGGTTCTCAGCTGCAGTAAAAATTGCTAGGGGGACCAGGCAGGGGTGTCCTTCCTCGCCCCTTCTTTTCGCGCTATATCTTGAGCCGTTATTGCGGAGTTTTGAAACTAATGTGGACATACCACCAGTAAGAGTAAATATTTGTATAGTGAAGACCCTAGCATACGCAGATGACGTAGCAATCTTAACATCGAACCCTACTCTAGCTATAAAAGAGGTGGAAGCAGAGGCCCTGGTGTTTGGTCAGATATCTGGGTATAGTTTGAACAGAGCCAAAACGCAGATTATAAAAAACACACACGCTAGATGCGATGACAACAGAGTGGTCAGCTCGGCAGTATATTTGGGGGTCACATTATCGGCGGACCTGGGAGCAGTAGTGGAGAGTAATATGAATCCATTAATTTTGAAGGTAAAGAGCGATTTAGAGAGGATGAACAATCTCCATCTTTCCCTGATGGGATGCACTAACGTGATAAAAATGTTGATTCTGCCCAAATTTCTTAATTTTTTTAGAACTATTCCCTTGGTTTTTTAAGTTAAATGGTTTAATTTGTTAGAGAATGTATTCAACAGATTTATTTGGGCACATGGGAAGACCCGGCGTGCATATCGCTATATGTCTCTTCCGAGAGAGAGAGGGGGCTGGGGGGCCCCTGATTTTAGAATGTACCAAATGGCAGCAGCATTACAGTATATGCAGGGACTAATTGGGGGTGGGGGACTCGAGCAAAGAGTTACGACCATGTCCACGGAAGTGTATTCAGCAGTGCTGGGGGTTGAGACAGAAAACTGTTTATTAAATCGAGTAGAGTTTGGGTACTACAAAAGGACTAGATTCAAGACTGTAGAAGCAGCAGTTAAGATATGGAATGCTTTTAAAAAAAAGGCGAACCTAGGAAGATGTAATAGGTATATCAGGCTCTATAAGAACAAATCCTTCCCGGCGGAAGTCTTTGCTGATTTAACAATGGCTGGGTGGGCACAAAAAGGGATAATACAGATCGGGGACTTAATGGATGAAGAGGGGATTGTCTAATTTGAAGATCTTACCCGTAAATATGGTATTGGAACTAGGGATTTTTTTAAATCTCTGCAGATAAGGAGCTTTCTCAGCAATAAGCGGGTGGAGCAGCGGGCTTCGGCCGTAATGAAATACTTGAGAAAATAATATTAGGAGGGGATTGCACGATAAGATCTTTATATGCAAGTCTTGCAAAAGGGAAGGTGGATGACATGAATAAATTTAGTAACAAATGGGTTGAAAAATTGGAGGGGGAACCTGAAAGCTTTACGGAATCACTTGACCTGGTTCGTACCATCTTATGCTCGGGTCCCCTCCAATCTCAGCATTACAAGACTCTGTTTTCGCTGTACCACACTCCGGCCAGAATAGCTAAATGGGGAGGTTAGACTGGTAACACCTGTCCTCGCTGTAATGCAGTAGATGCAGATATTGTTCATATATTTGCTACCTGCCCCCAGCTACACACTATGATCAAAAATGTAGAAGATTTTATGGGTAGCACTTTAAGATTACGAGTACAATTGACACCGCTGTTAATTTTGTTGGGGAGGGATATGGGGGAAGATCACACCTATAAAGAATTTACGTTTATTGCAACCGGAGTATTAAGGCTGACAATAGCAAGAGCATGGTTGGATAAGACCCCCCCAGTAATGCAAACTTGGCTTTCCAATTTATTAGGCATGTATAATCTTTTCCCCTTACGTATAAACGTAAGGGGAAAAGGGGAAGAAAGTTAGGACTAAAAATTTGGGAGCCAATAGCGAAATGGAAAGAGACTATGGCAATATAGGAACCTATTTGTTTTTTAAATGTTATAGGAAATATAGATATTTGTAAACCATAAGCCTAGGTGGATATTGTGTAAATGTATTTTATAATTTCCCTTTTTTTTTATGGCCATGTATAGTAGGAGTAGTCTCATCAAACCAGATATGGTTAATTATAAATTCAAAATTATTTGGCAAATGTATAATATATGTAATACAAGGTGTGTAATGTATGAAAAAAAAAAAAAAGAAGTTACACAAAGGCAGTTCAGATAAAACGTGGGACTAGGCAGGGCTGCCCAGCATCGCCGCTGCTGTTCGCCTTATATTTGGACCCTATGTTAAGGAGACTAGAAAGCAACAATAACATCTCTCCGGTTAGGCTGCAAGAAAATAAGTATAAACTTTTCGCATATGCGGATGATGTGGCTATTGTAACACCGAAACCAGGGAGAGCGATAATTGAAATAGAGCAAGAGGCAATGACCTTTGGAGCGATAGCTGGATATCTGAATAACAAAGGGAAGACTCAGATAGTGCAGAACAGCTTTACAACATACCAGGATGTTAGAGTGGTACCTGAAGCAACATACCTTGGGATAAATGTGACTACCGATTTAGATAGCCTTGTGAGAATAAACATGGAACCGCTATTAGAAAAAGTAAAAGGAAATACAGAAAGGATCAATAATTTACACCTGATTCTAATGGGCCGCATAAACGTGATCAAAATTATCACGTTTCCGAAATTCTTGTATTTTTTAGAGCGATACCACTATTTTTAGGTCTCGCCTTTTCCATTCTGCAGGAATGGAAAATGGAGAGAATTCTAGTGCTCAAAATACTCGTCAAACTAAGGCTTTTTTCTGTGCGGTTTTCTTCGAGTTCATGTGAATCACGTGACCAAACAAGCACACGCATCAGCCTCCCTCCCTCCCTCCTAATTGCATTTTTTCACGGCCGCCACCACATCAAAGGGCTTCTCCCAGCGTGTGCTCTGCGGCTTCTCCTCCCCTAATTATTCATGGCTGGCCGGCTGTGCTTTCAGTTTCCCGGCCGCTCTTGTTTCCCTAATTCTCTCTCACGCTATCACGTGCCCTCTCTTGTACTGTTTTCTCTCTCAGCTCCCTCTTTCTCTATATCTTTATGTGTCAACTGTGTCTCTCTCCAGATTATTTGCCTACCTGTTTGTTTCATTTCAGTTTGTCTGTCTTATTCGTCCCTTTGTTTTCTTTCATCATATGTGCCAGGCTGTCACCCGTCATCGCTCTCTTTTCTGTTTTCTGCATTTGCTTGTTATTCATGGCTGGCCGGCCGTACTTTCAGTTTCCCGGCCGCTCTTGTTTCCCTAATTCTCTCTCACGCTATCACATGCCCTCTCTTGTACTGTTTTCTCTCTCAGCTCCCTCTTTCTCTATATCTTTATGTGTTAACTGTGTCTCTCTCCAGATTATTTGCCTACCCGTTTGTTTCATTTCAGTTTGTCTGTCTTATTCGTCCCTTTGTTTTCTTTCATCATATGTGCCAGGCTGTCACCCCTTATCGCTCTCTTTTCTGTTTGCTGCATTTGCTTGTTATTCATGGCTGGCCGGCCGTACTTTCAGTTTCCCGGCCACTCTTGTTTCCCTAATTCTCTCTCACGCTATCACGTGCCCTCTCTTGTACTGTTTTCTCTCTCAGCTCCCTCTTTCTCTATATCTTTATGTGTCAACTGTGTCTCTCTCCAGATTATTTGCCTACCCGTTTGTTTCATTTCAGTTTGTCGGTCTAATTCCTCCCTTTGTTTTCTTTCATCATATGTGCCAGGCTGTCACCCCTCATCGCTCTCTTTTCTGTTTTCTGCATTTGCTTGACTCTTTCACTTCCGAGCTTATTAAAGCATAACCCAAGACAGAATACAAACCACTTTATCCATTAGCATTATCCTTTTTATGAAATGTATTAATCTACTTGAAGTTGTGCGGGGCTTCTCCGAGAGGTAATGAGGTGTCAGCATCTGCTGGTGACCGAAGAGGCTTCCTCCTCTCAAGACACAGACGATCCTCAATTAACTGAGCGTCAGCAAAAGTGGGCTGGGACCGACTCCATTAAACCCTTCAGATGCTTGAGAAGAATCGATGTAATCATTTCATACAGCTAATACCCTGTGAGGGATGCACGCGCATGCGGCTATGCAGACGACGTGCAAGAGAGGCGCGGAAACAGGAACGCGTAAAGATCCTTACAATGAGACACAGCGTTAATAGGTGCGCGTGATGTGCAAGGATATTATGATATGCAGTGAACCTTCCATAGTTACTATTAAACATGCATCTTTCCCTATGTAGACATGCACAAACAGTGGAAACAAGTACGGTGTTGTTGGCCAATACACTGACTGAATACGACCATAAGCATCAAACAAACAGAAAGACACAACCTCAGCAACCACCAAAGAAAATGATGGTTGCAAGCATATCCAGGTCCTTTGAAGTTCGTGTCAGTGCTCATCACACAGCAGGAGCAGAGGCTGGGATCAGTCCTTGGGACTGCCTGCTGCTGGGCAACGAGAAGGCACTCAAATATCAATAAAGACTATTAGATGGCAATCAGCAGTTGAACTAAGCCAGAACAAAATTTGCAGTTTTTTAGAGGTTTCTCACTTCAGAAGGTTTGCTGGTTTGTGGCCAACTAATTATGTCTTTTGTATAGCTTATTTTTGGGCCATTTATTAAAGTCGTTTTTCCATCACTAAAACTTTCACGTAGTCATTTTGGCTAGCCTCCACACAACCACACACCCAACCACACACACAACCACACACCCAACCACACACACAACCACACCACACACACAATCTCACACACAACCACACACCAAACCACACACAACTACACACACAACTACACACACGCAACCCCACACACACAACCCCACACACAACCCCAAACACCCACACACACCCCCAAACAAACACACACAACCCCACACACAACCCCACCACCATACACGCATACAACCACTCACACATACAACCACTCACACATACAACCACCCACACATACAACCACCCACACATACAACCACTCAAACACATACAACCACTCAAACAACTACACACACAACCGCACACACACAAACACACACATCTGTCGCCCTCACTCTATCTATTCCCCTCACTCTATCTATCTATTGCCCTCACTCTATCTCTCTATCGCCCTCACTCTCTAGCAATCTATCTATCGCCCTCACTCCATCTATCGCCCTCACTCTATCTATCGCCCTCACTCTATCTATCGCCCTCACTGTCTATCTATCTATCGCCCTCACTCTGTCTATCTATCTATCGCTGTCACTTTGTCTATCTATCTATCGCCCTCTATCTATCTATCGCTCCACCACAGCATCACTCAGGGGCACCACAGCATCACTCAGCAACACCACAGCATCACTCAGCACTACCACAGCATCACTGGTTCAAATATGTTCTCTCAATGTTTGAAGCTTTATTGCAAATGTGACAAAAAAATGTTAATATTTCACTTCTGTTCTTGGATTTTAGTCACTGAACATAATCTTCACAACAGATATTTACAAACGTTTAAGCTATTGCCATTAAAAATTACAATCGCTTTTATTTAAGTATTAATTATTTAAAAAAATTAAAAGCCAATGTTAATTGTAATATCAATACATCTAAGTAAAGGCAATACAAAACATGTGATTACAAATACTAAAAGTGTCACATATGCTAAAGTTAAAAGTATTGGCATTGTAAATCACAAAACATAAATATAAAATGTCATTTACAAAACCAATAGCTCCAACTTTCCTACTGCGAGACCTATTGGCAACGCCAGTGCTTGTTTGATTATGTATGGTTTAGTAAGCTGGAAGTAATACTCAATAGGCTTATCTGGGCACAAGGGAAGACCAGAAGAGCTTATCGGTTCATGGTACTCCCGAGGGAAAAGGGGGGCTGGGTGCCCCAGATTTCAGACTTTACTATTGGGCAGCGGCCCTGCAACATTTTCAAGGGCTCCTAGGAGGAGGGGGAACTGAGCAACGGGTTGGGAGACAAGGATTCACAAATGTATATAGAGCACTGATGGGGGGAATGCTGAGAACGGCTTACTAAACACAGTTGATTATGGTTACTTTAAACATACCAGGTTTAAGAATCTACGAGTGGCTTATAAAGTGTGGAAGGTGGTGGCAAAAAAGCTTGGAATAGGCAGATATAATAGATACACCCAACTGTACACAAATCATTCACTTCCAGGAGATATTTTTAGAGATACAATCATGAAGGAATGGGATAACAAGGGGATTAAGAAGATAGGGGACTTATTGGATATTGAAGGGGGGGGAGGGGAGGGGGTTGCACTTCCAGGAAATACAAAGGAAATATGAGATAATGGGTAACAATTTTTTTAAGTATCTGCAGGTAAGAAGCTATCTGGCAAACAAAGCAGGAGGCCAGTTAGGGTTTAACCACTGTAGAATGATGGACTATATTGAACGGAGTAACCAGTGTACAATCCGGCAGTTATATGCGGAGCTATATGTGTTAAAAAATGATAATAGAGAAAAATACGCCAGTAAATGGATGGAGAAGGTGGGAGCTGGCCCTAAGGGATTAGGGACATCTTAGGACAGTTCTATGCTCAGCGACGCTACAAGCGCAGCATTACAAAACACTGTATTCTTTATATCAAGTTAGGTTTGAATTAAATCTTGGTTTCTATACAAGGCTGATCATTAGGTTCCCTTCTTTGCATTTTTCAGCTCCATGCTCCTTAATAAAAAAAACAGACACATATTCCCTTTCTGGGTCGAGCTGATCAACTCTTCGCTGGCCCAAGGTGAGGTGTTTGATTTTTTCAAAGTTGATTAGGTAACACCACTCCTGAAAATCCAAGGGGCAGACCCAGACGACCTTAAAAACTTCCAACCAATGACCAGCATCCTGTTTCTCATGAAAATGATTAAACTGCGTTTCAGCTCAATTCAATTGAAACATTGCCGATCACTAGCTGCTGACATTCATCAATCTCTCTTCAGAGATGGCTGTAGCATGCTCATTATGGATAATATTCTTCGCCTCCTAGACGAAGGAAACCCGTCTAATCATATTCCTTGACTTGTCCATGAAGTTCAACACAGTCAAACACAATATCCTACTTGACAACGCTGAAGAGAAAATGGGTATAAAAGACATTTGCCTTAAATGGTTTTCCTTATACCAAAGAACTGCTCACACCTACATAAATTAAACAAATCACTATCTGTAACAAATCACTATCTGATTTGGCTCTAATTGCTCAAGGTATGTCCTTCATCCGTTATGCCCTGTACTTGGAACAGCTAAATGCAATTTTGAAACGATCCAACTCCTGCTACGATCTACAAGACAATGACACACCACTATACCCGAAAATGTCTTCCAAATAAGGCATCATTCCTTTAGACACAACCCTGAAGGACATTCAAGCTTGGCTGTCCACCAACCACCTCAAACTAAACCCAATGAAAACAGAATTCCTCCTTACCCTTCTCCCCCCAAACCCAGGTGCAAGACTAGCTAGACTCAATAGACATTTTCAGCTTCCAATCCAAAGGCACAAATCACTCGGGATAACCAGCAGGAAGAATCTAAATATTTAAGCACACATGAATGCCAAAACCAGAAGTGCTTAACATCACTTAACTATTTTAAGAAATTTCAAGACCTTCACCCCAAAATCAGATTTTAAATGCGATACAATTCCTTATTATTGTCAGACAAGACTACGGAAATGCGCAGCTCACTGGATGGCCAATATCCGACCTGGTCCAAATGACAGCAACCTTAAACGCTGCAGCAAGATTGATCTAAGGAGCAAGATGTTCTGATCATGTCACGGCTGTGCTCACTACCTCAACTAGCTCTAGATTGAAACCAGATAAACATTCAAAACAACGTGCATCACCCACAAAACCATATACGGTGGCACTCCGAAATATCGAAGTGAAAAACTCCTGCTATTCCAAAGCTGATACTCATTATGTAGCTCTGAATTCTTACTCCTAAAATCTGCTGGGTTAAAAAAATACAAAAACAATTCCAGCCATTTCAGTCTTCTAAGGAAATGCACCAAATATGGAATTCAGTCTCCCATGAGGACGGTATAAACCCTAACTTTGTAGCATCTACTAGATCAAAAGTACTTACTTAACTACCTTTCTGGTCCAATGGATTGTACGCCCTCCGTGGAGGTATAAGGTAACCTTCCAACAAAAGCCAACGGGAAGATACCGGAACTGTTGATCCCTTAAGAGTTCACAGCTGTAAACCACTATTGCCCCTTGAACTCTCAGTGTGGAATTCCCCGTTTTGTTGTCCTTGAATCTCCCTCTGTTTGGAATTCCCTGTTGTGTTTATCCTTGAATCGTCCCTCCTGCAAGTGACTACATGTTATTTGACTTGCTTCAATTACACCTATGTCTACTTTAGCACTATTGTATCTTTCAGATTTCTCATTGTAAAGCACATTTACACTGTTGGGTCTAGTCCGAGCTATGCAAAACTACAAAGAAAGAAAATAAACGTGGACAGAAACTGCCATGATATATGTAACCTATGGAGACACTGAGTAGGTCAGCAACTGCGAACTGTCAGCCAAAAATAAAGCCAGTTTGTAGTAGCATGCCACAAAAACAGCTGTTTGAGGAGAAGGGACCAAAGGGGGGAATTTCGTATTCTTTTTTTCCTGTGGCCACATCTTCCTTGCGAGTGAAGGGTTCTTGAAGCAAGTAAAACAGAACATTTCCCAAGGCAAGGAAGGAGGGTGCAAAACTCCAGGCGGAGAAAAATAAAATCTAATTGTAGCTCATGTCTCACTTCTTAATGGATGGCGAAAATAGGTCCTAAGGCCAGAGTGCAGGGCCTTCATGGAAAAGGGGGTAATGGACTGGGGATCAATGATACCCAAGTGTGTGTAGTAACTACTCCGCTATTTTTTCAATATTAGGATTCACGATAAAATGCTACGTGTCATATCTAGACTATCTTTACATACCCGTAACACATATTAAACATCTGAGGTTTACATCATTTCCTTTAAAATCTGTAAACAAGGCTCCAATATTACATTATAATTACTCACAGATTTATTTCCAGGTCCGTGTAGAAAATAATTCAGTGCCTGTGGATCGCTATAAACAAGGGGAAATAGAATGCATTGTAAACTTATTTATTGCAATCAAGCTGAGCATATATATTATATATATATATATATATATATATATATATATATATATATATATATATATATATATATATATATATATATATATATATATATATATATATATATATATATATATATATATATATATATATATTGTATTCTATCATATTCACCTGCTCAAAACCAAAATAGGTTCTGTGGGCAGCATTGTTTGTAATAGTACATTCTACAGTACTTAGGGTTTCTATATATATCATTTGTTAACTGCTGAAAAGTGTAACGTTTTTTTTATAAAACATTAGATTCTCTCTATTTTGTAATTACTCACATGCTATAAAGTAGCTCTGTGGGAGCATTATATCCGCACTCTTGCCAAACACATTGCAGTCAACGTTTTACTTAACTTAACTTCCACACATCAATGTTTACATCTTATCACTCTTCCTCTGTGCCCCATACTCTATTTATCATTGCCTTTCATTGACTGCTTTTCACCACTACTGCTTGACACCAATAATACAAATTGGCAAGTATGTAAAGTTACCTCCATAGTGAGTTCATTCGAAATATGTACCAGATCTGATGAATGAGATACAGTACCCGATAATTTATCACAGTCAGATAATAAGAAAACGAATAGGCAACTTACCCTATAAGATCGAAGAGACAGTCATCGTCATCATCCATGACAACTAATAAAAAAAAGCAAAGACTAAAGTTTAAAGAAAAAGAAAACCTTTAACCATGATGGGATATAACAAAACTGTACTTTCGGTAACACTTATGACATCCACAATACACGATTTGTTTATTAGCCTGCCGTTTATACTAGTGGTAAAGTGCATGAATACATCTGTCTAACAGATACATAACAATTTAAGATACATTAAACTACTCCTTCATATGATTCAAACATCGAAAATTGCATTATATTAACTTTTGTACCGCACTGATCATTACAGAAAAAAATGAACTGAATAGTAATAACTTTGGGTAGGGGAAGTCCACGGTTATAAAGCTTTTGTTACTTCGTGAATTTATCAGTGACAAGTTTACAGTACAACTGAAAAGTACCTTCTTTTCCACATATTTAAGATGCGTTTCTCTCCTTGGCTCCCCTACATTTGCTTATGATTTTAATGCTAATGAGCCTGGCAATTTATCAAATAGCCCTAGTACACAAAATGCTTTAAAGTTAAAGTATATGGTTATGAAAACCCTACAAACTGGAATGCAAAGTTACAACAGATCAATTTCACCTTTTTTTTTAAAAGAGCAAAAAAAAACGTTTGGAGGTGTGGCTTACAGATGAATGTATTAGTCAAGTCTCATTGGGGCCCCTCCATTTTCCCCAATCACAGCATATTTAAGACACCTCAAGGACTCCATTTCAGTGAGCTGTCAGGTGGAAGATCAGAACCGGAAGCTTGAGCACCCATGAATTAGCAGCAGTGTCTATACAGTGTCCCCCTTAAGAGACTAAAGCAAGCAAAATGATGAAGTAGGAAAAGCCCCGACCGGAAGTAGTGAGCCAGGCCCTCAGGTGAAGGAGGGGCGAAGGTTCGAGAAGTGCAAGTCATGCCTTGAGGACCTGCTGCTATAAGGGTAAAGTCTGAATGTCGGAGCAGAGGTCAGCAGTATTGCGCCTCCCCAGCCTAAGAGGAATGACCCAAGCAGGCACCCACTGCAAGCAAACTGACAAGCTGATGTGCGACTGCCACAATGGTTCTTCGCAGTGGGGGCCCTTTTGAGACAGGGGGTGGAGGGCACGAGTACAATCTTGAAAGTTTTGGTATAATCAGGCCGGAGTAACTTTTCAGTTGGTCGCGCTCCCCTCACTCTAGATGAGATGACTCTTAGTCCCCCCACCATTTGGCTAAGCAGTCCCCCTACCACCTTTGACATTCTGCTGCTGAATGTATGGTGTAGGCTTGGCAAGAGGAGTGACACAGCCACACAGGCTGATCGTGGATGGCTGGAGTCAGTAATTGTTGGATAGGGTGACCAGATCTTGAGAACCAAAAACCGGTACATTTTGCAAAAATAGAAGGACTATAATTTTACATCAACTTTGCTGGCAGAATGACAACTCTTTTCAACATGGGCACCCAGAAGAAGCACTAAGAAAATAAATAAAATGTAATTTCTAAAACCAGCATCATATCTGTTAATTAAATTGCTTATTGCACAAGTTACTACTTGTGTAACGATATATCTGTAAGAAACATTAGTTAGTGATAGATTCCTTACCTTAGAATATCCCCAGGCGTGAAACTGGATCCGGAAATTTTGGCGTAACAGTACCCTTGCGCGTCTGTAGGCGTCGTCTGCGGCTCCGCGTTCGTCGTCGTCGGCGCCGTGATGACGTCGTCGGAGTACTTAGACGCCGCCTCCGCGTGCTGATGTCAGTTCTTAGACACAGCTTTTCCGCGCAAGAAACGCAAAGCTATGCTAAAAACCCAACACTGGTGCCTTGAAACTAGGGCCCTGAAAGGGGATGACCTTAACCCTAGATATCGGTTCGCAGAACGGGGAGGATGGGTGGGTCGGTAAGGAATCTATCACTAACTAATGTCTCTTACAGATATATCGTTACACAAGTAGTAACTTGTGCATCTGAAAGAGACACTTTAGTGATAGATTCCTTACCTTAGAATAGATACCCCAGCAATATTTTTATTTTTTTATTTTATTTATTTATTTATACCAACTGGTGGTGGGTCTGCGAACCAATAATTACACCAGAAAGTCCTGGAGGACGGAACGGCCAAAGAAGCCATCCCTCCGGACTTGGCTGTCCAGGCAATAGTGTCTTGCAAACGTGTGCAGCGAGGCTAACGTAGCTGCCTGGCAAATGTCCTGCAAGGGCACTCCTGGGCCCAAGGCAGTTGTAGTCGCCGTGGCTCGAGTGGAATGAGCCCTCAGCCAAACAGGGGGTTCCTTCTTAGCCAAGGAGTAGCACGCCTGGATACACAATATGATCCACCGCGAGATGGTCCGTTTGTGTACCGCTTTTCCTTTCTTAGCGCCCACGTAACCAACAAAGAGTTGGTCATCCACCCAGAACTGGCGTGTGCTATCTAGATAGAAAGAGAGCGCACATTTTGGGTCCAGACGGTGAAGCCTCTCTTCCTCTCTTGAGGGATGCGGAGGCGGAAAGAAGGTGGGCAAGGTGATGGACTGCCCGATGTGGAAGGCTGTGACTACCTTGGGCAGAAAACGGCCTTGTCCGCAACACAACCTTGTCCGGATGGACCGAAAGGAAAGGAGGTTTACAGGATAGAGCCTGGTGCTCACTCACTCTCCTGGCAGAGGTGATGGCTACCAGGAAGGCAGTTTTCAAAGTAAGAAGGCGGGAACGGACAGTTGTGAAGTGGCTCGTAGGGAGCGCACATCAGAAAGGTAAGAACCAAGTTCAAGTCCCACTGAGGCATCAAAAAGGGAACAGGAGGGTACGTATGTGTGATGCCCTTCAAGAATCGATTAACAATAGGGGACTTAAACAAAGAAGGTTGATCAGGCAGCCTCAAAAAGGCTGAAAGAGCAGAAAGGTAGCCCTTGATAGTGCCCAGAGCAGAGCCCTGCTGGGCAAGAGAAAGAAGAAGAGAAGAACCTCAGAAAGAGGGGCCGAAAGAGGATCCAAAGCCTTTGCTGTGCACCATGCCACTAATCTGTTCCACCTGCAGGCGTATACTGCCTTTGTGGAGGGACACCTGGCTGCCAGAATGATGTTACAGACTTCAGGAGGCAAGTCAAATGGCCTCAATTGTCGCCACTCAATCTCCAAGCATGGAGGTGGAGACTGGACAGGTTCGGGTGGAGGACCGTCCCCTGCTGCTGCGACAGAACGTCCTCCTGAAGAGGCAGACGAACCGGGGGATCGACTGACATACTGAGTAGCTCCGGATACCAGTACCTTCGTGCCCAGTCCGGAGCCACAAGGATGACTTGTGCCCGGTCGCGCCTGATCTTTTTCAGTGCTCTGGGCAGAAGTGGTATAGACGGAAAGGCGTATAACAGACCGCAACTCCACTCGCGACGAATGCGCAGAACTGATGACATTGCGCGTTCTCTTCGGTGGCGAATAGATCTAACCAAGGCTCTCCCCACTGCAGAAAGAGACCTTGCGCCACGTCCGAGTTCAGACGCCATTCGTGATCCATCATGCACCGGCGGCTGAGTTCATCAGCCCTGGCGTTCAGAGAACCTGCCAGGTGTTGAACCACCAGGGTCACGCCCTGATGTTCCAGCCATTGTCAGAGGCGTAGAGCCTCCTGGCAGAGGGTCCACGACCCCACCCCGCCCTGTTTGTTGCAGTACCACATGGCGGTGGTGTTGTCCGTGAACACCTGCACTACACTCCCCCGGACAGAGGGGAGGAATGCCTTCAGTGCTAGACGAATCGCCCGCAGCTCCAAAAGGTTGATATGGAGCCGGGACACCGCCGGAGACCAGAGGCTTCTGATCTCCGCCTCTCCCATGTGGCCTTCCCAGCCCTGGAGGGACGCGTCAGTCATAACTACGTGCTCCAGTTGGGGAAGGGAGAGGGATCTGCCGCTGACCCAATCGCGGTCCGTGAGCCACCACTGCAGCTGTCTCGTAGTGCCCTCCGAGATCAGGACATGGTCGGACAGGTTGCCCTGATGCTGGGCCCACTGAAACTTTAGGTCTCACTGCAGAGCCCGCATCCGCCAACGGGCGTGATGCACCAGAAGGATGCAGGAAGCCATCAGCCCCAGAAGCTGCAGCGTCAACCTGACCGAAACTCGGGATAAAGGCTGAAAGATTGGCATCAGAGCCTGTATATCCCGAACCCGCTGTTCGGGTGGGTAAACCCGAAACTGCGCCGAGTCGAGAACTGCTCCGATGAAAAGGAGCTTCTGAGAGGGGCACAGGTGCGACTTCGGCACATTGATGGAGAACCCCAGCTGGTGCAAGAGGTCTGCCGTCGTCTGGAGGTGGCTGACGACTGTCTTGAGCGAGCCCGCCTTCAACAACCAGTCGTCTAGGTAGGGGAAGACTGAAACCCCTAACCTGCGCAGATGAGCTGTGACCACCGCCATCACTTTCGTGAGCACCCGTGGGGCGCTGGTAAGGCCGAAGGGGAGCATGGTAAACTGAAAGTGCTCGTGGCCTACCGTGAACCGCAGGTAGCGCCGGTGGGCCGGCAGGACGGGGATGTGGAAATAGGCGTCCTGCAAGTCCAATGCTACCATCCAGTCTCCTGGGTTCAGGGCAGCTAAGACCAGAGCCATAGTCAGCATTTTGAAGTTCTCCTTCCGGAGGAAGCCGTTGACATTCCGTAGGTCTAAGATAGGGCGTAGGCACCCTTTGCCCTTCTTGGGTACCAGAAAGTAGTGGGAGTAGCAACCACGTCCTACTTCTGGCCCAGGAACGCGCTCGATGGCCCCCTTGGCCAAGAGGGCCGTAACTTCCTCCTGCAGAAGCCGTAAATAATCCCCGATACGCGGTGGTGTTGCGGTGGCATGGCTTGAGGAGTCGTCTTGAAGGGGAGGGAGTAGCCCCTTCGGACGATCTGCAGCACCCACCTGTCTGAAGTGACAGTGCGCCAGTGAGAGTGGTGATGGCGAACCCTGCCCCCCACTGGCGTCACATGGGCCGAAAAGCACGGACTAGGAGGGTTTAGAGGTGGATGCTGCGGGGCAGGGTGTGGACTGGCCTCGCTGTTGTCCCGACCGCCTCCACGGCGATTTCCACGGCCGCCACCTCGCTGGATGTTAGTCTGCGGCGTGTGGGGGCGTCCCTTCCTTGGCCACGAAAGGAGCAAAAGGCACCCGTTTGCTGGCGCGGGGCCGAGAGGCCCAAGGACTTGGCCGTAGCCCGTAGCCCTGGAGTCCTTATAGCGCTCAAGAGCATGGTCTACCTTGTTGCCAAAAAGGCGACGGCCATCAAACGGCATGTCCATCAGTGTGTTTTGGACATCGGACGAAAAGTTGGCGGACCTCAACCAGGCGCGGCGTCTAATCGCCACCGTCGTTGCCATCGCTCTACCTAGTGAGTCGGTGGTATCCAGCCTACACCGGATAGAATATTTGGCTGCATCCCGGCCCTCCACAAGGGTTTGGCCGAGTTTGGCCCGTACCTCCAACGGACACTCTGGCAGCAGTTCCGCAACCGTATCCCACAGAGAGTGGGTGTAGCGGCCCAAGAGGCATGCGGTGTTGGAAGACCGCAGTCCCAGACTAAGGGAGGAGAAGACCTTTTTACTGTACTGCTCGTACCTCTTGGATTCCCTGTCCGGCGGAGCCGACGGGAAAGCGGTCTGGGAAGTGGATGCCTGGATGACCAGGCTCTCGGGGGTGGGATGGGTGGACAGGAAAACTGGGTCGCCCGGGGCTGGGCGGTGGCGACTGGCCAAATTCCTATCTACGGGCGAACCCGTAGCGGGCCTGGACCAAGTGCCCAAAAGAACGTCGGTCAAGGCCTCATTAAACGGCAGCAGAGGTTCTGTGGGGCATGACTGCGGTTTAAGGACCTCAGTGAGGAGGTTAGTCCTCACGGCAGCGACGAGGAGCTCAAGGCCCAAGGCCTTGGCAGCCCTCATCAACACCACACTGTAGGTTGCCCCCTTCTCCGAAGCCACGGTAGGAGGCGAGACAAAACCAGTGTCTGGAGAGGTGTCCAGACCTCTGGCATCCCCAAGATCACCTGTCCAGTCCTCTTGAGACTGACACTCCCGGGTCAGAGGGTCCTCAGACCCCTCTAAATACTCCTCATCACCCATCTCCTGATAATCAGGGTTGTCAATTGATGGGGCCGGTTCATTGAAGTAAAACTCCCCAAGCGCAGTCGAGAGCGGCGCCCAGCAGCGCCGTCCCGACGCCGGAACCGGAGCGAGGGAGGCATCGGGGACGGCGCCGCCCGAGGATGGCGCCGGAGGTGACACCTGACCGACCGACGCCGGGGGGGTCGTAAGGTCCACCGGCGACGACCCGGATCCCGAAGCGGGTCCAGTGGAGTCCCGCGGCACCGGGCCCGAAGGCGCCGGCGGCGTCGGGACCGTGGGGCCCTGCAGCGCGGGCCCGAAGGCGCCGCGGAACCCGTCAGGGAAGAGAGGTTCCTCATGGCCATGAGGAAGCGCTCTATCTCCCCCGGCGTCGCGTCTTGCCCAGGGACCGGAGGGTGTGGAGCAGGCCGCGACGCCCGTGACTCCAGCGGAGCCGCGTGGGCTGTGTCACCCGAACCCCAGGCCGCGTCGGGCGAGCGTCGGGGGGAGTCAGAAGAGCGATGACGCCTGTTCGACTTCTTGTGTTTCTTACCTGACGACGACTTCGACCCGGAGGAGTGGTGCCGATTCCCGGAGCTGTGCGGGCGCCGACCCCGCGACTTGTCCCTCGACCTCCTGTGGGACTGGGACCGGGACCTCTCACGGCGCGGGGCCGACTGCCGGAGTTCGAGTAGCCTGCGGGACCGCTCCCACCTGGCCTTCGAAGACAGGGCCCGGCAGTCGTCGCAGGTCTTGTCGTCGTGGTCAACGCAGAGACAGAGTAGACACCGACGGTGAGGATCCGTGACCGACATCGTGCGGTCGCAATCCTCGCAGTGTTTAAACCCAGGCATCACTATGGCATCGATCGGAGTCGTTCGACTTCGAAAAGATGATCAAAAAGTTCCAAAAAATTAGTCAAAAAGTGACTAGAAGTACTGCTTTTTCCAGATCTGCGCTTGCTGGCGCGGAAAAAAGAAGAACTGACGTCAGCACGCAGAGGCGGCGTCTAAGTACTCCGACGACATCATCACGGCGCCCACGACGCCGACGACGGACGTGGAGCCGCAGACGACGCCTACCGACGCGCAAGGGTACTGCTACGCAAAAATTTCCAGATCCAGTCTGACGCCTGGGGATATTCTAAGGTAAGGAATCTATCACTAACGTGTCTCTTTCAGATATAATAGCTGCTCACTAGCACAACTTCAGAACACCCAATAACTGCCCCTCACTGGTTTCAGTCTACCCCCTCTAAGAACCGGGACATGACCAAAATTGCCGAAATCTGCCGGGACAGCTGGTGAAAAGCTGTGACTGTCCCGGCAAATCGGGGACACCTGGTCACCCTATTGCTGGAGCATAATCCAGCATCAAAGGTCTCTCCAACACTTGTCGTTTCCTGGTGCCCTTCTTTGGTGGCCCACCAGAGAACACTGATTTGTACAGAGATAGCCCTCAAGGGGCTAGCTGAAGACGCCTATAACTTAGTCAATCAATCAATCAATGACATTTATAGAGCGCACTACATACCCGTAGGGTCTCAAGGCGCTGGGGGTGTGGGGGGTGCCGCTACTGCTCGAACAGCCAGGTCTTCAGCTTCTTCCTGAAGGAGAGGTGGTCTTGGGTCAGGCGCAGGTCGGTCGGGAGGGAGTTCCAGGTCTTGGCGGCCAGGTAGGAGAAGGACCTTCCTCCTGTAGTCGCTCTTCGGATGCGGGGGACGGCGGCGAGGGCGTGGTTGGCTGAACGGAGGTGGCGTTTGGGAGCGTAGAAGTTGATTCGGCTGTTGAGGTAGCTCGGGCCTTGGTCGTGTAGGGCTTTGTGTGCGTGGGTGAGGAGGCGGAAGGTGATTCTTTTGTTGACGGGGAGCCAGTGAAGGTCTCTCAGATGCCCGGAGATGTGGCTGGTTCGTGGGATGTCGAGGATGAGTCTGGCTGAGGCGTTCTGGATCCGCTGGAGTCTCTTCTGGAGCTTGGCGGTGGTACCGGCGTAGAGGGCGTTGCCGTAGTCCAGTCGGCTAGTGACGAGGGCCTGGGTGACGGTCTTCCTGGTCTCGGTGGGGATCCACCAGAAGATCTTCCGTAGCATGCGTAGGATGTTGAAGCACGCCGAGGAGACGTTGTTGACTTGCCTGGTCATGGAGAGGGAGGAGTCCAGGATGAAGCCCAGGTTGCGTGCATGGTCTGTCGGTTTGGGTGCGGTGCCCAGGGCGGGAGGCCACCAGGAGTCGTCCCAGGCGGAGGGTGAAGAGCCCAGGATGAGGACCTCCGTCTTGTCCGAGCTCCTCAAGCCTGTGAACTTACTGACACTGACGCTTGACAGCTATGAGCTGAAGTGTGTGGCTAACATCCTACCAGAGGGTGGTCAGGCTTGGCCCCCATATCAGTAGATGAGAGAAAAGACAACATCACTTGGTGAGTGTACATAAGTTTATTACCACCAACAGCACAGACGGTCAGGCAGCAACTGCTGCCCTCAAAATTTTACACAGCTTTCTTCCTCCAAGCGTTCTATTTCCACTGTTTCACTACAAACATTCAATTTAAAGAGAAACCCAGCATATTCCCTTCCCTTCCCTTACAACAACAATTTACTACACAACAATTACACATGCCTTTCCCTCCAAAGAACAAATGAAAAATATCAACATAAGCATGTATCTTTGCATGTACCACGACACAACTATAATCTATACATATTATTAAATATCAAATAAAATGGAATTAACATGACATTACCATACACACACACCAAAAGCTGTGACAAATGACATTACATAATCCTTGAATTTCGACGGTACCTCCTTGGACAGCTAGGGTGGTTCTGATCTGCGACCAAAATAGACAAAGTATTGGACTTCTCTGCCCCAAATCTCTCGGGTACATCCTCTGCTTTGGACCTTGGCACCACAATCGCCATTCTTTTGTTCCATAATTTGCAATTTTCAAGTACTACCACCTGATCTTTTACTTCTTTAACTAAGGCAGGAGAGGAAAATTTGGAGTGCACTTTTTGAATATGGTGGGGAATTTTTATCCTCACATAATCCCGTTTTTTAACATAACTCTTTCCTTGTGAGACCTTTAACATTGGTACAATACCTCTCCTGCACATTACTCCTCACTTCAAACACATTCTTCACCCTGTTCACGTCTATACATTTTCTACTATGCATTTTAAATTGGCGCATCCCGGTCTGTTATCGTTCTGAAGTCAAGATTTTAATAAGGGGGGTACTTTTATCTCACGGACTGCCACTGATATTCGCCGGCCGAAGTGAAGAAACAAGATTATGGACTACCGAGGCCGGGGGTGTGGATTTTCTTCCCAATCTTAACGCATGTTTTTGTTTAACTATGGCTATCAGCTTTTTTATAAAGAAAATTGAGGTTTTATTGTTTATAATAGTGGGTCAATCATTGTAATGGTTCTAATTAACTGCACAATAAATTTATTACTTACTTATACATTTTCTTCTAACTCACTCTTTGTTCAAATGGGATCCAGCAGTTCTCTCTCTTTATAGATAAAAAGGAGAAATCCCCATACTAATGCGCGGAGTAGTTCTCACTGTCCACAATATATACATTATTACTTTTTACCAATTTAAACCATTCACCAAAGCCTACTGTAATTGGTCTTTAATTACTTGATTCACCTTCTCAAAAAATAAGTTACAGTGGGGATGGTACAACGAAGTCCTTATATGCTTGATACCATTCTTCAATTTTGTAACATTATCTGTCCCTAGTTCCTGTGAAAAACCTTCTTTAATAAGCAAATCAATGACCATACCAGCATTGACACTTTAAACAAATGTTACTTCAGTCCATTTTGAAATTTAATTAACCAATACTACCACATACTTGGAAAAACTCACTAAAACCCCGAAAGGTACAGACACATCAAGCGCAGCTTTTTGTATCAGGATTTCCCATTGATGGTCACGGGGTAAAAAGGGACGGCACAGTAACTATGATTTATCCCTTAACATACAGGCATTCCACTCTCACTCGCACAATGCTCCACAGCTTTGTCCACACCAGTCCACCAAAAATCTTCCCTGATTCCACATTTCATGGCACACATCCCAATATGTCCCTCATGGGCAAGATCAAGCACTTTGGACGGATATTTTTTAGGAACTTCTAAACGTTGAACCTCATGCAGTATTCCATCTACCAGGCATAATTCATTAGTTGATCTCCAGTGCCCAACTAGAGTCTCATCCATGTCACCTGATTTGGGTAAATGACTTGAAACACACTTGATGACTTCTTGTAAAACCTTGTCCTCATCAGTAGCTAACCTCCATTCATCTTCCAATAAGGCACCACATGTAATGACATTTACAGAGCACACACATTTCAAATCTTCTTCACCATATTCCACCTCTGAAAAGCCAGCCTATACTGACAAGCGAGCTAGGCAGTCAGCAAAAAAGACTTTTTCCCAGGAATATACTGCAACTTATACTGATACTCTTGCAGCCTGTTCTGCCACTGGCAATGTGGGGTGTCGCTTTTCCACTTTTACTTGTGCTGAATAATTCCGCCAGTGGTTTCTGATCCATAAGTAAAATTAACTGACTCCACCACACAAAGTTTCTGAAATATTGGACACCCTAGCACAAACGTAAGGCTTCTTTTTCTAAGGTGGAGTATATAGATTCGGTCCCGCGTAATGACCAGGAAGCAAGTGCAATCATTCCTTGCTTGCTCCAACTCTATCTCTGCATCAATGCTGCACCCAACCTATAACTACTACCATTGGTATTAGTTATACACGTATCAAGGGCATTGTGAGAAGGTGGCCCGATATGCAGCGTTCGCTATTCTAGCGACCACTATGTATCGTTCCAACGACCCTTATGGTGATTGGTTGTAAGTCAACCTTAGACCAGCTATCCTAGTAGCGTGGATACGAGCAGTCTTCGGGCTAAACTCTAGAGGGCGTGTTAAGCCAGCTGTAATACCATCACATACCCCTTGAACACCAAGTGAAAGGACACCACACAAGTGTTATGAAAATAAACAGTATATTTATTAAGAATCACAACAGCCCTGGACTCTTTATGAGGACAGGGTACTAAGCACAGAACCAAAAGCTCTTAGAAAATACTTCAAGTGCACAATTAAAAACAAGTGCCCGAGGGCACGGAAAGTTTAGTGGTCTCGGGCGGACCCGATAAGGCAAGTCGGAAGCGAGGGACTCGGGACCCTAGAGTAAGGAGGCTATGCAGGCACCGGAATGCCGAAGTTACCTAGCCACGAGGGCTGCGGCTGCACAAGTCTTACAGGCGTCGGGGGTCTTCGCTGACGAGCCAGGAGCCGGAAGAAAAGGAGTTGCTGGCCGGCGACCAGTGATGAATAGTTCGCAGAGATCCAAGCCTGGATCAGTGATTGTTGACACCTGAAAGCAGAGGGGACCAAGTTCGTACTACTAGCCAGTAGTCAGAGGGTACCAGGAAGGCACCGGATGGCCGTCACCTCGACTAGGTGAGTGGGCGACGCTAGGCTCTGCAGTCTCACGGACCAGGAGGCGTTGTCGGCGACCAGGATGGAGGTGCGAGCTGTCCCACGAAGGTTGATGCGGTCGGCGTCGCTGGGCCCAGAATTGGGGCAACAAGCCTTGGCAGATCTCAGGGCCACGTGGTGGGCCTAAGATGGCGTCTTGAGTGGACCAGGAGGGTCCGGAGTGCTCCTCTCGAAAAAGGGAGCAAGGGCCGGTCTGGAGCAACCAGACCAGCAGCGTTGGTTGTCGGATGTCGTCAAAGAAGGACACAAGCCAGCGGCTAGTGACCAGACAACGTGCTGAGCAGCGAGCAGAAGGGCCCCACGCAGATCGTGGAGATGCTGGGAGACTGCACTTCGGTGCTGGAGCTGCTCAGGGTCGGGGCTTCTCGGACCCTATAGCACTCACCAGAGAATTGCTTCGATGGTCGTGCTGGTTAAGAAAGCGTGCAGGTTTTGATGATGGCCGGTCCCTCGAGGTCTCGTCGCACCCACAGATCTCAGCTGAGCAGACGACGTGGGTAGAGGTCAGAGGTGCCAGGGAAGCCGGTTCTCGTCGAGCTGGGCCGTCGGATCCTTGAGGAAGGACTTGCAGCAAACCGCAGAGTTCTTAGATGGTGCCTGCGGATGCAGGGTGACTACTCCTTAGCCACAAGGGAGAAATCTTAAGAAGAGTCTCGAAGTCCTTTCGTAGAAAGTATTCTTGATTCAAAGATGATCTAATTTGGAAGGGTCCCCGCTCCGGCCTTTATCCTAAAGAAAGGGGCGGGTACATGACTAGGTCCGGCCCTAAGGGTGGGACCAGGAAGGGGGGTAGTTACACCCCTCTCCCCCTGCTGGACTTTCCCCAGGTCAGGGGCTGCGCGCCCCTGGAACTGGTTCTAGCCGGCAGATGCGTAGTGAGCACCGGGGTGCCACTCCGCAGTCACCTTCTTGCAAAGCCCTACCTACCCAGAATACACAAACCCTGTCTGGGACGGTGCGAACACCGCCCTTGACAGGAAACCCTTTGTCCAAGCTCTCCTCGCTGGGAGGACTCCCAGCAGCAGGAGGTCAGACTTGTGTCTGTGGTGGCAGCGTCCATTTTGTGGAGCTGAGGCTTCAGTTAACTTTAACCGGGGTTCACAGTTACGTACATGTCGTGTCCCTCTAGAAGGGCGGAATGCTAACCTCGTCGCCAGGAATGGTGAGAGGGCAGCACCCCGATTCGTATGACACCTTACTCGACATGTCTTGATAACGCGATACCGAAGTTACCGATATGGGACGCGTTATCATGGAACAGCCATTGGGTCTTGGTTCCGCAAGCTGCAACCGGGCTCGGCTCGTGCCGGAGTCCAATTCACACAGTTCCATGCACTCTGCCTTCAGGATTGTCAAGGCTGCCATAGGAGTGACTGATAGGAGCTCGGGTGTCCATTTTAAGGTTAGGCATAGGGATACTATACCTAAAGCAACGGGCGAGTACGCCACGTTGCCCCAGCTGTCGTGCAGCCAGTTGTGTCAGATTTAGATGGCCATCCAGGGGTGGCATAATACATGCTTCAGCTCCTGGTAGGCCCTGGGTACACCGATGCCCTGAGTTACAGGGTCTGACAGGGTGGCCCAGTTCCAATTGGAAATGTACCTAAGGTACATGGAATCCATTTTAGAGAGAGAGCAGTAGGCCTGGGGTCCTGATTGGCAGGGCCCCAGGTCAACTAAGTCGGAAAACCAGCAAAACACCAGGCAAAAAGTCGGGGGTAACCATAGTCAGGTATCTACCCTCCTACAGGCATCACATGCTGTAAGAGGACGGGAAGAAACTATACCTTTTTTTATTGCCTTAAAAACTTTTTCACACATGCTATTCCAATCAAACCTAGTATCTTCCTTTAGCAAAGCTTGCAAACATGCAGTTTTACTGGCGAAATTCTCAACAAACTTAGCATAATATTCTATTAATTCAAGAAATTATTTAGGCTGTTCTTTATTTTTGGGTGCAGATGCCTCTTCAATTGCTCTCAGGATTTTCATTTTAGGCTCTACCCCTTCACTTGACACATGATGACCCAAATAATCCACCCGACTTTGGTTCTTTAAGAATTTCAACACTTCACTCTTTCATCGTTCTAATTTTCATCCTTGGTATGAATTAAAATATTGCCTCGAAAACAAGCAACCTCTGAAATGCTCTTGTTCAACAATCTTTGAAATGCCGAAGAGGCAGAAACCAAACTAAATGACATTCACTTATAGCGATAGGCCCCTTCTGGGGTCACAAATGAAGTTAGTTGCCTGGACTCCTCACACAACTCTACTTGATGCTATGCCGTTGATATGTATAAGGAAGTAAACACCACAGCCCCCTTAAGAGTGGCAAACATTTCATTTATATTGGGAAGTGGTTGACGGTCCACCCAAATGTTGGAATTAAAATCAGACAAATCTACACAGTTTCAAAGTCTTATCAGATTTGCGCACCAGAACCACAGAAGCCAATCATTCTAAACCGTCAATTGGCTCAATAATCCCCAGACTACATGCATTATCCAAGTCAGACTTTATCTCCTTCCTTAATTTAATGGGTACTTGACGTACTTTATGTACCACTGGTTCAGCATGTTCCCTCAACACAATAAGATGTTGGAACCTTTTCAGTTTCCCAAGCTCATCCGAAAAAGCTTCTGGATACTTACATACCAACGGACACTCATCTACATTGCACACTTCAAAGATATATAATTCAAAACGTCCTTGTCTCTACAAAACTAGTCCAGGATGATTGGGATCAAGAATAATTTCAAAAGCTTGTTGTTCATTCCACCTGACTAAATTTCAACCGTCCTTAGCCACATATATGGCACTATTGGTTGTTTTGTCATCAAAACTCAGTGTGGCATCAAACTGGGCTACAACTTCCACCCTTTTTCCACCGTAAGTAAACATTTTAATACACAAGTCTTTGAGGCATGATTTTTTTAACTTAGAAAATGTAGACCCTCCAATCAAAGTGAAAGGTGAACACAAATCAACCATGACTTTCACTTTAACGTCACTAATAGTAATGTCACAAAAAGGAGGTTTTCTTCTTTTGATAGTTCTTATAGAAGCAACCTGAACCACTCCATATTGATCACTCATGTGCAGATAACAACAATATTACATTTTCTGCACAATCAGACGTTGTATCATCTATGGACCTCACTATTTTCTCACTTAGACGTTTTGGGGTTCTGCACAACTTAGACGTGCTAGCAAAGTGACCACTTTTCACATTTGAAACAAGTTTGGTTGAAAGAAGAACAGCTTTTTGAAACACTCCCATGCAATTTGCTACCACATCTAAAACACAATACTTCCACTCTCTTACTCACCATTTTGTTACCTCTACGATTTTCATTTGTTTGGGTTTTATCTGATCTTGATTGTCACCCATGAAGTGTATGATTCTTTTCTCAGACTCTCACAGACTGTTTTCACAATCTGTTACACCTCCTAGGTTGTTTTCTCCCTACTCATTTCCTTCATACAATGTTCAGAATGTTCTATGCTCATAGCAATAGCAAGTGCTGTTTTAAAAAATGGATCCTCTATTGATAACAATTGCTCTTGAATTATCTTGCTCCTTGTCTTCTCAATTAATTAATCACAAAATTCCTCCCACCCAGCATTAACCTTACATGTGCTGATAAAAACACGGCACCACTTGTGTGGCTGGGCCTAGCCCTTGATAGGAATGGATCAAAGTGAGGTCAATGGGAGTCAGGGGTTACATTGACCTTGGTTTGATCCATTTGTCTCGCGGGCACTAGACCCAGCCACAAAAGTTGAACTACAAATTCTACAATGACCTCTGAGCACACAAAGTCAACTACTGTTTTTCACAAAAAACAAAAAAACAAATATTCAGGCAAGAGTCACTAGTGTCCAAGGTTGCAAATTAAATGTCCATAAATCAAAGGTGGATGTTCCTTGTTGTTTATTTTCTTTCTTCAGTATTCAACAAAGACGGTATAACAGCCAACACGTGTTTCGTCGTGTAAAATATAACACACTGACTTCTTCAGGGCTGAAACCAAATAAACATTTCCCACAATTACTACACGTAGTACGTATGGCTAGTTTTAGAAGGTAAGTAAAACCTTGAAACCTTCATAGTAGTAAAATTACCCGCTAAGTGTGTAGTATATAAGGGAAAGGAAAGGAAAAATAGTAATGCCACTCCATTCAGACTTTACACCAATATTATGTGAATAAAGTCTAGGACCCAATACCAAGAAATGAAATAAGTAAGATGTGTATCGGAGGAGGTGTAACCTGTTTATATATTCACCTCAATATCCACTGTTTCTTAACATCACAGATGGTCCGTAAGTTCAATCAATCATTTTTCTGTAAAGAGAAACCTTGATGTCAACCAATAATCTTTTATCTATCTAAATATCACATAGAGACTAATAATTAAAAGTGTCCAATAAAAGGTCCTCCTTTGTATCCAAACATTTACATAGACCTCTCAACAATTCTACAACCTCACCAAAATATAATATCTAATAAGACGAGAAAATAATACCTCTATTAGTTCTCTTTCTCAAAATCATACACAAATTATCTTCTATTTCTTCCAATATTCTTGATTCAACGTAAATCTGCAATGGAAATATATATATATTTCACTAAGACCATAGTCTCATATCGATAGTGTGAGATAGTTGTCACTCCTTCTCAGCACACTTACCCAGTCCAAGAAAAACTGGGTTCAGAGTCTTGCCAATATTGTTTATTCTCTTCTCATAATAACTGTAACAATAAGCAGTACAAATAACTCACTATTATATATAATCTATAACAGAGTTGCTATTCCGTTGATATGTATAAGGAAGTAAACACCACAGCCCCCTTAAGAGTGGCAAACATTTCATTTATATTGGGAAGTGGTTGACGGTCCACCCAAATGTTGGAATTAAAATCAGGCAAATCTACACAGTTTCAAAGTCTTATAAGATTTGCGCACCAGAACCACAGAAGCCTATCATTCTAAACCGTCAATTGGCTCAATAATCCCCAGACTACATGCATTATCCAATTTAGACTTGATCTCCTTCCTTAATTTAATGGGTACTTGACGTACTTTATGTACCACTGGTTCAGCATGTTCCCTCAACACAATAGGATGTTGGAACCTTTTCAGTTTCCCAAGCTCATCCGAAAAAGCTTCTGGATACTTACATATCAATGGACACTCATCTACATTGCACACTTCAAAGATATATAATTCAAAACGTCCTTGTCTCTACAAAACTAGTCCAGGATGATTGGGATCAAGAATATTTTCAAAAGCTTGTTGTTCATTCCACCTGACTAAATTTCAACCGTCCTTAGCCACATATATGGCACTATTGGTTGTTTTGTCATCAAAACTCAGTGTGGCATCAAACTGGGCTACAACTTCCACCCTTTTTCCACCATAAGTAAACATTTTAATACACAAGTCTTTGAGGCATGATTTTTTTAACTTAGAAAATGTAGACCCTCCAATCAAAGTGAAAGGTGAACACGAATCAACCATGACTTTCACTTTAACGTCACTAATAGTAATGTCACAAAAAGGAGGTTTTCTTCTTTTGATAGTTCTTATAGAAGCAACCTGAACCACTCCATATTGATCAACTCATGTGCAGATAACAACAATATTACATTTTCTGCACAATCAGACGTTTTATCATCTATGGACCTCACTATTTTCTCCCTTAGACGTTTTGGGGTTCTGCACAACTTAGACGTGCTAGCAAAGTGACCACTTTTCACATTTGAAACAAGTTTGGTTGAAAGAAGAACAGCTTTTTGAAACACTCCCATGCAATTTGCTACCACATCTAAAACACAATACTTCCACTCACTCACCATTTTGTTACCTCTACGATTTTCATTTGCTTGGGTTTTATCTGATCTTGATTGTCACCCATGAAGTGTATGATTTTTTTCTCAGACTCTCACAGACTGTTTTCACAATCTGTTACACCTCCTAGGTTGTTTTCTCCCTACTCATTTCCTTCATACAATGTTCAGAATGTTCTATGCTCGTAGCAATAGCAAGTGCTGTTTTAAAAAATGGATCCTCTATTGATAACAATTGCTCTTGAATTATCTTGCTCCTTGTCTTTTCAATTAATTGATCACAAAATTCCTCCCACCCAGCATTAACCTTACATGTGCTGATAAAAAACACGGCACCACTTGTGTGGCTGGGCCTAGCCCTTGATAGGAATGGATCAAAGTGAGGTCAATGGGACTCAGGGGTTACATTGACCTTGGTTTGATCCATTTGTCTCGCGGGCACTAGACCCAGCCACAAAAGTTGAGCTGTGGTTTCTATTGGCATCAGACGGGTAACGCTGTGGATTTCAGAAGTTTCCATCACAGAAATATAAGGTAAAGATTGAGGTTGCAGGGTTGTCTACTTTTCAAAAATGTCTATGGTTTGCGTTGGTGGGGCTACAGCATGGCCCTATTGCTTATCTATCAATGCAGCACTTTAGTGCCGTTTGTGTATTGGTCTCTTGGCCTCCCCAACACAAGTGGGGTACCTTTCTTATTGGGGGACATATTGCACAACAAGGAGGTAGGAAATTTGCAGCTCCCCACATATTCCAGAACTTTCCTTCACAGAAATGTCGGGAATATTTGCTTTTTTGTCAAAGTTCGATGTTTACAAGGGATTTTGGGCAATAAAATGTGATGAGAGCCATGCACGTCACCCCACCCTGGATTCCTACAGGTGTCTGTTTTTGCTAGATTTCCTTGTGAGAAACAAGGACTTTTTGTAGTGTCCCCACATTTTATGATCCCGTTTTGACTACTAGATTTTGGTTTTCTGACTCTGTGCCCTGGGCTCTGTAAAACAGACCCAGGGCCTGTACTCTGTGTAAAAGGTACATTGTAACTATGTAGAAGTACAATTGGTACTGACAACCTACCCATAAGTCCCTAGTATATGGTAGGGTATGTAGATTTAGAGGCCCAGTAGATTCAATGTATTTTAGTGTGTACTGTTGTGGTGCTTCCTGTCATTTCAAAAATACAGCCCTGCCTTGCAGGCTGCTTTTAAAATAAAACGATGTCCAAATATGACTTTCGAATTAAAGGTACTTCCAAATTCTTAAACGACCTTATTTTTACATATATATCACCCTAAGTTTTACCCTAGGTTCCCCAAGTGTAGGATGCCATGTTAAAATAAGTAGGGACATTATAAAATATGCTATATAAGTCCTGGTGAGGGAAAACTGCCATATCAGTTTTCCCTGTTATAGTGCATTAGCTCCTTAGGCTAACATAGGAAGGCTTTATTAAACTTAATAATGTCTAACTATTGACAGGAGTGATCTAAAACAATAACTCAAGTGTCTAAATAATAGAATAAATCCAACAACGTCCCAAGGTTAGATTTATAATAATAACGACAGAAAAAAAGTTATAGAACCTGCTTTTCTGATGTTCCTGACTCCAGCTCTAAAGCAGCCTCTCCTGATAGGCCAGCCTTTGACAGGCTGAGCCAAAGCTCTGATAAGGTGTAAAGTGGCCTCAAAGGAAACAAAGAGGCATCTGGTGGGAGGAGATCTTCAACTTGCAGAGCAAAAGGCAGGAAGGGAGTTTAGTAGCCAAACTGGTCATCAAAGTGAGAAAGACATTTGGAACAGGACCCAGGCCCACCCACACGTTTTGTACCCTCTACCAGATGGGAGCCCCTGCAATTGAATTAGCAGAGGGGTTGGAAGGGGAATGTTAAGGAAAGATAGCCACACCTGTAGGTTGGATTACCCCTATCTGAAGCTCCAAGAGGGATTTTCTTCATTTTGGATTTTATGGAATATTGCTTTCTGGGACAAGAATGTGCCATACTTAAGTGGGAATCATTTAGGGTGACACCCTGAACCCCATTGATCAGGGGCGCCCCCTTGCTTGCCAGCCCAATATTCTGGACAAATATGGGAGAGCTGCCGAGCAACACAGATCCCTGCCTGGAAGAAACAAGAAGAAGATGTACTGCCCTGCTGAACCCCTGGCATGCACCAAGACAACTGCACTCATAAGGACTGTACCTGCACCACACTTTGGGCTTCAGCAAAAGAAGGACTTTGCCTGACTCTAAAAGTTTGAGAAGCCGACTCCCCGAAAGCAATAGGTTAACAGAGCTCCACCTGACTCATATCCACCAAGAAGAACTCAGCTCGGCAGTGTTCAGTGGACTTTTAAGGATTTGGCAAGGTACGCTGTGGGTCTTGTAGTCCCAACTTTTTGCAACCATGCATTGGTGTTGTGGACACTTCAAGAGCCCAAAAGGAGCTTCTGGAAGAAGATACAAAAGTTTGGAATCATTTGCAGGACATCTGAGGGCCATTTATGTGCTACTTGTTGGAAGTTGGCTTGTCCTCCCCGTCGCAGCAGTCAGAAGGTATGGTGCCTGCAGGGGTGGGTTAGGCCTCTGTGACGGTTTCTGATGCCCGTAAACACCTCTAAAATGTGGGAGGTAGTCCACGACTCTTGGAATAAAGGAACGGTTGCAGGATGATTAAACACCGATTTGGTAACAAAATGGGTATGTTACCCCGGATATCATGTGCGTTATGTACTTGACCATTCCTCTACATAATACGTATTTGTAATGTTGAAATGAGTAATTGATATGCAGTCTTGTTGTTGTAAATCATTGTGGAAATGGAAAATAGAGTAAAAAAAATAAAATAATAAGTTTGGAATCATTTGGAGAAATTTTGTCAAAAAGCTCCATAAGTTGACCGGCCTGTCGTCGAGAGTCATGTCGGTGACGTGGAACCACAGCTCGGCCTGAGATCCAGGTTTGCCCAGCTGAAGCTCCAGAGCTTTTTGTCATGAACGAGGCTTCTAGGCGTTGACCTAGGGATCGTGCTGATCCAAGCCACCATTGTCAAACTGCAAGCCAGCCTGCCAAGGAGACCTGCACAACGTCAAGAGAAAAAGCTTCAGAAAAGTGACTACGGGCCACCTACCACTCATTGTATCCACCCGCACTGCATTGCGGTCGCCTGAAACTTTGACTTTGTCCTGGTTAATTGTGACCATATGTCCCAAGTTGACGCTTTTGGCTTTTAAGCATTAGAAAATATTTTATCTTTAAAAAGTCATGTCTCTGGTTCCCTGAATTAACAAGGCGACCCGCTAAAAGAGATTACTTGAAAGGTCAGGGAGAAGGGAGAAAAGAACAACCAAAAATACAAAGATACATTCCTTCTAGACCTACATTGTTTTGTTTCAGCTTTAAAGAGCTCAAATATGGGGAATAGAAAACATTCTTCTCCACACAAAATTATTAATTATTCTCACATATTTTATTAATTTTTTTCTTTCTTTCTTATATTTCACATTATAAGTAATATATTTTCATTTATTTTCACAGTGTTTTACATAAATGTGACTATCATCATTGTTGGAATGATACTGTACATGTAATACAATTGATCTCATCACCTGTATGATCACAGCTGACTGGATACAATAAAAACAGTTCAACACCCCCCACACACACTCACCATGAATAAATCAGCATATGCTGAAATTTGATACATTGTAAGATTTTTGCCGGGTGATGTTACATTTTGTCTATTGAATTGTGTACCACTGCAACCTTTTTTCTTGTACTGTATGCCAATTGACGGCACTGTACTTCATGCTATGCCTGTACACTCCACTGTACAAGACTCTACAAGACTTTCCAATATTCCACGGCACAGCACTCCGTCCTATTGCATGTCACACCGCTATTATTTATGACAGCTTACTCCACTCTACACTCCAAAACTGCATTCCGCGCAAATACACTATAATATACTTCACTCCACACTACGTTATGCCACTCTACTCAACTCCACTCCAGTCTACTCTACTGCACAACACTTTATCTCACTCTGCACCACTGTATTCCATTCTGCTCTACGCCACTCCATTGTAAAAAAAACCTGCTCTACTCTATGCAACTCCACTCTACAAGACTCTACTACTCTGCATGCCACTCTATGCCCATCCATTCTACGCCACTATTACACTGTTTGACACTATAGGACACGCCACTCCCCTCTTCTCTATGACACGCCACTCAACCATATGGCGCAGCACTCCACTGTATATCATTCTTCTCCACTATACCACAATTCACTGTACAACATAACATTCTACAGCACTCCACTATACAACACTACAATGTACGAGACTCTCTGTCACTTTACTGTACTACAGTCCACTTTACAAAACTGAACTATATGACACAGGACTCAACTGAACTCCACTCTGCGCAACTACATTGTACAACACTATATTTCAGTCTATGCCACTGTATGACCCTCTTCTCGATAACAACTCACATCCACGACACTCAACTCCATGACACTGCAGCCGATGACACACCAATGTACGATGCTCAACTGTACTGTATGACGTGCACCTCTACTAACAAACAAACCACTCCACTATACAATACTCCACTCCACTATGCGACCCGCCTCCCAATCCACTGTATAACACTATACTCCATTGTACACTATGCCACTCCACTCTATTCCACTGTACAACACTACACGCTACAACACTGTCCTCTACTATACTGTACGACACTCCACTTAACAACACTCAGCTAAATTAAACTCAACACTACGATTTGAAACGCAATTGTTATTAAAAAATAAAAGCCATTTAATTGTAATGAAAAAAACAAAGCTTAAAGGTAAGTTATACTTCGGAAAACTTTATTTATTACAGTCTTGATGCATCACTCGCAATCCTGCATAAACTGTAACTCGCCACTCTACATTGGACTGTGTTCTCACAAATCATGTAATTTGAGATGTCATAAGAGTTGGTATGAATGCTATCATTTCAAGTGGTATACATGATATAATATGCAAGGGTATAACTAGTTAATTGAGAAAGGATAGCAAAAGGAAAAGTGACAGTAATGCACAGGAGTCCTTCAGAAATGACGGAAAAGTGTTGCGGAGTAACCATCACAAAAGATGACATAAGAAAATATCTATCGGGGGGCATTGTGCTCTGCATGTGGATTAAGAAAACAAGTTACTTACCTGTAACTGTGTTTCCCCAGTATTGGTAACTTTCATAGATTCCCATGCTTTTGTATCATTCCCAGTCGATGGAATGGGAGTCTCGGTAACAAAATAACATAGCAGTAGGTACAAAAGAGAAAGAAAAAGGCCTAGGCCTCATTCCCTTTTGTAGCATATCCACCTCTTTTTGTAAAAGAGACCAAACTAAGCCTCAGCCAATTAGAAGAACCTCACCCCATAGAACCTCCTGAAGGAACCTCAGAGCCTCAGATTTTCGTAGCCGTTGTGTAACAGTCACCCTATCTGCTGAAGGCTGAGCTTTCCTCGGGGAGATGGGTGGGCGCATGGAAATCTATGAAAGTTACCAATACGGGGGAACCACAGTTACAAGTAAGTAACTTGTTTTCTTGCCCCAGTATTGGAACTTTCATAGATTCCCATGCTTTTGTATCAGAGTAGCAAGCGGTCAGCCATAACCACATTTTGTGGCATAAATAAACATTGCAATAGTCATCATCACATGAGAACCAAATTGTGCAGAATAAAAGGAAGGTGGGATAGAAAGGAAAGCTCCCCAATTAGTGGAAGAGGTTCCTCAGGACCGCGTGGCCCACTGCCGTATCTTTCTGTTGCAAGGAATCCAAGCAGTAATACTTTGTAAAGGTGTGCACGCTCCTCCAAGTCGAAGCTCTGCAAATGTCTTTGATGAGCACTCCCGCAAAGAGAGCTGTTGAAGAAGCCACCGATCTTGTGGAATGCGCTCTAACCCTGCTGGTCAGCGGCTTACCCGCTGTAGAATGGCAATGTAGAATGGCATTTATAATCCACCTTGCAATACCGTGCTTCGAAAGAGGGAGGCCCTTATGAGGACCACCAAAAGCAATGAATAATTGGGAGGATTTATGGAATCCTTTGGTGCGATCTAAGTAAAATTTTAAGCACCGTTGTACATCCAGAGAATGTAGCGACCTCTCCGCTGGTGTAGTAGGGTGAGAAAAGAAAGCCTTAAGAATAACTGGTTCATTTAAGTGGAAGTCCGAGGGCACCTTGGGTATGAACTTTGGATTCGTTCGTAAGATTACTGTATTTCTTTTGAATTGGGGAAACGGCTCTTGGATTGTGAGTGCCTGCAACTCCCCAATGTGTCTTGCTGATGTGAGGGTAAGAAGGAGAGCCAATTTCCATGAAAGGAATTTCATGTCTGATCGATGTATTGGTTCAAATGGGCCCTTCATGAGCTGTGTGAGTACCAAATTCAATTGCCACGTAGGAGGCGGAGGCTTCACCAGGGGATAGACACAAAACAGTCCTTTGAGAAACTGTTTAATTATCCTGGAAGACCAAAGAGAAGGTCCAGACGCCGAACGTCTGTGCCTAGAAATCGCTGCCAAATTAACCTTTATGGATGAATGAGCCAGTCCCGTCTTAGCTATGGACAAAAGATAAGGCAGAAGTTGATGAGGTCGTGAAGAGAAAGGGTCAACACCCTCTTTCCTGCACCAAATACAAAATCTCTTTGTTTGTGGAAAGGGCTCTAGCCTGGGAGAGAACGTATGGATCCGGGTGCCAAATTTGCCCCTCGGACATTGTGAGAAGTTCTGGAATGGTTCGCAAGGGAAGAGGAGGAACCAGCAACAACAGATGGAGTTCCGTGAACCAGAACGGTCTCGGCCAAGCAGGGGCTATCAAGATCATCTTGCATGGCTCTACCTTGATCTTCCTGATAAGCCTCGGAATCAGTGGAATGGGGGAAAAGGCATAAACAAATGTCCCTGACCAGGCTATCGAAAGTGCATTCCCCATTGATCCTTGGTGATGAAGACTGTTTGCATAAGACCGGCACTTCTTGTTGGTAGGTGTGGCAAATAGATCTATTGCAGGTTTGCCCTACTGTTGGAAGACCTTGTCCAGAACTCGCTGGTTCAGTTCCCACTCGTGGCTGACTGAGGATAATCTGCTTAGTCTGTCTGCATTTTCGTTTAAAATCCCTGGCAGGTGTTCTGCTTGCAGTGACATCCTGTGAAGGATCGCCCATTCCCAGATTTCTTGAGCTTCCTGAGACAATGGAAGAGACCTGGTTCCCCCTTCCTTGTTTACATAATGCATGGCCATGGTGTTGTCCGTCCGGATGAGAAACTTTGAACCTCTTAGGCGTGGGAGAAAGGCTTGGAGAGCCAGTTTGATTGCCCTGAGCTCCAAGAGATTGATGTGGAGCCGACGTTTCTGAGGAGACCAATGTCCACGGACATGCAGGTCCTGCTCCCCAACCGTCCAACGAAGCATCCATCGTCACCACCTGAGGAGACGGATCGCTTACAAAGGATAGACCGTGGGACAAGTTTTCTTGCTTCGTCCACCACATGGCAGCTTTTTTCATTGCCGAGATGATGGTTATCTTGTCGTCGAATGACCCGTGAATCTGTTTCCATTGGATGTCCAGTTGCTCCTGAAGAGGACACATCCTCAATCTGCAGTGTGGAATTAGAGGAAGGCATGAAGAAATTACCCCCAGAAGAGATTTGTAGCGGCGTACTGAAAGACACCTTCTTCTTTGGAAGTCTAGAGCCATGGTCTGCACTTTTCCCTGTCTCTCGAAGGTTGGGAAAGCTTTCTTGAGATTCGAGACCAAGATGGCTCCCAGGAAGCGTGCTGTCCTGGATGGGACCAGAGATGACTTTTTCTTGTTTAAAGTGAGACCCACATTCAAAAACAGGTTTCTACATGCGTCTACCGCTTCCCTCGCAGCCTCCCTGGACTAAGCCTTCAGCAACCAATCGCCCTGGTAAGGGAAGACCTGAAAGTGATTCTTCCGTAGAAACGCAGCTACTGGTGCCAGCACCTTTGTGAAGATTCTCGGAGCTGAGCGAAGTCCAAAGGGTAAAACCCTGAACTGAAAGTGGCTCTTGGCTACTGTAAATCGTAGAAACCTTCTGTGTGCTCGGTGAATCGGCACATGAAAGTACGCATCTTCGAGATTGAGCGTGGCCATGAAATTCCCTGGATGATGAGATGTAGAATGTCTTGAAGAGAGACCATCCGGAAAGATAGGGAGATGAGATAGGTGCTCCCTGAGATTTAAAATTGGGCGCCATTTCTCTAGCGTCTACCTTATCAGGAAGAACCTGGAATAGAATCCATCTCCTCTTTGGGCGGAGGGGACCGGCTCTATCGCACCTTTCAGGAGCATCGGATGAACTTCAAGCCGCAGAAGACGCAGATGATTTGATGGAATGGCAGCAGGGGGCTTGGATGGTGGGATTTGCGTGAATTCCAAAGTATGGCCCTTTCGAATGATGTTGAGCACCCATTGATCTGATGATATCTCGGACCAATTCTGAAGGTATTGTGACACCCTGCCTCCTACTGGTGATCTTGAGGAGGTGGGCACAGTAGGAAGTAGGAAGAGCCAGGAGGCCGCTATTGTCTCTTGGAAGCATCACGTTCTTGGCGAGCCTGCTTCCCTCTATTATTAGGTCTTGAGAAATTTGAGGACTGACCTTGCCTTTGCTGATACATTTGACGGTACTGTTGTGAACCTGAGCCATATGTTGAGTACCTTTGCTGTTGGTAAGAGCCTCTGTAGGTGGTGCTCTTGCCCTTGGAACCCCTAAAAGGAGCTTTACGGTACTGAAGCGTACCCAGAGACTTAGCAGTCTCAGTATCCCTTTTAATATCTTGGAGGGGGTCATCTATTAGTTTACCAAATAATGCCTCTCCATCAAAAGGTAGATCCAAGATCTTATTCTGGATTTCGGGTCTGAACCAAGTCGCCTTAAGCCATCCCTGGCGACGAAGGACTGCAGCCCCAGCCAAAGAACGAAAAGCTGTTGTGGCAATGTCCATGGCACAGTCTATGACCTCCATTGATGTTGCTTCCCCCTCTTGCAAAATCTTTTTTGCCTCTGTCTTTGACTCCGGAGGAAGTTGATCCAAGTATGGCGAAATATCACACCATAGTTGGCGATCATATCTGCCCAATATCGCCAGGGCATTTGCTGCTCGCACTAGAAGACTCGCCATTGAAGAGAACCTCTTTCCGGCGTTGTCTAATCTCCTGCCCTCTTTATCTGTAGGAGTTGTCAAAGTAGCTGAGGGGTTGTGAGACTTCCTTTGTGCCGCTTGTTAGATTACCGAGTCCGGTCTTGGGTGCCCCGTCAAAGACGCCGGACCATCCTCCGGCGCTTTGTATTTTTTGTCGAGGCGCGGTAGTACAGGGACCACCGTCGCTGGATTTTTCATTGCCCTAAGGTCTTCCTCCCAAAGATGTTGGACAATAGGGATAGATCTTGTTGTCTTCTTATAAGGTTCTTTAAAATCATATAAGAAACATTTGGTGGCAACAGAAGGCATTGGTAGTTTGAATCTGCCAGCCGCTCTCTCCATTAGCTTGTGAAACCCCGCTATATCCGCTGGCGGGGAGTCCACCAGATCCGGACATGGAGATGCTGGGTCTGGGATGACATATTCATCCCATTCTACACCTTGACCAGGCCTCTCATCAAAATTTTGATCCTCATCCGAGGAATCATCATGGGTGTCCAATGGTATCGAAGGCTCCTGTGGAACCGGTGTCTGTGGCTGAGATGACACCTGAGCTGGCAATTCGGGAGCAGCCATTGCTGGAGCCGCAGGGACAGGCAAGGCCTGCACCGTCGGAACAGCAGCAGGTTGTGAACATCTAGACTTATAATCCTGCAGCATGTTGTGAAGGTCCTGCAAGAAAGATGATGGTACAGACTTGTCTTGAGTACTGTTGTGGCTGGGTAGAATGAATGATGATGATAACCACGTTCCTGGTTGTACTCTCCGTCAGAATCTGTCTCTTGGCATTTAACCAGGTGGGAAGGACTATTTGCATAGCCATACGAGTCCTGTTCGTCATCCTTTGACTCATCCTCATCTTCCTCTAAAAGCAGAGCTGGAGGCAAGGGGGTAACTCTCCTAGGAGATGTCATGTCCGGTGTAATTCTGGTCATAGAAATGGTAATTCTCTTCCCAACGACAAAATCGTCGACGATCCCATCGACAATGGTGTTGATGATACTGTCGCCGTCGGCGTAATCGACGACATAGATGTCGTCGACGAAAGAACACTCGACGGCGAGATGGGCTTCGTCGATGCCGTCGACGACGAGACCGTTGACGCTCCTGCTGTCATCGTCATCAATTATGTCGCCGTCGAAGCCCTCGACGATGACACCGTCGTCGTCACCACCGTCGACGAACCCTTCTTTCGTCGCTGCCGTCGTCGACATCCTCGTCGACATCGCTGCTGTCATCTACATCCTCTTCGACGTCGCTGCTGTCGTCGATATCATTGTCGACGTTGCTATCACTGTAGTCGACGACTCCTTCTTCGTCGACGATCCCGTCGACGTCGATTGTCCCGTTGACGAGCCCGTCGACGGTACCATTTTAAGCGTAGGCTTCAATTCCTTCTTTGACGGAGCCTTCGTCGACGACGCCTTCATCGTCGACGGCTTGGTACTTCTGTCAGACTTTCCAGAAGACTGAGAAGAAGGTTTTTTGAAGGCTTGATCAGTCTTCATCCCCGAAGAAGGCGTAGATGGTCCTACCCTCTCCTTTTCACCATGGTGAGGAGATTCGACTGGACCTTGGCTCTCAGACTCTCTGGGGGTCTTTTTTGAGGCCTTAGAAGGACGCTCCACAGAAGGAGAAGGGGAACCCCTACCCCTTTTGACTGACCTTGAGATTGAGCAGAGCTCAGAGGAGACTCCCTAAGCACAATGTGCAGTAGAAAATCTGGGGCTCTGAGGTTCCTTCAGGAGGGTTCTACGGGGCGAGGCTCTTCTGATTGGCTGAGGCTTCGTTTGGTCTCTTTTACAAAAGGGAATGAGGCCTAGGCCTTTTTCTTTCTCTTTTGTACCTACTGCTATGTTATTTTGTTACCGAGATAATTATAGATGGGTAACAGTGAATTATGAAGATGTTCTTCACTGAAGTATTCAGAGTGGCAACAAATTGGCAATAAGGGTGAAGCTCACGTTGTCTATGATGTCATTCAGAACCCAGAGGCGAAAAACAGTACCGTAATTCACTGTTTACCAATCTATAATTTGATGTTATGTATGGCCCCCAAAATCATCTGCCCCTGCTTTCAACTGATACGCTGAAGCAGAGGAGAACTGGAGGAGCCATACAAAACACGGCCTCTCCTCTCTAACCCAAATGTGGATAATCTTACCTGCTATCCTTACCCAAGCCCTCATCACCTTTCCTGCTTTCTTTCCCCATCCTGCAGTTAAGACTACTGTTTTGAGCAGACAGGCAGTGCTGCGTTGACAGGCTCTCAGAGAGCACTATCAGTGTGGCCTGGAAAGCCTTTATGATGTAGCAACAGTGGGTAACAAGTTTTGTTGTCAACTTTAGCAAAGGCATAGCAGTGAGTTACCAGATTTAGAATCTGGTGTAAATGATAGAGGCTTTCTATGAAAGGCACGCATAAAATATGGATTCTCTGCATTAGTTACAGTGCGCCACTAGTGGAACTCTTCTTTTTTTTCTCATATCTTTTTTATTGAGAGAGTAAAGGCAGCATTTACGCAATATAATTAACAATATCAGGTTATTGCGCATATACACAGTGATTATGGCATTTCTATTTCCGTTCCCTGCCTTTGACAGTCTATGCCTATCATGGACTCTCTTCACCATCCTCTCCTCTGCCCGCATTTCCACCCCTGGCAAGCATTGCAGGTCCCCTACCAGGCTCAGTGCAGAGCCCACCTTGTATTCATTTCAATGTGCCCATATCTTTTCCCACTTTCGCATACCACAGCTTTCATAAATAACTTTTTCCGCCATAATGCACCAGTCCACATCTCGTTTCAAATCTTTTAGTTGTTGTGATGTCTCGGCTCCCCACATTCTCACAATGTTTCTCTTAGCCACCATCAACCCCAGCGTGACCCATAATAGCTCCATTTGGCCTCGATCTAACGATTCCCACACATTCGGTAGACATTTTCTCTCTATGAGGGGTACACTTCCTCCCACCACATTATTTATACAGGCTAGCACTAAGGTCCAATAAGTCTGAATCGCTGGACACTCCCAGCTTATATGGTGGAAGGTACCATCTCGTCCACATCTCTGCAGGCAGGCGAAATTGGGCCTCCTCCCCATCTTTGCTGGTGTGTTACACCGCATATAAACCCTATTTATGATTTTAAGCTATATTAGGCAAAACTGTGCTCTGATCGCCACTTCCCTAGGTGAGGATAAAGCCTCTCTCCAGTTCTCCACGTCTACGTCTTCTATTTCTGCCTCCCAACGCTGACGGAGCCGATGCAATGTGTCTGGGATATTATGAATCAGTTTTCTTACATGTCAATGAGATTGCTTTGCGCGTCAAATAATCGTCAAGTAGCCTAGCTTCCAACTGGGACGCCTCTGGGAGGACCTCACCCCTGGGGATTACTGCCATTATGGCATGCCGAATTTGGAGATATCTAGAAGTTTCTGATGCAACTAGACTGTATTCCTGCTACAAGTTGGGAAAGAGTATGACTTTCCCTTCTTTCCATAAATCCCCCATCCTGGAGATGCCAATCATGTCCCACTTATCCAAACCAGGCTTGAGACCCAAAGTGCCCAATTTATGGTGGTCCCACAGGGGGGTGGATTGTGTGATTCTTCCCTCCCATCCTAGTGTTTTTATGTTCCTATGCCATATTTGGACCGTGAGTGATGTTGGTCCCGTAAGGGTTCCATATTCAAAGAGATATAGAGTGCTCGTTTGTAGCCAAGTGGTTGCAACTGTTGACGATCCATGGCATATCCTGGATCTCTAGGGGACAGTGCATCCATTGGTTGACCGTGGCAAGCTGTGCCGCAAGGTAATATTTGTGAATGTCTGGCAATGCGATTCCCCCATCGCACCAATCACAGGTCAGCTTTATGAGAGCTATACGAAGAGCCTTCCCATCCCACAGAAGGGTTCTCAATTCCGATTCAATAGTACAATGCCATCATCTTAAATAATGCCGCTCTGACCAGTAGGAAAAGCGGCAGTGTCCTCCACTGGCAAACATCTTTTTTAAGTCGCATCAGGGGGGCCCTGGAGATTATGGTCGATGAAGGTCTCGGAGTTCACCCTGACATAGATCCCTAGATATCGGAATCCTTCCCTAGTCGCCTTTACATCAGTATACTGGGCTTACTGCAGACCTCTCTCCTGAGAACAAACAACATTGATTTAGACCAATTAATGGTGTACCCCGAGTGTCTCCTAAAGGAGGTGAATATATCTTATATCCTACTCACGGAAGTCCACGTACAATGGAATAGGCATATTCTGTCCGCCCACTTCTCTGCCCATCGCAGGTCTCCTATTAAGGGGTCTGCATGGACACAAATCGGAAATGGTGCCAGGACTAGGGCAAACAATAAGGGTGAGAGGGAGCAGACTTGTTGGGTCCCCCGTCCTAATGGGAATTCTCTAGAGATCTTTCCGTTAGCTATGACTCTTGCCAATGGTGCAGTACCCAGTAGGCGTACCCAGGACAGGAAGTTAGGGCTGAAGCCTATGCGTTCGAGCCCTGCAAAAAGATATGGCCATTCGACCGTGTCAAACGCCATGCGGGCGTCAAGTGACAGGGTCACAGCGTCTTCTTGAATTAACTGAACTCATCCCAGTCCCCCGTGGAGACATAGCAAACTTAAAGCTGTACTCCTGCCAGGCATGAAGCCGGATTGATCCAGATGGACCAATTTGTTAATAATTTGGATCAGTCACAGGGCTAGGAGTTTTGCCAGTACTTTAACTTCAGTATTGAGGAGGGAAATAGGCCTATAAGAGAAGCAGTTCTCGGGCTGTCTACCTTCTTTGTGTATGACTACTATAGATGCCAGTCCTTGATCTATGGGAAGGTCCCCCTTTTCACGGCTCTCTATACACATGTTCAGTAAATCAGATGTTAGGAGTGCTATGGTGGATTTGTATAGCTCTATTGGGAGTCCTGCCGGACCCAAGGACTTACCTGATGCGGTCTTTCGGATCGCCTGCGCTATTTCTTCTATGATTGGATACGCTTCCATAATGTCACTATCTGCCGTTAAAGGGTGGGGAGATGCAGATCTCGAAAGAGATCTAGGGCCAGATGTAGGACACCAAATACCGGTCGGTAACGGCCGATTTCGGCCGTTACCGACCGGTATTTGGTTTTAGATATGTAGGGTGCCTCTACAGAATCGGTAAATTTACTGAATCGGTAAATCTAGATGTAGGTGGCACAGAAAATAGTGCCACAGGCCCTTAAGAATTCATTATTTACCACGAAATAATATTTCGTGGTAAGTAACGAATTCCAGTGTACATGCACATCTGTGCATGTACACCTTTGCCATGTGGCACACACACATGCCCTAAGGGCATGTATGTGTGTCACATTGCACACAAGCCAGAATCAGGGGTGCAACAGGGTGTCAAAGCGACACCCTGTCCCCCTTGACAATTCGTTAATTTTACCGAATCGGTATTTACCGATTCAGTAATTGACATTGATGCCCATAGGAATCAATGGCAATTACCAAATTGGTAAATACCGATACAGTAATTACCGAATCATACCGATTCTGTAAAAATTACCGAATTATTCCCTACATCTCATTAACGAATCTAGAATACCGAATCGGTAAAATTCTGTATTCTAGAGTCGGTAAATGAGATTTACCTACATCGTGCCCTTGATGCACTGTCCACTGTTGCCATACCCATTGGGCCATATCATTTTTCGTAGTAATCCTCAAAAGTGTCTGCTTAATCTTGTGAGTTCGTAAGGGATCCCCCCTCCTCCTTCTGTAAAATTTGAGTGACCACCTGCTCGCCTTTTCTCTCTTATCGAGCCATACTATCAGTTTACCCAATTTTATTTCCTGATTCATATATACGGTGTTGGGTTGCATGGTAGCTAAGTCTTGCCGCCTCAGTGATCAGTTCCCTATAAGCCTGTTTCTAAAGTGCCATTTCGTGCTGAACATCAGTAGTGGGGTCCTTGGCTAGCTGAGCCTCTAGTGTCAGGGTTTCTTGTTCAATGTTTTCAACCTCTAGCCTAGATTGTTTTTTGTGTCCAACAGTCAATGATAATGCTTCACCTTTAATTACTGTTTTGTAAGCTTCCCAGAAAGTTCGGGCGGACCTTACAGAGCCTTCGTTTTCTTTAATGAAGTAGTCTGTGGCTTTTGTCAGGCCCTCCCTAATACCCTCACCCTTTAACTACCAGGGGTTGAGTGTAATTCCCTTACTGCGCCCTGGTTTGTCAATCCAATATATGGCCCAAATAGGGGAATGGTAAGATATTCCTCTCGCAAACTGACGTACCTCACAAAATCTCGATAGTCGGTGACCAAGAGTCCGTAACAGGCTATCCCAGAAAGGCTCCTGTGTGCTCCCAAATGAAATGTGAATTTTTGAGTTGTGGGGTTTTCAACGCGCTATATGTCTATAATCTTCATTGCCATACAGAAATCTGTCAGGTGTGTGGTAGAAGGTGTAGCTGTCCGTGGAGGGGACAGTCAAGCAACACGCACATTGTCATGTTGAAGTCTCCTCTCATGAGGAGCTCACTGGGTTCGGAGCTCCAATAGGAGTTTACCAAGGTCTGGCAGTGTGGTTCTATGCAAGGCAAGGGGTATGTAGACCAACGGTGTATTTATCATTTCCCCTTCCCACGTCCGTGAGAGGGCAACATATCAGCCAAGAGGGTTGATCCAGGAGCGATGAATCGTCAACTGTAACTGTTTCTTTAATAGTAAGGCTACCCCTCTAGAGCTTGTCGTAAATCCTGCATGTGCCATCATTTTATATCCACATCTCTCTAGGACCTTACAAGTGTTGCCCATTAGATGTGTTTCTTGGAGAAGTATCACTCCAGGCGAGTATCTTTTAATAAATTGTAGCACAACTCCTTGGTTTATCTTGTTGCCCAATCCATTTACGTTTCAGGAAAGAAAATGAATCTCTGGTTTTGTCTGTATTACCATTTCCGCTCTGTACTATTTTCAATAAACGTATGATAACAAGCCTCAATTTGTGCATTTCTCAGCCGCCATACTGCGTAGCAAAACATTCAACTCCCCAACCCCTCGCTCCCAAACTGAACCACCCAACACCCTGCCTTGCTGCATGGCGATCTCAAAACTGCCCGCCCCCCAAACTCTGCAGAGTGCCTATTGCCCCCCTCAACAACAGCATTATAGTAAAGGGAACAGGAACCTTCCCTCAGCATTTCACCCCGACCTTCCCATACATTAGTACTGTCAAGTATGTCCAGAACACTCAACAGTTTTATTCCCAAGGGGTCATATTTCAAACCGGTCATCTCTCTCCATTCTGTTAGCATCTGCACAATGGATCCTCCACCCACCTTCTATATTGTCTCTCTCACCTTCAGCCAGTCGGCTAAAACAATGTATGTGGCTCATTTATAGATCTGGTTCAGGGGACAGTCTTGCCTCTTCTTGTTGTACATTCCGAGGCAAGTGTCTTGTTGATTCTCCTGATGTACGCTGCTGTCGTCCTCGCTCGATCTTGACTGCTTTATTTCCGACGATACTCCATCCACGCAGCCACTCCCATTCTTCCTCTAGTGACTCAATAACCATGTTTCCCCTCAGCCTCCACTTGCAGTCAGGCAGGGAAGAGCATCGCATATCTCACTACCTTGTTTCTTAGTTATTTTTTTACTTCAAGGAATCTACGCCGTAGTCTCTGCACCTTGAGGGTGAAGTCTGGAAAAAAGGTGATGCACGCATTCTCAATGAGCACCGGAGGTGCACTTCTGGCAGTCTGAAGGATTACATCTCTGTCCCTAAAAAAAAAAGATCCTGGCTATGATAGGTCTCGGAGCTGCTCCCGGTCGTGGACTCCCGCCTGGTATTCTGTGGGACCTTTCCATTTAAAAATATTGGGAGAGGCCTCGGGCTGCAGATCCTTGACCATTAAGTCTACCACAAAGAGATCTGTTGAGGGTCCCTCCGCTCGTTTCGGGATCCCTAGTATGCGGATATTATTACGCCTTTCTCTCCCTTCATTAACTTCCAGGCAAACCTCCATTGTGGTATTAGCTTCTTGCAGTTCCCTGACTAGCTGCTGAAGGGTCTTGGTAACTTGGTCTAGGGATGTAGTAGTATCTTCTATTTCTCCAGTATTGTATCTTTCATAGATTCACATGCTTGTATCTTCACCGTCGTCATGGTGGGAGTCTCCTGGTAAAAGAATAAGCTTAGCAGTAGAAGAAAAAACTGCCTGGAAACCATAGAGTAGTAAAACAAGAGGCAACCTCTCCTCCTCATTATGTGGTCCAAACTACAGCCAATCAGCTGCCTGCACCAGCCTACACCATTCCCAGCAGAGCCACCATACTTCAGATTTCCAACCGCCTTCGTGTGAGAAGGAGTCTCCCTGAGCTCAGCTCAGTTTTTCTCTCTACTGAACTTTTGACCTTCTACAGTTGGAAGCAAGGTACTGTTTTTTTCAAGCTTATTTAGTTCAAAATGTCTGAAGGCTCCAAGAAGAGACTTTTCAGATCTTGCAGATCCTGTGGCAAAGGACCCACACAAGGAATGCTTGTACTGCTTGTATCCCAAGCATGTTCCTAAGGACTGAAAAAAATCTACAGACTCTGAGTCTGATGGTGAAGCCAAAGGACACACCTCTAAAAAGCATAAGAGCGAGTCCTCTGAGGAAAAAGGACATCTGAAGAGACAGAAAGCTGGTAAAATCAAAGAAGGTGAATCTTCTTCTTCTCTTCCTCCAACTCCTCTCAAGCCTACTTCAAAAAAGAAGGCTCTGTCGTCGTTACCGTCATCGAAATCTACATATATTCCAGTCAGATTGCCGACGAAGCCGTCGATGACTCCGAACGACGATCTCGTCGATGACGACGACCATCTCGACGACGATAGCCTCGTCGACATCGATGACGACGACGACTCCGTCGACAGTGAGTGCCAGGCCTTTGTCGACGGCAAGATCTTCGTCAACAACCATGGCATCCCGTCGACAATGCAATCATTGGTCCTGTCGATGGCCCCGTCGAAGATCCCGTCAACGGCGAGAAAATCGTCGACGATGACTGCTGTTTGATCTCCAACGATGATGACATCTACTTACATATCCATAGATGGGCTCGTCGACGAGTAAAAAAGGAGAGTTTTCCACTCCCAAGATTTCGTCTCTGCTTCAATCAACTATTCTGGATTGCCAGGAATCTGAAGAAGAAGGGCCTTATGGAGTTGCCTATAGTCCCTCTCAGCTCCATATTAAAAGTCAAGACTCGGAAGAGGAAGATTTTCAGGAAGTTCAAGAACACTTCTCTTTTAAAGATCGTCCCAGTAAGAGGCCCAAAGCGCTATGAGTCTTTTTATCAGGCTTATCATTATGAGGATGAAGAGGAAGTAAGTCCCAATGTTCAAGAGGAGGCTATGTCAGTGCCTGCATCTTTGATTTCTGACTTAGGCACATGATAGACAGTTATTACCGTCTTTTCCAGAGGATAAAGCTCCAGTCCCTACTACTACTCCTGCAAATGTTTCTCAACCTGTGAAAGAAACACCAGTGTTTCAATCCCCTTCTCCAGTTCAACGTATTGACGATCCGAAAGTAATAACTATTCGGGATGACTTAATGGATTCTGATCATGACGATCAAGCTGAGGAAGGAGAGATTTCCCAGGATGATGTGGTTGGGGATGAATGGGACCAATACATCGTTCCAACTTCTCCTGTGTCACCATTACCTCAATCAAGTTCTCCGCCGGAAGATATAGCCGGCTTTCATGATCTAATTGAAAAAGCTGCTAAAAGGTTTGAGCTTTCTATGCCAGTTAAAGAAACCCGCACTTTAAAGGAGGGTTGATCAACGCTCGCTCCATGTGTAGCCACCAGCCAAGATATAAAAGATCTCATCTTGGAGCTAGATCTAGACTGCCTCCTCATAACTGAAACCTGGCTAACCGATAATAGCAACCCTGACCTAGCCATCGCCCTCCCTCAAGGCTATACCATCCTTAGGCAGGACAGGCTGAAGGGGAGAGGTGGAGGAGTAGCCCTGGTGTTAAGAAACCATTTTAAATGCCACACTTTCAACTTAGACCCCCTCAAAGGTACAGAAGGCCTAGATTTTGCCATCAAACTGAACGATTCCTCCTCCTTCTCAGGAGGACTTATCTACCGCCCCCCGGGTAATGCAACCAGATTCCTAGAAACCCTCAGTGACTCATTGGGTCACCTCCTCATTAGATACCCACACTTTACTCTCCTGGGTGATTTCAATCTGCACCTCGATTCCAAAACTGACTCACAGGCGCTTAATTTTCACCAGACACTGGAAATCTTTAACCTCCAACAAAGGGTCAATCAGCCCACGCATCAAGCTGGACACATACTAGATGGTATATGTACATATTTTTCCCTCCTAACAACCCAATCACCTATTCCTCAGATATTGACCGATCACAGTCTGATCCCGTTTCTTATCAAAACCTCCCGCCCCCTAAAGGCAATAAAATCCAGTTCAAACTCGGAGAACTATGTCAACTTGAAATTAGTAGAGGAAAATGTCAAACTTAGGCCTATCACCCTAACACAGATCCCTAATCTTACTGGCGACGTAGAACATGATTCAAAAAACTTCCAGTGCTGGATACAGCATGAGATTAAATTATGTGAACCACCCAAACGTCTCCGAAGAACGGAGAAAAAACCTAAGACAAATGCCCCCTGGTTTACTCCAGAACTAGCCAAAGCCCACCTACTATGTAGGAAAGGCGAACGCAGGTGGCGTAACACCTACGACTCGGCAGACAGAAACTCTTATATCCAGCTGAGGAAAATATATCACTCTGGCATAAAAATTGCCAAGAAAGATTTCTACATTAATGCCATTCAAGATGCCAAACAAAAACAAAAAACTTTGTTTTCAATAGTCAAGACTTTCACCCATCCCAGAGCGTTACAACCTGAAATACCCCCATCCCAAGAGTTTTGCAATCAAATAGCTGATTTTTTTTAGGAGAAAATTTACTCAATACAGAAAAACTTTCCTATATACCAAAACTCTCAGACATCTACCCTCTCTGACCAGACAGAAAACACAATTGGAAGTCTTAAAACTTTCACACCGGTCAGTCTAGCCCAAACACGGGATGTAATCCTTGCCTGTAAATCAGGAGCACCTTCGGACCCATGCCCTCCAAGAATTCTACATCAGTTAATCGATGTGGTGAATCCAATCATAAACAAAATTGTTAATTCTTCCCTCAATACTGGTATCATACCACGTGAATGGAAACAGGGAATAGTAAAACCCTTGATGAAAAAGCTTAATAAATCCCCCTCAGACCTCACTAATCTACGCCCAATATCACTCCTCCCAGTTTTGGGAAAAATCACTGAACAAATGGTCTATAAAGAACTAAAAAGCCATATAGAAGCACACAACGTCCTCCATCCTCAACAGTCAGGTTTCCGTCCTCATCACTCTACAGAAACCGCATTGATTGAATTGACGGACTCTATAAAGCTGCTACAGGATAATGCTGTGCTGATCCTACTGGACCTCACAGCAGCGTTCGATACCATTTCACATCCCATACTGTTGAGTAGATTGAAAGACATTGGTATCTCTGTCGTGGGTCTTGCGTGGATAACATCCTTCTTAACTGACAGATCCCAAACCGTTGCCCTGGGCCCGTTCCTCTCTAAAGAGAAGATGGTGCGGTCCGGAGTCCCTCAGGGTTCCATTCTGAGCCCCCTACTCTTTAATGTGAACTTGATCCCTCTTATCTCCCTGATTGAATCATTCGGCATACTCGTAACTTCGTATGCCGATGATACTCAACTCATTGTACCATTAGATGAACATTCCACAATGGCTGAACAAAATCTTAAAAACTGTCTGAAGGCCGTTTTCCACTGGATGGAAAAAAAACACCTGAAATGTAACGCCAGCAAGACAGAAATCCTCCCAATGGGAAACAAGCATTTGCAATGCAATAGGTCTCGCAGCATTAAAGTTTGAGTTATTGGCATTGTGTATGACAATGCGTTGCATACATTTTTTAGCATACTTTGAATTGGTGAGCACTTTGAGTGTGTGCAAGAGTGCTGTTGCTCACAGCTGTTATTATTCACGCAGGCGACGGCGGGGGTGGGTTCTCTGTATGTGTGGGTGCGTGCGTGCATGAGCGCTCGTGTGTGTGTCTGTCTCTGTTTCTGCGCATGCGTGTGTGGTGTTGCTGCTTCCCAGGAGACAGCAGCTGAGCGCGTGGCCAGCGGAAATCGCCTCCTTGAAGAGGCAATGCGCGTGGCCGAGGCTGTCTCCTGGGAAGCACAGTCAGTGACAAAAGATCTCGGTGAGTACAGCGCTGACGCGCTGTATCGCTACGAGACCTAAAAAGGAAAAAGAATCATCACGACTTCACCCCGAGACCTTTAGAAATTATAAACTCCTCCAACAAATGAGCGCGGGTCAGGCAGTCTCTCATTATATAGTCGCATAAATTATCTTTGGATTTTGGAGCGACTACAGTGCTGCTGATGTTAGTTTAAGCCGCTGTTTAATCATGACTCCACAGGCGTAAGGGGCACACACCTATAATATCATCTGAAACAAACAATTCAGCACACCACGTTCTGCAATGGTCGTCCCCACCTCGTTACCTGACGCAGGTCGGCGCTATAAAGCGTAGGTTGAAGGGACCCTTCTGCTGCAGACACCCAGAGACCTCCCCTGTTAGTTGATCGACCCCAGCGACCTCTCAGAGAGTAGAAAGCCTAGTGTGGACGGAGGGAAATAACGAGAAAACCATAATGGGAAGAGATGGGACCGTAGTGGTCATTATTCGATAAACATTTGCTCAGAGGCGTAAGTAAGAGAACCAACCCCCGCCTGTACACGAGGACCATCGGCAAACACACGGAGTAACTGCCAAATAAATACATACTCACCAATTTCATAAACTAAAACCACCCACGTCAAGTGTACACTTCGATCATGCACACACCGTGATACCTCCACTGGCTTCAACCTTTCAGCGCCCGGCTCTAAGCCTATCCCCCGAGGCAAACCCAGTCCCGAAATATTTAACAGTCACTTCAGCCATTCCAATATAGCCGCGATTTTTAGATTTAATTGAGGACGATTCTGTCTCAACTGGAAGATATAGTTGGTCATGCAGCATCACAGCCGAGCTCGTTGCCGATGCGGCCATCTTGAAATGTGTGACACTCCTTGTTGGCTATACTGACCTCGCAAGAATAATTCAGTTACTGTGGTTATTTTGGCAAACAAGACTAGTGTTGTTTTGCATAATAAGTTTCTATACTTCAGTGTCCTGGAGCGCTCTACAAGACGAGAACAGCTGATTTGGTTGCTTTGACAGCTCCTCGAGCCTTGACAGGTGCTAACACTGAGCTTCCCGTCTGAAAATTCTAGTGCGAAAGTAGTCTGTTTTCTTATTTAATTGAGGTCGCTCTAATTACTACCCACACGAAACCACCGGTGCTCTGCGAAGGCAAATCCATTCGCTTCCTCGTCATAACTCCCGGTTATCGAAAGAGAGCCTAAGTGAGACCATTCATTCAATCCCCGATGCTTAAGTTGCTATAGAAATTATAAACTCCTCCAACAAATGAGCGCGGGTCAGGCAGTCCCTCATTATATAGTTGCATAAATTATCTTTGGATTTTGGAGCGACTACAGTGCTGCTGATGTTAGTTTAAGCCGCTGTTTAATCATGACTCCACAGGCGTAAGGGGCACACACCTATAATATCATCTGAAACAAACAATTCAGCACACCACGTTCTGCAATGGTCGCCCCCACCTCATTACCTGACGCAGGTCGGCGCTATAAAGCGTAGGTTGAAGGGACCCTTCTGCTGCAGACACCCAGAGACCTCCCCTGTTAGTTGATCGACCCCAGCGACCTCTCAGAGAGTAGAAAGCCTAGTGTGGACGGAGGGAAATAACGAGAAAACCATAATGGGAAGAGATGGGACCGTAGTGGTCATTATTCGATAAACATTTGCTCAGAGGCGTAAGTAAGAGAACCAACCCCCGCCTGTACACGAGGAGCATCGGCAAACACACGGAGTAACTGCCAAATAAATACATACTCACCAATTTCATAAACTAAAACCAACCACGTCAAGTGTACACTTCGATCATGCACACACCGTGATACCTCCACTGGCTTCAACCTTTCAGCGCCCGGCTCTAAGCCTATCCCCCGAGGCAAACCCAGTCCCGAAATGTTTAACAGTCACTTCAGCCATTCCAATATAGCCGCGATTTTTAGATTTAATTGAGGACGATTCTGTCTCAACTGGAATATATAGTTGGTCATGCAGCATCACAGCCGAGCTCGTTGCCGATGCGGCCATCTTGAAATGTGTGACACTCCTTGTTGGCTATAAAGACCTCGCAAGACTAATTCAGTTACTGTGGTTATTTTCGCAAACAAGACTAGTGTTGTTTTGCATACTAAGTTTCTATACTTCAGTGTCCTGGAGCGCTCTACAAGACGAGAACAGCTGATTTGGTTGCTTTGACAGCTCCTCGAGCCTTGACAGGTGCTAACACTGAGCTTCCCGTCTGAAAATTCTAGGGCGAAAGTAGTCTGTTTTCTTATTTAATTGAGGTCGCTCTAATTACTACCCACACGAAACCACCGGTGCTCTGCGAAGGCAAATCCATTCGCTTCCTCGTCATAACTCCTGGTTATCGAAAGAGAGCCTAAGTGAGACCATTCATTCAATCCCCGATGCTTAAGTTGCTATAGCCTAAAGTTTTGTTTGAACACGCAAATCACCTATGTGCCTTTGCGACTTTCCGTGGGGCGGGACTTCCGGCTTCGGAAGCCCGTGCACGCGCCGAGAAGCCGCGCTCACAGAGAGAAGCACTGCTGGTGGCGCGGCGAGAGCCCCGCGGTGACGGCTGAAGTCCGGAGTGGCGGTAAGTGGGCAAGCGCTCGGTGCACGTGTGTGTGTGTGTGTGTGTGTGTGTGTGTGTTTGTGTGTGTGTGTGTTTGTGTGTGTATGCGACGGCGGGGGTGGGTTCTCTGTATGTGTGGGTGCGTGCGTGCATGAGCGCTCGTGTGTGTGTCTGTCTCTGCGCATGCGTGTGTGGTGTTGCTGCTTCCCAGGAGACAGCAGCTGAGCGCGTGGCCAGCGGAAATCGCCTCCTTGAAGAGGCAATGCGCGTGGCCGAGGCTGTCTCCTGGGAAGCACTGTCAGTGACAAAAGATCTCGGCGAGTACAGCGCTGACGCGCTGTATCGCTACGAGACCTAAAAAGGCAAATTTCTGTCCCAGCCTATGGTGGCCAGAGGACTCCACGCCCCCCCCCCCCAGACCGTAGCGATAGCAAGGAATCTCGGAGTCCTGTTCGACACTGAATTATCCTTCAACCAACATGTCAGGAATGTGGCAGGACGCTGCTTTGGCTTCATAAAATCTCTTAAAAGTTTTTTTGACTTCTTACCCACTGACTCAAGAAAAGCTGTGGCAGTGGCCTCAATCCTCGCCCGCCTAGACTACTGCAATGGTCTAATGGCAGGTGTAAAAAAATCTACACTGAAAAAACTTCAAAGTGTACTACATGCCGCTGCCAGATTAGTTTTAAAACTACCTAGAAAATCCTCTATATCAGCTGCCTTAAAGACTCTTCATTGGCTCCCCCTGCATAAAAGAATATTTTTTAAAATTTCGGGCATTCAACAATACAGGCCCTAAATACCTCATCAGGCGTTATCCCCACTACAATCCTTCCAGGACTCTACGTTCCTCTAATGACAATCAAATACAAGTAGCGGGGTTTAACCTCAAAACCAAAGGTGGCAAAACCTTGACTTATCTGTCCTCTAGAGCCTGGAATTCCATGCCCAAAACTCTCAGGTCCCAATCCCAAGAAACCCAGTTCAGGAAGCTACTAAAAACCTGGGTTTTTAATCTCCCTGACGAATATATCATGGCCGCCATCTAATTTTACTTATGTAACTGACTGCTTACCATAATCAATAGCGCCAAGATGCTCCTTTCGGAGCGAACGCTGCGCTCTATAAATACAACCACAAATTACAAATTACAAAGTGATTGTTTCCTTTATGACTTCAAAGAGTCAAATCGGAAGTCCGTAAGAGCTATTCCGATTATCCAGCTTATCTGGGATGAAGGAATAAAATTTATGAAAAATCCGGCATAAGTTCCTGCTTCAATTCCTAAACTGGATAAGAAATACCGTGCTCCAGAGAAGGTGCCTGCATGTCTAATTGGACATCCTCATCCGGAGTCGGTTGTGACTCAAGCGGCACAAGGACGCTCCAAAAATCCGATTACAACCTGCGTAGCGTCTCCTGATAAGGAGGGTAAACGAATGGATGGTATTGCTAAGCACTTTGCAGTCATGGCAACAGTATCTATCAAAGCGGCAAATGCAATGGCACTTATTAGTCGATTTAACAGGTAGATGTGGTCTGACATCGCACCAATCCTGTCACATCTTCCAGATGATAAAAAGGAGGAAGCAAATACAATTTTACAAGATGGAGCCAGAGCAGCATCTGAGTCCATAGATGTAGCGATGGACATAGTGTCTATAGCTTTTCGACAAATGGCTGGAGCGGTTGCTCTACGGAGGCAAGGGTAGCTCAAGTCAACATCCTTTAGGCCTGAAGTTCAATCTAAAATCATGGACATGCCATTTGATGGAGAAAGCTTGTTTGGAAAACATATTGACAAGGCACTCCAAGGTATAAAAGCAGACACCGATACTGCTAGATCTTTGGGATCTTTGCAGCAAGGCCGTTACCAGTCATTTTGTGGCAGAGGATCGAGAGGACATTTTCAACAACGTTCCTCTTTTCAATCAAATAGGTACCAACCGTACTATCAACAGGGTTACCGTCAGTACTCCTCTAATCAACAATATCGATCCTCTAATACATCTTTTCAGCAACAAGGGAGGAGAAAATTTGCGGCAAGAGGAAAGCAAGATTCTATAACATCGGACAAATGGGTATTAGACATCATTACACAGGGTCACACCCTGGAATTCTCACAAAAACGTCCAAATCACCCACCTCTCTGCAGGAATCAAAAACCTCTTGCATACCTCAAAGCGGAAATTTTATCCCTCATAATGAAAGTGGCGATAGAAAAAGTTCCATCAGATCAACAAGGGACAGGATTCTATTCGTACTTTTTCCTAATAAAGAAGAGACAATCTTCCAAATGGAGGCAGGTAATGGACCTCAGAGATTTGAACAAATACATAAAGAAAATCTCATTCCACATGCTGTCATTACAGGTAATCCTTCTTTTACTTCGCAAAGGAGATTACATGGTCTCTCTAGGCCTTTTGGATGCATACTTCCATATTCCGATCCACGAGAAGCACAAAAGGTATCTCCGATTCATGTTGGCGAGGCGCCATTACCAGTTCAAAGTTCTACCTTTCGGCCTGAAGTCTGCCCCAAGGGTTTTCACACAACGTATGGCTCCGATCGCAGCACATCTAAGACAGCAAGGTCTCCAAATTTACCCTTATTTGGATGACTGGCTGATAAAAGGACCATGGTACCAGGAGACACAAAAGTCTTTACAGATCTGTAGGAATCTTTTCCGAAGACTAGGCCTTCGGATAAACAGAGAAAAATCCTCTCTTACTCCGACACGATCACTTCAATTCCTATGAGCAATATTGAAAACTCAGGAAGTGAAAGCGTTTCCATCAGAAGAACGCGTAACGAAAATTCTAAATCTGACAGCATCAATAAAATCAAAAAAGTCAGCTTCCATCAGGATCTTCAAATCTTTACTGGGAATGATGTCATCCTGTATCCCATTGATTCCCAACTGCCGTTTGCATATGAGACCACTTCAAGAATCCCTAGACAAACAATGGGTTCAAGCTCTAGGTTCATTCGACGACAAGCTGGTCATCAACTTTCAAATCAAACGAGCAATGTCATGGTGGGGTATCAGGAGCAACTTGGCAAAGGGCCTGCTATTCGAACCTCAATCTCCAAGTTATGTCATGACATCAGACGCTTCATTGCATGGTTGGGGAGCACACCTGCAAGACCTAGAGATTCAAGGTCTTTGGTCTCCGCAAGAGGCAAAACTTCACGTCAATCTCTTGGAATTGAAAGCAGTTTTCCTGGGTCTTCAAGCTTTTCTTCCCAGAATTCAGGGTTCATCGGTCTTGGTGAGGACAGACAGCACTACAACGGTGTTTTATCTTCGAAAGCAAGGTGGCACAAGATCAAAGCCCCTATCTGCGCAGGCACAGAACATTTGTACTTGGCTTCTTCGTCACAACATGGCTCTGCAAGTGGAGCATGTTCCTGGGGTAGACAACGCAAGAGCGGATTTGTTGAGCAGATCATCCACCAAGTACCACGAGTGGGAACTGAATCAAGACCAACTAGATCGGATATTCCATCTATGGGGCAAACCAAATTTGGACTTGTTTGCAACTCAGAGCAACAAAAAGTGCAGACGTTACGCAAGCAGATTCCCACAGATAGGTTCAAGAGGGAATGCTCTTCATCTCCGATGGACAGGGATGTTTGCTTATGCTTGTGAGAAGTTGGCCTGATATAAGATGTTCACTAGTTCTAGTGATCACCTTGTATCAGTCCAAACAACCCTTATGGTGATTGGTTGTAAGTCAACCTTATAGACCAGCTATACTAATGGTAGCATGGACAAAGCAGTCTTAGGCTAAACTCTTTTGGCATGTGAAGCCAGCTGTTTTACCACATATAACCCCTTGAATACCAAGTGAAAGGACACCACACAGGTTGTTATGAAAATAAACAATATATTTAATAACTAACATACACCTCTGAACTCTTTATGAGGTCAGAGGGCTAAGCACATGACAATCTCTTAGGAAAAATACGTTTAAGTTGCACAAATTACAATGGTGCCCTAGGAGCACGATAAACCATATACTAAGTAAGTGAAATGTTAAAGTCGATAAAAGTAATGGAGCTGTCCAGAGGCTGTAGGATCGCTGGGACCACGCTACACTAACTCTAGGTAGGTAATAGGAGGCCCACGGAACGCGTGTGCAGAGTGTGAACTCACACGCGAGATGCGTAACAGTGTCTATGGACAGTACAGTTCAAGAAAAAGGTGAGTACGGACAATCCTGACTAGGTAGAGCTAAAACGACTGTGGAACTGGACACTAGGAGAGTCAAGCTACCCTTGAGCACCGAAATGCTCGTGTTACATCACTCACAGGCTGCGGGTGCATAGGTGCGAAGTCGTGTCGGGTTCCGGCGTTGAAGGCTATGGAGCCTGGAAGAAAAGATGCTGCAGGCGATCAGGAGGAAGATGTCCGGAGTGATCCAAGGGTGGATCAGTGAGGAGAAGAACCTGAAAGCAGAGGGGACAATGTTCAAAGTCACTAGCCAGTGACTGGAGTGGAACCAGGTGTCGTCGTCGCGATCAGGTGAGAGTGGACGCTTGTCTCTGCAGCCACGTGGACCAGGTGGTGTCTTCGTCGACCAGGATGGAGGCACGAGCTGTCCCACCGCAGGCTCTCGCTGTCAGCGGTGTCGGCTCCGGAGTTGGGGTCAACAGGCCTTGGCAAAGGCAACCCACGCGGTGAGTGGAAACGGCATCTGGAGTGGACCAGGAGGGTCCGGGGTGCTCCTCTTTTGGAAGGGAGCAAGGGCCAGACTGGAGCAACCAGACCAGCAGTGAAGATTTCGAAGTTCGTCGTCTAGGAGGTCACTAGCCAGCCGGCAAGTGACCAGACAACGCGCCGAGCAGCAAACAGGCAGAAGGGCCCCACGCAGATCTTGTGGATGCTGGAGGGCTGGTCTTCGGTGCAGGAGCTGCTCGGGGTCGGGGCTTCTCAGTCCCCAAAGCACTTGGACGAGGTTACCTCAGAAGTCGTGCTGGAGCGAAGTGCTGCTTCTTTCAAGATGGCCGGTCGCCACGTGTCTCGTCGCACCCACGGATCTCAGCTGTGCTGCAGATGTAGGTAGAGGTCGGAGAGGTCTTGGAATCCGGGTCTCGTCGGGCTCTGAAGTCTGGATCCTTGAGGGAAGACGACAAAGGGAAGCCGCTGAACGCTGATGGTGCCTGCTTATGCAGGGTGGACACTCCTTGCCCACAAGGGAGATTTCTTCAGTCTTCTGTGGAGCAGAACGTCGAAGTCCAGTAAAGTTGTTCAGGATAATATAATTTGGAATGGGACCAGCTCCTACCTTTATCCTGCTAAAGGGGGCTGTACTACGACTAGGTCCCTCCTCTGGGTGGGACCAGGAAGGGGGGTGGTTACACCCCCTATCCTTTGTCCGGTCTTGCGCCAGAGATGGGGCTGGAGAGCCCCAGGAACTGGTTTAGACCGGTGTATGCACAGGGACACCTTTTGTGCCCCAGGCATGTCTCATTCCTTTCAGCCCTGTCCTACCTAATACACAAAATCCTGTCTGGGGTGGTGCTAGCACCTCCCAAGGCAGGAAACCCTTTGTCCAAGCCTCCCTCGCTGGAAGGACTCCCAGCAGCAGGAGGTCAGACTTGTGTCTGTGGTGGCAGCATCCATTTTGTGATGCTGAGGCTCGAGTTAACTTTAACCGGGGTTCACAGTTACATACATGTCGTGTCCCTCTTGAAGGGTGGAATGCTACCCCCGTCGCCAGAATTGACGAAAGGGTTGTATTCCAATTCGTATGACACCTTACTAGACATGTTTTGATAATGCTATACCAAAGTTAGCAATAACCGCGAGGATTATAATGCACTTAAGAGTATATGGTATAGCGTTATCATGGAAACAGCTAAAGGACTTGGTTCTGAAAGCTGCAGACAGGCTCAGCTCATGCTAGAGCACCATCTCACATAATTCCAAGCACTCTGCCTTCAAGCTTGATAAGGCCTGCCATAGGAGTGACTGATAGGCGGTTATGTGTCCATTTTAGGGTTAGATATAGGGATACTATATCTAAAGCAAAGGGTGATTAAACCACCTTGCCCCAGCTGATTGATCAGCCAGTTGTGTCAGATTTGGATGGGCAGCCAGGGGTGGCATAATACATGCTGCAGCCCCTGGTAGGCCCTGAGTGCACCTATGCCCTGGGTACCTAAGGTACACTGTACAGGGGCTGATAAGGTGATTCAGTATCGAATTAGATATGTACCTAAGGTACATGGAGTCCATTTTACAGAGAGAGCAGGAAGCCTGGGGTCCTGGATAGCAGGATCCCAGGCCAACTAAGTCGAAAACCAGCAAAACACCAGGCAAAAAGTTGGGGGCAACCATAGTCAGATATCCACCTTCCTACAATGCTTTCCCTCCTTTTCCTCTAATTTCGAGGATACTGAGAAAGATGGGATCAGAACCTTGCCAAATAATTCTAATATCCCCAGCCTGGCCGAGGCAATTTTGGTACACAGAACTTCTCCAATTGTCAGTGGAGCCCAGGATACAGTTCCCGATAATCCGAACTCTGATTTCCATGAACAAGGGTCAAGTTCTTCACCCGCAATTGACCTCTCTAAAATTGTCAGCTTGGAACCTTTCGAGCATGAGTTTCAGTCACTAGATATTCCTCAAGAATGTCTTGAAATCCTGGCAAGTTCTACAGCAATGTCTACTAACAAGACATACACGGCAAAATGGAAAAGATTCTGTAACTGGTGTCTTGCACATAAGATTCATCCTTTTACTTGCTCACCGGAACAAATTCTTCCATATCTGCTTCAACTAGCCAGATCGGGACTTTCTCATTCTTCAATTAAAGTCCATTTGGCAACAATATCCAGATACCGTAGATCTCCAGGGTGTCCATCTCTTTGGTCTCAAAGGTTAAATAAAGAACTCCTAAAAGGCTTATACAGGAAATTTCCTCCAATTAAACGTCCTCTGCCTCCTTGGCAGCTTAACATAAGCTTGTCACAGCTCATGAAAGCACCTTTTGAACCAATTCACAAGGCTGAGTTGCAATTTCTCTCATGGAAAGTAGCATTACTTCTTGCTCTCACATCAACCAGGAGAGTCAGCGAAATTCAAGCCTTTTCAATTCAAGATCCCTTCATGCAATTCAGATCGGATAAGCTGCTGCTAAGAACTAATCCAAAATGTGTCCCTAAAATACCTTCTTCCTTTCATTTAAATGAACCAGTGATCCTGCCTACGTATGTCAAGAATCCTATCACTGCGGCAGGGAAAGCTTTTCATACTTTGGAAATTGGGAGATGTCTTAAGTTTTACATTGAAAAGACAAAATCTTTTCGTAAATCAAATGAGTTGTTTATTGCTTTCTCAGGACCTAGAAAAGGTTTGGCTCTTTCAAAATCCTCCATCTCTAGATGGATTGCGTCCGCCATAGTCTTCTGTCAAGAAAAAGCGGGAAAACCTCTGTGCACAAAAGTACGTGCTCATGATACACGGAAGATGGCAACTTCAACTGCATTGCTAGCAGGCGTATCACTTCCAGACATATGCAGAGCAGCAACTTGGTCAAATGTCCATACATTTACCAAACATTATTGTCTGGACACAGAATGGAAAGCAGATGCAGCAGTGGGACAAGCAGTTCTATGACACCTTTTAAATAAGGTACATGTTTTTTAAATTTACAATTACTTTTTTGTAATGTTGTTTATACACAAAGGTTTCTTAATGACAAAAGTTATAACATGTTTTTCTTAATGAGTCTGTTTTTTAAAAAAAAAATTAAAAAGAGAGCTTACGGCGCAGAGCCCTGAGACAAAGAGGGTCTAGCCTAGAAACGCTCTTAGAAAAAGACTGCTATCTATTCTGATACAAGCATGAGAATCTATGAAAGATACAATACTGGAGAAAAAACTAGTTACTTACCTGTACACTATGGTTCTCCAGTATTATCTTTCATAGATTCACATGCACCCGCCCAGCTCCCCGTTTCTTCTAGGTAGACCACCTTTATCTCTGGTTTATTACAATGCTCAATCTTGGGCTGTTGGAAATCTGAGGCATGGTGGCTCTGCTGGGAATGGTGTAGGCTGGTGCTGGCAGCTGATTGGCTCTAGTTTGGACCACATAATGAGGATGAGAGGTTGCCTATTGTTTTACTACTCTATGGTTTCCAGGCAGTTTTTTCTTCTACTGCTATGGTTATTCTTTTACCGGGAGACTCACACCATGACGACGGGGAAGATACAAGCATGTGAATCTATGAAAGATAATACTGGAGAACCATAGTGTACAGGTAAGTAACTAGATCTTTCCTTCACTCTAGAGTCTATATTAGGGAGGTTTGACACAACCATTGTGATTGTGTCCATTCTCATCTCAAGCAAGGTTTTTATACCCTGAATCGCCGTCATTATATCTTGCAATGTTAGGGATTCTTATTCTGATGGAGTAGGCCCCGTTGCTGCCAAATGGTCCCGGACTTTGTTACCCGGACCCCCGTCTTCCATAAGAACGAACTGATCCAGTTTTTCTGGTGGGCACCTTTATGGCCTTTGCCACCCACCATTGTGGCCGATTCCAATACCTACTGAAATAATTCAATGTCTCGGCAGGGTGGCACAGGGGGAGGGAGATTTGTAGGTGAAAAGGAGTACTCACAGCTGCCTGCCTGTGAAGCGATAGCTTGCCCCACGCGGCCTGTCGGTTTTCCCCCTGTCTTTTCTCAGAGTCTTAACCACTGTGATGTCACTATCAGTGGCTGGGTTGTGGAGCTATCCAGTGCAGAGTCTCCTGGGACAATGATAATCCATTTAATGGTTCTTACGTTGGGCGAGTAGCTCCAGCTTTCTGTGTCCCGCGTCTCCTCTCTCCTCCCCGGTCCCCACTGCCTATGCTTGTGGATCACAGAGAAAGGGGAGAGCGAAGCGCCGTGTGCCATCGGCACCGCACCATCTCAGCTTCTCAGTACGCCGAAGGGTGGTGCCACTCCTCATTGTGGAGATTGCCAGAGCATCGAGGCCAGCATCACTCTGTCTTCAGGACGCTGGGCTCCACCGGTCCCCCGTTTAGGCTTGTGGGCTATAGGGGGGCGGGGGAACAAAGATTTACCCACTGCCTGCAGTGCACTCTCCCGGCTGCTCAGAACACTAAAGGGCAGCCCTCCCTCTGCCGAGCAGGCCGCCGGAGCCCAGAAGTTTGCGCCGTCTTCATTCTTGGGACCGCTTGTTTCTTCTGGTTCCCCTCAGAAGAGCAATCAGCCCATCAGCCTCAGATTGCTCAGAGGGGCGGATTAGTGAATGGAGAGATGAAAAGGCGTGGTCGGGTGTTGGCACCGCTTCAGGAAGAGGCCATCTTCGTTGCCAGCTGGCCACGCCCCCTTAGTGGAACTCTTCTTAATCAGAACCAATAAATCCCTAGATTAAGTGGAGCAAAATATGTATGTGCACTTCACCTTTTGGCAAAGCCACTCTATCTGCTTTGATAGATGAGTCTCCTAATGCAGGCTGGGGTTTAAGTAAGTAAGCATTTGCTGTGATTTTCTGGGATTGTTTAAACACTTGGCATTCCATGTTAGGACTTCGACCTTTGTATTGGCATTAAGAATCTCCAGCGGTATGGCCAACTTATGAAATTTTCCTGGTTGAAGCAAGAATGATCAAACACCCAAACTGACCCCAACATTCAAGTGCTTGTTACGATGACAGTTTCTCTAACAGTTGGCATATCACGCGTTGTCCCCTGCGAACCCCCGTCCCTGCCGCGCGACTTACCTAATTTGCATATGTTGCGTCAGATGGCTTGTCCGATGACAGTTGTGCCAGTTTGAGAGTGGCAGTGAGAGTTGGTCTGTCCATGTTTAGGGCTGGTGACCGGAGCGCTGCTTAATTTACCGGTGTGTTTTTCTACTATAAATAAAGCACTTTTGAATTCATTCGCCTGGAGCCTTACTTAACAAAGCTGGCGACGAGGATGGGATCCGAACCCACGCGTGCAAAGCAAGTAGAGATGGAAGAACAAGTTTAGCAATTGTAAAAAACGACAAAATAAAACTGGGTATTTACAAGAAAAAAAATGATGAAAAACACGAAAGTAAAGACGGCGAGATCAGGAAAGGTGAAGGAGTAAAAGTGGAAGGGAGTGAACTGGTTGAAAAGGGACGATGCATACCAACACAACTCCAGGGGAAAGAAGAGGACTTGTGTCTGGAGGAGCTAGAGTACAACAGCGAAATAGATTACTATGACTGGCTATATCGTGGGGAGTCAGAAAAGGAGAGTGAAGAGACACTAAAACACCTACAGCGCCCACACCATAAGATTATTGGGGAGATGAGCGGAATGCACAATAAGTCCAGAAGAGGAAAAGCGTACAGTAGTCTAGAGGTCTCTACCGACTCTTCCTGCAGAATTCAATCGTCTATATGGAAGGAAGGAAAGGGCCAAGAGAAAGTTACGGATGAAATGGATCTTAGGGACAATGGCATCACCGTTGGCCTTAGTACTGTGTACAATTCTAAGGAAGAGGACTATCTAGCGAGAGACACAGATCAATGTGAAGAAGGATGTGCGAGGAAGTTGTGTCCCGTGCACCGCAACATGAAGGACTGTTATGAATGGCTGGACTATGAGGAATCTGAGAATGGGAGTGAAGGAACACTAGAACACCTACAGCGTCCACACCCAGAAGTGGATTGGGTAGCGGAAGGGATGCAAATTGAGTCTATGGAGAAGCAGGAGTTCAGGGGATCTGAGGACCCGTCTTACCCTGTCAACAAGGAAAACACCAGTGAATCAGTAATAGAGAACTATGAGAGGGCCGATGTGGGACTGTGCACTAATGACTACAACGAGGAAGTAACAAGTCTCACGGTTGATATGGGCGCCTGGTGGTCAGGTTCATGAAGTACATGGACTTCGTGTTTTACTTCAGTTCCTGTTTTCATCTCCTTAGGGAAGGAGATGTGTTACTTTGACAGTTTCTCTAACAGTTGGCATATCGCGCGTTGTCCCCTGCGTACCCCCGTCCCTGCCGCGCAACTTACCTAATTTGCATATGTTGCGTCAGATGGCTTGTCCAATGACAGTTGTGCCAGTTTGAGAGTGGCAGTGAGAGTTGGTCTGTCCATGTTTAGGGCTGGTGACCGGAGCGCTGCTTAATTTACCGGTGTGTTTTTCTACTATAAATAAAGCACTTTTGAATTCATTCGCCTGGAGCCTTACTTAACAGTGCTTCACTCCATATTAGTCAAAATCGACCAATGGGAAGTTATGTCAACTAGTAATACCTGTTTTAAGTCAAAATGCATTAAGTAGCCAAAGTCAGTTTCCCTACATATCCCCATGTAAAAGTCAGAGATGCATTAGTAAACAAACTCATTTCAGCCTCAATTAAGATCCCTAAACTGCAGAGCAAGAGGCATGATACTGAACACAGGAAGGATTAACATTATGTTATGTTACGAGAATTCCAAAGAGCAGAAAAAAACTTGAAAGGTGTCCTTCCCTAAATCAACACAAGGAAGGAAATGTCTGCATCAACGCACAGGCAGGGTGCAGTTAACCAACTGGGAAACAGCTCGACAGGTCCTAGTTATTTAAAAGTCAGATCTTCAAAACCTTTCGGAACCTTAGTAAGGGTGGGACAAGCTTGTCAGTAAGGTGTGAGTGCTTTGTTACGCCTTTGAGGAGAGTGATGACATAGCCAGCTTGCGGTCCCTGTATCTGGTGATGGATAACCCTGCAGTAGTGATGCATCTCTTAGGCGTAAAGACAGTCGTACAATACACCAGAGTATACCGTCTGTAATATTCTCTTTTACTGTCTCTCTCTTCTTTCTTCTATTTCTATCTTACTCTTTAGCATTTATAACAGACCCACAGCAGAGCCGTCCATCTCAATAGCAGAGCAGATAAGAATCCGAGAATAAGAGTTCTAGAATAGAAGGGATAGAAAGAGTAATATAGAAATAGAAGAAAGAAGAGAGAGACAGTAAAAGAGAATATTACACCGTCTTAATCATTATCATGGCTGGTGGTGATAACCAGATCGTGGAAGGAAAAGCCTCCAAATTTTCTGCTGGAAATCTGTGACACTTTGACAGTGGAGTGAACAGTCTACATATGAAAAATATATAATGAACATATACATTCACAGTATGATGAAATTCGTTCATACCATATCTCATCCCTAATACCTACACTGCCTATAGAGTATATAGTGGAAGCTGTAGATGGTTGCCTTTTAGGTGCAATGTCTATACAGGTAATAATGCTAGGTGTAAGTGCCTGTCTGGGTATATTTTGTGCGTTGCCTATGCCTTAAAGGATCACTGCATATGTATGCGCTGTGTATTTACTAGTGGCTTTAGATTTAATCTGAATGTGCGAAAGCACTATGTCAAGGCAAACCTTGTGTCTGTTTGTCACTGCTTTTCAAATTAGGGACATAATGCAAAAAAAATTCTTCAGCTATGCCCCAAAAAGTGTAAGGTCCTGACCACGTTTCCATTTCACCGTTTTCTAGGCTCGTGGGCGGGTTAGACCCTGAATTAATTTCCGAAAATTAAGGCACTTAAGGAAAACATTTAACTGAGAAATTGCACATGTAAAATACATAACATACCCAACAATTTAAGGAAAATTTCTTGATTTCATTTTGCGTGTTTGAAAAGTCTTCAGCTTTGTAAACTTTGTCCAACGCTCGACCAGTAAATTTCGAAGACAAGCTGTTCTTCCATTGTGGATTCGGGTTAAATTACCTATAAAAAAAAATGTTGTTTTACTGAGATATCTTTTAACATATTGCTATTGAGTACACCCGTTCACGGTATCTTCACACTACACAGATCACAACAACGCTACGAATTTGTGTTCAAAGACATAACATGCATACAATTTATATCTTAAAAAACTGTATGGTCTACTTTGTTACGTAAATAAATGAGAACATTAGTTTTGCTAGGCTCCAAATGACGCAACATCGTGCTTTTGATGCCTTTTAAATAAATGCAAATGTACATTAAAATGTATCTAGTTATGTAAATAGGTAGATAGCGCCAAAGTTGTGAAAAGAAAATCTAGAGGCTGCAAACATCAGTAACAATAATGAATCCGTGAAAATCAGGTTTAGGAAAAGGGGCTGGCTAATGGGCATAAAACAATCCGAATAATCAGCCGGGAATTCTTGAATTCCATGAGCCTGGTTACAGAAGTAACAAAAACACAAAATAAAAGACTGCCAACAAACTCCAAAGTCCAGTTGCTCATGATCCGTACAAGGATACTAAACGCAAGCTAAAAGCTTTCAAGGCTAGGTTCAAACTGCTACAGCTACATGTCATAATAAAAGAAAGATTAAGACTAGGATCAAAGTTAAAACTGCTACAGCTACTGTGTGGATGTCAAACCAAACGAAGGACTAATGCTGGTATCAAACTTCTACCTCTGCATGTCATAACAAAATAAAGATTAAGGCTAGGTTCACACTGCTGCAATCACCCTGTGCATGTCATAACAAAAGAAAGACACGGGCTAGAATGTAACTGCTACATCCATCCTGTGTATTTCATACCGAAGAACAAGTTACTGACCTTCAGTAAAGCCTTATCTGGTAGTCTCAATCTAGCTGCAGATTCCTTTCCTTAGAATATCCCCAGGCCAGTCAGACTGGATCCGGAAGGTTTTTGAGCAGTAACCCTGTACGCCAGTAGGTGGGCCGTTTAGCTGCGTTGTCCACGCCAGTAGTGACATGCGCGTTACCTATTTAGGTGCCACCTCGGCGTGCTGAAGTCAGCTATTTTCCCAACTTTCCACACCAGGAGCGCGGAACTACGAGGAGCATTGACAACCAGTTTAGAAAAGACTAAAGCTCTAAAAAGGATGTCCCTTACACCTTAACCGGTTTGCAGAGCGGGGAGGGTGGAGGCAGTCTGTAAGGAATCTGCGGCTATATATAGTCTTTATCATATGAGGCCCCAGCGAAGGTAAGTAACTTGTTCATTTGACAGAGACTTCTGGCCGCAGATTCCTTACCTGAGAATAGATACCCAAGCAATACCTCCTCAGAGGTCTGTCTGCGAACCAGATTAGGTCAAAATGTCCTGTAGGACCAAACAGGCGAAGTGCCTGTCACGATGGAACATGACTCTCCAGGCAGTAATGTGTTGTGAATGTGTGCAGTGATGCCCATATCACTAACCTGACAGATGTCTAAGAAAGGAAAGCCGCATGCTAACCCAGTAGTTGTAGCCTTGGCTCTGGTAGAGTGAGCCCGCACGACCTCAGGGGGATGTTTCTTGGCCAATGAATAGCAGATCTTAATACACAGGACAATTCATTGCAAGATGGGCTGCTTTTGCACAGCCTTCCCTTTTTTGGTTCCAACATAGGCCACAGATTTGATCATCTATCTGGACTACCTTTGTGCGATTATGGTAGAATGATAACACTCTTTTAGGGTCTAGACGATGGATTCTCTCCACTTTGGAGGGATGAGGCAGAGCAAAGAAGGTAGATAGGGTAATGCTCTGGCATACATGGAAGGGAATGATAACCTTCAGAAGTAAGCAGCATGTGTCCGCGGGACCAGTTTGTCTCGATAAAAGGGGGTGTAGAGAGGGTGCAAAGAGAGAACCTGCACTTTAATGCAGTGGCCACTAAAAAGTCAGTTTTAATGGTGAGCAGCCAAAGAGCTCAATTGTGCAAACTTTTGAATGGCACACACATTAAGAGAAGAAAGTGAGAACACAGTTGAGCTCCCACCTCAACCGTGGCATGATAAAAAAGAGTAGGGGAAACGTACTGCAGACCTTTAAAAAAACGGAATACAACAGGGCATTTCAAAAGAGAATATTGGGGAAGGGTGTGCAGGTTCAGGTGCAGAACCCAGCCCTGCTGCTGCAAAAAAAGATCCTCCCGAAGAAGCAGCCTGACTGGAAACCAATGGTCATGCTCAGCGGCTCAGGATATCAGACTCTAAATGCCCACTCAGGAGCCACAAGGATGACTTGGGCTCCGGTTGTTCTGGATCTTCTTGAGAACTCTGGGCAGGAGAAGTATGGCATACAGGAGGCCAGAGTCCAACTCAATGTGAAAAGCGTCTTTGTTGGCTTTGAATCTCCAGCATGCAAAACTGCTGACATTGTACATTTTCGACGGTGGCAAACTGATCTAACCAAGACTCTCCCCACTGCTGAAAGAGACCATGCACCACCTCCGGACGCAGACATAATTTGTGATCTGCTAGTCATCTTCGGCTGAGTTTGCCTGGGGTTCAGAAACCCCGCCAGGTGCTTAACAACCAGGGAAAAGCCTGATGTCCCAGGCATATCCAGAAGCACAGGGCCTTTTGACACAGGTTGCACAACCCCCTCTGCCCTGTTTGTTGCATGACCACATGGCAGTGGTGTTGTCAGTGAACACCTACACCATCCTTTCCTTGATCGAAGGGAGCAAGGCCAAATAAATTGCTGGAGGTTCCAACAGGTTTATGTGGAGCTAGGGCTTTGCCGGAGACCAGGGTCCTGTGATGTTCACCTCTCCCACCTGGCCACCCTAACCCAGGAGTAACGCATCTCTCACTACCATAATATCTGGATAGGGATGGGAGAGAGGTCTGCCACTGACCCAGTCCTGGTTCGTTAGCCACCACTGCAGGTATTTTGCAGTGCGCTCCAAAATCTGGACCATGTGGAAGAGATTCCCCTGATGCTACATCCACTGGGCCTTCAGGACCCACTTGTAAGAAGCTGGCTCTATATAGTGTACTAAAAAGAAGTACACTTGTGCAATGAGTCCACTGGGTCCCAACTGGTTTACAGAGGCTAAAGTAGGGTAGTGCTAAGCAGTTGTTGTGCTCACAGAGGCAATAAATGAGACACACCCTCAAAAAATAAATCCAAGACCAGATTAGAAAAATAACACTTCCTTTTATACATGTTTCAAAACCAAGGACTTCATTCCAAGGTAAGTACTTGTTGAGTTTCAATTTTTACCAGTAAGTAAAGTGGTGCACCTTTACGCACAATGCAATCCTACAGAAGTAAAAGTCATAAAAGCAATAAAAGTGAGTACAGTTGATTTCAGGAGTTCACCTTCTGAAGTCAGCGTTGTAGAGGGCCAAGGTTCAAAGTGCAACCAGCAGTTCTTTGGGAACTGCTCGAGGTTCACTGGGAGCAGTTTGCTGGCTAGGTTGTAGATGGGCGTACTACGGTGAAGGCGGGGCCATCTGGAAACAGGCTGCTCAAGGGGATTTGGGGACAAGTCTGAGAGCTCCCAAACGGGGGCTTGGGTTGCAAGGGCTCTTGGAGCAAGGGGCACAGCCAGCTCTTCGCTACCCGGGCCAGGCGGCTTGGGTGCAGAGTGGTAAAGGCGGCTGGGTTGATGAGGAAAGTGGCCTTCAAGGTTAGGGTCAAACAGCTGGCAGGGGCAAAATCAGGAAAGTCTCAGTGATGCTGAGCTGCTTGGCCGTGGTGTGGTGAGAATCCAGACTGGACTCCCACAGTTGGTGCTTGGTGCAGGGCGTCCGGTATCCCGAGTATTAGTGATGAATGGCTTTGGTTGGTCCTGTTGTCTTCACACTCGGGGGCGACAAATCTGACCTTCCAGAGCACGAGTACCTTCTCCTGGTCGTCTGCGGCATCGGTCAGGCCGGGGAGCTGCAAGGCGGTGGACCGGACTCTGCTTGTCGGTGTCTGCGGCTGCAAGGGAGTAGCTTCTCTACTACAAGGTAATCTGAAGTTTATTTTCAAAGCGCTGGCTGGCAACTCAAGGCTTTGGTAGTTCTACAGCTTGCAGGGCGTTTCAATCTGCTGTGATTGTCGAGAGAGTTTCCGAGCAGGCAAGGCTTTGCTGCAAAAGTTCACAGCTCTTCTGCAGTTCTCGCTAAGCTGTGACTCTTCTTCGTCCTTCTTTGCTTGATCCATCGAATCAGAGTTCTTGGGTTCAGAGGTGCCACCTAAATACTCAATTTAGGGGCATTATGGTGGAGTGACAGATAGTAGCCAATGGGCTACCTACTTTTAGGGTGTCTACACCTTCCTGTGGGAAATGGGCATAGCCCTTACCCTAGAATACTAATACTGCCCAAATCAAGATGTGGAATCTGAAAAGTGGGTCCCACATCAGCTGGTCCACCTTAGGGCTGGTTCCAGGTGAAGGGGGCACACCTCCTAATCTTACTAATTTTCCCGCTTGTCTTGACGCCAAAATGTGGCATTAAGGCAGGGAGGTTGGCTTCTACACTATCTGAAGAGGTCTGGATCGCATAACAAAGGTGGCAGAGCCATTAAAGCTTCTTACCCTGGAAAGGCTCATCTGGCAGGGTGGAGGTGCTAACACCACTGCCCAGAGCAGGCTTGGTTCCTGACCTCCAAGAGCAAAAGCTCTCAGTTCAGGGAGCCAGAAACTTGTCTAGAGTGGCTGGCTGGCAGGGACCAGTCAGTGAATACACTAGTAGCTGGTAGGTTTTCAGGGGGCCCTCTAAGGTGCTCTCTGGGTACATTTCTTAATAAATCCAACACTGGCATCAGTGTGTGTTTATTAAGATGGGATGTTTGGTACCAAACATCTGGTGGTACACTGAAGCCATCATGTAGCTGGGGAACTCGTAATCATGGGTGTCCAGCCCATGTACTCGGTATGGCTTCCCTATGCATTTGGGGTATCCAAGGGTGAACTTCGATATCACAGGGACAAATCTGCTTGTGCAGATTTGCCCACACATGGGTATAGTGCACCCTGCCTTCGGGCTGTTAGGTCTGCTGTAATAGTGACTTACCTATACCACATGCAGTACTGGGTAGGCACGGCACACAGGGATGTGTGCCATGTTGACTTTTCTTGTTCTCTGCACCAAGACAGACTCGCTGCAGTGGCAGTTTGCATGAGCTTGGTGAGGGGTCCCATAGAGTGGCACAATCGTGCTGCAGCTCTTAGGAACCTTCTTTCATTCCAATACCCTAGGTACCAGGGGTACCACTTACTAGGGACTTACATGTAGCCTAACGTAGGGACAATTGTGGAACAATGATACAGTTTTAGGGAAAGAACAGTGGTACTGGGAAACAGGTTACCGGAACCTAGTCAACTTTCAAAGTTGCATCCAATACCAGGGAAAACGGAGGGGTTACTGCAACAAAGTCCAGTTTCCTACACCACTGTACAGCCCGCATATGCCAGGGTGCATGTGTTACCAGCAGGATGCAGGAGGCCATGAGGCCCAATAGCTTCAGAGTCAGTCTCACTGAACAGCTTGGCTGAACTGCCTGGGCCACACCCACCTTCAGTACCCAGTCATCGAGGTAGGGAAAGACTGAGGTCCCTGACTTCCGTAGATTAGCTGATACCACTGCCATCACCTCGGTAAACACCCAAGGGTGCTGGTAAGGCTGAAAGGCAGGGCTGCAAACTAAAAGTGCCTTGGCACACTGTGAATCGTAGATAGTATCTGAGAGCCGGAACGATAGGGATGTGGAAATATGTGTCCTGGAAGTCCAAAACTCCCATCCAGTCTCCTGGTTCTATGGCAGACAAAGCTTTGGCAAGCATGAGCATTCTGAACTGCTACTTTTTCAGGAAGAGGTTGAGAAGGCGTAGATCCAGGATAGGGCGCGGTCCTCCGTCCTTCTTTGGCACCAGAAAATCGCTGGAATAACAACCATGACCTACTTATAATTCAGGCATCCTCTCTATGGCTCCCTTGGCCATGAGAACCTGCACCTCTTGATGGGCCTAGGAGAGATGGTTCTCCATCAGCTGATTGTAAGTGGGTGGCATGGGTGGTGGGGTTGTCTCAAACGGGAGGGACCCAATGGTCCAATGTTACTGCCCACCAGTGGGGAAGGTGATGGCGTATCCTGCCTTCCACTAAATGCTCATGATGGTATAAGGGTGAACTAAAGAGGCTTGGAGGCAGCGGGTGTGGAGGGTGTGGGGGGGTTGACTGACCCGTGCGCTGGCTACCTGTTCCACATTGTCTATGGGACTCACGCTGTCGGCCACGAAAAGGCTGAGTAACCTGCTGGCCGTGGTGGCTTGGAGTATATAGGCACCGTTGGAGACCCCTTCCGTAGCCATGAAAGGGGCAGAGGGTGGATTAACAGGGGCCATAGACAAGCCCAAGGACCTGGCTATAGCCCTGCAATCTTTGAAGCGCTCCAGCGCTGAATCAGTCTTGTCTCCAAATAGGCAAGAGACATCAAAAGGCATGTCCATGAGGGAAGCCTGGACATGTCCTGAAAATCCAGATGTTCTCAGCCAGGTGTGGCACTGCAAGCCCACCAACGATGAAGTCGCTCTGCATAGCAAATCGATCGTGTCAAGTCCATATCGGAAGGTGAACTTAGCCACATCTCTCCCATCAGCAACAGCCTAAGATTGTATGGCCCAGGCCTCCTCCAAGACCATAAGTTGCACTTGGTCAACTGAATCCCATAGTGTATGTGAACAACGGCCCACTAGGCATGCAGTGTTCATCGACCGCAGTGCCCGGCTGGTGAAAGAGAAAATTTTCTTAGCAAGCGGCGAAGCAGGAACTCAGACCGACCACAGCTTTTCAGGCAAGGTATAAATTCATTTTGTTCTTACACCACAGCCAGCAACGACACGTTTCGAGCTGAAAAGTTGCACTGAAAAAACCATAGGTTTCAGGCATGTTATAGTTAGAAATTAGCATTTAAAAAACCTTAGAATTTCACTGAATGAAAACATAGGTTTCAGGGACGTTAAAGTTAGTTGGAGATTTCACTCGTATAAAACCATAGTATTTCGGCCGTTATAGTTAGTAGATCTAACTATAACTCGCGTCCCCGCAATTCACTGCTGATGACGTCAGATATTACATCACTCATGACATGCTCAGTGACATCACTGATGACATCGCTGATGACATCATCCACGTGATCATCTGATGCACCTCCTCATACCCTTATAAAACCTTTCATACACCCACTCTAAAATACAGGCCACCAATATTGAAACCATAGACAGACTAATAGCAGTTAGTACAAAAACCTATGTTTTTTTCAGTGAATTTCAAAGGTTTTTTAAATGCTAATTTCTAACTATGCCTACAAAGGTAGGACATGTGAAGAAAGAGGAAGAAAAGCGCAGAAAGAAGAAAGAAAAATGCAGAAAGAGGCAACAGAAGTCCAGAAAGACGAAGAAAAGTGCAGGAAGAAGAAGAGATGTGAAGAAAGAACCAACAGAGGCGCAGAAAGAGGCCTTGTTGGAAAATCATCCTGTGCCCACAACATTTTCAGACAGGTACTGTTGGTAACTGACTCTGACTAACCAGGCCTAGAGCCAGTGCTATGCAAAATGACTCTTAGAATACAGTGAAAACACCTACATACACTAGGGAACACCATGCTTTGGGGTACCCCTGTGATTAGCATGACCTCCTGTTTAAGGCCCTAGTAAATAATAGGGTAGGGGGATTAAAACTACCTCTAAGTCCGAGGTGCAGAAATATGCTACCTTAACTAGTAGTGGCGTTTGCAGAGTGGTGGAGAAGGGGTGCTGGGGGTCCAACCAACTCTCAGGAATTTCGCTGCGTAGGACTTAGAGGAGGTACCAGCAGGGATTCTGGCCCCCAAACTCCCTCAGGGCTAAAATGGACTTCATCCCCCATCCCGTAGTCTGCCACGAGACATGTTTGCAGAGTGGTAGAGAAAGGGGCCCATGGCCTCCATAGACGTCTTAGCAATCCCACTGTGTGGGACTTACTGGAGGTAACAAGAGGGGTAGTTGGCCCCATATGACATCCTTGGGGGCCAACTTCCCAAACTATTACCTCCAGTCAGTCCCACACAGCGGTATTGGTAAGTACTCGTACCAGGCCACGCCCACTTTGCTCACCACTCTACAAACGCGCTCCCTGGCACGCTCTTAGATGGGGATTGAAGTCCCCTCCACTGCTGGAGGTCCTTTAGGGGGCAACTAGCCTACCTTTTACCTCCAGTAAGCCCCACGCAGTGGGATTTGTGAGAGGTAGACAAAGGCCATGCCCACTTTGCAAACACGCCCCCTGGTGCGTTATAAGTTGGGGGATTTAGACCCCTTGAATCCTGAGGGTCTCTGGGGTCCAACTAGCCCACTGGGTACCTCCAGTAAGCGCCACAGAGCTGCATTGCAGAGAGGTGTATAAAAGAGGTGGCCTGGACCACCTCTCCGCAACGCAGCGCAGTCGCGCTTACTGGAGGTACCTGGTGGGCTAGTTGGCCCCCAGGGACCCTCAGGATTGAAGAGGAATTCATTCCCCAACTTAAAAAGCGCCACAGGGCGTGTTTGCACACATGTCACCTCAGGCCCCGCCCCCTCCCTTCACCACTGAGCAAAGACGCCCGTGGCGCGTTTTAAGTTGGGCGATTAAGTTCCCTTGAATCCTGAGGGTCCCTGAGGTCCAACTAGCCCACTAGGTACCTCCAGTAAGTGCCTAAGAGCTGCATTGCAGAGAGGTGTAAAAAGGGGCGTGGCCTGAACCACCTCTCTGCAACGCAGGCCTGTGGCGCTTATTGGAGGTACCTGGTGGGCTAGTTGGCCTCCAGGGACCCTCAGGATTGAAGAGGAATTAATTCCCCAACTTAAAACGCGCCACAGGGCGTGTTTGAACACATCACCTCAGGTCCCGCCCCCTCCCCTCACCACTGAACAAACGCGCCCTGTGGCGCGTTTTAAGTTGGGGGATTAAGTCTCCTTGAATCCTGTGGGTCCCTCGGGTCCAACTAGCCCACTAGGTACCTCCAGTAAGCGCCACAGAGCTGCATTACAGAGTGGTGTAAAAAGGGGCGTGGCCTGGACCACCTCTCAGCAACACAGCCCTGTGGCGCTTACTGGAGGTACCTGGTAGGCTAGTTGGCCCCCAGTATTGAAGGGGAATTAATTCCCCAATTTAAAACGTGCCACAGGGCGTGTTTGCAGAGTGTTGCTAGGCGGGGGCGGGGCCTCCGGCACGATTGCAGTCTTTTTAACATTTATTTTTTGTAGAAGTGGGCTGTGTTTCCCCCCTTCTTTTTCATTTTTTGAGCCCTGGGGACCCCATCCCCCAGGGCCTGAACCCTTTTAAAAAAAAATATATATATATATATGAACGGGAAGGGGGCCGCGTGGGCCCCCTCGTGTGGCCAATTCGACTCTGGGGACCCCATCCCCAGGATATGGCCACATATATATTTATTTTATGGGGAGGGGCTGCGTGGCCCTCCTCCTGAGGCCTCTATTGGCCCCGGGACCCCAGCCTTTATTTATTTTTGTTAATTTTTTTATTTTGGGGAGGGGGGGCAGCGTGGCCCCCCTCCCGGGCAACTTCTAGCCCCGGGGACCCCATCCCCCGGGGCAGGCCCTATCCACTGGGGACTGTTGGGGGAGCCCCAATGCCCCCACAGTCCCGCCGGCTCCCCGCGTCCTGCAGGATCCGGCACTACTTTTCCACATGGGGAGCTGCTGACATGCAGCTCCCCATGTGGAAAAGCAATTCTGCTTTGCTTCATTGAAGCGAGAGCAGGTTTCCCTGCTCCCATGACAGGGCGCGAGCCGCACGGCTCCCGCCCTGTCATTGCAAACAGCAGTGTCCTGGGGGTAGGCACCCCGGAACACTGCAGAAGCAGGGCCTGGGGGTGGCATTCTCCAGGGTCATCAAGGGCTCCAGGGGTGCACAGCCCCGGGGAGGTGGTGGTCCCCGGGGCTCACGGTCCGTTACGGACCCCTGCATTTACATAGTTAGTGCCCTGGGGAGGTGCCGGTCCCAGGGACGTGTGGGGGGGCTCAAGCTCCCACCCCCACAGGTTCTTTAAGAAAAAAATAATAATAAGCCTCGAGGGGTGACGATCGCGAGAGCTGCGGGGGGCCATGTGCCCCCGCAAATATTTAAGAAAAGCCCCAGGGGGTGGCAGTCTTCAGGGCTTGGGGGGGCCTTGGAGGCCCCCCAAACATTTACAAAAAACAACCCCCGGAGGTGGCGGTCCCCGGGGCAGCAGGGGGCTGTGCGCCCACGCACATATTTTTACGGAGAGCCCCGGAGTGACGGTCCCGGGGCTGAGCAATATAGCATGCCCCTGGGACTTGACCCACCCGGGGGCTAAATAATAAGGAGAAAAAAAGTCTCTTTCTGAACCAAGGGCTACCTTTTTGCCAAATCTGGTGTAATTCCGTTCAGCAGTTCGAGCTGTAGCCGTGTCTAAAGGTTCCTATGGGAAATTGATTTTCCGACCTCTTTTTTTTTATTTCTCAGGAACTACTGAACGGATTTACACCATTTAACAAAAAAAGTCTCCTTCGGAACCAAGGGCTACCTTTTTGCCAAATTTGGTGTAATTCTGTCCAGCAGTTCGAACTGTAGCCGTGTCTAAAGTTTCCTATGGAAAATAACATGGAGAAAACACATTTTGGGACCCCCCCTTTTTCCTCGGCCCTTGCTTGCTGAATCGCCCCGAAACTTTCAAGATAGGAGCTGACCGGAGCGCCCTACGAGTTTTGAAAATTTTGCAAAGATTCGTTATCCGGCGCCAAAGTTATTGGCAAAACAAAAAACAGTTTTCCTATGGAAACTAGGTCCCAACTATAACTATCTACTGGCGACCGCCTGAAAATAATATATATATAGTCGTTACTAGAGGTTCCTCTTGAGTTAAACAAGTTAAATGTTAAATCTTCTAAATTCTTTCCCTGAGATGGAGTTCCGCGAGGAGTTACTACAGTTCACTCTTGAATCAAATGCAAAAGCATTGAAACCCATTCATGACGTTGCACTCCCCTAGTTACTGTGGGGCAGATTTACAATTTTTCCATGCAACACAGGCAGGAAGCAAAGTTGCTTTACTGCGTTGTGTGAAAGGGGGACAGCAGAAATGTGCCATAGCTAGTAAAGAACAAATTACTTATCTTCAGCAGTGCCTTTATCTAGCTGCAGATTCCTTACCTTAGAATAATCCCCAAGCATCAGTCTGGATCCAGAATTTTTGGAGCAGTACCCCTGCGTGCCGGTGGGTGGTGTCTAAACGGAGTGGATGGGAGATTGGGTAAGGAATCTGCGGCTAGAGATAGTCTCTACCCAATAAGTTGTTACCGAAGGAAAGTAACTTGTTTATCTGATACAGACTTCCAGCCATAGATTCCTTACATTAGAATAGACACCCAAGCAATGACTCCCAAAGGTAGGCTATGCAAAGCCAATTTTAAATCAAAAGGTTCTGCAGAACCGAACGGGCGAAGTGTCCATCGTGACAAACCTGACTTTACAGACAGTACTGTTTGGTAAACTTGTGCAAAGATGCCCACGTTGCTGCCTGCCAGATATCAAGGACAGGGACCCCGCGGACTAAACGCAGTGGTTGCAGCCTTAGCTCTGGTGAAGTGAGCACACAAATCCTCAGGGGAATGTTTCTTGCAATACGTAGCAAATCTGCATGCAGAGCACTATCCATCTTGACAGGCCCATTTCTGCACAGCCTTCCCCTCCTACGTACCCCACGAAGAGTTGATTGTCCACCCAGAACTGTTTTGTGTCATCTAAATAGAACGATAACGCTCTTTGTGGGCTCAGAAGGTGGAGTCTCCCCTCCTCTTTGGAAGGATAAGGTAGGGAGGATGATGATCTGGCCTACATGGAAGGGAGTCACAACCTTTGGAAGGAAGAAGGAACGTGTCCAGACAACAATCTTGTCCAAGTAGAAGGTGGTGTATGAAGGGTGTGCAAAAAGTACCTGCAACACGCGAACGCTCCTCTCTTAAACGTAATGGCCACTAGAAAGGCAGTTTTGATGGTCGATAGTCTAAGAGGGCAATTGTGCAGCGGCTCAAAGGCTGCACACATCAAAAAGGTGAGAATATTTCGATCCTACTGGGGAATGATGAATGGCCAGGGAGTAAACAAGTTCTGCAAGCCTTTAAGAAACCTATTCACAATAGGTGATTTAAATAAATAAGGTTGGGCTAGAAACCGCAAAAATGCAAAAATGGCTGTTAGATAACCTTTAACTATGCCCAGAGCACAGCCCTGCGGGGCGAAAGATGGTGAAAACAAAAGAAAAAGGTGCAGAAAGAGGATCGATGCTGTGAGAATCACACCATGTCATAAACGTATCTGAACAGCAGGCGTATACAGACTTGGTAGAGGGACGCCTGGCTGACGGAATAACATCACAGACTATGGAAGGAAGGGCAAAACCTGGCAGGTGGCAACTGTCACCGCTCAATATCCACACATGAAGGTTCAGTGCAGAACCCTCCGCTGTTGCTGCGACAGAAGATCCTCTCAAAGAGGAAGCTGGATCGGAGGACGTGAAGGTCATGCTCAACAGCTCGGGATACCATCTCTCCAAGCTCAATCCACAGCAATAAGAATTCCTTGGGCCCGGTAATTCTTGATCTTCTTGAGAACTCTGGGCAGCACTGGTATGGGTGAAAAGGCATACAGGAGGCCGGAGCTACTTTCAGGACAAAAGGCGTCTTTGAGCAAGAGTTGCCTTGGAAACTCCAGTGTGAAAAACTACTATCATTGTACATTCTCGGTGGTGGCGAACAGATCTAACCAAGGTTCTCGCCACTGCTGAAAGAATCTTTGCACCACCTCTGGATGGAGATGTCAAGCCTGACCTGCTAGGCATCTTCAGCTGAGTTTGTTCACCCAGGTGTTCAGAGAGCCCGCTAGCTGTTGAACCATCAGGGAAATGATGTGGCGTTACAGCCATGTCCAGAGACAAAGAGCCTCTTGACAAAGGGTCCAGAGACACAGGGCCTCTTGACAAAGGGTCCACGACCAGACCCCACCCTTTTTGTTGTAGTACCAACTGGCGGTGGTGTGTCTGTGATCACCTGCACCAGACTTCCCCTAATCGAAGGAAGCAAGGCTTTCAATGGCAAGTGAATTGCTCGAAACTTGATGTGGAGCTCGGACTCCACCGGAGACCAGAGTCCTCTGATCTCTACCTCCCCAACATGGCCACCACAACCCAGAAGTAATGCATCTGTCACCACAGTCAGCTTTGGTTTGGGAAGGGAGAGAGACTGCTACTGACCCAACAGCGGTTTGTCAGCCGCCACTGCAGATATTTTGCAGATCGCTCTGAAATCTGGACCTTGTCGGAGAGATTACCCAGATGCTGTGTCCACTGGGATTTCAGATTCCACTGCGGAGCCTGCATTTGCCAATGGGCATGAGTAACCAGCAGAATGCAGGAGGCCATGGGGTCCAACAATCTAAATGTCAGTCTCACCAAACTCCAGGATAGTGGCGGGAACATCGGTATCATAGCCTGCATATCCTGGACTTGCCGTTCAGGAGGATAAGCCTGAAATTGCCCTGTGTTCAGAACAGCTCCAATGAAAATGAGCATCTGAGAGGGAATCAGGTGTGACTTTGGCACGTTGTTAGTGAACCTCAATGAATACAGAAAGTTCGACATAGTCTGGGAGTGTGAGGCACCAGCCTTGGCCGAGCCTGCCTTCAACAGCCAATCATCGAGGTAGGAAAAGACTGGAACCCTTGACCTCTGCAGATTAGATGCAAAGGGGTGAACTGCCTGAACTGTTGGCTACCTGCCCCATGTGGTCTAAGGAACCTGCGTCCTCGACCACGAAAAGGCTGGGGAGCCTTTTCACTGTGGTAACTGGGATGATATGGACGCAGTTGGAGACTCCTCATACAGCCACAAAAGGTGTCGGAAGGCATACTGGGGGTGACAAGGGGACGTACTCAAGATCAAATACCTGGCCGTATCTCTGCTGTACTTAAAGCACTCTAGCGCCGAGTTGCCTTCTCTCCAAAAAGAAGAGAGCCATCAAAGAGCATGTCCATATACGATGCTTGGACATTCTCTGGAAAGCCAGTGGTCCCAGTCAGGAGTGACCAACAAGGCCACGAATGATGAAATGGCTCTACCCAGTAAGTCGGACTTTCCCAGTCCACGTCGTATGTTGAACTTTGCTGCATCTCTCATGTTCACAATAGCCTGGGAGAGTATGGCTCGGGCCTCCTCTTGAGACCATGGGCAGCACTTGCGCAATTAAATCCCAGATCATATGGGAATATCAGCCCAGAAGGCATGTGGTGTTCACTGACTGCAATTCAGGAATGTGGGAAGAGAACATTTTCTTCCCAAAGGTATCCAGCCTCTTGGATTCCCTATCTGGTGGAGTGATAGGGAAAGCGCTGGGGTTGATTCTGGAGGTGGCGGCTTAGACCACAAAGATCTACAAGGTGGGGTGCTGGGTAAGAAAACTGTGGTCCCCTGGAGTGGGGAGAAGGCGGCGGGCATTAGCCCTAAGCATAGGAGCCCCTGTGCAGGACTTGGACAAGGCACTGAGTAGGACCTCGGAAAGGGCTTTATTAAATGCAGTAAGGGTTCGGAAGAGGCCACTTCCGGATGAAGCACCTCCGTCAAGCCGTTTGTCTTGACTGCCACTGTGGGCAGCTGAAGGTTCAAGACCTCAGTCGTTCTACATTCCAACATAGCAAAAGAGGGTCATTCTTCCATAGCCACAGTAGGAGACACCAGGCTAGTGTCAGGTGAGGTGTCTGTGAGGTGAGGTGAGGCCTCTGCCAGTTCTTCATACCAGTTGTCCTCATTCTCAAATAGGGGATGCTGGTATCCATGAGGGGCCTCAGACCCCTCACATTCATCTCCCTATCAAATTTAAAAGGCACTGGCTACGGACCGGACAGCATGGTCCCAGTCTGAACCGAAATCTGCGTTGGGGGGCGCCTATGCGACTCCGTGTCGGTAATGCTGATGGGGATGGCGCCTCCGTGAGATGTCAGGGGTGCGGGGGCGGAAAGGGCCACTTCCGGCCAAAGCACCTCTGCCAGGACGTTTGACTTGAATGCCACTATGGGCAGCTGAAGGTTCAAGACCTCAGTCGCCCTACGCACCAATACAGCGAAAGAGGCCCCCTCCTCTGTAGCCACGGTAGGAGAGACCACGCCAGTGTCAGGTGAGGTTTCTAACCCACTGGCCTCTGCCAGTTCCTCATACCAATTGTCCTCATTCTCATTTAGGGGATGCTGGTATCCATGAGGGCCCTCAGACCCCTCCCATTCATCTCCTTCTCGAGGCCTGTCAAATGTAAAAGTCACTGGCTCTGAACTGAACAGCATGGTCCCGATCGGCACCAGAATCTGTCTAGGATCACGGCCATGCAACTCTGATCCAGTAAGGACGATGGGGATGGGACCTCCGTGGGACATCAGGGGTGCTGGGGGCAGAAGGGGCCACTTCCGGCTCAAGCACCTCCATCAAGACGTTTGTCTTGACTGCCACTGTGGGAACTGAAAGTTTAAGACCTCAGTCACCCTATGCACCAACATAGCGAACAAGGCTCCCTCCTCTGTAGCCACGGTAGGAGAGACAAGGCCAGTGTCAGGTGAGGTGACTAACCCACTGGCCTCCGCCAGTTCCTCATACAAATTGTCTTCATTCTCATTTAGGGGATGCTGGTTTCCCTGAGGGCCCTCAGACCCTTCCCATTCCTCTCCCTCTCCCTCTCCAGGCCTGTCAACTGTAAAAGGCACTGGCTCCGAACCGGACAGCATGGTCCTGTTTGGCACCAGAATCTGTGTAGGATGACGCCCGTGTGACTCTGTGTCGGCAATGATGATGGGGATGGTGTGACATCAGGGGGGCTAGGGGCAGAAGGGGCCACTTCCGGCTGAAGCACCTCCGTCAACACGTTTGTCTGGACTGCCACTGACCTCAGTCGCCCTACGCACCAACATTGCGCAAGAGGCTCCCTCCTCTGTGGCCACGGTAGGAGAGACCAGGCCAGTTTGAGGCGAGGTGTGTAACCCACCGGCCTCAGCCAGTTCTTCGTACCAATTGTCCTCATTCTCATTTAGGGGATGCTGGTATCTATGAGGGCCCTAAGACCCCCTCCCATTTGTCTCCCTCTTCAGGCCTGTAAAATGTAAAAAGCACTGGCTCCAAACTGGACAGCATGGTCCCAGTGGCACCGGAATCTGAGTCGGAAGACACCCATGCAACTCTGTGTTGGTAATGGCGACGGAGATGGCGCCTCCGTGTGATGTCAGGGGTGCCGGGGTCCTCGGCACTGGAAGAGGAGCCAAGGAAGGTCTCGGTCTCACTGGTGGTTCTGCTCTAAACCCAACATGGTATCCATAGGGCCAGACAGGTGTCGATGGAAAACCCACCGGAGGGAATCCAGTGTGGGCCCCTCTAGTGCCCATGTCTGAAAATTAACTCCAGAGGGGCCGGGCCGTCCAAATATGAGGTGCATGGCCTCATAAAATTCCTTGAGCTGGATGGCGGTCGCTTCGGTCCAGGAAAGTCAGGAAAGCTTGGAGCTCAGTCTGACTCAGGCTCTGTTGAAGCTCAAGGCCTGGAGTGCTTGGACTTCGACGGAAGCGGAAAAGTTGAAGACTGCTTCGACTTCTTGTGATTGTGGGACGTACATGACTTCCCCGATGACTTCAAGTGCAACGACGATCGCTGGGTGCAGTCCCATGAACGATTCCGATACCTTCCACGCGACCAAGTGACCAAGATCTTGAGTGTCTCTGAGTTGTCCAACGTCAGGCAGCAAGGATCTTAGGAGATCGCTCCCTCAGTTCCTTCAGATGCATGGCCCGGCAGTCCTTGCAAGTCTAGGAGGCGTAGTCCCTCCCCAAGCACCATCAGCATACCAAGACATCTACCTTTGACCACATAGTTTGAAGCCAGCTGGTTTCTTACAGCACATCCTGTCATACAAGGAGAGAAAATCTCGCAAAATGAAGTGATGATAAAAAATCGAGAAAAAGGTAATTAGTATTAGATTCCTTACCGCCCCAGTGCTATCTTGTGCAGAAAGAAAATAACTGACATCAGCGCACCAGGGTGGAACCCATATAGGTACCACGCATGTCGCTTCCAGTGGGGAAGACAGCAACACGCAGTCGAACTACGACACCTACTGGCGCGCGGGGTACTGCTTAAAAAAATCTGGATCCAGCTCGACAGCTGGGGATTATTTGAAGGTAAGGAATCTGCAGCTAGAAGTATCTATCAGATATATGACACATTTCTAATGTGTCCTAGATCTTTTTTGTGCAGGAAGGTACACCTGCACAAAAACAACCCTTAAAGGCATTTTCCTTTTTCTATGCATGCTGCTGGACGATGCATGCATAGAAAGATTAAGTAACGAAAAGAAAAAAATATATATTTTCCTTGTTACACCTGCTTGAGGGAGGCGCAGGTTTTTGATGTATTCTCAGGTTTACAAGTCTTTGTAAATCTGGGTATGCACCCAAATAAATGGTTGGATGCATAGGAACGCCCATGCTCCCTCCATGTAACATCTTCCTAACCCAAGGCAGCACTATGCCATGCATTACTTTGTATTCACTAAACCAAGCAAAGCCACATAAGGATTTTGCGTCGAGTTGCACCATTAAAGTTCCACAACTATGACACAAAACCTTATTAAATATGCCCCTAGGTATCCTTCTGAAGCCAAATGCAAAAGCTCTGATATTCTTTCATAAAAGTGCAGTTCCGCAAGTCATTAGTAGGTGTCCCTCACAAGTTTAATGCAAAAGCATTTATATTCTTTTGTGAAGGTGTAGATCCACAAGTCATTACTAAGTATCCCTCATAAGTCAAATGAAGAAGCATTGAAATTCTTCTATGAGGCTGCAGTTCCTTTGGTCGTTACTAGGTGTCCCTCAAGTCAAAAGGAAAAGAATCGATAGGTGGCGTTCCACAAGTGGTTACTAGGTGACCCTCACAAGTCAAATGCAAAAGTATTAAAATTCTTACATTATGCTGCAGTTCCACTAATCATCACTAGGTGTCCCTATCAAGTCAGATTCTTATATGAAGTTTCAGTTTCAAAAGTTGTAATTTGTATCCCTCACAAATCAACTGCAAAAGCAGTGGATTATTTTCATGACGCTGCAGTTCCACTTGTTGCTAATAGAGGTCCAGCTTAAGTCAGAAGCAAAGGGGTGTGGCTTTAGTATATAAATGCGCATTCAAACTTTTGCTACTTTAATCATTTATGCTTGTTTTCTACAGTATTCATTATTTGCCAAAGCTGTTTCTTAATGAGTCAAAATTACAGATTTCAATACATGACTTGATTTTATGTTTAAAAAGTGTGATCTCACTCTACTGTTTATATGAACTTTAATTCATTGGTAAGTAAAAGTGCAAAAATATAGTATATTTTGGCTGATTATGTTATGGTGGCTGTAAGCTTTGTCTTTGGTTTGAGGGGAGTGATTTGGGTGATTTATACATACTGACATTGCTTGTACAATATTTCGATAGGGGAGATGCAGTTCCACAAGTAGTTACTAGAGGGCTCTAAGGTCAGATACAAGCATACAAGCAGTTGCAATGGAGGGGGGGCGGGGGGGTGGGGGGGTATGGTTTCAATCAAAAAACGCACATATTCACTCTAGCTCCACTAATGTGTTGTGCTCATTTTCTATGGGATACATAAATATACCAAGGCTGGTTTAGAGTGCGGAATGAACTTTGTAATTCCCAATAAATGTTTTGAGAGTTATGAAAATAGTTGATGTAACCATTCTAATCATAGGGACTTTCAGTCACTGGGAAGAACAAGTGTCTAACAATTTCTATTTTTAGGAAACTATTTTTGTAGGTGTATGCGTACATGTGCAAGGGAAAAAGGCAGTCACTCAAAGCGAAGGCAGCAAATGCTGGAGTGGGCTGCTCTGTGGATCTGTACCTTCTGCTGGAATAGGAGTGGTTATATTTTCAGCGTAATGCCAACATACCAAATGTCAAAGACTGTTGATTGGGAGTCCCTACATATGTATGCATGAGGCTGACAGTGTCTTTAGGCCAGACTCAAAAAAGGCGACTAAGAGTTCTTCATGGTTTTAGGCATACCTCCTTGACAATATGCCTAAAAACCATGTTAACGTCGAAAATCCTCAATAGTTTTGGGCCCAAAGATAATGATCTGGCATGGACTGACATTTTAATAGTAGCCCAGAAACGCCCCCTACTTAAAGACACTGAGTCAAACCACGTTTGGGAGGACAATTCTGATGTAATAAGGGGCTGTAGTCAAAACATATTAAAAGCAATCTGTCTTCAAGCAGTAGTTGCTACTATGGTACATGACAGCTCTGCTTAGTGCATGCACTGGAGAGTTAGTACAAGACTCATTCAGTAAAACTTGAGTGCTGGTCTAATAATCTAGGCAGTTTTTTAAAAGCCCACAAGAATGTGGCAAGTGTGGCAGAGAAATCAGCGATCCCCTACCCAGCATGCAAATAGACCATGAAAAACGAGAGTGAAAAACCCAAATGTAACCCACGGTTACAATTCAGAATCACAGTTAAAGACAGCTCAATTTTCCAATGAAGAAAGATACCACAAGGCTGTGGTTTCCATTAAGTGATAAAGCAGAACAGCACTTTCAATGGTAATCTCCTTCCAATATCATTATGTCTGAAAAAATTCCTTAGTGAAAATTAAACTGTTTAAGTGAGTCAGTAAATCAATGTTAAATAAGGACTGAAAACTAAAATAAGCAAGGAGTACATCTTCCATAAAGTAATGGGGTCTTACTGAAGTCCGAGTTATTAAAAGGCAAATATAGGTGAAATGTTTTGTGCTGCTCTGTTTGAGCAAGACCACAATCTGTGTTTGTGTTTCAGCGACAATGGGTGCATAATGTAACAAGCATTGGCAAAGTAAATTGGTATGGCCTTTGCAAGCTGGTGCAATAGTTTGTGTTTTTCATTTTTAGGTTAACGCCTACCAGACTATGCAGCTATTTGGTTGCTAAGACATATTGAGGACATGCTGAAAGCTCCCCTAGGAATGAATTCTGCACATTGCTTACCACTGGCTTTGTATTTTGTAACTAACATTTGCTTGCTTTCTACTAGCTGACTTTATTTGCTTTAGGCTGTCCAGCATGTTTTTGCCCCTCCCATGGAGCATAGCATGTTTACCACCTCTTCTTCTATGACTGCTCACTGTCTGGTACCTCTTTTTTCCTTTTTTGTGAGACACTTTATGAGAGTACATGTTTTTAGCTGTCTTCCTCGTCTGCTAGTTCAGGAAGCAGTAAATGTGCTATATTACTTTGAAATAGTTTCCTGCCACCTATCTTTCTGCTTGACTGATTCTAGCTATTTCTGACACTATCAGTTCATCAACCTCACATGCCTGTGAGGAACAATGTTCTATCTATGAGCTTGTTTAGGTTGGTCAGTGCTCTTTACCAATATCATAACTTAAACAATCCTCTTTCTCAATTACACGCTGGCATAGGCCCCAGAAGTACAGAAGTGTGGGGTACTGAAGTACCTCCAAAATAACCATGATGGAGTTCAGAAGCAAATGAGCAATAAATAATTTTGGTTTTATCTGGTCACAATTGCTGTGCATTCAGAAACAGAGGTCCCAAACTTTTTAGAACCACAACCCACTTGTTGCACAAGTTACTTACCTTCAGTAACGATATATCTGTAAGAAACAGTAGTTAGTATTAGATTCCTTACCTTAGAATATCCCCAGGCGTCAGACTGGATCCGGAAACTATTGCGTAGTAGTACCCTTGCACGTCGGTAGGTGTCGTCTGCGGCTCCGCATCCGTCGTCGGCGTCGTTGGCGCCGGGATGATGTCGCCAGAGTACTTAGACGCCGCCATCGCGCACTGACGTCAGTTCTTATACACAGATTTTCCGCGCCAGAAACGCAAAGCCATTATAAAAACCAACACTGGTGCCATGAAACTAGAGCCCTGAAAGGGATGAACCTTAACCCTAGATATCAGTTCGCAGAACTGGGAGGATGGGTGGGGCGGTAAGGAATCTAATACTAATTACTGTTTCTTACAGATATATCGTTACCGAAGGTAAGTAACTTGTGCATCTGAAAGAAACAGGTTAGTATTAGATTCCTTACCTTAGAATAGATACCCCAGCAATACCAACCCCGGAGGTGGGTCTGCGAACCAATGATCACACCAGAAAGTCCTGGAGAACGGAACGGCCAAAGAAGCCATCTCTCCCGACTTGGCTTTCCAGGCAGTAGTGTCTTGCGAACGTGTGCAGCAAGGCCCACGTAGCTGCCAGACAGATGTCCTGCAAGGGAACTCCCCGACCCAGGGCAGTAGTAGCCGCCGTGGCCCGGGTGGAATGGGCCCTCAGCCCAACAGGAGGCTCTTTTTAGCCAAAGAGTAGCATACCTTGATGCACAACACGACCCACCGAGAGATGGTCTGTTTGTGCTCCGACCGACCCTTCTTAGTGTTCACGTAACCAACAAAGAGTTAGTCATCCACCCGGAACTGGCGTGGGCGATCCAGATAGAATGAGAGCGCACATTTTGGGTCCAGACGGTGGAGCCTCTCTTCCTCTTTCGAGGGATGCGGAGGCAGAAAGAAGGTGGGCAAGGTGATGGACTGCCCGATGTGGAAGGCTGTGACTACCTTGGGCAGGAAAGAGGGTCGCGTCCGCAACACTACTTTGTTCGGATGGACAGAAAGGAAAGGAGGTTTAGAAGAAAGAGCCTGGAGCTCACTCACTCTCCTGGCAGAGGTGATGGCAACCAGGAATGCAGTCTTAAGAGTAAGGTGACAAAGAGGACAGTTATGAAGTGGCTCAAAGGGAGCGCACATCAGATATGTCAGAACAAGGTTCAAGTCCCACTGAGGCATCACGAAAGAAACTGGAGGAAACATATGAGTGATGCCCTTCAAAAACCTATTTACAACTGGGGACTTGAACAAAGAGGGCTGATCAGGGAGCCTTAAGAAGGCGGAAGTGACAGAGAGGTAGCCCTTCAGAGTGCCCAGAGCAGAGCCCTGCTGGGCAAGAGAAAGAAGAAAGAGGAGAACCTCTGAAAGAGAGGCAGAAAGAGGATCCACAGCCTTTGCCGTGCACCATGCCACAAATTTGTTTCACCTGCAGGCGTATACCGATTTTGTGGAGGGACGCCTGGCTGCCAGAATCACATTACAGACTTCAGGAGGGAAGTCAAATGGCCTCAACTGCCGCCGCTCAATCTCCACGCATGTAAGTGGAGAGTGGACAGGTTCGGGTGAAGGACCGTCCCCTGCAGCTGCGACAGAAGGTCCTCCTAAAGAGGCAGACGAATCGGGGGATCGAGAGACAAGCTGAGTAGCTCGGGATACCAGTATCTTCGTGCCCAGTCCGGAGCCACAAGGATGACTTGGGCCCGGTCGCGCCTGATCTTCTTCAGCGCTCTGGGCAGAAGTGGTATAGGCGGAAAGGCGAACAACAGACCGCAGCTCCACTTGCGACGAAAAGCGTCTCCGAGCGAGTGCCGCCTTGGAAATTCCAACGCGCAGAACTGATGACATTGCCCGTTCTCTTCTGTGGCGAATAGATCTAACCAAGGCTCTCCCCACTGCTGAAAGAGGCCTTGCGCCACGTCAGAGTTCAGACGCCATTCGTGATCCATCATGCACCGACGGCTGAGTTTGTCCGCCCTGGCGTTCAGGGAACCTGCAGGTGTTGAACAACCAGGGTCACTCCCTGATGTTCTAGCCACTGCCAGAGGCACAAAGCGTCCTGGCATAGGGTCCACGACCCCCCCCTCCCTGCTTGTTGCAGTACCACATGGCGGTGGTGTTGTCCTTGAACACCTGCACTACACTCCCCCAAACAGAGGGGAGGAATGCCTTCAGTGCAAGCCGGATCGCCGGCAGCTCCAGAAGGTTGATGTGGAGCCGGGACTCCGCCTGAGACCAGAGTCCTCTGATCTCCGCCTCTCCCATATGGCCCCCCCAGCCCTGGATGGATGCGTTGGGGTAGGGAGAGGGATCTGCCGCTGACCCAATCGCGGTCCGCGAGCCACCACTGCAACTGTCTTGCAGTGCCCTGCGATTTCAAGACATGGTCGGACAAGTTGCCCTGATGTTCGGCCCACTGAAACTTCAGGTCCCACTGCAGAGCCCGCATCCGCCACCTGGCGTGATGCACCAGAAGGTTGCAGGAGGCCATCAGCCCCAGAAGCCGCAGCGTCAACCTGACCAAGACTCGGGATAACCGCTGAAAGATCGGAATCAGAGCCTGAATATCCCAAACCCGCTGTTCGGGAGGATAAACCCAAAACTGCGCCGAGTCTAGAACCGCTCTGATGAAGAGGAGCTTCTGAGAGGGACACAGGTGTGACTTCGGCACATTGATGGAGAACCCCAGCAGGTGTAGGAGGTCGGCCGTAGTCTAGAGGTGGCTGAAGACTATCTGGGGCGAGCCTGCCTTCAACAACCAGTCGTCGAGGTAGGGGAAGACTGAAACCCCTAACCTGCGCAGATGAGCTGCGACCACCGCCATCACTTTCGTGAACACCCGTGGGGTGCTGGTAAGGCCGAAAGGGGAGCACGGTAAACTGAAAGTGCTCGTGGCCAACCATGAACCACAGGTAACGCCGATGGGCCGGCACGACGGGGATGTGAAAATAAGCGTCCTGCAAGTCCAACGCTACCATCCAGTCTCCCGGGTCCAGGGCAGCTAAGACCTGAGCCAGTGTCAGCATCTTGAACTTCTCCTTCCGGAGGAAGCCGTTGACGTTCTGCAGGTCCAAGATAGGGCGTAGGCCCCCTTTGCCCTTCTGGGGAACCAGAAAGTAGTGGGAGTAACAACCACACCCTACTTCTGGCCAAGGAACGCACTTGATGGCCTCCTTGGCCAAGAGGGCCGTAGCTTCCTCTCGCAGAAGATTCAAGTGATCCCCCGACACGCAGTGGTACTGCGGTGGCATGGCAGGAGGGGTCGCCTCGAAGGGGAGGGAGTTGCCCCTTTGGACGATTTGCAGCACTCACCTGTCCGAAGTGATGTTGCACCAGTGAAGGAGGTGATTGCGAACCCTGCCCCCCACTGGCATCTTGTGGGCCTGAAAGCTCGGACTAGGAGGGCTTTGAGGCGGATGCTGCGGGGGTGGACAGGCCCAAGGACTTGGCCGTAGCCCTGGAGTCCTTAAAGCGCTCAAGCGCACTGTCTGCCTTGTCGCCAAAGAGGCGACGGCCATCAAACGGCATGTCCATAAGGGTGTTTTGGACATCAGCCGAAAAGTTGGCAGCCCTCAGCCAGGCGTGCCGACGAATCGCCACCGTCGTTGCCATCGCTCTGCCTAGCGAGTCCGTAGTATCCAGCCCACATCTGATAGAATACCGTGCCGCATCTCGACCCTCCGTAAGGGCTTGGGTGAGTTTAGTCCGGGCCTCCTCTGGACATTGTGGCAGCACGTCCGCGGCCGTGTCCCACAGAGGGTGGGAATAACGGCCCAAGAGGCATGCAGTGTTAACTGACCGCAACCCCAAACTCAGTGAGGAGAACATCTTCTTACCATACTGTTCGTACCTCTTGGATTCCCGGTTGGGGGGAGCCGACGGGAATGCAGTCTGGGAATTAGAGGCCTGTATGACCAGGCTCTCGGGGTGGGGTGGGTGGACAGGAAGCAAGGGTCGCCCGGAGCCGGGCGGTGGCGTCTGGCCACGTTCCTATCTACAGGGGGGCCTGTAGTGGGCCTGGACCAGGTGCCCAGAAGAACGTCAGACAAGGCCTCATTAAACGGCAACAGAGGCTCCGAAGAGCTTGCCTGCGGTTTAAGGAACTCAGTGAGGAGGTTAGTCCTCACGGCCGCGACGGGGAGCTCAAAGCCGTGGCCGCCTGCGTCAACACCACACTATAGGCAGCCCCTTCCTCCGTAGCCACAGTAGATGGGGAGACAAAACCAGTGTCTGGCGAAGTGTCCAGACCACTAGCATCCCCTAGCTCACCTGCCCAGTTCTGATAAGACTGGCACTCACGTGCCAGAGGGTCCTCAGACCCCTCCCAATCCGCCTCTCCACCAATCTCCTGATACTCAGGGTCAAAGGACGGGGCCGGGTCATAGAAGTAAAAATCTCCCGCCGGGGGCGACACCCTGGGGGCCGGTGCCGGCGAGGTCATAAGGTCGACCGGCGACGACCCGGATCCAGAACCGGATCCAGCGGGGCCCTGCGGCGTCGGGACCGAAGTCGCCGACGGCGTCGGGGCCGAAGCACCCGGCCCGCTTGGGCTCCCCGTCGGGGCCGCTTGGCCCGAAGGCGCCGTGGAACCCGACGGAGGAGTGAGCGACCTCCTGCGTCGCTTTCTGCCCAGGTACCGGCGGGTATGGAGCAGACCGCGACGCCTGCGGCTCAGGCGGAGCCGCGTGGGCGGTGTCGCCCGAAAACCGGCTGCGTCGCACGAGCGTCGGGGGGAGTCAGAAGAGCTATGTCGCCTCTTCGACTTCTTGTGCCTCTTACCTGAGGACTTGGAGCACGAGGAGTGGTGTCGACTCCCGGAGCTATGATGACTCCGGCCCCGCGACCGGTCCCTCGACCTCCTTCCGGACCGGGACCTCGAACGGTGCGAGGCCGGCTGCCGGAGCTCGAGGCGCTTGCGGGACAGCTCCCGCCTAGCCTTCAACGTCAAGGTCCGGCAGTCGGGCCCGACTTGTCATCGTGGTCGGGCCCCAGGCAATGCAGACACCGGCGATGGGGTTCTGTAACCGACAGCAGTCGGTTGCAGTCGACGCAGGGTTTAAACCTGGGCATCCCTACCGGCACCGTCGGAGTCGTTCGACTCGAAAAACAGATCAAAAGGATCGAAAAAGTTTAGTCAAAAAATGACTAAAGGGTACTTTTTCCAGATTGGCGCTTGCTGGCGCGGAAAAAAGAAGAACTGACGTCAGCGCGCGAGGGCGGCGTCTAAGTACTCCGGCGATGTCATCCCGGCGCCAACGACACCGACGTGGAGCCGCAGACGACGACTACTGACGCGCAAGGGTACTGCTACGCAAAAGTTTCCGAATCCAGTCTGACGCCTGGAGATATTCTAAGGTAAGGAATCTAATACTAACATGTTTCTTTCAGATAGCACAACCAACTTTTACAACCCACCTAGTTTTAATGGACATGAGGTAGGAGATTTGTTAATGTAACTAAAGCATCATGTGGTAGTGCATTGTCATATACAGACAGCACATTTTTAGATCAAAGCCTACGGGACAGCACAGCTGTCTGGTTTGCTTACGACTTCTTGTGGGCTCTCTGAAAGCTTCCATGAGAATGCATTTTGCCAATTGCTTACTATTGGCTTTGTGGTTTGTACTACACATTTGCTTGCTATTTGCTGGCTTAGTTGGTTTTAGGCAGTCCAGCTAGAGTTCCTCCCTCCTGTGAGCATCCTGTATCCTGCTGAGTACTCGGTTATTTTTAACAGGTTTTTAAATCTTGTTCTTTTCTTGTCACATTTGCTGTGCATTCAAAAACAGAGGTCATATGTCAGGCTTATGGTGTTTACTTTTCTTTCAATGACTTCAATGTGAGATAATTTATGTGACAATCCATCCTGCTGAGGACTCATGTAAGAGGACAGGCTGTAGGATGTTATTTTATCTAGCACACAACAAAAATGAACTGTGCTGATATTTCAGAATAAATACATCACAATTAGGAAAGTAGAAATTAAGAATTTTGTTTTGTAATTCTGAAGTGTGGTGGAAACAAACACCACACTTCACTCCAATCTACTACAATATACACCACTCTACTGTATCCCAATCTACCCAACTGCTTTCTACCCCACTCAAATCTACTCTAATCAAGCCCAATTTACCCAACACCAATCTACCCCACATTAAACTTCAATCTACCCCACTCAATTCCAATCTACCCCACTTTACTCCACTCCAATCTGCCCCACTCCAGTCTACCTCACTCTACCCCAAGCTACCAACTACAATCTACCACATTATACCCAACTGCACTCTACCCCAATGTACCCATCTTCACTCTAACCCAATCTACCCCATTCCATGCTACTACAATCTACCCCATTCCAATCTACTGCAATCTACCCCACTTCTATCTACATCAATCTACCATACCTGAACAGCAGCCACACTGGTGTACAACAAGGCTAAAACACCTTACCAAAGCCATCCAATTGATGCTTAAGAGCTCTGCCAAATAAGTCCACGTTCAGTTACATTGTATAAAAGCACAGGGCTGTGACTAATGAATAAAAAGAAAAAACACTCTTAAAAACATTAGTATTCTGACTTCTGCAGTTTAAAATACCACCAGCCTACTATGTCTATGTAATTGCTACAGTATGCAAACCTGGTATAAATGTATGCCTAACTATAACAATACATCACAATCCTGGTCATTATTATCCCCATAGTTATTCCCTTTTTACTACTTCACGCATTAAGTGTCACAATATCATACATGCGCCAGTGAGGAAAGGCGTACTCCCAATTCTATACATGTCTAAAATATGCTCAAGTCTATGTGGTATTGCAATTGTACTTGATACACTGTGAAATTGTCCATTGTATCTCACTTACAATATTACCACCATGCTTACCAAACTCCCTACACAAGCCTCACCTGAACAGTAACCACCGGCACTGTACTCAATATATCGTGAAGACCTCGATCCTACCTCTTGCATGCGTCGGTAAGGAGAGGTTTACTCCCAACACTCTTTGTATCACAAAACCACACACATCTGTGTGCTTTTACAATTGTACTTGATCCTGTACAACATCTTGCAGTTTGTTATCTATCATATCTCTCATATAATAGTAATACCATGTGTACATAATTCCCTACGCATGCCTCACGGTAAAAGCCAACCACAAGCATTAAGCTCCGTGTATGGTAAGGACCGCAATCGTATCTCGCATAAACAATAATATTGAACGTAATTCAAGTACTAATACATGATCACTCCATAGCAGTTACTAAGTATAAGAGTAAAAAAATCTATGATAACACCACAGAGCTTGGGAAGAGTATTCCCAGGCTTAGTCCAACTCGAGCGAGGTCAGAATTGCTGGCATACAGCGTGGCCGCCATGATGTGACTGACTTAAAAAACAAAAACCATACGTAACCCGTCTGTGATTAGACGACGGATTGCACACACTTGGTATGGCTGCCAGCTTCCCCACTAAAATCCTACAGTGCGCTCCATGTTGCTTTTTCTCCTGTGCAAAGCTGCTGCTTCTCCCGCTCCTAACCACCTTTTTCACTCTCAGTGTTACTGCCCCCCCTCCCCCTCCCCATCTGTTACTTTTCCTCCCATTCCCTGCTTTGCTGTCTGCCTTTTTTAAAAATAAGTTTTTATTTACCCCAACACACAGCTTCTACATTGCTCTTCCTCCCACTACACCTGTCACCTACTCCACCATTGCTCCCTTTCCCCGCCTTAACTTTTCATTCTTTTTTTGGAGGCCCCGGAAGCTACAATTTTCTGCAAGGTCCCTCCTTTCTAAAAAAAGAAGTGCTTTGGTGCACTTTTTATATTTCAGAATGTGCATACATGCTTGGTGATACTGAGGACGCTGTCACATAGGTGTGCATGTGCAATAATGCAAGCGTGCCTATGCATCTGCGTGCTTTCATTTGCCGATGCTGTTTAGCATCAGCAACATCAATTCTTTGGGGTTACACACACCATTAGGTCAGCAAATCACTTATGGGTGCAGTTCATGGTTTAAACATCCTTTCTTTGCTACTACTCTTGATTTGGATTACAAACCATGTAATTCCATAGCATATGCTTCATCTTTCCCAATCGCATCATTTCCAGTCTTTTAGCTCAGTAACCCATGCCAGTGCACTATGGTCACTGTAGTACAACAAATATATTGAGTTCAATTCCCAGTATGTGTTTCACTTTTATTGGAACTCCTCAAAGGAACATAACACAGAGGGTTATAAGCAGTTCAAATTTCAGGTTTTCATAAAATATTATGGAGCACCTTTTTAATGACAATCAACTCTTCCCCCCCCCCCCCCCCCCCCCCCCCACCTTCCACCCTCCTTCATCTCCTTTCCCAGGTTTGCACTCACCTTGTAGCCCTAGAAAGCCATAACAGAAAATCCAAAACCAACAGAATTGTGTGCATACACCAATAGGTGACAAATGCATTTGTCATCCCGAGTGGGATGAGTATGCTCAGACGTGAGTCCCATGCTCTCCACACCACTGGAGTCAAGCTATCCTGGCTAAAGACGGCTGATAGCCAGAAACCGGTCCTAGGATGCTTGATTCCGGTCCAGGAAAGACATGGCTTGGCAGTTCGGGCTGGACTGTTCCCATGAGGCACAGAGTCAAGGCTGATTTGCATATGGCCATGTCTGAACTGGGGTGGTGTGGAGTGCAAAAAACGATGGATTTAGGCCCAGATTTCTGTACTGGTGTGAATGTATGACATTGTTCTGCATTCTGTCCATCAATTGTTGTTTTTGCATACACCAATAGGTGAGCAACTCATTTGCAGGGGCAGTCCATACATTAAAAAGCCCTTTCTTTATTTCTAGTCTTGCTTTGAATTATGGACCACATAGCATCATACAGTTCATCCCTCCCAACTTCATCATATCCAGTTTTTTTAGTTCAGTAGCCCAAGCTAGTGCTATGGTCAATGTAGTACAGCAAACATGATGCGACTTTGCCATGGCCAACCCCAAGCCCAGCTGCGAAAAGGAGGAGGGTTGTGCATGGGGCTAGCTACCCCACCATCTGAAATGTCCTAGCTACAGAAACGTCAAGCAAAAAATATCCTGTTCTTGGGGAGAGAGGAATCTCCTTCACAGAAAGCTATGACACCTTGTAGTGAAAGCCAGAGATCCCTGGAAATCACAAAGCTGATCCCCGGCTTTCAACCAAGACCATCACCATACGGACATGGAACGTGATTAACATGTACGAGACAGGCAAGACAGTCCCAGTGACAGCGGGGATTAAAAAATACAACCTTGTCCTGCTGGCATTAGCGAGACCAGATAGACACAGTCTGGACAGAAAAGACTGGCTCCAGGAGAAATGTAGAAGTATTCTGGACACGAGGAAGAGAACGCCCCACATATTCAGGGAGTAGCACTGATGCTATTGCCAGCAGCTAACAGAGCTCTGATTCGATAGAAAGCCCAAGGTCCCAGAATCATCACAGCGACCTTCTGCACAAAGAAAAAAAGGTTCAACATGAATGTTATCCAGTGCTATGCACCTACAAATTACAGCAAAGAAGAGGAAAAACAACAGTTTTACAACAGACTCCAGTCCATCCTAGAGAAATGCCTTGAGAGAGACATCACCATACTGATGGAGGACCTCAATGCCAAGAATGGAAGCAACAACACTGGGTACGAAGAAGTCATGGGCAACCATAGCCTTGGTGACATGAACAAGAATGGTGAAAGGCTCACAGATCTCTGTGTCCTGAACAGTCTGGTGGCGGTGGTACTGTATTCCCACACAAAAGGAATACATAAGGCCACATGAGTGTCACCAGACCATTTAACAGATAATTTGATAGACCATGTCGGCATTTCCAAGAAGTTCCAGAGGTCCCTGCAGGATGTGAGAGTGATGAGAGGAATGTACATGGTGTCAGAACACCACCATGTCAAGGCCAGGCTAAAGCTAAAGATAAAGAAGTCATGGATGGAACCAATAAACCAACACCAGCGTTAGAACACTACCTTCTTCAAAGATGCATAGAAATGGGGTGAATACTCAGTCACCCTAAGTAATGTTTCAGGTCCTCCTAGATGACAACAGAGACCAAGTAGAAAGCCAGTGGGAGAAGATGAAAGAAACAGTGACAACAACCGGCCAGGCGGTACAGGGTCCCAAGAAACACCAACATAAAGAATGTATATCCACCAAGCTTCTCTGCAATATCCAAGCATGAAAGGAACAGAAAGCTGCAGTCAACATAAGCTGAACAAGATCAGAAAAAGAAAAAGCTAAAGGCGAATACACCACAATGAACAAGGAAGCAAAGAGAAGGTTTAGACCAGACAAGCAAAGAGAAGGTTTAGACCAGACAAGCAAAAATTCATCGATGGTCTTGCCACAGAAGCCCAGGAAGCAGCAAGCCATGGAAACTTAAAAGAACTCTACAACATAAGTAGGAAACTCCCCGGCAGATAAAGCAAGCCAGAAAGACCTGTTAAATAAAAAGCTGGGAAGACAATCATGGGTTACGAAGGCCAACAACTAAGATGGGTGGAGCACTTCAAAGAACTGCTGAATCAGCCTGCGCCACAGTTTCTACCAGGCATACAGCCAGTTGACAATGACTTGCCAATCAACTGCAGCAAACCAACCAAGGAAGAATATGTTCAACCCATCAAACATCTGAGAAAGGGGAAGGCAGCAGGACCTGCCAGATAAACTCGTAAGAATCACCAAGAACTTTTTACGAGGGAATGACCTGCAAGACAGTCCATGGAGAAAAACTCACAAAAGTTGAAGTGAGGACCGGAATCTGCCAGGGTTGTTTGCTCTCGTCTTTTCTCTTCCTGCTAGCTACAGACTGGATCATCAAAACATCCACACCAAGGAGAAGAAATGGGATCCAGTGTACACCTTGGACGCAGCTCGACAACCTGGACTTTGCAGACGACATGGTCCTACTCTCCCATACCCATCTGCAAATGCAAGAGAAGACTGATAAAGAGGCAACCACATCAGTGTAAATTGGCCTCAACATTCACAGGGAAAAAAACAAGTTCCTGAAGGCTAACACGACAAGCAAACTGCAATTACCCTTGCAGGCGATGCACTGGAAGAGGTTGAGGCTTTCACCTACCTGGGTAGTGTCATAGACAAGCAAGCAGGGCGGCACAAGCCATGACGTCAAGGCAAGTAATAGTAAAATAAGGGTTGCCTTGATTCAGATAAAGATATGGAGCTCCAAGGACCTAACACTGCAAACCAAGATCAGGCTTTTTAACACCAATATAAAATTGGTCCTTCTGTTTGGATAAGAAACTTGGAGGACAACAGTGACCACCATCAACAAAGTTCAGACCTTCATTTTTGCCATCAGTTCAACCTGGTTAACAACAAATATCATCCCAACAAAGTCCAGACTTTCATCAACACTTGTCTGAGAAAAGTCCTCCAAATCCGCGGCCCAAATGCCATCAGCAACAACAACATATGGCAGCAGACTTTCCAACTCCTTGTTCATGAAGAAATCATGAAAAGTTGCTGGGGCTGGATAGGTCATTCTCTCCACAAGTGCTAATCAAACCCACCCAGACAATCCCTCACCAGGAACCCTAAAGGGAAAAGGAAAAGAGGAAGGCCAAGAAATATTTTGCATTGAGGCCTCGAAGCTGACCGTAAGGAGCTGGGTTACACCTGGAGTCAGATTGAAAGAAAAACCCAGTACTAAGGTGGCTGGAGAGTGCTAGTTGACAGCCTATACCTCAGGATGGGTAGTAAGCATTAGTAAACATTCCTAATACATATTTCACTGTTTTTGGAGCTCCTCTAAGACATGCAACACAGCTGTTCTGAAAGCAGTTAAAATGTTATTATTTCACAAAAGTGTGTGAGTACCAGCTCAATAACAGCCTCTCAACAAGGGACCATCTTTCCCCGATACCCAGCCACCTTTTGCCTCAAGAGGCCATAGTGGGAAATCCAAAACCACTACAATGCAGTGTGGAAACCATCAGGGCAACACATCACTAACAGCAGACGTTTATGCCTTACACAGCCTTTTCTTTGATTCTAGTCTTGCTTCAGGTTATGGACCATCTGGTTGTGTATCATGATCCCTTTGCAATGTCATTATATCCAGTCTTTTGACTCAGTAGCCCATGCTAGTGGTTGATGGTCACTGTAGTACAACAAATACATTGAGTGTAATTGCTGATAAATATTTCACTCTTTTTGGAGCTCCTCAAAGAAACTTAATTCAGCTGATCTGAAAGTAGTTCATATTTCAATTTTTCACACACTAGTGTAAGTACCTGTTCAATAAAATCCCCCGCAAGGAATCGTCTTCCACCAGTGGGCAGACAATGTCTGCCCTTAGGAAACCACCATAGAAAATCCCAAAAAATAAAGAACAACATGCACATTGTTTGTTGTTTTTGCTGATGCTGAACAGCATTGGCAAAATAAGCATTGGCAAAGCCTACAGGTCTGCAATGGCAAAACCAAAAGGCATGCCCACTGTCTTTGCAAGAGCTTGTTTTTCATTGCAAGCATATATCACAAAAATAAAAGAAAAAGGAAACATCTAAACGTGGCAGCAATACCTTTTTAATGAATTTAAAAAACATTCTATCACTTTAATAGAATAATACATTTAATGAGCAGGCAGAGATGCTTAGAAAAGGAAAAGATACCCCGCTCTGGGTCTCCGAAAAATTGGGTACATTGGGGCGCACCAAGGAGTTTCATAACTGGGACCGGATAGGGATCTCCTGCATAAAAGATCTATGGGGACCTGACGGGGTAATTCCATTTGAGTCCCTTCAGCGCACATACGAGCTAGCACAAACAGAGCACTTTCGCTACATGCAGGTTAGGCACTCCCTCAGGACCAACATCCCGCCTGGGACGACACTCCCGGAATCATCTCCCCTGGAGGACAGACTATTAGAAGGCCACCTTTCGGAAAATGCAATCTTCCTCACATACAAAAAACTTATTAACCATACCCCAGACCCCTTGCTGGCACTCAGGAGTAAGTGGGAGGCGGATGGTCTAGCATTTGATGACGAAGAGTGGAGGGAAATGCTTGCCTCCCCCAAGGAAGTGGCCATATCAGCGAAGCTAAGACTGGTGCAGTTGAAGGTACTACACCGTGTGTATCTCTCCGGCACTCGATTGATGCTGATGGGCAGAAGTGAGGACGGATTCTGCAGATGGCAGTGTGGGGGGATTGGGGACTTTTCTTCATATAATATGGGAGTGTCACTTGATACAAGCATACTGGCAGAAGATACACAACTGTATGCGTGAAGTCTGGGAGGTGGAACTACGGCCCAAAGCAAAAAGGTGTCTCTTAAATATATGGAAACTGTGGGTGTCACTAGGTCTAGCAATTGCAAAGCGAAATATTGCATGCCTGTGTGGAGCAAATACACCTCCAAAGCTCACTGAATGGAAAAATGATATGGACTGGTGCATGCTGCAGGAGAAGACAGTGTACGTGGCCAGTGGCTGCCCCCGCAAATGGTCGGCAGTGTGGTCCAATTTGAACGAATACCGAGGTAATATATGTGAACCCCCCACTCTCCCCGCCCTTGATGTGCAGACAACACCTTGAATGATCCATGCTATGCTATTGTAACGGGGAGGACTCGGATCCGCCTGGCTTACCTGTCTCACCTCTCTTTAACCAGCACACAGGGGCCTGGAGAGACAGAGAAGTTCTAGACGACACAGAACCGGAAGAGAGTGGCGAGCCCTGCTTCTTTAATTGGGCGGAGTTGGAACGGGACCTCGTCACAGGGCACACCCCCACGTCACAGGTAAAGGCCGCCCAGGACTGCACACAGGTGTGTTTTACACTCGGAGGCGACGGAGGTGAGAGAGACGGCAGGCGAGGTGAAGAGGAGGACGAGAGCGGAGGAGAGCGGAGTTTGAGAACGAAGGCGGAGGAGAGGCGGGAGCTGAGGAGAGGAGACGAAGGCGGAGCGGAGCAGAGTCAGGAGGCGGAGGAGAGACCGGAGGAGAGAGAACATCGGAGGACGGAGGAGGAGGAGAGACCGGAGGAGAGAGAACATCGGAGGACGGAGGCGGAGAGGAGACCGGAGGAGAGAGAACGTCGGTGGACTGAGGCGACGGTCAGAGACGAGGACGGAGAGAGGAGCGCTGAACTTGGGAGGACCAGGAGAGCAGAATCCAACAAGCCAGGAGGCCAACAGGAAGGCGCTTCGCCCAGCCACACTTCATCAAGGGAAGTGTGGCTACCAGAGGTACGATCAAGGCTTTCGGGCTGGGCGGGTTTTAAGGGGGTTAAACCCCCATAAAGACTCCTAGTTCGCATTCCGTGCACTTCCCCTCCCTCACTACCCCAGCACTGTGAACCCTAGTCAACTACTTGTGCACGTGTGTTCCCTCACTCCCTCCCCTGTGCTGTTGAGCAGGACAGATATCTAAAACGCCATTGTCTTTCTTCCCTGCACTGACGAGACGCCGCGACATCGTCTAGGAAGACGCACGGACCACCAGTCCCAGAAGACACCGGGACGAGCGGCGGAAAGCGACAGAGAAACGCCAGCAGAGACTTTCCGAGGATTCAGAGAACCCCCTGCCCTACTACAGGAAAACCATACACCGAAAAAGAACCTTTAAGTCAATAAAACCTGCGTTACACAAAATACCGGTGTCAGTAAGTCTATTCGAGGGGAATGTAACCTCGCACACACTACCGCCAGTCAGCAAGGGCGAACCCGAGGCGCCACAGCTATGTATTGATATCATCTCGTGTGCTAGAGAACCAGCTATTGTATAATTCGTTGCGCTAGTGAATATGCACATAATAACTACTGTAATCACTGTGTATTGACCACTCTGTTCACTTTTGAAATAAAAAGATTTATATAAAAAAAAGAAAAGGAAAAGAGCACCTTTTTAGTTCTAATGCACATCACAGGAAAACATGGTTCTTGTTAGTACAAAGAAAAGTTACTACGTAATATGAAGATACAGCTTACACACACATGGTTGGCTAGAAACGAAAAAAAACAAAAATATAGACTGGAAAGAAAAAAAAAGCATTGGTAATGTGAGGTACTGTCCCAGCAAGGCTGGCACCGAAGTGCAATTCTTTTTTGACAGATGTGCACGTGATCAGGGCAAATGCAGTCAATCACAGCGCAAGAAAGCCATCAACTGAAGTAGACTCACCCATTGACCCAGGCTGTATCCTATGGTGAGCAAAGCAAAATGTGAATGGCAATTGAACAGACTAGTGGATGGTGTGGGCTCACAAAATGACCTTCCATATAGGTGTAAATGTATCTATAATTTATGATTTTCTTTTAATTACATGAGTGTGTCGAGGAAACTAAACTTGCCTTTAGACCAGAACTAAAATTGGTTAAAGTAAATTCAAAAGAAGGTAGGCCTTAAATAATTGACGAAACAGAGTTTTTGTGTTCATTCCACTGGTAAGAAAAATAAAAGATGAGGATGGTCATAAAATACAAGGACAATAGAGAGGTATGAAGCACAGCAGAAAGTGAACATATAGGGCTAATCTCTCAAATCTTTGCTCCCAACTTCCTTATGGAACAACAGTTTCAGATCACAGAGCAGACAGCTGTAAAGGGAGGCAACAGAAAAAGGAATATAAAGGTCTGAATTAGACGAGAGAGATGGTGATTCACCAAAATAGCAGATTTGCCGCCCACCCCTCAGAAAGGATTGAGGTTCCGTGAATTCTGAACCCGTTTTATAAATGTCATGGTTTCGTTACAAATTTGATAGTAGCGAACCGTAACTAGTGAGTACGGCAAGTACGAGTGATTTCGCTACGTTTGATCGATGGATTCACTGTGTATTTAGGGATTTCGTTCCGAACCCTGGGTTCCAATTAGTGCATGGCAGCCATTTTGTGGTGGCCCTCACATAGGCCGATGACTGCGGCCGAACGAGTCTTTAGTACACGTACACGTTAGCTGACTTCTGGATGACCCGAGTGAACTGACCCCGTTGCCTGAAGCTGACCTTGTTAAGCCAGTTCCTTGCCCAGTAGCTGATCAAGATTGAGGATCAAAGCACAGGACATTGTTGAGTTTATTACACACACACACACCCCTTATCCTGCTTCTTATCTGTTTCTGTTTTTTCTTTTATGGTCTATTTATGATATGGGTTGTGGTCTTTTATTATGCGTTTGTCCGGCTTGTGCAAGAAGGAATGTTGGGCTTTCCCGTATAATTAATGGAGGGCCGGACAACTGAAAAGTGGGTTTGTCGTCATGCGATACCTTTTGTAATGTTACCTATGATTGGACAAATTGTAAATAGTGGGTGTTTGTCCAGAATGTGATTTTTGGCATAAAAGAGGATGACTTGCCTTATGAATTTGAGCAGTCTCCTACGAATATACTTGTGTTGTACTTCGTGGACTTCTGTTTCTGGCTGCAGCCAATAAACTCGATCTTTGACGCCACCGAGAAGTATCCTGTGTCTCTGTATTCTAAGACAGGTGAACCGGAAGACTTTGGGCGTGCCCCTGGCGCCGCTGGGTTCTAAAACCCGGTTCTTTAGTTGGCGCCCAACGTAGGGCCACTTCAGCGGTACCGGTCCAAGCCTGAAGATCGTGAGGAGCTTTCTGAGGAAATTCTGGAAGAGGGCCCCCACTTCATCGACCCCGGCATGTCGAACGTGGACTGAAGTTTTTTGCTGCGAGGCTTCCCGCTTTCCGACGGCTACGAAGGACTGCTGCCCTGACTGTCGCCCTGTCTTGGACCCTTTGTGACGATTTGTATGGCGAGACGATAGACGGGTCTTCTGGTGACGTGACTGATACCTTAGTTAAGTATAAGTGGGTCGCTCCCAGTCCTTTGTTTTGGGTTTCCTTAGGTCTTTGATTTGGTTCTTGCAAGCACCAAAGCAGAGGGACTCGTATATTTACGAGACTATCGCTTTTGATAATCCCTTGAAATTTGAAGCTAGATTAGTGAGCGAAGATGCCTGGTCTTAGCAAAATTAGGAATTTGTTTTGTTGTAGTTGTAACAGGGATTCCCGATTGGAGAACTCGTGTCCGATACCTCCGGTTGGAACTCCGACTTATGAGCTCTACTCTAAACATGCGTGGGCCCCATTACGTTTAATGAAGTATGGGTCCTCTATACTAGGAAAGATGGTGTCTTAAAATGGCCACATCATGGTAGTTTCGAATCAGATATCTTAGATAATTTGGAAGTGAAACTATTTAAGAAGAAAGCCCGGCTGGCGATGTTTGACTCTTTCCGGATTTGGCGTAAGGTAGCCAAACAGCGAGAAATTAAACAAGCTAAAAGAGATAAGAGAGAAAAGGGTATATCGATAATGCAAGCTGCTAGGCAGTTTAAAGAGAATGAAGAAGATCAAGAGATTGAGGAAGTACATAGGCAACATAATATGGCCATCGATAAATGTTATCCAGCTTTGCCACCTCTTCTACAAGGTGCAACGAAGGACTCTGAAAAGGATTCTTTGATGTCACATTTGTTGAGATTACCACCCCCTTATGTGCAGAGTGCTACGGCACCTCCGCAATCTCTAGTTGTTCAGCCTCCCGTTGTTGCTCAGCTGCCAGTTCCTCTTCAGCTGGTTCCTCCTCCTCTGGCGCAGCCTCCTCTAGGGCCGCCGACTTTGCTATCAGTTCTGCCTCAAACTCCTTTGTCTTCTTCTCCTGTACTTGCGACTTCTCCTGCTACTTCTCCTGCTACTACTCCTACGTTTGTTTCATCTCAGAATACTTTGTCTCCTGTCCTTATAACAGCTTCTCCTTCTGTTCGACAAAGAATGACTGATACTGTTACTGGTCTTTTGTCTCCTTTCTTTGGGTCATTGAGTGTGACCCCTGTTTCTACGCGTAAACAATTACGTAGCCAGCTTCCTAGTCCCGAAGAACGGGCAGTGTTAGATCTTTTGGCTCGTAGATGGGTTTCGAATACTTTGAGATATAATCTAGAGTCAGTTATGGATGTCTTCCAGCAATGGAAAGCACCGAAGCAAAGGTACGTCTTCAATGTTATGTGTACTTTCCTCCGTGAGGAATGGGAAGATAGTGAGTTGGGTCAGATCCCATTGGAGTTACTTGATGTACAGTCCGAGTTTGCGAAAGGGACGATAGAGGGTCCCGATGTTGAGAAAGCAGTTGTGACATTACTTGCGTTTAGGAGCGAGTTTCCTTCTCAGCCACTGTTTGAACCTGATCCTTCTGTTAGGAGACAAGTGAGACAGTAAACAATGAGAGAAGTTCCTCCAGTATGGCGCGAAGCGGTAGCTGCTGGTCTGAACAATAATCCCCCAGCTGTAGAAGCTCATTTTCAGCGTGTGTGGGTACATGTTCCGTGGAAGAGAGCTGAAGTTTTGGCTCTTAAACAGACTCTACCTGACCCCTGTAAGAATCCTGCAGGGTATTACAAAGAGTTGTCACAGACAGTTGACGCATGCATCATGAATTTAGCTGACATAGATATGTTGTTGGGTAACGTAGTTCCTCAACCTTTGTGGGCAAAGATTTGTCACGAGAATCATGTGCAGGAGTTAGGTGATACATGGGCGAATATTGGTGCTGCGGATGGTAGACAGGTTAGTGGAGCTAAGCCTCAGCCTTTAGTTGCAGATTTACCTGGCAGGATTATCAATCTTATGAAGACGATGATGCCTGCTATGCGAGGGAATTGGGATAAGTTAGCTGCATGCAAACAGAAGAAGGATGAAAGTGTGTCTGATTTCTTCACTAGGTTTGAAGAGACGTTTATCGATCACAGTGGTCAAGATATGAGTACAGAAGGTTGTTTGTGGACAAGTTTGTTCATAATTTGCTTCCCGAGGTGTGTAATAAGTTGAAGGATTCTGAGAGTTCATGGGTTGTTTCTTCGTCAGCCCAGATATTGGCTATTGCACAATATTACTAGAATAGAGATAAAGATGAGAAAGAGAAAGCAGAGAAAAAGACTAAAGATTTAAAGACGCAGGTTCTTTTGCAACAGGCGTATCCGCCTCATTATAATCAGCGTAAGTTTCAACAACCTCAACAGTTTCAGAGAGGGTCGCAAAAGCCAGAGTCTTTTCAGCAGCGTGTTCCGGTAGGCCCTAATCAGTGTGCGTATTGTAAGGAAGAAGGCCACTTCAAGAATAGTTGTCCGATTCTGCTACAGCGTGCGAATGGTGTGTCTGGTGTGAGAGTTCGAGGTGTTCAGCAAGCACCTAGAGGTAGAGGACGTGGTGTGTACCCCCAGAATGGACGTTTATTTCCCCCACAGAATTCTATGAATTGTTTTGATCAGCAGAATGTCGCGTCTGGTCAGTCGACTCAATACTATGCTGATGATTACTATGTTGAGAGTGAGAATGCTGACTGTAATGATTGCTAGGACAGCCATGGACAAAGAGAGGGAGTAGTGTCAGTTCCAGTAGATCAGAGTGGACCGTATGTTGAAGTGATTACTTCAGGTGTGTCAGAGCCCTTTCTGTTGGATACTGGTGCAGCGAAGAGTTCTATCATGCACTCTAAACTCCCTGGTGCACCTTTGTCTGGCTTGACGAATGTTTCGTAGGTTTTTCTGGCGCCCCAGTTCGTAATCCAGTTTCTAGTCCTTTGAATCTTTCTGTTGGACCTTGTGAAGTGGAAGCATCCCTCATTCTAATGACAGGTTGTGGTGAGAATCTGTTGGGTTTGGATTTGTTGAAAAGATTGTATGCAACATTGCATTGTTCTCCTTCAGGAGTACAGCTTACATTGGGTAAGAGAGTGATCTCTCCGATGTATTTGTCTAAAGATTGGCTTCCATTGGAATTGCGTTCTCTACCTGATACTCTTTGGGCTACTGGTCCTAATGAAGTGGGTCTTTTGGAGATTCCACCTTATGTTGTGACGCTTAAAGCAAATGCTAGATTGCCACGTATTCCCCAATATAGGATTTCCAGTGATGGTGAAAGAGCGCTTTTAGCGATCATCTATGATCTGATTGAGAAAGGTGTGATTAAGGAAACGAGAGGTAATGCGTGTAACAGTCCGGTTTTGCCTGTCCTGAAACGCACTGACTCTTCTCAGCCGCCTGTGTATAGGTTTGTGATCGACCTTCGAGAAGTGAATAAGATTGTTGTACCGCAGTTTCCTGTTGTTCCGGACATTACTGCTTTGTTGACTATGATTCCTGCTTCAGCTGCCTGGTTTTCGGTTATCGATCTGAAGAATGCTTTCTTCAGTATCCCAATTGCCGTGGAGAGTAGAGATATTTTTGGCTTCTCTTTAGGAGGCTGAAGCTTCCGGTTTTCTTTCTTTGTTGCGACATTTGTCTGACCTTCATCATAAAGTGTCACTTTCGAAGTTGCAGTATTGTCAACAAGAAGTGACCTACTTAGGTCATCTCTTATTGAAGGAAGGAAGAAGGTTGACTCCAGAACGGATTCAAGCGATTGCGCAAACGACTGTGCCAACCACACAGAGAGAAGTGCGTGCTTTCTTGGGTATTACCTTGTACTGTAGACAATGGATTCTGAACTTTTCGTTACTTGCGAAACCTCTGTTGGCACTTACTCTTAAGGATACTCCGAATCCTCTTCCTTGGTCTGACGAATGTCAGAAGAGTTTTTCTGAATTACGTGATGCATTGTGTTCGGCTCCGGTGTTGGGTACTCCCAACTACAGTAAGACTTTTACACTCTATGTTCACGAGAGAGAGGGTTGTGCATTGTCAGTTCTGACGCAACAGTTTGGTGACAAGCAGCGTCCATGTGCATATTTCTCGTCGACTTTGGATCCGGTAGAAAGAGAGCGTTGCCGAGTTGTTTGCGAGCTACAGCGGCAACGGCTGTTTCTATTCGGCAGTCTTCTGATTTGGTGATGGATAATACGTTGATTGTGATGGTTCCACATGCAGTGGATACTTTATTAAACCGGACCAAGACACAGCATTTGACTAGTGCACGATTGTCAGGTTACGAGTTGACGTTTTTGGCGAGTCATGTACATATAAAGCGATGCAACACGTCGAATCCAGCTACGTTGTTGCCGATTTCTGTAGAGACAGATGTTCAGGAACAGCATGATTGCTTTCTTAGGACAGAGGAAGAAACGAAGGGTAGAATTGATCTGAAAGATACTCCTCTTTCGAATTCTGATGGTACCTTATGGGTAGATGGTTCATGCTTTAAGCTTCCGAATGGCGATACGACTTTGCATATGCGGTTACGACTTTGCATATGATTGTTGAAGCTTCACGTATACCACAGAATTCAGCTCAAGCAGCAGAGTTGATTGCACTGACGAGAGCGTGTGTGTTGTGTACACTGATAGTCAATATACGTTTGTTGTTGCCCATAGTTTTGGGCGTTTGTGGAAGGAACGTGGATTCCTTACTTCTCATGGTACGAAGATTCAGCATGGACAGTTGGTGAATGAACTTCTTGAGTCACTTACTTGCCGACGCAAGTTGCGATCATGAAATGCAGTGCACATAAGAAGGTTACCGATGACGTTGGTCGCGGTAATGCGTTTGCGGATGAAGTAGAGAAAAAAATGGCGAAAGATGTGACGAGTCGAATGTATGTTGCGGGTCCAACGAGATGGGTTCAGGATAGAGGAATGTGTGAAGATACAATAGAGAGTGTGAAATCGATTCAGGCTGAAGCTACTGAGAAAGAGTTGAGTGTGTGGAGAGAGAGTACGGGAATGTTGGATTCGACTGGCTGTTGGATTGAGTTGTCAGAACATCAGCGATGGTTGTTCCCTGATGCGTATGTGCTTCCAGTGGTTACGATGGCACATGGAATGGCTCACATTATTGTGAAAGGGATTTGTAAGTTGTTGGCTCCAGTATGGGAGAATGCTGGAATTCCTAAGTGTGCGGAGAATCTGGTCAAGAATTGCATGGTTTGTCTGCTGTATAATCCTGGCAAGAGAACTCCAACTCCAGCTGGTCACTTTGCGCCTCCGACGTATCCGTTCGAGGTGTTGCAATTGGATTTTATCCACAAGGAGAGATGTAACAATTTAAAATACGTCCTTGTGGTTGTCTGTGCCTTTTCAAGATGGGTAGAGGCTTACCCCCTAAAAGATAATACTGCCTTATCCACAGCTAAAGTCTTGCTCAAGGAATTCTTCCTTAGGTTCGGTTTGCCAAGGATGGTGTGGAGTGATAATGGAAGTGAATTTGTGGGCCAGATTATGAAGAGAGTTTGCGAGGGTTTGGGCATTAGGCAGAAATTCCATGCTGCAAATCACCCCCAATCAGCTGGTTTAGTCGAATGCTATAATCGCACTCTGAAGCTGAAGTTAGCCAAGATTCAGGCGAGTTCTGATCTCCAATGGCCCGATGCTTTGCCGTTGGCACTTTTGTCAACTAGAACTACAGTGCATTCCTGAATAGGACTTAGTCCATACGAGATCGTATTTGGCCACCCGGCTAACGTGCGGGGAGTGCTGAGGCCAACGAAGTTTAGTGAGAATGAATATCCTGTGTTGATTGATTACTTATATGACCTGACGGCTAAATTGCGTGTCTTACATCAACAGGTTCATGATAACCTTCCGCAAGCATCTGAAGATCCAGGACACGTCATTAATCCTGGTGACTGGGTTCTAGTGAGAAATTTTCAACAGACCAAGAATGATCAGCCCCGTTGGACAGGACCACATCAGGTGCTCCTATCAACACGAACATCAGTGAGAGTCCACGGCAAGAAGAACTGGATCCACGGCGTACATTGTAAGAGGGTCCGTGAAGGTGTTGGCGATTCAGAGACAGAAGGAGTGCCGAAATTTGTGCCGTTTAGTGATGCACGTTTGGTTGGAACAAGGTCTAAGCGAGAGGACGATGATATCTTGCAAGCAGCTGTACCTCCTTCTTTGAGATTGGACACCACTGAGCCTGAGTTGTTGTTTCGAGATCAGACAGTGCCTGGTAAGGCCGCTATAATTTGCGACCAAGAAACAATGGACTAATAAAAAAAGAATTCCTTTTTGTTTTTGAAAACTGCACTCTCTCATCCAAGAAGCTGTTTTGGTCTATTTTTCTTTTTCGAACCGCCATCCGGGTTCAGCTGTAGGGTCGCGGTATCAAGACTTAGAGTGGCAAACCGTGTAGACGCAAGGTCGATGGTTCTGGTTTGTTCTAGGGCGCTCCCTGGACTTACAGAAGCACACCTGAGCGAAGAGAACCAACTGCCGCGAACAGCATGGTTAGAGGATGGAGTTTTTTGAGATCGAGAGAGTTGTTGCAGAAATGAACTTTAAGACCAAATTGTGTAAATTGATGCGTAGCAAATGTTTCTTAATAACGTGTCTTTTGGTGTTTCTTAGCATGACGTTGTCCTTGGTGGGCTGGATTGTTTTTGCTGCCCAATTGACATCTGCACCCACCTCACAACCTATGTCTTTTCCTACTTCTTCTTTGCATTCTTTTCATACTTTACCTGAACATGAACTGGATAGAAGGACAGCATTTATTAATAATTCCTTTGTACAGCTTCTGCATCAACACCAGTTGGTAGTGAACACCACTAAATGTTGGGTGTGTGGTCTTATGCCACATACTACGGATAGAGGTATTCCTTATCTGGTTCTGCCATTCAGTTATAATGGATCTGTATGGGTGTATCAGACAATGTTTATTTATGCCCACGAAGTCTATCCCCTGCGTTCCATGAAAGATAATTCAAGTAATAGTGCCTTAGTGAAGGGAATAAGAGATATAATTAGAGATATCGATACATATGAGACTATTCCTAAAGATGAGGCATTAGCTTATATCGGATGGAACGTGACTGGATATAGTGTTAGTCTGAGTGAAAAGCAGCGACGGAAAAAGTCACCTCCGATTTGGATCGTACCCCATTGTGGTTATTTTTGTCTGCAAGGTAATGGCAAGAATCCGAGAGCTCAATTGGGGAAGAGTGTTTGTACTCGGACGTATGTTTTTGCGTCCCAGACTTCCCCACCATTTTAAACAGCTAAGGGCACGTATTTTGTCTGCTATGATAGAGCATATACATGGTTGCCCCCTGATTTTTCGGGAACCTGTTATGTTGCGTATTTGTTACCCCCTACGTATACTGCTGCTGCAGATTACCATAGAACGAGAGTTGTTAGAGGTGTCTTCGATCAGGAAGATACCGCGGGACAAGAATTGGGAGACTTTCTCAAGGGTTTCCTGTTGTTTTGGGGACCTATGGCAAACAGTAGAAACATACGGCAATTGACGAGAGTGGTTGAGTCCACCATAAATGAAACTGCCGGTGCTCTTAGTAATTTGACTGCTGAGCTTCAATCGGATCGTCTTATGACATTACAAAATCGTATGGTTTTAGATGTCATACTTGCAGATCGAGGTGGAGTATGTAAACTGATCTAATCGAGCTGCTGCGTTTTCATACCAGACAATGCTCCTACAGTATACCAAGCCATTTCTAAGTTACATAAGATCTCCGAGTCTGTACATGTGGACGAAGGAGATTGGTCGTTGACTGGATGGTTTTGGGAATTGTTGTCCACTTGGGGATGGAAGATTCTGATGATCATCGGGATGGCTTTAGCAATTCTTTTCTCGTTTTGTCTTTGTGTACAGTGTGCTCCTGCTATATGTGGCCTTTGTGCTACTACGTGTGTAAGGAAACCTGTCTCGAGAGAAGTACTAAGTAATAGGATGCTGCTCCAGCAACATCTTGATGGTCTGATGAAGATTGATATAGACCTAGATTCAGATTGACGTGAGTTTAGGTTATTGCCTATGTAAGGGCAAAAGGGGGGTTTGAGGTTCCGTGAATTCTGAACCCGTTTTATAAATATCATGGTTTCGTTACGAATTTGATAGTAGCGAACCGTAACTAGTGAGTACGGCAAGTACGAGTGATTTTGCTATGTTTGACCAATGGATTCACTGTGTATTTAGGGATTTCGTTCCGAACCCTGGGTTCCATTTTGTGCGTGGCAGCCATTTTGTGGTTGCCCTCACATAGGCCGATGACTGCGGCTGAACGAGTCTTTAGTACACGTAAGCTGACTTCTGGATGGCCCGAGTGAACTGACCCCATTGCCTGAAGTTGACCTTGTTAAGCCAGTTCCTTGCCCGGTAGCTGTTCAAGATTGAGGATCAAAGCACAGGACATTGTTGAGTTTATTACACACACACACACACACACACACACACACACACACCTTATCCTGCTTCTTATCTGTTTCTGTTTCTTCTTTTATGGTCTATTTATAATATAGGTTGTGGTCTTTTATTATGGGTTTGTCCGGCTTGTGCAAGAAGGAATGTTGGGCTTTCCCGTATAATTAATGGTGGGCCGGACAACTGAAAAGTCAGTTTGTCGTCATGCGATACCTTTTGTAATGTTACCTATGATTGGACAAATTGTAAATGGTGGGTGTTTGTCCAGAATGTGATTTTTGACATAAAATAGGATGACTTGCCTTACGAATTTGAGCAGTCTCCTACGAATATACTTGTGTTGTACTTCGTGGACTTCTGTTTCTGGCTGCAGCCAATAAACTCGATCTTTGACGCCACCGAGCAGTATACCATGTTTCTGTATTCTAAGACAGGTGAACCCGAAGACTTTGGGCGTGCCCCTGGCGCCGCTGGGTTCTAAAACCCGGTTCTTCAGGATAACTGTCACATTTATTGTAAAATAAGTTGTGGAGAAGAGGCTAGCAGAGATCATCAGCTCCACGATCAGCTTCAACAAGGTCCAGAATTGACTCTGCCAGATACGGCTATGGATTAACTGCCACAGTCTAGGGTGACATGTTCTCTGCGTTACCACAGCTTCCATTCCACTACTCACTCAAGATTCAGGCTTTGAATTGCATACACCTTTGTTAGAAAACATACAACCAAGCTGAATTTGGAGCAAATAATCTCTTTCCCCTAATCACCCAAATCATATCCAGCCTTTTAGGTTTTGGGGGCCAATATAGATAGCTGGTTGGAGCAACAAACCAAGACCTCTATAATTCTTAGCCTACACTTCAGGAAATGGAATATTAATTTGTGAACAGAAAATTGAGAACGGTATATGTAAAGCACTGTCACTGTAAATTTCCATCCCACACCAACTGTCTTCATCACTCTACCACCTATGTAATTATGATCTGCCAGAATGCCATGAACCTCTGGTTCAAACGCTATAGTCAGTTGAAATTACCTAATTGTGATTACAGTTCTCTTAATTCTGGCAATCGCACCTTCACACATGTTTGGGAACTGCCAGCACTGCAGGAACAATGATCTAGGCTGTGGAGCAGGCAACTGCCAACAGCTGCTTAGGCAGAAGAACCAGTATGATTTCAATCCAGCTCTGTGTTTCCTCCAAAGGTGCAGTCAAATACAGATTTTAGGTGAGAGGCAAAATATGTCTGTTGATTTTTGTGACTACTAGACGTCATGTAAGGAAACAAATACATAGAATCTTCCAGGAAATCCTCAGGATGTTGCTAGCATTTGTTATTGAATATGACACATGAGGGCCTAATCACAAATGTAAATTGCACATGACTAAATCTACACATGTAAGTTTACCCTTACACATTTGAATAACCTTGCTACTTTGAGCTATTCACCATTTACAGGTGTAAATTACTCAGAAATGTAGACTTGCATGTTCCTAAGCCCTGAAATGGGGGTTGGAGTCAGTAAGCCGCCAAATACGATCAAAACGTTACTACTAGTTGTTACTTTATGACTGTGTTTGATTTTCCACACAGTTGGAGGAGACCTGCGCAAACAAGGCAGAGATCTCTGCATAATAAAATACAGGGGAAAATGTAAAAATGTAGAATAATATAATATTACATCATTACTAACTTAAGTTTATATCACAAATTAATTTGAATATAATATATTTAAAATAAAAGTATTTTTCTGAACTTTTAATTGAAAAAACAAATCCCACATAAAGTTAAAAAATTTATATTTTATTCTGTATTTAAAATTATGAAAAGTGATGTATAGAGCAAGATAATATCCTCATAGTGCTCCTACTTATAAAAAGCCTCCTGTAGAAAGATCCCACTTACAATATTGTCCTTGGATGCTAAAAAGGCATTTGACAGTCATAAATGCCTGCACCACCAGCATTAGACTAGATAGCACAATAAGGGATTTTGTCTGGCCTTGGATTAACTCAGCAAATTCGGAGATCCTGGTATATGCCTACCTCCAATGGTAAAATAATCATTAAATGAACATGTTCCATTCTGCTGGGATAAAGTTAAGCTTACATATTTGGGGAATTACATTACACCCATTCTGCGAAACCTTTATGCATCCACCTAGCCGAGATTGTTCAATACATGACCTATGCAAATGGAGTGATTTATATTTTTTTTGTGGCTGGGTAGCTGCTGTTAAAATGAATATATTATCCAGATTTCTGTATGCCTTTCAAGTCCAGCCAGCTAGCATACCCGACAAAGAACTCAAAGTTCTACAAAGTGCCATTGCTTTTTTAATCTGGGTGGGTAAGAGAGGAAGAGTTGCAAGAAAAGTTTGACAGTCCCAAAGAAGCTCAGGTAAGTTGGGGCTTCCGGACATCAGGCAATAATATTTTTTTCTCACAGTTTCAGGTTTACTTTGAATAGTGTCTCTAAGAAACCGAAAGGCACTGGATTCCTATACCTACAGTGACACAGTCATAGTGACCAATACCCTGACTGCCCAAAGGAGATAGCCCCCAGTATGTTACTGCTATGAGATTTTGAGACCTAATATGGAAATATTGGACACGATTACAAAGAAACAGGCCCAACATTGTTTCCATCCTCATACACCGAGTTATGGAGAAATCAAATTTCACACTGGAGAGATCTAGGGAGGATATGTGCAAATATGCAAAGAGAAAATGTAAGGGACCTCTTCCACAACGAGAAAATTATGAACCCGATTTAGATTTCGGCAAACAGGTTACTCATTCACAAACTTGACGGACACCCCACCCACGATATTATTGGTGCTGTTGGATATAGTAGTCTTGTTTGTGAAAGAGTAACTCGCCCGCCAAACAGTAAATCGGGCCCTAAATCATTTGATCGATGTAGAAGGTAATTCATAGTAGGGCAAACTCGCTGGATGAAATAATGGCAGTTGAACCACTGGGCACTTCACCCTGATAACAGATTGGAAGCCACTAGACAGCTCACTTTACTGGGATAGCTCTTCCCAAGCTATACACAGCAAAAGGGTCTTATTCCTAAAACATACTCGATACGAACAGAAAAAGATCCTGGGGGCAATGGGCCTACATGAGGAAATGATAAAATATCTTACAGCGTGAAATCCCAAGAAAACTATGGCAGAAACTATATAGCAAGACTTCCCATCCATGTGCAAGAGTTTCCAAAATAGGGAATCCTTATACAAGTACACGATGCTATGATATTTCATACCCAAGAGCCTGAAAGGGATGTACCCACACATACCAAGACTTTGCTGGAGGGGTGGTCGCCATGAAGGTGATCACATATACATTTGTGGTTTTGCCTACACCAGCAAATGTTCAGGAAAGTACTCTTGAGCATTTAAAAGGTGTGTTCTGCTCCCTGAAGCCTGACCCAGCTGCTGCATCTCCACCCCACAAAGTATAAGAAGCTCACTAATACGGGTTAGAAAATAGCAACCACAGTGACTTTAGTGGCAGAGCAACTGATTGTACAGAATGGAAATCTGTCGTATCCTGATGATTCAGAAATCTGAGAGTACACTATGGTCCTTATCGGCCATTGAAAAACTAAAATGGGACCTGCAGGATATCAGCCACAAATATGAACAGACGTGGAGACCACTAGTAGATAATATGTCTGTCGAAATAACAGTACTCGGGTAACCTAAATACCTAAGAGCTAACACACTGGTGAATAGGTAATAACCCTTGAATATGGATGAAATTTAAGAATGTAAGCAAGAGCTGGGAAAGAAACATGATATTGTAAGCCTACCAGTAACTGTGACAGTAGTAGCTTGTCAGGGGAGTTTTGGGTAGGGGGGGGGGTGGCATTCTCTGTTTTTGTTTTTTTCTTGTTTTCAAAGCAAGTTACAGGCCTATTGTATTTACATTTATTTGTAAAAGCAATAAAACCAATAAAATATCTTTAGGAAAATGTATTAACAGCAAGTTAATTATTTTTAATAAATAATTATGTTACATACATTTTTATAATTAAAAATGTTATTTTTTCAATAAATTAAGAATAAGTTAATTTTTAGATGTATTTTAACACTAAATACATTGTTTATGTTTTTTAAAAGTTCAAATAATTAAATATAGTTTGACATTTGTTCTTATGGGGTTATATTTTACGTCTTTACCTTCATTATTTTCTACACGCAGGTGTCCCAGTAACTGTGAGTGGCTATGGGTGGAGCTGGACTTACTCCAGGTTTCAGCTGGAGTGCTTTTAAGACTGTGTTGGATCGTTTTGGGCTGTAGTAACTACAGAATGGGCTTACTCTTTCGTGTGTGGGTGAATGTCTACCCTAAACCCTTCACTAAACCTTTCTTAACTCCCTCCTTAGTTCTCCCTTAACCCCCCCCCCCACCTTTTAGAAGTAAGTATTCCCTATTTTCCAGCCACTCCCCTCTGTCCTTCCTTCTCACATTTACAACTAAAACATACACAACGTGTTTAGAGACTCCACTGGGGCGAAGATCTCCACACATCAAAATAATAGGAGAGGCAGAAGCAGAACCTCTGCATGTGGATTTGTGGATAGCCTTTTGTGGTACATTAGTACTACTAAATGTACTACAAAATGTTGTTTGTGAAAAGTCCCAATTTTCTTTTTTGCTTTTGAACTGGCAAGGCTTAAATGGTGCACAAATGTGTAGATACAAATTTAAGAAAACTGATGTGTGCTGATAGCATGACTAGGAAACAAAACAAGATGGCCTTTCATCTCAGAGACTCACTGGCCTGGAAGATGATTTTTTAAGTCTGATGGCCCCAAAGGCAATCGAGGCATATTCTAGGATGTGACAGGCGCAGCAGAATGCAAATGTACCACCTCTATGTGCAGAAGTAATGAGACTCCCCCTGTCGACATAGATAAAAATGGGGGGCTGTTGGCCCTATGTACCCCGCCCAAGACATTGGGGGGGAGCTAAGGCCCTTGTCCAAGGGGCGGCTCCTTCCTCCCTGGTGTCTAGTGGTAGATCCCTGCTTGGGGATTGCCCTCCTTTGTCAATCCTCCAGCAGGGATCATTTCAATTTCACTTTCAACATAATGACGTCAGAGCGCCATGTGTCATTACACGGAAAGGAAAATGCCTTGGGAGGTTGAGAGCTACTGAGGCTGAAAAACAAAGAAGGAAATCCCTCTGCTGTAAACAGCCGTGGGATTTGGTGGTCGTGTACAGAGGACAGAACGGACAGACCGGACAGACCGGTTCCATCCTCAGCACTCGAGGACGGAACAGTTCCTTCCTCCGCACTGAACAGGTTAATACTAGAAGCTGCACATTTAATGGGTGCATGCCCAATTTGTGTCCTTGTTGCTTTCTAAAAGGTCAATTAAAACATTAAAAAGGTGATCTATCCTTAATGGGGCACTCCTAGTTTATCCCATCTAGCAAATGACCGAAATTTAGTAGAAAGGTGTTGAATAATATTAAGTTTAGTGTTAGGTAGTTAGGTGATTGTAAGTTATAATATATTTCTATATACTAGAATTCTAACTGAAAGGAGTAACTCAAAGATCTGATCATGACGAGAGTCTGTATTACACCAAAACTTTCGACTGTGTATATGCAACTTTTAAAAGCTGACTCATTAGGAACAACCTTTGAGTATTACTAATGCAAATACAATATTGTTTTGGCCAGTATCATAATTTTGCATAACCAAGGTCATTAAGATCCAGTCCACGTGGCGAATGTCCTTACAGTACAACATGACCTAGCATGAAGGTATATTACCCTTCGCAATAAAGGCCTATGAGCACATTTTTAAAGATCACATTGTGGAAAAATGTGCGTTACTATACACAATTATGTGCTACATACATATTGAAAACTATGCTATATAATTTTTATGGTGTACACATTTGTGTTTTTTACTTACATGTGTGATTGTACGCAAGTAAAATACTGTCACATATTTACTATAATACACACAGAGCTGGTACTGTATATATTTGTGTTAATGTACATATAATTGTAGACACATTTTTGTTACTGTACACAGACTTGCACAAATGTACATTCCATTATTTACTGTATAAAATACGTTTTCCTGGAGGAGCCCAAGTCATGATGATGCACCACAATTACTGCATGGGGGATCGGCGTGTAATATGTGTTTTCAGCAAATGAGGGTCTGTTCTAAGTCCACAGAGACCACAAGATTAGTGTACTTTTTTATGCATTAGTAGTGTGGACCCTACTTGTTCGACTGCACCCCTAGAGATAAAGGTTTAACTTTCTCTAGCACGGTTCTAACTTGAAAGTATATATGCCCCCCGCCATTGGGAGAGCTTTTCGTTGATCAAGTGATAGGTCTGTGGGGGGTACCAACCGGGGGTCTCTCAGTGATAGGTGGAGACTGGAATGATGTGATGCATCCAGAGGTGGATAGGTGGTGGACCTGGGAGGAGAGTGCGGGCTGGGGAGACCAAGCTGAGCTCCCTGATATCTGTGTTGGGTGGGGCAGACGCCTGGAGGGCATATCATCCAAGAAACACAGGGTATACCTATTATTCAGCAGTCCATGACTCCTTCTCAAGATTAGACTACCTGTTGATCCACAGCTCCTTCCTTCATAGGGTGTCCAATGTAGACATGTTGCCCAGAGGGCTATCCGATCACTCTCCAGTGGCCCTGAGGCTCCACTCGGGACAGGGACATCCTGCCTTTCGCTGGCGCCTTTTGCTGTGGCATTTACAAAACCTTTCCTACAAGGCGCTCCTGCACCAGTCAATTGATGAATACTTTACCCTCATTACTGCTGCGGCTGCCTCCCTGACCATATTATGGGAGCACTCAACCAGACGGTCCGAGGTGTGGATATTAGCTAATGTCCTGGAGAGCTCAGGCTTAGAACTAGCACTTTGGAAGACCTCGAGACACTGATACAGACGTTGGACGAGTGCAGCCGGCGGGAAGACTGTGGTGGGGCGCGGCCCCAGCATGGCTTAACTCGGCAGCAGCTCCAACAGTTGTTTTTGAATAAGGCCAAACAAGCGTGGCAGGCTGCACAAAGCTGCATATATCAATTGGGCAACTAATCAAGTAAGATGTTACCAGGTCAGGCCTGTGATATTTTTCCAGTGCCGGTGATCCAAGTTGCTCAGGGTGGGTTGCTGACAGGCCACCAGGAGGTGGCCCAGAGTTTTATTGCTTATTTTGGGGCGATGTACGCTCAGAGGGAGGAAGTAGAGGTGGATCAAATCATAGAATTGATCGCGGCCCTGCCTCCCCTGTCCGTTGCAGACAGAGCCTGAGCCCAGCTGGAGGAGGCAATTACAGAGGAGGAATTCTCTTCGGCCCTTGTGGAGCTGCGGGTAGGAAAGGCCCTGGGCACTAACGGGTTCTCCGGTGAGGTTTTAAGGTGTTCATGCCCCAGTTGAGGAAACATCACTTGGGGGTGATCCACTCTGTGCTGGCGGAGTCACTGCTCTCGCTGGACTGGACACATGCCAAGATTGTAGTCTACCTTAAGCAGGGCCCCCCGTCCTGAGGAGCACTCCTCGTACCTCCAATCTCTCTGCAAAACTTGGAGGTGAAGCTCCTGGCCAAAACCTTGGCCAATAAACCAATAAAAAACATGCCATATCTAGTCTATAACGACCAGGAGGGCTTTATGCCTCTCTGAGCCACGCGTCACAATATTACACTGGTATATAATGCCTTGGCTCCGGCAGACTGATAGGAGAGGATGGCAGCAGTACTGCCAGCAGATATAGATAAAGCTATCGATTCCGTCACCTGGGAGTACCTGTTTGTCCTTCTTAAGCGCTTGAACCTAGGCTCCTGAGTCAATTTGTATATTCGCTTGCTATATACGACCTGTCCGATACAATCTGGGTTGCGGGTGCGGTCTCAGATCCTTTTCCAATCTGCAGGGGTACACGGCATGGGTGCCCGCTGTCATCACTGCTGTTCACTCTGGCCATGGAGCCCTTGACTGAGTAGGTAAGAGTGAACGTCCAAGTGCAAGGCTTCAAATGGATCGCATCACTGTCTGATAGGTTAGCCCTCTATGCAGAAGATGTCCTGTTCTTCCTCACAGACCCAGTGGCCTCAGGACCTCGCATTCTGCAGATCATGCTGGTGTTTGGCGAAACCTGTAGGTTGAATATAAACGCTGTGAAGTCTATGGTTTTCCACACTGGAGGGGGCGCTGGGGCGAGTGGGCCTCAGGGTGGATGCTAGCCACCGGGAGGTTTAGATATTTGGGGGTATATGTCTCTCCAGACCCTGTATTGTTGTGGATCCAAAATTTTGCCTCGATGCTGTTGCACCTGGTCGATGTTGCCGCTGTCCTTGTTAGGTAGATCTGCAATTTTTTTAATGGTCTCCCTAACCCAATTACTATACCAGCTTCAGAAGTACCCATCCGATATTCCCGTGTCGTGCTTTAGACAGGTCAACTCGGTTCGCCAAGTGTCCCTTCTGCACTAGGCTCTGGGGGCTGCCTGTGCAGTGGAGATACCAGCCCGACTCCACTTGATAATACTGAAATTCCCAGATAGAGCCTACTTTACTCTGAATCGCCTCAGGCGCACAAGTGGGGCAGATGAGGCTACCTTCCGTCACATGGCTCCTTTTGACCCCATGAGGGAATCGGTCTGAAAGGCAGTTGTTTCTGGGGCTTACGTTAGTGAAAAGAGATATTGCGAGAATGTGGAAGGCAGACACTCCTCCATCAATCGAGGCCTGGAAGAGGGGGCTGGATCATAGTAATGGGCCTTCAAGTAGCAGTGTTTCAGGCAAAGGGCTGCCCACAAAAACACCCAAATATTTTGCAGCAGTGAGTCGATTATAGGGGTATAGTCTTAGCTCCGGTTGATTCCCAGCTGGATGCTGAAATACGGAAATATGGCGCAACAGCAAAAGAGACAGGGATGAATGTCTACTTCGATTGTGGGGCCTCTGGGGGATATTTGGTGTGTGGGTTGGATGTATGGGACTGCCTGTGCAAGTTGCTGTGTTACAGTTGTTTAGGGGGATGGGGGGGGGGGGTTAGTACAATCTCCTATGTATGCAGATTCGGACATGATTTATTTCTAAAACTCACTAAAATTTGTCACGGAAAAAAATGATTTGATTTTCGTTGCACTACAAACACTGCCAACTCGATAACCTGTGCGCAGCCAACTTCCGAGGCCATTTAATTGCTGTGAGAATTCTCGTTCTCACGAAGCCTATTTATAAATATCAAGTGGTGCTTCTGGGCTCAAATTAGTCGTGAAGGAATTCCAAGCACCAGCCTTTTGTATGAAGGAGTAAATGAATTTGGATTGAGAAATTGCTTTAGGGTATTGTAAGTGTAAAATGTAATAAAACAGAGACCTCCACATTTTCTGGTGACCAGAGGATTGCAGTGAAGTACCCAAAGGGTACATTTTGCATCATTTAGCTGCTTTCTGCTCTGGGTTTATGTAGCCACCTTGTTCTCAGAGAGTAAAGGTATGTGGCGACTTTGAATACGGACACTGCGTACATTAACAATGAAATGTAATAATATGTTCGGAGGCAAGTTGAAATGATTAGAGGAACAGAAGTCGAAAGTTGATGACGGAAAATCTGTGGTCAGGTAAAGACTCCTCTACGTTTAAATTATTCAAAGCATCTACCCAGCTGCTTTGCATTCAAATGATAAAAGAAATGTTTGTTTCCACTTTGTTCTGAGAATATATGCAGAACATGAGCAACATGGACTTAAGAGGTTGGAAGTACAAAGAGGGTTGGATTCTACTGCCTGTTAAAGATATCACTCTTCAAAGTAACATTATTGGGGATGCAGGAGTATCTTAACACAGGACAAATGGAATACCTAAAAAAATCACATTGCGGGACCATTAAACTATACAAGTCAAACTTAAAAAGGAGAGAGAGAGAGAGAAAAAACAATTACACAACAGGTCAAAAAAAAATGCACAATTTAACTCTCAGGATTCAGCCAATTTGTAAGGGGCTCCAGGTCCGTTCCCCCTCCCTCTTGAGCCCTCGGGCCTCTCCTTTTAAAGATCAACAATTCCCACTTCCCAACATTTATAAATTCACTAAACCATTTGTGGGTGGTCGGGGGGACAGAATCCAGCCAGACTGTGGCTACACACAGTCTAAATGTGGCCATCGCAATAAATAATAGCTTTCTTTCTGGAACATTCATATAGGTATCCCGAACTCCCAACATTACAACCTGCGGTGAGAGTTTAACCAAATATCCAAACACCCTTTCCAACCGTTGCTCGACTGCATCCAACAATGGGATTAAACTGGGGCATAAAGCAAACATATGCACGCTATCTACCGCAAATTCACCACATCTATGACAATTAACTCCATCCACCCCACCCCATTGTTGTATGCGATGTGGGGTAACATATAGATTTAACCAGGTCTTAAAACATTAAACCTGCAAGTTAGCTGACATTGTTGCCGATTGAGAAAGAGCTAAAGACTCTTCACATACGTCTTTTCCTGCCTGTACATCATTCAGCCAACGACCAAAATGTTTATCCAAGTCGTCGCTTCTGGTTTCATTTACTAGTTTATACATCGTAGAAATAGTTGATTGTCCACCCTGAATCGTCTCTACAAGCAAAATATGATCCCAGCTAACCCTTTTCCGACTCAAAAAATCTCGTATCTGTAAAAATTTAAAGAAATACTGGTTGCTTATATAAAATTTCTGTCTAATACATTCAAAAGACATAATCCCTGTTTCCATAACAATATCCCCTATTACCAGAACTCCATGCATATTCCATTCTCTGAAATAGCCATCCCTGAAGATTTCCGGTAAGAGAGTATTGTCTATAACAGGAGTATATATATGTAGTCTCCTGATTTTGAACAATTTTCTAACGGGTGTCCAAACCTTGAAAGCAGCCATCAGGGTCTTAAACCTTACCCGTTTAAAATAAGCAAAATCAATATGTCTAAAAAGGAGTCCCTTAGCTTCCTCCCCAAAAATTAAACGATAAATAGAAATGTCAGCAGCTACAGGTTCCTGCCCATCCAATAATAAACCTATATGCCGCAGCGTAATTGCCCAATAATAACATTGGAAATTCTGTAGCGACCATCCTCCCCTCTCCCTTGGTAACGTCATATATTTCATAGCTCGTCTGGGCCTTTAACCGGCACAAACGAACCACAAAATAATTCGCTCTATCTTCTTAAACCAAATCAAGTCCACTAACAAAGGAATAGCTCTAAACACATACAGAATCTTAGGCAAAAAATCATTTTGACCACATTACATCTCCCCATCAAAGTTAAGTGTAAATTGTTGATCCGACGCGCCTCAATATCGATTTTACTTAATAAGGGGGAAAGATTAATCTCGACATTCTCATCCGGTTTGGAGCTTAACTCAATCCCTAAATATTTAGCCTTGTCAATCACACGTGGAACTATCAGATTGATTTTCTCATTGCAAATTATTTGCTTTTTAGGAACATTTAGATGATATCCTGAGATCTTGGCAAATTTTGACGTCAAGCGCTGAATTTCTGGCAAAGCAATCTGTGGGGAATCCGTCAATATGGCAAGGTCATCCGCATACCCTAAGATTTTGGTATCTCCTCCTTTGGCTCTGACTGGTTGAATCAAAATGTTAGAAAGAATTTTTTTGATTAAAGGATCAATATAAATGGCAAATAATAAGGGGGAACAAGGACAGCCCTGCCGAGTACCTCTTAAAATAGAAATTGTGCCAGACTGATTTCCCATAACCGATATTTGAGCTGTAGGCTGTTGATACATACTCTGGATAGCACAAATATAACTATCACCTAGACCGTAATGCCGCAATACGGCCCATAAAAAAGGCCAGGAGACCCTATCAAAAGCCTTCTCGGCATCCAACAGAATTACGGCCATAGAGTCTCCTGAAACCTTAGTAAAATCAAAAAGAGCAATAGTGCGACGTAGGTGTTCAATAGTTTCTCTGCCCAGCACAAAACCGTGTTGTTGTGGGGATACTAGCTTCTTAATCACCCCGGAGAGCCGATTAGCAAGAATCTTGGCATAAATTTTAATATCACTGTTTATAAGCGCTATAGGTCGATATGACCCCGTATCGGTTGGGTTCTTGCCTTTCTTTAAAAAGGCAACAATTCTGGCTCTTCGCCATGATTCCGGAGGTACCTCCCCCCTTTGAACATCTCGAAATAGCTCTAGCAAGACGGGAGTAAGCTGAGATCGAAATGTCTTATACAATTCGCCCGGTATGAAATCAGGCCCTACCGCTTTGCCCGACGGCAAGGAGTCTATCGCTTGCCACAGCTCATCTATTCTTATCTCAGCATCCAAAATTCCAAGTTCCTCAGGGGACAAAGCCTCAACCTCAACTTCTTTTAGATATTCCTGGATCTCTGACTGCAAAATTTCATCATCGATAATATCCTCAAGGGGCGTGGCTTGAGCGCCGAGGGAAATGGCGGCGTGAGCCCGGAGCTCCGCGCCTCTTCCCCACAGGAATCCTGTTACAGGGGCCGTAGAGCCCGTGTGTGCCCCGGCGCTGGTTGATAGCCCGGCGGAGACTGCCTGGGCGAGATTTGGGCAGCCGGCGACTCCGCGGACCCGAGAACGACCGCCGATCGCGGCGGCCTCTGGAGCGACTGGGTGACTGGCGCCGAGCATGATGGCGGCCGCAGCGGAGCCTTAGGAAGCGGCGGACTACCAAAGGGACGCACTGCCGGCGTGCATGGTGGAGGCGCGATCGCCGGCAGCGTCGGACCCCACACGGCGGGGACTGCTCCTCGGCGACCGGCCGCGGTGTGCGGCGCCATCGGAGGAGGTCGGAGTGGGCGTGGCCTCATAGCGGCCCCGTGCAGACGAGAACCGGAGGCCCGACCCGGCCCCAGGCACCGGCCGGCCCAGTAGGTGAGCGAGGGCCGCCCAGAGAGAGAGGGGACCCGTGGGAGACGGTGAGCGCGGCAGCGCATCCTGGGCCCCCCTCTCCCCCGCGGCAGTGGCACACACGACTTGTGGGGACATACGGGAGGACCCCCTGAGGCAGAAAAGGACAGAAAGGGGCCTCTGACATCCGGCCCGCCAAACCGCCTCGGAGAGGGAGTGAACGATACCCCTCAGCACCCAGGGACCGGACACAGCGACGAACGCTCACACTGGGGCGCCCACACTGGGGCGCAGCAGCCGACCAGCGAGACCCCGAAGCGCACAGGGGTGGTCCACGGGGCCGAGGCCCGAGGCAAGCAAGCAGTCGGGGAGAGTGGGAGCGGTGGGCCGGCCACGATGGGGAAGCCAAAGACCAAGGCGGAGGAGGCGGCAGCATCAAACGCAGGGGAAGGGGGCCCTGCTGAACAGACAGACCTGCAGCGATTGCAGGACCGAATACTGGACGCCATAACGGCCACCAGGGATGCGCTCCACAACGACATAGCGCAGGTGGCGTCGGGGCTGGGCCTACTCCGGGCGGACCACGACAAACTGAAAGACAGGGTCAAGGAGGCTGAGGTGGTGATCAGGGACATGGCGCCGGCTCACAAGGCGATGGAGAGTAAGCTGACGGAGGCCTTGGACCGCATAAGCACCCTAGAGAGGCGGGCGGAGGACGCGGAAAATAGAAACCGACGCAGCAACATACGGATCGTAGGTGTGCCGGAGACGGAGGGGGCGGGCGACATGATTGCCTACATGGAGGAATGGCTGAAGACGGTGGTGGCGCCGGAAGGACTTTCGCCATTCTTCACTCTGGAGCGGGCCCACAGGGTCCCCTCAGGACCACCCAAGCCCGGGCTCCCACCCAGACCGATCATAGCCAAGTTGCTGCACCACAAGGACAGAGATCTGCTCCTGCGGAGGGCTCGTGAGGATGGCCCCTTCCAGGTTGCGAACAGTAGAGTCACACTCTTTCCGGATTTCACCTTCGAAACGCAGAAACAACGTGCCTCCTTCCTCACGATCAAGAGGGAATTGCGGACTGAAGGCATTCCCTACTCCTTACTTTTCCCAACCAGGCTACGAGTGGTAGTGGACGACAAGGCGATCTTCTTCGCGACTTCAGCGGAAGCTTGGGACTGGTGGGAGACGTACAAGGCCGGAACTGACGGAGCCAGGGTGAGAGAGGAGCGAGAGAAGGAGCGGGAGCGCTCGCCCAAGCGGCTGCGGAAATCGAAAAGGCTCTGGAAAAGGGGACGGGGGCAGCTGGGCCCATCGGCCTCACAAACGGAGGCGGAACGGCAGGCGGCGCTGCTGGAGGTGGGGAAGCTCGGCCGAGCAGAAGGTCCCGGTTCTAGGGGGGCCACAGACTCGGACACTCATGTTTCGGCCTCTGGATCGGAGTCGGACTTGTCGGGGTTACATCGCACAGAGGGGCCGCTGGTGACACCGCAGACGGCGGATGAGATCCTCAACATATGAACTACTATCGATGCTGAACGGGTAATGCTTGGGGGAACCGGGAGGGGGGGTCGCTGCCCTCGCACATAGTGGGGGCCGGGGCACACAGCGGGGCTCAGGGCAGAGGGTCCATGAGGAACTGGGGAGGGAGGGTGGAGATGGGCGACGCAGCCTCCCTCTGGACAAGGCCGCGCTCCGTAGGCCCTTAAGGCACCCACAGCTACGGCTGTGTAGTTGAGACCTGGGTCATCAGGTACGGGAGTTTGGATGGGGACTGGTATTTCGATATTGGGGCCTGTTCTGGGGGAGGGGGGGGGTTCCACAGTTGGGGATTGTTTGCTTTTTTCTTTGATGTTGTTGACCCTGGGTATGCCATGGGCAGGGCTGTTGGGGAGTTTTGTTTCTTGCAGAGGGGGCACCATCACCGCCAACGGGCTGGACCTGGAGGGAGGGTTTCGACCAGATCACTGGGATAATGGCTAATGTAAATGGTTTGACTTGTATAACCTGGAATGTCCGGGGCCTACATACTATGCAACGCAGACACAAAGTGCATGCCTACTTAGTACGGAGGGGAGTACACATCGCGCTGCTGCAGGAGACGCACCTCACAAAACGGGAGGGGGTGGCCCTACAAAGGAGATGGCGGGGCCAGGTTTATCACACCAACTATTCGGCCTATGCGCGAGGGGTGCTCATATGGATTAGGGCAGGCACGCCTTTCCAACTCTTACGTCAATGGATTGACCAGGAAGGGAGATATGTGGTGGTGGAGGGGAAGCTCGAAGGTAGAGATATAGTATTAGCTAGCATCTATGCCCCAAACACGGACCAACTAGCTTTCCTAGCTACACTGTCAGGGACGCTGGCCCACCCCCTTGCGGGCCCGGTCCTGCTGGGGGGTGACTTTAACTCCATTGCCGACCCCCTGCTGGACAGGTCTCACCCCCCCCTCCGTGACTCCCCGGTACACAGGCTCTCTAGGGGGAGGAGGGACTGGCAGGAGAGCTGGGGACTCGTAGACGTCTGGAGAGGGCACCACCCGACTGATCGGGATTACTCATTTTTCTCAGGGCTCCATGACCTGCATGTCCGTCTGGACGCCATACTTTGCTCCCGGGAGGTGCTACCGTGCGTCACCAGCTCAGAGTACCTAACGAGGACAATCTCAGACCACAACCCGCTCCTGATCCGGCTGGCGTGGGTTGTGGGGAAACCCAGGGTTCCGCTCTGGAAACTGCGGCCTGAGACACTGGAGGACCCCCTCTTCGGAGAGGCCCTAGCGGAAGGCGTGACCTCGTATTTCGCGGAGAACGCAGGGACAGCAACATCAAGGGCGACGGAGTGGGATGCCTTTAAAGTAGTGGTGAGGGGCATCTGTATTAGAGACTATGTAGGCGTGCGGAAAGTACTGCTGGGCGATTTGGCGAAGGCGGATGCGGACCTGAGGGAGGCGGAGAGGAGGCGGCCTGGACGGCCGGAACTCCAGGAATCTCTCTGTTCGGCCAAGGAGGCGGTAGCCGTTGAGGTGGAGAGGCTCCGAGCCTTTGACTACAAGCGGTATGTGCTACGCTCCCATGTGGAAGGCGATAAGGTGGGCACCCTCCTAGCGTGGCTATCGAACCCCTCCAGGAGATGCGCTCCCATACTCCAGCTGCGGGATATGACGGGAGTGGTACAACAAACTCAACTCGGCATAGTCAACGTTTTCCAGAAATATTACGAGGGCCTGTACAAGAGTGACCCGGGTGACAGGGCAGGACTGGTGGCTCCCTTCCTGGCTGACCTGCCCCTAGGTCAGATAGAGGCTGAGCAGGCGAAGGATTTGGGGACGGACATTGACGTGGGTGAGATACGACTAGCGGTGAGGCGCATGGCGAGGAACAAATCGCCGGGGTTGGACGGACTCCCCATAGAGTTTTATAACAGATATCTGGACATACTGCCCCGCGTCTCCAGACTGTTTATAAGGAGGCCAGGGCGACGGGTCGACTACCGCAATCGATGAGGGAGGCATTAGTGGTCCCACTGCTGAAGCCCGGCAGGGAGAGTGATGACCCCGCGTCATATAGGCCGCTCTCTATGCTCACCGCAGACTATAAAATCCTGAGCTCCATTTTAGCGGCGAGGCTCCTGCCACACATGGCGGGGCTGGTACATGACGACCAAAACGGTTTTATACCGAACCGCAACACCACGGCTAATGTCAGACGGCTCATCCGCATCATGGACGGGCTAACCGAGGGGACAGGGACGGAGCTGGTCCTGTCGGTTGATATTGAAAAGGCCTTTGACAGCCTCGAGTGGGACTACCTCTATGCTGTCATGGAGCGCTTCGGCCTGGGAGCTGGCTATATCCACTGGACTAAGGTCCTTTACGCGGAAGCGATTGCGAGAGTAAGGGTAGGGCCGGCGGTGTCCCTCCGGTACCCGGTGGAGCGGGGCACTCGACAGGGCTGCTCCCTCTCACCGCTCCTTTTTGCACTGGCTATTGAGCCGCTGGCGGCTGCGGCCCGAACGGGGCGGCACACCCGCGGAGTGCGGACCCGTGACGGTCATCATTTCATTTCACTGTATGCCGACGACTTATTACTGTTCCTCTGCGACGGTGGTGAGGACCTGAGGAGGGCGGAAGCTCTACTTGAGAGCTTCGGAGAGGTATCAGGCCTACGGGTCAATTGGCCCAAGACAGGCTTGTACGCGCTGCTGGAGGGCACTGCCCAACCGCAACATCGGTCGGAGGCGACTTGGAACCCTACCTGCATGAAATACCTGGGGGTTCACATCTACCATAAGCCGGAAGACTTACTTGAGGGCAACCTGGGACGATGTGTGCGTGGACTGAAGGGCTGTATGTCCTTCTGGTCCACATTACCGCTATCGGTGGCGGGCCGGATTTCCCTGCTAAAGATGGTAGCCCTGCCGAGATTACTGTACTATTTCCGGACGCTTCCAATCTGGATACCTAGCTCCTTCTTTAAGCTCCTCAACTCTCAGATCACATCGTTCATTTGGGGAGCGGGACGGTGCAGAGTAGCGCTGGCCACGCTCTCTCGCCCGAAGGATGAGGGGGGGCTGGCGGTGCCGGACTTTGAGCTCTATTACCTAGCGGCCCAATTACAGATATTCACGCAGGAAGTAGCGAGGGTATTTCGGGGCCCGGAGGATGAAAGCTTGCGGGGAACGCCCAGGCACGTCCTGGCGTACATAACCCTCCAGCAGCGGTTGGACAGTCGGGACTTATCGCTGGAACAGCGCACGTACCGACAATGCTGGAACCGGACCCAGAAGAGAGCGGGTACCCAGCGCCCTTACGCGCCTGAGATACCGCTGGCCATGTTGACGGCACTACCACATGGCGGCGATTGGTCGAGCCTGCAGGAATGGGAGGAGGCGGGAATACAGGTGGTTGGGGACCTCTTTGAGAGTGGAACACTGCTCCCGTTCCGGGAGTTAACGGACCGCTTCGGTATCCCGAGAGGGGGATTCCTGCTGCACGTAGCGGTGACCAGGGCGATGCACGCCCACTGGGGCACGGGGCTTGGGGAGCCCGAGACGGCAGCGGCGTGCCAATATACCATGATGGCGGCGGGCACGGTTAAGGCAGTTACGTGCCTGTATAATCGAATGGTTAGGGAGAATATCCCTCCTCTCACATCCCTGAAAGCCAAATGGGAGGCGGATCTGCACAGGGACATTCCGGACACGACCTGGGCACAACTTGTCCGCAGAGCTCGTAACAGCACAAGGAACGCCAGATTCCAGCTGATCCACTACTATGTGCTGCATAGGGCGTATATGACCCCAGGTAGAATACGGCGGTATTTTGGCGATGACACAGCAGCCTGCCCCCGGTGCCCGGAAGAGGGAGCTGAGTTAGTACACATGCTATGGGCGTGCCCGGTCCTGCAGGACTTTTGGCAAGAAGTAGGGGAGGTACTGAATGAGGTGACTGAACGATCGTTAGAGTACGGACCGGCCGAATGCCTTTTGCACTGGTTTCCCCACACCCCCAAAAATAAGCTCACGAGTAAGTTTATCAACATGGGGCTGATGATAGCTAAGAGAGAGATTACCAGGAATTGGAAAGCGAGGCTGGGGCCTACTCCACGGAGGTGGCGGCAGGAGTTTCTGAAATGGGCCTCGGCTGACAGCACACATAGGTACCAAATAGCGCGCAGGACCCCTACCCAGACAGCGGCTGACACTGCGACTGCATGGGAAATAATGGTGCAGGCACTCAGGGATAGCGAGGCTGACGCACAGGAGGAGACTCCCGGAGTGGAGGGCACAGAAGAAGCGAGTTGAGGCCCCAGGAACAGCAGGAATACGGGGAGCGTGAGGCTAGCAACCCAGGGTTGGTAATAACGTAGCCTTAGGCGGGTGATGGTGTGCGAGATGGGGTGGGATGGGGGGGGGGTGTTTAGGGGCTAGCGCGGGGAAGGGGAGTTGGGGTTTAGCGCGTAGTTTTGTAGGACTATAAAAGTAGACATACACTTAATCCGGACACTAACCACTCCTCTCTATGGAACGTCAGGCATGGATGTGCAGAGATTTCAACGCCGCCCGACCCCCGGGTTGTGGGCCGGAAGGCTGTGTATTGATTGAAGAAAGGCATTGTATATCTGCTGACACTTATGATACTACTGCTATACGTATATTGGCCTGTACAGGTATATCTACAATAAAAATTATTTAAAAAAAAAAAAAAAAATCGATAATATCCTCATAATACAATTTGAGGGGGAGGGATGGGTGGGGGGTGGTGGATAATTTTGGAAAAATGTGGGGAATGACAAAGATATAACGCTTGATGTTCTTTGCTATTTTGTTTTTTTTTCTTTTGGAGTTTGTTCCTATGTCATTTTCCCAATAAAAATATATTAAAAAAAACAAACAAAGTAACATTATTGGAGTGAATAGTGTGATAGCAAATTGTTTTTAAATTACCATTAAAGTTGTGAATTAAATTCAAGGAGAATCCCGCACTTCAGGCCTGTATACTCACTCTAACACGCAATTTGTGTGTACCCTACCACCCACTAGTGAGATGAAAGACTGCTTCTGCTGTTCACAACTTCATTTTTCCAATACATTGCAAGTACGGATAAGAACATTTATAAAAAAAAGCACACAATCTAATCAAAAGCTTGACGTGTCATAGGTGGCCATGCTCCTATTCCCAGCTTGAATGGATCACCAGTGCAAGGTCTTCGTCGCATTAAAAAATAGCCTATTCATATGATGGAGTGACCAATATCAAATTGGTGCATAGATTTGCGCTGGGAACAGAAGAGACTCTACACATCAAGATTAAAGCAGTATTGCTAAAGTAAACTCCCTTCTCCTATTTACTGAGCATATGCTACTCCCAATCAGCAACATATGAATAGAGTCCACAGAAAGAGAATAGGAGACATGAATTCCGCAAGAAGCTGAAGTCCTGGCTTTTCCTTAACCAACCTACTATAGGCAGGGCAAGGCATACACATCTGCTCAGTTCCATGATACCCTTGCGGGAGATAGTGCACTTTACAGATCACATGACATCACATAACACTGTGCATGGTGGAGGGGAGTAGAAGCTACTTCAGTTAACTATAAGAAGTGAATTTCAGGGTTTTTCTTTACTTAGAATTATTACATGTAAACACTTTCACTTAATTATGTCACTTTGTTTTTTTCAATGAATTTCTAAGGTTTTTTTAAAATGTAAAGTAAAATATTTCTCACATACCTAACTACAAGAACACCTTAACCTTTGTATATATATACTGTCTAAATAAAATTTGCACCAACTACAAGTGACCGCGGCTCCAGTGTTTTGACTCGCTTTGGACATTGGCGACAGTGTGTGGAGATACAGGGGGTGGCTACCCCAGCCGTGAGCCCGCCGATAAAGTGGCTTGGGACTAGCTGAACTTTGGTGGTAATATATATATATATATATATATATATATATATATATATATATATATATATATATATATATTACCTACTGGCGGTCGCCAGTAGGTATATATAGTTAGGATTTTTTCTCTATGGAACTTTTGAAAATTCTATGTCTAATAACTTTGGCGTTTGTGGACGGAATCGGCTGAAATTTTCAGGAAAATGGCACATTTCGTTTCTGAGCAGCCCCTGAAAATGTGGGCGGGTTCCGTCAAGGGGGGGGGGCCGAGAAAAAAGGGGGGTCCCAAATTGCGTTTTTCCCATTCATTTTTCCATAGGGCCTTTGGCCTCACTTTTAGCTCGAACGGCTGAATGGATTTACACGAAACTTGGCAAAATTATAGGGACTGTTAGCCCGATGTGCCTTTGCTGGGTCTCAATATATGTGCTCCAGTGGATTTTGAGAAATTAACGTTTAAAAAAACAGATATATCTGTGACAGCGTCCCAGATAGCGCTCCAGATCGCATACTTTTCGCGTAACGGAGCTTTGCGTAGCGAAGCTGATTGGCTCTCCGGTGTCTGTCAACATTCTAAACAGTCCGGTGCGGCCGCCATCTTGTCTCTCGGTAGGATCGAGAGACAAGAGGAGGAGAAAAACGAAGGGGGAATTTAATGAAAGGGGGCAAGGTAGACCCCTCTTGACCCCCTAGGAATGATGTTGGGGTTATTAAAGGGTCCAGTGGGGCAAATAATAAAAATTAGATTTTTCGCGGTAGAAGCGCTTCTCGGTTCGCGAACCGGGTCGCAAACTGGTAGCGAAACGGGAATTTGCCATTTTGTGTTTCGATTTAATTAAATTACTAGATGGAGGAAAAGCAATGTGAGTATTGTGTATAAGGGGGTATGGGAGACTTATCCTGACCCCCTATGTTTTCTGAGGGTGGTTGAGGAGGCTCATATATGTTGATACTTGTCTTCCAGCGGTTGCGCGAGAGCGTTTTTTTTTTTTTTTGCCGCTTGACTTCTGTTAACGTTCGATTCGAAGGAAATTAGGAAGTGTTGATCGCCATTTTGACACTGCGAGTAAATATATTGTTAAAAATAATTGTTATAAATTAATCCGTATTGATAAACATTGTCTGCGCCATCTTGCCTTTTTTCCAATGCCACACTTTTGTCGTGCACGGCAGCCATTTTAGATGCCTTGACCAGACCCACTCTCTGCACGCCGCCGATCCTCAGCATGGCTCCCCACCCTCGCAAGCATCTCCCCCACGCACTGGTCAGCCCCGCTCTCTCTCTCATGCATGGGCCAGAAACCTCCTCCCATCTGCGCTGTTCTTCTCTGAGAATCACACCCTGTGCCCGCCCGACACCTCCCTTTCACCCTATTCACTACCACACCCTCTGACACTCCTCTTCCTCTGTGTCCGATTGTCCAGGCCGGTCCCAGGCTATCACCTAGCCCTGCAGATGTAGTTTATGGCCCCAGCTGTAGAGAATCACCCCTGTTCAAAGGAGTTACAGTAGATCAAGGCCCCCACCCGATGAGATCCGTCACACCACACGCGTTCCTACTATCTGATAACCATCCTGTATTGTGCTTGGGGAGGGGATTCTCACTGTGAGGGTGTATGGGACCGAGCCTGAAGCGGAAGATACCAGGGATGCCTTTTTGTACATCAAAGTCTTCACAATTATGTGTCACAATAAAAATATATAGCACTCCAACAAAGTTGTAGGATTATAACACTTTAATAACTTATAAATATATACAACGCTCCAACAAAGTAAACACGTTAAAAAAAACTTTTTAAACAACTATTTACATGACATTGCTTTAACCAGGATAGACAAAGAAATGACACAGTGATGTAAAAGTTTCTGAAAGAAATGCCAAGAACGTCCCATGTGAAAGTGAATTTTATCTGGCAATTTTTTTCTTTTCCTTCTCATGAAAAGAAAGTTAATGCCAGGTTCGTTACCTGCCTCATCTGCAAAAAAAAAACTCTCGAGAGGGACCGAAAAAAAATATAGCTATGGTAATAATACCATGCATCGGCACATGGAGAGGTGGCACCCTCTTAATTATTCTAAAGCACAACTTCGAGATTTGGTGGATAATCCACGACCGGCAAAAACATCCACCAATGACTTAGCAATAAGTGAGTCAGAGACAAGGGAAACGGTCCCAAATCTGTAAAAGAACTTTAGGTAGATGAGATTGACTTGTGTAGCATGTGGAAAATTAATTTCATGCGGAGAGATGAGTATTACTTTAATAAATAGATCATATGAAAATCATCAATGTCCAAAACGTCGTAGAAAGTAATTTTTGTCCTTTTTGAGGAAGAGAGATAACCTACAGTGGTACGGGGTCGTTTTCGTTCGTACTAGGGGGCCAGGTGACATTCGTTCGGGGTGGCTTAGGGGCATTTAAAACAACTTCCCTGATACAGGTAGCATATAAAGTAGAGGCTAAATACCAGGATCTTTATCGATTGCTTTATGCTGTAGAAAAATGAAAAACACACAACAAACCTGGACCATTCATATTTTCAATGTTTCTGCGTACTATACTTTTTAACCCTTAACTAATTGAGCTGCTTCATTTCACCTGCTTTTTAAAAAAAAAAAAAATCGGAAACAGTGGTCATTGTTCGAACGTGTAATCAGTCTTATCCCATATCAATTCATGTGCTAAAAACTGCATACATATCTCATGATATCAAGGCTGAGCAATCGGGGCACAACAAGGAGTTGAGAGTTTCATTTGTACCGGCGCCATTTTGGATGAGGTCAGGAAGGTCCAAGTATAGTCAAAATGTCTCCACCAACTCGTGGTTGGACCGGGACCTCTTTCGGCAGTCCAAAAGTTTTCGTTGAAGGGTAGCAGAGGGGACTGCTGACATGAACCATCAGTCAAAGTGGGGTGGGAGGCAACAATCTCTTCTACCGGGTCATACTGGTGTCCCACCGGAACTGATCAAGTTGGTAGTCTTGCAGGATTTTGGTGATTTTCAAGACTGAGGCCGGCGCCGGCATGAGCGCGCCGACGTCCCACGGCTACGTCGTGTTCGTTCCGTGGGTGATCATGGCAGTCATTCCCCATCGGGGGTCGGGGGCCCCCGTGGCTCTTATAGAATCTTCAAAGTTGAGGAGAACGTTTCTGGACGCAGGAAACTAGAAGCGTCGTTGCACCGCAACAGTGGACGAGACCCCCGCTGGGTGAGCGGAGCATCATTGCCTCGCAATAGTGGACGAGACCTTTGGTCGGGTGAGTGCAGCGCCGCTGCATCGCAAGAGTGGAGGAACCCTTTTGTTGGGTGAGTGGAGCGTTGGGGGTGCAGCTGAGGGGCCCCCACCTGTGGGGGTGGGAGAGGCTCGTTCGCGCCGCCTCTCCCTCCCAGCGCACCCCACGCCGACACCTGGCGTTGATATCCGTGATGTCCGGACCAGGCGATAAGGGGGGGGGGGGGGGGGGTCGGAGGCAGAGGCAAGACATCCCCCCCCCCGTGGCCTGCAGGGCCTCGCTTCAGGCCCGAACGGGGAGCTCATATCAAGCACACGTGGGAAGCGGGTCAGCGAGCCAGTCTAGAAGAACACCCTCCGGCCTTGTTGACTGAAACTTCATGGACTCACGCCAGGAATTCAAGGCAGCGAGCACGTCACCAAGTGTAGGAAAACCTTTACAGTATTCAGCAAACGTGCCGACACCTGGCGTTGATATCCGTGATGTCCGGACCAGGCGATAAGAGGGGGGGGGGGGTCGGAGGCAGAGGCAAGACATCCCCCCCGTGGCCTGCAAGGCGGCAGAAGAAGGGAATCGGGAGACCAGTACATTTTGGGCCATCCACCCCACGGCTGATGGCGGTTAGCCGGGCCCCGCCCTGCACGTGTCGAGGCCTCATCTTCCGGATGGGCGTAATCGTGGCCCTGTTGCACTTCGAGAGTTTCCGGAATGGGGGTAGGTATCTGCTGATTTGTATCTATTTCATGTTACCGTTAATGGGCGTGGCGGGCGGTGGGACAGACATGCTTGGAGCAGTGGGGGTGGTGGCGGAGCCTAGCTACCTCGTGGCTGCCGTAACGTCAAGCTTGGCTTTTTTCACCACTTCCATGTTTCTTATTTCTAGCGAAGTCAAAAACTTATCAGTGGCCTACTGATTTTGTTCGATTTCTTTCCCTTCCTTTTCAAGTGTGTTTCATGTTAAAGTTTCTGTTTATTAGGATACAGTGATTACTTCGTATTTTACATATGTCTTCTTTATTAGGGGTACTCTCCGGTTGAGCCAGATGATGTACCTCTAATAAATGGTCCGGGTGGAACTAGTTTCTCAATCAGTGGGGAGTAGATGGGCATGACAGATTACAACGGGGGACAAAGGTCCGCATTACCCACCCTTCACTACTTGCAAAGACTAGACAGAATATTTCTATTCAATGTTATTTGTAAACAGAGAATACCTAGAAAGAACTATTCCTTGAACAATAAATGTCCAGCCAATCAATCAATCAGTGGGGAGAAAAACAGGCATGACGGATTACAACTGGGGACAAAAGTCCGCATTACCTATCCTTCACTATCTGCAAAGGGAGACAGAATATTCCTATTCTTCTCTGTTTGTAGACAGGGTCCGATTATTGCTCTTTGAGATATTCCCTGTGACAGGGAATATCTCAAAGAGCAAAAATCGATAAAAAAATTAGTAGGATTATAACACTTTAATAACGTATAAATATATACATCGCAACAAAAACAGTAAACACCTTAAAACATTTTTTATTAAAACAGAAGCAAAAATGACAACTAACAGTAGTGATATCCTGGGCGGGTGATGGAACTGGGATTGTTAATGGAAAAAGATCTACAGAGAAAGGTATTGGTGAATTATACTTCTCCGGAAATTTTAAACTGACAAATGTTTAATTTGTGTAATCGTTTCAGGTCAAACGGATTGTGGGACAATGTTCAGAATGGAAGAGTCACCAAAAGGCAAAAAGTTCCGCTTGACCCCGGGAGCCGGCCGTCTATGTCGGGTGCGATCTCAGGCTACACCAGGGCAACAAGACTTGGGGAGGGGGTCGGAGCCAAGCGTATTCTCCGAGTCCGCGCCATCACACCGCCCCTCGGGGGCCTCCGTCAAGCGGTTTATGGAGGTACCGTATCACATTGTTTTCAAATGCAGTCAGGTCCACAAACGGCCCCCACTTACTTTGAGAATAGTGAAGCTGCAGCAGGTGCAAATAAGGTTTAGACAGTGTTACAAGCGCTGCTCAGAACTCTGAACTATGGCACCCAACATACAGGACTTATGCCATTTGTGCAAGGCAGTGACATCGAAGCAACTCAGGGACCAAAACCATGAACGAACACTCATGTATGAAAATCTTACTATTGATGCTTGACTGAGGCCAAGGAGATCAGAGTGCATGAGTGTCATGCTCGATCGATTGAGCTAGCCGGATCGGGCAACTAAAAGTATAAAATAGTTATGTAAATAGTTATTTAATAAAATGTTTTACCCTGTTACTTTGCTGGTGTGTTGTATATATTTATAATATTTGCATAGGGTTTGTCGTTATTTTGGGTGGGGTGGGTGGCAGAGCCGAGCTGTCTTGCAGCCATCATCGTGTGGAGCTCAGTTCATCTCACTAGTTTCGTATTTCTCATGAGGGGTTGTTCTTAATGTTTCTATTTTAGCTAGGTCAAAAAGAGATCCCATTAGTGGCCTACTGATTTTGCTCGATTCCTTTTGTTTTTTAAAACGATTTTTCACTATCTGCAAAGATTAAACAGAGTATTGCGACTCTGTGCTTGTTTGTAAATAGAGAATGAACCAAAGAGAACCAATTCTAAAACAGTAAATGCTTGGATAACAATCAATCAAATGGAGAGAGAAGCAGGCACGACGGATTACAACGGGGCAAAGGCCTGCGTTAACTACCCTTCACTATCTGCAAAGAGAGAGTACTGCTAAGAGAAAAGCGGGGGGGCAGCGTTCAAAGTACATCAGCGTGCATAAACACGAAAATGTTTTTACCTATCACGTACTTGACATTTGACAGCTTTTGATATTTGCTATTAAAAAACCATTGAAATTCACTGAAAAAACCATAGGTTTTAGGCCATATATAGTTAGGGATTAGCATTTACAAAACCTTAATTTACTCGCACAAAACCATAGAAATTCGCATATATAGTTAGATGCAATAACTATATATCGCACACCCGCAATCCACTGCTGATGATGTCACATACTACATCATTCATGACATAGTCAGTGACATCACTGATGACATCACTGATGACAACATCCAGTGACTGTATGTTTCTGTAAAGTTTAAATATGTCTTACATATTGAAGAATGAGTGGATGTATAAGTCTCTGGATGAAGAATTTAGTAGGTGCATGACTGACTGTATGAGAGAGTGATTAAATGTGTCTCACTGAGTGCATGGGTTAGTGACTAAACTGTCTTAATTTGTGCATCAGTATGTCTGTTGTTGTGTAAGCTGCTGCATGTGTTGATCAGTAGCTATAAGAATGGCTATATGGGTTATTGATTGGTTGCCCAAGTATTTGAATGGGAGGCTGAGTGTGTGTGTGGGAGGCTGGGAGGTGTGTGACTCTGTGCATAGATGTGTAAGCAGTTGATTCACTAGGTGCATGAGCTCAAGAGTGCATGTGGAAACAGCTATATGGGCAGTTGACTGTGCATGGGTGTGTTGGTGAGTGAATGGATATCTCAGTGCTACATGTGCAAGTAAGTACGTATGTAAAACACAGCACATGTGAGAGTTGACATATATAAATAACTGTGCATAAGAGCCAGTGAATGTGTGAGTGGCTGTATGGATCATTGTGAGCTTGTATCAGGGATTGTATAAGAGAGTAAGTATGTGTTAGAATATGTTTGAATAAGTAAGGTGTGTATAACTGTATAGTTGAGGAAATGGAGGTGTGATTGATTCTTTGCATGACTGACTAGGTGTGTGAGTAACTCCATGGATGAGTGACAGTCTGTGAGTGTCTGTTTATACTGAGTGTATGTAAGGTTATATTAGAGTCTGAAGAGGTTCATCGAATTTTCACATGAGTGATGTCATCAGTGATGTCATCAGTGATGTCATTTGAAATGTCATCAGTGATGTCATCAGTGATGTCACTGACCATGTCATGAATGATGTAATATGTGACATCATCAGCAGTGGATTGCGGGTGCGCGATATATAGTTATTGCATCTAACTATATATGCGAATTTCTATGGTTTTGTGCGAGTAAATTAAGGTTTTGTAAATGCTAATCCCTAACTATATATGGCCTAAAACCTATGGTTTTTTCAGTGAATATATATATATACAGAACACTTCACATGGCATCTGAGGAAGGCCTACAATAGGCCGAAATGCATTATGCCCGTTGCAGCTAATTAAAGTGTTTCCTCCGGTACCCCCGCTGTGGCCTCTGCTTCTTCTTAAGCTGGGAGGAGTTCTGTTTGATATTTCGCGCATTTCCAGATAATGCGCTTCAGAGGCCCCGTTCGACTAAGAGGCTTGGGCTCATCTGGATCCTGCGTTTGCAGTTCGTCTTTAAGCAAGGTATTGCTACAGCCCGGAGCCCGCCCCTGAACACCGGTGTATCTCTGGGCGGTTGCAGCAGCTGACCGTGACTTCACGGGGGACTCGGAACAGCACTGTCTTTTCGGTCCCTGCTCGCTTTACATCGGAACTAGGAGGCTGGAATGTTAGGTGGCCGGGGGGAGCATGCTGAACATTCTCACTGGATATTGGCTTTCGCTCCTCGCAACACTCTGTCACATCAACGCTTTTCCACTTTGACTCACCACCAGCAGCACTCACCTGGCTGTTGCATTATGGACCCTGTAGTTCCTACGAACAGCAGGCATCGTGACCGGTAAACGCAGTCTTGCGGCGCACCCCGGGGCGCGTACCGGTGAGCGTCCCGTTAGCGCTATTGCCGCGAACGAAAACATCATCGTGACGTATCACGTAGCCGCGTCCGCATGATACGCACGGCGTAAGCGCACCCGGAAGCACTCGAGCGCATACGATCACGCTACGTAACCATCCGACGCGCTTACACGCCGCACCCCTGGGCGCGCCCCAGGGCGCGTAACGTAAGCGCGTCGGGTCATGTGACCTAAAAATAACACTTTTTATTGGTTCAGGACAGTTTTGGTTTCCAAATGATGAAAGCCCTGGTCATGTGACCTGAAAATAACACTTTTCATTAGTTCAGGACAGCCCCCACCTTTTTTCCTCATTCTCACTTTCTTCTTTGAGTGAGGAAGACCTGTTTCCAGAGCTATTACTAATTTGTACTCAGAAATGGCTTCAGTAGCAGCAGCAGCAGGAGCATCTCAGCCACCACCACCACCACCACCACAACAACACCACAGTGGTGGAGATGAAGAAGAGGAGGAGGAGGAGGAGGAGGAGAGGAGGAGGTTCCTGCCAGAAGATAATACCCCATATAGGCCAAAGCAGCACATTATCTGGGAGTTTTTTTCCATCCCAAAGGACCAAAAAAAAAGTAAATGCGCCAAGGGTTACTTGCCTAATCTGTGGCACTGAACTTTCAAGGGGGAACCCTAACAAAAAGTACTCTTTTGGCAATAACACCATGATTCGCCACATGCAACGCCGGAGCCCTAACAACTATGCTGTGGCAGAGGTCAGAGAACTGGCCAGAAACCCTCCCCAATCTTCACCCAGCACCTCCAAAAGTAAGCAACCCACTCCATCGGGTCCAGAGACAAGGGAGATTGTCCCAAACATACAACCCCAGTTTGGGCAATACAAAATCAGTTGTATATTTTGTGGTAAAACAATTACCTATGGTGAGCAAAGCATAAAACTCATCAACCGTGCTGGTGACAACCACAATTGCCCCAAAAAACCTTAATTTTTTCCTGTTTTTTTTTTTTGCTCCAGTTGAGCCGTTTACAGTTCTCTGTTTTTTGTTTCTCCCCATAAAAATAACAAAAAAATATACAGTTGTTCATAAAAGCCAAAAAAACTACAAAATGTTCAAAAACACAATAAAAAAATATAAAACAACGAAAAGAAGAAAAAAAACAGTTCTTTTTAGAACTACCTCCAATTTATAAAAAAAGCTACATTTTTTAAAAACTCTGTCATTCTTTTTTCCCTATGGTACGCTCCCCGGTACGCTCCCCGGTGCGCATACCGGGCGCTCCCCCCGCGCAAATCAAAAAAAATTTAAAAAAATGTTTGCCCCGCGGGGCCCTTTTATGGCCCCCACATCAAACCTAGGGGATCAGGGGGGTCATTTCCCCCTTTTTTTTTTTGCCACCTCTTGTGTCTCGATCCTACCGAGACACAAGATGGCGGCTGCTCCGGACTGTTTGGAATGTTGACAGACACCCGAGAGCCAATCAGCTTTCCACGCGCAAACTCGCGTAGCGCGCTGGTACGCGCCCCGGTGCGCATACCGGGGCGCGCCTATAGATATATATATTTTTTTGAACCTATATTACTCAAAATCCACTGGAGCACATATCTTGAGACATAGCAAAGGCACATCGGGCTACTAGTCCCTACAATTTTGCCAAATTTGGTGGAAATCCATTCAGCCGTTCGGTCTAAAAGTGAGTTCAACCGCCCTGTGGAAATTAACATGGGGAAAACACGTTTTGAGACCCCCCTTTTATCTCGGCCCCCGCTTGACGAATCCCCCCCAAACTTTCAAGGAAGGAGCGGAGCGCCGCGAGGCAAATTTGAGGATTCCTCAACCGGCGCCAAAGTTATTCCCAATAGAATGTTGCGAATTCCCTATACAAAATAATCCTAACTATAACTACCTACTGGCGACCAGTAGGTAATATATATATATATATATATATATATATATATATATATATATATATATCACCAACAAACCACTCCATTCTTGAGCAATTAAGAGGACACAGCGGGGAGTTTCAAGGAGCCCATTTATTCACAGCTTTGGCATGATGCATTTCGGCACACTTCGCCTTCCTCAGATGCCGTTTGCACAGGGTTGCACTTACACCCTCCTTAAAACAATCAAAAGGCTCTCCCATTGGTGGAAGTTTGAGCAGACCCCACCCAGTTGATATCTGCCGGTGTCCAATATTGCAGACTACTGTTCCCAGCATTCACTGTCTGGGTAAGTACCGCTGGTGGGGCCAAATTATGCTTGTAGTGAGCGTTGTTGTGCCAGAACAGGATATATATATATATATATATATATATATATATATATAGTTTATGTAAATATAGTTTATATTACCTACTGGTGGTCCCCAGTAGGTAGTTATAGTTAGGAACTAGTATTCCCAATAACTTTGGCGCAGATTGACGAATCTTCGTGAAATTAAAATAAAAAATAAATAAATATATATATCACCGTGAGCAAGCCTAACGGCGAAACGCGTCGGCTTTGTTAAACCTTTGTGGTAAATAAACACCTTTGAAAATCTCGGAGTGTCCCGACCTTTTTCTGTGCCCTGGAGGGCGGACAGGAAACTTGGAATTATATATATATATATATATATATATATATATATATATATATATATATATATATATATATATATATATATATATATATATATATATATATATATATATATATATATATATATATGTTCTCTCAAAGTGCCCAAAGCATCGGGATCGCACACTGCTGCTCTCGGCCCTACGGCAATTAATACGCAGCCCTCTGATGTCCTCCGTTAAGTATTATGTCTGCCAACGCGTTTCAGGGCTTGCTGCCCCTTTTTCCTGGGCTGAAAAAACAAGAAGGAAGCCAGCATGTAACGTTTCTCAACTTAATCGTCCATCCCTCCTCCAAGGGGCGTGTTCGCATCCACTTCCACCTGGTGCATGGTGGGAGATGGAGTTTTACATGCGGTAAAATTCTCCTTGTAGTAAGTTCATTTCTGTTTCTTCATCGTTTTCTTTTTGTTTGTATTTGCTCTGAGTGAGTCACGGCTGGAATCACAGGGCTCTATTTGCATCTAGAGAACAGCGCCGTGGTGTCAGGCACAGTCCCGACGGCGGCCTCTTTCCGCTGTTGATGCTCGTGCCCCGCAGCTGACAGTGGTGCTGACCCCCACGGCAGGGCTGCCGTGTATTAATGTTCTCTCAAAGTGCCTAAAGCATCAGGATCGATGAGCTACTCCTTCGTGAGGTAGCTCCTTTGATCTGATGCTACGATGAAGCATGGACTATGCCAGCAGAGGGGCTGGCAGTAGAAGTAGGATCTGTTCTCTCTTCCAGAAACGCACAGGTGCGTTCCAACTTGTTATGGTATTGCCAGGGCAGCTCCTGGTCTTAGGGCCTACTCGCTGTCCGGGTTAAGTGCTCTTAGGGAGCAAGGTGGCAACCAGGTGGCAGACTGCTTGTAAGGGAGTAGCAATTTTATGCGTAACGGTTGTGCTGAGCGTATTGACTTCCTTACTCTGCAGCTCAGTCATGATAGGTACCGTATTTTATTCTGGCCCAACTCGTAGACGACAGGACGGATTTTCACTTGGGTAGACTGGCGGAAGTCTGGTAGGATTATCATTAGGAGGGTGCCCGTGGTCTCTCCCAGTAGTTATCTGTAGGTCTGCTCCTGGGGCACTTTTTAGGGTTTCACATAGTAGGGGAGAGGGCCTGTCCAGGTGGACAGGGGCAACGGTTGTGTCAAAGATTAGTGTTCCAGTTTGGTGCTAATTTTGGCCCACTAATTACATTCACGCAAGTTTCACCTACAGCTTATTATCCCCAGGCCCTGGGCCACTAGGGGGGTGCTGGATCCATTCTACGGTTGAGTTCCTGTTTTGACTCTCATACTTCGTCCAGCCTGTCCCCACCGGGACGTCCCAGCGGGTTCCGCCCTGGGTTTGGCTGACCCTATTGGACTCTTCCTTGTTTATTCCCCTGGACAAAGGGTTGGGCCTTTTGGCCATGCTGGCGATTGTTCTAGTGATTTTACGGGTAGGGTCCGGAGGTGTACAGGCTAGTTGTGACAGTTTTTACGTTATACATTCTTGGGTGGACACCTAGTGGATGACATCTGGCTAAGTCTTATGGTAAGCTTTTACCTGTACAGTAATTTATTTCGGGTTTTATGTACTAAGAAAGGTCACGCCCTTGCAGTTTTCACTCACCAGGAAGAAGTACTAGTGGTCTAGTAACTGCTCGCTTAGTTGCTTTATCAGGTTATACAGTTTTATAAGGTTGCTTGTCCTAAACTGCTGGTGTCCACGAGTGTCAGTAAAAGGAGGATGGATAGCACATGTGATGATATCCAGAGGGGACACTGCGCTCATTGTCTTAAGGGCGTTGTCTAGGCATATATTATCTCACTGCCCTTCTCCCTTTTCAGAGAAGTTAGCGCCCTGACAGTGGGGCGCTCCACAAAGGTATTATGTTCAGGTTTGCAGGCAGGCACCAAGAGATGGTTCCTCTAGATCATCCCAGTCAGTCTTCTAGTCCCGCACTTTAGACAAGTGTTGGCAAATGCAACCAAATGTCTTGTGTGGTTGGGGTGCATCATGTGGAAGGGGGCATGGGGGGAGAGCTTAGTTAACACATTTTGACTGAAGTAGGCTTGTGACACATCTCCCTGCTCTACTATCAGGCATGCATTTCGGCCATTGACCCCCCTTCGGGTTTCTCTGCAAGTTCTCCTTCCCCAGGACTAGGTAGTCAACTTAGGGGGGGGGTGGGGGGGGTTATCCTCATACAGGCCTTGCCAGGTCAGGGGTAGCCTATCTTTAGCTAGAGGCTGTGGTGGTGATAGTGTTCGAATCGCAGACTGGGGGGTCTGCGCTAGTTTTTCCCCTCACCATGCGCTGCGGGGGGCAGCGGGCGCGAGGTGCCTTTTAGGGTCAGGCATAGGTTTTCCGGACTGAGGTGCGTGTCACTGTAATTCGCGTTCACAGACGGGTTACAGCGGTTGCTCCTTGTCCACCATATAGGGAACCTTGTCGACACACTATCTTTCTAGTCTACACCTTCTTGGTGTATACATCGGGGTCTCAAGCGGTTAGCAGGGTCCAGGCAGCTGTGACCAGTCCCTGGTTCAGCAAACAGTGTAAGTTGACACTTCGCAATATTTTTCGCAGTGTTTCATGTTCGGACCCGATACTCTTAATTCCCCAATCCTGAACGTGACACCTGGTGTGTGCACCAAGGATCTTTGTACGAATTTTGCACTGGCCATCACGGCATGCTATGCACCTGATAGAATGACCACATTTAACTCACTGTGGGGTTTCTGCCACCAGTGGGGGTCAGGTAAATTTCAGTGGTCAGACATGTCTCTATCTCTGTAGGCAAGGCGCTCGTCTAGGGAGGCGCTGGAGCCATTGCGCAGGAAGTCCTGCGCTGTCTGTAATCAAAGGGCAGAAGAGACAGGACGTCATTAGACCTGGGAGACCTTTTGCCAAGCGTAATGGGCTTTGGGAGGATATTTTGGCACTCCTGCCCGATTTAAACTTGGACTGGTTCAGGCTGGTTAGAGGAGAGGCCCTAGAAATAACGCGCTAGAATTAGTAGGAGGAATGCTGGCCTTGGTGGGGGGCCCTGGCTGCGATGGTCGCCACACCCAGGGCTGTGACGGAGTTACAGGGCGATCCAGAGGTGGAAAGGTACCCAAGAGTACCCTCTTCAGGAGCACAAAGGATGCTGAGGCCTAATATCCCCAGGAAGTCTGTGCGGTGGACCCTGGGGGTGCGACGGCGCCCCACTATTCTACGGGCGGTTGGAAACTTGTACAACCGGGGGTCGCTTGAACGCTCCGCCCCTCGTAGGGGGGGGCGTGAGCAAGAGGGTGGACCAATGGTGCACCGGAAATGGGAGGGGCTATCTCCTCACCACAACCGCTAAGCAACGATTGGCTAAGGCCACTTTGCAAATTGGCCCATCAGGTGGTAGGCCGCGAGGGGCGGCTTGCCTTTGGATCGTCTGTAAGATAACCCACCTTGTTGGCATGTGTATATGCTAATAAACCTGCAACTACTTTTCTCCAACAAAAAGTTGGCTTGTCTGCTTATTTCTGCAACATGCATGTTGATGTGAGTGGGCTGGTGAGTGGGCCGATATTGGCACTATGCAGGCCGACCGACACGTCCCCGCAGGGGACACAAGTAAGAGGGCGGCCCCCATAGTGCCACAAGATGGCACACGGGGCAGCCCAGCGCTACGAGATCCCGGAGGGTCCCGCGTGTCACTTCCGGCCTGGAGTGGGCGGGGGAGAGTATATATTCCTCCCCCGCCCACCTAGCGGCCTCTTTGTCCGACGTCCCCTCACCCTTACGCCGTTTCCCTCCCTACCGCATACCCAGCGTTTTTCAGGGTGGGGGGGGGGGGGAAATGTCTTCTAATGTTTTCTCATTTGTGTTACAGGCGGAGTTACAGGGCGATCCAGAGGCAGAAAGGTACCCGGGAGTACCCTCTTCAGGAGCACAAAGGACGCTGAGGCCTAATATCCCCAGGAAGTCTGTGCAGTGGACCCTGGGGGTGCGATGGCGCCCCACTATCCTATGGGCGGTTGGAAACCTGTACAACTGGGGGTCGCTTGAACGCTCCGCCCCTCGTAGGGGGGGGGCGTGAGCAAGAGGGTGGACCAATGGTGCACCGGAAATGGGAGGGGCTATCTCCTCACCACAACCGCTAAGCAACGATTGGCTAAGGCCACGTTGCAAATTGGCCCATCAGGTGGTAGGCCGCGAGGGGCAGCTTGCCTTTGGATCGTCTGTAAGATAACCCACCTTGTTGGCATGTGTATATGCTAATAAACCTGCAACTACTTTTCTACAACAAAAGTTGTCTTGTCTGCTTATTTATTTATTTATTTATTTATGCAATTTTTAAAGCGCTGCAATTACCCTTAGGTGTCTCGGCGCTGGGGGCTAAGAGCTGCTACCGGTAGTTGGATCTCTAGATAAAAGGTAGAAAGATTAATGATTAGTCGTAACGTTGAGAGAACAGCCATGTCTTTAGCTGTTTTCTGAAAATGATCAGGGATGGGCTGGATTTTATATTAAAAGGAAGGGAGTTCCATAGCTTTGCAGCTGCTATGGTGAAACATCTGTCTCCCCAGTTAACTTTCCTCGTTCTGGGTATCTGAAGCAGATGAGCCGTGTTAGAGCGAAGCGTTCTGGGGGTAGCCAGAGGCTTAAGGGAACTTCTGAGGAATTTAGGTCCCATATTGTTTATTGCCTTGTAGACAATACAGAGGGCCTTAAACTTCGTGCGACTTCTGACTGGAAGCCAGTGCAATTGGTCCAAGTAACACGAGACAGAACTAGATTTTGGAATGCCCAGTAGAACTCTGGCAGAGGCATTTTGTACCATTTGTAATTTGGAGATGACCTTTTTTGGGCATTGAGGAAAAGGGCATTGCAATAGTCAGTACGTGAAAACACCAGTGTAGATATAAGTGTTTTTCCTGCAGTCGTGGGAAGATATGGGAGAAGTTTCTTTATTTTCCTTAAGATGTTGAAAGATGATGATACTACCGCATTCACGTGATGATGGAAAAGGAGTTTATCATCAAATATTACTCCCAGGTTTCTGACTTTACTGACAGGTTGAGGTGGAGTTCCCATTTCCTCCGGCCACCATAAGGGGGACCACAGAGGCTGAATACATCCAAAAAGCATGACCTCCGTCTTAGATGAATTAAGTTTTAAGCAGTTGGAAGCCATCCAACTGCTGATGGCCCTCATGCCGTCCTTGAAATTTGCTGCAACCTCGAGTCCATTTCTGTGTATGGATAGTACCAACTGAGTATCGTCGGCGTATGTTGTTAGGTTGATGTTATAAGCTTTTATTACCCTCGCTAAGTCCGAAACATAGATATTAAAAAGGGTCGGACTTAGCTAAGAACCCTGAGGGACTCCACAAGGAAGGCTGAAAGTAGGAGAAGTGAAGGTACCTAACTTAACTGCCTGTTTGCGGTCAGCCAGGAAAGATGTAATAAGATCTCTGGCTTTGTGTTTAATACCGATGGCCTCGACACGGCCGATCAGAGTAGAATGATCGACCGTGTCGAAGGCCGCCGACAAGTCCAACAAAATCAGGACAGCCTGTCCGCCATTGTCCATCGTGGTCCTTATTTCGTCTGCAGCCTTGATCAAGGCAGTTTCTGTCCCATGACCTTGTCGGAAACCGAACTGGGTATCATCTAAGAGGTCATTATCTTGAATGTAGTCAGACAGTTGTTTATTCATGACAGATTCAAAGATCTTAGCTGGGAACGGCAAGGATGCAATAGGACGGTAGCTGGAAGGTAATGAAGGATCAAGAGACGGTTTTTTGAGAAGTGGCCTGATTACAGTATTTTTCCAAATAGTGGGGTAAGAACCTGTTGAAAACATAGTGTTACAGATGTGTGTCAGTGGTAAAGTAATGATGTCTGGAATAGTGTTGAGTATGGAGGGGTGACAAGGGTCCAATGGGGAACCAGATTTGATTGACAGAATTAATTTATGGATGTATTGTGGATGTATCCTAGTGAATTCCGTTAAAGCAGTAGAGACCGAGTCTACCTGAGTGTTTGGAGAATCCGTATTGTTGGAATTTGGGGTGAAATCCTTAAATATAGATGTGACCTTGTCAGAGAAGAAGTCCGCCAAGGTATTACAGAGGGTTTGGGATGTTTCGGTAGGAGGGTTGGATGGTTCGGCAAGGTGGTTTACGACTTCAAACAATTTCTTCATGCTGCATCTAGCTTGATCTATTTGGGTGGTGTAATAGATGTTTTTTTCTGTTGCTATGCTCTGCTTGTAGTTGAGAAGTGCAGCTTTGTATATTGGTTTGTCTGATGAATTGTAGTGTTTGCGCCAGTGGCGCTCAAGGTTGCGACAATGTTGTCGTTGAAGTCTAAGATTTTCAGTAAACCATGGGGCCGAAGGGGTCTTCCTATTATGTTTGGATGTTCTGGATGGAGCAAGTGTGGAAAATGCCCCCTCCAGAATGGAGGTGTATCTGATGGCTGCGTTATTGGGGTCGGTTTCATTGTCTATATCCGTAAAAGCGTCAGTGAGAATCTGTGTGAGTTGATTGTAGTCTAAATTTTTCCAGTCTCTGGTGGTTAGATAGGAGTTCTGAGAGGTATTTTTAGGAGCTATCATTTTAGTTTTGATGTCAAATAGAATGGCAGAATGATCTGACCATGTTAGGGGAATTATTTTGTTCTTGATGATATAAGGATTGTTGGTAAAAATGCCATCAAGCGTATGTCCTGCCTTATGAGTAGGAGCTGTTATCAGTTGTTCAAGATCTACAGAGAGCAGATCATTAATAAGCTGATCTGTGTCTTTGTCAGTTTGGGATTCGAGATGAAAATTAAAATCTCCCAAGACAGTGAAATGTTTGTGGTCCACGGCTAACTCACTCAATTGATGGAGTTGTGAGAGAAAAGTAGTACGAGAACCAGGAGGTCGATACAAAAGAGTGCCTGTGAATGTTTGGTTGGTGGTAAGAGTAACCGTAAAGGCAAGTGCTTCACAGCTCCTGTGTTTTAAGTCAATGGCTTTGACGCGGAGGCTGTTGCGGTATATTATTGCTATCCCTCCGCCTTTATGTGCAGAGATGCGGTCCTGCCTATGGACACAATAGTTTTCTGGCATGGCAGCTTTAAAATCAGGTCCAGATGCATCGTCTCCCCAAGTTTCAGTAAGGAATAGGAGATCGGTGGCGTAGGTATTAAGCAGCTCTAATATTTCAATTTTGTGACATGGAAGCGAGCGAGCGTTAACTAGTGCTGCATGTATCAGTTTCTGGGGTGTAGGTATTACCGGATTATTATTTGTGCAAAGAGTGCAGAGAAATGGTCATCCAATAGGATCAGATAGTAGGCATATGGGGGGGTCGTGTGCCTTATGTAGGGTGTTGTTTAGATTAAGAAGTTCGTTAGCTGTGTAAACTAACCTTTTTGACGCCGAAGGTATAGGGGGGGTGGCCCTGGGCTCGGTCCAGGCTCGGACGGGCGCAGACGGGCTTGGCTTATGCGCGGCTTCGGCGCGCGCCTGGCGCGCCCACTGCGCCAGCCCGCTGCGCCGTCTGGTTATGACACACATTATGTAGGAGAGTGAGGAGGGTGGGAGTCCTGCGCGACTAGAGCGCTGACCCCGCTACCCCCAAGATGGCGCCCACCGCCGCCAGACGCTGAGCAGCAAGTCGAAAAACGGAGGTAGGAAAGATAAGTTCAAGCGTGTCAAGGGTGTCAGAGTGCATGATATAATTCCCAATTAATTCTCTGGTTAGGAACCCCCCAGATACAAAATTTCAAACGATGTCCAAATTTCACATATCAGAATAAAAACGCTGTTTAAAAATTGTGCAATCTCGGATCTGAGTTACTGGTAACAAGCAATTAGCTCGCAGCCCCAGTTGCAATCACCGGGGAGAGCTACTAAGGCTGCATGTTGCTGTGAGCGGGCTGGTGAGTGGGCCGATATTGGCACTATGATCCTTGATCCCAGCGCGATTGAGATTGCTCTTTTTGGCTGCCTGAGACGTCTGGAGGCGAGGCAAGCAGTGAGGATGGTATTTTTCCAGTGATAGCATTTTCTGAAAAAGAAAGGCTGGGACTTTTGGGATCCATTTCTTCATGTTTTGCTGGGGTCTGGCTGCTGCATCTGCCTCGAGCACTCTAAAAAGCTGATAAATGACTATAAAGCCAGGAAAGGCTGCAATCCAATATCGCAACTAGCGCAATTGGTCACTGAGACATTTGGATATTAGGGGCATCTTTCAGTCCCCTTTTTTTTGGAAACTCTGAAAAAAATAAAAAATATTCTGCTTGTTTGGCTGTTTGATACTGTCACAGCGGATGTGTCGTCTCACCTGTGTCAGCACCCTGCTTCGTTTTGCTCGCACGGCAAGGTGGACTACAACCGGGTGGAAGCACCAAAAGCTACCCTGGCTGTGTCAGTTGGAATTTACTGTTCTAACTAATACCTGCTTTTGTGGAGCTGGGTGTGAGCAGCGAGAGTTGGGGGTTTCGTTGGAGGTAAAGAGGCAGTGCAAGGAAAAACCGAGGGAGATGGCTCCAGCATGTACAACCAGGAGGGGTCGCATTGAGGCCCAGGTGGAGAACGTAACAACCACAGGAGCAGGAGCAGGATTAGGGGTGGAAGGTATGGATGGAGAGATTACCGTGCTAGATATTTCATCTGCAGATAATGTAGTAACATTAGAAAAAACTACATTAAGTAATAGCACTGTAAGTACTGTAAGTAGTCAGGTGGACACGCAGGTATGGAAGCCTATTCTTAAACTTTTACGCTCTGGGAAAGCAACAGCACTTCTTCGGTCCTGTGGGTCTGAATCTGCTGTTCCCCTCGCTCAGATGGCAGAAGTCTTAAATGCAGCAGTCAAAGAAGGATGGGGGTGTATGGAGAAGGGTAATCACAGAGCGGAAGCCTCTCCCCCCTCTTCAGCCTCTCCCTCCTCTTCAGCCTCTCCCTCCTCTCCCCTCTCTCTAGGAGGTATATGCGCAGCGGTAGTTGCTAGCGAGACTGGCAATATTTCTCCTGATGTGGCAACCCAACAAGCCAAAAGGGTTAACTTGTGGCATTTAAATATTACTTTTATGTTAAAAAAACGAAAAAGTCACTAAAAAGAAACTGTTTCAGGGATATTGTAGTTAAGATACAGCAATAAAACCTGCAGAAATTCACTGAAAAAACCTATGGTTACAGGAATGTTATAGTTAGAAAATAGAATTAAAAAATCCTTAGAAATTCATAAAAAAATAAAGGTATAGGGACTTTATAGTTAGGTTCAGATTTTACACTCACAAAACCATCGAAATTCGACAGTTATAGTTATCTTAAGTAACTATAACGTGTACTTTCAAGTAACTATAACTCTCGCCCTTGTTCTGTACTGCTAATTACCCAACTTATTACATTACTCATGACATCTTCTATGACATCATTGATATAATTGATAATATTACTGCACCATTTACAGTGAAATTATTAATGGGAAAACTGTGCATGGCGGGAATGTGAGTTATATAGTTACCTTAGGGCACGAGTTATAGTTACTTGAGATAACTATAGCTATAACTTTTAAATATCTATGGGTTCATGTGTGTGAGATCTGAACTTAACTTAGGGGGCCATTAGGATGGCAGAAGGACCGCCACCCGTGCGTTAGCGATCCGTCCCCATCAGACGTGGATTCCCGTCCGCCATATTAGGATGGCGGGCGGACCACACATCGACCATGGCGAATGCAAAGACCATCCTCCACGGGACTGCCACAAGCATTCATACAGATTGCCTGGTGGACTGTCCAGATAGCCTTAAATGGTGGCGGTGCCTAGTGGGCACCGTCCACCAAATTAGGATGCTGGCTAAAGCCGGCCTTTCCATGGCGGTGATAATGCCATGGAAAGGCTGGTGGGGATGCATTGGAAAAGGAAGATGGCGGATGGTCGCCGCCACTGAACGACGCTCAGCTGCTCCTCTCCGGAGCTCTTGGATGCCCATCGTATTATCCCAGCCCGTTGCAATATGCCGCCATATGCGGAAAAAACCTTGCTTCCAGCGTGGCTGAGGCACTGATGAAAAGAGACATCTGCACTGGTGCATGCATGGCGGACGGTCTCTTCCACCACCACGGTGGCGGACGGACTCCAGTCCATCTGCCATCCTAATGACCCCCTTCGTTTTGTATATCAGAGAAGCCCAGTGTCGAAGATAAGGACCCAAGAAGACTCGTAATTGAAGATTTGAATTTTTACAAATATTTATATCAGTAAATAGTTGTGGAAATTTTAATCTTGGAGTGCAAGTCTTGCTGGGTCCTTAACTGTGACACTGAGGCACCTGCAACCGTCCTCTCGCACCAGCCCCGCTTATGGAAATGTGACTGGGTTGCTGCAGGACTTCCTTTCGTGGTTAGGTTCAGATTTTATGCTCATAAAACCATAGAGAAAAAGGTGGTGAGAGAGCTGACCGCTTTGTGAGATTCCTCTGTTGTGCTGCTGATCTGCAGTGTGCTGCTACACCACACAGCCGTTGTTGAACAGCCGCCGTCGGATTGCGAGCCACGGAAAGCTTGGACGCGCTCGCGCCTGCTCTCGATTACAAGCACACATTAACAGTCGGTTTGCGTGTGGGGAATTGAGCGCTGGCACAAATCTGACACGAACCTGGTAAATACCTGGCAGTGAATTGGATAAAAAAAACAGCACATGCTTGGCTGTAGGAGACTGCAAGGCACTAAGGATATCAACGGCCTGCAGGCCCCCTGTGTCTAGTCTTGTAGTCTTTGGCCCCACCCCGGATCAAAGCACTGCCCTGGTAGCCTGATGTTACTGCATCGGCCCGTTGGGGGGAGCCCCGTGGAGCTCTGCGTGTGGCAGTGCACCTATCTTTAGTGGGTAGACTTAAGGGAGGTGACGACCCTAATAGTGGAAAACTGGCATCTATCAGGCTATCCTGACCATCTGATGCCAGGATAACAGAAGAAAACTAAGAGAAAACAACAGGAACTGATATAAGAAGAGTGGAAAGTCTTTAGAAAAGGAGCGGTAGCAGCACCTCTTCATTCCTTTAGTCAGCATAATGCACAACAGAGGTAAGTGTTTGGAACATATATGGTGTCCCGTAAGGTTGGTGGAGTTATACTACAAAGGTAGTAAGACGGTGGAAAAGCTTTGGAAGGGTGCTGTGGGAGGAATACAAAAATAACCGAAGTGAACCTAGAAGGACTCTAGAAGGTCAGAAAAGGCAAACTCAAAGTTAACCTATCATAATTTACTATACCAACTCTAAATCAGCTGTCAAGAGATGGCTCTAGGGAAGAGTAAATCGCTAAAAGGGCGAAATGGGCATACACAGACGAGTAGTGAGACCTCAATTGAATATGGGACACTAGCTGAAAGTATGGGAAATTCTAGAGAAAGAGAAAAAAAGCCATCAAGGAGAAGAAGCCTTTATCCGAAAACCCTCAGATGGGAGAGAAAGGGGGAGCGTCTGTCTCAAAATCAATCAAGGACTTTGTGGGCAAACAATCCCCATTAGGTACTCAGGACACCAAAGGAGTGCAACAAATAGAGGTGGAAAATGTTAGCCAATGCACATTAGATTTAGATTCATCAATTATAAACTATCAATCTATCCTAAGTCAAAAAGAATGTGTCTTGGAACCAAAACTGTCTGTATCACCGCGTGTTTCCCCCCCTCACGATAAAGACTAGTCACAACAGGAGGAGTATGCTACTTGTAGAGTAGGGGGCGATCAGAGGGACAAATATGATATTCCCCCAAGACCTGAGCATGACAAGAGCATTGGGCAGTCGGTAAGTTGAAGGATCGAGAATACAGAAGGGTCAGCTCAAAACATCTTGCTAGGATTAGATGTCTCGGCAACTCCCTCGACCTTAATGCTGGACATAATGCTGCTGTTGCAACAAACATTGCAAGGGTTATTAGAAGTAACTATGATACATAATGATATCTTAAAACCCCCAAAAGATCAACTTCAGAATATTGTGGGAGAATTAAAAGGTATTAGGGGACTTATGCCAAATATAGTAAGACCCGTTGTTGAAATTCTGAATTTGTAAAAAATGTGAATGCCATTTGTAAAGCGCACAGCTACCTCCAATGGAGGTGTCCCGGCGCTGTCGGTATACCTCTTAGGAACCCTTCCTGGTTTTTCCCTGTGGAATGTCCACTCCTGGGCACCACCAAGGTGAAGCCAGGCATCCCAGCGCTGTTGGGGCCGTTGTGGAGGTTAAGCAAGCTATTGCCCAGAGTTGCAGAGTGGGACCCATGATTAGAATAGGCCCGAGGTGAGAATTATCAGGTCCGAGGAAATTGAGCCCAAGACCCGCCGAGGCGGGTATTGAACCCTGGTCCCGGACCAGACCTCTGCATCAGGGTCTGCCGCTCTAACCATTTGAGACACACTTCTCAATTTGGGGAGTGTTGGGGAAACCCGACTGCTGGAAGAGTTGCGGAGTGTCTACATCTCTAGATGTCCAATGCTGATAAAGAAATAAGGGGAATCCTCATGGTAAAAGCAACATATTCCTTGAACAAAAATAAGGAGGAAGGTCAGTCAACAGGGGAAAGGGAAAGAAATTGCAAAAAGGAAATGATGGAGGGGGTGTACAATGAGTGAATAATCAAAAGAGGAGATTTTCCGAAAGTAAAGAAAAGATATGAGAGAGGAAGGGGACATTAGGAGAAAAATAGATGGAAGCCAAAGTTGAGGAAAAGAAAGATCGATTAAATCCCCCACTGAAAAATAAAAGGGAGGGAAGAAAGGACAAACCACATGAGATGGGGTTTGGAGGAAATGATAACATTCGGAACCAAGTGGTAAGAGGAAGAAAACCAAATGTAACCCTCCGCAAGCAGCCGGGAGGAAAGAGGCAACACCCTCAATGCAGAAATAAAAGATATGGATAATATGTGGCTGTATTTTGAATCATCCCAAATAGAGAAGGGTAAGAAAAAAAAACCTTAATCGGTCCCAGCTCTTATTTGCCTTCTCAAAATGTGCTAGTCTAAGGGAAATTGGGACCAAAGACCTTAGAAGGTGGGTTTCAGTTTACGAGAATGGTAATAATAGAAGCAATAGTGCTAATGTAGATGAAGCAAGTTGGGTGAACTTTTTAAATTTAAAAATCGATACCCAAGGCCCAGCTTATGACAAGGGTAATAGTAATGGTTCTACCTACATGTATAAAATAACAAATGGAGGGAGGCCGGATTGTACTCATCCCCCTCAATGTAGTGTGAATATTGAGCCCTGGTCGCTCGATAAAGTAAAAAAAGAGATAAATAAGATTAGATCCAACAGTATTCCGAACGCAATATTTAAAGCTAAATTAAGTAATTGGCTGGAGTTATTAACGCTCTTGTTTATTGATGTACTTAAATCAGGCCTTATTCCGTTATCGTGGCATGGAAGTATTATACAACCAATGTACAAATGTGGCCCCCAGGATAATCCGGTTAATTATCGCTTAATCACATTTACAGACGTAGATGCAAAGATTTTTGCCAGTTGCCTGTTGGATGAGTTAGAGCATGGGTACTCACAAACTTTCTCTCGGGGCCAAATTTACAGTGTGGTTTGTGTCCGAGGGCCGCACCGGTGGGGGCAGGGTCAGTGGGGGTGGGTGCAGGCTAGATCAACAAAATAAAATATGACCATGAGGTTGATCACAGGTCCCTGCAGCGGATGCCTTCGTCCACTGAGCCACCAGACCTGGCATACACACATCTCTCTCCCTCTCCCTCTCCCGCTCTCTCTCTCTCCCTCCCTCTCTCTCTCCCTATCTCGCTCCCTCTCTCCTTCCCTCGCTCCCTGTCTCTCTCCCTCTCTCTCCCTCCCTCCCTCTCTCTCTCCCACCCTCCCTCGCTCCCTCCCTCCCTCTGTCTGTCTGTCTCCCTCACTCATTCCCTCACTCACTCCCTCACTCACTTCCTCTCTCCCTCCCTCCCTCCCTCTCTCTGTTTCTCCCTCTCTCTCTCCCTGTTTCGCTTCCTCTCTTGCTCCCTCTCTTCCTCCCTCTCCCTCCCTCGCTCCCTCTCTCTCTCCCTCACTCCCACTCTCCCTCACTCCCACCCTCCCTCGCTCCCTCCCTCTGCCTGTCTCTCTCATTCCAGCTCTCTCTCACTTCCTGAATCTCACTCCCTCTCTCTCACTCCTCTCTCTCTCTCCCTCCCTCTCTCCCTCACTCCCTCTCTCTCTCTCCCTCCCTCACTCCCTCCCTCACTCACTCCCTTGTTCCCGCTCTCCCTCGCTCGCTCCCTCTCTCGCTCCCTCTCTCCCTCCCTCGCTCCTTCCCTCTCCCTCCCTCTGTCTGTCTCTCTCACTCCCTCTCTCTCTCACGCCCTCACACTCCCTCTCTCACTCCCTCTCTCTCTCTCACTCCCTCTCTCTCTCTCACTCCCTCTCTCTCTCACTCCCTCTCTCTCTCACTCCTCTCTCCTCTCTCTCTCTCACTCCCTCCCTCTCTCTCTCTCCCTCCCTCACTCCCTCTCCCTCTCTCTCTCTCTCCCTCTCTCTCTCTCACGCCCTCACACTCCCTCTCTCTCACTCCCTCTCTCTCACTCCTCTCTCTCTCTCACTCCTCTCTCCCCTCTCTCTCTCACTCCTCTCTCCCCTCTCTCTCTCACTCCCTCTCTCTCTCCCTCACTCCCTCTCTCCCTCCCTCGCTCCCTCTCTCACTCGTCTCTCCTCTCTCTCTCTCACTCCCTCCCTCTCTCTCTCTCCCTCCCTCACTCCCTCTCTCTCCCTCTCTCTCTCTCTCCCTCTCTCTCTCTCACGCCCTCACACTCCCTCTCTCTCACTCCCTCTCTCTCACTCCTCTCTCTCTCTCACTCCTCTCTCCCCTCTCTCTCTCACTCCTCTCTCCCCTCTCTCTCTCACTCCCTCTCTCTCTCCCTCACTCCCTCTCTCCCTCCCTCGCTCCCTCTCTCACTCCCTCTCTTCCTCTCTCTCTCCCTCTCTCTCTCCCTCCCCTCTCTCCCTCCCTCTCTCACTCCCTCTCTCCCTCCTCTCTCCCTTTCCCTCTCTCGCTCCCTCTCCCCCTCCCTCACTACCTCGCTCCCTCTCTCCATCCCTCCCTCTGTCTCCCTCCCTCTGTCTGTCTCTGTCTCCTTCCCTCTGTCTGTCTCTCTCTCACCCCCCTCTATCCCTCCCTCTCTCACTCACTCCCCCCTCTCGCACTCCCTCCCTCTCTCTCTCCCTCCCTCTCTCACTCTCCCCCTCTCTCACTTACCCCTCACTTCCCCCTCCCAGTCTCCCTCCCTTTCTCCCTCGCTCTCCCCCTCCCTCACTCCCTCTCTCCCTCCCTCCCTCTCTCTACCCCCCTCTGTCATCTCACCCTGCCTGTGTGTCAGCCTGGGCTGAGACAGCTTCCAGGCGCACACACACACATAGCCGCACCCAAGCACTTCACAGGTCATTAAAGGCCATTTGCATGCTAATGAGGCTTTGTTGTAGTTCACCTCATCTTACGCCCCTGCAGCTCCACTCTGGCTATGCGAGAATCGCCCGGCCCCCACAGAGCAGCAGAGACTCTCAGAGTCGCGCTGCAGCAGACACTCAAAAAAAATAAAAAAATACATGGGTACGATGTTTGCAAGGTCCGCGGGCCGCCAAGGAAGGCTTGCCGGGCCGCCACCGGGCCGCGGGCCGTACTATGAGTACCCATGATTTAGAGGCTTAGGCCACAAAAGAGGAGCTGATTCCTAACTTTCAAACTGGCTTTAGATAGGGTGAATCAACTCATACTAATTTGATTTTATTAACATTATTAGGTGAGAGAGCCAAAACTAGGGTGGAAAGATTATATGTGTGTTTTATTGATCTAAAAGCCGTTTTTTATTCTGTGCTGCGAAATACTCTTTGGTGGAAGTTAAGGAATAGGGGTATATCGGAAACTCTACTAAAAATGATTACACTTTTATATTCCGACACCTATTAATTTGCATTCGCCTTCGATCTATGGTAAAGAGATTAAATATCTGCAATATGCAGACAATACCATTTTAATGAGCCAAACAGTTTTAGGGTTAAAAAGGTTAATCGATTCTTCTAATTCTTATGTCATACAAAATGGACTAACAATTAATATAAAAAAGGCAAAAATAATGACTTTGGGAAAAGGGAAACGGAGAATTAAAGAATGGAATATCAACGGCCTGGTAATTGAAAATGTTAAATCATATAAATATCTAGGGATTGCTTTTGATGACGGACTGATATTTAGGCAGCATTTCAATAATCTTGCAGCCAGGGGTTCCTCTCTCGCATTTGCCTTTAGAAAATTGAGAGACAAATTATCATGCCCTAACTATGAACATCTTTGGACTATTGCTCCATCATCTTTAGGGGCAAAGACGCTTAACTGCTCGACGATATAGAAATTAGGACATATAAAACTGTTTTTAAGATCCCTAAATATATCACTCGTGCCAATATAAGATTGGAATTTGGATTGAAGAACCAATTACTGGCGCGTCAATCTTCATTTCTAAAGTCCTTATTATCATTAGTCCGTTCAGAGGAAGGATCTTTAGCAAAGCTGTGTTGGCTCGAAATTTCAGAAGGTGAATATTCAAAGAATTGGCAGCTGTATTTAAATGAATGCCTATGTAATTTTGAATGCTCAGAATTAGAAGATGAAATGAGGAGTAAAACAGTTTTTAAGAAAGTAATGAATCAAACGACCGCATTATTAACGACTATAGCAGATAAGGAGGACTTAAGGAAAAAAAATAATTTCTGGTCAATTGCTAACTCCATTGGTAGGTTGTTGCCCCAACCCTATCTGTCATACCATCTAAGACCTTTGATTAAGAATAAATGTATGCACTTGAGGTTGGGAAGATATCCGACAAAACTCCAAAATGGGAGAATAAATGGTCATCGAATATTTGCAGGCTTTGTTGGCTAAGTGAGGAAACCCTAATGCATATTGTAAGTTTATGCCCAGCCTTGGCAGATGCTCGGAAGTCTATCCTTAAACCGATTTTTAATGAACTAGGAGTTAGAACATGTAGGAATGCAATTATTACCTGTTTGAGTGGGGTCGATAGTAAACGTATTAATCTTTTTGTTAAGTTCATCATTATTGCGGAAAAGAAGTTAAAAAAAGTTGATGGACTAAGTAAATGAATTTCGCGGTAAAATATCTTAGGAAAATAACTGGAGAGCTGTTTGAAGTACAATGTTATACCAGCTTAGGGTACTAGTAGCACAATCTAATCTAGTGATGCACATTGCACTTTATTATTGCTTGCGAATGGAAAATAGCTAAACATTTGTATTCATAATATCTGCTGCTAACACATCTCACTTTAGTTAAATGCTGCCAAAATAGTATTTGCTGCCAGCATAAGGCACCTTAGTGAGTATAATGCATTTTAATTATTTTTAAAATAATATTTTTAATATTTTGTAAAACTGTCATTTATCAACTCCTAATTGGTGGATCATTTTAAGGATGTTAATAGCTTTGTGTATATTTGTTTGTTTGTTTTTTTGGTTTCTTTTCTCGTTTGTAATAATTTTAATTAATCAACAAATAAAGTCTACTACTACAGGGTTTCAGTCAGACCAACGAAGGGAACAAAATCACAAAGGTTTTAATGTATTCATGGTTGGTATAGGCAGCCATTGTAAAAGCAGAGAAAGAGGTATTGAGGGAAGGGATAAGATAAATTCCAGAATCAGAATTGGGTGTGAGAAAATATAAAGGAAGAGCTTTTATGAGGTACCAAGCAGGCCTAGGAGAAAGACCGGTTAGGTTTATAGATATAGAGTTTGAGAAAAAAGCAAATATTGAAGTTACTCTTGCCAACGCAGAGTTTAGCAAACACTTGGGTAATTGAAGCTTTGAAAATAGTTGGACATGTCCCCCTCGCTAAATTGATTAGAATACTGGGTTGGCGCACAGCTTTGGAATTCTTTCATGGAATATAAATGGGCTCGGATGAATGGCAAAACTAGAAAGCCATAAAGAGCTTGCCAAAGGTTTGAAAATAATGTTTGCAAGAAACACGGCTGTGCGACGGACACACCATAATCGAAGGGTTCGTCCAATTAAATAGGCAGGCAAAGAAAAAATGGTAGGGTCGCCCTTTGGGGGGCCTAATATCAACAAAGATTACAAAAAAGACGATATATATAACCGTAAAATGTAAATGGTTACTGGCTTGCAGAGTATGCCTGTCAGACTCAGATATCAAGTAGTTATGAATGTTTACAGGCAGTGGGGGAGCCCTGAAAAATATAGGGTAGAGACGGGGAATTGTAAGGAAGATATGTACAGTCTGTGTGAAAATATGACAATGATATGCTTATACTGATGGGAGATTTTAATCATAAAATGAACCCAAAAAGGATAGATCCTTGGTTTTCAGAAATATTGCGCTCATATAATAGAATAGAATATAAGGATGGCAAATTTTCCAGACAGTACACCTTTCTGACGACAAACAGCATTGGGGAAGCACATGGGCACAAGGGCTTGTTTGGTTTGAATGGCAGGATAGAAACCGACTGCCCTGCCAAGCAAACATTCAAGGTTGGCACACAACACTGTCCAATTTATTATATTTTTCTTCATGCCTGGAATGTTGAAAAAATAAAAGGGTTTTGTGTAATTCAAAGAGAAGGAAGTGAACATGACCCTTTGACACTTGAAATATCTAGAAACACAAAGAGCCTTCACGATGTAGTAATCCCCCTACACCTTGATTACCCAAGGCGTTTAACAACAAGGTTAACCAAGGAATGCCTGGCAAAACTGGCAAACTTCCAACAGAATTTAAAATTGGAAAAGTCAGGGTACGGAAACTGGAATGGTACGAAGAAATGATTGGACAAGTGGTGGAATGCCTAAGGCTAAATCTAAAAAATTAAAAACTAAGTTTCAAGGAGGACCAGACCAGCCATGGAAAGAGAATGAAGTGGTTTAGTGAGGAATACAGGAAATTAATAAGGTTGATAAGAAAAGGAGATAGAAGCCTCAGAACTAGATATGATCAATCCTACTGATTTCCTCAAAATGAGGAAAGTGTATAAAACGTTAGTTAGAAATCAAAAAAGAAATTACAAAGTGAAGTGTTGAGAGAACCTGCTGGAAGCAATCGAATCAAAAAATGCACGAAAAATTTGGAAGTTAATTCAGGAAGCCTCAGGAAAGTTTCAAGAGACTATCAGCTGTGTGGTGGAAGAAGCTGCATGGGAAGAGTACTTGGGGGACCTGTTTTGCAAGGGAACAGAGCACGTAGAAAGTGACACAACATCGCGGGTAGGGGTACGGGTGGATGCAGATATAAAAGTACACTTCAGAGCAGTTAATGTAAATCACACTTTAGTAAAGTTAAATCTAAGTCGTGCAGCAGGACCAGACAATCTTCCTGCAATTATAATAAAGATACGGTTGGAGTGGTGGGCTGAACTGATATCTCAAATGTTCTTGATTATGTAAGGCACAGGCCAAATCCCCAGATAGCTGGAGGGGAGCCATAATTCGGCCATTACATAAGAAAGGCGACATGAAGGCCACAAAAAATTATAAGCTGATTAATCTCCTGGATGTGGGCGAGAAATTATTTGCGAAAATAACTTTGGGAATGCTGAAGGATTTGTTGGGGCAGAGGTCAATTGTGCCTGTGAAACAGGGCAATTTTAAGGAGGGCAACTCTACTGTTGACCACTGTTTTGCCCTATGGTCGATTGCTTGAAAATCAGTTGAACGGAGAGGGAAATTGTATTGCTGTTTTGTAGATTTCCAAGCAGCCTTTGATTTGGTAGAATTGAGGTGCCTTTGGGAGATCCTGTGAAAAAAATGATATCCCATTGGGGCTACTGACTATAATACAGGAGTTACCAAATTGGGCACAGGTCCTTAAGGACACCTGACTCAGAAAATAGCAATCAATAATGGTTTAAGAGAGGGTTGTGTGCTGGCCCTCCAACACTTTGACATATTTTTTAGCAGACTTGCCTACTGCGTTAGAGGTCGATAGAAGCGCAAGTCCCAGAATGAACAGAAAACAAATATTGTGCTTGCTGTACGCAGTTGAAATCTTGGACTAGACAGAGTTGGGTCTTCAAAGAAAGTTGGATGCGTTCAATGAATATTGTAGGTCAAAACACTTAATTGTAAACATTGATAAAACCAGAGTAGTATACTTTCGGAGAGGAGTACATAAGTTCAATTGGTATCTGAGTCCCACAAAATTAGAAATAGTAAACAAATATAAAAACTTAGGGATCTGGTTTGAAAGGTCACTGAAATGGCATACCCACATGGAGGGCCAAAAACGTTAGAGCCCATATATCGGTGTGTGGTCTGCAAAAAATGTAATTGTGTTTATGGAGAGATGTCCCATAGATCTCTGATGAAAGCTTATAGTGCAATGATACCCCCACAACTACAACATGGAGCAGAATTACTCTGCCTAAGTGGTAAAACTGGATGGGATACAGAAGAAGGGAAGTGTATGAAGACCCTAAGGTTCATCCATGATCCAGGCAATAAGAATGGAGTTGGGTATGTAAATGTAAATGTAGTGTATTTTGTAAAGCGCACAGCTGCCCCAACGGGGCGTCCCGGCGCTGTATAACGCTGTGGAACCCTTCCTGGCTCTCTCTGTGAGATGCCCCTCCTGGGCGCCCCCAAGGTGAAGCCAGGCATCCCAGTGTTGTAGGGGCCGTTGTGGAGATTAAGCAAGCTATTGCCCAGAGTTGCAGCGTGGGGCCCATGATTAGAGTAGGCGCCGAGGCGAGAACTATCGAGTCTGCGGACATTGAGCCCAAGACCCTGCCGCATCTGGACTTGAACCCTGGTCCCGGGCCTGATCTCTGCTTCAGAGTCTGCCGCTTTAACCAGTGAGCCACACTTCTCCATAACTTCTCCTGGAGCATTCAGGTCCAAATGGCATTAATAAGATGGGCCCGGGGGGGGTGAAGGGGCGGGGGGGGGTTAGAAAGTCTCCCTATGGTGTAAGAATGAGGGCTAGCACAGTGACTTAAAATGGGCCAAAGGAGCTAGAAAGAAATTGGAGTATGTATGTGGGAATTTGAAGGTGACAATATGCCAACAGACGTTACAAAAAAAGTTACTAAGAGTGAATTAAGAACCTTTGGGGAAGAGCGCTCTAGAGAAGAAGACTGGCAGTATCTGAGAGAGAAAAAATCAGTGCAATTTATATTAAGTAGCTGGCACAAGAAAGCCTGGTTCCCATATTTGGAGATATTACCCAATCGTTGGTTCAGGAGTGAAATATTAAGATTACGAATTGGTATTAACCCCTAGATAATAAATGAGAGAATAAAAATGGAAATTATACAACCCGATGGGAAATGTATATGTATGTTTGGTACACAATGTGATATTCTGCACATTCTAGTAGTTGTTTAAAAGTATTACCCTTGCGTAAATTGTTCCTACGTCCCATCTTTGTAAAATATGGAATCATGTGCCATACCCAAGCTGTAGAACGTCTTGTTGATATGTGTAATTTTGATAGTGCAATAGCTATTGGGAGGTACATGGCTGCAGTAAAAAAGTTTTATATGGAGGAATGAGATGAACAATGAAAAGCCATGATGGAAATAAGGAATAATGCGAAGGGGTAAGACCCTAGTTTGATTCTGGTAGAAGAATTTTAGTAAGGAAAGCTTTTATAGAAATTATCCTTTTATTAAGTAGATGTAAAGAAGAATGTGTTTATAACATCTTTTATATGAGGTATGTGTTATGAAGTATTATGAAAAACGTGCTCTTCTTATTAAGGATTTTTGTTTTTATCTATAACGGTTGATGAAATTATTTATGATATTAGAGTTGTATATACATTTTCATTAACATTATCTAGACTGCCTAACTGACATAGAAAATCAGCATTTATAGCTACCGGAGCAAGCTATAACTTACACCCCCGCAATGCACTGCTTATGACCTCACATATGACATGACTCATAACATTTCAAATGACTTCACTGATGACATCACTAATGATGTCATCCAGAGAGTGTTTCGTAAAGGTTTCTGACACTGAAAGATATATACCGAGCTAGTGCATAAGTTAAATCACTAACCTTTCTGTACTGCTAATGAGTGTTAGTATTTTTAACATATATCATATGAGCTGTGACCTCGTTTTTAAAGTGGGTGTACTATTTATGAGTGAACTAGCTGCTACGCTGACACGTGTCCCCTGCTGATGTATGTGTAGGGTAGTGCTTTGCAACAGTCTAAGCTTTTCATTGAGACTCCACTCCACAGTGGTGGCTGAGCATAGTTGTGTTTTACGACATACTGACCACTTTATTTAGACCTCTCTCCTTTGTGATGAATGAGTGTAGTTTGCAATAAAGTAATCTGTTCACTAAGACCTCTCTCTAGGGTGATGGATCATTGAAGTAGTTTTTGCTACAGACACCTTTCTCCAGGATGAAGAATAATTGTATTAGTGGTTTGTGACACAGTGGCCTGTCTGCTAAGACCTCTCTACTAGCTGTGTGTGGTAGTGGTTTGTGTAAAACTGATGTCTGTTCTCACACCTCTTAGCAGGTTGATGAATGGTGATGTTGCGGTTTGTGATAGACTAGCCTGTACGGTTAGATGTCTTACTTTGGTCAGTGTTTAGATGAGGGATTTAGAAAAGACAGGACTAAATGCTGGAAAATCTCTCCTGGGTGATAAGTGAGTGTAATAGTTGATAAGGTTCAGTTAGCTCTCTGCCCTATGTTTCTCACCTGTCTCTGTTTATTTAAAAAAAAATGTAAATGGTCTTTTATGAAGCATATTGAAGTTTACTTTTATGGCTGATCTCATCATTGATGTCATTTGAGATGTCATCTCTGATGTCACTGAAAATGTCAGGAGTGATGTAATATGTGCGGTCATAAGAAGTGCATTGGGGGCGTACGTTATAGTTAGCTCAAGTAACTATAACTGTTGAATTTCTATGGTTTTGTGTGTGTGTGTGTGTATAATCTGACCCTAACTATAATGTTCTTGTAACCTTTTTTTTCCAGTGGATTTCTAAGGTTTTTAAAATGTTTTATTTCCTAACTAAACCATCCCTGTAACCTTTGTTTTATCAGTGAATTTCACAATTGTTTTAAATATAATTTGTACTAAAATTTGACCCCTAAAGTTTAACAGCCTGATTCATCATAGACCCGTTTTGCGAGTCTATAATAGTGATTCATAAGGAATCGCTATTACAGACTCGCAAAACGGGATTCATGTAGGAATTGCAAAAAGATTTGCGATTCCTACACAATCCTTATTTTGCGATTAGCAAATTGCTAATTGCAAATAAGGAATAACTCCCCATTCATTCCTATGGGCCAAAAGGCCCATAGGAATGAATGGGGAGTATTCCTTATTTGCGATTAGCAATTAGCTAATCGCAAATAAGATAGCGATTTAAAGGGTGCCAGGGGTGTCCAAAGGACACCCTGTAGCACCCCTTAAATGCAAATTGAAACAGGTGTTGCGCACACACATGTCCTAAGGACGTGTGTGTGCAACATGCAACTTAGAAAAATGCTTTTAAAAGCATTTTTCTGAGTTTTCGCTATTTACCACGAGGTTTGACCTCGCGGTAAATAGCGGGCCGAAATTGCGAATTCGCAATTTTTAAATGGATGATGAATTGCATTTAAGGAATCTCAAATAGAGATAACAATATCAGTCTGTTGAATTGTTGTTAAAACCCTATATGTTGTTGAAAAAGTGCTAGTGCCTACAGTATTGTAATATCCCCATAAAGTGCAAAGTGCTTGTAAAAAGTGTTATGGTGCACTATGCAAAAAAGCTTTTGTTCCATAAGAACAATCGAAAATCACCATGAAGCCTCATGTGTGACAATAAAGTGGCAGTGCACATTTGCAAACAAATATCAAGCATAAAACATTCAGGTGTCCTAAGTGTTAAAGTGCTAATGCTATATATACTGAATAGACCACAGTTCTATTACCAACTCACAGTAACTTTCAGAATATTTACAGTACAGTTCATATGTATTAAGTACTTAAAACACCCAGTTATTTACCCCTATATTTAAATGGAGGAGATGAACCTATGTCTACCATGTAAAATATGATCATAATGAGCATATAATTGATTGTCATAAACATACAGCCCTAAATCGATAATACATATTTAAAGGAATTTGTGTAAATACTCACTGGTGTTCAAACCATTAGGCATCTTAGTATGAGGTTCCATAATGAACTGCGATTCTAGCTGTTGCTATAGTTTCTCTCAATTGCTCCCTCATCTGGCTATGGGAACTGCCCCTATAACAAAGTATTTTAGTTCCCTGATATTGTTGTGATGCACTAATTTAAAATGCCAGGCCACTGGATAGTTAGGATCGGAGTTCACCACAGGTCTCAGGTGTTGTAAAATCCTATTAAATACTTGGGGCCCGATTCACAAAAGTAACCTGAGACAAAATCCTAACTACGACTTTTGGTATTCACAAAATGCATTTAGGAGTACTAAAGTTAGGAATCCTAACTTTGGTACTCCTAAATGCCCTTTATGAAAACCAAAAGTCGTAAAGTTTGGATTTTGTCTCCGTAAAACTTAAGTTTTGGTCTTAGGAAGCCACTCACAAACCCACACAGCCACTCACACAGCCACTTACACCCACACTACCTTTCAGACTCACAAAACCACTCCCACACCACTCCCACTCACAGATCCACAGCCCAGTCACACACCCAAACAACCACTCCCACACAACCACTCCTTTGTGAGTTTGTGACCCGACACGACCTGACACGACGTGTTGGTCGGCCTGCAAAGTTTGCAGCGGGCGTGCTGCGACGGGCATGCATAAAAAACAGCCAACCGCGGCTTTGCTGGGATCCAGGTATTTTTGCAGATGTCTCTTTTCATCAGTGCCTCAGCCACGCTGGAAGCAAGGTTTTTTCGGCATATTGCGGCATATTGCAACGGACTGGGTTAATACGGTGGGCAGCCAAGAGCTCCGGAGAGGAGCAGCTGAGCGTCGTTCAGTGGCGGCGACCATCCGCCATCTTCCTTTTCCAATACATCCCCACCAGCCTTTCCATGGCATTATCACCGCCATGGAAAGGCCGGCTTTAGCCAGCATCCTAATTTGGTGGACGATGCCCACTAGGCACCGCCACCATTTAAGGCTATCTGGACAGTCCACCAGGCAATCTGTATGAATGCTTGTGGCAGTCCCGTGGAGGATGGTCTTTGCGTCCGCCATGGTCGATGTGTGGATCCGCCTGCCATTCTAATATGGCGGACGGGAATCCACGTCTGATAAGGGAAGGAACGCCAACGCACGGGTGGCGGTCCTTCTGCCATCCTAATGACCCCCTAAGTTAAGTTCAGATCTCACACACATGAACCCATAGATATTTAAAAGTTATAGCTATAGTTATCTGAAGTAACTATAACTTGTGCCGTAAGGTAACTATACAACTCACATTCCCGCCATGCACAATTTTCCCATTAATAATTTCACTGTAAATGTTAGTGATATTATCACTTATTATCAATGATGTCATAGAAGATGTCATGAGTAATGTAATAAGTTGGGTAATTAGCAGTACAGCACAAGGGCGAGAGTTATAGTTACTTGAAAGCACGCGTTATAGTTACTGAAGATAACTATAACTGTCGAATTTCGAAGGTTTTGTGAGGTAAAATCTGAACCTTACTATTAAGTCCCTATACCTTTTAATTTTTTTATGAATTTCTAAAGATTTTTTAATTCTATTTTCTAACTATAACATTCCTGTAACCACAGGTTTTTTCAGTGAATTTCTGCAGGTTTTATTGCTGTATCTTAACTACAATATCCCTGAAACAGTTTCTTTTTAGTGACTTTTTCGTTTTTTTTAACAGAAAGTAATATTTAAATGCCACAAGTTAACCCAATGCCACCATGCACAGCCTGTGGCCAGGTCCTGCAGCCAACACCCTGCATACAGACAACCCCAAGCTGTGCAATGCCTTTGGCTGTGTGCGGTTGGCCACAAGTCCCGCATATTTAATTACCATATGTACCAACAGGCCCGCCCCTTGCGTTCATGTGCGCATAATCTGCTTCTGGTCCCACGCGTCTCAATAGCTCGGCTTGGAGGGAGAACGTTTTCAGCCGCAACAGCCAGATTGTGGAATGCTCTACCACTTGAGCTTCGCAATGCGAGCTCAGAATTGTGTTTCAGGAAACAGCTAAAACGTGGCTTTTTAATCACTAACTTCTTCTTTCACCTGATGCACTGTCCCTCCCCCCTTGCTCACTAAGCGCCGGGACACCTCAGTGAGAGGTAGCTGTCGCGCTATATAAACTTCAGTATTATTATTATTATTATATGTTAATCCACCCAATTGGGGTCTAGATTCATGGATACGCCGCAGAGCACAAGCGGGTGCACGGAGTGCCGCAGTGGATCTGGGTATCTTTACACGAGCAAAACAAACATATTTCTGCAATTTCTTCCTCATGAAACGTCCCTCACAGACTATTCCATCAGTCCCATGGGTTTAGGATAACTCTATCCTGATCCCTTACATCCTATTTCTACTACATTCCCCACCACTCTCTGGCAATGGTGTCCCGATTGACAAAATGCAAGCAATACCTTTTCTCTCAGGTTGTGGCCAGCCAATCACAGCAAACCTCTTGGCACGTGAATCCATGGTGGATCCGTGTCTCTAGTTATACATAAATCTTCTTTCTTTAAAAACTCCAAAACTACTGAACAGATTTACACCAATTTACATAAAGCACTTTTTCTGGACCAAGATCTAGCTTTCTGTCAAATGTGGTGTAATTACGTTCAACTGTTTGGGTTTTAGTTGTGTCTACAATCCCTATGGTAAATTGAATGGGGAAATCGTTTTTTCAAGTTCCATTTATTAACACCATGCGCGCTAGCGGAATTCCGCTCGCACGCTGGGTTTTGCGGAAACGCACTTTACGTGACGAGCTGGGCTCGTCATCAGCATGCGAGGAGGCTACGCCATGACGAGCCCAGCTCGTCATCAGCGTCGAAGGTGTTAAATGTTTTACATTTTGCTTATGTTTTTGTAACTTTTCTTAACTTGCCAAATATAAATTCATATGAAACATTTCTATCTGAATTTAACCAATTCATCTCGGAAATCAATTTGTATATTTGAATTAGCATTGACATTTGTCTTGTGAGTTCACAAGTGCGTGTATTGACAAATCTTAGACTATATATTACTAGAATATTCCACAATGTCAAGAGCATATATAAGCTCCATCAATTCAAAAAAGCTCAAAGCAAGAGAGAAAATGTATCACAGTCACTTAAAACTCTTATTCCACTCTCATCCTGTATCGTATTGACTTTTTCGCTATTCATCTGTGGCAATGTTTCTGAGTGTTACCCATTGTATACTAAGCATATTTTTCATTCAAACCTTGGCTCTAATTGATGCTTAATAACGAGCAAGCGCATTTTTGCAGATTAAAGTGGAAGTGCATTCATGCAATATTTCATAGAATCTTCGCTCTAGTATGTTTCTCAATCAACATCTTAGCTCGAAATAACGATGGTAAAGAGCAAGTGCATTGTTGCACATTAAAGTGCAAGTGCTTTCGTGCAATATATCATGAAATCTACACTCAGGGGGTGTCATATTTACTCTATTTTTATATCTCACCATTGAGCATAATTAAGATAGATAATTTCTCAACCAATTACATGGATGTTTCAGAGAAAGTGCTTAAATATTTCTGATTTCCTAGTTGTGAAGGGCAAGTGCAAATTTCTAAACTGCTCATCAATATTAAAAGACTATTTCTATGTTGACTGGATAAAGTGCAAATATAGATGACTATTAGTCATCTAACACCCTATGCTTTTTCTTTTCATGTACCTTCAGAGAACATAAAAAGTGAGTATCTGATTGTATTTTCTTATTTTATGTAACCAAATGTGGTAACTTGGTATGGGTTGACAGCCAAGAGGACACATGCCCTTTAGTTGTGGACATACATATCTTCTTCTGAATTAAGGCCATGGGGGATCTTGGTATTTAACATAACTATATACCTTCACTCTAACTGCCTGAGCTTTAATTCTCTGATCACCCCTCCCCTGTTCTTCGGGACCGAGTCAATCACAAAATAAAAAAGCTAATTCGTATTTCCCCCATGGACCTCATTCATATGCCTTGCAACAGGGTAGGTCCTGTCTTTATTCTTTACAGCTCTCAAATGCTGGAGGATTCTCACATGCACCATGTGTACTGTGCTTTCCACGTACAGTTGAGGGCATGTGAATTGAAAGGTATATTACGTGATCACTTTTGCAATTATAAAAGCGAGGAATCTTCCAAGGTCTATTTAATAAAGGCGATTTTCTTTCTTATTCACACCATGTTGGCAAGCCTTACACTTCTGGAATTTGTTAAATCCTGGATTGGCTTTTGGCCACCCTTCAGTTTCTACCACCTCTGGGCTGCCCACTACTAGTTGTTGTCTCATAGATATCGCCCTCCTGAATGTCAGAAGTGGTCGGCTTTAAACATTACTTCCTAATATAGGATCATTCCTCACTAGGTGCCAATGCCTATTCATGCAATCTCTCACCTTGACATGATAGGCATTGCATCCCGTGATCATTCTGTCATCCTTCTTCTTACTGTTCTTCGTCCCTCCTACTGTTTCTGGGAATAAAAGTGATTCTCTAGAAATGCCCTCCACATTATAAAGTGCTTGGTTCAAGACCTGTTTACTGAACCCTCTCTCCATAAATCTCTGCGAAAATCCATTCTGAGCATCCCTCAAGGAAGACAGCTCACTAGAATTTCTCTTCATGCCGAGGTGCTCTGCATATGGAATGCTTTGTTTAAGTTTCTGCAGGTAAAAACTATCCGAATGTAGAATAGTATTCCCAGCAGTTGGTTTTCTGGGTCAAGGTCAAGTAAACACACCTGGGACTCACAGAAGGTACTTGTAAATTTCTAATTCAAGGAGTTCCCATTTAAGGCAAACACAAACCTATCGGCTGTCTCACGATGGCCTTTCCAAGGAATAAACAGATTGTGTATGAATCCTGAACAGACCACTATGTTCTCCTTCAATTCAGCTGCATAATCATCCTTGAGCAACTGCTCCTCCCACCAACCCATGTGAAGATTCGTATACCTGGGAGCCAAGCAGGTTAACATGGCCGTGCCTCTCACTGGTCGGTATGTGTCTATACCAAACAAGAAGAAGTTGTACTCGAAGCATAAACTGGCCATTTCAAGTATCATTTCTGAGTGTTGGTATAGATTAATCGGTCTGGTGTATAGGAAGTGACCCTGAGCCCATCGTCATGAGAGATACTTGTATATAGTGAAGCTACATCAAGTGTAATTAAGAGGTATGTTTTGTCCCAAGATAGATTGTGTATCTACCTTAAAACATCTCTCTGATTCTGAATGTAGAAAGAGACCCTTTACTAGATCTTGTAAGAAGTAATCTATAAACAAACTGCCTATGGCTGATATTATAGGCCTTCCCGGGGGGTTGACTAGATCCTTATGCACTTTGGGGATCAAGTACAATATTGGTATGATGGGATCATCAATTTTCAAATCCCGGTATTCTTCCTGTGTGATAAGGCCAATTCCCCTCCACCTTGCTAGATCTTTGTGGTATTTGTTTTTAACTTCAATTAGATTACTCTGTGTGACCCTTTGGTAACACCTTGTATCTTTCAATTGTGAAAGATACAATCTGGGTCCGGTTGCTCAGTGGACCAATGAGTCTACTGCAGGGTACTGTGTTCGACCTCATGATCACAGGTTCAAATCCCGGCGGGTCCACTCAGCCTTTCATCCATCTGAGGTCGATAAAATGAGTACCATTGAGTTGGGTAACAACAAACCTCTGTTATTCAGCGCCAAGATACCCGTGGTGGTGAATGTGCGCTTTACAAATATACAAGTTTTGTTATGTTATGTTTTTCGCTTCATTGTTGTACATGCTCAGGGGCCACAGGACTACATTAACACCATTGTCTGACTGGCAGACTACAATATTCTTCCTTCATTTTATTTTGTCCATTACTTTGGAATAGTCTCTTTCTCTTTGTTTGGTGCCTTTAAAGAATTCCTCACGGGATGACAAGGATAGGGATTTCAATTCCATAATGACCCGATCTGAAAATACATCAATCAAATCCCTTGGTAAGTTCGGCACAAAAGTGGACTTTCGTCTAAAAGGTGTTACGACTTTAGACTTTAAACACAGCCCAAACCGCTGAGCAGGTTTACACCATATTTGGCAAAAAGGTAGATCTTGGTTCAGAGAGTGCGTTTTGTGATCTCGTGTAAATCCGTTCAGTAGTTTTTGAGCAATTAATGTTCCAAAACTTTGTATGTTTAGGGATGAAGAGCTCTTGCGGATCCGACAGATCTTCAGCTGAGATCTGATTGGCGACCACCACATCAACCAGGAAGTGGTGGGGGCCATCTTGGGACTGGGGACTCAGTCCTGAGTCTTAAGAAAACACACAAAAAGACACAGGGGGCAGGGATGCCCTGAACCCCTAGGCCTGGTGGTGGGATCTCAGAGAACACAGCCTGTGGACAAAAATGTTTTTTTTTAATTTTGCCGCAAATTCCACATTTGTTTAAAGAAAAAAACCTGTGACGGCCTATGGTCAGAAGGGGCAACACAATTTTATTTGGGTGCATAGCCCTTCCTCCGGAAGTCTCTGAGAGGCCCCGGGGACCCCATCCCCCAAGGCTGCAGTGAAAAAGAAGGGAGCGGGCACGGGCCCCACACTACTGAGGGTAGGGAAACAGAACTCATATTGCTTTCGCCCAGAGGAAGCAAGAATAAATAACTGCTCCCTCCATGCGGGAGCAATGTTGGCTTCCGAACCACGCAGAGAGCAAGCCAGGGCTGCGGGGCCCTGCGGCTACCAACATGGAACTTTGGGAGTGCTCCTGGTGTGCCCGAGATCACCCATTTATCATTAAGGTAGGCCCCGGGCTAGGAGGTCTCCCGGGGCCACAATAGGCTCGGGATGGTAGGCTGCGCTGACCCCCTCCTCTTTATTATAACAAAATGCAGCCTCGGGGATGGAGTCCCCAGGGTCTAATAAGGCTCAGGGAGGGGGCTGCACGCCCCTTCCCCTGTTTAATTGTATTTAGCCCCAATAAATGGGGTCTCCGGGACCTAATGAGGCTCAGGGAGGGGAGACCCACGGCCTTCCTTCTCTTTTTTATTGGCTTTGGCCCCAGGAGATAGGGTCCTGGGGCCTGATAAGGCCAGGGAGGGAGTAGCACACCCCCCTCCCCTTAGAACTCATCCCCAGGCGACCCGGGGGTCTATTAAGGTTGGGGAAGGGAGGCTGTGTGGCCACACTTCCCTTTTTTGTTGAATGTGGCCCCGTAGATGGGGTCCCCGGGGCCTATTAAGGCTTGGGTATAGGGGCTGCAAGCCACTTCACCCCTTAATATACATGTTTTGGGCCGGTAGGATGGGCTTCCCGGGACCTCAAGGTCATCCCTTTGCTGCGTCGTCAAAGGGTGTGCGTAGTGTGGGTTTAGCAGCCTTCAAGGCGGTTGGCTGCCCTAGAGCGGGTTATCCACAGAGCCTGGCTATAAACCTCTGCTGCGTGAGGGGTTGGCTGCCTGCAGGGGGTTGGCCAAAGGGCTTGGCCGCAGGTGTGGGGTTGGCCTGCCTGCGGGGGATTGGAAGCAGGGCCTGGCTGTGGGCGAGGCCCTGTGCCAACTCCCAGGCAACACAAGGCAAAGGATGTGCGCTGCAAGGAGTTGGTTTTACATATGGTAAAATAATATTAATTTACATTTAAAAAAGAATAGAAAGTCACAAAAAATACAAAGGTTAAGGTAACATTATAGTTAGGCCAAATGTTCAGTAACAACATAAAGTTTTAAACAGAAAATCACCAGTTATAGTTATTTCAAGTAACTATAATCCGTGCCCTAAGGTAACTTTGACTTGTGCCCTCGCCACACATTGCTAATTACAGCCACATATGAAATCACTAATTAAATCTTCCATGACATCATTGAGAAAATTACTGCAACATTTGTAATGAAATTACTGATGTGAAAACTGTGCATTTCATGCCATTGGGAAAAGTCTCTTCCCCCTGAAGATGTTCAATGTCTAAATATTGTTGAGGATGTTGTGGCGAGACGACTAGGTGGGAAAGGTCTGCTGGTTTGAAGTTCTCCAAAGCTTTTCTCTCTATTTAAGTATGGAGTTTAAGGAAGGTTTTGGATATCATTTTGTTGATTAATTTTCGGGTCATAAAGTTCAAACTTGGATTTTCGAGTCATAGGATGAACCTAAGAAGTTTAGCTTCTTTCTCTCAGGTAATTGCATAAGCCGATCTAATGTGCTTGGAGATATGTTCTTTCCATGCTTTGTCCACAAGTTATCCCCGTTCACTTTCAGTTTCTTCAGGTCATATTTGATTGGAGATATTTGACATCAATTCTGAATGTAATGTAATCATGTTGTGAGGGAATGGTGGGGAATGTAACTGGAGCATGAGGAGAGTCTTCTCAAATTTCTTTTCACTGACACTGATTTAGGTTGCACTTCTGTACAGGCCCCATAGTCCCATGGCTTTGACAATTGTGGCTTGGAACAACTCGGACAATCTGTTGTGAAAAAGTATTGCCATAAGAGTGAGCAATTCCAAAACCACTTTGGATTTTTTAATAGACTTTTGTACACGAGTGGTTCATTTAGGTAGTTTGACACAGTCAGTCCCAAGTTGGCAAAATAGTTTAAGCCTTTCGACTCAAATAGAAAATATGGTTTTCACTTTTCTGTTTTTCCCAAAGAACACTGTCTTTGCTTAATGTTTGCTTATCTTGGGCTCATTTGCCAGGCAGTATTTTTCCATGCCAGGTACAAGGGCCTGGAGTGCTCTTGCTTAACAGGTAATAAGGATCGAGATGTTTACTTAGAGTATGGCCTGTATCTTGGAATTTCATGATAGCAGAGACATATTGGAAGGTTTTCAGGCCTACAATGTACATAAAGGTCATTAGTATAGAGTGATACCAGTAGTGAGATAAATAAGACAGCCCTGTTTAACCCCGGAGTTGACAGTGAGCTGTTGGCTTAGTTGCCTGCTGGGACTCAGTCTTATTTGAAAGTTTATGTAGTAATGAAATATTTTTATGAGAGAAAGCAGGCAGAGTCCATGGCTAATAGTGAGCGCTCCCTCTATAATCATTGCCTTAGTACTAGGTCAAAAACTAAGGTGTAGTAGAGTGCCATTTTCTTTGCTGTACTGTATTTGTGGACAATATGCAGAAATACAAAAACTTGGTCTACGGTTAAGAGAGCCACTCTGCAGCTGCCTGGAAATAATTTTAGTACGTTTTCTTTATTTAATACAATGCATTATTGCGTTAAGTATCAATTTCATGTATATTTTGATGACGGATGTGTCTGTATCATTTTGGATCCTCTTATAATCCCTTTTCATAAAGGGGATGATGATGCTGTTTGCCAGGAGTTAGAACAAGTTCCTGTGGCTAAGATCTCTTGAAAGATTTCAGTTACGATTTTGACCACCATTCGCAGGGCAGTTGAAAACCTATCTTGGACCAAGACTTTTCAGTTGCTGGAGCTCTTCAATAACCAACTGGGTGTGGAAGAAGGAATGAGTTGAGTTTTGCAAGCTGAAGCTGGAAGAATTTTCCTGGCTGAACACTAATTTGAAGTGGCTCCTACACAATTCTTTTGTAATGTCTTTCACCAAGATGTTCCATCCAGCACCCGTTTTTCACCAATTTCCTTCCAGAGGTTCTGGTATAGTTCCCTGATGCTACTCACTCCTAATTGTTTCAGCTGTTTAGTATTGACCCAGCCTTCTTTCTATGTTTAAGAGTTTTTTAATCTTTCCCAGCTTTGTGGAATTTCACCACTAGGGCTCACAAATGGACATGAGTTTTAAGTCCCTCCTCAGCATGTCTGCAGGCCTCATCGAACCAGAACATGTTAATAATTGTTTTGGGGATCTAGGTCTACTCCTGCTTGAATGTCTTGATACTAGTGATGCTATTGAGTCCAGAAGGTTTTGGTAGCAGGGCAGCCAACTTCCCTGTTGCATTTTGTGGAGCGTGTTTCTGTCTTCTCTCCAATCCAAATTGGATTATATGTTTCTGTAGGTTTGCTGATATCTATCTTGATCATGGAGAGGAGGTTCAGGTAGCCGGTCCTCCTCCTTTGCTGCCCCAATATGTTTATTATTCCTAGATCTTTTTTCCAGGTAGACAAATGTTGCATGCTTGAAAGTTTTCATGAACATTATGCCGCTTTCTGGTGTTAACAGAGATAGCAACCTTACAGGCAATATGCAGGACCCTAGTTTTTGTGCCTGCCAGCTGACTGGTGGTGTTGCCTGGGATGACCAAGGTGAAGAGTACCATGTTTCCAGCAGGACTTTGATTTAGGGGTTGGTTAGAAATTCCATCAAGTCCTGATCTCCTAGGTTTTGGAGATCATAGCCTCATTTCATGTCAAGACTGACATTTTCGTTTTTCAAATTGATGCGGTCCTCAATCAGTGTGACTGTCCAATAGTCAGTATTGGCTTGGATCATTACAGTTATTGGATGTTACGCACCATGCTTCAAAAGAATTGCAGTTTTCCATGATGACCTAGGCCACTTATTTGCAGCCCAGTGGAGCTCTAACTTCTTTAACTCCTGTGCACGGAGAAAGTCCCACTGGTGTCTTGCTTGCCATTACCCTTGGGTTTGTAGAATAAACGCCTAGTGCAACCTTTAATGATTTTTTCACAGTTCCAGTATTCTGAGCTATGCGCAAGGAGTTGATTTAGAGTCAGAATTCTATATGTAGCTTATGAGACTAGGTTTTCCTGTTTCAACCAGGAACAGTTTTCTTTCCAATGAAGAACCGTTCTCGTATCTTTCGATCATCTTAAGTCATTACATTTGAATATTCTCTCACCCACTTTCTCAGATAGCCAGTTCATAAGTTTATCCTTCAGCGATACTCTTCCTTCATTTACAGTTTGTTTCAGGACATTGGAGATGATGAAGTTACGTTGATCAGAGAGCCAGGTTTTTTTGTTTGTTGTGTCATCTAGAGTTGGAAATACATTTTGGTTTAGCGGTTTCAGCAGTTCGGAGACAGGCTTTTAAAGTTTCTTGGCCAGTCGATGTTGCCAACCAAATCTAGGATTGTAAAATCTGGTGTGGGACTATTTCTCTGTGCATTGATTATACTTGTAGGGGCTCTGGATGCTGGGTCCCCCTAAACGGTAGATCCTACATTAATGGTTAACCCAGCATTCAGTTGGCAGCAGCGACCAAATAATGCTGCAGGGTGCTAATTAGTGGCACAAACCTCTTCACTTGTAAATAGTTCGTTTAGATTACAGGCCTGGTGCATCACGGATAGCTGTCAATTCATATGCCACGTTGTACTTGGGAGGTAATGTTGTTCTGGTGCATTACAGGAACTTTTGAGTGACGGGTTGGTTACCTCTAAGCTGCCAAATGCCCTGAGTACTGTAATTTAAATTCTTAGGTCTTGAAGCCACAGGCTTAGCCTGGCAAGTGATAACGCTATCTTGGTGCAACAGCAGGGAATATTCCACTTTTGTGGTGTAGGAGTGCAAATATTTGGCTGCTGGTGTGTTTTTCTCAGTGGTCTTTTCGTCAGGCCCAATATGCACTGTCAAAATGACTTGTCTTTTTTGTCTGGTTCTTCCAGGGCTCATTTTAGCTTTTGTGATGATCCTTTAAAAGGTCCCAGTCATCGTTCCTCATATGTTATGAGAGCCATGGATCATCATTTCTGGAACTGAAAAGTCCCCTGTGTCCTGCCTGTCCCCCCTATTCTATGAGTCATGTTTGTAACCCTCATTCTGATCCTAGTGGTTATCAGGAAAACTCACGTAACACAAGTGCATAATTATAGGCGCTATTGTTGTTTCGATTGTCCAACTTGAATTTGCCCTTTTTAGGGGAAGTAGGGTCTTGTGTTGCTGGACATGGAAGTTTTTCTTTTCCTCCTTATAGTAGCAGCCCTAACTTTTTCCAGAGTTTTGCTCTGCTTGGCGATGGGGAAAAGATTGAGGTAATAAATTGGTAGTAGCTGCTGCAACAGAATATGTGACTCTAAAATCTAGTTTAATTACTGTCTTGGTGCGGTCTGTGACCAGATCTCTACCTTGGTTTGCATTAATATAGCTGAATTTCCTTCCCCAATAGAGTGCAATTTAATTAGTCTACAATCTTGAGGGATGGACTATACAAGAGAATGGCATGTCTTGTCACTAAAAGATCCATGAGTAGGGCGTGGCTAGCAGCCGAGAGAGATGGCTGCGGCTTAAGTGAGCTCCGCTTCATTCATGGCGAATTAATCCTGCACAGCCTACAACTCCGGTACGATTTTCACCACAGTGCCTTAGCACCAACTTGGCACTCCCGTGGAGGCGGCGGACTAGTTTTTGGGAGCCGGACCCCCCCCCCTCCCCCCCCCCCCCCGAGGTGATATTCCGGGACCCGAGTGGCTCCAGGAATGAAGAGGGAAAAGATGGCGGCAAGGATGGGCTGAGGCGGCTCCCTGAATTGGACTCCACATCGCGGCGCCCCCCCCACTGGCTGAGTGCTACCCGTGGCCCTAAGCGGATTCGTACCGCGTCGCGGCGGAGGTAATCACCGGCGCCCCACCATGCGGAGGGGCTGGTCTTCTCCACCTGGAAGCCTTCGTGGAGTGCGGAGCGTCAGCCTGGGGGCGGGGCCCAAATCGAGGCCCTGGCTTGCGGCCTAGCTGGAGCCGAGGACTGGCAGAGGAGCGGCGGAAACGAGCGAGAGGGCCTTGGCGAGACCCTGGGCCCTCGGATTGCGGGGACCCGATTGGGCGGGCCCGGAGGAAGACTACTGGCAGGCTGAACCATTGCTTTTGCTCCCTGGGCTCGGGGAGGCGACACGCAATACCGGCGCCTGGAAACCGGACTTTTGGGCCCCGTCGGGCTAGACCCTGCGTGAGGTAGGAGCCCCCACCAGCCCATGACTGCCAACTGCTTATGCACTCTGGGGAATACTCCCCCCACTGTATTGATGCTGAATGTGGGGGTCTGTCCCGATCTGACTGCGTGATTCTGTGGTCAGTGGACACCTTTGGAGGACACATAAAGGGTGTGAGTGCGTCTTCGCTCCCCCCTCGCCCCCCTGTTTGGCCCTATGTGACCGGGTCATTGCCGGCCTTGGTTGTTAGCACCAGTGTTTGCGACAGGAGACCTCCCCTGACATACTTATCCCTGCGTAGAGAGGTGGTCTGTGGCTAGAGACCTGGTGTGTGGTACCTGCGCGGGGTGGTGCACTATGTGGATGGCGATCAGGGAGAGCAGTTACCACCGGTGAGCATTGTGTGGCCTCACACTGCTGTTTCTATAGACTCAAGACTGCTCTAAGGGTCCAACAGAGGTCTCCCTGGCGCAGTGCCAGAATTGGAACCTGCGCTGCATACAGACTATGCTATTTGGTGGTGGGGGAGACGGCATTGACGCTATTGTTCCACTCACACTACCCCCCTCGCCCCCAGTGCGCTCCAACGACGATTCTGAAAATGGTGACAGGGGGCAGGGGATCAAGAAATACTGCCCAGAAGCAACTGTCCAAATTTGCTTGGACTAAAGGTGGTGATAAAGGTGACTCGCCGAGAACAGATAAGAGGGGCTTAGAGGCATCGTCGCACTCGGAACCAGAGCCGATGCTCCATGACGTTATGGCGGCCATAGGAGGAATGCGCACGTCCATGGACTCAGTTTCGGTGGAGGTCTCCTTGCTCAGAGCTGACTTTAAGCAGATGAATGAGAAAGTGAAGGAGCTCAAAATAGCGACGACTGCCTTACGGGATGATACCTCCAAGCTTCAACGTCAAATGTCAGAAATGGAGATCAAGCAGCTTAGAATGGCACAGCAGCTGGATGACTATGAAGGAATGGGCCGCAGGTATAACATAAGAATCCTTGATGTTCCGGAAAAAACGGAAGAGCCGGCTGCGGACCTCTAGGTTGAGGAACTAATTACGAAACACTTGAAACCCAAGGCGCTCTCTGCTTACTTCTCTATAGAACTGGCCCATTGGGTGCCAGGCGGAAGGCCCAGGCCTAGAGCCCTGCCGCGACCCTTGATTGCCAGAGTCTGTAATTTTCGAGACAGGGACAGTATCCTACCAGCCTCAAGAACTCAAAATCGACAGTTACGAGGTATCCTTCTTTCCCGATTTCACTGCCAGGGTCCAGGCACAGCAGAGAAGTTTCCAAGCAGTAAAGCAGAAGCTGCGCAGCAGAGACATAAAGTACGCAAAACTGAGAGTAGAATGGGACGGTAAACCATGGTTCTTTGATTCACTGGATGCAGCCTGGGACTGGATGGAGGGCTGGATGAAGGTCGGAGGCAGGAACGGCAATCGACGGGAAAGAACAGAGCGGGAGAACAGTAATGGACCTGAACAGACAGAGATGGCGACTGCGGCGGGGTCAAGTGGTCTGAATGAGCAGGAATAAGATGAACTCTTGACCTATTGATGGTCCCGACATCGAGGACACACGCAAGTACTGGGGGGGAAGCCAATAACAGCGCAGACTTTTGCGGCTTTGCTAGGTTTTCAGAAGACTCTGGGGTTATAACGTGCTTTATTTACTGATTATTCAGACATGTTATGATGTTTTGTAAGGTCCTAATGTAGCGTTAAGGCTGTATCTTATTGTCGACATTCTAGACTGCCATTGAATGGAGGGCTCAGTTCCCCTCTGCGTTTTTAGCATGGTTGGGTGGGGTCCAGGCACTCTGCCACGTTGGGGGGTGGGTAGTTCTACATCCACAGGCAGGGGAGCAGGGAGGGGGGCGGAGAGGAGTGAGGGGAGAGTTCATGGGGGGGAACGGAGATCTTGTATCTTGCAACGCTGTAAAGCTCATTAAAATAATGGCAAGGATATGTGAAGGGTTCTTCAGTTTTGTTTTAAGTTTAAGTTTTGGGCTATATTTCACTGCTCTGATTGATGAGGTGCATACTGATGAGATTGGTTTACAACACTGGCTTAATTTTGATGGAAGAAATGGATACAATGTGCAATGCTGCAGACGTTAGCGTTCCCCTGCTGGCCCCGGTGTCTCCTACTACTTTGCTTACCTGGAAAGTGCATGGGCTGTGGGATCAAAATAAACGAGGACTGGTGTCACAATAAATACGCCGAGCGGCACCTGCTGTAGCATTGCTCCAAGAAACACATCTGGTGGGCTCGGCTTGTAAAGCTATGGACCGTTGGGGCTACACAATGGTGGCGCACTCAGAGTTCTCAACGGGCTCCAGAGGTGTTGGCATATTGGTTCGCAAACGATTCCCACTAATTGTCCAACAGGTCTGGAGGGATGCACAGGGACAATTTGCTGCTATCTCATGCCAATGGGAGGGGAAGAGATTTAATATAGTGTCAGTATACATCCCACCGGCCCTCCATTCTGTGGTGCTTCCTGCCCTTAGTGCTTTTTTATTGACCTTGCCAGAGGGGGAGCTCATTATGGGGGGCGACTTCAATGCAGTTTTAAATGCTGCGCTGGACTGCCATCCATGCATGTCGCAGGGGACGGGGAAATCCCGATTGAGGTTTTTTTGGGATGCACTCGGCCTTACGGACGGGTGGAGATACAAACATCCTGGTGACCGTGGGTGCACTTTCCACTTGGGAGTTCACGGTAGTCTCTCCCGTATTGATGTTTTCCTATCCGCAGATAGACTTCATCACTTGACTGAGGCAGAGATTAGGCCGCGGGGCATCTCTGACAACTCACCGGTCGCTATGACATATACCTCCCACGTCAAGGCTCGGAAACGAATCTTTCCAATTTCTCCTGGCTATTTACAGATCCTTAAAATTCAAAAGGAACTTATTGCAGTCACGAAGCACTACTTTCAAGAAAATGCAGATTCCGTAAACTCATCAGGCGTCCTGTGAGGGCAGGCTATAGCCTCGATAACGGGGCACAGGCGGGCAGCTAGATGTGACTTAGATACGATTCAAGTCAAGGCGCTTGGGGGAGGGGGGTATTTTACTTATTGAATATCCAAGTTTTTAGTTGCTTCCTGAAGGAGAGGTGGTTAGAGGGCGCTCCGGGATGATACTGATGAGGGGGATGAGGAGGAGGAGGAATTGATGGCAGCCGACCCCGCTAACACACCCAGGAACACACCTTAGTGAATGTATAGGACCTCCTTACACACACCGGACCTTACTCTGACTAGGATCCTTTTTACACAGCGCTGCCACGGGGGGGGGAGTTCGGGACTGTTGGGTGGTGGTGGGAGGGTGATCGATAGGGGTGGGGGAGGGGTGAAAATCACAAAAGCAGTCCACTTTTCTTGTAAACATGATGTCGGGCGTTGAATTATGCAGCGAGGAATGGACTCAGCGCAATGGCAGATTAGTCTTCTTTCTGGAGACATGCCAGAAATGGTGGGGGGGGGGGAATTGATAATATGTCTTCTTGCTATGTTTTTTGATTCTACCGTAGAATTAATGTCTGTACAATTATTTTGGTGCTGCAATAAAAACGATGTTACAACTGAAGGAGAGGTGGTTCTGTACAAGGCGAAGGTGGGTGGGGAGAGAATTCCAGGTTTTGGCCGCTAAGTAGGAGAAGGTTCTTCCTCCCATGGTGGGTTTATGGATGCGGGGAATTGCGGCAAGGGCTTGGTTGGATGACCGAAGTAGACGGGTGGGGGTGTAGAAGGACAGTCGCGTGTTGAGGCATTCGGGTCCTAAGTTGTAGAGGGCTTTGTGTGCGTGGGTGAGGAGACAGAACGTTATTCTCTTGTTGACAGGAAGCCAGTGGAGGTCTTTCAGGTGACCGGAAATGTGAGCTTGACGGGGGATGTCCAGTATGAGTCTAGCTGAGGCGTTTTGGATGCTGGGAGTTTTTTCTGTAGTTTGGCTGTAGTTCCGGCGTAAAGGGTGTTTCCGTAATCCAGACGGCTTGTGACCAGTGCGTGGGTGACCGTCTTTCTTGTTTCGGTGGGGATCCATCGGAAGATTTTTTTGAGCATGCGTAAGATGTTGAAGCATGAGGATGAGACTGCGTTGACTTGTCTGGTCATCGAGAGGGAGGAGTCCAGGATGAAGCCCAGGTTACATGCGTGTTCCATCGGTATAGGTGCGGTTCCCAGGGCCGGAGGCCACCATGAGTCGTCCCAGGCGGAGGGGGATGAACCTAGGATGAGGACTTCCGTTTTGTCCGAGTTTAGTTTTAGCCGGCTGTTCTTCATCCACTCGGCGACTTCTTTCATTCCTTTGTGTAAGTTGGTTTTGGCCGTGTTGGGGTCTTTGGTGAGGGAGAGGATCAGCTGGGTGTCGTCTGCGTAGGAGATGATGTTGAGGTTGTGTTGGCGTGCGATGGATGCGAGGGGACTCATGTATACGTTGAAGAGGGTGGGACTGAGTGATGATCCTTGTGGAACGCCGCAGATGACTTCGGTGGCCTCTGATTTGAAAGGGGGGAGGCGGACTCTCTGGGTTCTTCCGGCGAGGAACGAGATGATCCAGACCAATGCTTTTCCTTGTATTCCGACGTTGCTGAGGCGTTGTATGAGGGTGCTATGACAGACTGTGTCGAAGGCTGCGGAGAGGTCAAGTAGGATGAGGGCAGCTGTTTCTCCGTTGTCCAGTAGCGTTCGGATGTCGTTTGTTGCTGCGATGAGGGCGGTTTTGGTGCTGTGTTTGGCTCGGAAGCCGGACTGTGAGGGGTCGAGGGATTTGTTGGCTTCGAGGAAGGCGGCGAGCTGATTGTTGACGGCTTTCTCTATAACTTTGGCAGGGAATGGGAGGAGCGAAATGGGGCGGTAGTTCTTAAGTTCAGTGGGGTCTGCAGTGGGTTTCTTCAGAAGGGCGCTGAGTTCGGCATGTTTCCAGCTTTCCGGGAAGGTAGCGGAGTTGAGGGAGCAGTTGATGACGTCTCGGAGATGGGGTGCGATGATGGAGTCTGCTTTGTTGAAAATGTGGTGGGGACATGGGTCGGTTGGCGATCCTGAGTGGATGGAGTTCATCAGACGGATGGTGTCGTCAGTGGTGATTGGGTTCCAGGCGCAGAGGTTGTTAGGGGGGGTGTTAGTTCGGGGGTGGGTGCAGTGGACTGGTTTCCGGACTGGTTTTCAAAGCGGTTATGTATGTCGGCGATTTTGTTGTAGAAGAAAGAGGTTAGGGAATCGCAGAGGTCTTGGGAGGGAGTGATGTCGTTGGTGGCGGCGGTGGGGTTGGTGAAATCTTTGACGATGTTGAATAGTTCCTTGCTGTTGTGGGCGTTGTTGTCAAGTCGTTCCTTGAATGCTGATTTCTTGGTGGATCGGATCAGTTGGTGGTGTTTGCGAGTAGCGTTCTTGAAGGTGGTCAGGTTGTCAGTGGAAGGGTTTTTTCTCCAGGCTTTCTCGAGGGTGTGACATACCTTCTTGGATTTCTTAAGGTCATCGTTGAACCAGGGGACTTTTTTGTTACCTTGCTTGATTTGATGGTTCTTCAAGGGTGCTAGTTCGTCTGCGCTATGGGTGATCCACTGTGTGAGGTTGGTGGCTGCTTGGTTTGGGTCCGATGATTTGGCAGAAGGGTTTGGTGTAGCGATGTGAAGAGTTGGTCGGTGGTAATTTTGTTCCAGTTTCTTCGGGGAATAGGTTGTGGGGGGTTATGGGTCGTGGTCTTTTTGAAGTTGAAGTGAACGCAGCTGTGGTTCGTCCAGTGGAGAGCAGTGGTGTGGTTGAAGGAGATGTGTTTGCTGGAGGTGAAGATTGGGTCGAGCATGTGTCTGGCATAGTGGGTGGGGGTTTTGACAATTTGTTCGAGTCCGAGGTTGGCCAGGTTGGCCAGAAGGGTGGTGGTGTTGGGGTAGTTTTTCTTTTCAAGGCGGTAGTTGAGGTCTCCCAGTAGAATGTAGTCCTCGGAGGGGAGGGCGTGTGAACTGATGAAGTCAGTGATGTCATCGCTGAATTGTGTGCGTGGTTCTGGTGGTCTGTAGATGAGGGTGCCTCTGAGTGTGGTCTTAGGATCGGTGTGGATCTGGAAGTGAAGGTGTTCGGCGTGTGAGAGGTAGTAGTCGGAATTGGTCGTGATGCGGATGGTGTTCTTGTGGACGATGGCGATGCCTCCTCCAGTTTGGTTGGTGCGGTCCTTTCGGATAATTTTGTAGCTGTCCGGGATGGCTATGGCGATGTCGGGAGCTGATGATGCGTTCATCCAGGTTTCTGTAAGGAAGGCGACATCCGGTGATGTAGTGTCGAGTAGGTTCCAAAGTTCAATGGCGTGCCTGTGGACCGAGCGGGTGTTGAGCAGGATGCACTTTAGCTGGTTAGTGTCGGAGCTCTGTTTGGAGTTTGTGGATTTGGTGTGGGTCCTGATGCAGTCGAACTTGCAGGAATGGCAGGTGAAGGGTCCATGGGTGTGTCCTGGGGCGGCTTGGTAGCAGGTAGGTGGGCGGCCGGGGTTAAGGGCTGAAAGGGTTGCAGCGTCGTATGTTATGCGAGCGGAGAGGATTTTGTGGGGGCCAGGGGATCTGGCGCTGGGCGCGGTCCAGGCGCGGACGGGCGTAGACGGGCTTACCTTTGGCGCACCTTCGGCACGCATGGGGCGCGACCGCTGCGCGTGAACGCTGCACGCAAAAGCATCTGTCATAAATGGCTAGTGGAGGGGGGAGGGGCGAGGGAGGAGCAGCTGGGAGGCGGGAGCGGGGCGGAGAGGCGGGCAGGGAGGCCCAACAACAAACACCAAAATGGCTGCAAGCCAAAATCGAAACTGGATTGGGGCACAACCTAGTAAGCGCTAAGTAGTGGGCAGTGGCACAGGCACAATCAGGCAACAATCAGGCACAAAATATTAATACAGGAAAAGGCAGCAAAGCACCAATGAATGCTAGTCAATGCGCGCTTTCGCAAATTAGCGCTACGATATGACAATTAGCAGCAAGCAGGAACTAATGGATGCAGGGGCAAAGCAAACTATTACAGAGATCAATCAGAGCAATTCGAACTGTTACAGAGATCAATTAGAGCAATGCGAGGCAGTGAAGCGCTACGATACCACCAGGAGCAGCGTGAGGAGCGGCCGCCTCTGAAGGCTCCAGGACGGTCACAGCGCCACTCACGGATGTCGAGCTTGCAGTATCAGTGGGAGGGAGGAGCAGCTGGGAGGCGGGAGCGGGGCGGAGAGGCAGGCAGGGAGGCACAACAACAAACACCAAAATGGCTGCAAGCCAAAATCGAAACTGGATTGGGGCACAACCTAGTAAGCGCTAAGTAGTGGGCAGTGGCACCGGGACAATCAGGCAACAATCAGGCACAAAATATTAATACAGGCAAAGGCAGCAAAGCACCAATGAATGCTAGTCAATGCGCGCTTTCGCAAATTAGCGCTACAATATGACAATTAGCAGCAAGCAGGCACTAATGGATGCAGGGGCAAAGCGAACTATTACAGAGATCAATCAGAGCAATTCGAACTATTACAGAGATCAATTAGAGCAATGCGAGGCAGTGAAGCGCTACGATACCACCGGGAGCAGCGTGAGGAGCGGCCGCCTGTGAAGGCTTCAGGACGATTGAAACTGAACTGGCCATGCTGCAATCACAGCACGACATTGACCCCACGATAGAGACGGCACAGCAGCTACGCCTCAAACAATGCAAGCTTACTGAACATCAGTGGGAACAAGTTAGACTGCGGCTCCAACACACGCACCACACTATTTATGAAGGAGGGGATAAGGCGGGGAAACTTTTGGCCTGGTTGAAGGAGAGGGCTCAGAGGACGACAGCACAACTCCACACCTCCACGGGCGTGGTTGTCACCACCCCAGTGGACATTGTTGACACCTTAGCTGACAATTATGAACAAGTTTACACCTCTCATTCGCACTTGACGACGGAAGAGGCACAAACCTACATTAAAGACATAAAAAAGCCGTCTCTATCGGAGGATGAAGCCTTACTTTTAGAATCCGATTTTACGAAGGACGAAGTCATTGCTGCGGTTCAGTCCCTGCAATCGGGTAAAGCTATGGGACCCTATTGAATTATATAAGCGAGTATCTGAACTAACAGTCCCATACCTCTTAGCTATGTTTTTAGATAGTCTGAGTAGGGGGGAATTGCCACAGGATCAACGAATAGCGTCAATTGTTGCAATACCGAAACCTGGCAAACCCCCTGACGAGTGTACATCATACCGTCCGATCTCCTTACTTAACGCGGAAGCCAAGATTTTAGCTAAAATGGTTGCCAACCGGCTAACCCCACATCTTGAAACACTGGTCCACCCAGATCAATACAGCTTAATGCCAAATAGAAACACTGCTCTTAATCTGCGACGAGTCCACGCGGTGATGGCACGGATCCCAAGTCTCCCAGAGCCTGCGGTTATTCTATCCCTGGACGCCCGAATGGCATTTGACATGGTTGAATGGCCTTATTTATTTGCGGTCCTCTGGCATCTTGGCTTTGGACCCAAATGTTGTGCATGGGTACAACTACTCTATACAAACCACTGGCACAGGTAGTGGCCAACGGTCATACTTCTAGGAACTTTCCGCTCGGTCTCGGCACACGTCAAGGGTGCCCCTTATCACCATTGCTCTTTGCTTTGATTCTGGAACCACTAGCTGCATGGATCTGGTGGGACCCCATGATAAAGGGACTCAGTTGGACCGCGACATGGGTGGACCGTATATCACTATATGCGGACGATATCCTTTTATACTTGACCCTGCCCAGACGCTTGATCATAGTTCTCCTTGACATTTGTAAAATTTTTGGGCGGGTCTCGGGGTATACTATTAACTGGTCCAAGTCTGTTTTATTTGTCCTCAAGGGCCACCCACCGCAACTTCCGGCCGACTGTCCATTGATAATCACTGAAGAGCCCCTTAAGTATTTTGGGGTTTGGGAGACGCCTAATCAAGAGGCCCTTTTCGGGGGTAATTTGGCACCCCCTCTTGAGCGTTTTCGCACTGATGTACAACATTGGCATACCTTGCCCTTGACCCTCCTGGGGAAAGCGGCATTATATAATATGAAGACATTGCCTCGGCTGCTCTATATCCTCGAGAATACCCCATTCTCTGTCTCTCCAAAATATTTCAGATCCATAGACACACTGTCTCAGGTCTTCTTTAGGGAGATAAACCGTAACCCATATCCCGACAGAAATTAGTTAAGGGCTGGTATGACGGTGGAGTTGCTCTCCCGATATCCAACTATACTACTGGGCAGCCCAGTTGAAGATCATAAATCAATGGTTACACGTGCACCAGACTGAGCCAGCATTTAAAGCAGATAGGTACGACCTAGGTAACGGTGGAGTGTTAGCTGCACTTTACGATAAAACAGGCATGTCGGCCTTGCTTGGCCCTACGGCCCACACAGTTATATTATGGTATGAGGCCCAGGCCCGGCTTAAATGTAAAAACATCCTTACACAAATGACTCCACTTTGGTCATCGCGCCAATAAGGCCGCTTATGCAACAGTAGGGGCTTCCAGGCATGGGATCTGATCGGGTATTTCCACAGTGGGAGACCTCTGGCAACGATGTGCCATCTTAACATTTGAGCAGCTTATGGAACAATATGACCTGGCGCCCACTGAAAGGTTTAGATACCTGCAAATTCATCATGCCTTGGGATCACTTATCCAGCCTGGGGACGAGGTTCCAGACTCTACCCCGCTAGAAGACAGGCTCCTTACAGAGCACATGCCCAAAAAAGCGACCTCATTTGTTTACCGTAAGCTCATTAATAACCTACCGGACCCAACTTTGAAACTAAAGGACAAGTGAGCTAAGGAGGTGGGAGAGTTTGATGAGTCAGATTGGCAGACTGCGCTTTCCTCCCCCCGGGAGGTTGCTATTCCTTCCAGACTTCGACTTGTACAATTGAAAATACTACATTGGGTATATTTTACTAGAGTCACCCTGCACGCGATTGGGAGAGCCGAACATAAATACTGTTTGCGAGGGTGCGGGGAGATGGGGACGTTCTTTCACACCATCTGGGATTGCCATAGCATTGCAAACTATTGGGCCAAGGTAATGAGGACTATGTCACAGGTGGTTAAGGACTCAATAGTTCCGGACCCTAGGTGCTGTCTATTAAACATCTGGGAACCCAATGATCTCACTCACTCCACCCAGGACTGGATGACGTTAGGAATAATGTACGCTAAAAGGAACATAGCTAGATACTGGGGATCCCCGGAGGTACCGGCAGTCAAGGATTGGGGTTCTGATCTTGACTTCGCAATGTTGGCTGAACGAACAGTGTATCTGAATCGAAAATGTCCACGGAAGTGTGTAATGCTTTGGGGTGCATGGAATGAATACAGGGGATATTTGTGTGACCCTCCGACGATGGACAGTCACAGTGACTCTGAGTAAGAGGGTAGGGGATGGGGGACTGCTAACAGGCACGAGAAGTATCCAATTGCCATAAATGTAATGCTTCCTATCAAATGTTTTTTGTATCTAGATCATACGTTTGCCGATCTCTATGTGTGCACACTGTGATTCTCTGTATGCCCTACAGTTGCTTTGATTAATAATAAAACATTGTTATAAAAAAAATAAAAAAAGATCCATGAGTGTGTCATTGCTTTCAGGCAAAGGCGACCTTGCTTCTTTTTGGTCTGGTTTTGGGTCCTCATGCACCTCCACTTCGTAACAATAATTGCGGATTATTTCCCCTGTGACAGATATTGTGGTTGATGTTATGTGTGCAAGAATAAGCATGGGTTTTTCACTATGGATCACCTCTTTGGAATTTGCCACAATTTTTTCTATCTCTATCCAGATCTTCTCCAGCAGCTCCTTTTCTATCCATATAAACAAAAAGATTCTATTAAAAAAAGTGCAAGTGTTAAATTTAGGATTTTTTCAGTTTCTTATTTAAGAGAGTGTGAAATAAGGCTCTTCATCAGACCAGTGAGATGAAGGCACTATGTGCTTTTAAAATACCCCTCACACACTAAGAATCCCTTAGTGTCATGCTTCATCATTGGGGTCTTCCCGTCCCTCTACGGGGCGGGGCGTGCTGCGACCTACGAGCTACGCGGGAGCACTGCTTTAGTCCTACCCCCGTGCCGAGGAGCGGCACGGGGGTAGGACTAAAGCAGTGCTTATTAGCGGTTACTTGACCGCGTTGAAAAACCCTCGTTTTTGCCGGCTCATGAGGCACGCAATCAGAACTGGGAAAAGACCATTGCGTCTTTTTTCAATTTTTTGAGCTTCACCCTGGGCCAACTCATGCCCTGAAGCACAAACTGACAGCTTATTTTTGCTATCGGTTTGTAGGACTCTAGGCAAACCTTAGAACTGAGTACCTTCTAGTAGGGACCATCAGAGGTCCTGATGATCAGACAGTAGGGGACTGTCTGTGAAACATGTCGACCTGGTAGGTGCCAATAGCCCTACCTCACAACCCCTTTTTAACATTCCCAGCCAGGGAAGTGAATAAAATTATTTTTTCCACTAGCCAGGGAATTTTTAATTTTTTTACCCACATCACAAGGTCCCTACACTTCATTAATCTCACTGACACTGCACTAACACATAGTCTCTCATCACACAAAAAATAGTGCTCCCGCGTAGCTCGTAGGTCGCAGCACGCCCCGCCCCGTAGAGGGACGGGAAGACCCCAATGATGAAGCATGACACTAAGGGATTCTTAGTGTGTGAGGGGTATTTTAAAAGCACATAGTGCCTTCATCTCACTGGTCTGATGAAGAGCCTTATTTCACACTCCCTAAAATAAGAAACTGAAAAAATCCTAAATTTAACACTTGCACTTTTTTTGATAGAATCTTTTTGTTTATATGGATCTACAAGGAGGGTGATTCTATCAATTCCTCTACACCTCCTCTATTGCTTTGGAGCTCCTTTTCAATCAACATCAATATGTTTCTCCCTTTACCCTCTTGGGTTAAGCCCATACATGGCTTCACCTATAGTTGGCACTCTTGATTTACCTCTGCTAAGGAGCCCTGCTTTTCTTGAAGCTTGTCTTGTAGCTAATCATGAGGCTTGAGGGCTACATTGAATAAATATTCAGATATCTTAACTTGCACCCAAAAACACACATGATCGAGATTCCATCTAGCCAAAGTGGTGAAGAGTTGACCTGACATTGCAGGGTGTGATATAGGATGACGCAGTTGGAAACAACCAATAGCATATTTCAGGGATCAATACCCAAGCACTCTGTAACTACTGTCAAGCTCTTGAATGTTTAACGGTAGGGTGCATTGAGGATAGGATTTAACTCACACTCCTGTTTCCTAAGCCAACTCTAGTCCGGGTCACAGCTTTAGCCAACAATGCACCCAACCTAGATGTTTTCCAGGTGTTCCTCAGCCTAATAACTATGTGTCCCTTGCTTCCCCAAGAATTCTCGTATATTCTACTCACTATATGACCCCCTTTAATACACCACCGGTTTTTGCATGGTAGGTGTAGGGAGAAGAAGTCTAACAGGAGCAGTGGAATAGTGGGGTTCAGTATATTCAAACTGTGATCCAAGATAAATGTGCACCCTGCACGACAGGTTGTCAAACTAAGATAGGAAAAGGTCACCAGTCTTAACCCCCTCACTGATAGACGGTTAGCTGGGTGTTCCTTCCCAAGTTAACATAGCCCAGAGCATAGCATGGCATAGCGTATAGCCTGCTTCTCAAGTCCTCCATCACTTATCGTTTCTGTAATTAAACAAATGTAAGCCTATGTGAAGAGGTGGCCTTGGATACAGTGATAAGAGGTGGTAGCAGAACGATATCAGGATGTTGCAGTGTTGGGATCTATTGACCTTCCTGCTTACCTGCTTTCTTGGAGTGCATTTGGAGCACACTTGCCACCACAGAAGAGCAGAGAACAGTGAGCTTGGCAGCAATACAGTGACTTATTACACTACCGTAGACCGGGGGTCAGAAGGGAAAAAGTTTATAGACTAGTGGGTGTGTATTCCCTTAATTATAATCTATATACCAAAAAACACACCTCTAGTCTTGTCCATGTGTATCAAATCAGTTTATACAGTTTTAGACCTAGCTCTCTCGAAACTAACCTAAGTGATGTTTATCATCAAGGGGGAAGACATCCCTTAAGGATAAGAACCCTCACTCACCCGAAGGTGACATGCTTCATCATATGGGTCCTCCTTACCAGTGTAGAAAACCTAGTCAACACTGGGAGCTACTACTTCAAGTTTTAAGGAAGGAGCTCAGAGATGTTTTTGGTAAGGGGAATGATAGTAATCCCATATGTGGAATGATGGGTGTAGTGAGGTTAGCAGCGCTGTGTGGAGAATAGAAAGTGAGTTAAAACTGTCTAGATAAAATTCACTGTCAACTACTTTATTCTAGTGTTCTACCTGACAGGATTAAAATGAAACAGCACAGTGGTATGGATATATAACCACTGTCACTTTATGGTCAACATGTTTCAGCCTAGTTGATCAAAACATTTTTATCAGCGGCTTTCTTCAGGACCAGGTATAATCGTATTATTGCTGCTGCAAGATGTGAAAAAATCATAATAATACATTTTATACAACACCGGTATTCCTGTTTTTCTTTCTTTTGTCAGGTTCTACCCAAGCTATCCTCAACTGTAGGATAGCCCAGCCTCACCTCTACCTGACAGGCTGCTCTGGAGGGAGGCTCCGCGCTGTCCGTCGGTACCTCGATTCTCGAAAGAGCTCGCCCCGGACAACCTGACAAAAGAAAGAAAAACAGGAATATCGCTGTTGTATAAAATTTATTATTATGATTTTTTCACATCTTGCAGCAGCAATAACACAATTGTACCTGGTCCTGAAGAAAGCCGCTGATACAAAGGTTTTGATCAACTAGGCTGAAACATGTCATCATTCCACATATGGGATTACTATCCTTCCCCTTACCAAAAACATCTCTGAGCTCCTTCCTTAAAACTTGAAGTAGTAGCTCCCAGTGTTGACTAGCATTACAGTGACAACAGAAGCAGGCCTCAATGTGCAGAGCAGTGGGTGTCCTGCTGGTCCAGCAGAGCAGACCACCCGCCTGTGTCCAAAACAACAAGCAGGCATCCACACCATTGACTGCTAACAATATCTAAGATTGCAAGGAGCTAGCCATGAAACAGGATATACCACCAACTACAATGGCCACCTCCATCTGGTGTGATGGTTCCCCACAAGTCAGATACTTTGCATGCTTGCATGTCTCCTCCCAGATATGTAAGGAGAAATTGCTCAAAGAAAAAAAAAATTCTCATACTTCTTTTCGAGGTTTAATTTTTCATTACTGAAGAAGGCAAAGAATCTGTCAGTATATAAATATTCTATAATCTTACAATGAAAACTAAATGAAATGTAACATCTCCCCAAAAACACGTAAACTATCGAAATAAAACTATTTTTATTTAACTTATATCATTCACATATCCCAAAATCTCAATTGAACCAAACCACACAGCGGCATAAAAAGAGAAACTTATATGGGGTACACCAACTCTAAAGAAAGTATTAGAAATTAGCACCCCATTAAATGTGCACTAGATACGTCTGCAGTGGGTGATATGGTTGTGCTATTACAATAAATGACTACATTGAAAATGTGAGAGAACACAAGCATTCACTTTCCATGGCAGAAACAGAAATTAGAAACATAAGACTTGAGCATCTACCACCTCTACAGCTCATTTTTAGGGCTATAATTAGCACATATGTCTCGAGAATTCCACCTCAAGTAGCCGTATAAATGCCATAATTCCCAAATCTGAAGAGAAAGATAAGCAAGAGTAGAGACACCAGCAGTGAAAACCTTTTCTGAAATAAATATTCGCCCATCTTACTGTGACATATACCAAAGACTAATAAATTTTTCCTCTAGGACAAGAAAAATTGTGATAAAATAATAATCATATTCTGCACTAACACTTTATTAACAATATTTCAATCCCAAATGTGGCTAATGGATGGAACATTTAACGTATGCCCCAACCCATTAACATTTACTGCATACATGGACTGTACATGAATAATGGCATTCACTTGTGCTTGGCCTCCCCCCAAACTGTCTACTAAAGTACCCAGAATTTGTCTGTAATTCTCCAAAAACCTGAAATATTTTCTCAACCAAAAGAAAAATAGATGTTGGCCACGCTTTGACACACTGAATACTAACCATCTATCCTATACCTATACTCAAGGATGGTCCTTCCATTACAACAAAGAATTTTGGCAATCCCTAGGAAAGCAACTTTAAGTATAGCGTACGCCACTATCAGCCAGTTTGCCTTTATGTTAACAATAATGATAACTGTACCCTTTGTCCCGGATTCTGAAGTAGTGATGCATTACGAATTACTACTAGACACCTCATATCATAAAACTAACAACAACCCAGGCTTTTCGTTCACTACTTCAAAGACACTAAATACGGCACATCCACCAACCCAGGATCCACATACTGTGATAGCATGAGGGAATATTTTCGAAAGTATCTTTAACAAAAAAGCTAAAACAAACAAAACAACAAAAATGCGGCAAAACCCTTTCCAAGGTGCACAAGGAGGACACCACCCCACTCTACCAATTTATAGAGATATTACAAAAGAAAGTTCGCTGCCAAGACATCATAAAGAAACAACAACTAGAACACACTTTAAATCCCAAAACATCAAAACAAACAAAAACAATTGCAAACCAAGCTCCCAAACAAAGGCCAAAATATTTCAAGGGCTAGGCTACATAGAATCAATAGCCTACACATTAATCAAAACATACACCTCCAAATTAACATTAAAGCACACTTCCAACCTAACAGTAAAAAAATTAACGTTAAAAAACCAAAACAAATCAAATAAAGTTTAAACAAAAAAAACAAAACAATAGACCTATAAGCAAAACGGTGGCTGACTTTTTAAAAAAAATGAAACAAATTTACAGTGTATGTTTTTTTTCTCATATTGTTGTTTTTTTTTGTAACTAAATAACAACTACAAGTCCCTGCACGCAACACAAAAAAACAATTACCTATAAAATGAATACATTCATTATTTAATTTGTAATGTAATGTAATGTATTGGCGTTTATATAGCGCACTACTTACCCGTAGGGTCCCAAGGCGCTTCGACCGCTGCGAAACCCTTCCTGGCTTCCCTGAGAGATGGTCCCTTAATGGGTATCTCCAGGGTGAGACCAGGCATCCCCGGCGGTCTGGTGGGGCCGTTAGTGAAGATGAGGCAAGCTAATGCCCAGAGTTGCCGAGTGTGATCGCTGATCAGAGTGGGCACCGAGGTGAGAGAATTATCGAGTTCGCTGACCCTGGTCCAGAAACCTGCCGCGCCGGGAATCGAACCCTGGTCCCGGGCCGTCCTCTGCTCTCGGGTCTGCCGCCTCTAACCAGTGAGCCACACTACTTCACAGCCACACTACTTCAATTTGTACAGTGTACTGTCGCCCAATTAGTACATCCTGGTGTTAAATGGAGACTTAACCAGATGAAAATGAGGCTTGGAGGAGTGGTGAAAATATACGTTTTTAATGCCTTGTGGATAGGGAGGTGGTTATCAATGTAGCGCAGAGTAAAGGAGACAGCATTCAAATCCTAGGTTGCCAGGAAAGGAAAGAAATTACCACTGGAAAAACGTCCAAGCAAGCCTTAGCTAGCTTGTGAATCTCCTCGCCACATTTATGTGCTGTCCTCTAGAAGATGGGCTTTAGAGGGAGTATGGTGAGATGTATTTTTAGGTCGAGCCTGGGAACACGCATCCGAAGGATGCGGTCCAGGTGGAGAACTATAGCTAGCTGACACGGGGGAATGACGGACAAGAAACTGCCACGCGCTTCTCCCCGGCTGGATTCAGCTGCGTGCACGCGCACTTACACTCATGCATGCGCACATCACAGCCACACGCATACACAGCCACACGCATACACAGGCACACCCCCCCCGCCCCCGCACCTACACACACACTTGCGCACCTACACGCACACACAGAGACCCCCACACACACACCAGCGCACCTACACGCACGCACGCACACATACAAAGACCCCCCTCCCCCCGCCGCCGCAATCGCACACATACACATACACACACCAGCACCGGACCCCACTCACCGGCTACGCAGGATTTCTCTTCTCTGGGGCGGCCCCAGGGCTCTCCGTAGCTCACGGGAGCCCCGGGCCGCGGGAGGACTCGGCTTCTTTCCTCCATCCCGGCGGGCAGCCAATCATAGCCCAGCAGCAGGCGGGACTTCCTTCTTTCTTCTGGCCCGGCCTACGTCTTCTCTCCCGTTGCCTGGCTTCCTGCATCAGGGGTCCGCCAATGGCAGCACGGCCCCGAGCAGGGAGGCGGGCACAGCCGGCGTCATGCAGCAAGCATAGGCACGTTCGCGGTTGTGCTGTTTTTGTGGTCTTTGTTCAAAATCGCAATGAAACGTGCAGCAGCGTAGGCGGGGACTCCAAAGGCGCGGTGACGAAGAACGGATTGAAAATTGTAACAAACGGCCATAGTATAGCATTTCAGCACCAAGGGCTGACTTTACCGTGGGTTGATTTTCAAACTCTGCAACTTTGATTTATCAGTGAGCGTCATTGGCTACAGTTGTAACCTGTGTCCCAATTGGATATTTGGGTCTTGATTTAACGAGGGGGTAGTGCAGGATGTGGATTGCACGTGTATATCCGGATATCCTCTTTATTATGAGTGAGGCTGACAGCCCGCTGATGGAAGGGCCGCCAGCTCCACCGTCCGCTCTGTTTCGCTTCTGAGGCTGCCTCATCTCCCTCCGGACCTTTAGTTGCTGGTCCAAACTGACCTGCGGAGTCACCTCTGTGAAAAGCCACATAGGGCGGGTACAGGATTTTGCGAGGATGGTTCCATCGCAGAACGGCTGTTCCGACGGCGGGTTCATCCACTCTGGAGAATTCAGCCACGTTTACATCGGACAGATATTACTCTGATCTTACTCTGTTGTCCTCTCAGGGAAGGTTAATCCGCCAACATGGCCCATGAACAATCTACCAGCTGGTCTACACATTGTTCTTAGATTCCAGATTCCCTCTCCTCTATAGTTGATGCAGCTGCTATCTGTTTCCTAATCCAGTCAGTATGTATGTGCCTCTCCCCCAGAGTTGTCTGTCTATCTACCCCCCCCCCACACGCACACACGCATTATTTCGGCGGGGGGGTATGTCTGTACCAACCTGTTTCTTAAATCAGTCGGTCTGTCTGACCCTCTCTCCCATAGCTCATCGCGCTCTCGCAAAGCTCAGTGTGTCTGTTGGTTCAAATATTTTCTACTTTAAATTGTGCTTGTTAAAGATAGTTTGGGGACATCACAGGCAAGGGCACTTGAGTTGAAGGGCTGCAGCAGAGGGGACAAGGGGTCATTGCACCATAACTTATCTCTGCGTGATGGAGTGCCTTACAGCCTCAATCTGAAAGTTAGTTTTCAATTAGGCACACAACACCAATTTGTTTTTACTGCCGCTGCTGACTTGTTATTCTTGGCAGGCCCCAGTGCCCATTAAAAGGGACGCCTGGTTTAACGGAACCTCTGCCCCGGGCGTTAATGGGGCTTTGAAATATCTGCACTCTTTCAGCTTTGTGTTTCTGAAACGCACTGAGAAAGTCCAGCCTGGAAAGTACCTTGCTGACCTCGGCCTGATCCTCGTGGTAGCTAACAATACCAAAATATTCCCGTGCACAGGGCAACCGAGTGTGATATTCTGATTCTAAAGACGACGTTTGGCCCAAGACCTGGCTTCATTGGTGCATTGCCGGGTTCCACGCGGTAGTCGTGGGGAGCAAGTGGCCACGACACGCATTGGTTTGGGCGCGCGGCATCCCTAAAATCTTGATCCTGTAATGAATTGATCGGTACTGAGTTACGAGGCGGCAAGGCAACGTCTAGCGCTGCATGTATTCCGAAGCAAATACATTTTAAATATAGAGTCTGTTTGAAATCTCAGCCATAGCTCTTCTGCGCCAAGGTCGAACCGGAACAGAAAATAGACCGGGGCACCAAAATAAAACTGATCCCAAATATTGAATATCGCGTATCTAAAGAAAAGCTGCCCTGATTCTGCTAATCAAGGCAGTTTTGAACTTGTAAAGACACGCGGTGTGTGTGAAATGTGGGGGATTGCGTGCGTTAGAGCTTGCTGCAGGGAACATTTGTGGTAATGTCTGTGAAATCAAAAGTAAGCAAGCACTGGCAAAACCAATAGGTCTCACCTATGCGAGGGCTATTGACTTTGGAATTTTTTTTTAGCTATGTTGTACACGAATGCGTCTGGTGTTTCGGCATGACCAAAGGTTAGTGGAGTAGATGGGGTAGTCTGCTGGGTGCTATGACGCGCTCCATAGGCAGCTGAACTGGGCCCTTAGACGCCGCCCTCCTTTGCGCAGATCTCACGGACGATGTCTGTGGCCAGTGGCCTGGTGGAGGTTGTGACACCCTGCGAGATCTCTATCCCAATTGTAGATTTATTACTCAGGCCGATGATTTTCCACTCTTGGTGCTTATAATTTACAATGTCATGTCATGCGATTGTTATGGTAGAACATATTGAGCAGTGGGCGGGGGAATGTTCACATACATTGAACAAAGATGTAACATTGAGATCCGGAATATAACAAATGGTAGTAAAGATGTATATTTAAAAACAATAGATTCCAAGATTACAGAACAGTCTTTGATACCAGGTAACTTTCCCTTTCCTCCATATCCCCAAGTTACACCGTGTTCCGTTGGGTTTTAGTGAAACTTCGAACACTCTAGGAAGACAGTTCACTGCCCTTTCACTGTACAATACAATACAACTATGGCTTGTTACATATAATATTGAAAACGCTTCCAATTAAAGCTCAGGAGAACCTACCACAATGTTGCTGCTCTTGCAGTGTCGTGTGCTTGGCTTTTTTATAAGTAAAATTTAGCAGAGCGTCTTTCAAGCATATTGCATTAGAAATGCTATAGGTGTCGCATTTGCGAAAGTTATAACTATTAGCATTGTAAATGACATAGCTATTAATTTAGCTATTTTCAAAAACAAGACATAAATAAAAAATGTGTCATTTACAATACCAATAGCTCAAACTTTCCTAATGCGAGACCTATTGCATTGTAAATGCTTGTTATTATATACACTGCCACTGATCAGGTCTGCACAGATCGACTGGTCTACCAGCAATGGCCCAGCTTTAAAAGGTACCAAGTGCCCCTCGTCCCATATACCTTTTTCACATTGACTGGAACCCTAAGAGGCCCAACTGAGTACTATGGCTCAGGAATGAGGTATGCAGCTTCTGGGTGGAACACATATTACCTTGCTGTACACAGATGATCATCTACTATTTGTAAAGGACCCTGAACATAACTTATTTGCGGTGATGCAAGTTTTTATAGACTTTGCTCAAGCCTGAAAATCAATTGAGTGATCATGTGTATTTCCTTTGTGTGATAATGTGCCCCCAGGCCAATGTCCCCTATCACACTTCCCATTTCAATGGTACTCTGAAACACTTAAATACCTGCAGGTTCGAATTTTCCATGCTAATAAGCGCCGGTTCATGGGTAATCTAGCCAGGTTTCTAACCAATTAGAATCAGTTGTTTCCCTTCTGGGCTAGATTGGCCTGGTCTCTCAAGGGGAGGATCACTATTGCTAAACTGTTAATCAAATTTTTGGAGGATAATGTTTTATGTTTTGTTTTTTGGGAACTCAATACTCTTCTCTCCAACTTAATTAGGGGACAGGATAGAAAAAGGCTGGCACTGAAACAGGCCATACAACCATCGGATAAGATGATATGGGGCACACCCCAACTATAAAGTTTATTATCTCACAGCCCTGCTGCAGTAGCCTATACGAAGGCACAGAGAGGATAACGAACCAGAGGGTACTGAAGTGAGGGGGATTCTGGAACATAGACCCGTTTAAGATGATAGGCAGTTTGAATTTAACAAATCTTCATCCTAGTGCCCTGAAATGCAGTACAATGGGGCTGGAATAAATATTTAAAGTGAGCAGGTATAAAGGTTTCATATTCTCCTGAGATACCCCTGTGACATCTCCCCAGATTCAAAGATATTGATAAAACTCATAATGTTTTAGACTGGGTGAGGGATCAACACAGTGGGGTACGTATATAATGCATACTTTTGAATCATTGAGAGAGGTATATGATCCGGGTATGAGACAATTTCTTACTTTCGTTACTCTTACAAGAGCTGCACACTTGACATGGGTGTCAGAAGTGATAGAGCCACCATTGGCCTAGAGCAAATATCACAGCAATTACAATTCAGAGAATGCCAGAAAGAACCACCCAACACAGAGACTGGGATACACTTCTGGTAAATTTAAAGGCCAAGTCTGATGAAAGACATCCTTGATAAACATATGCAAAAGAAACAATTGATGGACGGAATGCTGGACAATGCAAACATTCACCCCCAGTCACACGGATCTGGGTTTAATCCATCATTTGTTTGCTCATGCATGTGTTTCTCTATTACTTCAGAGGACAGGATACCTCCTGTATAGGCAGACATTATGACCTGGTATGCTAAATATTACATGGTGTTAGATTTGGAGTAGGACCCCCTCCCCCACCATATAACCCGCAATGGATTTTAATTTCAGTCGTTTTTACTTGGGTACCAACCAAAGGACCACATTGCATATTGGCTGTCTCTCTCGCCCTTACTGTTACACTTTGATACACTGTTTTGATTGTATTATTTTGTTGTTGTCTGATTTAAAGGTTCATGGTCCTATGTTGCTAGGTTATGGGCATTTAAAGATAACGGGCTTATTCACAAAGATAAACTGAGATAAATCTACATGTGTACTTTTTTTTCTAAACCTTTTCCTATGGAGATCTCCATATGGAAAATGTAGGAACAATTTACAAAGTTCATAAAACTTGGAAAAATTAGTAAAAATATTTTTACAAAGGGTAAAGGTAAACAAAACCAAGCAATGCTCTCAAAGCCATCAAAGCCTAAAGGCTAAACTAACAGCAGATTTTGAGATGGGAGCCAGTGAAATGGACATTACCAATGTAAAAAAATCACTGCTGAAAATTAAACGGACCTTCCAAACTACAGCCTGCGCCACCATCATCTACTGCTTATGACCTCACATATTACATCACTCATGACATACATACCCAACCCTCTGTGTGGTTTATTCATCACCCCATTGCCTTGTTTTCCTTTAAAACTGTGTTGGGGAGACCACAGTACTCATTAGTATTTCGAAAAATATTGTTCTTTAGATCTAATGACTGATGTCATCAATGACGCAATTTCACATTTTAGAAGTGATGTAATATGTGAGGATCATAAGCAGTGCATTTTGAGAGAAAGTTATCATAAAGAGAGTAAACTGTAACTAGTGTATTATAGAGTTTTTTGTTTTTTCTTAATGACAGTTCTTGTCTCATTTCAACACCTAACTATAACGTCACTTGAATCTTATTTTTTTGGGTGAATTTCTAGTGTTTTCTTTTTTAACAAACGTGAAGATGTTAGCACTGAGCTGCAATGTCACCATAACTTTTTGTTTTTTTCAGGCAATATATGGGGTTCTGTGATCATATTTTAAAATGGCCCAGCGCCTAACCCTGAAAATCACTGAAATTCACCAGTTATAGTACAATGAGGTATTTTAGAATGTCATGAAAAATGTAATATGTGAGGTCATAAGCAAAACATGACGGGGTGCAAGTTATAGTTAGTTCGCTGAACTATAACTGGCAAATTTCTTTGGTTTTTAGGTTTCCTTTTGTGACCATAACTGCATTTTAACTGTGATTTTTTTTCAGTGAACTTCTGGGTTCTTTTTGAACATATGTTAAGATCTGATTGTCAAACCTAATTATAAAATCATGTTGACCGTTGATTTTTCACAGTGTATTTATGTGGTTTTCTTTAAAGTATATAAAGATCTTATTACTAAACCTAACTATAACATCACTTTAACTAAGCTGTTTTTTCAGTGATTTTCCATGGTGTTTTATCATATTTTAAATGTAAATATATTTTTGGATCTGACCTCTGTTAATGGCTAATTTGTAATTTGTAATTTGTAACTGGGTTTTGTATCGCGCCAGCTCACCGACAGGTCTCAAAGCGCTACTAACCAAGTACAGCAACAAGAAACAGGATGAGTATATAAGAGAGTCAGAGGCTAGTAACCGTCTACTAGGAAGTAAATGCGTCTTTGAAGAGTAGAGTCTTCAAGGACTTCCTGAAGTGGAGAAGGTTGGACTCTCTGCGAAGTGCCTCCGGTAGCTTATTCCAGATGATCGGGCCTGAACTGAAAAGGATCTGCCTCCTTTTGTTGCCAGCTTAAAGCGTGGGCAGGATAGCAAAAAGGATCGGACGATCGCAGGGCGCGCTTAGGTTCGTATATTTCAAGTCTCTCTTTTATATAGGCTGGCGCCTGTCCGTGGATTGCTTTGTGGCAGATGCACATACTCTTGAATTCGACTCTTTGTACTATAGGCAACCAATGTAGCCTATAGAGCAAAGGGGAGGCATGAGTCCGCCTTGGCACTCCAAATATCAAGCGCGCTGCGTCATTCATAATGACCTGAAGACGGTTGGATAAGTTTTTTGGGAGGCCAAGGTATAACGCATTGCCGTAGTCGATTCTAGACACTATTGTGGCTGAGACAATGGTTCGAAGCATATTCCTTGAGAGTATGGGGACGAGCTTACGCAGTTGCCTGATTAGATTGGTACAAGAACCAACTACAGCGGACACTTGGTTAGCCATCGAGAGTTCCTGATCAATTTTCATACCGAGGCTCTTAACGCTAGGGCACGGTTTTGGAGTAGGTCCAAGTTCTTGTGGCCAAAACAAATCATTCCAGGGGGAGGTCGAGGTTGAAACTACGAGAACCTCCGTTTTATCTGGGTTGATTTTCAATAAATTGGACGACATCCAGTTTACTGTAAAACGTAATATGTCTTGGGCCATGGACTGAGCCGATGGTGTGTTGTCGATACTCAGCAGCAGCTGAGTATCATCGGCATAGTTAAAAACTTTACAGTTCATGTTTGTCAGGGACTTTATCAATGGCTGTAAGTAAAGATTAAATAGGAGTGGAGAGAGCGCAGAGCCCTGCGGGACTCCACATGCTAAGGCACCCGCCTCGGAGACCTGATCTGCTACCTGGATTCTCTGCGTCCTCCCAGATAAGAAGGCTGTTAACCATTTGAGGGCTTGCTCTCCTATCCCGAACCCAGCCAATCTGCCCAGGAGCAGTGCATGGCTGACAGTATCAAACGCCGCTGAAAGATCTAGTAATATCAGGGCGCTTGGCTTTTTGCTGTCAGCCATGCATCTAAGCTCGTCTAGTACAGACAGCATTACTAGTTCTGTGCTATGGTGGGCACGAAAGCCAGCTTGCCGCTCCTGGAGAAGATGGTGAGATTCCAGGAGGGATGACAGGGATTTTAGCACGTGCTGTTCTAGAACTTTTGACAGAAATGGCAACTGGGAGATAGGCCTGTAGTTCTTCAGGCTGGATGGATCTGCCCCAGGCTTTTTTATCAGGGGTCTGACGCGTGCTTCTTTAAAGGAGGTTGGTAATGATCCAGTAGCTAATGAGGTGTTTAAGAGGTCTAAGATCTGATCCTCTAGGATCGGAACTGCTAGTCGGAGGATATCGGGTGGGCACGGGTCGGCGGGGGAGCCTGACTTGGTGGATGCTACAAGTTGTCTCAGGGTGGTAGGGTCGATTTCGGGGAATCTGGTAAAGATAGGGATTGAGGGATTTAAAGGAGCCAGTTGTTCGGTGTGTGAGACTGGATTGTTCTTCTTAATATCAGACAAGATGGTCGCTACTTTTTCAAGGAAGTATCCTTGAAAGGTATCACAGTCGATCGATATGTCTATCTTTTCCTCCTTCTTACTTAGCTCTTTCAGGATTTGGAAGGTTTCTCTCTGGATGTTTGTAGCGTTGTTTATGCGCGTCTCGTAGTAATCCTTCTTAGCTGAAACAATAAGCTTTTTATATATTTGAAACGATGTTCTATATGATTCCCTATAGATATCCTTTTTAGATTTCCTCCAACATCTTTCGAGATAGCGGAGCTTTCTTTTTTGTTCACGTAGACTTTGGGTGAACCAAGGGGCTCCTTTCTCTGCACCCTTTACTTTTTGTACCTTTTCGGGGGCTAACTCATCGATTGATTGCCTGAGGGTAGTTGTTATGGCCTCATACTTTAAATCAAGGTCTGGCCAGGCCGTGCATCCAACCGTCCGTAATGGCCAATACCCAGCGCGCACAGCCTAATGTTACGCACAGAAGTGGCTGGCTACAGGGCCTGCGCTCAACAAATTTTAGGATCCAACAGTTCAGATACCTTTCTCTCTATAACCTCTTCCTGCCAGTCCAAGCACCTTTTTAAATGCAAAGTGTGTGAAAACTTCTAAACTGATTTACACCAAACCACGCAACTTCATTGAGTAAAATTCTGCAGGTGCCAAATCTGGTGTAATTACGTTAAGCCCTTTCTCTGTATCAGAGAGCAAATGTGAATTTTCTTATGAGAATTAAGATGAGAATGTCATTTTTGGGAATTTTTTTGTGTCCGTTTGACGAACGAAGTGTAACTTTCCAAACAGCTACTAATTTGGATGAACCTAATAATTGGAAGGATTTGTGCAGATTCATCAAACCGCAACAAAGTTATTAAGAACAGGGGTGGCCTTAGGCATGTGCAAGCTGTGCACCTGCACAGGACCACCAAACCCCAGGGGCCACCACGCCAATATATATCTATACTTCTATACTAATATAATAAAGAGAGAGCCCAAACCTTTGAGGTGGGTAATCTCAGGAACCACATCACCAATCACAACACCTAATACAGCGTTGGAAAGGGCAGTTGCAGCAGAAGGACATAGGCTATGCAGATGCCCACCATATACATTTAAAAGGTAAAAGGACCGTGCCAGCAAAGTAGTCCCTTGTGGGCGTGTCTGCGTTGTGCTGTGGGCGTGACAAACGCTGGCGGCGTGTGGTACGTTCCGCCCTTCATGCCATGTCTCATATCGTGTGCTAATCCCAACCTGCTCCCTTTAAGTACCCCTGCACCCCATAATCATAACCCACCCTTACTCCTTAAAATACCCCAACACCCTTAAACACTAACCCATCTTAACCCTATAAATATACCCTGTACCCCAAAACCCAAACCTATCCCTAACCCCTAAAAATACCCCTGTACACCAAAACCCAAAACTAGTCCTGAACCCTTAAAATACCCCTGTACCCCAAACCTACCCCTGAACCCTAAAAATACCCCTGTACCCCAAACCTAGCCCTGAACCCTAAAAATAACCCTGTACCCCAAAACCCAAACCTACCCCTGAACCCTAAAATACCCCTGTACCCCCAAACCTAGCACTAAACCCTAAAAATACCCCTGTACACCAAAACCCAAACCTAGCCCTGAACACTAAAAATACCCCCAAACCCAACCTAGCCCTGAACCCTAAAAATATCCCTGTACCCCAAAACCCACTGCTATCCATAAACCCTAAAACTATCCCTGTACCCCATAACCCAAAACTATATCTGAACCCTTAAAATAACCAAACACCCCAAACATATACCTCAGTACCCCAAAACATATACCCCAATACCCATACTTACCTTATCCAAACATTTAAAAAAACACATGCTTTTACCATTCATGCATTTACAACAAATTTCGTTGTAAATGTATGCGTGGTAAAAGCATATAAAATGTAATGCCATGCGTTATAATGGCATTACGGAGTCATAGGGGCCTCATTTATGAGGCTGTGTGTCACTTTTTGTGACGCACCAGTGGCGTAATAAATGCTCGTTGTTGCGCCATATTTACAAAGTGATGCATCTAGGTAGATGTGTCACTTTGTAAACCCCTGCGCCACATTATACCTGCACCAGGTTTAATGTATGCAGGGGGGGGCGTTTTGACGCAAGAAAGGGTTCATGGAAGCGACGCAGTGAAATCTATAAGATTTCACTGCACCATTACTTGGCCGCTAATGCGTCAAAATCTTACGCCTGCATCATGGCAGGCGTAAGACTGACGCAGGCACTAACAACATGAGACTTGCCCATGTGAAAGTACACATTGCTGGAGTTGCGTCACTTTTGTGACACACTCCAGCAATGTGTCACTTTTGCGCCTACATATAAGTCAGAAATACTGACGTATCTGTAACTCCTTGCGACATGATGCTTCATATTATAAATATGACGCATCAATCATGATGCAAGGAGGGCGCACTAAGAAGTGACGCATCCCTGCTTTGAGGCCCATGGTACTTTCGTAATGGAAGAAAACAAGTTACTTACCTGTAACTTTGGTTCCCCAGTATTGGTAACTTTCATAGATTCCCATGCTTTTGTATCATTCCCCGTCGTCGGAATGGGAGTCTCAGTAATAAAAAATACCATAGTAGTGGGTACAAAAGAGAAAGGAAAAGCTTAGGCCTCATTCCCTTTTGTAGCATATCAGCCTCTATTTGTAAAAGAGACCAAATTTTAGGCATCAGCCAATCAGAAGAGCCTCACCCCTGGAACCTTCCTGAAGGAACCTCAGAGCCTCAGATTTTCGTAGCCGTTGTGTGCTAGACACCATACTTGCTGAAGGCTGAGCTTTCCCCGGGGAGGTGGGTGGGCGCATGGGAATCTATGAAAGTTACCAATACTGGGGAACCAAAGTTACAAGTAAGTAACTTGTTTTCTTGCCCCATGCTTTTGTATCAGAATAGCAAGCAGTAAACCATCATAAACACATTTTGTAAATAAGTACCTTATAACATTAAAAATGAAATCACAAAATGTGTTACAAATGGAAGGTGGGATAGAAAGGAAAGCTCACCAATCACTTGAAGAGGTTCCTCAAGACAGCCTGGCCCACCGCCGCCTCATCCTGCTGCAATGACTCTAAGCAGTAATGCTTAGTGAAGGTGTGCACGCTGCTCCAGGTAGCAGCCCTGCAAATGTCCTTTATATGTACCCCCGCAAAGGAGGCTGTTGAGGATGCCACTGATCTCGTTGAGTGAGCACGGATCCAGCCCACCAGAGGTTTTCCTGCTATGTTGTGGCAATGCAGAATAGCACTCGAAATCCATCTTGAGATCCCCTGTTTGGACAGAGGGAGACCTTTGCTTGGACCACCAAAGGCAATGAACAATTGCGAAGTCTTTCTAAATTCCTTGGTACGGTCTAAGTAGAATTTTAGACATCGTTGTACATCCAGAGTGTGCAATGTCTTCTCCGCTGGAGTGACTGGGATTTGGAAAAAATGTCTTTAGAATTACTGGTTCATTTAAGTGAAAGTCTGTATGAACTTTAGGAATGAATCTTGGGTTCGTCCGCAAGATGACCGTGTTCCTTTTGAACTGTAAAAACGGCTCTTGGATAGTAAGGGCCTGCAACTCCCCCACTCGCCTAGCCGAGGTCAGGGCTAAGAGTAGAGCCAATTTCCATGACAAGTATTTCAAGTTTGTGCGGTGAATCGGCTCAAATGGTTCCATCAGTTGAGCCAGGACCAAGTTTAAATGCCAAGTTGGAGGAGGAGGTCTCACTGATGGATAGACCCTGAACAGGCCTTTGAGGAATTGCACGAGAATTCTTGAAGACCATAATGAAGGACCAGAGCCAGATCTCCTGAATCTTGAAATTGCCGCCAAATGGACCTTGATCGTAGAATGGGTCAGATTAGACTTTGCTAGCGAGAGTCGATAAGGTAGGAGTTGATGAGGTTTCGAAGTAAAAGGATCAACCTTTTCCTTTTTACACCAAATACAAAACATTTTCCATTTTAATCTGTATGTCTTGTTTGTTGAAGGTGCTCTTGCCTGGGAAAGGATGTCCTTGATCTCCTTGGAAAGAGGGACATTCATGAATTCTCGCTGGTCAGGAGCCATGCAGTCAGGTGTAATGATTTTGGGTCTGGATGCCAAACCTGTCCTCCGGACATTGTCAGAAGATCCGGAACCTCCTCCAGCAGCAATGGTGGAACTAGCGACAGCAGATGTAGCTCTGTGTACCAAAATTGTCTCGGCCATGCTGGGGCTATTAGGATTATTTTGCATGGTTCCGTCTTCATCTTCCTGATGAGGCGTGGAATCAGGGGAATTGGTGGAAACGCATAAAGAAACCTCCCCGTCCAGGCTATCGACAGGGCATTGCCCAATGAGCCTTGATGGTGGAACCTGCTGGCGTATGACCGCATTTCTTGTGGTTGGCGTGGCAAATAGGTCCACCTCCAGTGTGCCCCATGTCTGAAATAGTAGATCCAGAACCTGCTGTTTTAGTTCCCACTCGTGACTGACTGAGGATAACCTGCTCAGTCTGTCGGCGCCTTCGTTCAGCACTCCTGGTAAGTGCTCCGCCTTTAGTGAAATTCTCTGAAGAATTGACCATTCCCATATCTGTTGAGCTTCTCGCGACAAGAGGAGTGATCTCGTTCCTCCTTCTTTGTTCACATAACGCATAGCTGTAGTATTGTCCGTCCTGATGAGCACTTGTGAACGCTGGAGTCGCAGAAGAAAGGCTTGAAGAGCTAGCCTGATCGCTCTGAGCTCCAACAGATTTAATATGCAGTTTTTGCTCGTGAGGAGACCAATGGCCGCTGATCTGCAGATCCTGCATCACTGCTCCCCATCCCTCCAATGACGCATCCGTCGTTAGTATTTGAGGCGATGGTACACTTGCGAAGGATAGACCTTGGCACAAATTGTCTTGATGTGACCACCAAATCACTGCCTCTTTCATCTCCCGAGTGACAACCACCTTGTCCTAGAATGATCCGTGCACTTGTTTCCATTGGAGGTCCAGTTGTTCCTGCAGGGGACGCATCCGCAGTCTGCAGTGTGGAATTAAGGGAATACATGATGACATCACCCCTAGCAGCGACTTGTAGCTGCGTACAGAAAGACACCTTTTTCCCCGAAGGTTTCGTGCCAACCGTTGTAGTTTCTCTATCCTCTCTTGAGTAGGAAACGCCCTCGAGAGCCTTGAATCTAACACTGCTCCTACGAACCGTGCTCTTCTTGAGGGCATCAGCGTGGATTTTTCTCTGTTCAAAGTGAGCCCCAGATTCTGGAACAGATTGGTGCAAGCCTGCACAGCGTCCTGCGCTAACCTTCTGGACGGGGCCTTCAGTAACCAATCGTCCAGATAAGGGAAGACCTGGAAGTGGTTCTTTCGCAGAAATGCTGCCACCGGTGCCAGCACCTTCGTGAAAATCCTTGGGGCAGAGCGAAGACCGAACGGCAGAACTCTGACCTGAAAATGGCTCTTGGCTACTGTGAAGCGTAGGAACCTTCTGTGTGCTGGGTGAATCGGGACATGGAAGTACGCGTCCTCCAGATCGAGCGTGGCCATGAAATCCCCCGGGCTGATCATCTTTAATATGTCCTGTAGGGATACCATCCGGAAGGATAGGGAGACGAGATAGGTATTTAGCTACCTGAGGTCCAAGATGGGGCGCCATTTTTCCAGCGTCTTTCTCACCAGAAAGAACCTGGAATAGAAACCTTGGCCCTGTTGTTTGGAGGGGACTGGCTCTATCGCCCCTTTGCAGGGCATTTGTTGTACCTCGAGCCTTAGGAGACGCAGATGTTTCGATGGAATGGCTGCCGGGGCCTGGGTGGAGGGACTTCCATAAATTCCAAAGTATGTCCTCGCTTTATGATGTTGATCACCCAACGGTCCGATGTTATTTTGGACCAATTTTGAAGGAATTTTGACACCCTGCCTCCAACTGATGATTTCTTGGAGGAGGGAACAGTAGGCAGAGCCAGGAGGCCGCTATTGGCGCTTGGACGTGTCCCGTCCACGGGCAGCCTGCTTGCCCTTGTTGTAAGGCCTCGAGTAACCCGAAGATTGGCCCTGTCTTTGCTGGTATGACTGGCGCTTTTGGTGGTATCCTGAGCTGTTTGAAGAATAGCGTTGCTGCTGTTGTTGGTATGAACCTCTATAACCACCTCCTCTGCCTCTCGAACCTCTGAAGGAAGATTTGCGATACTGGAGGGTTCCCAGCCACCTGGCTGTTTCTGTGTCCTTTTTGATCTCTTGAAGAGTGTCATCTATTAATTTCCCGAATAGGACCTCGCCATCGAAGGGCAGATCAAGGTCCTTGTTCTGAATTTCCGGTCTAAACCAAGTTGCCTTCAGCCACCCTTTGCGTCTTAACACTGCCGCTCCTGCCAACGCCCGAAAGGACGTCGTGGCAATGTCCATGGCACAGTCTATAATTTCAATAGAGACCGCCTCAACCTCTTGTAAAGTCTTCTTTGCTTCCGCCACTGACTCCGGTGGAAGCTGTTCCAGATAGTGAGCTATATCACACCATAATTGGCGATCATATTGTCTTAATATCGCCAAAGCATTGGCGGCACGTATTTGCAGGCTAGCCATCGATGAAAACCGCTTGCCCGTGTTATTAAATCGTCGTCCATCCTTGTCAGGAGGGGCCGTTAAGGGAGTAGAGGGGTTCCGCGACTTCCTCTGTGCTGCCTGTGAGATGACAGAGTCAGGTTTTGGATGGCCCGTTAGCGCTGCAGGTCCATCATCTGGTGCTTTATACTTTTTATCCAGACGCGGTAGCACAGGGACCACCGTCGCTGGGTTTTTCATAGCTTTCAAACCTTCCTCCCACAAATGATCCACAATTGGAATCGACCTTGTTGTCTTGCGGTGTGTTTCTTTGAAATCATATAAGAAACAGTCCGTGGTTTGAGCGGGCATTACCAGTTTAAATCTCCCAGCTGCACGTTCCATTAGCTGGTGAAAACTGCCGATGTCAGCAGGAGGTGAATCTACCAAGTCTTGATGAGGCGAAGCTTGGTCTGGGATGATGTAGTCATTATATTCATCCCCATCATGATCCGACTCTTGGTTACCATTGGATGATTCATCATCATCATCCCCATCCGGGTCATCGGCTGGCTCTGACGGAGCCTGAGGCACCGGCCGCTGAGGTTGAGGTGGCGTCTGTATCGGAAGTACCAGAGGGACTACAGATGAGGGGTTCCTCACTGGTGTCGAAGGAGCAGACCTACGTGGTGTTGGTCTTTCTGCTTTTGACTTACAGTCCTGCAGCATCTTGTGGAGGTCATGCAGGAATATTGTAGGAACCGAAGTCATGTCTTGTGGTTCATAGCCCTTAGAGTGGGCCATTTGATGATATTCTCCTTCCCCTTGGTCATATGCCCCTTCTGAATCTGTCTCTTGACTCTTGATTAGTAGCTGAGACGGGCTATTGGGATAGTCATAAGCATCCTGTCCGTCTTCCTCAGATTCTCCCTGGTCCAACAACAAAGTTGGCGGTAAAGAGGTCACCCTTCTCGGGGATGTCATCTCAGGAGTGATTCTCGTTAAAGAAACCGTCACTCATTTCTCCGTAGCCAGTATCGTCGATGGTTCCGTCGACGCCGGAGATATCCTTGTCGACGATATTGGAATTACAGATGTCGTCGTCGACACCACCGTCGACGAGCCCGCTGACATTGTAGATATTGTCGTTGTCGTCGATGCACTCGTCGGCGACACCACCGTTGTCGATACCGTCGTCGACGTCGTCACTGCCGTCGACGATGATGGTTTCCTCGTCGACGATGTTAATGAAGCCGTAGACGACGTCTTCGTTGACGATGTCGTAGGCACACCCCCCGTCGACGCTGCCGTCGACGATACCTTCTTTGACGACGACGAAGCTTTCGTCGACGATTCTCTTGCCGACGAGCCTGTCGACGGGACCAATTGGATTTTGGGCTTCATTTTCTTCGTCGACGGACCCACCGTCGACGATGTCTTCGTCGTAGAGGACTTAGAACTCCTCTCTGAAGAATGTGAGGAGGGTTTTTTGAAGGCTGGGTCTGTCTTCTCACCCTTAGGAGGCGAAACCAGTTCTGTCTTATCCTTCCCACTGCGGTGGGGGGAACTTCCTGAACCCCGGCTATCAGACTCTCTGGGGGTCTTTTTAGAAGCCTTTGAGGGGCGCCCAACAGAGGAAGATGGGGAACCTCTACCCCTTTTCACTGACCTTTTTGAGGAAGCAAATGAAGACGATTCCTCCTCATCACTAGAAACTCCATGTTTCCTCTCCTTCTGCCTCTGTAGCCATGTAAGCAGTCTTCCAGCACGATCTCTCAAAGTCTTGGTGGAGAGAGTGCGGCAAATTTTGCAGTCCTCTGCCTTGTGATCCGGATAAAGGCAGTAAATGCAATCTTTGTGTTTGTCCTCCTCAAACAGCCTTTTCTTTCCACAGGTGGAACAGGGCTTGAAAAGGGCTTTCTTTTTCTCAACTTCAGACATCCTGATGAAAAGGAGAGATTTCTGAAGTAAACTGAAGAAATCCTGAAGAAAAAACTGTAGAAATCTACTTGAAAGAGTTGAAAAGAGCAGAGCTCAATGGAGACTCCCTAGCACAACGTGCGGTAGAAAATCTGAGGCTCTGAGGTTCCTTCAGGAAGGTTCCAGGGGTGAGGCTCTTCTGATTGGCTGATGCCTAAAATTTGGTCTCTTTTACAAAAAGAGGCTGATATGCTACAAAAGGGAATGAGGCCTAGGCCTTTCCTTTCTCTTTTGTACCTACTACTATGGTATTTTTTATTACCGAGACTCCCATTCCGACGACGGGGAATGATACAAAAGCATGGGAATCTATGAAAGTTCCAATACTGGGGCAAGTATGCAGAGTGTTGGTATGCGGAAAGAAAGTTGCGGAATAATGGGTGTTTACCCTCCCCCGGTAAGTACATTGGTGGCACAGCGGCCCACATCTCCAGCAACATACTCATATTTTTTCACCACCCATTTGAAAAATGCACAGGTCTCTCTCATTGATGGCTAGCACCGACATACACTTTTAGACACACCTCTCACCACAAATTCTAGAATTGCGAACTTTAGAGCTGGGGAGCTACGTTCGAATCTAGGCATCAGCTCAACATCCTGTGATTCCAGGCAAATCACTTTGTCTCCCCGTGCCTACCACAAATGAATGTGTTCTTCTGTAATGTAAATTGTGCTCATGCCATGTTGTCGAGTTCGCGCTATATAATGTTGCAAGGGAAAATAAAGTAGGGAAACTCGAGTTCACACACTACTAAACGCGCACTCTTAAGTGCATCAGCAGTGCACTGTGAATCGGAGCGTTTCACAGGCCTGTCACAGATAAGAAATGCTATCAAAACGAAATCCTACAAAACAATATACTACTGGCCGGCAGCAATTCATACCCGTACAACGTTGGGACGGGCTGCTAGTCCTTAATATAATAATCCTCTGAGGATGGCTACATATTTGCGTGGCGGCCCCTGGCAGGGATTTGGCAGCCTCCGGCTCTGTTCCACCTCCAAACCCCCTGACACCCCTAGTCTTCACTGGCCTCCGCGCTCTGCCCCGCCCGGACCCCCTCTTCCAGAGCCCTCTACCTACGCTCCCTGCCCAGGGCCGTCATGAGCCTAGAGCCGCCCCTGTTAAGAAAACAAAAAAATGTCTTTCCTATGGAAACTCAAAGCTATTGATAACCTCCCTTGCTACATAGTTACCAGTTTTATATACGTGTGTGTTTATACATACACACACGCAAAATACACACACGTGTAGGTTTATACTTGTTTTCCATTTTTATTCAGCTGAAAGGAGGCACTGGTACACAAGTGATTTGGCGTACAAAGACACACTTTGCAGGAGGTGCAAAGTCACACAATATCATTTTTGTGTTATTCTTGGTACCCTAGTACCTGAAGAAAAGACTGTGAACTCCCCCCCCACTTAAAAAGGCAGACTGCTCACGTCTTCACTTCTCTCTCTCAAGCATATCTGTTTACCTCATCTATATCTCTCGTTCCAGCTACCTATTACATGCAACTCATTACCTCACCTGTGTACGTCATATCTCTTGCTCTGCCTGGTATCTACCACGCCTCTCTCTCTCTCACACACTAACTGAACACTAAATTTACCTCACCATTTCTAACTACCTCCTCTCAACCGCACTCTTTCCATTAAATTTAAATCTGTTATCTATACTTCACCTCTCTTGCAATCTTAATCTCTCATCTCTGTGTAGATTCATTGCTATTTCAATTTACCCTCTTTACCTCTCCTCTGTATCTCTCTTCCAATTCGTCTTTAAAAATCTACTTCCTCTCCCTCTGCTTCAGCCTCAACTGTCTCAACACTTCACCTCTGTTCTCTGTACATATCATCTTTAGTTCTATCAGTCACCTTCTCTATGCTTTACTGGACTGCCTTTCTATACCTCACTTCTCATCCTGACCCTCTGTACCTCACTACTTTAGTTTGCATCGCTCTATATCTCTAATTTTCTCATACCGCTGAATAATTCGCACCATCTACTGCTAACTCTCCCTAACTCACACCTTCCTACCTTACTGGTAGCTCTACCCCACACCTCTATAAACCCCACCTTTCTTGCTCTCTCTCCATTTCCTTCTGTCTTAAGTTCTCTTCTTCTCTACCGCACTCTTCGCCGGTCTTTCTACATGGATAACTAATTGTTTTCTTCTTTGCTTTACTTCCCTCCATACCTCACCTATATTTCCAACTCATTGTACCTTCTCCGTAGACCTCTCCCATAAAATCGTACTCTTGGCCTCTCTGCCCTTCACATTTCTCTTAGTGAGCAGGGCTGGCGGGCACTCCCTAGCCATGGCTGTACACCTAGAAATAGGAAAGCAGGGATAGGGCAGGTGAAAAGAAATAAGAAAAACATATTCAGGTTTCACCCCACGGAATGGTGAACATCATCTGAGCAGTGCTTTGTTGTTTTCACTGTTGCAGCGACGATGCTGATTGTACAGCCGGATTTATTAGTGGTTACAAATATATGCACCAATATTTTGAGTGCTACGTGCATATATGCCTCACTTTTTTAGAATTCACTAGTCCCCTAAACATTCTCCAAGTCACCTTGAAAGTGTATTACCTACAATGAGAGAACAGACTGGTTAGACGTTCATTTCCAAGCAAAATAATGTTGCTGTAAGATACCTAGATTTAAGATTAAAGTGATCTAGGCGCAACTGCAAAAAAATATGGCTTTATCAATACTTGTTGAAGCATTTGTTGTACTATAAGGTTTGCAGATACCAGGCAGATTGAGCTTTTAGTTGTTTTCTCCTGACCTAGTGTCGGAAATTTTTACATAGGATTCACTACAGCATGGCATCTTGAAGATTAGAATTAGACATGGCTCTGTGATAAATTTAAATATGCTCCAAATAATGATCCCCTAAAAATGAAAATAATTAGATGTGCTGTCTCCTATCTGAGAGTCGTCGAATATTTATGCTCTGGACACAGAGAGGCAAAGAGATACATTTTGTGCCACATGCATTTGGCTTGGCCAGTCTAAACAAATAACGACCAGAATGGTACTTTTTCCTCCCATAGTTTTCAAGATATTTTGACACCTTGCCTCTGTGTGTGGATGAAGCAATTTTTACCAGGCAAGTTGCCATTATCACCATTCTGAACTAGACCGACTGACAAAGATAGACCCTCATTATGTCAGGGCTAGTTGTTGAGTGAGGCACTGCTAACATCAACATTTTGAGCAGAGGTAGGTTAGAAGCCAACAGAGGCGTGTGTGTGGCTTTCAGAATCTGGTCCCCTGGAGAGAACCCAGTACTCAAGCAGAGTCCAGGAAGGGAAAGGGTGCCAGGAGCACAGACGCAAAAGCTGGACATGTTGCCACTAGGGCTAGGAAGTCCAAGCATCTGAACCATCAAAGGAAGTGAGTCCAGCACCCGTACTAGACCTATCTGAAGAGAAGACAGCACCATCCACTGCAAGGCAGAAATGGTTACGCCAAATACATGGGTTCTCATCTTTACACTGAATACATCCAGGGAGAACTTTAAAAGTGGTTGGTATAACAAGATAGCAATTCTGATATTGGATCTGTAGATCACCTTCATTGTCAGCATGATCTGGTTCTGTATGAGCAGAAAATTCTGAACCAGTTTCAATGGTGCTGCCATTTTCAAAGGCATTTGCCACCGGAAACACACGTACAAAAGAAGCCTGTTGAAGGTAAATCATAGGTGCTTATAAGTATCATATATAGATTCTTCCTGAGGCATGGGAAATAAACAAGAGCACAATTAACACTTTTTGACAAGGGGGATGGACAGAACAAAATAGAATATTGTCTTTCCAAATACACACAAAAAAACAAACAGCATGAGAAGTTCTAATTCCTTGTTGTTCCAATGAGCAATAAGTTGCAAGAGTAGTAAAGGTGTAAAACTGCAGCGAAAAAGCAAAAAGGAAAGTGGGGGCAACCACACATTGAAAACATTTCACCCACGTCCATCAACACACATAGCAGCTCAGGACGTGTTATGGTATTAGCAGTGATACAGCATATTGGGTAGAGACATGGTTGATGGGAACATGTAGCCACACCGGGTGCTCTACACGCAGAGAGAGCAACTCAAGCTGCCGCCTGCAACTCGAGTTGTCTTTGGTGTGTGGACTGACTCGCTGCGTAGGGTGGGGTTGCAGCACGATTGACGGGGAGACCCCTCTCTGGCAGAGTGGCCTATGCCACAGGTAACCGCGTTGGTAGGATTTAAATAATGGGATGTTATAGGTATATCTACCCTGGGAGACGTTATGCATGGCACCACAATGAAATCTTTTCAAGACCTCGGACATGAATACGACATGCCACATGCTCAATTTTACAAATATCTGCCGCTGAGACATGCCTTACCCCCATATATTGCTCACCTAGACTCCCTTTCCGAATTCAACCCTATTGAGGCTAAAGTTTTTATGGGGAATTTGGGTGATCATAAACCCGTAAAGATCTACCAAACGCTAGTGACAAACCTCTCCACGACATTAGACCCCTCCCCCCTCTGTGGGAAATGGCAGACGGACTTGGGCTCCCTGGATAGTGACGACTGGAGAGAAGCTTTAGAGTCCCCCAAAATACGCAGCAATTGCATCCCGTCTTAGGCTTATTCAATTCAGCTATTTACACCGCACCTATTTCACTAGATACCGGCTTTTTAGGGCGGGACTGATCGACTCCCCCAGGTGCCTAGGATGTGATGGCGAGGAGTTTACACTACTGCATACTGTTTGGAGCTGTGATTCACTGAGTCGATTTTGGAGGGGGGATTATTCAATATATGTCTGAAGCGCTGGGCTGGGTTATACCGTACTCGCCTAGGCTAGCTCTTCTGCATATTACGGATGAAATTGGGGGCAACATCCATAAAAGACAATTATTGTTCTTGGGTCTTACCCTAGCTAAGAGGGATATTGCAAAAGCATGGAAGGTTCCGTCTCCTTCCAAGTTGAGTGCCTGGAGGGCGGGTCTACCCTGGTCTATGGGGCTGGAACAACCCATTTTTAAAGCGCAAGGGTGCCCTCAGAAGCACTATAAAATATGGAAATGATGGGCGGACTCTAGGGGCCTTTTATTGAAACCACCTCTGCCAAACCCTGACAATATCGAAAATGTATAGAGACGCAGCACAGGGCAGTAAGGATGTACAGCTAGAAATGATGCGGGTGGTTGGGCTTGAGGGGCATGTTTATGTTTATGTTTATGTTTTCGAGATTTTTATTGCGCACAAATACCCGAGGGTGTCTCAGTGCATATCAGACTGCCTGGGACGGATAGCTACCAAATGAATCATTGATTGAATAACCAGGTTTTCAAGAGTTTACGGAAGATGATAAGAGTGGGACTGGTTTTGATGGACAAAGGAAGAGAGTTTCCGGGATATTGTTTTGCAGTATATGACACAGAGTTTTGAAATGTTTAGGGCGGTCATTTACGGGCCCGAATGGTTCCATTTTTTTTTTACACTAATTATATAATAGTCACCTAATCAATAATCAATATATGGATACGTGTATGCTATAACAATTGTGTAATGCCTGCAATTACTATAGCTGATGACTCAATAAAAAGAGTTATGAAAATAAAATGACCCTGTGGTATGAAATTATTGCTTATAACAGAATGTTCTAGTGCACAGGATCATCATTAAAAAAAATGAAGCTGGCAGTTGGGCTCACCCAAGTGGTGGAAGGGGATGTCGTTGAGTAAGGCAAATGCCCATGTGCATGTTCAGGCCATTTAAAACAGTAATAACAATTTGTTTTAAGGTGGGTAATGCCTGCAAGATGGCCGACCAGCCACGTTTCTCGTTGGCTCCGCCTACTCCAACTGAACGCTGCCTTTATCCTGGTTACTATCTCCTATCCGAATCACGCTTTCTGCCCCTGTGATGTGAGAGACTGAGCGCTGTGTCTGCGATGACAAGCTTTAAGGTGTCCTGGATGTGCCCTGATACTGGCGTACTTTAAAGAAACAGTCTCATCCACACCAAAATAAGATGGCGGCTGACAGCGTCTGAATGGGAGGCCCCGCGGGCCCTGTCAACAGAGGGAAGTGGTGCCTGTCGATTGAGAAGCTAAAGAGGGTGAGGCCATCGACCAAGGAAGCCCACACACTAGGGGTGCTATCGCCCACTAACAGACCCTGGCCCGACTGCACAAGGCCGGGGGTCACCATGTGATGGTCATTGCTGTGGTCTGCCTGTCAGGCTGTCACTCTTGCCGCTTGTGAATGACACCCTTTGGCAATACCTGGGACTCTGCAGAGGTGCCCCAGGTGCTGAAGTGACACACATGCAGCACGCCAGCTGTCCTTAGCACGGGGACGCTGGAGCTGGAAGGAGAGGAAGCCTTAGGACTCCGCGGGAACCTGGAAGGGTCTGCCGTCTGGAGCACTGAGGCATCTTCCGCACATGAAGCACCAACATTGGGGGAGCTGTGATCTGCACATGGTCCCTGGCCCGCTTGGGAGCTGGAGGAGAGACAGCGGCAAGGGGGTGTTGAACTACTGCAGTGGCTGAGCCGTGGGCGAGTGATTTGCTGCTCTGCACCCGCGACAGAGATGACCACAGTGTGGTAAGGGAGCAGCACTAATGAGGAGTGTTAACTCGCCTCCCCATACTAACTTTACACCAGCTGAAGGTACCTAAAAGAAAGTGAGAAACTGCTGAGGAGGATGCGGAGCACAGTGTAACCTTGTGTAAAGCCTTACCCCTGGGTGATTTATTTTGCTCCTTGGCAGCCCAGACGGGGGGGCACAGAATGATTGAGACTGATTGAGGCAGGTAGTTGACAGCGAAGGGCTGGCGTTTTAGAGCGGGCACCGCAGCCACAACGGTGCGAGGTCACAAAGCCCACTGGTCACCCAGTACATTAAGGCTGCCCAATTCTCTCAACACACCTGCAGGGTACTAGCAACCAGAACCATCCGGAGGATGGCGTTCAAAATAGTCTCCCTCTCTGCTGGGGAAATACTTTGAGCCTGGCTTCTCTTATTTGGCAGCACCTACACAGTTAATCGAGACACCCACAAGGGGCCAGGAAACGTGAGTGGAGTGGACTAGCGGTGTCCCAGGGGGTTGGAGGGTTAAAGCCCCCCACCATATACAATGGCGAGAAAAAGGATCCCACACAGCCCAGGCAGGGCAAAATGAAATGCTATATCACGGTGAAGCCTGCACAGGCGGAGACCCCAAGTGAACCCTCTGCAATGTCGACAATGCTGTGCTTCTGCAAGCCATTCAGTCGTCCAGATACTCGTTGGAGGATCAAATTGGCAAAGGTTGCCGTGAAGTAACGCTGCCCAGGCAAGACTTGTGTAAGGTATCTGAGAGGGTGACCGTGGACAAGATTCGAATATCGGAGGTGGAGGACACCATGCATGCTATCCGTGGCGATGTCACTGAACTACAGGCCAAAATAAAAGATTTGCTATGGAGGGTGGATGGTGCGGAAAACCATGAAATGCGGAATAATCTAAGATTTGTGAGTCTTCCTGATGGGGTTTGAAGGACAGAATATGAGGCATCCCTTAAGACTTGGTTGAGGGCCTCCATACCCCTGGAGAAGTTATCCAACTGTTTCATAATAGAACTAGCAGCCCGTCCCGACGTTGTCCGGGTATGAATTGCTGCCGGCCAGTAGTATATTGTTTTGTAGGATTTCGTTTTGATAGCATTTCTTATCTGTGACAGGCCTGTGAAACGCTCCGATTCACAGTGCACTGCTGATGCACTTAAGAGTGCGCGTTCAGTAGTGTGTGAACTCGAGTTTTCCTACTTTATTTTTCCTTGCAATATTATATAGCGTGAACTCAACAACATGGCATTAGCACAATTTACATTACAGAAGAACACATTAATTTGTGGTAGGCACGGGAAGACAAATCGATTTGCCTGGAATCACAGGATGTTGAGCTGATGCCGAGATTCAAACGTAGCTCCCCAGCTCTAAAGTTCGCAATTCTAGGCGGGAGGTGTGTCTAAAAGTGTATGTCGGTACTGGCCATCAATGAGAGAGACGGAGTAGTTTCTGTCCTGTAACTCCAGTTCTGTAGTAGGGGTATCTCTGTTATAGTCATAATCTAGTGAATAGTCCCGCCCATGTGCGCGGACCCCGGAGCAATCAAAAATAATCTCTTAAGCTGTCAAAACATGCAGACCTGCATAGACACTTAAGAGAGAATTTAAAGACAGATAATGCAGCCTATATCCACAGGCTACACTGTCCAATACTTCAACTAGAAATTCCACCAAAAACCACAACAGCACAGCCTGTCCAGGGTTTTCCACAGAGAAAACCTTGCCTTTAACAGCAAAACCCTCTGGAATGATAGAGAGGAAGGAATGGACAGACAAGTCCCATAGGCTGCCATTATGTGGCTCAAAACAGGATACTGTGCCTTTAAGAGAACTTTCCAGAAGCCTCACAGTATCCCAGAATGCAGTGCAGGTCCCTTTCACCTTCAGTTCTTTTTGAAGGCGTTACACGCCAGACCTGTAGCATTCCTTACATGAATATCTCTCTCCACCGGGGAGGAGGGCGGGCGCTTATGACTATAACAGAGATACCCCTACTACAGAACTGGAGTTACAGGACAGAAACTACTCCTTCTGTAGTAGGGGATCTCTGTGTATAGTCATAATCTAGTGAATAGAATGGCAAGCCCATCCCCACACCAAAGCGGCGGTGGAGAACCGAGAAATAACACCACTACTGTGCGAACCGATTTCGCAGCGAAGCCTGCCCAACCTGAGCATCTGCCCTGGTATCAGTGTCCAGACAGTAATGCTTAGCCAAGGTATGGACCGACTTCCAAGTGGCGGCCTTGCAGATTTCTGCAATCGGGACATTAAGTAGCAAAGCAGTCGTGGCAGCTTGGCCCCTGGTGGAATGAGCCTTAGGTTTACCTCCTAAGGTCGTATTAGTCTTTTGGTAACACCATTGTATACAGGACACAATCCACCTAGAGATGGACTGTTTTGAGGAAGCAAGACCGGTCCAGACTGATCCATAATTGACAAACAATTGATCTGAACCACGAATATCTCTGGTTGTAGCCAGATAAAATTCCAGCACCCTCCTAACATCCAGGGAATGTAGGGACCTTTCCGCTGGAGATGCAGGATTCTGAACAAACGTAGGCAAAGATATTGTCTGGTTGACATGAAAATCAGAAATAACCTTTGGAAGAAATTTAGGGTGAGTATGCGTAACAACCTTAGCAGCATGAAATACAGTATAAGGTTCTTGGCAACACAACGCCTGAATATCACTCCCCCTGTGGGCCGACGTGATGGCCAGGAGGAACGCCGCCTTCCAGGACAGATGCTGCAACGAAGCCCTATGAATAGGTTCAAAAGGCTCCTTCATCAATCTGGACAGCACCACATTCAATTCCCATGAAGGCGAAGGAAGCCAGACAGGAGGGAATGCTTTCATCCAGCCTTCCAAAAAATCTTTGATCACAGGGATCTGGAAGAAGGAAGTCTGAAGGGCATTTCCTGTAGGCAGTCAGTGCAGCAAGATGAACCGTAATGGATTGGACATTAAGGCCCGACTGCGCCAGGTGTAGAAGATACGGAAGGATGACATCTTCCTTGCAGGTCGTCAGGTCATGGTCCTTGGACTTGCACCAGATGCAAAAACCTCTTCCACTTGTAAGCATAAGAAGTCCTAGTGGAAGGATGCTTAGCCTCCTTCAGTATGTTCATAAAACTTCTGGGCCATATTACACTATCTCAGGAGCCATGCAGCCCAACTCAAAGACGAGAGGTTGGGGTGCAACATCTGCCCCCTGAACTTTGTGAGAAGGTCCGGCCTGCAAGGCCGCCGTATGAGAGGACGGAGAGACCGGTGAAGCAGGTCCGTGAACCACCACTGTCTGGGCCATTCCGGGGCAATCAGGATCATCCGCGCCCTGGACTGGGACAGCTTGATGAACACCGCCGGAATCAAGGGAAAGGGTGGAAAAGCGTACAGAAAGCTGTTCGACCAGTTAATCCAGAACGCATTCCCCAGCTTCCCCACAGGCAGTACCTGGAGGCGAAGTCTCGGCATTTGCCGAAGATTTCTCCTAGTACTTCGTCGTTCATGACCCATTTGTGGTTTTCCTGAATCAGTCTGCTCAGCACGTCTGCCTGAACATTCTGCACACCTGGCAGATGGGTAGCCGTTAGAGTCAGTCTTCTGGATAAAAACCAGCGCCAGATCGCCAGGGCCTCCTGCGACAGAGTGCGCGATCTCGAACCCCCCTGCTTGTTGAGGTAATACATTGTGGTCATATTGTCCGTCTGTACAAGCAGAGAGTTGGTCTGGAAGGACGGAAGAAACGCCTTCAGTGCCAAGTGAACAGCTCTGAGTTCCCGGAAAATGATGTGATACGTGGACTCCATCGAGGACCACGTTCCTTGTATCTGCAAGTCTCCGGAAAGCGCCCCCCCCAGCCGCGGGGAGACGCATCCGTCACGACAGTCTGTGTGGAAATGTCCTTGTGAAAGGGAACCCCTCTTAGGAGATTCTCCGCTGAACACTACCACATCAGAGACTGAAGAGCACGCAGAGACAGTCGTATCTTGTCGCCCAAAGATCCTTTCCTCTAATCCCACTGATCCTCCATGCACTCCTGCAAAGGTTTCATGAGCAGCCGTGCGTGTGGCGTGAGGAATATACAAGAGGCCATTGACCCCAGTAGAGAAGACACTGTCTTCACTGTCGTAGATGGGGCGGTCACAAGAGCCTGAGCCTTCCTAAGGAGAGAAAATCGACTCTCCTCCGAAGGAGACACGCTTGCTGACAGCGTATTGACGGAGGCTCCCAAGTACTGTATGCACTGGACCGGAATGGGGACAGACTTGGACATGTTGATGTGCAACCCCAGCTCGTTCAAGAGAACGCACGTCCTCTGGAAGTGTGCCTGAGCTTCCGAGAATGAGGAGGCCTTGATCAACCAATCGTCCAGGTACGGTTAGAGAAACCACCTCGTTTTTCCTCAGGCGTGCAGCTACCACTGCCATGCACTTCGAGAATGGTCTGGGCGCAGACTTCAGCCCGACTGGCAGTACTGTGTACGGATAATGATGGGCGCCGACTTGGAATCGCAGGAACTTCCTGTGTGCAATGAGCACATGGGAGTATGCATCCTGTAGATCTATGGCACCAAGCCAATCTCCCTGTTGCAGCTGAGTATAAACCTGATGCAACGACAGCATGCGAAATTCCTCTTCTGCGAATCCACTTGTTTGTTTGTCGCAAATCCAGAATAAGCCTGAACTCGTTCTTGTCCTTCTCGCGAACCAGAAAGAACCGGGAGTACAGACCTCTCCCCCTTTGAGACAGAGGAACGTCCTCTATCGCCCTTGTCCTAAACAGGATAACGGCCTCTGCTTAGAGCTCGCGCAGCTGAAACCGCGAGCCGACCGGAGGAAGTGCTGGAGGAGGGCCGATGAACCGAAGACTGACTTAGACCCAGCCGGCCTTCGTTCGCCGAGGAGCAACAAGCTCTCCAGCGTATGCGCACAATATACTTGTAAAGCATTAAATGGCGGCCCGGGACCACCGGCAAATCCTGGGAGGAAAAATGCCGCTAGAAAGGGCAGAAGGCCTCAGGCTGTTCTCCATGCCCCAAACCTACAGCCGTCCACAAGTCTCCGATTCAGATTTCATGCGAGCCACTCACTACTCTCATGGCAGCCCAAGGCTTGCCCAAAGAACGGGAGAGTAGAAGCACACTGCTGAGCCGCAGGCTGCAGAGACGTCAGGCGAATAAAAGTATGGCAACGTAGGACAAACCCACAATACCTGGGGGTCGGCAGGAGAGAAAAAACTACGCTCCGACACCGATGCCTAGATCCGAAATCATCAGGCCCATTAGACCACCTCTTGTAAGGCTTCCCTCCTGTCTCTCGGCAGAGGAACCACAAATCGGTGAAGAAAACACCCCCACAGAGGGATCTCACAACAACGGTCCAACAACAGCGGGCCACAGCGCGAGGTCTACATGCTGCCACCCCTGCGACCAAGTCAGGAGCACGGTCGAAGCCAGAACCTCCTGTCAGGCGGTTGTGGACGAAAGGTAAGTCCCGCCAACCAGTAAAGAGTCAGAGAGAGACTCCCCGTACTCATGGAAGACGCATCCCTGGCATCAAGGCACGGAGGTTCGCAGACTGAGGGGCCAAAGGCCCCTGGGGTGGTGGGCGGAAGAGGGAACCGAGAGGATTCTGAAACATCCCCGGTGGTCTCACCAGTAGTGGTTGAGCAGGAGGCGACCTAGCAGACGTGCAGGTATGCAAGTACTCAAAACTAAGCAAAAGGACAAACGTCCCTCGCTTACACGTGGTGAGTAACCACAAACTCCCCATCAGAAGGGTTCCTCGACGCTGATCAACTGCTCTGCGTCGTGAGTGGAAGGTGCCGGGAACACAAAGTCCCCTCCTACGAAGGGAGGCTCACCAAGGAGCGAGGCCTGGAACAAGACCCAGGCGTCAAGAGCCGGCAGTACTCTGCGGCTGTAACCCATGACGTCGACCTCACTACGACGTCACCATCACTAAGACAGTGACTGTCTCTACGACAACCAACACTCAGACGTCAAAATGGCACTACGGTGTCAAACACGGAGACGCCGAGCCATCCCTAACGGTGACTTCCGGACCCAACGGAAGAGAGCAGAGCCCAAGCGACCAATGCCCCAAAAGGAGCATCACTGCTCCATGAAGTCGAGCCTCACCGCTCCATGACGTCGAGCCTCACTGTCCCATGACGTCGAGCATCACTGCCCCATGACGTCGAGCATCCCTGCCCCATGACGTCGAGCATCCCTGCTCCATGACGTCGAGCATCCCTGCTCCATGACGTCGAGCATCACCGCTCCATGACGTTGAGCATCACCGCTCCATGAGGTCGAGCATCACCGCTCCATGACGTCGAGCATCACCGCTCCATGACGTCGAGGCACCCCTTGACGTCGAGGCACTCCATGACGCCGAGGCACTCCATGACGTCGAGACACTCCATGACGTCGACGTCGAGACACTCCATGACGTCGATGTCGAGACACTCCATGACGTCGAGGCACCCCATGACGTCGAGGCACTCCATGACGTCGAGGCACTCCATGGCATCGAGGCACTCCATGACGTCGACGTTGAGGCACTCCATGACGTCGAGGCACTCCACGACGTCGAGGCACTCCACGACGTCGACGTCGAGGCACTCCATGACGTCAACGTCAAAGCACTCCATGACGTCGACGTCGAGGCACCCCATGACGTCGACGTCAAGGCACTCCATGACGTCGACGTCGAGGCACTCCATGACGTCGACGTCGAGGCACTCCATGACGTCCAGGCACTCCATGGCGGCCCCGACGCAGACTGGAACCGCGTCATAGCTCAGACGTGCCCTTACTGGGGATAACCCCAGAGATTACAGCATGGGACTCGGTAGAGGACCTACCCTCACCTCACCCAGAGGCTGAAGATTCCTTCAAACTCCTCTGTTTGAGACCTGGAAGCCGAAGCCCCCTAGAAAAGAAGGTACAGAGAAGACAGGTGTCAAAAGACAGGCAAGCACAGAGTACAAACCCTGTGAGCTTCAGCTTTGGCCTTCAGTTCAGCTGCAGACAAAGCACTTGTCAGACTAGAAATAGTCTAAAGACAAGAAGACTGCAGAAATTCTGCCAAAAAAACACAGCAGAATGCAGAGAAAGGCCAAAGACGTCGAGTGAAGCTACAAAAATCCAAAAATATCACAAAAATTGTATAGAAAAAACTCAAAAAAGAAGAGCTAATGCTCCAGGGTCCTGCTAGCAGGAGCCGGAAAAAAGAACTGAAGGTGAAAGGGACCTGCACTGCATTCTGGGATACTGTGAGGCTTCTGGAAAGTTCTCTTAAAGGCACAGTATCCTGTTTTGAGCCACATAATGGCAGCCTATGGGGCTTGTCTGTCCATTCCTTCCTCTCTATCATTCCAGAGGGTTTTGCTGTTAAAGGCAAGTTTTTCTCTGTGGAAAACCCTGGACAGGCTGTGCTGTTGTGGTTTTTGGTGGAATTTCTAGTTGAAGTATTGGACAGTGTAGCCTGTGGATATAGGCTGCATTATCTGTCTTTAAATTCTCTCTTAAGTGTCTATGCAGGTCTGCATGTTTTGACAGCTTAAGAGATTATTTTTGATTGCTCCGGGGTCCGCGCACATGGGCGGGACTATTCACTAGATTAGGACTATACACAGAGATCCCCTACTACAGAACTGTGCATTTTTCAAATGGGTGGTGAAAAAATATGAGTATGTTGCTGGAGATGTGGGCCACCGTGCCACCAATGTACTTACCGGGGGAGGGCAAACACCCATTATTCCGCAACTTTCTTTCCACATACCATCACTCTGCATACTTTCATTACGAAAGCACAATGACTCCGCAATGCCATTATAACGCATGGCATTACATTTTATATGCTTTTACCACGCATACATTTACAACGAAATTCGTTGTAAATGCATGAATGGTAAAAGCATGTTTTTTTTAATGTTTGGATAAGGTAAATATGGGTAAGGGGGTATATGTGTTGGGGTACTGAGGTATATGTTTTGGGGTGTTTGGGTATTTTCAGGGTTCAGATATAGTTTTGGGTTATGGGGTACAGGGGTAGTTTTAGGGTTTAGGGATAGGTATGGGTTTTTGGGTACAGGGGTATTTTTAGGGTTCAGTGCTAGGTTTGGGTTTTGGGGTATAGGGGTATTTTTAGGGTTCAGGGGTAGGTTTGGGTTTTGGGGTACAGGGGTATTTTAAGGGTTCAAGGCTAGTTTTGGGTTTTGGGGTACAGGGGTATTTTTAGGGTTCAGGGGTAGGTTTGGGTTTTGGGGTAAAGGGGTATTTTAAGGGTTCAGGGCTAGTTTTGGGTTTTGGGTTACAGGGGTATTTTTAGGGTTCAGGGGTAGGTTTGGGTTTTGGGGTACAGGGGTATTTTAGGGTTCAGGGGTAGGTTTGGGTTTTGGGGTACAGGGGTATTTTTAGGGTTCAGGGGTAGGTTTGGGTTTTGAGGTACAGGGGTATTTATAGGGTTCATGCTAGGTTTGGGTTTTGGGGTACAGGGGTATTATCAGGGATAGGTTTGGGTTTTGCGGTACAGGGTATATTTATAGGGTTAAGATGGGTTAGTGTTTAAGGGTGTTGGGGTATTTTAAGGAGTAAGGGTGGGTTCTGAATATGCGGTGCAGGGGTATTTAAAGGTAGCAGGGTGGGATTAGCACACAATATGAGACATGGCATGAAGGGCGGAACGCACCACACACCCCCAGCGTTTGTCACGCCCCCAGCACACGCCCACAGCACAACCCACACACGCCCACAAGGGACTACTTTGCTGGCACGGTTCTTTTACCTTTTAAATGTATATAGTGGGCGTCTGCATAGCCTATGTCCTTCTGCTGCAACTGCCCTTTCCAACGCTGTATTGAGTGTTGAGATTGGTGCTGTGGTTCCTGAGATTACCCGCCTCAAAGGTTTGGACTCTCTCTTTTATTATATTAGTATAGATGAGCCCACTGAGCACTCAATGCGTAATCACCAGTGGGGGGGCCCACTATGCCTGTGATTGCTCGTTTTTTTTAATTACACGGACAGAAACATGATACTACGCGAGGTACAACAGATGGAGGAAATTCACCACCACGACACCAAGATAATGGTGTTCCCAGATTACACCCAAGAAGGGCAGAAACAACGGCGCACATTTGAATCCATCAAACAAAAACGGAGAACTCTCTGTCTCCAGTATATGCTACTTTGTCCTAGCGAAACTTAAAGTTGTGTTTAAAGGGAAGGCTCTTTTCTTCCAGATACATAAAGAGGCATGGAGAAGGCTTGAGGAGTACTCCCCTCAGAAATCAGGGAAAGGTACATGGGAAGACAGTACCATGGTGGTATGAGAAGGGGCGAGACTGAAGAGCCAACGCCCACACAGACGCCGAAGAAGAAGCCTCGGGGGAGACATCGCGTGGAGACCCCATTACCCACTCAAGCTAGATGCTCCCGATCTGGCAGGTCGTCGGACACGGACTATGAACTGCTGCACATTTCAGCGATGCCAAACACCACCAAATCAAGCGGAGTGGTCCCCCCGACCCTTCAGAGCGGGCCCATACATTGGGCTCCGAATCCAAACATCCACTCCTGCAGGAGATCACTGACATGGAACAAACTGGACAAAATCGGGACATACCTGGGGCTGGACGAGGACTTCCACCTGAAAACGAAGACAGTTGAACATATGGAGTCATGAGCGACAATGTCACAAAGGAAAGTGAGATGGAAGGCAACCTCTAGTATGATCAGCCCTATGCAGTGACAGCAGGACCACTAGTAGAGGATGTTTCCCAACAGACTCTCAACTGCTGTTTCTCCTATCCACCTTTTATTTTCTTTCTAACGTTAAAGTGGCTCGTTAAGTTAAGCAAAGTTACTTAGAGGTAGTACTAGGGGCTATAGACCTCTCCTTTCTTTACTCTGTTTTGGTGAGAGGTATGAGGCGCCGAGTGAGGTAGAACTACAGGGAGTGAGGGGTAAGCTGGGGGACGGATGTTTTTTTTGGTTTGTCAACTGGTTTCAGGACCCTTTACCAGGCATCACAGAAAGTGCGAGACAATTAATATGGTCCATATTGATTGGTCATCTCAAGGTTTTCAAGAGCACAGGTACTTATAGATGCATTCATCAGAAAAGTTAGCACAACGCCCCATTGCTGTGCTCTCCTGGAATGTAAATGGGCTTGGCAGCGAGGTGAAAAGGGGTCTGGTTGCCCAATACATCTGCTGCAGTTGGATGTGGTTCTATTATATGAAACACATCTGAAAGGGACACACTGAAGGTTCCTGGGTAGAGGGGCATATTACTTAGGCCCATACCAGCTTTTCTAGTGGAGCTCGTGGGGTGGCAATATAGACTAGAAAGAACACCCTATCACAAAGTGTAAAATGTGGGTAGATCCTCTGTCACATTTAGTTGAAGTACTGATTACTAGAGGTAGAATTCTATGACAAAAGTGAGTGTATACGCCCCGCCACAGTTATAAACTCCAACCCTCGCAAAACATACAGATATACTACTTGAATCCACTTCAACATTGCACATAGTCAAGGAGACGGACTTCAACAATGTCATGGCCCCAGCTCTTGATCGTTCTAGTTCCATGCAGCAGGTGATACATTCGCTTGACCAGGCATAATCTGTTACGGGAATGGGTCTACAGGATCTATCTATGGTGTCAGCAACACCCCAATACGCGAGCATACTCTTACTTTTCTGGTGCACATCCAGGCTGGACTATATATGTGTACCCAAAGGTGAGGTTGGGGTAAAACCCCAGGTTGAATGTAGGGCAAGAGGTATTTCGGACCACTCCCCTTCATTTATCCGTCTGGGCTGGCTGCGAGAGGGAACAGCCATGGGCTGGAAGCTCGTGGTGTGGGACCTTAAATACACTGAGGTATCAAAGGGATTCCGGATAGATACGGAGCTCTATTTTAAAGAAAATGAACACTCAGAATCCCCAAAAGTGTTATGGGAGGCCTTCAAAACAGTATTGAGAGACAGAGCCCAAAATCTGGTGGCACTGAAAAAAAGGTTAGAGGGAAGAACTAGAAGCCATAAAGGATAAGATCCTACAATTTGTAAGATCTAAGTACCAGTCTCGGATCCGTTAAAGATGTGCCAACTCACAGTGTACCAAGCAGAATTCAGGGATCTGGCTCAGGAAAATGCAAAGCAACAAATGCTGGCCTCCCTGCATTGTTGGTATGAAACAAGCGATAAGACCGGCAAACTTCTGGTATGGCTTGGCCGCTGGGAAAGGGATACCAAATGGGTCCAGTCCATCAGTAGTTAGTCAGGTGACCTTCTCAAAACCAATACGATGATAGCGTCAGAGTTTGCACGGTATTATAAACAGCTTCATACTGCAAGACCACTTCTTGACCCCCCTGTCATTGCCACCTACCAGGCTCCAATCACTATACCCTCCCTTTTGGGTGAGGACTGGGAACCTGTTTAGGCAGTATTGACACTAGCTGACATACAAGAGGCCATAGCCTGACTGTAGGCAGGGAAAACGCCGTGCTCAAATGGTATCCCGGTGGAGTTTTATAAGTGGAACTCTAGTCTGCTGGGACCTCATCCCCTGAACCTGTTCAAGGAGGGGAAGTAAAATGGGGAACAGCAATTGCATCTCTGGAAGTCAACAATAGTGAGGCTCCCTAAAGAAGGAAAACCAAAAGATAGATGAGATTCGTATCGCCCTATCTCCCTGTTGAATGTGGAGATCAAAATCCTGGCCATTATCCTGGCTAATCAACTCCTCTTGGTCATTGCTCCCTTATTGCACTGTGACCAATTAGGATTTATGCCCAGAACAGCAACTCGACAGAACGCTGATATGGATGACCACAGTTCAAACCAGCATATCCCTCATCTTTTTTTGTCATTAGATGCTGAAAAGGTGTGTCACTGCTGTCCATTGGCCCTTCCTGGAGCAGACGCTCTCCAAATTCGGTTTGGGTCCACACTTCATAAGATGAGTGGCTCTACTGTACAAGAATCTGATAGCTGAGGTCCGAATGAATTGGGTGACATCCATGGAATACCCCATATGTAGAGGAACAAGGCAGGGCTGTCCTCTCTCCCCTATTATTTGCCTTCACAATAGAATCTCTGGCTGTATGATTATGATTAGACAGCACTCTACACAGGTTCCAATCAGGTGTTCTTACCCATGAAATGAGTTATTTTGACATGTCTGTGCAGCAGGATTCAAGCTGCTGCTGTCAGACTACACAGGGTAGGCTTGAAGCTGTGTTTTCGCAGCCACTGTAGTAGATGGCACAATAAATACTGCAGTCAACAGGTGGCATTTACATACCACATTCTAGGGACTTATAGGCAAGTCAAATAAATTAATTAGGATTAACCTAATTTACTAGTGTATAAGGGGGAAGCAGTGGGTCACAAGCACATATTACTCCTGTTTAACAGGGGTAAAGGTGCACAGAATACGAAGTCCATCAAAAATAGGGTCCAGAAAAAGGCAAGCAATCTGGGGGGACCCCGCAGAAAAGGTGGGCAATCTACACTAGGGCAAGGATTAAATATTACTGAGGTTGGTAAAATATGTTGGGATGTGAGGTAAGGCTGTGTCATGGGCCACACAATGTGAAACATATTCATAAATATTGTACACACCTCACCGATGTTAGATTTGCCAGCGAGCCGTGTCTGGGCAGTGATTCGTTAACCTTATGTCTCTTTGCTTTCAATGCCATACAATTTTCTCAGAAAGAGAACGACATAAACCTCTTATTTGAGTAGAAAAGGTATTGTACAAGGAAAGGTATTAAGAATGTTGACCAAAATGTAACTTTTTAATAGTAAGCCTCGAAAAATGTTAAAATATTTGAAATGTGGCATTAGCCAAGACCATTTGATTTTACTAAAATTCTATGTATAATATTGTTACTTAAAGGGGATTCTAGCCAGATCTCTTCATCCATTAGTCTGTTATGTCATTCACATTTTTCTTCTGGCCACTACAGATTACAGCATAGGGCGATGGGTCAGCCTACATAAACCACTGAGTGACTGCATTTTGTTCTTTAACAACGAGCACATCCACACAAAATGTAGATCCCTTCAGTGACTGTGTTTTAGTATTTGTATTTTCACCTTATAATTACTCTAGTGTTGCCTTTGTGTTTACAGCCTGATCTAATAGCAGGACACCTTTGATATAGGCACAAGGCACACAGCAGCATTATCAGTTCCTGTCTCCTCCAATGGCGTTGTAAATTGTTCTCGGAGTGCCCTTTGTTCATCTGACTGTTGCAATTTCACAGCATAGCCAATTTTGTCAAATTGCAGAGGTTCTGTAATAAGTTATGCCTTCTTTTGTTCTTTCTTTCCATATTTTTCTTTCCTTCATTTCTTCTTGCCGACATTCTTTCCTTCTTTATTTTTTCCTTCTTTCTTGCATTTGTTTTCTTTCATTTTTGCCTTCTTTCTGTTTTCTTTCCTTCTTACTTTCTTGTCTTTGTTCTTTATGTACTTCTTTCCTTTTCTCTTTCTTGCTTTTTTTTCCTTCATGCCTTTTCTCAAAGGCAAGAGGCTAGCAGCCAATGCAAAACCAATTTGCTTTGTTAAGTCCGAGTTAGCCTAGGCCATTTGTTTTTACGAAAATGGTGTATATAATATAGTTACTCATAGTGGTTTTCAGCCAGACTTCATCCATTGGTCTGTGGTTGCCATTCACATTTTTCTTCCACCCACTCTAGCTTGCATCAAGGGGCAATTTGTCAGCCCATTTCAGCCACTAACTGACTTCACTAAGAGTTACAGCATGCTTCCATTTCACAAGGAGCACATCCACACACAAAGGAGTCCCTTAAGTGGCAGGAATTAATATGGTTTTGTGTCCATTTTTGAGACCAATGAAACATTTTTGCCTTGAGTCAGTTTCTTTTTTTTGTGTTTAATACTGAAGAGGGCCAAGCAGCTTCCTGAACAATATCGTTTGGCAAAAACCATGCCAAAACTAAACAAAAATTGTCAGAAGGCTGGCGGCCAACGCCAGAATTATTTTTTTTTAAACATACTTCATTGATTTTTTAAATTTTAAACATCTTGTATCTTCACTTTACATATTTGTATCACATATTTATGACGTAGTCCTGCTGTAGTATATCTGCGCATATACAGTTTACACCATAATTGCATCACATCATATTCCTCGTGGTATAGTACTTCCAAGTGATGATAAAGCATTAGCATATTAGTACAACAAACAACTCCCAACTCCCCCCTTCCGCCCCACCCCAGTCCCACGCTTATTCCAGAGACTCGATTATTTTGCATTTTCTGGTACATGCTGGCGTCAAATCCATGTGTTTTTATAGTACATCCCTCCATCCATGTGCTGTTGACAAGACTGAATTACCCCTTTGCGCAGTCAGTTGTACACTCTACTCAGGGTTCTAATCTTCCTCTACTGTTTTTATTGCTTCTAGCATCACATCCCATTCTAGTGCTATTGGGGTTTTTCGCAGTCCCTGGAGTTCTTCCCAACGCAGTGCTGCACTCTCAGCAGTGTCCCACCGCAGTACTTCTGCGTGCCAGGGCAACACATCTGGGGGTTTCCCTGATTTCCATCTTATAGCTATATTACGTGTAGCTAGGATGAGCACTAGATCTATAAAGCCGTATTGCACTTTGTGTTTCGACAATTGTTTTTGGAGCCCTACGATACATTCCTCTATTGTGTTCTGTATTTCTCGGTTTGCCGCTTTGCTCGTCCTGTGCTTGACAGTGTCCCAGTATCCCCGCACTTTTGGGCAGGACCATAACATGTGCAGCAGATGTGCTCCCTCTAGGAGGCATCTCGGGCAATAATGTTGGGTTTGGGGGAACATTCTATCCAATTTATGTGGAGTAAGATAAACCCGATGTAATACCATTGTATGTATGAATTAGAATTTCGTGTTCCTCGACGTCTTCCTTGAGTGTTCCAGTATCATTGTCCATTCTTTGTTATGTCCCTAGCTACGTCCCCCGCCCATGCATTCCTCAGTGTGTCTAGAGCGATTTTCGGATGAGAGCAGATACCTGTATAGAGCCATCTTATAAGGTTTCTACCTCTCCCCAAATAATATATCTTCTTGACCAGGTCATTTGTAGGGGGCTCTTGCCGCCGCGGGCCCAGTGCGTTTTTATGCATCCCAGCAGTGCAGCTTGTAGTATGTATAAATGCACCGGGACCCCAGTTTCGTTTACAAAGGTATCATGGTCTAGCAATATTCCATCCCCAAACAGGTCTGACACCGTGCTAATCCCTGCTTCCAACCAGGGCCGTATCTTGCATTTCGTGATTTTGCCTACCATTAGTGGGATCCCCAACAGAGGAATGTTACCTGCATATGCCGGGGGTACGTGCGTGTATTGTAGCGCCGCCTTCCAACAGCGGAGCGCCATGGCCAATAGTGGAGAAAAGTCCCTTGGGGCCTGCAACCAGGTAATATCAGCATATGTAATACACCGTTGTCAATGTCTGCCTCTGTGAGCCCTATTTCCTACAAGTTGCGTCCCGCCGTCCAATATGATAGCCACTGTAATTGACTTGCGTAGTAGTATGCTCGTAAATCCGGGACACCCAGGCCTCCCATTCGTGTGCTTACTTGCAGCTTCTTCAAGCTTATCCGCCTTCTTCCGTTCCCCCAAATAAGGTCAGTAAGCATTGTGTTCAGCAGTTTGAACGTGGCCTGTGGCACAGTTAGTGGTTAATTTGTGAAATAATACAAGAGCCTCGGTAGCACCACAATTTTTGCTAGGGCTACCCTCCCCATAACAGATAGGGACAATGCCGTCCAGAATACTATACTGGACAGCAGTGCCCGGACTGCTTTGTGCAAGTTACCATCCAGCATGTCTTCATGCGCTCTATAAATTTGTATGCCTAGGTATTTGAAAGTAGTCGGGCCATCGCTAGGTGAGTGTCTCCAAAGTCTATACTTTCAGTTTCTGCGTATTCTGTGAAGAAGAAAGCATGTGACTACCCCACATTGATAGCCAATCCAGACACAGTTTCAAAGCGACGGAACGTGTCATAGATTGAGATCTGTGGCAAATTGAGATTCTGCAAGTACAAATTGATATCGTCTGCATATGCCGAGAACAGGTGTAATGTATTCCCCAACAATATGCCCCAATCTGCGAACTCTTTTCGTAATGTGATGGCTAATGGTTCCAACGCCAATATGAAAATAAGAGGCGATAGGGGGCAACCCTGCCTAGTCCTTTTATGTATCGAGTATTCAGCCAAAATGTGGTTACCAGTGCAACTCGCGCCGTAGGGGCCTTGTATAGCAGTGGCAACCAGGCGATACACCCCTCTAGGATCCCAAACTTCTTCAGGGCCTGAAACATATACTCCCAATTGATGGAGTCAAAGGCTTGTCTTAAATCCAATGAAAGACAGCCCGCGTGTGGGTATCTGTTCGGGGTTTCCGTCATTATTTGGTGTAATTTCCTAATATTTACCGACGTGCTCTGCGACTGCAAGAATCCGCTTTGGTCAATGAGAATTAGTCTGGGCAGAAAGGGTAATAACCTATTGGCCAATACCTTGCTTAGGATTTTGTATTCCGAGCTTAGGAGGGACAGCGGTCAGTAGTTGGCCATATGTGTGGGGTCTCTCCCAGCCTTCGGGGGGGATATTACTAACGCTTGCGCTGTCATGCTCGGTAAAGATCACATCTCCCATGCTGTTTTGAATAACACCTCCAATTGAGGTACTAGGGGTTCTGCGTACGTACTATAGAATTCTATACCAGGGGTTTTATTTTGCGTTAGTCCCTTCAGGGCTACTCTAATCTCAGATTGGGTAACTGGTCCTGTGAGAGAGCTTTATGGGCTGCAGCTGTGAGCCTTGGATATGCCAGGTTAGAAAGGAAGGCTTCTGTTCGGAATTCCGTATTGCGGTCTGTTGCACTGTATAATGCGGTGTAGTAGTGTCTAAAAGCAATGTTGATTTCCGTCTGTCCAGTGACTTTTGTCCTGTCCACTGTTTTTATTTTGTGTATAACCACAGGGGGAGTTGCGTCCTGGATTAATTTGGCAAGGAGAGCCCCAGACCTATCTGCTTCAGCGTGCACTTTCCTCGTATATGTTTGATAGTCTATTACCCGCAGAGACTCTAGAGGTTCTCCGTGTTTTATTCTCGCTTCTTGCATTGGGCCCATTTGATCATCATTTGTTACAGCCTCCTGTTCCAATTTACCCATTCTCTCTTTCACCTCTATCAAAGCCTTATTGAGTTCCTGCCGTACAACCACTGTCGTGCTTATTGCCTCCACCGAATCACAGCTTTAAAAGCGTCCCATTCTATGAGTCTGTTCGTGGCTGTGTTGCAATTCTTTGCAAAATAATGGTCAATGGTCACTGAAAGCTCGTTACGGAATACTGAGTTTACCAGCAGCTGCGGCCATAGCCGCCATGTGGGAACCGGTGTGGGCACCCTGCCCCAGGCCATAGTTATCTCCATCTGGTTATGATCAGAAAAGGTTTTTGGTAAGTATGTGGCATGAAGTGTTTGCATGGCTATCCTGGCGTAGCAGTATACCCTGTCTATTTTTGTATGTAGGTCATGCATTGCAGAATAATAGGAGTATTCCCTGTGTGTGGGGTGCCTCATCCTCCAGACGTCACACAAATCCCATCCTTGTGCCCATCTCTCTAATGCCTCTGCCTGCTTGAAAACACCTGCTCCATGCAGAGGCAGATGAGACCTATCCAGGGCTTCGTCCATCACTGTATTGCAATCTCCCCCCAATATCCATGGCTGCGACTCCCATCCTGCCAGTACCCTGCTCACTATGTCCCAGTGCTTATCTTGTTTGAAGTTCGAAGCATACACCGTGCCCAATATTATAGGTTGCCCATCTAACGTACCCTTTACAAATATATATCTTCTTAGCTTGTCCACCCTCTGTTCCAGCGCCGTGAATGGCATTCCATGCTGCACCCAAATAGTTGTTCCCCTGGGGTAACTGGAGTAAGAGGTGGAGAAAATGTGCCCCCTCCAATTCTTGAGCAGTTTCGCTACTTCGCTATCTATCATATGAGACTCTTGTAAAGATATCTGCGCTTTACGACGCTGTAATTGCGCATGTATCCTATGCTGCTTCTGCACTGTCCCCATACCCCGTATATTCCATGTTATTATAGTGTATTTACCCTGTACAGTCATTGCATCTAGTTTGTGGTTTTTGAGAGATGTGCATGATGCGTAAATAAAGTAGCCTAGTTTTCCATCGACATACCGTGAGACTTCCCCTCTCCCTGAACATCCTAATACTCGGTCTGGTCTTCCAACTCTACCGGACCATACAACTTAACTGAAACATTAAAAACTCAATGGTCATGCATAGCGCCTTCGCCATGTGGGGAACATCGCTAGCGCCCTCCATGTAGTGCGTTCACTTAACAAAAGTTCAGTTGAGCTTCTACGAAACCTAGGCCTAATCATTAATAAACAGTGTACATGAACCTTCATTACTGTATACATATTACAAAAGCCCATTGTGTAGTTACATAACATATACTTGCGGGTACAGTCAGCCATTCAAGTCTTTTATGACATGTGGGGTCGCTGATGGGAACAGAGCCACATTGCACGCAGAGTCCGATTCGTGCCTCACTTCTTCTTCCGAGGAGGTCTTAGCTTCCACTCCCGTAGTATGCGTAAACCTGGCTGCAGCTATGAGTGCCTACGATTTATTCTGTTGCATCTGTTGCGTGGTAAGGTATTGCCGTGCAGGAATACAATGCGTTCTTCGATTACCTCGCCCAGTGGACCTCCCAGGACCTGCTTTGCTCCGTGCATTAAGCTGAGTCAGTCTGTGCGGCATTTGTTTGCTCCATCACCACTAGCCAATCTTCCACTGACACCGCAGTTATGTCACCGCAGTTATGTAATCGCTCGTCCTAGAACCTTTACAGCTCTTCATGCTCAGGGAGCGGCCGCACCATCAGGCCTCCATATTCACAACTCCGGCTATGTTCATTCCTTTGGCTTCTCGGCGGCATGCCAATGCCAGACTTGTTGGCTTTGCTGATACCTGGTTTTGATGCACTGCGAAGGTTGTACCAATTCATCACACCTCAAAATGACCATTTAGAAAGGTCGGTAGAACCCCAACCTCTCTCCTCACATCCTTTCAAATGGCTGCAAATGAAACCAGACCTATATCATGGCATTCACAAACAGCTGACGTTGCAGCGCCTGTCTGTAAGGGGGCATTGGCTACAATATATTTTTTTTAATGACATGATGTGAAGGGACATCGGTGGGAGCATGCTGTGCTCACCCAACAACTGTCCGCTCCACCTGATACCTTCACCTCACATGCATAGCTGAAGCTGTTCCTCAAAATGAACTTTTAACTTTGCAAATGGATACCCACTTTCAGATATTAGTATCTCATCAACGGTCAAAAACTACAGATGTCTATCCTTGAAATATAATCTTCTAAAGGTGAGGAGGTCCCTTTCACACCGCCTTTCCTTACTATTGTAAAGGGCTCTCAATCTGGACATCTGTGACTTGCAATGTCTCTTTAGTATTTGCCCTCACAAAACCTGTCATTTCAAGCACTGCATGCATTGCGAGTGCACAAAAACGGCAATATAGGATACCCAAAGTACATTCTAAAATCAAGAATATCAACTAATACCAGACAATGCAGCTCTAGCACCACCATGTACGTACAAATGGGAGTTAAATCATAGCTTCAGAATGTGAAATGGGCACACATCGACAATAAACAGAAATTTGGTTTTGTTGTGACAAGAAGTCAGCAACTGAGCAGCTTTGTGGACTTGAAGGCTGAGTTACTTTCACCATTAGTCTCATATCACAAGTCCCTTACAAAGGACATCAGTGCTAAACACTGCAGACACCACTCCAACCCAACCACTCCAACGTAATCCTAAATAACTGAAACATATGCATCGTAATTTAGTGGGGCTTTATTTGCAAGAGAATATCTTCTTGTACTTGGTTACAGGGTCGAGTAAAACACCACTGATGTTTCAGAAGTAAGCAAGCCCTGTTCCTGCGCTGTAGAGACATGCTTGCACTGCTGCTCCTTGCTTGATTAAGAGTACACTGCCTCGCCTACAGATCCTCCGTCTGCGGATCCCTTCCTAAAGGGAAAGTTCCAAATTGTGCTCAGGAAATGAAACACAGGTCAGGCACATCTCAGGGAACTATGAACACTAGACAATTTCTGAATATAAATCATCGCACAAATTTGAGACAACAGTAATTAAGGCTATACCCACTATAGATTAGATTACATAATATTAATTTGACTTTTTTTTTTATTAGTATTTTCAGTTACAACCTAACTCCAAATAAGACCTGGAGGAAATGACTATCTTTGGAGTGATCCCCCATATTTGCCCTATCTTGTTTTCTGTCATTAGAACTCTAAGCACATTATCCCGCCTAACAGGAGTAAAGTGCCTATGCTCCTTCTTTAAACATGGTACCAAAAGTGTTATTGTATGTTTAATTAAAATCTTGTGCTCATGGATAAAACAGTACATTTTAACCGTAGGTAAACAAACACATTTAAATAATATAAAATATCAAGTATATGGGCGGTCTTTGCTATTTTGCATTTCCATACGGACGGAGCAGCTTTTCCCTACCTGGGAGCCTTCCTGCAAGTGGAGACTCTGCGCTGGTGTCTTGGCGGTGTGTGAGGGCTGCGGGGACGCGAGCAGAACAACCAGTGGGCTCTACAGGTCTCCCCCGCCGCTGCTGCACCCTACCATCCGTGCGCGGCCGCTGAGGGGGGAGACCACAACCACCAGCGCTCCCCGCGGCTGACCCCGCCCACAGGGATTCCGCGCCAGTTGGCGCTCCAAAAAGAGGACAGAACTCCCGCGTCGCGGGACGCGGCGCGGGTGCAGCCGGGCTAAGCCCGGGCAAAGGGCCCTCATCGGCCAGAGGAGGCTGGGCTGGGCCAGAGGTCCTGGTCCCCGACTTCTGTAAGTTGTGCTTCATTTCTTTACACAGTCCGCCTCTACTTCTCATTGCATGATGGCTACAGCTGCTACCAGCCCTGCTATTGCGGGAGTAGATAAAAATGGGGGCACGTTAAATCGAACCCTGGACGAATATTTTCTTAAACCAGCTCCTGAGGGTAACAAGGAGCTGCTGTTAGCAGAGAGGAGGGCAGATCGCCGTCGCTCAATAGAACGTATCAAAAACAGAACATTCTCCGAACCTATAATGTCTGTTATTTTGGACGACGACCTGATCACCACATCAGCAGATAATACATTACTAACTGCCAGTGTACCCCTGCTCCTTCAAGAATGTTTAGCCCCAGCTGTGTCACCTACTCAAATCCAACAAGACTCACCAACTGTGACTAATGCCCTTAATAGCACTTCCAAGATTTTGATTTCACCTACAATCAGACCTGGCAAGGTTGTAAGAGGCAAAAGCTCGAGGTCATTGCCACATAAAATGCATGGGCCCCCACCATCTAAAAGGAGACGGAAAACAACAATTGCGAATAAGTCCAAATTAAGTCATACTGAGTTTGGTAAAAAGGCGAACACTGCTGCTATAACGTCATTGGGAGATCCCGTTACTAAGCAAGTAACAGCAGCTGTCTCTACTACCCTAACATCGTCATCTCAAGTAACTATAGAGCCAGACATTATTCATACTCAAATGGAAGAAGATTCACAATCAGCTTCCTCTAAGTCCCTTTTGGATAATATTGAGCTGATTGTACGTAGTTACATGCTTGCACTGGCAGAAAGATTTAAGGGGATGGAGTTAAGGCTGGGTAAAATAGAAGGGGATTTGACTACACTAGGGAACTTTGTCCGGTCACAAGGGCCCTCAAAAGTGCAACAACAAAAAGCTATTACAACAACGCACTCCCTTTCAAAAAAAAAAATGTTGTGGTCTCTACACCCAATAAACCAAAAGAGAGAGAAAGGGATTTTGTTCACAAAGGTGAACGGAGAGTACTCCTGATCCCCTAGGTATCAATAATAAACAAAACAAGAGAGGAGTACCATCAGAAAAAGCTTAGTTAAAGCAGTCTGAATGGAATGAATGAAGTGAAAAAAGAAGAGAGTCCTTCCTTTCTAAGAAACCCCTCACTCACCGACCTGGTCGGTGACATGCTTCATCATCGGGGTCCACCCTGACAGCCGAGTGCCATCAGGGTGTGCTGCGACACCTGGACTACAGTGGAGCGGGTATTTTGTGTGTGAAGTGCAAAAAAATGTTAAAAAATGTCCTGGTATACTTGTATAGAGAATTTTATTAACAAGAACTGGACAATATTAAAATATGTGTGTGGATACGTTTAGGTGTTATGACCATATGTATCTGTTATGTGTGCGGTCTACATGTTTCAACCCGTTTGCTGGAAGAGTTCCGGGTTTTCGTCAGGACCAAAAAGGGAAATGGGTGGTCAGGACACACTAACGCCCTGCCGGTCCCTATTTCCCTGTACACAACTGACAATTATGTCAGAGTGAAAAAGCTCGTAAACAACAGTGGTTGAGCTGAGATAGCAAAAAAAGACTCCTATTTAGGGTCTTTTTGGCCTCACGGGGTGGAGGGAAGGTAAAACCATGCTGCCATATTAGTTTAGCTGGTTGTTAAGTTCTAAGTACCTACTCGCCTCTCCGTGCCTCCCCGTGAGAGGTGTCAGTTGTGTACAGGGAAATAGGGACCGGCAGGGCGTTAGTGTGTCCTGACCACCCATTTCCCTTTTTGGTCCTGACGAAAACCCGGAACTCTTCCAGCAAACGGGTTGAAACATGTAGACCGCACACATAACAGATACATATGGTCATAACACCTAAACGTATCCACACACATATTTTAATATTGTCCAGTTCTTGTTAATAAAATTCTCTATACAAGTATACCAGGACATTTTTTAACATTTTTTTGCACTTCACACACAAAATACCCGCTCCACTGTAGTCCAGGTGTCGCAGCACACCCTGATGGCACTCGGCTGTCAGGGTGGACCCCGATGATGAAGCATGTCACCGACCAGGTCGGTGAGTGAGGGGTTTCTTAGAAAGGAAGGACTCTCTTCTTTTTTCACTTCATTCATTCCATTCAGACTGCTTTAACTAAGCTTTTTCTGATGGTACTCCTCTCTTGTTTTGTTTATTAGTGGTCTCTACACCCCCTACATCCTCTACTGGTAATAGCCAGGCAGCAGTAGCAATCCCAGCTGCCCCTAACCGATTGCATGCGGGCGTGTCAATACCTGATGGCAATATCCCTAATAAGTCTCTGTCAACAGATTCAATAGTAGTCCAGGGTAGACCAACTACTACAACATCAAATAGTAATGCTGTTACTCCAGCTAACACCTTGACTAGGGAACCTAGTATTCTCCCGGATAGACTCCCTAGACCCGATGGGAATGAGATTACCCAGGGGAGAGGGGGTCAGTCTAGGAGACCGCCTATGGAACTCCCACCGGAAGCACTACCGTATGTGGTTGTACTCACCGGGGTCCCCGAACTGCCAAATGGAAAAAGAGAGGGATATTCTCAATTAAAAAACAAAATAATGCACTGGCTCTCTCTGTACAGACCAAAACCCAACCTGGTAAATGGCGAAATAGTCCATGTCCGTCGCCTGTCTTGGTTGGGGGGCAGAGCGAAGGATATAGGGGGTGACGTTGTGGTTATAAATTTCAGGGACAGAAAAGCAGTACAACATATTCTGAATTGGCCTTTCGGCAATGAAAATAATTGCATTGTACCACGTCCCTTGACGTACTTTTACCCCAGATCCACTGTATTTCCCCCACAACACTTAACTAATAATACCTATTTCACCTCCCAGTTCCTCAATATGGAGTCTGCCCAGAATCCTGCATATATGCATCATTTAGCTCCGACACCTGCAATGCAAGGGTGGAATACCATACCATTAAACCATAAAATAGGAGCAAATGGTAATATGACACATCTGATGCCATTTACTCCCCTAGAGCTTTCTAATAAGTTCGAGCCTTTCAGTGGCCTGGAAGAATGCGACTGATGTTTAAGGTGTGTAGAGGGTATGGGGGGGGGGGGGGGGGGGTGAAAATGTCTCATGCATTACAAGGTCACATGAAGAGAAGGGTATTTGTTGCTATGAAACAGAAACACATACTGCTGTAACATATGTTGATATGAATAGTAGTTTACCTGCTGCATTATCCACAGTGTCTTCTGGGAATAATGAGGTGTCTTTACTGCTCTTACCTGTCATGAGGCCAGAAAGTAGTGCCTCTGAAAGTGGTGTTGACAAGGGTGCATGCATGATAGGATGCCACGAAGACCACCCCAGAATGTCACTGTTAACTTTGGACTCTCCATCTAAAACTGACAATATTCTTGCTTCGTATGGGGCTCTTGATTCTACCTAGGAGCATTCAGAACCGGTTGTAGCAAGTACTATGGACTCGGGGGACACACATATAGAGATACCTACCCCAATATCTGCTCCAATTACCAGAGAAACTCTTACATGCCCAGCATCTGATGATTGTGTGAGCCTAATCTCGTGGAACATAGCTGGCTTGGCCGACAAGATATGTGACCCAGTCTGGTTATCATTTATCAAAAAATTTACTATTGTGTGCCTTCAAGAGACTTGGTTGGAGGATAAAAACGTCCACATCGAAGGTTTCCTAAGCTTCATCATCCCAGCGGTTGCCTCGATTAGGGGCAGAGCAAAGGGTGGCCTGGCCACCTTTATTAACTTGGGCTTGCTCTGCAAAATAAGCATCTGTCACAATGATAACTTGAACATCCAGATGCTTGACTTAAAAAATGGCAAGAATGTTTTGACCCTGGTTAATTTTTATAATGCTAATAGCAGTAATGGTGTTTGTAACATTGCATCCCTAACAGAATTAATGAGTAAAAATGCATACACTGTATCACGGAACCTGATGATAGTAGGTGATTTTAATGTTCACCCATGTGGTAACCCAAGCTCTACCCCATTGGGCTCCCTGGGATGTAACAGTGTTGAAGGTTTCCACTTTTCTCATACTAGGGGAGGCAAGAACTTAAATGACTTAGTGAATGATAATAACTTAACTGTAGCTATGTCTATGGTTCCTGATACAAAAATTTTTGACGCTCCAACCTTCAAAGGACACGGGCAGGGATCCTTTATAGATCATATATTAGTATCGTCAGATCTTGTACATTGGGTCTCGCAATTTACTATCCTTTTCAGTGTTTATAGCGATCATAACCCCCTAGTTATTAGTTTGGGCGGGTCTCTACTCACAAAACGATTGTCTCGCAATGACCGAGGCACGTTGAGTTGTATAAATGGCAGACGCCGCATTAAATGGACAATGATAAACCAAGACACTTTATATTCCAAAATAAACAGTGCATGTGAGGAGGAGCTGTCTGCATGTTCATCTTTTGACTCATCCCCCACGAATATTTTGACCGGGTTTGCGGGGTTGGTTTCTAAAATTGGTTCCATGCTAACAGCTCAAACAAAGGGGCAAAGTGGAAAAAATTCTAAATGGTTTGACCACAACTGCTCAAAGGCAAGTAGGGATCTGAAGAATGCCCTAAAAACTAAACCTAGAGACTCTGACCTGATAAAAAGTCTTCGCCTGACCTATAGGAAGGCATTAGCCACTAGAAAAAAGGAAATTAAGGTCAACACCATAGAATCTCTCCTTGATCCTTCAGTGCTGGGGAACAGCAGCAAGTTCTGGCAAATTATCAACAAACCGTTGTTTGATAACTCTAATGACACAGTCCCTGGTACAAATATTTCAGAGGGGGAGTGGGTGACCCACTTTAGTACAATTTTTAAGAGTAATGAGCACTGGGCAGAAAAAGCTTTTTTAATACCATCTGTGAACCCATTATGCTTTACAGTTAATGAGGTTGTAAGGGGGATTCAGGGTCTAACTAGCAACAAGGCCCCGGGCCCGGATGGTTTACCACCGGACCTGTTCAAGTCTAGTATCCCCTTTTGGGCTCCTGTTCTCACGGCGGTAATAAATGCAGCAGTGATAACGGGGTGCCCAAACACGTGGGGTCTATCGACTATAGTCCCCGTTTTTAAAAAGGGCGATCGCAGCAGTCCATTATGTTACAGGCCGATTTCTTTAATAAATTCAGTAGCTAAAGTGGTAGGGGGGGTAATTCTTGACAGGCTATCCACATGGGCTAAAGATAACAATATTCTATCACCTATACAATATGGGTTCAGACCCGGCCATTCGACTATTACACAGTGCCTGAACCTATATTTGATCTTAAGTAAATATACCCTGGCTAGACAAGGAACTGTCTACATGACATTTATGGACTTGTCGTCCGCTTTTGAATGCGTGGACAGAAGCTTATTATGGGCCACCTTGCTGAGAATGGGTATAGAGAGGAATCTTGGCAACTTCCTAGCCGATCTGCATTCGGATACAAGAGCTAACGTCCGTTACACCCAAGACCTTAAAGTAACGGACGAATTCAGAATAAACCGGGGAGTTCGACAAGGATGCATTTTGGCCCCATTCCTCTTTAACCTGTATATTAACGAATTGGAAGAATTTCTTTTAAATACTGAAGCAGATTACCCCTTTGTTGAGCGCAAAGGGGTGCCTGTGTTACTTTATGCAGACGATGCTTTTCTTATATCTAGAACAGCAATCGGTCTTCAGAAATTATTAAATTCCTTCTTTAAATTTATGGAGGCACGTGGCCTAAGCATTAACAACTCCAAGTCCTATGTCATGAAAACAGGAAAGGGTACCCGGAAAACTGATTCCTTTAGCATAAATGGGGAGAAAATCCCTTCAACTAATTCCTTTTCATACCTTGGGGTCCTCTTAGATCATAAATTATCGTGGGGCCCCGCAGTGTCCAAAAAGAAGGGCGAAACAACACGGGTAAATACGGCCATTCTTGGCTTTGCAAAAGAAATCGGCAACTGCCCTACGGCCGCATTGCTCAAATTATACCAGGCAAAAAGTGTTGCTATCGCCTGCTATGGAAGCGAGCTCTGGGGCTATCGTAAGATAAAAGACCTAGAGGTTACAAAAAAATAACGTCCTGAAAAAGATACTGAGGTTGCCAAGGGATATTGGGAACTACTCTGTACATGAGGAGTTGGGGGTCCCCTATCTAAGCGATAGAATAGCAGTAAACCCGGTTTTGTGTTGGCTGAATTGTTGGCTCAATACCGACATTCCACTCACACATGCCCTACTGAAAGAAGCCTTATTGCTAGACGGGAGGTTCAAAGTCCCGTGGGTGAAGTATATAAAGGACTGCTTGACGGCAATTGGCCGTTCTGATTTGTTTTATGCTCCCAACTTGATTACAAAATCCGATGTCATCTCGGTAAAAAATGCTATATTATTGTTAAGATGTACTGACAGAGAAGAGGTTGAGATACAGAAGGACAGTGTTAGGAAACACTTATTACTCAAAACCTGTCCACAAATGGAACCTTATTTGACATGGCCTATGACCAGCTATGAACGGTTTTTGTTAATAAGGTTCCGTTTCGATCTATATCATCTCCTACTGGCGGTACCAAGTGGGGCTCAACGGGGTGAAGTGTTGCCAGCTTGTGGCTGCGACGGAAAGTCTCCTCAAGATCTGGCACACTTTCTTTTTATCTGCCCCTATTATTCCACCCCACGGAAACTATACCTTATACCGTGCCTTAAAAAATTGAATTTTGTACAAATCAAACCTGCACTTTACTACCTACAACTACTGAATTGCGACTGTACCTTATTTGTCTGTAACTTTTTTAAAAAAGCCATCTGTTTTAGGAAAAGTATGGATGGATACTCATGCTGTGAATGTTTTAGGTGCTTTTTAAACAATATAGTAATTTATGTTTTTAACTAAATACTGCTCATGCTTATAGTGCCCGCTGTACCATCTTTTTCTTTGTACTGTATACTATGTCTCTTACTTGCCACATGAAATGAATTGTCTGGAATGTTTTTAAATGTGTACTTATGAATTGTACTTTTATGATTGTAATATCTACAATCGAATAAAGATTTTTTAATTGAATTGAATTGCAATAATCTAAAATTGATTGTGAGGGATTTCTGCCATAGGTGGCCTGTAAAGTGTTTGGTCGTAATTGAGGAGCTGCACTTAAATGTTATGGGGTGCATGTAGCTGCTAAAGTGCTACTGGCTGAAATAAAGTTCAAATACAGTTGTGACTAGCTGGATTTATGTGTGCCGAAGGCGAGTGGACGTTCTGTGACGGGAATGTAATTGGGAGAGTATGGCTTTATGACAATTTGCTCATTTATTAATGTCATTACCAATCTGTAAATGTTGCAGGGCTTTCAGAGTGGCCTCGGCGTAGTTTGGGTGCCCAAGTATGGCTTGGTGTGTGGATGGTACCTCATCCGTGTGCAGTTTGTGAGTCCTTGTTTGCCTCCTTTAAGTATACTTGAGTGAAGCTAATATACTTGCCGGTTTTGGCCAGCTCAGAAGGCTCGGTGATCGTAAACACGAGATTCCTTGCACCACTGCATGTTCAAATTCAATGGCGTTAGCAAAGAGGTTTTAGCAAGGTGCGTCTAGCATTCAGAAGCATTGGGCAGCAGCAACATAAATGATTAAAGGACTCAGGTTTATAGGCACAGGGTCTGCAGCTGACAATTTTAGAGACAGGGGTCCATTTGGGGGTTTAGCACTTTGATATGTAGTCCCATCAGCCTTGCAGATGTCATTTGCTTGAGCCAGTTTTTTCCACAGTGTGATAAGAAGGTACGGCTGTGGCCTGAGGCAGTGTGGCAGCGTATCAGCATATGGTTCTTCCAAGGCTCGTGGGGACTCGGACTTCTTGAATTTCCCCATGTCGCTTAGTTTAAACAGTGTCCTTGTCTGTTTTTTAAACATTGCTTTGAATGTAGTATAGAGGAGACAAAGCTTGTTTAGCTCCATCTGAAATATTTGGAGATAGTTTGACCAGAGATTCTTTTCCAATGAGATATATCTGAAGGACAGCTTTCAAAGATTTTGGCGGTGCTTTAATAATCCTGTAGTAGTACTTTAGAAAGACTGCCACGCTGGCCCATTATTGGCCCTCTAGCTTAAATTCGTTTTTGCCGGGACAGTCCCAGCAAGTTGAAGACTGTGTCAGGAAATTCACTTTCGCAGGACAGTCCCGGCACTTTCAGCCCTGCCAAGACCTGGCACCCAGAAATGTAAGGCATCACCCGCGCTCCAGTAGCTGCTGACATTTACTATCCACATATCAAAATGCATCTTTTCAAGCCTATCTTATACACCAAACATCTGATCTGTGGCCGTGACCAAGCGAGAATAATACGTCTGCTCCCAAAAAAGGACAAACACATCGAACAGGCGTAACTTCAAGCAAGAACTATGAAATTCTATGGGCAGAAGCTCATTGCACTTAAGTTGGGTGAAGTTGGGTTCAAGCACAGCGAGACTTGTGACTGGACGATGAGAAAGACTGTTCATCTCAAGGCAGCTTTACTACTGGTTGAGCTTTTGAACATGGTGAAAGTGCGAGCAGGCAGCCGAAAACCACTCTTCTGGGCTCTCGCTTAAGGTGCATTGTTGGGCTCTCCTGCCCCTAGGGTTCTAGAGAGCGGCTAAATACAAGTGCCATGGGGGGACCCAAATAAAGGATACACACAGCAAGAACTGGCCTGGGGATATATCTAGCCAGGGGTCCTATTTGCCCCACGATTCTAAGCAGTGAAAAACCCTGATGCAACTTTCTGCCAGGTGAGAGAGTTGTAATGTAGCAAAAGACTTGTTTTCATTACACCCTTTGAAAGCACTTTTTTGCCACAATCAGGACATAGCGTTTGCGATTTGCACCTTAGTGGAGGGGTTGTTTGTATTTAGGAGTGTTAGAGCAGCGCTATAAAACAAATTAAATATTTATGATAGAGGGACTATGGAGAGATGACAGGCACTGTTGGCCAATGGTTGTGAGGGAAGCCATGGAGAACGAGGTCATGGGGCACCATCTGCTGTTCCTGAGAGAGTAAGTAATGTCTGTCACTCTGCTGTTTGAAATTGCCCAGTTGGGAAGTTGCTGTTATCGTTCCTGACTGTATGTATGCATGAACTTTAATAGCACATTGCTTATTTTATAATGCAAGTGACAATCTGTGACAGTATTTTTGAGTGGGTGGAGTTAAACTATGCGAATTGTGATTTGGGAGGAGCTTTTGGAGCACTGGGTGTGGTAAATGTTCAAGTAATTGATAGCTGTGCTGCACAGTGTCCCTGGAAGTTTTTTCAAATGCAGACAACAATGTAGGTAGCCATGGGTGTATGAGGAAATCCTGAAGGCCTATTTATGGACTTTGAGCTGGAAGTTTTCCATGGCATTAACTAATTGTCCTGGGTAGATTTCATATACGTATTCAATCGTTGGGAGGAGTGTTGCTCCAGTTACACGTCTTAGTAAGTCTGTACTGTGCTGTGCTGCACCGTACTGGGACTTTCAAGGAAGTTTTTTAGGTCTCGCCTGTCGATGCGCATGCGCATCGAGCTTGCGAGACTATGGGGGCTTAACCACTCTTTAACTGACTTGCAAGGAATCGTGGCGATTCCTTGCAGTGCCCGTGACTTTTAAGCTCAATGCGCATGCGCATTGAGCTTAAAAGCGCGTGCACATCAGTTCCCTCAGCCGCACTCCAGGCCCCCGCTCCGCCCCCTCCCCTGCCCGCTGTGTCGCATTTCTCCTCCCCCCTCCTCTTATCTGCCTTCCCTCCGTCTGTTCCCTCTCCCCGCTCCGCCCCCTCCCCTGCCCGCCGTGTCGCATTTCTCCTCCCCCCTCCCCTTCTCTCTCTTCCCTCCGTCTTGTTTTTATAGCGAGCAGTGCGGGTGACCAATATTATTAAAATGAGCATTCATAGCGTCCTTCTTTATCACTGCAAAATTCACAGAAATAAATATTTTCCAGGAGTTGCTCTCGCTCCGCTTCCTTTCAAATGCCGCACCACAGGTTGAGAAATAATTTGCATGCGCAGCAAACATATCTGAACGTTCTGCTGACAGGAGCATTCTGTTCACGAGCTGCTATCAAAATGTCCCCTGGGCACGTGCCAGTATAGCATGATGTCCCGTTCCACTCAAAGCTCGCTTCCGGTATGCGCAAATGTAATCCTTGCATCAATTCGACCACATTTAATAACCCCATATTTCGTGATTTCTGTTTGGAGAGAGAACAAAGAGCGCCACTTCACAACTTATAAGAAAGGTGTGTCGTAATTGGCGAGGGTGTCACTGTCAGCTTTGAAACAGAAGATCACAAGGCCTTCCCGGCCAGATGGGGTGGGCTATTCTGCTTAGTCTGTGGGGACCGGAGAGGCCCGGAAGCACTACGGAGTGACCCGTGACGCAGTTTATTATGGCCGCTGTGTCACTGGTTGCGTTGGCATACCCAGGATCGTACGCACAGGGGATTCTGTTGCCTCGTGCATTGTGTAAAGTTCACCTGCCTTGTTGCATGGGTTTGGAGGAAGCTTGTAAATATAGAATCAGCTATGAAAACATCTCTGATTTTTTTTTTTTTATACAATCGATCGATTCTCACTAGTTTTCTGACTGGACATAGAATATATTGTGCAATGAAGAGCTACTTATTAAAGGAGAAAAAATGTTAACTGCAATTTACACCATGCTTAAGCAAAAAATGAAACAGCAACAGAATCGTCAGCCATTTCCACATATACAGTATTAAAATTTAAGTTGGAAGTTAAAAGCAGGCAAAAGGCATGGAACAACCTGCACTCTTCAGTAAGATTCTTTTCTGTTTACATAATTGATTAATTGGATCCTTTACCTCTTCTGGATTTTGTGCTTGTGACTTCACTTAGCAGAAATAAACTGATGTTAACAGCCCAAAGTAGAGTAAAGCCCTCTAACCCCCTCTCCCTGCTCTCCTCTCTCTCTCTCCCTCACTCACTCCACTCCCTCTCCTCTCCCTCCTTCCCTCTCGTCCTCCCTCTCTCTCCCTCCCCTCACTCTCTCACTCTCCCTCTCTCTCTGTCTACCTCTCTCCCTTTCCCTCACTTCCCTCTCACTCTCTCCTCTCTCCTTTCTCTCCCTCTCTCTCTCCTCTCTCCTCTCTTTACCTTCCCCCTGCTCTCCTTTTTCCCCCTCTCCCCATCTCCCCCTCTGCCTGCTCTCCTCTCTCTCTCTCTTCCTCCCCTCTCTCCCCCCTCGGTCCTTCGCTCTCGTCCTCCCCCTCTCTTCTTACCCTCCCTCTCTCCCTCTCTTCCTTTACCTCACTTCCCTCTCCCTCTCTCTTCCCTCTCCTCTCTCCCCGTCTCCGTCTCTCTCTCCTCCATCCCCCTCGATCTCTCCTCTCTCCCCCTCTCTCTCTCCCCCCTCCCCTCTCTCTCCTCTCTCCCTCTCTTTACCCTCTCCTTTTTCTCCCTCTCCCCATCTCCCCCTCTGACTGCTCTCCTCTCGCTCTCCCTCCCCTCTCGCTCTCCCTCCCCTCTCTCTCCCCTCCGTCCTTCGCTCTCGTCCTCCCTCTCTCTTCTTACCCTCCCTCTCTCCCTCTACCCTCTCTCCCTTTCCCTCTCTCCCTTTCCATCACTTCCCTCTCCCTCTCTCCCTTTCCCTCTCTTCCCTCTCCTCTCTCCCTGTCTCTCTCTCTCTCTCCTCCATCCCCCTCTCTCTCTCCTCTCTCCCCCTCTCTCTCTCCTCTCTTCTCTCTCTCCTCTCCCCCTCTCTCTCCACTCCGTCCTTTGCTCTCGTCCTCCCCCTCTCTTCTTACCCTCCCTCTCTCCCTCTACCCTCTCTCCCTTTCCCTCTCTTCCTTTCACTCACTTCCCTCTCCCCCTTTCCCTCTCTTCCCTCTCCTCTCTCCCCGTCTCCGTCTCTCTCTCCTCCATCCCCCTCTCTCTCTCTCCTCTCTTCCTCTCTCTCTCTCTCCCCCTCTCTCTCCTCTCTCCCTCTCTTTACCCTCTCCTTTTTCTCCCTCTCCTCTCCCCCTCTGCCTGCTCTCCTCTCTCTCCCCCTCCCCTCTCTCTCCCCTCCGTCCTTCGCTCTCGTCCTCCCCCTCTCTTCTTACCCTCCCTCCACCCCGCTCTCCCTTTCCCTCTCTCCATTTCCCTCACTTCCCTCTCTCCCTTTCCCTCTCTTCCCTCTCCTCTCTCCCCGTCTCCGTCTCTCTCTCCTCCATCCCCCTCTCTCTCCTCCCCTCTCTCCCACTCTCTCTCCTCTCTCCCTCTCTTTACCCTCTCCTTTTTCTCCCTCTCCCCATCTCCCCTCTCACCACTCAACACTCTACCCTCTCACCACTCACCACTACACTCCCTCTCCAATCCCTCTCTCTCTCCTCACTCACCTCTCTCTCGCCTCTCTCCCCTCTCCTCACTCACCCCTCTCCTCACTCTCTCCAGGCCTGACTCTCTCCTCCCCTCTCACCACTCTCCCCTCTCACCACCACTCTCCCCTCTCAACACTACTCTCCTCACCACTCTCCCCTCTCCTAATTGCATTTTTTCACGCCCGCCTGGCCGTGACACCACATCAAAGGGCTTCTCCTCCCCTATTTATTTTTTTACGGCCGGCCGGCCGTACTTTAAGTTTCACGCCCGCCATAGAACATACAACCACACATACAACCACATGCACAACCAAATCAGTGCACGCTTTCACCAGTCACACACACACCACAAGCCGTCGGTGCACGCTTTCACCAGGCACACACGACCAGCGTCAGTGCACGCTTTCACCAGGCACACACACCACCAGCCGTCAGTGCACGTTTCCACCAGGCACACACACCACCAGCCGGCAGTGCACACTTCCACCACTCAGCACCACCACAGCACCACTCAGCACCACTACAGCATCACTCAGGGGCACAACAACATCACTATGTGCTACAACAGCATCACTGAACGCCACAGCATCACTTGTCCCCAAAACAACATCACTCAGCGCCACCACAGCATCAATCTGAACAACCATTCAACAACAACTGGTTCAAATATTTTCTGTCAATGTTTCAAGCTTTATTACAAATGTCATAAAAAGATGTTAAATGTTTTCACTTCTGTTCTTGTTAAAACATTGTGATTTGCCAAATCAATACATGTAAAACAGGGGGAAACTAAACATGTACCTTTACTAATGCTATGGATGTAACATTTGCTAACTTTATAACTATTGGCATTTCTAATAACAAAATTAATACTTTTATATTTTGAAAAACATAAACAAAAAATAAAATGTATTTACATTTTACACACCAAAAGCTCAAACTTTTCACATCCACCGCCACCAGATCCACCACACCCACCACCACTACATCCACCACCCCATCCACCACCACCACCACCGCATCCACCACCACCACATCCACCACCACATCCACCATCACCACCACATCCACCACCACATCCACCGCCACATCCACCACCACATCCAAATCCACCGCATGCACCACCACCACATCCACCACATCCACATCCACCGCATCCACCACCACCACATCCACATCCACCACATCCACCACCACATCCACCACCACCTCCACCACCACATCCACCACCGCATCCACCACCCCATTCACCACCACCACCGCATCCACCAACACCACATCCACCACCACCACCACATCCACCACTGCATCCAACACCACCACATACACCACCACATCCACCACCACTTTCACCACACCCACCACCACCACATCCACCACACCCACCACCACCACATCATCCACCACACATCAACCAACACATCCACCAACACTTCCACCACCACCGCATCCACCACCACATCCACCACCGCATCCACCGCCACCACATCCACCACCGCATCCACCACCACTGCATCCACCAACACCACATCCATGACCACCACCACATCCACCACCGCATCCACCACCACATCCACCAACACATCCACCACCACCATATCCCCCAGATCCACCACCACCACATCTATATGTGTGTGTGTGTGTGTGTGTGTGTGTGTGTGTGGCTCTGTGTGTGTGTAGGTGCAAATGCAATGTTCTTGGATTTTCGTCACAATAAAATACACTGAACATAATCTTCACAAAAGTTATTTACAAACGTTTAAGGTATTGCCATTAGAAATTACAATAACTTTTATTTAAGTATTAATTATTTACAAAAATAAAAGCCATTGTTATTTGTAATATCAATACATCCAAGTCACGTAAATACAACACACATTGCATTACAAATGCTATAGGTGTCACATTTGCGAAAGTTAAAACTATTGACATTGTAACTGACAAAGCTATTAATTTTGCTATTTTCAAAACCAACACATAAATAAAAAAGTGTCATTTACAATAACAATCGCTCAAACTTTCCTAATGCGAGACCTATTGCATTTCCAATGCTTGTTTCAATTGACATGTTCGGATGATTATAGTTTCTGCTTTTGCCTCTAGATGCCCTAGGTGTGTTTTTGCTCTTCTCTTCATTCAATCAATCAATCGATCAGGGAACTGTAAAGCACCCTACTCACCCGTGAGGGTCTCAGGGCGCTGGGGAGGAGTAAGCAGCTCAATTCAGTTAAAGAGCCAGGTCTTGAGGGACTTCCTGAAGATGTTCATAGAGGGGGCGCGTCTGATGTTGCTCGGGAGGTCATGCCAGGTCTTGGCCGCGATGTAGGAGAAGGCTCTTGAGCCCTTCTGGCTCTGCGGATGCATGGGGTTTAGGCGAGGTCGGCGAATCTGAGGTTTCTCTTGGGTACGTGGACAGAGATACTCTCGTTGAGGTATTGGGTTCCGGTGCTGTGGAAGCTTTTGAAGGCGTGGGTGAGTATCTTGAATTTTACTCTCTTCTCGAAGGGGAGCCAATGGAGGTCTTGCAGCTGTTGGGTGATGTGTTCTTGTCAAGAAATTCTGAGCTGAGTCTAGCTACGGTGTTCTGTATGGTCTGGAGTTTGCAGCACTGAGACTTGTTTATTACGGCGTAGAAGACGTTTCGGTAGTCCAGTCTGCTGGTTATGAGTGCATGTGTGATATTTTTCTTGATTCCGGGGGATCCATTTGAAGGTCTTGCGAAAGATGCAGAGGATGTTGAAGCAGGTGGAGGCAACAGCGTTGACCTTTTGTGTCATGTAGAGGAAGGAGATAAGTACAATGCCGAGCTTCTGGGCGTTTTCCATGGGAGTCGGCAGGCTGTGGTGGGCCACCAGGTGTTGTCCCAAGCGGTGGGGGAAGGTCCAATGACGAGGACCTCTGTCTTCTCTTGAGTTGAGCTTCAGGCAGCTGCTGCTCATTCAGGATGCAACGTCCTTCATTCCTTCCTGGAAGCTGAGTCTGGTGGTGATGCAATCCTTGGTGAGGGAGAGGATGAGCTGGGTGTCATGGACGTAGGAGACTATGTTGAGTCCGTGCTGTCTGACGATGGCGGCAAGGGGAGCCATGTAGATGTTGAAGAGCGTAGGGCTGAGTGACGATCCTTGAGGTACTCCGCAGTTGATCTCTGTGGGTTTGGAGAGGAAGAGTGGCAGTCTGATTCTTTGGGTCCTGCATGTGAGGAAGGCATGGAGCAATTCGAGGGCGGGTTCCCGTATGCCGGCATTGTTGAGTCTCGTTGCGAGTGTGCGGTGGGAGGCGGGGTCGAAGGCTGTGGAGAGGTTGAGTAGGATCAGGGCCGCGGTGTGGCCTTGGTCGAGGAGGGTGTGGATGTCTTCTGTGGCGGCGAGTAGGGCGGTCTCTGTGCTGGGGTTGCTTTGGAATCCGGATTGGGAGGGGTTGAGGATGGAGTTCTCTTCGATGAATTTCAATAGATGGGCGATGACGGTCTTCTCTGTGACTTTGGCCGTGAAGGGGAGGAGGGAGATGGGTCGGTAGTTTTTGAGGTCCGAAGGGTGTGTTGGGGACTTCTTGAGCAGGGGATTGACTTCTGCGTGTTTCCAGTCGTCGGGGAAGGTGCCAGTTTCGAAGGTGGTGTTAATGGTGTGTCGTAGTTCCGGTGCGATGGTGGCGGCTGCTCTGTGGAAGATGTGCGAAGGGCAGGGGTCCAAAGGTGCTCCTGAGTAGATGCCGTTCATGGTCGATTTGGAATCTTTGGTGGTGGGTTGGCTGGCGTTGTTGGAGAGGGTAGTGTTTCAGAGTCCGGTGTCCGTTTGTTGAAGTTGTCGTAGATGGACTTGATTTTCAGATGGAAGTAGGAGCTGAGCTTGTTGCAGAGGTCCTGGGAAGGGGTGATGTCTTTGACGACAGCCAAACTCCAGAATAGTTTTATGATTCGGAGCTTTGGATCTTTAGTTGGCCTACGTACCAAGCATGATTCTTTTTTGTTATGTGGCCTACAACAATGTTACTACTTTAGTGTTTGTACCATTTGCCACCATTTTGTTGGCGAGGTTAAATTTCCGTAGGGCTTTGAGTGCTTTTTGGTGCCATATATTCTGGAGTGATCTAAAAGGATGATATCGTCTGCATATTGTAGTATTGCGAATTTGCTGGCTCCAATTTTTCTTTAAACATGGTTACATTGGATTAACCCTGAATGACATATTTAACTGGCCTTTATGGTTAAATTCGAAGGTAAAATATTTAACTGAGACAAACCTCCTTGGTATATCCAATCTATGTTTCTTCACCGTTGGCCTGAAATGGCACCAACCACATTTACAGACTCATTGGCACTTGGTGCTTTTTGGCACTATTTTCACTTATTATCATCAACAAAACCTGTCCCATCTGTAATAGGCTCTCTCAAACCAACAACTGCCTCCTAATTAGTGAAGATATTTATAGTACACGGCATTTCTGTGTTACTAACAGGGTGTGCCTATCTAATTCCTAAAATCATTGTTGCGTCTGTGTCTACACATATTCCAACCACCTTTCCAATTCTTAAGGTGTGATAAAAAAGTGTGTGCGGCAGGGAGCCCTAGACGGAACACGCTAGGAACTGATCCGGTTGACGGAACGTGATTGGGACCACTAAACGTGGATACATACACGTCCGCTACATTGGTGGCTGCAGGTATGCAGGTTTTAGTTCTGCAAAGTGACAACAGTGTGTGGCACTGACCCCTAGCCCTGAAGAAGTTGCCGAGCAAAATTGACAGGCAACGAAACATGTTGGCTTCATATATGTTAAAACAAAGCTCAACAGTAGCTTTTTGTTTTTAATGTGCGCAGATACCCAGCAGCGAATAAAGTTTATCATAGAGCTAGTGGTATCTAGCTCAGTTTTAGCGGGTTAGAACAGTGAGCGTAAGTGCTCTAACCCAGGGGGTTGGGTTACTGTAGGTGTGAGTAGTTAGTTTCACAGTTAAGTTTTACACTTTACTTACACGTTTATTTACAAAAGAAATGTGTGGTGGGAAGGAGCAGATGATGATAAGTGGAACACACTGGCGAGTACCTGTCAGCAGTTCCTTGGTGGTTGTTTCCGTGAGGTCCCTTCCCACCTTGCACACACTTTTTAGCACACCTTTAGAATTGGAAAGGTGGTTGGAATATGTGTAGACACAGACACAACAATGATTTTAGAAATGAGATAGGCACACCTTGTTAGTAACGCAGAAATGCAGCGTACTATAAATATCCTCACTAATTAGGAGGCAGGTGTTGTTTTGAGAGAGCCGATTACAGATGGGACAGGTTTTGCTGATGATAGTACTGTGAGTGGAGGGTAACCTGTGTCCCTTTTCCCCTCTTGGCTCCTGTTTTGTTTTGACTTTTTTCACTTATAACTTTAAAAAAAGGCATATTTCCAGTTCCACTTTTGGCATTTTTATCACTTGTTATGTTATGTTATGTTATGTTAATTATTCATTTCTATAGCGCACGGCTACTCAAAAAGAGTGTCCCGGCGCTTTATTGGAGAAAGAGAAAAAAACTGCGACATACTAACATAACACCAGATAAAAGACTAAAAGAAGTGTGAGCCAAAGATTCACAAGAGACCGGCTACTGAGTGAACAGCCAAGTTTTAAGGCCTTTCCTAAAAGCCAGCAAGCTAGTGGCTCCCCGCAGGGCCAGTGGCAAAGAGTTCCACAGCTGAGATGCCAGCAATCCAAAAGAGCGGCCTCCGAGGCGCGCTTTCTTTACCCGGGGGACAACAGCAAGGTGCAGGGATTCCGACCTCAGAGACCTGGTCGGATGATAAAAGACCAGTCTCTTTTGGAGGTACTTAGCTCCCCCCTTGTGAAGAGCTTTATAGGCCAAGGTCAGCGCCTTAAAGGCGATCCTCTTGCGGATGGGAAGCCAATGTAAAGTTGCCAACAGGCCCGAGGCACTGGAGCGCCTACTAAGGCCGAAGATTGCCCTGGCAGCGGCGTTCTGCACCACTTGAAGCCGCTGTAGCAAGTACTCTGGAAGGCCCAGGTAAAGAATGTTGGAATAATCCAACCTGGACCCAATCAGAGCCTGGACTGTCAGCGTCCTATGTTCCACGGATAACAGAGGAAGGAACCTCCGCAGCATCCTAAGGATGCCAAAGCAAATGCCCGACACCCCCAGGATCTGGGATTTCAGGGTTAGCCTGTTATCCATCTTCACCCCCAGATTCTTAGCAACCTGACTTGATGTCATTTTGTTTATTACATTTTACTCTATTTTTCTAATGAGGTTTGGGATTTTTATTTGGTATTTTGACTTTATCACTGTTTTGGTTCTGCATATACACTTTGCGCTTTGTCCTATGTTAAGCCTCTCTGCACTGGGCCATTGCTGCCAGAGGGCTGAGTTCAGGTCAATTTAGTGACTTTGGGGTTCATTCGAACAAGTTAGAGTTGTTATTGTTTGGGGTTGGCGACTGCCCACCTCAAATAATAATCCACTTTCTTACAAGATCCTTTAGATTGTATCTATTATTTGAGGGTGCTTCTTGTTAAACTACAATTTAGTAGTTTTATATTAAAATAACAAGCTTCATTTTGAATTTCCAACCTCATTTAAAAGTGAGGGTTCCCAAAAATGTAATGCAATGTTATTTGTTTGTGAACCAATGGCACTTGGCAAAAAAAGTTAGTATGGAGCTTTGTAGGGGTTATAAACCAGTTATTTTATAGTGGTATGCCCACCGCAAGGATAACCATGACACTAGAGGCCGTGAATATTCTCCATTGGTCAATTAAGGGTTGATGTTTTGTATCCTCGTAGACATAAAAGCAGCTTTAGAAAAGGTTGACCGAACCCTACTACACAATAGCTTTTTGCCAGATCCAAAGAAGTGAGTAGAAACACTACCTTTTATTTACTATGGCTCACAAGTATCCCCAGTAACGCACAGAGCTCTTTTGTAGCCATACAGCTCTTAAGCAATGAGATCTACATATACATGTGGCTATGTCTTGAGAGTTTGCATTTGATTGGAGCGCATAACAACTTACAGCTTCATTTGGAAAGGTGCTAAAATGTAGATGATAGTGCTTAGATATTGCCACCTTCCCAATTCTTCGTCTCCTAAACTGACCCTCTAGCCCCTGCACTGCATTAGCAGAAAACCACAACTTTAGGGCTCATTTTGGGACCTAGCCAAGCGTGAAATCCTTAATTATTATACCAGTGGATTTGGCCTCTACGAGTATATGGGAGTGAGAAAAAAAATCAAATACAAGACCAACAAAAGTGTAGCTTCAATTGAAGAGTGCATACAGTTGGGAGAACATGTCTGTGGTCAGGAAGCACTCCGCACTGTTCAAGTGGGAATGCTCTTTTCTGTTAAAATTAAAAGGGATCTGGGCCCGAGTGGTGATTAAGAAAAAAAAAGGTCGACTCCATCAGGCTGGTGCTCTTTTCTCTCTTTCCAACAGCCTAGACGTTTTGCATATTGCTGATCATTGGCTTGTGTCCTTTCCTTTTTAGGTCGCACATGCGCTGCATAGAAGACCTTTAGCAGTCGTTCAGCTCTTTTTCAAAGCACATACTCATGCTTGTGGCAGCATCCACCTTGCGGGGGCGCGCCACAAACACAAGTATGTGCTTCGAAAAAGAGCAGACTGCTCTCCCCAGCGCGCGTGCGCGCACCAGTCGAGGACTCACCTCGCACGCATGCATCACTCCTCTGCTCTTTTTTTGCTGGCTTGATAAAAGGTTTGCCGTGCTGGTTTATTGAATACAATAGAACTCCAAGCTCTCAGCGCTGACAACTACATCCTGACACAAACACACACCGCCCTCTGGAGGAGCCGGGTCATGAGCTATCTATTTACTACACAAATAGTCTGCATTCCCAGTGCTCTGCTCAGGACTCGGCTCTGCCACTACTTCAATTAAAAGAGTTGTTCACAGCAAGTCACTCCTGTCCTTGCCACACAGCTCGCGGCTCACCACGCACGCATCACTCCTCTGCTCTTGTTTTTGCTGGCTTGATAAAAGGTTTGCCGTGCTTGCTTATTTAATACCCTAGAACTCCAAACTTTCAGCGCTGCCTACTACACCCTGACACAAACACACACCGTAGTCTGCATTCCCAGTGCTCTGCTCAGGACTTGGCTCTGCCATTACTTCAATTTAAAGAGTTGCTCACAGCGAGTCACTCCTGTTCTTGCCACACAGCTTGTTCCTTTGGACAACAGCATTGGACACAGCGCTGGATGTTGTTTTGGATCTCTGAGCTCTTACTTTCATTTATGCAAATAGGACTGCATTTGTTGAGGTAGCGTGTGTGATTTTGGAGGATGAGCAGCTTTTATGTTTCCGCACGGTTTTGGAGTGGGCTGAGCTAACCCCACTGCCGCCGAGAAGTAAAGGTGAAAAATACCAAACATGTATATGAACAAGAAATAATATGTATGAAATGCACCGCAACGACTTTCTACTTGGAGAACACTACAATATCATAATTGTTTCTATTTCACTTGGCTGAAAGTTCTAAACAATTTGTATGAAATAGCTCAAACTAAGAACCATTGAAAATTCATACAACGGGGAGGCTCAGCACTAAAGAAATCGTATTCCCCTTTGGTCTCAATGCCCACTTATTTTGTACAATCACCCCTGAAATGCTCCCCCCCTTTACCTGCCCCGTGTATTGCCCCCTTATACTACCTTGATATATACCTTAAATGTAAACAATTGGCTCCATCAGCAAAAGTAGGTTAAGCAGCCGGGTCCCCATATTGCTGAGATGGCTTTCTTCCCTTTGCTCCTCATACAAGCCTCAGGATAAAAGGGCAAGGTAGAGGGGGGAGGAAATACCCCCATGTGGTACACGTCTCTCAGTAACAGACTGAACTTATCATAGTTTCCTCTGATTTTAATGGTGCAACATTTAATTTTTATCAAAAGAGAAAACACTAGCCAATGTCAATTCTGTCCCTAAGGATGTCTTTAAAATGAGGATGCTCGGGTGACATACCACAAAACTGCCAGTAATATGCATTTTCCTGATGGGTGTGCTCTTATCCGTTTGCTATTCATTATTTACCTGTTGTACGTGCTGCTGTAGGCACCCTCTGTTTTGCGTTTCTGTTGAAGATACTCTGAGCAGTGACTTCTGCTCAGAGGAGGTACAGATGTCAGTACATAATCACTTCACTGGGTGGTAGTTATAGTGTGGGAAATCTGATGCATGGCTAAACACTTAAAGGCCCCAAAGGCGGACCTATCGCTATGGCATGTGGTTTTTGTGTACCTCCAAGAGATGAACGTGTGGACCAGTGCTCTGCACGCCTGTTTTCACCTGAATGACATATGAAATGCTGAGTTCTTGTTTACAAGACAATGAACTAAGATTTCACATGCAGACAGCCGAACCTGTCCACGACTGCTGACTTTTTGTGATACAAGAAACTAAGAAAAAAAGTGGTAACCATTGTGGCTAGTTCCTCTGCCCCATTCCAACACCAAATTCCTCTAACAGTTACATGTCACAGAACATCAGTACTATTTGTCAACTATAGTACTTGACACAGGTCGCATACTGTTTCCTCCGTGTGATCTTCTGGCTGCCACAGTAAGATAGCACTTTTGGCTCCAAAACACAAACCAGCTTCCCTCCAGTAACTAACTACACATTCTGCCTTCCAAGGTTAGTAGGCTCCATCGGATGACAAGAGTGAATATTGACCTACACTGTAGCACTCTAGCGAAATAGGGTCCCGCGCACACGATAATCTCAATGGTTTTCAAGTGAAAACCTCAATTTCATTTTGAGTGGTCAAAATATGATTCTAGAGTCCATTGTTTTGAGGTATGGATCCATGACCCGGATGCTGAGGATTTCGACCGCACACTACCGTGCTAGACTTCTCGACCGTAGAGTTTGCCGATCAGGACAGAACCGTCCTAGAACGTGCGCCCGAACCACTCACTGCTTATTTCCTCTAAAGTTCACTTGAACCCCATCGTACCCTGACCATCAATCAGGTGTACATTCCACCACCTTACGCATTACAAGCTTTTCAGCCCTGAAGAGTCACAGCCGTAACACGGTGTGTCGAAACAGGTGTCGGCTATTTCGTTTCCTATTATTTTTTACTTGGATGTACTGACCAAGATCTCACCATTAAATATACAAACCTCAAAACAATGGACTCTAAAATCATATTTTGACAACTCACAGTGAAAGTGAGGTTTTCACTTGAAAACCATTGAGATTATCGTGTGCAAGGGACCCTCTTTCGCAATTGTGGAATAGGAGACACATCTCCTTACCTTAGCTGGGGCTGTTTTTTCCGTTGGGTTTGTTCCCCTGACCCGCATGCACCGGACTGATTTAATCAACTCAGGTTTATACTTAAGGTACCAGATGAGCGCCATTTCTTCATAACAACCACTCAAACCCATCCTCCCCCTCCACTGTAGCACTCTAGTTGACACAGAAAATTACACAAGCTTATTGCAACCAAGACCTCACTGCTCACACATTCATGTCCAGGTAATGACTAGAGATGAGGGTTGAATTGGCTATGCAATGCACAGGCTTACTGAAGGAAAAGTTGTCTACCTTCGTGTTGTGCCGACTCACCTTAGAAGTCAGGAAAAAAGTTCAGTACTTCATTTCAACTATTCTCAATAGCCTGGTATTTTTGGGCACGAATGGCAAATCAAAACTTGCAACTTTAGTTCCTGGCAGTTGTCTTACATGCAGAGTTCTAGCCACAGCGAACCTCCTTTCAACATGGATGACTAGAATCCCCTTGTCCAGGTCCTAATATGACGAAGTGCTGGTCAAAGCTATTATACAGTTACATGGTATCCACGCTTGGAAAACTGCTTAATGATCCTCCTAGGTAAATCTATATTTTTCATGGCTTAGACCCCTTAAGAGTGAGCAAAGTGTGTGCAATGTGTTGGACAATGCCTCAAGAAAATGAATTGCTGTAGACTTTTTAAGGTCTATCTCCACTGCCCACTCAGTAAATCACTGAACGGCCCATTTCTCTCCTCCTTCTTGCATTGACCATAATAGCCCGGTTGCTGTGCATCTGGTGTAGATCACCATACTCAACTAACGGACAAGATAAACCTATGAGGACTAGGATGATTCATCAAACAAGAGAGTGTCCTGAAGACGACATATAGTTTCAATTAATGGAAAATTATCTATGGGGATAATTCAGTCCATGAACTGATCTCATTTTACACGATGAGGCACTAGAAATCATCTAACTAAAGTGACTGTCCATACTGGACATCTGCCACTTCCTCTTGTACTCAAGTTGCAGAGATAGCTCTGCTTCAGTTTGTATTTCATTCCTGCTGAGCCGCTGCGTGGGGAAACAGACCTTGCCGGGCCAGTTAGGACGTTGTCATCTCCTTCTGTGCAATTAACCCCTTCCATGCTGCTGTCAGCCATTGGCCGTCGCGAGCACTACCTTCGTAGTGCTGCGCACGTCGAACGGCTGACGCGGCCCCACCCGCGCACGGAAACGCCCGCACCGTGGCCGAATTACTGCCGCGGTTAACGGGTTAACATACCCTAGTGAACACTGCATTTTGCTTACGACAACACTATAATACCGACATTTAAATAAGTAGACAGTGCCAGATAGATCGGGTATACACTACACAGGTCAACTCAACAGCTCTATCAGGTGGTGATGGCACACTCAAATATTCCTAGCAATCACATTAAGCCTTTTACTGACATATTCCTAAAAAAATCTGTGAAAATGTTAGGACACATGGCTTGTTTGTTAGTAGACGTAATAGTCTGAGATTTACTGTATTCAACAAATCACATCAGGCCTTGACACTCACTTCGGTGGAACCAACTATTGTACTAGCTACCTAGCACCCCTCCAAATGTATGACATCTATTGATTTGATTTTCTTCAAAATAATGTAAGTATGGGCCAGGTCCCCCGGCTTCCGGTCAATTGTACCATAGCAGTGGCGGAGGAGGGGTTTAGATATTTGGGAGTCTTTGTCACTTCGGATCCGGCTTTTTTTTAACAGCTCCAATTTAGCTAACCCACTTGCTAGACTACGCGCTGATATGAAGCACTGGAGATCCCGGCCTCTTTCATTGTTAGGCCGAGCTGCCCTCTTTAAAATGATGGCCCTCCCTTGTTTTCTGTACATTCTTCATAACTGCCCGCACAGAGTCCCAGACTCTTATTTTAAAGCAGTAGAGGGTGAAATCCGCATGCTGTTGTGGGATGGAAGGGTCCCCAGGGTGGCAACAAAGAAACTAACAAAAGGATGATATAACGGAGGCATAGCGCTGGCTGACCTGAAACTTTATTATTGGTCGGCTCAATTGGTGACTATTAACCACTGGCTATATCACCCCCCGATGACCCGGCTTATGCTCTTGATAGGTTTCAAACCTATCGGAGGATCAAAAAGAAATACTTTGGACCCACCCTACATATACTAGAAATATGGCACATAGCAAATTTGTGCCTGGGTTGGGCGGGTGTCCTTTCTAGAGCAAGACCATTGTGGTTTACGCAGAAGCGGGGCATGCTGTGCTATCAGCCTGGGTTTGATAAATGGGACCTCATCGATATCTCAGCAGTGAAAGACCTGGTGAAAAGGGGTTCTGTACTTACCTTTGGAGACCTTCAGAGCAAATATCACCTGGCCCAGGGATAATTATACAGATACTTGCAGGTAAGACATGCACTTCAGGCTGCATTTCCGACCCCTTAGGACATACCGGAGTCGTCCCCATTGGAGGACCGTCTGCTGGATGGGCCTCTACTCTCCAAAGCTGTATCTATCACATATAAAAAGTTGAGTAATAACCTGCCAGACACCTTTCCAAAGCTCAGAGAGTGGTGGCAGCATGACCCGGGCCCGAGATGTGATAGGATTGGCAACTGGCTCTTATGTCCCCCAGGGAATCAGCCATCACACTTACATTCAGGCTTATACAGCTCAGGATACTTCAGTGATCATATATGACAGGGAAGACTTTGGCGAAAATAGGGTCTTGAACTGATGACTTTTGTCTGAGAAGGTGCAGACAGCAGGCCATCTTTTATCATACTCTGTGGAGTTGCTCAGACATACGTACCCTTTGGGAGGGAGCCTCGAATCACATGCAGACAGCTTTGGGAAAGGAGATAGTCTTGACACCACAACTGGGACTGCTGAACATATGGGATGCAACTGATCTCACTGAAGTTGAACAGCAATTTACAACACTGGGGTACACATTGGTCAAAAAGGAACTGGCGAAATTTGGAGGGGAACAAACCCGCCATCCACCAGCTTGTGGGCGAAAGAGCTTGTGAGATGCATGTTGACGGAGGTCTTTGTAGCTAGGGGTTGCCCCAAAAAATGGGATCGCAAGTGCTCAAAGTGGAATGTATATCATGGAGATATCTGTGTGTCCCCTACGGTAGACTTGGAGATGCGCAGAAATGCAGATACAGATGGGAATGTTTGATGTATATCTTAAATCAATATATGCACATGTAATGTACTGAATGACTTGAAAACTGTTGTCTATCTAATTCTGTAAGGCTGTCATTAAAACCAATAAACATATTAAAAAAAAATTTAATCAAGTAAAATATTGTTTTGTAGATTTGCAATGCACAAGTTTGTTATGCGGGAAACCTGCAATTGTTGCGGTTTTCCAGGCCTACTTTTGTAAACTACTATGAATTCCTATAAGACAGATCTACACCCATATACAGTCATTGACCCAAGGGAGTGCTTGTGTGATCCTTGGAGCTCCTGCTTGTCATTTTTAACAAGTTGTCCATTATGAGTTTAGACTGTTTCTCATTAAAATACTTTTTATTTAAATTTGCTTTAAACAAACAGTATTTAAATGTGTCCTTAAAACTGCACAATAGTTTAGCAAAACAGCAAACTTCGACCCTATTTTTTTTCCATATTTGGAAAAACATTTTGAAACCTAACAATCGCTAATCATGTTTCCGTTGTTCTGCATGCATTCCCATATAACCAATGAACATTCAGAGAGCATTATAAATAACCATAAATTGTTTTGCAAATTCAATAATTTACAAAACATATACAAGTTTCCACGATTTGACATTGGGCACATTAAAATTGGAACCAACGAAAAACACAAACATAGCCCCAATAAGTGCTGGGCATGGGGGAACCTGGATGGGCTAACACCTACAGTTGTCCAAAGTATCCTGGTGCTCTTTCTCTTTGACAACAACCAACTTATGCATAGACCACAATACCGATTCATTAGATCCTAAACGTGGCCTTCTTACCACCATTTTGTTGTTGTTAGCCTAAGCAGATGAGCATGAGTTCTTCCATGGCCAATGAGTGTGACACCCCTACCAGGTCCCCAACCACCACTAGGCCGCAGCCCTACTTACCAGCAACAGTCTTCCGAAATGCATCATGGTAAAAATGTCTTTCAGTATTCACTAACCAACTGAAGCACACTCACTCTGCAACCTCCAGCATGTCAGAAAACGGGAAAACATTTTTGCAACATCTGAACAAAACATTTTGACTCTATTCCTGTAGAGCAGTCTAGACAGTTGGGCTGCAGGTATGCTCGAAATAGATCAACCTTATACATGGAGCTGCGTCCCTCTAGTATGTGTTGAGGAGACATGGCATTTTTCAAGGTTATTTAACTTTTTTGCTTAACTAGAGGTACATTTTAGCACCAATTTGGATTCATTACGCATTTTCTTATGTGACCTTTACCCGAATTTCTAGTACTGCACCACATTTCCAGAGTAGGTTGGCTGCTTGCTCACAAGGGGTGAAAAAGACACTTAAAGGTCGAGCCTGGAACACAATAGATGCCCAATCTTAAATTTGGCCTGAGGTACTCTGGAACTCTTAAGTCAGAGACAAGCCAAATCATGAAGCAGTAACTACCACATTGTTCTAATGCATCATCACATCACTGATTAGTGGCTGTATCTGGCGTTTCTATTGGGTTTAAGGTTTCGTGTCTGGTTGACTGCAAGAACTAGAGTTGTGATTGGCTGTAAGGGGCTGGTATCCTATTGTTTCTAGGGCTTAGGGATAGTATTCTGATTGGTTATGGTTCCCATTGGCCAAATAGGTCACCTGACCACAAGGGCTATTTAAGGTTAGGGTATCTCAGCCCAGGCATCAAGGCTACAGGCGGAGAGGGCAAGGACAGCTGGCTGTTCAAGACTGGTCAGGCCTAGGGCCAGACATGCTGCCCATTTAATCTCAGACCAGCACCCACCCTATCCCATCCACAGCTAGATTAACACGCACAGCAAATGTACTACTCATTTAGAACAAACTAAGCTTGCACAAAATTGAGAGTCCAAGCATCCACTACAAGACCCCAGAAACAGCACCTTTATACCCTTCTACCCAAACTACCCAACATTTGCACTTTCACACAATACACCACTCTATCCTATACCATTAGTGTTTTATTTTGCTTATTGTTATACGTTAATAAAAACCGTCACAATATTTTACAGGTAATACAAGCCAAAATAGTGTTGAATAAAATCCTTCATAATTACTTCCCTAGTTTATCCATTTCTTAAACGTTCACATGGTTTTATGACATTCATCACCATCATCTGGCATCTTATGTTATTTTATTTCCTTCTAATAAGGGGCCAGTAACTTCCAACTGAGTTCTTATAAAATGCAGTTTTTTGCGAGAAAATGACTGGTTAAGCTGTATTTCAGTTTTGTAAGAAATACCAGAGTCTCAAAACCCGTTTCATTAAATAGTCCTTTAGCTGTCTTTCACTCACTGTCAACTGTTTAATATTAGGCAGACCCACTTTCTCCTACTGGGGCTGTGCTCTCAGAACTCCGTTTTAGAGCTTTATCGTGGAGTTGCAAAAATGTCAGCACTTTGCAGTTTAGCTGAGGGTCTGTGGAATTTAGGCTCCTCATTATTGCCTGATCATTCGAACAGTGAGAGGTGTGCTGGCTGTAATGCTGGGCATATGCAAACGAAGTGTGTAAAATCCTCTTTGGTTGCACCACATAGCCTGCATGTTTTCGGGCCTTTGTATCCCCAAGGGGTTTTGTCCGCTGAAGATGGCAGTATTCCTAGGTGAATAGCCAGTAGCTTTTACTTTAAGTACACATGATAAGTTAAAAGGAGGTAAGCAGCTGGTTGCAAGGTGGCATACGTTGCAATTATCATCCAGGCTTATGATCGCTGCACAAATGTATTTTGTTTCTAATAGTGAGAATCGTTTTGCTGCTTTGTTGATCACATTGCAAAACAAGCATTTGCAATGCAATAGGTCTCGCATTAGGAAAGTTTGAGCTATTGGTCTTGTAAATGACATTTTTTTTTATTTATAAGCAGTTCTCCTCGAGCACTCTCGTGTAAGAGTAAGATATAATCTTCACAAAAGTCCCAATATCAGTTGGCACAGTCACATAGGTATACCATCCATATGAGTCTTCTATATCAGATCTTTGTGTTTCCAACGTCAAAATGTCTCGAAGAAAGATTCCAAATTCATGCAGCCTTAGCAAATATATCCAAACAGTAGTCTTTATCGTGTTTCCAAGACCAGTTTATTGTTCAAAAACTCCCAAAGTTCCAGCAGCCAACACGTGTTTCGTCGTGCTTAAGTATAGCACACTAACTTCATCAGGGCTGCAAACCAAGTAATAATAATATATAAATTAAATAAACATACTCGCAGTCCAATAAACCTAATAAATAAATCATAGAAAAAGAGTCCCGTGTTTAGAAAGAAAGAGGAATGGAACCAAATCCCAAGTACTCACAGCACCAAATAGTGTGACAAATATAATGTATAGTCTTCCACCAAGTAGTATAGCAAGGTAAGGACATTAAAAATTCACCCGATTTCCTAATACTCCAAGATTCCAATACACTATTTAACCATCATGTTCACTCCAATATAGATGTACCTAAAACAGTATAAATCTGGTGTCATATCTCAAAGACAAATCTTCTCTAATATCCTAACAGTGCACTGTGCTTGCTCGGAAAATGCCCCATATAGTGAACCTCATGTAATATGACACCACAAGAAAAGAAAGGTTTATTCTGTGCCACCAGAAACGATATTCCGATACATCCAAGTTCCCCAGTGATAATATAATAATGAATTACCATGTAAGGATCAATTAAAACATAATGTGACTTTCTCTAATATCCCAAATATGTTACACTATATACCATTTGATGGAGTATGCCTAGCTAGAGCAGAAAAAGCGGACTAAACTGCTGGGTGCAGTGGTATGCTAGTCAGTATTAAGTGAGGGGGTATAAACGATAACTAGAGATAGTTTTTTTTAATTATATTGGACTATAGACTCACTTTTAATTTAGAGACACAGTCTCACTTCAGTGTTGTGCGGCTTTAGATGTTGCATTGTGGTTTAAATGAAGATACTGGTCTATGGGGTAAAAGCAAGAGCTTGTAATCAAAAGGAGTCCAGGGATAGAGCAGGTGTCGAAAATGAGGGTGACATTAGAGTTACCTAAGTTCAGCAGTTGTGACTAAGCAGTGGAGGTCACGATGGAACAGCAGAGAAAATTCTCCTGTTGATCAATGAGACAGTAGGAAGGCTACCGTAGACGGGGAGACACAGTAAAGTAGGTATCCAATTAATATCAGTCAAAGGTGTATAACTGGGTGGACTATCTGGGTACCTAAATTAGGCCAGAAGGGATGAAGAAAATCGGATATAAAGGTTACCTTATTGAAAATTAGTGAAGAGCTGCCCACGTCCAGAAATATCTAGGTTTTCCAGTGAGTGTTGAAACAGCAAAATGGACCTTGCACTTCTGTGAATTCGTGCAAGTGGCCAACTGAAAGGGAAGCCAGGAGTTGGTAAGTAAAACTAGAGTTGCTGGATCTGTTACCGCTGTGCTAAAGAGGGGTAGGGACCAAGTAAAAGAGGAAGGCCAGCCGTGCAGCAAGGTGGGAGTATCTGTATAGCAGGAGGTTGTTGGGCAAGGGCCCTGGAGTCGTAAGCTCAATGTGAGCCGATTCGATTAAAAAAAAAATCGCCCTATCAGGTGTAGAGCAGAGTAAAGCGTTAACTAATTGCGACAAAAATGGGTTGCAGTCTGCATGAAGGTCTCTAACTAATGAAGTCAAACAAAGGAAGTAACTGGGCCTGCCATGCAGCTAGATGGTGTTGACTGCAGGGACGAGAAAGGAGCTGCGGACTGAGGGGATGTGGGTTATAGCAGGGTCGTGCTGGCAAGGTATAAAGTAATAAAAGGCAGCGCGTACGTTTATAGCAATAGACAGACGGTCTACTGAAAAGTCTGTATTTAGTATATGGTAGTGAAGCGATACAGAAAAGGCCGGTGGCCGTGAGGGAGGAAGGTGTGCTTACCGTATGAGAGATCGATCCAGCGCGGGTGGGTGCCATCGCAGAAATGAGACAGGCTAGCCGGCGTACGATATAATGCCCGCCCATAAGGTCACATGATGAGAGGAATGCTGGATATAGTAGACACACTCGAAATTAAGCTTGCTAAGGGGGCCTTTAACATGGATCCAGCTTCATAACCACAGATTGACTGCAAAACGTGGTGTAGTTGTGTGGTGTGAATGGAATCCCGGTAGCTACGTAAACAGTGCATGGTTTATGGGCAAGAATGGAAACGCTCTAACTTACGAGCAAAATCTAATAAGGGCGTGTAATGGAAATCGATGGAAGCTGTGAGTCAAGTTGAAAACGGTAACTCAGATGGATACCGAGGGGGGGATAATAATTTTGAGCATCAGGAGAAATCACAGGGAATAGGTGGGCTGGACTGAGAACAAGTCGGATGGGGTGGGGGCGGGGGAGAAGGGGAGCGAGAGAGTGGGAGGGAAGCGCTGGCTCTCGGCATTGCGTGGGCGGGGGGCGCATTCGTTTGAAGTGTGAAGCAGGCAGGCGGCTCGGGGAGCAAATGGTAAGCGCGTGCACGAGCACATGCACTCGACCAAATCCGCGATGGTTTCAGAGCTTGGTTGAGCCTCTATACTCTCGTCCTATTATCGCTTGCTCGATTAATAGGACGAGACCTAAAGAGGAATGTGACAGATTTAGGTCCTATAAGTCAGAGGTGTTGGTTTTTTCCAATGACGAAAATAAGTACTTATTGTAACTCTAATTTACATAATTTTTCAGTGATTGCCATAGAGCGCTGAATAGGGGACTAGACTGTTGATTTCATATTTTGTGCCAGGATTTACCTGAGTAATACCTCCTTACCATCTCTTGTTGTGCCAATCGGAATTCCAAGCGGATTTGCACAGGTGAAACGTTACAAGCAAGGCCAAAGACCCGTTTCATTGCACGTATTTGCAATTAATCTAACAGTTTGGCATCTGTACTGTGCTCACTTATGTTACTGATGGAAGTAATTTTGCATTGAGGACTGCTAGCAATGGTCGAAAAACGGGTCCTTCCAGTTTTTTTTGTTTTTTTTTTACAAGTGCATTGAAGGGTTGAATTAAGGGGTTCATTTTCCTGAGCATATACTGCTGGTGTGCCTGAAAGTTGAAGTACTGGTCAAAGTGGAAGCCTAAATAATTGTAGTTGTTAACCTCGTCTGTCTGCGTTACCCAGTTTGATTTTCAAGGGGACGATTGATCTGCTCACAATTGACATGGCTTTTGACTTTGTAATATTAATTTCCAATCTTGCGATGATAAGTCATTTGTGAAGAATATATCTTTTTGGACTGAGATCCTGGAGAGGATATTCCCCCTTTCACACTTCTTTTGAAGTGTTGTGATCAAATGTATATGTGAAACTACATCGTCCTGATGATGGTCCTGTGGATCTATTAGACCAACGGGGGACCGAAACATCGACGCCCAACACCGTTTTGCTCATATGTCTATTATTTAGACTGTACATTTGATAAAATGCTATGTTTGTTTTACATTTAATATGGTATTTTGGTTGTCCATACATAACCTTAGCAAAAGGTGTTTTCTACACTACTGTGAATAAGTCTGCGAATTGCAGTATTGTGTCCGTTGCTAGTATCAAATGATATATAATGAGTGCATTTGAATAAAATACATATCACTTTTTGATACATTCTGGTATATGTATATATATATACACACTCTTCTGTTGTATATGTTGAACTAATGATCATGAATGTGACATTATACTCAAATTATAATTAAGCTGAAATGGTTCCTTTAGGGACAATTGTATTTTGTTATTTCCTCAAGCAGTCTTTGTAGGCCCAACCTTGTGTAACTCAACACCACAATATCGTATACCACCAACCAATCCACTTGTCACAAAAACAACCCAAATTCACACCACATTTACCTGTATCCCAACCAGACACACTCCCTGCTCTAATTACGCCAAACAAACCCATTTTCGTCACCAACAAACCTATACTCAGCCTTCCGTCTATTTATCCACCAACACCTTCCTCTTCTTCTAACACAATAACACAACACTTCTACTCCTCTGCACCACACCATCTCTTTTAGCAATCACATCTAAAACAAACACTCTTAACTCTAATTCATCCCCTCTCTCACACCACGTAGTCTATTCAAAACATATCACCACCCCCTTTACCTTACAACTTCCACTTACCAACAATACTCTACATACAAATCCTTCTCAGAAAACATACATCAACACTTCCTCTCACTACTCCTCAAAAACAAAACCTACACACAAGCACAACAAAATACCTCACACAACACCTCATAATACTTTCGTCACAAACTACAAACACCCACTCCCACCTTCCAGACTACACAAATAATATACATCATAAACAAACTCCTAGGCCAAGCTTTTTCTCTTCCTCCACACCCAAGAAATATACAGCAACTCTTAACGCCTCTCATCCATTGGACAATTCAGAACCTTACTACATGACCCACAGGCTACACCACCACCCCATCTAACTCATACACCTCCCAACCGAAACATACAAACAAAATAAGCAACATACCTCTCTCCACAACTTTGCATCTCCAGATCTACTGCACAACAAATAATAACAAGAGGAGCTTAGAGGGAAAATAACGGGTACTATTAGGGAAAGCCCTCCACTCACTGAAATGCAATCCAAAAATTCCCTGTACCCAGAATCTGAGTTAGCGATTGTCTTATGGGCATGAGAATAGGTTCCACTGGAATTTTTAATTATAAAATTCCGGATATACCTCTTCGTAATTCTCTAAGTAGGTATTTTATTATCTCTAATGCCCTGCTATCCCAAGCAACATATTACTTGTAAATACTAAAGAAAAAGGAGGGAGGTTCACTATGTATTCAATTCGGCGCGACCAATGTAGTCAGCCCTAGATAGGACTATACTAACATCCACACTCACACAATTCGTACCAGAAAAAAGTTGTGGCGGAGAGGAAGGCACCTCACGGGCGAACACCCTCGGGGCAAATTGGTCAGATGTTTACCAAATATTGTGCCCCTTTCTCATCATAGGTGGCCATTCCTATTTCCAGAAAATGTGAATCAAGTGAAAAAAGAAAAGATAAAGAAAAAGTGCAGAGAAAGGAGCTTTAGAGCATAGCCCCTGACAGAGTGATAGTAAAATCAACAGTCAGACCTATTGGACAACTTTATTACTGACTGAGGTCTGGGCTGCGGAGTTAAAAAGGCTGGTAGCTTATTGCCGCATACCACTACCTGCACCCGACATGTTTCACTGCCCGTAGGAATTTTTGGCAGATTCTTCAGGGTTAACACTCTGTTGCTGCACCCACATCAAACATCTTTAAAACTGGAAGCTGCCGAGTTGAAAAAGCACACATAAAATAATTTTAGGACCCATTCTGAACCTTGGCATTGTTAATGTTTGGATATTTAAATCCAAAACAAATATCCTCCACCAGTTTTTTTATAGTGATTAGAATAGAATGGAACTTTACCCTGGATCAGCTATGCTCAATCGTACCAGCTGAAGAGGCAGATCTCCGCCTTACTGTTGGTTGTTGTATCAACCTAAAAATCATTTAAGGACAATCGGTGAAAAACTAGCATGCCCCTAGCAACACATTATATTTTAGTACTGTGCTGTTCTCACTTAACAGGACATAATGTATTCAAACAGGATATGTGTTGTTCCAGTCAGATCTAGTTGTATGTAAAGAAAAACTGTGAAATGTATCTCATTGTACCCCTTTAAAGCGTTTACTATGGCTACTTGGTTCAATCCCTGGCTGAAAACATATCATATAGGCTTTTTAAACTTTTTCAGATTGTGCTGCATTTAGATAGGGTTTCCCAATTATAAACGTCTAGTATAAATGGCTTTTTATATCAGTATCGCGTTTCAAAATCATTCTTTACTTAAAGGGAATTCCTCACTAATCACACAGGATGTTGCAGCACATAGAGAGTGTTTCAGAATGGATCCAAATGCCCTCGTGAACCCAGGTATATTTAAACAACCATGGGAGACGCCGCCGTGCCGCTAAACTAAGTAACACCACCCGCGGACCCCCTCCTTACCATACAGGTCATGAAATCGCGCCGTAAATCATCCCAGGAACAACTTCGGGATTGAATGCGGGCGATTTAAACACTCCATGTAGAAGCCTGCGAGCACGCAACGCCCGATCACGTGATCGTGAACACCTCGTCACGTGCAAAGGTACAGCGTGTAATCAGTCCGAATAAACGGCAATAGCCAGCCAATACGGGGGCCATTTTAACGTGGAGGAATAATCAACATAGCCTCGTACATTTCGTTCTCTAACCATTGCAACTCATTGTATTTGGTTTACAGCACAAAATGTTATATGTGATTAAAGAACGATCGCATTCATCACTGATAAACTCTTAATTAAAATCCATCAGCGATTAACCGGTTAGTATGTTATTCGAAACTTCCACTATTTTGTATCACTATAATGGGGAAAGGGGGGGGGGGGGAGGGGAGGGGAAATTTGCCAGCCTCTGCCACTCTCCAGTATTAATTCTAGATGGAATACATTAAGTGTTTGATGATACAATGCAAAGTCGGTACTGAAGATGGAACTTAATCAACTAATGCGGGGGCCATCTTACAATGGCAAAACGATTGACAGACCGCGTACATTATACCCTAATCATGACAACTAAGGCTATTATATTTATCAAAGAGCAAGTCAGATGGTATAAATCACCCCTTATGTTGATTGCAAAGGATAAGAGGGGGAAAGAAAATAATTATCCCCACTTGTACCAGCATGCGGAGTTCAATTTTAGTGGAATGCACTTAATGTTTACTGTGCTTTCACAGAAGGTCCAGAGAGGGGATTACATCAAAAGGAATATGAAACCTACCCCTTACTGATGGGGTATACACAATGGTTGATTGTCTCACCCAGTCCCAGTGTCTAGTTGTTGATGTTCTAACAATTAATGTACTGTTAACAAAGGAGGGGTGGTATGCTCTCAATTGGGTTCAGATGTTCCTCATACTAAGGCTATATGGTGGAACACAACATGGTTGTTTATGTATGTCACTCATAAATCTAGTGACACAACCGACAGAGTGGGTAGAAACAAATGATGATGGTAAATGAACTATTTAACTTTATTCCACTCAATAATTTCATTCAGACCCTGCTTGTCACTGCCCTCTCTGAAGATCCATTTCGCTTCCTTAGTGATCAAGATGGATTCGGCACTTGTAGGGTTGCCCCTCACTGTCTCCAACACTGTCCATGTAAAACTGTGTTTTTCTTGATGACAATGTTGGACCAATTTGGTTGTGAGCTTCCTGCCTTGATGGTGCTAAGGTGTTCCTGTATACGGACTTTTACTTTTCTCGTAGTGAGTCCGATGTATTGTAGACCACAACTACACAGTAAACGATAAACCACATTGGTGGTATTACAGTTACTGAACTGGTTCAGAAACCATTCTTTCCCTGTGGATAAAATGACACTGCTGCACCTCTTGGTCAACGGACATACAGAACATGTTCCACACAGGTAGTGTCCCTTTGGTATCGTTGTAGAGTCATTTCTCAGAGGCACCCGATCCCGGGTGTGCACAAGCCTGTCCTTAAGGTTACCTGCCCGTTTGAAGGCAAATCTGGGAGGAGGCATGGAAAAATCTTTGTTACTTAGTAGTGTTTTCTAATAGATTGCCTAATCTTAGTGGCCATAGGTCTGAATTAAATTATTGAGTGGAATAAAGTTAAATAGTTCATTTACCATCATCATTTGTTTCTACCCACTCTGTTCCACCCCTCCTTTGTTAACAGTACATTAATTGTTAGAACATCAACAACTAGACACTGGGACTGGGTGAGACAATCAACCATTGTGTATACCCCATCAGTAAGGGGTAGGTTTCATATTCCTTTTGATGTAATCCCCTCTCTGGACCTTCTGTGAAAGCACAGTAAACATTAAGTGCATTCCACTAAAATTGAACTCCGCATGCTGGTACAAGTGGGGATAATTATTTTCTTTCCCCCTCTTATCCTTTGCAATCAACATAAGGGGTGATTTATACCATCTGACTTGCTCTTTGATAAATATAATAGCCTTAGTTGTCATGATTAGGGTATAATGTACGCGGTCTGTCAATCGTTTTGCCATTGTAAGATGGCCCCCGCATTAGTTGGTTAAGTTCCATCTTCAGTACCGACTTTGCATTGTATCATCAAACACTTAATGTATTCCATCTAGAATTAATACTGGAGAGTGGCAGAGGCTGGCAAATTTCACCTCCCCTCCCCTTTTCCCCCCCCTTTCCCCATTATAGTGACACAAAATAGTGGAAGTTTCGAATAACATACTAACCGGTTAATCGCTGATGGATTTTAATTAAGAGTTTATCAGTGATGAATGCGATCGTTCTTTAATCACATATAACATTTTGTGCTGTAAACCAAATACGAGTTGCAATGGTTAGAGAACGAAATGTACGAGGCTATGTTGATTATTCCTCCACGTTAAAATGGCCCCCGTATTGGCTGGCTATTGCCGTTTATTCGGACTAATTACACGCTGTACCTTTGCACGTGACGAGGTGTTCACGATCACGTGATCGGGCGTTGCGTGCTCGCAGGCTTCTACATGGAGTGTTTAAATCGCCCGCATTCAATCCCGAAGTTGTTCCTGGGATGATTTACGGCGCAATTTCATGACCTGTATGGTAAGGAGGGGGTCCGCGGGTGGTGTTACTTAGTTTAGCGGCACAGCAGCGTCTCCCATGGTTGTTTAAATATACCTGGGTTCACGAGGGCATTTGGATCCATTCTGAAACACTCTCTATGTGCTGCAACATCCTGTGTGATTAGTGAGGAATTCCCTTTAAGTAAAGAATGATTTTGAAACGCGATACTGATATAAAAAGCCATTTATACTAGACGTTTATAATTGGGAAACCCTATCTAAATGCAGCACAATCTGAAAAAGTTTAAAAAGCCTATATGATATGTTTTCAGCCAGGGATTGAACCAAGTAGCCATAGTAAACGCTTTAAAGGGGTACAATGAGATACATTTCACAGTTTTTCTTTACATACAACTAGATCTGACTGGAACAACACATATCCTGTTTGAATACATTATGTCCTGTTAAGTGAGAACAGCACAGTACTAAAATATAATGTGTTGCTAGGGGCATGCTAGTTTTTCACCGATTGTCCTTAAATGATTTTTAGGTTGATACAACAACCAACAGTAAGGCGGAGATCTGCCTCTTCAGCTGGTACGATTGAGCATAACTGATCCAGGGTTAAGTTCCATTCTATTCTAATCACTATAAAAAACTGGTGGAGGATATTTGTTTTGGATTTAAATATCCAAACATTAACAATGCCAAGGTTCAGAATGGGTCCTAAAATTATTTTATGTGTGCTTTTTCAACTCGGCAGCTTCCAGTTTTAAAGATGTTTGATGTGGGTGCAGCAACAGAGTGTTAACCCTGAAGAATCTGCCAAAAATTCCTACGGGCAGTGAAACATGTCGGTTGCAGGTAGTGGTATGCGGCAATAAGCTACCAGCCTTTTTAACTCAGCAGCCCAGACCTCAGTCAGTAATAAAGTTGTCCAATAGGTCTGACTGTTGATTTTACTATCACTCTGTCAGGGGCTATGCTCTAAAGCTCCTTTCTCTGCACTTTTTCTTTATCTTTTCTTTTTTCACTTGATTCACATTTTCTGGAAATAGGAATGGCCACCTATGATGAGAAAGGGGCACAATATTTGGTAAACATCTGACCAATTTGCCCCGAGGGTGTTCGCCCGTGAGGTGCCTTCCTCTCCACCACAACTTTTTTCTGGTACGAATTGTGTGAGTGTGGATGTTAGTATAGTCCTATCTAGGGCTGACTACATTGGTCGCGCCGAGTTGAATACATAGTGAACCTCCCTCCTTTTTCTTTAGTATTTACAAGTAATATGTTGCTTGGGATAGCAGGGCATTAGAGATAATAAAATACCTACTTAGAGAATTACGAAGAGGTATATCCGGAATTTTATAATTAAAAATTCCAGTGGAACCTATTCTCATGCCCATAAGACAATCGCTAACTCAGATTCTGGGTACAGGGAATTTTTGGATTGCACTACTGCACAACAAGGCTAAACTATGAAGATAAAAAAAACAGCTCACCAACTCACTTTCAACCACCATCTCCACCACCTACACATGCAGACCCATCAAAATGCCTTCTTAGCCTGATGGACGAGGAACATGATACAGAACAGCTACACAATTGCTATCCTCACATAGCTAATACAAGCAGTAAGGACACACCTGCAACAAGCCCACAAAATACTGAAACAATAGTGAAACAAACTCCATTTTGCACACTTAAAAACCCAGCTATCTTCCAGTACAGATCTAGACACAATGAATTCCATTCAAAAACTATATGAGTGGCTACAATAAGCTTTTAATATCCTAATGTCACCAAGAACGACATAACAGAACAAAAGAAAACTGGCACCTTGGAGAACTACAGAGCTAAAAAATATAAAACAGCCAATTAGAAAGCTGCAACATACCTGGCTCAAAACAAACACCAATCAAGGCAAACTTCGACTATAAAAACGTAACCGATTATACAAGTCAGCTATCAAAAAAAAAAAAGAATACTAGTCAGACAGAATTCAAATCGCTACATTTGCAAATAAACAATCCTATATAATTCACACTGAATTTCGCAAACCAAATTTTCTAGAAGGAGCTCATCCCATTTCACAGACAAACTGGCAAATCATTACACAACCAAAGCAGACACATTGGACTCATATTTAAAACAAAGAAAAACCACCAGCACCAACACTGTTCCAAAACAACCCAAGTTAACACTAAACCAGACTCTCCATCCCTTCTGACAAATTTCACAGGATGAATTTTTGGACCTGGTCATGGCAAGCAAGCCTACCGGCATCCTCTCTGACCCGTGTCCACAAACAAACCAAGACAATTCTTCAAACTACCTCTACTACCACACACCAGTAAGATGAATCAACAATTCCTTAAGTATGGGAATATTTCCAGAAGAACTAAAAAAAAAGTCATATATACGCCCATTACTGAAGAAAAACCTAGATCCACTGAAACCTGACAACTACAGATCGATTGCATATGGACCTATCCTGGGCAAACTCATAGAAAGAATAGCATTCGCCCAAATGTCAAACTTCATTGAAGATAATTCCATACTTTCAGACTTCCACACAGGATTCGGTACTGGAAGAGGCACAGAATCTGCTCCTGTTGCAATCTGGGCTGCCCTTAAGACCACAGTTGATAGGAACGGAGTTGCAGCACTACTTCTCTTGGACCTCTCAGCTACCTTTGACACAGTTTAGCATGACACTCCTCGAAGCCCTCATAGAGGGGACTACTCACAACTGATCACATCCTACCTTCTCAACAGAACTAATGTCCTCTACACCCCCGCTTTCTCGTCCAAACTGTACTTCCCAAATGCGGGGTCTGTCCCTCAAAGCCCTATCATCTCACTCATGCTTTTCTACATTTACATGAAGTCGTTACCGGCAATGATCAATCAAATTTCACCTCACATGCTATAACTATGCAAATGACACACAAATACTCCTTAAACTGGAAAGCCCCAATGACATTGGAAATGCACCAATTTTCAGTTCTCTCAGAGCTGTGGATCAATGGATGACATGCACTCATCTTAAATTGAATGTTTCTATAACGGAAATACAGATGTGTGGCAATGGGAAAAATGATGACTCATTCTTCGCATGGCCTGATGATCTGGGAACACTGCCAAAATTATCAGAGGAAGTAAGAAACCTCAAAATTACCAAGGACTCCAAACTATCAATGAATGCCCAAGAGGATAAATGAGCACGATCAAGCTGCGTTATCATAAATCCCCCCCACCTGGGATTTCCACACAAGGTCCAGGCTACCATGTCTCTTGTTCTGTCTAAACTTGATTACGCCAATTGCCTCAACCACAGACCACCTCTTACAACTATGAAAACACTACAACGGATTCAGAACTCCGCTGCCAGACTACTCTTACATATAAAGCCACAAGCCCACATCTCCCCTGCTTTGAAATCCCTACATTGGTTACTGGTTGCCAGAAGATCCACGTTCAAGCTGCTTTTTATCACTCACAAAGCGATACATGGAAAAGGACGGCTCTTCATCAGAAAAAAAAAATCACCAAATACATTCAAGGGAAACTCCACTTTAGATTGGCACCTCGCATTAAAATCCCACTGTACAAAAAGAATAAAACATAGGTGGCACATACTTCTCTGTTCAGTCAAACTAAGGAAATCTTTACCCCTAAACATGAGATCCACGCATAGCCACATTATCTTCAGAAGACTACTCAGGAGTTGGCTCTTTCCCACATAACCACCATACTCAAACATAAATATACAGCATATCCCTTTCTATATAAGCTTTATCTTGGACTACAGGTGTGTACCCACATGTGTATTGTTTGGTATGTGTATAATAATTATGTTTTGAAAGTAGATATGTGTTAGTTCTGCTTAACAGAAGTACATATTACTTATAGTTACATATTCTATGTTTAGCACGTATATAAGTAACTGCATAAATAAGAAAGTCTTTAATAACTTTACAATTGCTTCACTATTGAATTACAATTTAAAAGAAAATAATTAAAAAGGACAGTAACTCTTGAAAGTCTGAGTTTATTAAATACAACTTCAATCTACATGAATTACCTTCCTTATACATATTTACCTTTCCATGTATGTATCTTTATATTTATTACTATGCTTCCAGTTCAGCATATCCAACGCACTACCCTATACCTCACTCTAGATCTCTCGTAATAGATCCACTACCTCCAATCTGACTAATCTCCAACCTCATTCTACTACTCACCAATGCACTACCCTACAACTCTCTCAATATATCCTCTACCTCAACTCTGACTCCTCTCAAACCTTTCTAATGCACTACCCTATTTCTAAACCTATGCCACTCCCAATATATCCTCTACCTCCACTTTCTCACATAACAAACTCCATGCCGCGAGCCCCAAAATATTCCGAGACTATTCCCTCCTCTACTCCTCCTTACATCACCTCATACATTTAACTATTCAGATCTCCCAAACAAGCCTTTCTAAATCCTTTTCCCGACTCTTCCCCCACCAACTCCTCTTTATTCATTCAAAACCCCTTCCTACTGATACGAGCTCCATTAAAATAAAGTAAAACTTTTCCCCTTTCCCAAATAACAGAGTAACATGTCCACCGCTCAAATAAAATATACTTCATATATCCAATTCTAATTCACCAAAATTCCTTTTTGGGTTCCAGTTGTATGATACTCACCGAAAAGTGCATTAATACCTCATCAGGGGTAGCAGGCACTGTATAAATACCAACCCCTCCCACTTCTATCCCTTCACTGTCCTTTTCAATCCAAATAACAGGACTAACATGTTCACTGCTCACATTAATTTCATTTTTCCCTAGACTAGCTTACCACTAAGCTCCTTTTTGGGTTCCAGAGCAGTGCGCTACTCACTGAAAAAGCACTTAGATACCTTGTATGGGGTAGTAAGCGCTATATAAATGCAATTAAAATCACATCATTCCCCAAGCTCGCTGAGAGGCAGCAGCAAGAAGACTTGGTCTGCACTGCTGTCTATTTGCATTTACACAATCAAAATTAACAAACCCTGTAGCCCGCATCTCTTCTGCTTCACCCAGGAGTGCTTGGAAAACTAGGTCATGGTGCGTAAGAAGGATGTGGACAAGGCAGTAAAGAATTACTTTGGCACCTGCAGAGCTGGAGGATGTTTGGGTGCATTCCCATTGAAACAGAAACCAAAGGGCAGGGTGGAGAAATAGGAGGGGGTATGCAGAGGTTAAGAGACATCTAGCAGTGGCTAAAGAGAAATAGTGAAATAAGTGAAAGAGAAAGAAAGACCGGGATGGTGGAGAAAAAACAGGGAGGTCAGAAAGCAACAAAGGACAAGGCGCGAGAGAGGAAGAAACAGATGAAAGAAAAAAATTCAACAGGGTAATGACAGGAAGGGAGAGAATTCACATGATTTTTTTTTTTAGTTGGCTATCGTTTTGGCTCTTTGATTCACATGAATCCCCTAACTTGTCCATCTCTACTACTCACCCTCGCAATCCAGTCTCTATATATTAAGTCAATTTGTAGTACGTGTTTCCTGAGGTACCAAATTGAACAGGCAACATCTGTTGGAAGGATTACCGAATGGCCACGGTTCCCCAGTGCCAAAGTATTAGCCTTACAGTGTCATCAATTGGTCTTTTGCCAACGTTGGAGTTTTAGTGCTACCAGCACCCGTCCATATGAAACAAACACCACCTTAGCCAAATTTCTGTTTCTCCTACACACTTCCAAAAATCGATACTAATTACGTTCATCCGATGATAAATTACAAGCCCCCCCCCCCCCCCGGTGGCTTTTATAGAATAAAAAAAATTCACCAGCACAAAGGGGGAAGAAGGGATTCTATGCAGGGTGTAGACATCACGCTACCAGCCCTTGTATATCCAATACATACAAGAACCAGTTATACACTTGCAGGATGTTATTTGCGTTTTTATGTCCCTTTATGTTCTAAAAACCGGAAACAGCCAAGTAAGTTTTAAAGGAAAAATTACTCTTCAGCCATCTCAGGTCTGAAAAATAATCAATTTGACCTTTCTGGGACAGGACGATGTGCATGTTTATAACCTCTTGTATTATTAAAATATGTTGCTATAATGATGTAATACCCATTACAATCCAAAAGATACCAGGTATACAAAAATTAAGTTAAATTAAGTAACCAATGAAGAAAATATCAGCAAATCACGTCCTGCAAAGAACACCGCGTTAAAACCACATAATACCGCCAGACAACCAAACATAGCAGGCGAAATTGTTAAAATGGCGACCGAGAGGCAAAAGAGAAGGGAGCTGCGCCCTTCAACGGCGACCCAAGAGCCCAGCGCCATCTTGCACCTGGTCGAAACCGAGCACACCCGCTGTAGGGCGGATAGTAGGCTTAAGAACAAAAATAAAATTGACAGTTACATGATATGCATTTTTAATGTCGTAGACGACCCCAACAAAATAAGCCCCAGAGTAAAGGAAATGAGCAACTCCGATTCTTTTTCTTCTATCACACAAAACCCCGTTTTCAAGTTTGTGATTTTACTGTCAAAACCCATAGCGAAAACCCCAGGTTGAATGTGTTAAGGGTAATGTCTGATGAAAGGTTGGTACGACACACACACCGCTTGAGCTGGTATTTGCAACTTAATCCCCAAATGTACATGCACATTAAGACGTATCGGTGCCATTTTTATTTGTTTTTTTAAGTGCGCTAAACAGGATTACAAATGCAAGAATTCCCAGTTTCTTTTCGCGAAGATTGCGCACAAATGTTCAGCATTAAACATCAAAGATAAACATACAGTCTAGAATCCATGGTTAACATATTTAAGACAGTTTTACAATGGCAAGAACATAGGCGCAAGCAATACAATTAACGTGCTATAAACCAAGGAACACAAACTGGTCAATTAACAAAAAAACGTTTTCGCGTCGCTTTATTCGTCGACTCAGCGTTTCTTTATAGGACGAATGAGGGTAAATTTGCCCTAATCTTTTGAGCGCTCAAAATCCAAAGGCAGGGGAGTTGATGTGCGACGGGAGTCTTCCCATGGCGCCCGAGACACCTCGCAGGGCGGGCGTTTTCCATCTGACAAAGAATCCGCCATCTCAAGTCTTCCTCTCCTGTGTTTCTAAATACACCCCCATTCAGCTGAAGAAAAAACAACCCGGGCACAACAGCAACAACATAGCCTCCGACGGTTTAACGGCTCAAAAAGCGCTCGTGCTGAACCCAACGGCTTAGTTAAAACCAAGACACTGGAAAAAAGAGGGAGGAGATTGCCAAAAGATTATTTTTCTTTCTGTTAAAGTCCCCCACCCCCTCCTGCGCAGTCGGCAGTCTCTCGCCTTCTTCCGATGCTGATGAAGGGGGCGGAAAATAAAAAAAAACTAATTTTAAACCGGCTCAATCAATGAGTCATTGAAAGATTTTTGCCGTCTCTCTCCCCTACGAAATTTGCATTGCATCAGCAAGAAACCGGCAGCCTCTGCCCTCCCCCCGCTGCTGCCCTGAAACCCAATATAGATTTAAAAAAAGATGCGCCATGCCCGAAATAGTCGGGAGCACGATAAGCAAGAGATGCTGAAATAAATAAATATTTTATTTTAATGTGCGCCTCAATCTTGCCAAAAGTGGGGGAAAGGCAAAGGAGAATAAAAAAAACCCGAGCCAATAGACGCCTGGCTGAAACCTAATATCCTGGTTTTGGCAACTCGTTTTAATTTGCTCCTCTTTCTTTTCTGTCTGTCTGGAGATAGATTTCCCCCTCTCCTTTCCCTCCCCGAAGGAAGGGAGGAAGGAGGTTGTGTGTTTTTTTCCTTGAAATTTTTATCACAAAATTATAATACACTCAAAGGGAAACTCACCGTCATGAAAAAGCAGTGCCTTGTCAACGGGGTTTCTTCGCCATCACATCAGGGGCTGGCAGTGTGTGGAGAGGAACAGGCGGCTCAGCCACAAGGAGAGAAACAGTGAAAGGAAAAAAACATTATTAAAAGCTCTTAGCAGTATTTTAGCAGGGAGCCCCATCTTTTTCCACGTAAAGAGAACGGAAATAATTCTAACGCGTACTGAAAGCCTCAGGCAGCCAGTCTTGTGTTTCTCTTCTTTCTTTTTTTTACTTTGTGAAAGTATTCAGGCGCTTTTAGTCACAGTTTTTTACTCGAAGTTCGAAAAGTTTTGATTGGAGACGAACACCCTTTCTTATACTCTAAAGTGTAAAAGTAATAAAATGTCCTATGGCAAATGCACCTTTGACGTGTGGAATGGCGCCATTGTATAATGTTCACTATATATATATATATATATATATATATATATATATATATATATATATATATATATATATATATATATATATATATATATATATATATATATATATATATATATATATATATATATATATATATACCAATAGACTTGATTCGGACAGGAGACTCCTGCTTTTTTTAAGCCAAAAATTGATTTATTTTGGCTATTTCCCACCTGAAATTGCATCTTCATCAATAGAAGTAAATGCACTAGATACTAAGAAGGTTACAAGGAAGTTATAGTTAGGAAATATAAATAACAAAACCTTAAAATTTCACTGCAAAAATCAAAGGTTACAGGAACATTATAGTTAGGCTTAGATTTCACTTGTACAAAACAATTGAAATTCAGAAGTTATTGTTACCTGAGCTAACTATAGCTTATTCCCCCACAATGCACTGCTTATGACCCTACATATGACATCACTCATGATATGATCAGTGACATCACTGATAACCTTTGTTTTTTTCAGTGGATGTCTAAGGTTTTTAAAATTCTATTTCCTAACTATTACACCCCTGTAACCTTTGTTTTTTTCAGTGAATTTCTATGCGTTTTTAACATTTTTTCCTAACTATAACGTCTCTGTAACCACCTGTTTTTTTTTGTGAATTTCAAAGATTTTTCCATTTTATTTCCTAAATAACTTTTGAGAGTGTGAGTGTCTGAGTGGGACTTTGAGTGGGTGCGTGAGTGTGTGTGGGTGCATTAGTGCCTGTGTGGGTGTTTCAGTGAGTGCTTTAGTAACTGAATGGGTCTGTTTGTATGTGCATCAGTGTCTGTGTGGGTCTGTGAGTAGGAGCATGATTCTCTGAGTGAGACTGTGGGCAAGTCTAGTGCAGTCTCTGGTTGTATGAGTGTCTGAATGAGTGTGTGCGTTAGTGTCAGAGTGGGTCTGTGAGTGGATGTGTCAGAGTCTGGGTTTGCAAGTGAGTGTGTGTCTTAGTGGTTGTTTGAGTGGTGTTAAGTATTTTGGGCATTTGCATACTTTCTTTTTTTAAACAAACTTTATTGGCATTTATTATCAGTCTGTTCAACCATCCACTCAGGTACACATATATTCTGTTTGTAGTTGTTTGCAGTATATCCCCTAACTCATCCTGCATTCCCTTGCAGCTTGGATCTAATATGTCCTTGTCTACTCCCGGTCTCTGAAGGAATAATGTTGTGTTGGCCTTGTGTCCCCCCCTCCCACACCTAACCAATCAAAACAGTTAACTAGATCCCCCTCTCCCCACACTGCTGTCTCCCCATTGTACCCCTAGAGCTCTGTAGGTTATCTCTCTCGTGTTGGACCGCATGTGGAAGCCCTTCGCGGGTGCCCCCTGTTCTGTAGTTACCCTCCCCTGTGAGAGTATGTTATATGTCCCTCCCTGTCCAGGATCCCTTGTGCCCCCTTATCCTGCCTCAGTCACTAGGGATGCTCCTGTTGTTGTGGGCTCTCAGGGGTAGAAGTGTCAGATGCCCGTCTATCCCCCTCCTTGTCGCCCATCATTGCCTCCCAAGCCCTGGCCCTCTCCTCCTTGCCTATCCCTCGCCTCGCATTCCTCATGAGGACTGATGTAGATAAGTTATAAGACGAAAAAGGAGCCTTCGTATGGTAAGTATGAGTTTATTCATAGAGCACAGGATAAGCGTACCCCTCACCAGCTGATCAGACCACCAACTGTCAAGCGTGGAATGGACAGCTTAGTAATACATAATAAAGTAGGAACATTACAGGTATTCTGGAAGGATGGAAGGGAGAGGACACAAAGGAAGGGCTACAACTGGGAGTCCATTTTAAGAGGATATACATTTACAACACATCTTCTCCCATTGGATTGAAAAGAACACAAGAAGGAATGCACCAAAAATGCAACCTTAACATAAGTAATCATTCAAATAAACAGGAGGTCTGCGAAGTCTAGAACTTCTGAATTCAGTAGATACTGGAACATCTTGAGTACCCTCGCAACCAGAAGATACTTCATCAAAAGCATCAGCACCACCTTCACCCCTGCGACAAACCAAAGATGAAGATGAAGGGATATCTACTGGTATAGACAACATGTACCCAGTGTTAGACAATGAATCTTGATCAACATGAGTAGAAGTATTAGACAATGAATCTTGATCAACTTGAGTAGAAGTACTGGAGGAAACACATCTTTGATACAATGCTACTCTGTGAAGATTCCATTTCTCACCATTCTCCAAAACTACATAGTTAGAGAAAACTTCTCTAACCTTGTAGGGACCCCTGAACTTGGAAAGTCCCTTTGTCACTCTCCCTGATTTGACTTTAACTTGATCGCCAGAGGAAATAACATTGAAAGTAGACTTGTGATTGACCTGAAAACAAGAGACTGGATTAGTACCATCACCAATGCTATTTTTAATCCAAAATGGTGCAAGTTTAGTGCCAGGACGTCTGCCCCGCAGACTTCAAAAGGAGACTTACCATCCTGTTTATGAGCAGTGGTGCGATAGGCCCATATCATATCCTGGACCATTTCATTAGCAAAGCCACGAGAAGCGCATGACATTTGAAATATTCCTTTGACAACTCAATTGGCTCTCCCACACACATCATTTCCCTGTGGGTTATAAAGGGAAGTGCGATGGTGGGTCACCCCACACGCCGACAGGAACAAATGCATTTTATGTGATGTAAGTTGGGTACTATTATCTGATATAAGAACAGAAGGACATTCTTCATCATGAAACAGGTCTTTGAGAAACAATATAGTACATTCAGTAGTAATGTCTTTAACGAATCTAACCGTAAGCCATTTAGAAAACATGTAAACTGCAACAATGGCAAAACGTTTAGCCATGGACAATTCATCCATTGGTCCGATAAAATCAAGACACACACGGGGCCAAGGTTGTTCCTGAGTAATTATATGACTCATATTTGAACCTGAAGCCACTTTGAGTCTTTTCTCCCCTTCTCTACAAGCAGAACAATTCTCCACCCAAGAAGACACTTGTGAATCCATGGCTGGCCACCAAAAATCATTCTTAATCCTACGCTGGGTGAGGGTTTGCCCTACGTGTCCCTCGTGAGCCAATTTTAACAATATTGGTCTCAAACTGAATGGAGGAATGAATCCATCTCCTCTCATGAGAATGCTATTACCATATATACCGACAATACATCTAAAATTTTAATAAATGGACAAACTGTGGGTTGTACACAACTTTCATGCTTGGCACCCAATTTGACCATGTCAATGACTTCAGTTAATAATAAGCCTTTCATCATAGCAGTACACCACTCATCTTTCGAAAAAGTACCCTCACTCAGGGCTAACACATCTTAGACAAACGCTACAGCTCCTTCATCTTAAACTTCTTGAGAATTCTCACTCTTGACTGACAATCTAGAAAGACAATCGGCCTGAACATTATGCCAACCTTGGATATAATAAATATCATACTGATGTTCCTTAACCCCTTCGATGCTCATGACGGAACGGTTCCGTCATGAGCATCGGTTGGGCTGTGCTCATGACGGTACCGTTCCATCATGACCACACCCATTTACATTGGGACCAAGCACCGGGGGTAAATCTTCACCGCAGGGAAGGTGTTAAGTTTGGATGCCAGTCTTGCCAACTTAGGGGATCCTTTCCCAGCTCCACCAGGAGACAAAATACGAATCAACGGCTTGTGGTCCGTCATAATTTGAAACTTGGTACCCCATAAATATGACCTGAAATATTAAACACCCCAAGCAGCAGTCAAAGCTTCATTCTCAATTACAGAGTAATTTTGTTCAGAAAGATACAGGGAAGCGGGAAGCAAAAGCTATGGTTCTCTCCCCCTCAGGATGTTTCTGTAGAACTACTGCTCCTAAACCAGTGGCATGCGCGTCCACCATTAACACAGAGCTGCACCTACTATCAAAGGGTGCTAAGACCTTGGCTTCACACAATTCTTTCTTGATTGCACTAAAACAATTTGTATGGTTTTCACCCCAAGCAAACTTCACTCCTTTTTTGAATAGAGGTCTCAGCATTAACGTTTTATCCAAAAAATTCTCCACAAATTTAGAGTAAAACTCTATAAGCCCATATAAATGATCGAAGTTGATCCGTATCTACGGGACATGGGGCTAATTGTATAGCCTTCAACAAGTTCTTTGTAGGCTTTACTTCTTCTGCAGAGATTTTGTAACCCAAATACTCAATGTGTTGCACTAGAAAAGAACATTTTTCTTCACTTAACGTTAAACCCGCTTCCTCAATTCTGTGCAACACGGATTTGAGTACCTGATTGTGATGAGAGATAGTGTCACCAAAGACAAGGATATCATCTTAGAAAAAGACAGCCTTTTTTATACCTTTAAATCTCTCTGTGACCATACGCTGAAAAACACTGGCCACAGAGGTCAACCTAAAATGAAGCCTAGTAAAATGGAAAGTGCCCTCAGTGGTTATGAACACTGTCAAACTCTTCGAATCATCATAAAGGTGAATTTGGTGACAGGTGCTTTTGAGATCTAATTTTGTGAAGAATTTCGCACCCTGCAATGTGGACACTAACTCCCCTATGTTGGGAAGAGGAAATATGTCTGCCACCACACAGAATCTTAATTTTCCATTGGCCTTTTGAGTTATAACCACCAGAGACACCCAACTGGACGCCTCCACTGGTTCAATTGTCCCACCTTGTAACATTTTATTGATTAACGATTTTACTTCCTCCCTAACTGCAAGAGGAAACCTCCTCAATTTGTATTGAATAGGGATGACATCTCTCTTAAATATGATTTTGTGTACATAACCTTTCAACTCACCTAGCTAATTTCTGAAGACTTTGCTTGCATCCTATAAAATATCATTAAGAGTACAATCGTCTACAACCATGACTTGGGAGGGTGCTCTAGGATTGACTATCATATGTAAATCATATTGGTGAATCCACCCAAGAATTGGTGGCCCATCAATGGCAACGTATATTTTACCTTTTGTAGACCTATTGGAAAAAGAAATGTCTGAATCAAAATAACCTAACATATCTATGTTTTCACCTTGATACCCTGTAGGGGAAATTTCACAAGATTTAAGTGTTTTATCACCCCCTTCTTTCCTAAACATGGTCTCCGGGATAATCGTATATCTAGAACCAGTATCAACCCTAAGAGTTACTACATGACCTTCAATGGTGAACTCAGTTTTTGGTCTTCTCTCTCTCTTTTCGTTAAATACGTCATACTTTGAATCTTCTACTATTAAAATTTTGTCTTTCTCCCTTCTGATCTTTAAGTCGTTGTCTTCAATAATAGCCACCTTAGGTTTACCTTTGTACCTACACATTCTTGAAAAATGACCAATTTTACAATATTTGAGACATTCTTTGTTATTGGCAAAGCAAAATTTTGCATCGGATGTATGTCCGTTTCTGTCACATCTTGAGCAAAATCTAGTGGGGGTTTTAACAAAATTGCTCTTTCTGTTGAACATTTTTCCTTTTTGTTTGACTATAGCAATAGACTCCTCATCTACAGGTTCACATTCAGCTAAACCCTTTTCAGATACTTCAGAAATGTCATTGTTGAGGATTGGACTTTTGTAACTCCTTCATACATATTTCAGACTGTTCAACCACCTTTGCGAAATCTATTGCTATCTTTAAAGTCGGATTCTTGGCTGCCCATAGTCTTTCCTGATTTTTTCTGTTATTACATTGTACTATCAGCTGATCATGAATCAGCTCGTCAGCCATAGAACCAAAGTTACACTTTACTGAGAGTTCTCTAAATCGTGCTACAAAATAATCGATGGATTCTTCATTTCGTTGCTTGTGTGTGTAAAATGTATATCTGTTCATGAGCAAGTTCTCGTCTTTGGCAAACCTCACTTCAAGTCTATAAACAGCATCTTTGTATTCATCAGGTAATGATTGCCCACTAGCTTGCAATGCTTGAGGAAGGTATTTAAAAATACGTAGATCTTCCTTGCCTAAAGCACTCAACAACAATGATTTTTTTGAGTTTGGCTGAAAAGTCTTGCCCATCAAGGGCATCAAGATAATTGTCAAACATGACTATCCAGTCTTCACATGAAATCAGCGGTGTACCTGGTTCACTCAAAAATGGTGGGAGTGCTACTGTGACCTGCTGTGCCATGGTTACTCTCTAAAAGCACGCAGACTCGTGCTGCCACAGCAGAGGGAGAAGACCATTGTGTTTCTTCCTCCCACCCACGCCGCTTCCATTGTGAAGAAAGCATCAAGCTTGCGGACCTTAAAATCCAAGGAGCCAAGATGGCGGCGGAGACGGACGTGTAGACGCCCGGCTCCCCGAGCCTGTGCTCCCGGCGATAATATCCTGCTCTTTATCCTTCACGGCGCTACCGTCGAAGCACGGGGAAAGCGCTCTGTTGCCGGGGGTGTTTTCCCGGTGTCCCCACCTGCCTGCAAGACGACGATACTGGCGTGCTGCCCGACGACCATTGTCGACCCTGGGACCGGACCCTTTGTTGCTGTGCGCCGCCTGAGCGGCTGGAGATCCTGCGGCTGGCCGACGAGTGGTGGCGCTGCCATCCCATACCGCTCTGCAGACTGTGAACGCGCCCGCACTGGTTCCTCCCTTGGGAAGTGTGAATTGACCGACTGAGGGTCCACTCCGCTACCCCTTCTCTGTACGAAGCCGAGGTGAGCCGCGCTGGGGGTTTCTTCATGATCGGCGAGGAATTGGCCGCTGTGGCTCGCCCTGGTGCTTTCTCCTGCTGAGCCCACATGAGGGGGATCTTGTCGGTTGTCGCCCTGTAGTGCGGTGCCCGGACCGTGCCGTGAGGTCGGCCCCCCCATTGCCTATTGTGAGATTCGCCTACGCCACCGGTGTTCTCCTAATTGTCTGGAATATGGCGGCCGTCCCCCCTGTGATAATGGTGGACTCCATCTCGGCCCCTGACTGGGTCGCCCCGCATGGCCTCGGAAGGCATATGGATTGCTGGGGTGCGCTACGGACTGTGGATACCTTGAGTCAGCTGCCTGTGCTCACCACAGCCACCGTTCTTGAAGCGATTGCCGAAGTACGGGCAGAATGGCTTGAATGTTCCCGCGCACTCGGCGCGAAGCTGGATGTAGCCGCTCTCGGATTAGAGAGTACATCGTCGACCGGCTCCCCTTGCTGCACCGACCGCTCCCCCCCTTGCATTCCCATTGAAACATTGTTGCCGCCTGCTTGCGAACTGGAACAGCTTCCTGACAGCGACTATTCTACCGGATTACTGTCAGCCCATACCTCCGCTGCTACATTGTTTCACACCCTGCCTCAGCCTTCATTCTTAGATACTAAATCGCTGTTCCTGCTTGTGGGTCCGCTGGAGCTGCTGCTATTCGTCTTGACTGTGTATCACATGTGTGGTGAGACTTTATTCACTTGTTTAAATCAATGTAGGGCGGCATTGGGAGCAGCACTCTTCTGGATCGCTATCATTACAGCTGACTGGTGGTGTCCATTTTGTGTTTGGGGACCTTCTCCTTGCCGAGGGCGGCCATCTTACCCCTTTGTTCTATCTGGGGCGGACCTATTTCCGGAGCCACGTACAGGGGGACACTTGAAATCTGGCCAGGGCTAGGAAAGCTTGTTTTCTTGTTAAGGGGCGCCCTCTTTGACCTTTTCAAACGCTCAGACCGGGGCTGCAGTGGTCTCTACCGCTGATTCTGCTTGATCGACTGGATGGGACCCGGACTGGAACACTTGCCGATACATTGGTGTTGATACATTTGTGAAATCCCCTATTTTCGACTGCGATTGCTATTGCTTGACATGTTTATTTTCATTTCGGGCTTCACCTGATGTATCAGATTTTTGGCTCTTCCAAACGAGGTGGATGTAATTGATGGCTGGGAGTCCAGGGACAACTGGGACTGGTGGTGGTCTTGCATTTGTTTCTGATCGGCTGGGAGGGACTCGGGTTGGGACGCAGTCTGGATATATGCAGGGGCTCTGTTTGGGTGTCCCTCCTCATTAGTGGCAAGGTCTTTTGTAATTGCTCTGATATAGTAGTTGTGGTGTAGATCTTGAGCGGGTGGTGGAGACCGGGACTTAGAAAATATGGCCCTCCTCCGGGGTTAGTTATTTCATGGGAGTTTTTAGATTAGATTTTTCTTTTCTTGCTCCCTATATCTAAGGTGATATTATATCTTTTTTCCTTCTTCCTCTTATTCTCTATTCTATATTTCGGGTTTATGGGGTGACAGACGCGCTGCTGGGGGGGGGATAGGCCGTAGCCTTCGCATGCGTGTAGGGTGGGGGTTGGGGGATGGGTTTTTCGTTTCTTTTCTGTTCCTATGGTGCCTTGTTTTTTCTTTTTAATTTATCTCTTCCTTTTTCTATCTTGGGTTCGTGTCGATGTTGCTGGCGGGGGGGTGGCGGTGGATCACTGTTGGGCTTTGGGTCTACTATCCCTGTAGCGTACACTCTGGCCGCCATGCCGTCTGGTGGGGTTTGTCATCTAAGCAGATGGGCTGTGTATGCTTCTGTCATTACCGCTATCTCACGTCTACATGTACCCTGTTTTTTTTTTTTTCTTTCGTTTATGTTCTATTTTATTGCAATGGAATAGTTGGACATTAATAGTTGCTATGAAAACTTTAAAATTAACCTTCACTACTCCTGAGGCGCGATAGCACGTGACCCACAGTGTAACTGTTAAATGCTTGCTACTTGATATTGATATGCTATTGCGTCGCCGTATTGCATGCTCCTGTGCTCAACAGTAATTGTGGCCGGCCTGAGGGTTGTAGGCCACTATTTGTATTTCTCTTGATGCACCAATAAAGGTTTTCAAAAATAAAAAAATCAAAAAAAAAATCCAAGGAGCCAACTCACTCCGCCAATTTAAAAAGGGAGAAGACCCTCGTGTTCCTGCCTCCCACCCACCGCCGCTTCCATTATGAAGCAAGCACCATGCTCCCGGACCTGAAAACCCAAGGAGTAAACTCAACCCTCTGTTTGATAACCCCCCACGAAGGAAGAATCGTGACCTCACGACCCTGGTTCTGGACCCGTGAAGTTTCCTGACGAAACTGCAACAGCCCCACTGCAGTCCCACGTCTAACCAAGCCTCTCACGGACTTGGCAGGCGTTCGTATTGTAAACAGGCATTGATTTAAAACAGTCCTGATGATGATCCCGGTTCATTAGGAGCCTTAGGGATCGAAACGTTGACGTTTTAAAACAGTGTTGCATGGAACTTATTGCACATATCAATCTGTATACACTGTATGTTGAGACTTGCGGAATTGATCATTAATTCGCAAGCTACTATTGGCTCCAAAGAAATTTTTACTTGCCTGTTAAACCTCTTTCTTTACTTACCTTTTTCTTATTCTATGTTTTTTCTATGTTCTTGGGATAGGTACAGGATTGTGCCCTATCTAAATGTTCTTATGTGACCCCCTTCAGGTCAACTAATCTCTTGTTATCTCTAAAATAAAATATTCCTCGCCCAGCTGGGCTTGGAAGCTAAAATATAGTACTTATTGTGGTCTATATTTTCATCTACTTCTCTATTGCAACTCCTTAGGACCCTTGTTCCTTTTAATATACTCTCTAAAAGCAAGCTTAAATCGTAAGATAAAATTATATACGATTCAATAAATACAAGTGGATAATACAATATCACCTTAACCTTGAAGCAAGTTTAAAAAATGTCACTTTATACTATTTGCCAATAGCTTTGACGTGCTGTGCGTATCACCGAGTGACAAGAATATGTTAAAACCAAACATGAAATAATAAACAAGAAGTACCCAAAACTACAAGATTGGTGAGCGTATCACAGTGTTGAGATTACGCTCGTTGCCGTATGTCTAGCTCCACGATGTGATGCTTCCAAAGTGGTAACCACTGCAACACAGCTGACGGTGTGAAGGTTTAAACTTCGCGTTTCAGGAAACGGATACGCGATCCCGCTTACAAGTAAAAATCCAAGATGGCGCTAGAACGTTGCGCGATGACGTCACCACATCACATCGCACATCGCTTTGAAGGAGGACTGGGTAGCCTACCAATCCTGGCGATTCAGTGACGCATACACAATAGATTTTGTTGCTAAGCAACGCGTGGCGCGTGTGAAACAGCGTATGTGCTTGCACGCAACCACTCACGGTTGGAAATGACTGCAGATCCTAAATGCGACCTCTTGACACCAGAGTCCTCAATACGATCACTACTTGAAGCAAGAACGAGATGACAGACAAATAAAGTCCACTGCACACGTGGATTTGTTGTTGGAGAGGAGCCACTATCCCAAAAATGCCTGAAGACTGCTCCAACGCAGACTTGCTGCATGTAGTCCAGTCAGCTACCAGGATCATCGCCAAATTGATGTAGATAAGTTGTAAGACGAAACAGGAGTCTTCTTATGGTAAGTATGAGTTTATTCATAGAGCACAGGATAAGCGTACCCCTCACCAGCTGACCAGACCACCAACTGACAAGTGTGGAATGGACAGCATAGTAATACATAATACAGCAGGAACGTTACAGATATTCTGGAAGGATGGAAGGGAGAGGACACAAAGGAAGGGCTACAGTTGGGAGACCATTTTAAGAGGATATACATTTACAGCAAGGACCCTGCTCTCTCGCATCCTGCCCATGTTACTGGCTGCTGTTTCCACCCTTGCACACTGGGGCCTCTCGGGTCTTTCCAGTTATGAGCGATTTCCTGCTTCGCCAGGACAAAGAAGAGGTCCTAGACCCTGCCTGTGGTCATAGTTTTAGCAGTGTGAGGAAACAAACCCAACAGTACATGTGTCGGTGTGCATGGAATTACCTGCTCAGTGATCCTAGCCGTCACCTACGTCACTTCCTGCCAATAATGTGTTAAAGAAGTACAGTTCCACATCATGTGGATGTAGTTCACTCCCACTGTAGTACATCTCGGGCATCGGGCGTCCTCCCTTGCAAAATATCTGTTAATACGTTCTGGGGTTAAATAAGCCCGGTGGAATGAATAAAAACTAATCAGGTTAAACCGGGCATTTCTGGAGACCTTGGCTGCAGTTCGAGTATTTTCTCCCAATCCTTGTCTGCCAGTGGAGTGGCGATGTATCCCTCCTATTGGTTTTTCAACCGGTCTAGTGGTTGTATGGTATCCCGTCCTATGGCCCTATAAAGATATGCGACCACCTTGATAGTTCCCATAGCCAGGCTTATGTAGTCACAGGTGGCCTGGCGATGCGGTTGGCATTTGCATACTTAGGGTGTTAAACAGGGAGAACTATGGATTCTGTTCTCACCAGGTGTAGGAGGCTGGCTTGGTATATGGTGTACACTTAAAGAAGTGATTCACCTTGCACTAATCCAGGCAACCCGTATGGTGATTTTAGTGGTCTTGGTTAACCTAAGGCTCTCAAAGTGATAGCTGTTGAGAGCAGCCTTCAAGTCTATCTTGAAGGAGTGTAAAGCAGCTTATTTTATCACATTTAATCAATAGTGTATATTAGATGAATAAGAACCCCACATGGTTTATAAAAAAAGTCTATTTATTGCACACCACAATCACTAAAACATTGTATATCTCCTAACCGGAGATATCAACAGTACGCATGAAAATACTTAAAAGAAACCAGGTAAGTAGCACAAATATGCACTGGTCTCCAGTGGGAGACCGAACCATATACTAAGAAAGTGGAATGCAAACTGCAAGGAAGAACGGGATTTGGACCACAGGACTCAGAGGAGCAGGGAGAATTGGGAACCACACAAGGTAAGTACCCAGGAACACCTCATAGGCTGTGTGCAGAGTGGGAGCACAGGCGCATGCCCAATGGAAGTCAATGGAGAAGTCACAGTTGCAGTTTTAAAGAAGAAGGACCCTTCCTAGAGGACCCTGAAGAAACCCTTTGGAGAACGGAAGGTTGGAGAGCCACCCCACTCGTAGATGCCCCAGGAACCAGGGAAACCAGATGCATACGGGTGAAGTGACATCAAAACCTCCCATAGACAACAATGGAAGACTCTGAAAGAAAGGCCTCTGGAGAAGTCTCTGAAGATGTCCGGTGAAATCCGAGGGTGAATTCTTGAAGAGGAAAACCTGCAAGCAGAGGAGACAGAATCTGTGCCACTCAGAGGTGACCAGGAGGCACGGAAGCACAATGCCCACCCTTGGCAGAAAGCTCTGGAGAGTTGACGAGGACCTTGCTGCCACAGCTGTGGGGACTAGGTGATGCTCAGAATGACCAGGAGACACGCACAAGCTGTCCTACGTCGGATGTTGGTGTCTAGGTGGTCAGTGTCCGGCAGGAGCACCACCAAGCCATGGTAGCCACAACTGGTAGACAAGATGCAATTGTTGGGACCATCAAGCTCCAAGGCACTCAGCAAGTGCAGGAGAGTCAGATCAGTCGGAGTAAGCAGAGGAGATCACCAAAGCAGGAGAAGACCCTCAAGAGGACCCATAGGCCAACGGCACAGTAGTCGCTAGAGGGCCTCAGGCAGATCACCAAATATGGAGGTCCATGGTGCAAGGGATGCAGTGAGGATGCTGATCTTCGAGGGATGAGGTGCTGGAGCTTCTTGGAGCCCGAAGATCTCTGCAGTGCAGAGCCAACAAGCCATGGCAACAGCAAGTCGAAGAGGTGCACAGGGGTTTGGTCCCAGCGGCTCCGATGAGGGATGCGGTCCTCCAAATTACAGGGAAGCCAAGTCAGGCCTTTGGAGAACCTCATGTGTTACTGAGCCTCGGGAAGTCCGTAGGATGACAGGAGCAGCAGACAGGTCAGCTTTGCAGGGGAGTGACTCCTTCACTCCAAGGGAAAATTCTTCAGATGTCCTTGATGCTCACAAGTCTTCTGGAGGACCTGAGCAAAGCATAGACACAGATGAAGCAGAAGACTTGAAGAACAGCGAAACCAGGAGCAGCAGGAGTCTTCCTTGATGCAGTCTCGGTTCCAGGTGAAGTCCAATGAATTCCAATTGTCCAGACGGTCGAAGAGTATCTTGGTTTCAGAGGTGAGTCTTGTTCCATGACAAATCTGTGGAGCCACCCACAGGGGAGCCCTTAAATACCCACGGAAAAGGTTGGAACGACTTGGGGATCCCTCTAAGAGGAGGGGCTGGACAGAGGGAAGCACACTCCCCTGTCCTTTGTCCAGTTGCACACCAGAGCAGGAGCCAAGTATTCCTGAACTGACTCAAACCAGAGTATGCAAGGAGAGCACTAAAGGTGCCTTTCAATTCAGTCTGGTGGCACTGAAAAGTGAGGATAACCATGAAAGCAGATTCTACTTTCCTACACCAGGAGACAACAAGAAAGAAACCACTCATGACTGTCACTATAGATGAGAATGTGCTGCAATAGATCAACAATGCATTCACCTCCATTAAGGATTCATATAGTTTTTCTCCATGGAATACACGAGTAAGCACACTTGTTTGCCTTTGCAAAGCCCAATCATTTGTGCTTTACGGAAGTGACTCTTGAACTGGGCCAGTTTCTATGTTTATATTTGTAAGTGGTTCCTGTTGAAGTTTCATTTCTGTGAAATGAGCATCGGTGCCAGAAGGAAATATCACCTGCCCGTTTATCCAACAAGAGTTTGCACAAGCTGTCTAACCAGCTGGATTTGTTTATACTGGTTAAATAGTAAGCACTACCTCGTTTGGTAGATGCTAGGTGCATATCCTACACTATAACTGTATATTGGATCACAAGGAAATGTCTCCAGCGGAATATGTGACACATTTCCGCAAACAAATACCCCGCATACCATTACTCTGCAATTATTATTCCGCAAAGACAAACACCCCGCAAATTATCACAACGCAAACTTTTACAATGCCTATGCCTTTACCACGCATGCCATTACAACGCAAAGGCATGCATGTTAAAGGTATATTCATTGTAAAAGTTTTGAAGGAAGGTAAGTGTGAGTACCCTACCCTACCCTACCCTACCCTACACCCTAATGTAGTACCCCTGCATAATCCACCCTCGACACAGTCCTTTTCCTACAATAACACTACCCAGAAAAAACTCCCAACACTACCATGAACAACTTTTCTTCTCTACACAAACACTACAACACTACCTTAATACACTACCCCTACACGACCCTATACTACATAAACACCACAACACTAGCCTACACTATACAAACACTACCCTAAACCCTAACACACTACCCTACACTACAACACTACCCTAAACCCTAAAACACTACCCCAGAATGACCCTACATTACACAAACACTACAACACTACGCTAAACCCTAAAACACTACCCCTCCATGACCCTATACAACACAAACACTACAACACTACCCTAAACCCTAAAACACTACCCCTAGCATGACCCTACACTACACAAACACTACAACACTACCCTAAACCCTAAAACACTACCCCCAGCATGACCATGACCACTACCCTAAAACACTACCCCCAGCATGACCCTACACTACACAAACACAACAACACTACCCTAAACCCTAAAACACTACCCCTACATGATCCTACACTACACAAACACTACAACACTACCCTAAACCGTAAAACACGACCCCCAGCATGACCCTACACTACACAAACACTACAACACTACCCTAAACCCTAAAACACTACCCCTGCATGACCCTACACTACCCAAACACTACACTACCCTAAACCCTAAAACACTACCCCCAGCATGACCCTACACTACACAAACACTACCCTAAACCCTAAAACACTACCCCTGAATGACCCTACACTACACAAACACTACAACACTACCCTAAAACACTACCCCTGCATGACCCTACACTACTCAAACACTACAACACTCCCCTAAACCCTAAAACACTACCCCTGCATGACCCTACACTACTCAAATACTACAACACTACCCTAAACCCTAAAACACTACCCCAGCATGACCCTGCACCACACAAACACTACAACACTACCCTAAACCCTAAAACACTACCCCCAGCACGAACCTACACTACACAACCACCACAACACTACACTAGACTACACAAACACTACACTACACAATCACTACCCCAGCACGACCCCCCTACCCCTAAAAAAAGAACCCAAACCCCCTTACTTCTCTCTCGTCATGGTTCCACACTCCTCCTGGTTCCATCTTCATGAAGTCTGGGGTTTTTTCACAACGTGTGTACATTTACCATACATGCCTTTACAACGTAATTCGTTGTAAAGGCATGCGTGGTAAATGCACACGCGTTGTGAAAAAATGCGGAGTGATGGTATGCGAGGTCAAAGACCTCGCAGAGTAATGGTATACAGGCTCAAAGTCCGCGGAAAAAAGATGCAGAGTAAATGTTGATTACCCTCCAGCGACCTTCAGTGCTTTTTCACAATGTGATTGTTCCTCGTGTGTCTTCATCCAGAAATCCATGATAACATGAATACTCCTACAGAGAAGACAACAACACAACAAATAGGTAAATCTCTACCAACATGAGTACTTTCTCCTAATTATATGAAGCAAGGGGTTCTTTGTTTGGTGGAGATATTCTTCTTTTATTGGGCATCAAGAATGCAGCACATTTTATTCTGCATCAAGAAACAGAAGTACCCAGATTGACAACCTTTTTTTATTTATATTCACAAATTTGTTGTGAAAAGTTGCGATAGGTATATTCTGCTACCGCGGATATACACAATATCGGCTTCAGTTTTTTCGAAAGTTAAAAAAACATGTATACACATATTGTAATACATGTTTGTGATCAGTAGTTTACTATCAATATATATAAAGTGAGATTTTCATAAGTCATTTTATGGTGCAACACTGTTATACTTTATTTCCCGTAATCGCGAATACGTTGGTATTCTCAAATTTGTCGGGGTTCGCGAATATCCCATTACCATGGAATAGAAAGGAAGTCCCCACTCAGTTTTCTTTTCTTCACACTTACAGTACTGATATTGGATGTTCATATTTCAGCACTGCTCTTTTCTTCTTCAAATTTATTTTGGAGTATTTTTGGAACATTTTTCAAATAAAATGGCATCTGGTGGCACAGAAGATCAGCAGCCACACCATGATGAAGTTCTTTGGAGGAGGAACCCCAGGTGAAGTGGCAATCCATTGAGTGGAAATTTTTTGCCACCCCCTCTTGGGAGAAGAAAATGGTGGCAAAGCACATGAAGTGCTCTTTGTGTGACAAGACCCTCTCCCGGGGTACGTCAAAGAAATATCCGTGTGGCACAACAAGTATAATGACCCACATGAAAACGTACCATTCCAACCACTTAGCAAGATCCCAGAAGGAGCGCAGTTCAGCAGATGCATCAACATTGGGTGCAACACCCAATAAACCACGGGATCCAATACCTACTGAGGTTCAGCAACGTCTCATTGAGAAGCCCCCAGAGCTCCTAAGGATCGGGACATTTTGTTTGGACTGCAAAAAAGTCCTCACTGTAGGGGAACAATCAACTACCGCAGTTGTGAAGGCAGCAAAACAACTCAAGTGTTCATTGTTGTTTGTTTGTTTTGTTTGGCTAAATGACACTTGTCTCCCCAGTTTTTAGTTTTTTCAGTTAATACTTTTTTCAGTTGCCATTTTTTGTAAAAAAAGAAGTACAAAATGTTAAAAGATAAATTGTATGCATTAGAAAACATATGGGTGAATTAGTTGCTGTGGTTCTTTTGTCCTCATTCATGAAAAGGTTTTATGAGAGGTAAGAGTTCAGGTTAAGCACCAAAGGAGAAGAAGTTCTGTTTGGTTCAAGGGTTCCGACAATTTTTTCCTAGGTTTCTGTGTAAGCATCTCAAAGAAACCAGGCAAACTGAGGATTTTTGTGGAGCTAAGTATTTCTCCTCAGCCCTGCCATGTTTTTCGCCGTTTTCATAATCATTAAACCTCCTAAGGATGTGGTCTAAATGGTGTTCTTAACCCAGTTCTCCCACACCTCCCAAATTCCAGCTCTGTTTTTATATAGGTAGGAGCGATCTAAACTATTTACTCTATCAACGGATCTAACCCAGTCCTTATATTCTGGTGGCACAGAGGACAAACAGCAAGTGTTCATGCCATTCTTTTAGTTTTATCTGTGAACAGTTACCTGACAAAACCCTGAAAATCACCAAAGTAAGGCTTGCCTCGATATCTTTTCCCAGAATTTCAAAGATAGCCTTACCGACTTCTTGCCAGAAAACCAGGATCAGAGGGTACTGTCAAAACATATGTACATCGCCTGCTTTTTCAGTGAAACACTTTGGGAAGGCTTTAATTTCTCCGCCTCCCATCTGTGACAGCCTTTTCGGGATCCAATACGCCCTGTGAAATGTAAATGTATGGTTTCTTCTGAGAGGTGAAGCTGTAATTACCGAACATTCAGTGAGCCTTGATACTTGCCATAGATGTGCTAGATCTGTCCCCGGCAGGTCCCTCCAGATATCCTCCGGTGGCCTTGAAGTCGCGTCCTCACCCTTAACCATCATCTAATACCACTTTGAAACTTCTTTGTGCTGTAAAAGGGGCCCCTGCAATTTATCTTCCCATTCTTTGTTTCCTTCCCCCAACTTTGCCTAGGCTGTGTGCCCAACTGATAATTGATAGAATTTTAATTTAGATAGTCTTTGATTTGTGGAGATATTCAGGGATTCCCAAGAGACGATCTTGTTTTCCTGTATCAGTTGACCCCCTCCGTTTATTCCTGCTTCCATTAGTGGAACAGACAGTTTATCCTGTAGGCAATTGGGGGTCCCTGGTAAGTTCCATATAGGTGCTAAAGTACTATAATAGGGTATCCTTACTATTCGCCTGACCTGATACCAAAGCTCAGATGCCCCTCTTAAGATCTTTAATTCGACTTCCTTGAAAAATTTGGGATGACCACATTTAAAAAGAAAAAAATCGACACCAAATGGGCAGGTTTGTTGTCAATGCTTGGAAACTAGGGGGAAGCAGCAAAATTAAACAAGAGAGATCTTATATTATTTGGCTGGAAAGCCCAGAAGTATAGACGGAAATTGGGCCCTGCTGTACCTCCCTCTGTTTTTTGACCTTCAAAGATTTTTCATTGCAATCCTCACTCCCTTGCAGGCCCACTTGAAATTTCTCCTTGTAGTTTTTAATAGCTTTTAGATTGAAAAAAGGGGGATCACGGTAAAGATAAAGGTACATTTTGGCAGAATAATAATTTTCACCAAATTAGATCTACCTAAGATTGAGAGTGGAAGACATGTCCATGATATTAACAAAGCTCTGGTCTCGCTTATTATTTTATCCCATTTTAGAAAGGTCCTGTATCCCAAGCTATCTTATTTCCCGTTTTACAAGGGGATTATTCAGTTGAGTGTTCCATTGCATAGTCCTGGCCTTTTGCTGATTTTGTTGACAACCGGAAACTTCTCCTAAGTCACTCAAGATTTGCGATATCGCTGGGAGAGAACCTTCATAATCCAGTGTAAAAACCATTAGGCCATAGGCATATAGTGCCACTTTTTTCTCCCAACCATTACTCTCAAATGGTAAAATTTCCTGGTTTGCCCTTATCATATTTGCTAGTGGCTCAATATATAGATCGAAATGCAGAGGGGCTAGAGGAGACTCCTGTCTTGTCCCCCTCTCTATCTTAATAGCTTTAGTCAGATTCCCGTTCCCGTTCAAGATCATCCTTGCTATTGGCTTCCTATATATTGCACTAATTGCTTTGGCAAATTTTTCACCTAATCAAAATGTATAAATCATTTGAAGGAGAAAAGGCCAGCTTACTCTATCAAAGGCCTTTGTGGCATCAAATGTGAGGACAGATAAAGGTAATTTATTTTCAATGGCCAAGTCTATAGTGCCAATCAAATCATATGTTAAGTCGTGTAGCTGTCGGCCTTTAATAAAACCTTTCTGATCTTCCTGAACCACTGCTCCAATCATTCACTCTAACCTATTTGTCAAAACTTGCATATAGCTCTTATAGTTGCAGTTTAGTAATGAAATGGGTCTATAAGACTTGCAGTTCTTGGGGTCTTTTTTTGGTTTCAGGATTAAACTAATAGCAGCCTCGTCCCACGACTGCGGAATCCACTGGTCCTCGGAGAATATTCCACCAGATTTCCCAGGACAGGAGTTAGCTCATCGTATAGTATTTTATGAAACTCATTAGGTATGCCGTCCAAACCAGGGCCGCTGTCTCTCTTTAACTTGTTGATTACCGCCCTGACTTCCTCTAGAGTAATTTTCTGTTTAAGATTCTGCATTAGGTTGTCATTAAGTGAGGGCAGGACTATACCATTAAGATATTCCTTTAACAGGGTTTCAGAGACTAAAAGATCTTCTGTATATAACTCTTGGAAAAAGTCTGTAAATGCTAGTTGTATATCTGAGTTCTCTATACAATGCCTTTCAGATTCTTTAGATACTATCTGTTGTTATTTTTTTTATTTTTTATTTATTTTTAACCTTTATTTTTGTCATTTTGTGAAAAATAAACAAACAATCACATCCCCCCATTTGGCATCAAAACATCACATATGCACATCGACTGACTAATTAAGGCACGGTTTGTTGGCCTAAGGCCACGCTGAGATACATAGTTACCCAAGATATATTGCAAATAATCAGACTACAGATAGCGTCCTGTGAGCACTGAGCCAGTCCCTACACTTCACCCCACCTCCACCGTGACTCCGGGGGCGTCTCCATTGTCCTCCTCAGTGCCCGAACCCATTGGTGAGAATAACTCTCCACTCGTCCCTTCTGAATCACTATGGGAGGCGTATTCCAAGACCCTATCGTGGCACACATTACGCGCCAGGCCAACAGGTCCTCCTGCAGCTTCTCATCCCTCCTACAGCTCTGCATATGCGTCTCCTCCGCCAGGGACCACTCCCGCACATCACTCAGCCACCTGGGAAACTCTGGGGCCCTCTGGCCCATCCAAGTAATTGCCACCCTACGCCTGGCCAACACCAGCATCAATTGCATCAATTTATAAGACAACTTCTGTTTCTTTGGTCTAGGTACCAACGCCAACAAGCAGTGTAAAGGTGCCAGTGTAATGCGGATCCCCGTTGTGGCAACAATGTGCTCCACTACCCTCCCCCAAAAACTCTGGATCATTGGGCAACCCCGGGCCAGGTGCAGGAACCCTGCTCCCCAGTGCCACATCTGGGGCAATCATCGCTCCTACCCTGGGAGTAACGCTGCAACAAGATCGGAGTGAGATAGGTGCGGTGCAGGAAATTGAAATGTATCAACTTAAAGCGCGCATTACAAGAAACCTTCTTTGTAAGGGCTCCTATTCGCGTGCATTGACCCTGCTCTAGCGGGCGCCCAAATTCACTTCCCAGGCCGCCCACGTCGGGGGAACCGGCGGGGCAGAGTCCCTACGCATGGCCGCATACAGCAGGGAAATAAGTCGACGTCCTCTGCCACAAGACAGTATGATGTCCAGGGTATGAGTCACTGGGGGAATCTCTAGATACTGCGTCCATAGTGACCGCACCACCTCTCACAATCCCTGGTAATGCAGGTACTGTCCTCTACCCAGGGCGAAAGCCTCCTACACCTGTTCAAATGTTCAAAAGGTGTCGACTGGATATAGGTCTGCTAGGGTCTCACAGCCTCTCTCCCGCCAGGCCCGAAAGGACATCTGTTGCTCCATCGACACCACAGGCGACAGGATCCAAGTTCCTGTTGAAGGGCGCTGCCCGGAGCACCCTCTCAATAAAGCGGTGCCAAACGTTTGCCGTATGCCTGACGAAGTAGGGCAGAGTCTCTCTTGCCCCCCCTACCCCGCATCAACGCCACTTGAAGCTCCTGTACCGTCGCTCTACCCACCAACAGCTGCGTCTCCCAGACATCCGTTTCCGCAAACCATCTGGCGTCCGGCAGCAGCTGCGCATAGTACAGGTCAAAGCCTGTGGCCTCCAGGCCACCCTCATCATAGGATCTCACCACTGTGTGGAGGGCAACCCGACTACGCCGGTTCGCCCAAAGTAGGGACGTAAGGAGCATGTTCTGTGTACAAAAGATCCGAGGGGGGAGGGGACACAACGTATTTTGCAGTATATAAAGTGTCTTAGGCAGCATCACCATCTTAGCGACAGCAAGTCGACCCATTAGAGACAGTGGGAGGGTGTTCCAAAAGGTCACGGAGCGCTGCAGGGACTGAAGCACCTTATCAATATATCCCCAAGTAACGAAAACTATCCATCTCCCAACAGAGCCTGAGCTCCGGCAAATCGTCCCTGGGCACCGACCCTAACCCCGACAACGGATAAATCAAAGACGTACGTCTGTTGAGTCGTAGTCCCGACGCATCCCCAAAGTGATCCAACTAATTGAGCACCACAGGGAGCGCCTCCCTCGGGGCCCTCAGATAAAACAAGGCATCATCTGCATACAAGGAGACAATGTTACACGTGTCACCCACTTGTATGCCCCATTGCGACATCTCCAGACGGATCCGGACAGCCAAAGGCTCTATCGCTAGAGCAAAGAGAAGTGGTGAAAGGGTACACCCCTGTCGTGTACCCTGCCCCAACTGCCACTCCTACGAACGCGCTGTTCCCAATCTCACCCGAGCTCTGGGGGAGTTGTACAAAATATGGACCCAACGGCAACAGTTTGGGCCCAGACCAACCACCCGGAGAACCTCCTGCAAGTAAGCCCAGTCCACGGTGTCGAACCCCTTGGCCAGGTCAACCGAGACGAGCACCATTTGGTCATCCAACCCCTGGACCTCATGCATGATATGGTTCAAACGCCTCAGATTCATGGCGGTGTTACACCCTGGTATAAAGCCGCATTGGTCCGGTTGTCCAACTGGGCCATATGCGGGGCCAACCGGGTGGCCAATAACTTAGTCAAAAATTTTACGTCAGTGTTGATCATGGTGATAGGGCGATATGCGAAGGGGTCGAGCTTGTCTCCCCCTGGTTTAAGGATCATACAAATTTCTCCACTGGACATGCTCCGCGGGAGAGATCCGGTCTCAAAAACTTCAGCGTAGACCTGCACCAAAAGAGGCGCCATTGTGGTTCCGAACTCCTGGTAATATTCCGGCGGGTATCCGTCACGACCCGGTGACTTTGCGCGCGGCAGGCGGGCGAGGGCTGCCCGCACCTCGTCCGCTGTCAGTGCCGCATCCAAGTCCTTCTGGTCAGCTGCGGAGATAGATGGGAGGGTCAGCCCCAGCAAATAAGGGGAATAAGAGGCCTCGGAGATGTCCTGGTCCGCAGTGTATACCCGCTGAAGGTGGGACCTAAGAGTCTTGAGAATTGCCCCTTCCGAGTGGACCACAGTCCCATGGGCGTCCCGCAGAGCCACATTGCGTTCCGGGGTTTTCTCCTTATGGAGGATCCAGGCCAGCAGTCACCCCGATTTGTCTCCTTCTCTATGAAGCCTCTGCCTATATTGGCCTAGGGTGTACTTATCCAGATGGTCTAGAATGTCATGGACCTTCCCTTGGGCTACCAGTTCATCCGTTCGCTGTAGGTCATCAGGAGACCCCGCAGTCTGGACACGCAAGAGCCCCTCCTCTGCCGTCTGCAAGTCCCTGAGAAGCTGTTTCCGGACTCCGTATGTCAATCCGATACAGGCTCCCCTCACCACTGCCTTCAGGGCCTCCCATTTAGTAGCCAACGATAGGTCTCCCACCTCCCAATTAAGGTCTGCATAGTCTGTTAGGGTCTTCTCGATATGTGCCTTTCCCACGGAGTCACAGAGGATATCTACTGAGAACCTCCAAGTACGTGAACGGGAAACCGGAGCTCCCCATCGCACCAGACAAACCACCGGGGATTGGTTGGACAGAAAGCGCGCCTGATGTGTCACTTCCATAGTCATGTTGCTCTCTGCGTTAGCTATTAGCACTCTATCAAGGCAACTGTGTGTATTATGAGTGGGAGAAAAGCAGGTATATACCTGCAACGCAGGATTGGCCTGCCTCCAGATATCGACAGCCCCTATATTCTCCATAACCTTGTGAAGCTGTACTGTCATTTGGGGTTTCGTACCCTCCCGTGGCGGAGACCTATCAAGGACCGGGTCCAGAACACAGTTAAAATCACCCAGCCAAAAAAGCAGCGCTCCCAGGTCATCAACCAGAACATCCTGCAGAGCTGGAAAAAACCTGGGTCATCCACATTCGGTGCATATGTATTCAGGAGGGTAACATCCCTACCATCCAACTTAGCCCTAAGGAGCAAATATCTACCCTGAATGTCTGCCTCTACATATTGGACTGCAAAAGAGACCCCAGACGCCACCCAAATCAACACCCCTCTAGCATATGAAGAATAAGAAAAATGGAACACCTAGCCCGCCATTTCTTACCCAGCTTCTGCGCCCCCTCCTCAGTAAGATGAGTCTCCTGAAGGCAGGCAGTCGCAACCCTATGCCTACGGAGCCTAGACAGTACTCTGTATCGTTTTGTGCAAGTACCTAGCCCCCTCACATTCCAGCTCACAAACTTGTATCCCATGGTCAACTACGTGTCCCGCCTCCCCCGTACTTCACCCTCAGTGTCCCTCCAGTCCCTTGCCCGACGTGTCATACATGCGATGCCAACAACTTTCCCTAACAACAACCCCCTTCCAACCCCAACCCCAACTCCAACCCCACCCACGAGCAATATACTAGCAACAACCAAACCTGCCGATATGCCCTTCCCGTGCTGGTGCCAAGACGTACACAGCTTTCCCATCAGTCACCCTCACTAAACCCACCTACAGAAACAAAAAGGAAGACAACTACCCTCCCCCCCACTCGACTCCCCACCTGGCCGCCCAACAGGACCTAAAAGAAGACACCACCCCATCCCTGACAATGAAGGAGTCCATCATTCACCCACCCCCCCAAACCCCTACCCACTCCCCGCGCTTCAGCATCATACAGAGCCCCCCCATCAACAATAGCCCCCTTACTGTTCAACAATGGTCAAGCACCATGTCCAGAGTCCAGCAATCTAAATAGCTCTAGGACCCCTCCTCACAATAGTCCATCCGGCACCTGCCCCTGTGCTCTAATGCAGTCTCCGGGATCGTTGCACTGGTTGGGAAACCACCTCCATAGTGGGCTGCAACGTGTCCGGTACAAGGATCTCCCCAGGAGAGGAAGTTCGAGACGCCGCAGGCAAACGGTCCGAATCCGCCAAATCCATGCGAAGGGAGCCATCCTCTCCCACCGTGACTCGGTTGCCCTCCTCACCCTTATCCGTACGGGACACTCAACGTCTTCTCCAACTGCGCTGCCTCCGCGGTCTGGTCCCCCATGTGCCACGGGCCCCCCCGTTCTCCAGGAGGGAGGGCATCCCCCTAAATCTCAAGCCATTCCCAAACCTCCGCAGGAGATCCAAAGAAGTGTGTCTTCCCTTGGGATATGACCTTTAGCTTCGCTGAGTAGAACAGCATATACTGTAGATGCATCTCCCTGAGCTTTTGTTTGACTGCCAAAAAGGACTTGCGCTGCTCCTGAACCAATTGTGTGTAGTCCGGAAAGATAGACACCTTTGCATTATCAAATGTAAGGTTTTTGGACTCCCTTGCCGCTCTAAGGATGCAGTCTCTGTCTCGGTAGTTTAGGATTTTGGCAATGAGAGCTCACGGAGGGACTCCAGGCCTCGGGGTGGGACCAACGCTCTGTGGCCTCTTTCTATCACAAAGCCTTCAGGGCACAACACCGTACGGATCCAGTGTTCAAGGAAGCGTTCCGGGTTGCCCGCCTCCGCTCGTTCAGGAATACCGAGCATGCGTACGTTACTGCGGCGCGCTCTCCCCTCCGCATCTTCTGCTCTCCCCTCTATGGCCTCCGTCGTGGCAGAAAGTTGTGAGACCGTTTTTTTGAGGGATGCTACCTCCCCCTGCAGTTGAGTGATATTCCCCTCCGCAACTGTGACCTTATCGGCCACCTTGCGCAGGTCAGTCCGCAGGAGGTTCACGCCGATGGACACAGTCTCGATCTGTCGCTCCATGGCCGAGTGGGACCCCTGCATTGCTTTCAACAATTTTCCCCGTGAGGGCTCTTTGGGCGCTGGCTCCCCCTCCTCCTGTCCTGACTGACGCGTGAGTCTTTGAGAGGGAAGCCTCTGCGTAGTATACTGTATTATGGTGTTGGGCTGCGCAGCCCGAGGCGTGTTGTCCTTACGCATCATGAAGTACAATAAAGTTCCTTCCCGACGTCACCGACGTCTCCACTAGACCCTCAATTCAACAAAGCAGTTGGATGTTCCACACGTACTGGCCACCAGGCACCACGGTCCACAGTATCCAGATCCATGATACCCAGTGTCCAAAAATGTCACAGACCCAACGCCGGCCCGTGTCTCCCCGGGGAAGCCGTCCTGCAGGGGGGCGGCCCACGGGACCACAGACACCGACCCAAGCACTCCCCCACGCGTGCAGACCGACTCCAAGGAGAACTGCTGGTTTGCGTCTCAGGCTCCAGCGGGACACAAGGAATGACTAGGCTCAGTCCCCGGTTCCAGCTCTCGGAGGTTCAGCGTGTGGGATGCTAAAGGATACACCCACCTCTGTCATGTACAGTCCTATCAGGGCCCGGCCGGCCGCTGTCCTCCATTCCACTCAGAGGGGCCCCGGTGTCAGCGGGCTCCGCCGGAACCAATCCGTCAGCCACCTGTGTTGCCAGGCCCAGGCCCCGGTCTAAGGGAGGAGCGGCCCCATCCAGGGGCAGACAGCCGCTCCCTCCCCTCCACCTCAGGTTGCTGCCCACAAGGGTATTCGCTCCAGGCCACCGACCGCCTGATCGCTCCGTCACCTCTTTCACTTAGGGGGGGTCCCTTATGGCTGCGGGCCTCAAGGTCTCACTCCGCTCCCAGTCCTCCTTGATAGGCCCAGTCCCCGGCCTCAATTTTGAGCGGCCCTGTCCCGACCGGACCAGTCGCCACCTCACCTCCAGGCCAAGCGACTCAGCCAAGGTAAGGGGAATGGGCCCCACGCAGCCAGAAGGCCCTCGTACCACTCCGGTGCCCCAATCACTTGTGAGGGCCCCGATGACAGTGGGCCCCTCCGCACCAGGCGATCTGCGACACTCCCACCCAGGCCTCAGCTCCCGGCCCAGGCGGCTCCACACAGGGCAGCCCGGGATAAGGTCCACGCCACTCAGTCCTCAGTCTGCTGCTCCTGCACCCAGGTGGTCCTGATGGCAGTGAGACCCCCCCGGTAGACCTCTGTTCCTGGCCCGCGACCCCAGGCCCAATCCTCGGCCACAATTAGCAGAGGCCCCGCCGCGAGGCGGGCCGGCCGCCTGCTCCACTGCGGGTCAACCTCTACACAGCAGGGACAATCTTCACGGGCCCCCTGACGCAAGAAGGCCCCGACACCACTTCGGAGCCCCAGTTACAGCGGGAGGGCCCGATGGCAGTGGGTTCCCCGTGTCCGGAGAGGTCCGATGCCCGGGGCTAGGCCGCAGTCCCCGGCCTCAAGTACACACAGGTCAGGCGCCAGGCAGGCCGGGCCAAGGACTCCTCCGATCCGTTCGTCAGCCATCTCGAAACGGGGCAGGGTAGAGCCCAGCGCAGTTCGGACTCGTGGGCACCCCACTTACACGCTGGGGGCACTAAAAGGGTCAGAAATGCAGCATTAAAGCGGCGACCGGCAGGGAGCCGAAGGAGCTCACGTCCTGTCGGCCATGCTGCTTGGCCACGCCCCTCTTAGATACTATCTTTAATAGAATTTTTCATGAATTCAGTTCTTGACTTCCAGACAAGGAGTTTCCCGCAACCTTACCCTTATTCATACAGCACTAGTTTACTGGCCTCCCATTTGGTCCGTAGTATGCTGTCTAGATAGTCTACTAAATTCTCTCTTGCACATTTAATTTCCTTATCTTTCATGGCCTGAGCCAGACCATTTTGTTGCAAGGAACTGTCTCTCAAGGACCTCAATATATTATCTTCCAGGTCTTTTATCTTGTGTCTTTTATCCTTGTGCTTTTTGCTGCTAAGCAAATTACCCTACCCCTAATGTATGCCTTATATGTGTCCCAGATTACATATTTAGAAGCTGAAGTGTTATTTAGCTCAAAGAATTCCAACGTGTCCTATTTCAACTGAATTATTACTGTTGAGTCTAATAATAAGGTTCTATCAAATGTCCTCCTACTATGGATTGACAGTTTTTCTAGTTTTAACTCTAAATGAACCGCTGAGTGATCAGAGAGATGTTCAGGAACATGTTCCACCTTCCTATCTCTTCTACCTGCCTAGAGTCGACCAAAAAGAAATCCATTCTAGAGGCCTGCCCATGCTTTTTATTATGAAAAGTAAAGCTTTGGTTTCCTCTAGCCCCCTTAAACTTTTCTCCCCATGTACCTATCAAGCCAAAGTCTTCCATCATTGTCTTGAGGTAACTTCTCATTTTTTTATGAGTTTATTGATTTCCCTTTGGGAGACCTATCTAAATTTGGAATCAATAGCACTTTAAAATTACCTCCAAGTATTATTTGCAATTTAACCTCCAAAAGCTGGCAGGAAAGGGCTCGAAAGGGCACGGTATCCTCAATAATAGGCATACCAGGCACTGGGTATTTTCATGTTAGCTATTATCCAGCGTCCCCCAGCATCTACCTTACACTCCCCCATAGTAGCTTTGATAGATTTCTTTATAAATAAGGGCACTCCCTTTGTACAACATGATTGATTAGTGTATATTGACTCCTCAATCCACTTATGTTTTAGCAAGATGTCTTTCCACTCACCCTGCATTAAATGCATCTCTTATAAGATTATAATGTTATAGTTAGCCTGTTTCGGGTATTTCAAGATTCTTCTTCTGCTGGCTGCTCTCAGATCATTTACATTCCATGTTAGAACGTTAAGTGAAATTTAATTAAACGGTTGAGACATTTAAATTACCTATCTTGAAAAACTGCCTTTGTGCTTTTCTCACACCACCACCCCTTTGCTTTGGTTTTCTTTGATTGAGGACTTTTATCTTTTTCATTTTTCATTTTTACCCATGTTCACCACTCAGTGAAATTCAAGCCAAACTACATCCTTAAGTGAATCCAACCCACCCAGGGGAGCCCTCCCAAGTCCACAATCAGGTATGTTGTTTATGGTACCCACTGGAGCGCTTTGCCTACTCTGGCGTTTATTATTTATGTTTTCTTCAATGCCCTTATCTACTCAATAAAAATTCCTGCCTCCTTGGGGTCTCTGATATTATGAATCTTATTTTCCACATCATTCTCAGTTGCACTGGAAATCTCATCTGCTCAGTGGCACCTAAAGATCTTAAGTCTGGAATGAATTTTCCAGACTCCCACTGTCTGTCTTGTGTAATCCTTGAGATATCAGATCTAACTCGAGACAACCAGTCCCCTTTAGTGAAACTTCCCGCTCAGATGAGATTCGTTCTTTCAAAATATACATTTTGAAATTAATAAAAATTTTACTTGGATTTTTCCTGTTTAAGTTCTTTAAAAAGGGGTCTCAATGAATTCTCTGTTTGTCTGCCTCAAGTTCCTTGAATAGGCTTATGATGAAACCCTTGATGGTCTCTCCTTCAAGGCCCTCTGGGATATTGAATATCCTAACATTATTGCTATTAGCATTATTCCCCAATGACTCAATTTTGTCAAGCATACCCTTCTCCACACTTTTTAGAGCTCGTATTTCACCCTGTTTGAACTCTACCTCCTTGCTAAGGACCTCTAGTGAAGCTTCCATGGCACAAATTCTATTGGTTATGGAGGACATTTTAGCTTCCAGAGTCTCGCAGGCCTCTTGAATCTTTCCTTGATTTCTCTCAGATATTGCAGACTTGCTTCTGATTTCAACAGTTAAGGTATCCAGTTTTTTTCCAAACCCAGGTGATCCCTGCTGTCCTTATTTATCCTGGGGTCAACCCTTGTAGCTGAGAGATGATTGTCCTGGGTCTGTGTTTGTGAATATTTTTGGGGCTGTCTTCGAGAACCTGGTATCTGTTGTTGATCTCAATATCTGCTAGAGGAGCCTGTACCCCTTGTCTATCATTCTCCATTATAGTTATGTTCTTTTTAACATGGATAGGCTTATTTATCTCACCAAGCACGGGTGAAGGAGGTTTTATTAAATCGGCCACCCAGCCCTGCACTTTAAAAAAAGTTCTTAAAGTGGAGCTTATTTCAACTTTTTTATTAACTAAAGTTTGGGGGTCCTTTGTTTTAAGCTTAGTTGGGATAGATAGGGAGTGGAATCAAAGTTTCTATTCAGTATGCTGGAATCCCCTGTTTTTCTACATCCCTGCCTACACTCTGTTTTTTCCCATGTACCTTTTACAGGTCCCTGCGTTTGCAGGCTAGCTTCAAATAAGCCGATGTTTTTATTTCTTAGGGCATATCTACTAGTTTAGTGGATGCCTTGCCTACGGCCTGGTTGATGTGTCCTGGGCTCATGTGGTCCCCAGGAGCCTCGTCGCGATCAGGCCCTCTGCATCGACTGCTGGGAGCAGGGGCCAGAGAGTACTGGCTTACAGGCCGGCTAATGGATTGATCAGGGGGCACCCAACAGGAGCTGACCCTGCTTGGTGTGCCCCAGAAAGAGATTTGTGCAGAAGCCCGCCTGTCCCGGCGTAGCCACAGGGTAGCCTGCAGCCCATGCCTCCCTGCACCATGGTTCCGCGGCGCACAGCGTATACTACCTGGCATTGGCCGGAGCGCGGACTTGGAGCATGGTAAACAACGGACCTCCCACACCACCGCTATCAGTCGAGGAAGCAGAGGAAGGTAATGTAGAGCAGACACACCCTCATTACAACCCTGCGGGCCCCCCTCAAAAAAAGAAGGAAAATGAGACTGCTAGGCACAATGCTACAAAGTGTAAAAGTGATTTTATGTGTGACTGAGTGGGTGTACTAGTGACTTTATGGGTGAGTCAGTGTGTGTGAGTGTCTGTATGGGTGAGTTAGTGTGTATGTGTGCCTTTACAGGTGAGTTAGTGCTAGTCAGTGATTGTATGAGGGACTGACTGTGTCTGTTAGTAACTGTATGGGTGAGTGGCTGGCTGTGTTAGTAACTGTATTGGTGACTAAGTGGGTATATGAGTAACTGGGTGAGTGAGTGGATGTGTTTGTAAGTGTATGGGTGAGTGATTGGATGTTTTAGTGGTTATATGGCAGAGTGACTGGGTGTAGGAAAGTGTCCCTTTTTGACATGGTCATCCCACGTTTTGTCTGGTATTCTATGTGATTTGGACTGGCAGTACACTGGGTTCCTGCTAATCAGGTACCCAGTGCCAGATCTCTCTCCCAAAACAGTGCATTTGTTTCCCCAATTGGCCATGCCTTTGGTATTCCCTGTATGTTTCTAGTAAAAGGTAATCCTAGTACCCAGCCCAAAGAGGTTAAAGAGGGTCCTTAAGGGCTGCAGCACGAATTGTGCCACCCTGAAGGAACCCTCACCAAACACATACAGACTACCACTGCAGGCTGCATGTCTTGGTGCAGACAAAAGTGAAAACACAACGTGGGCCACATCCCTGTGGGCCATGACCGTAGACCCTGCATGCATTATATGTAAGTCACCCCTACAGCAGGCCTTACATTCCTAAGGCAGGGTGCACTGTACAACATGTGAGAACATATCTGCATAAACAGGTATGCCCTCATCCTGGTCAGCTCTATTGCTGCTAGTACAAGCAAATAGTGAAGCCATTGGGAGTACACGTGTTGCACTTTGGTGAAAACAAGTTCCCCAGTAACATGATGGCTTCACTGAAAATGGGGATATTTAGTATCAAACATCTTGTATTAATAAACACACACTGATGCAAGTGCTGGATTTATTAATGCCTGCACACTGAGGGCATCTTAGAGGTGCCCCCTGAAAATCTACTGGCTACTGGTGTGCTGACTGACTGGTTTTCGCTAACCTGCCACCACAGACAAGATTCTGACCCCGAGGGTGAGGACTTTGCTCTCAGGAGGCCAGAAATGAAGCCTGCTCGGACAGAGGGTGCTGACTGACTGAGATCTTATAAAGCGCACTATTGCCGAGGCGTCCTGGTGTTGAGGTGAGTGGATACCAAAGCTTACGCTAATTATTCTCGAGCTTAGGGAAAGAGCCATGTCTTTATCAATTTTCTATAAAGAGCTCTGTTCTACTGTATTCTGATCAGAGTGAGGAGGGAGTTCCACAGTTTGGCCGCTTGATACGAGAAGCTCTTTCCTCCCCATCTGGCTCTTTTTATCTGGGGGACCAGGATCAGTCCTGTATTGGCTGACCTGAGGCAGCGTTGTAGCGAATACAGGGGGAATAGATGCTGAATGTCTGCAGCTCCTCCTCCATACAGAGCCTTATGTACAAGACAGAGGGCCTTAAAATCCACTCTCTGCCGAACGGGAAGCCAATGAAGCTGTTTAATGCTGGCAGAAGTGGGGTGATGTTTGGGAAGATCAAGTAGTACACGAGCAGCCGCATTCTGCAATGATTAGAGTTTGGTGATCTGACCTTTATCTGCTCCCAAGTATAGGGCATTGTAGTAATCAACTCTGGAGAGAACCAGGGCTCCAACTACTGTTTTTCTAAGGGTAAGTGGGATAAACAGCAGAATGTTTTGCAGAACTTTCAGCATGAAGAAGCAAGCAGAAGATACTTGATTAATTTGTTGAGCAAGCTTTAGATCACTGTCAAACATAAATCCAAGGTTCCTAGCCTTGGTCACGGGTGCTTACACCCCTTCCACTGGATGCTCTGCAGATTATCATTCCAAGGCAGGGGAGCTTCGAATAGCCCCCGCTTTGGTAGGCGAATCTGGTTTCTCTCATAGGAGAGGAAGATGACCCCGTTTGTCCAGAGCCCTTTGGCACCTGTACAGTTTGTAAAATTGGTTAATCAGATAGGCATGTCCACCCCCAGGCCAGTACCACCCTTAAGGTGCGCTATCTGAAGTAGAGTGACCTTTCAGAGTTAGCCATTTTGGTGATGGCAAACTTAGGAACTCTGGGACAGAGTTATACCCACTTCTCCAATGAAGTGTCATATAGAGGGCGTAGTGACCCCAAGGGTAGGTATCCCATTGGCTACTACCTTACACTCCCACAATGCCCTTAAATCCAGTATTCAGGGGAGCCCCTGGCACCAGAAAATCAGAGCCTTCCAATCTGAAAGAGGAAGATGGACGTGAAGAGTCGCTAAGAGCAAGAACAGAAGACACAGCAGCTGAGTTGGCACCAACCCTGCAAGCCTGCCTGCTGACTTTGACAATGGCTCCAAAAGACGACTTATCCAGCAGCTGCTACATGTCCAAAGTCTGGGAGACCTGCCAGCACTTCACCCAGGAATCAAGAACTCCTGCAGAACAGCAAAACTGCTCCCCTGCATTCGGCAGTCACCAAAGATAGAGCTATGAGGCGCCAAAACCGCAAACCGCTGATGCCAGAAAGCACTACTGCACCGAGCCACCTAGTCCAAGCTGAAGTGGGTCAACTGTATCAATGTGGTCCTCAGATCCTGACAATCTATGAAGAAGAAGGACACTGAAGAGCTGCAAAAGTAGAATACTGAAGAAGAGAAACTGACTTGGCACCAGCCCTGCCGGCCTGTCTGCTGCTAAAGACGTCTCATCCTGCAGCTGTCGTGCCTCCAAAGCCTGGGCGGACAACCTGCCTTCAATAAAGATTTCAAAACTCCTGTGGAGCAGCAGAACTAATCTCCTGCATCCTGCAGTCACCCCAAGAAGAACCATGAGGACTCCAGAACTGCCAAAACCCGCCACCGCCAAACACCACTGCACCGAACACCCAGCCAAAGTTGAAGAGGGCCAACACTGTCATAGTGGTCACCAAGCCCTCAGGAGACAGCGTACACTTTGGGTTCAATCCTCGTGAACTCCCCAACGTCGCCTGCAGCCTCTGTTTTCAGGCCCTTCTTACCCGTGATTGTTCCCAGACTAAGAAACCAGACACCTCCACACTTGGCCGTCCCTGTCTGTGGAGAAGAGGACCTCCTGTGTCTCCACATCCGCTAGCATTGCAAGACTTGAGCCTTGTTCAACCTGACTGGCCCGCAGTCAAAACCTGCAGCTTCTTTTCACTAAGACCGATCCCCATTGACTAACATTTTTTATCCGATGCTGTACTGCACCACTGCATCCGGCCCCCATAGTGGCCCTAGCGGTGACCTGGAGCTGCTGCCTTGGACCTTGCCCGATGCTCCCCTTAAGTCCTGGAGACTGGTCTCGTAAGTCTCTGGACTGTACCTGAATGCTGTACTTGTTTTTCCTCCCATAGGATAACATTGCAGCTTCTGTAAAATGCACGGTGTCGAAGTTTTAAAATGAAAGTGCTTCTCTTGCAATACGTATTTACCCGATAGTATTGATTCTGGGACCTAAACATATATAAAGATACGTGTTATTTATATAAATTGGTGTGGATCTCCTTATTTAGGCATGTGCATCATTTATTGGCTATATGTGTATTTGCAGATGTCTAACACTCCTCTCTGATAAGCCTAAAGCTGTTCGACCACACTACCCACAGAAGAGCACATTGGAATTGCTAGAGCAAGCCCCTATTCACTCATAAGAGAAACCCTGGACTATTTGCATGACATACCTCAATTTGGTACATCATATAAAGAGCTAGCTAGCTTCCTACACTAGTGTGTTAGTAATTGTTTTGGTGACTGAGTGGATGTATGAGTGACAGTATGGGTAAGTGAGTGGCTGAATTAGTGCTGTATGGATGAGTGACTATCTCTGTGAGTGGTAGTATTGGTGAGTTAGTTGGTTTGAGTACCTGTATGGGTGAGTGGGTAGATTAGTGGTTGTATGGGTGAGTCACTGGGTTTATGAGTGGCTGTATGGGCGAGTGAGGGAGTGTATCAGTGACTGTATGAGTGACTGAGTGTATATGTCAGTAGCTGTATGGGTGACCCACTGGTTGTGTTAGCAGCTGCCTAGGTGAGTGGCTGGCTGTGTATTTAACTGTATGGGTATGTGAGTGGGTATATAAGTGATTGTATGGGTGAGTGAGGGGATGTGTGAGTAGGTGTGTTGGTGAGTGAGGGGGTGCATGAGGGGCTGTATGGGTGAGTGAGTGGCTGTGTGAGTGCTGTATGGATAAGTGGCTATCTCTGTGAGTGATATTTTTGGTGAGTGAGTGGGTATGCTAGTGCTTGTATGGATAAGTGAGAATGTACATGAGTGGCTCTATGGGTGGATGACTGGATGTGTGAGCGGGTGTATGGGTACGTGGATGAGTGTGTGAGTGGCTTTATGGGTGAGTGAGTACGTAAGTGACTGTAAATGGTGAATGAGGAGGCATATGAGTGGGTTTATGGGTGAGTCAGTGGTTACATAGTCTGTATGGATGAGTGAGTTAGTGTATCAGTGAATGTATGAGAGCTTGTATTAGTGTGTCTGTAGCTGCATGGGCGATGGACTGGCCGTGTTAGTAGCTGTATAGTTGAGTGACTGGATGTGTCAGTAGCTTTCGGTGAGTGAGTAGGTGTGTTGGCTGAAAGGGTTAGTAATTCGGTGAGTCAGTAGTTAGATGGGAATGTGATTGTGTATGTGAGTGATTGTATGGGTGAATGAGTGGGTGTATGAATAGATGTATGAATGAGTAAGTGGGTGCGTTACCAGCTGTATGGGTGAGTGATTGAGTGGGTGTATGAGTGGCTTAGATTTATACGTTTCTACGACCATGCCCGTTCCAATAGTGTCTGGGGGAGTCAGTGTATGTGAGTGACTGTGTCAGTGACTTTATGAGAGGTTGAGTATGTGTGTTACTAGTTGTATGGGTGAGTGACCGGTTGTGTTAGTACCTGTATGGGTGACTAACTGGGTGTAAGTGTGACTGGGTGAGTGTATGGAGTGTTTGCAATTGTATGGGTGAGTGATTAGGTGTGTCATGGGTTATATGGGAGCATGACTGGGTGTGTTAGGGATTGTATGGGGGACTGAGTAGATGTATGAGTAATTGCAGGGGCGAGTGAGGGTGTGTGTGAGTGTCTGTATGGATAATTCAGTGGGTGTGTAAGTTCCTGTATGAGTGAGTGAGTGTATCAGTGACTGTATGAGAGACTGAGAGACTAAGTGTGTGTGTCACTAGCTGTACGGGTAAGTGACTGGCTGTGTTAGTAGCGGTATTGGTGACTGAGTAAGTGTATAAGTGACTGTTCGGGTGAGTGAGTGGGTGTTTTTGTAGCTATATGAGCGAGTGGTTTGCTGTCAGTGGTTACATTTGGGAGTTAATGGGTCTGTTAGTTATTGTATGGGCGACTGAGTAGAGTAGACTGTAAGGGTGAGTTAGCTGGTGTATGAGAGACTGTATGGGTGAGTGAGTGTGAATGCGTGTACGGCTAGGTTAGTGACTGTATCAGTGACTGTATGAGAGGCTGGGTATGTGTGTCACAAGCTGTATCGGTGACCGAAAGGCTATGTTAGTAGCTGCACTGGTGACTAACTGGATGTAGGTGTGACTGTTTGGGTGAGCAAATGGATGTGTTTGTAACTGTATGGATGAATTATTAGGTGTGCCAGTGGTTACATGGGAGAGTGACTGGGTGTGTTAGTGATTGTATGGTTGACTGGGTTGTATGGGTGAGTGAATGCATGTGTTAGTAGCTGGATGAGCGAGTGACTATCTGTATGGATAAGTGAGTGCACGTGGTAGAACCTGCATTTGTAAGTAAGCTGGTGTGTTACTGACTGTGTGGATGAGTGAGTGGGTGTGTGAGTGGCTGTATGGGCGTGTGACTGGGTATATGAGTGGCTGTATGAAATGCTGTCTTGGTGTACAGTTTCACACCAATAGATGGATTGATTCATCTGTTTGAAAAGAAAAATAACATAGATATAAGTATTACCTCTTACAAAAATCTACAATAATCTTTTAGTTTCTGCAATGCAAAAGTTCATAGTATAAACAATAGTCAAGTTTTTTTCATGCTGTAGTAGATTTTCACACTATAGAAAATAATTTCCCTTTTTTACTGTTCCCAGCTTTTGTACTTGAACACCATCATGAATGTACTGTACAAAGATTTGTCATGTGTTCTGTACAGGGACCATTGTCATTTTCCTTATGTTAACTTAACTGTGTATGACACAGGCCGCATTACCTTTGTACACGTTACTAAATAAAGGTGTTTGATTTTGTGCCACATTATATGTTCACACAGAACCTGGAGTTGTTTTCTCGTTCTGTTATTTCGTTGAATTTGGTCAGAACAGCAGACAAGGTCAAACAACAAAGTACTTGTTACTTTATTCTAGTCAGGCACTTGCACTTAGACACAATACAAAAATAAAGCTGTTGTTTATGAAAATGTAAACCTTGTGAAATGAGTTGGAATCAACATGATGATAAGTTTTATTCTTTGTTAACAGCCCAAGACGCAGCACGTCTTGTAACTTCAGATCCCGACAGCTTAACTGCCTAACGGGACCCATGCTGACATTGCGAGCAGCGAACATGAAATAACATTTAAACACCGGCAAAGCATTATTGCATACCAGGCGCTCTGAGCAAGAGTGCTTCCCAACATGCGCGTAGCGCTTTTCAATTCATTACAACATCTCGCCCCTTGTATCTGAACAGCAACGTAACACCTACTCCACTGATATCAATTGCATACATTTTCATCAACTGTTTGGGAACTTTCTTGACACAAGAACCCACAGAAGTCATGCAAGTGCTACCAGGAACTGTGCTTGTGACCCCGGATGTGCCTGTATCATCCTCCTCTTGCATATCCACACAAGATTAGGATTTTGAAAAAGCCATTGTGCCCAATCTGCATTTTGTACTATTTCTCTTTTCTTGTACATAATAGCTACTTGATCAGGAGAAAGTTTGAAAAGCTGTCTCTTTTTCCACCATCCCTTACCCAGAATGAGTGCAGAACCTTTGCTGACTGTATCAACTTGCACAGGAGCAGAAAACTTGGAATCCCTTTTTTCTCTTAATGGGACTTTTAATTATCACCCAATCACCAGTGAATAAATTATCAATCGGTTTACCATGTCCACCATCAAACCTCACTTTCATGTCACACTGCTGTGGAACAACCCTAGCAGCTATAGAGTCCTTAGATGACATAGCATTAGTATTTCTCTGCGTTTCTTTCACTCAGCCACATAGGGTACAAAGATGTATGAACCTTTCTTACCCCTCCGTAATGAAAAAGGGGTCACTCCACTGGTCCAGTGAGGAGAAGTATTATAGGCCCACACTTTCTGCTCAATAAATTTCGCTACATCCAACCCTGAAAACTAAAGCTATTTATACCCTTCTTTAATTATTCTGTTGGAACGTTCAATTAGAGCATTAGAAGACGGTGCGCACAACTCAACCTTGAAATGCTTAATATCCATGCACTGCAAAAAACTTCTCATGCATTGAGACAGAATATGGGTGTCATTATCCATGAACAAAAATTTCAGAACACCTTCCAGTCCAAAAATGCATTCCAAAAACCTTATGACTGTTTGAGTATCAGGAGTTTCGACAAATACATGGTACATCCACTTAGAGTAATAATCATTAAGTAAAATGGTATACCTCATAGGTGCCGTTAAAGTGGAGAAAGGACCCGGCAAATCCAATCCCAACTTCTCTCGTGCCTGGCCAGGGAACAGAGTTGGACACAATGGAATTCTCATACTTCTCCAGTGCTTGTCAGATAAGAGACACAGTCAATCATTGATTTCACTTGGGTATCTGAAGAGACCACTAATAATGTTGTTTTATTTTCATACTAGTTTTGGTGCTACCAAAATGTCCTTCATGAGCCTGAAAGATAATAATATCATGTAGCCTGCAAGGTGGAACAAAGAGAACTCACCTGAGAACTCCCCTGAACACAAATGTGTGTTCCACAGACAACTCATCAGAAATGTGAGCAATAGTCTTCAATTCACCCTCGAAATTTCTCTGTTCTGGCCATCCTTTAACAGTATACTCAATAACCTTACTCAACACAGAATACTCTTCTGAGACACTGATCCAGTCCTGCTCACTTACAAAGGATTTTTACTCAGATATTGCATCAACCAATGCCACATATTCCACATCATCTAGCACAGACGTGTCCTCCTCATCTTCAAGTGCCATCCGTGACAAACAATCTGCATGAAAAATCTTTCCCCCTGGAATGTAGTTAATGGTAAAGAAACCAATCTGGTGAGTCTCGATGACATGTTACTACTACCACACCTGGTGAAGATATGCATCAAAGCTTTGTGGTCGGTTAACAACTCAAACCTAGTGCCCCAAATGTATGTCCGAAGCTTATGGACCACCCAAACACAAGCTAAAGCCTCACGTTCAATGGTACTGTACTGCTTTTTATATGACTTAAGTGACCTGGAAGCAAAGGTGACAGTTTTCTCAGTTCAACCCACTTTTTGACTGAGTATAGCACCCAAACCATGAGCACTGGCATCCACTGTAATAATAGATGTGTGACCCTCGCGAAATGCACTGAAAGCTGGGGCTGTGACAATACGTTTTTTGACGCTCTCTAAAGCTGTGATTTCCGCATCCGACCGTAAACATTTCTGCCCTTTCCTAAGAAACATTTTGAGTGGCACAACAGCTTGAGCATAACCAGGAACAAAACGTGCATAATATTCTGCTAATTCAAGGAATGAGCAAAGTGCATCTCTGTCCCCAGGGGTTTTGGCATCACTATTGGCTCGAGTCAAAGACTCTTTGGTTTTAATACCATAACTAGAAACAGTGTGTTCCAAGTATTCCAATTCATTGGTGGTAAATCTACATTTTTCCAACTTCACTGTCATACCTCTTGGTAATAGGATGGATATTTTTCTAAGAATTTTGTTATGTTTCTTAAGGTCCCTGGTGTATATCAATATATCATCCCGATACACCTGCACACCAGCTATGTTCCCAAACAAATTCTTCATAAGTTTCTGGAACACGCAGGTGGCAGACACCAAACCAAATGGAAGCCTAAGATACTTGTACACACCTTAAGGGGTAACAATGAACATAGTCAACTCCTGTGACTCAGCAGATAAGGCAACCTGGTGATACACCAACCTTAGGTCAGTGGTGTAAACCAGCGTGGCCTCCGTAGACTAGCTAGCAACTTCTGGATTGTAGGCAGTGGGTGGCAATCGACTATAATATTTTTGTTGAGAGTGCTCAAGCTGGCACATAACCTGATGTCACCAGTCCTTTCACGCACTACAACAATGGGTGTCACCCACTGAGAGGAATCTGTGGCTTGTATAGTATAGTAAATCATTAAGGGTGTTCTTCAGTTCCTCTCTGGCACTCAAAAGAACAAGACAAACCTTCTGGGCAAGAGGTTGAGCATCAGGAATCAATCTAATTTTATGCTCAAATCCTGTAACCTTACCAACATGCTTAGAAAAGAGTGGTTTAAAATTTGACAGGATGGCATTAACAGGGGTCATCGCTAATAAATAAAATGTTCATTGTGGGCATCTCCCCAAGTATCACCGTATTAGAAGAACCGGGCACCAGCAGCATACCCATCATGGCCTAGTCTTGCCAACCCACAATGTTCCTGCCCTTAACAGTAACATAGAGCCTTTGGGTTAAGACCAGTAGGAGAGAGCATATAATCAGTTCCCAAATATTATTAAAAAGAAAAATCTTATAAAATGGTTATGGGCGACCCTGAATCAGCCATGACAATTAAATTAATGTGATTAATTAGAACCTCACACAAAGGACCTTTAACGTGAAATTCTTGAGTGCTACACTCCAAGGTTAGAACAACATTGTTAAGTGAGTCAGTGCAAGCCACCACATCAACACTTCCTACTTTTGTTGTATGTCTTGCGCTCCTGCACACACTATTGTAATGTTAAAATTTTTACAAAGCGTAAACTTCTTGCCAATTGCAGAACACCCTGGAAAGTTCTAAAGTCTGTTTTGGAGCCACACCTAAAGCAAGCCCCAAACATTTTTGTGTTAGAAATTTTAAGTTTTTTCCCTTTGGGGCTGATGACACCCACAACCTCAGTGCGCTCCTCTGTGGTCGAAACAGCATTTGCAGAAGCAGACTCTGGATGCAATATTTTGGAAGAAATAAAAGACTTCTGAATGCTCTTTGTGAGATCCAGCACTTCGAAAAGTCTGGGATTGCTACAACGTAGAAGTCTTAACTGAATTTTCCATATTGGTCACGAATGTAAGTATCCAAGTTAGGACCAAACTCACAAGTGAACGCAAGTACCATTAGAGCTGATACAAATTTTTCAACATTTTCTTCTGGAAATTGTTTGGATTTGAAAAACGCATGTCGTTCAAGCATAATGTTTGGCTCATCATCGAATTGCTTGCGTAATCTAAAAATAGCCTCAAGATAAATATTCCACTGGCCATCACCAGATGGTGCAGGTACAATTGGCAAACTGTCAGCATGACCAAGACTACCAATCAATAATGGAAATTTGCGTGCAGGATTATAGCCAGTAGCATCAATAGCAACCGGATAATTCTCAAATAATCTGAACCAATGTGGTAATTTAATTACAGATTTGCCTGGATGATTTAAAAACGTTGGAGGTTGAGTCATAGTTTGCTGAGAATTAGTCGTAGAAGAATTATTATTTGCACTAAGACCTGCATTTAAGGCAGACATTATTACACAAAGCAAGTGATAATAAACAAAAAAAAAGAAAATGTCCAGTAACTATGGTAAAAAACAACAACACACAGTACTTAAATACCTCAAAGGTGCGCCCGTCAATGAGCACTAATCTTCAAAGAATAGCTTATTATATAACAATGGTGTGTCTATCACTGAGTGAGTAGGCAACACAAAACAGTACCTTAGCCTACTATGTCCAGCATGTGGTGTCCCTGTCACCGAATGTACAGACCAGCGGAAGAGGGTCTTGGAAGATGACCAGTATATAGCGGTGTGCCTGTCACCAAATGTGCAGGCAAACCACTTTGCTGAAGAAACCAAATATCCATGAGTGTGCCTGTCACCGAGTGTGCAGGCAAACCGCGATGAAACGGTTACTTATACCAATCAAAAGACGGCCACTATCAACGTAGATGTGCTTGCGTAGGTACAGTGTCAGTAAATAAACTTCACGTCACAACAAAGATGGCCGCCAACCACGTTGGTGTGACGACGAAGCACTGAGTCAGGCTTGTCTGGCCTTGTCGTCACACGTTGAGCCATCTGCGCGTAACTGAAGCCCATGGATGATCGCCCAAAAATGGTGAGCAACCACGGGAATATGTAAATCACTGGTGCAACCTGCCAGCGAAGATATCCCTCATCGGAGGAGAAGGCTGAGGGCTTTTTGGTTCACGTTTAATTTTGTTGTTGTTGAAGAAACCAAAAAAGAAAAAAGTGCTCTTCTCCACCTCGGCAAGCAAACGATGACCATCAACTCGTCGACAATATGAAATGAGTTGGAATCAACATGATGATAATTCCCAAGGTAAGTTTTATTATTTGTTAAGAGCCCACAACGCAGCACGTTTTGTAACCTCAGATCCCGACAGCTTAATTGCCTAACGGTACCCAAGCTGACATTTCGAGCCACAAACATGAAATACCATTCAAACATCAACAAAGATTATTGCACACTAGGCACACTGAGAAGGAGTGTTCGGCTCAAGAATACCATTCTCAACATGCACATAGCACGCTTCAATTCATTACACCACGTCATATAGGTATGCACAGCAATATAACAGACAGAGAGAGACAGATATTTTCTGAGAGAAGATCACAGCTGTATCTGAGATGTAGAATGTTCATCTGAGTATGCTAAGTTAGGGGGTCCGCTAATAAACACAGAGATAATCAGTTTGCTTCTGTAGAAGGGGACGGTGGATAGGCTATTCTGTCTTATAATATGGCAGGGCTTTTCATATTATATTTTCTATTGACAATGCTGATGGTATTTTTGCTAGGCAGTTGTTTTCTGATTCTGGCACGTATACTGCATTCTAGAGCACAATAGTTTAAATAAACATTTCAAACTTCCTTCGTATCTCTGTCATACCTTATTTTGGATGAGTATGAGTGTGTGAGTGAAAAGGGGGGTCGTGTCACCATGATACCTGAGGGGGTCGGGAGTGTTGTTTTCTGCTGTGTCAATTCACTTGTATCTCTTGATATGAGTAGGAGTGCAAGTGAGACACTATGGATCACTGAAATATTATCGACGGGCACATTATCGACTTACCAAAATATCGTTGACAAATTATCGACGACAAAAATATCGACTTACTATACTTATTACACAAACTACAAAAATATCGAGTAAAAAATATCGAGTACTAACTATATCGAATACATAAATATCGCTTAAAAAAATATCGACTACAATTATATCGTTGGACATGAAATTAGCCCTAACACTCCAAAAATATCGACTACAAAAATATAGACTACCACAATATCGTTAAAAAAAAAATATCGAGTTCATGTTTGCACACTTTTCTTTCTAAAATACCATCTTTATCATCAATAAAAGTCATTTCTCACTAAAAAAAACTTTTCACATATAATACCTGTTTCTTACATAAAATTACTATTATTCCACATTTGCTATACATTCTATTACATGCATTTTATCATTTTCTATTATTCTTTGCATTTAACTAACATTTTCATTACTTATTTTCACATATAAATATATTTCATTTAAACACGAACCTGCTTTAATGCGGGAATAACCACATACCACCATTCTCACATCAACAAACACTCCAATTAACTTAAAAAAATTCAAACTAGCCTATACTATGCTTCCTTACATCCTACAACCAATCAAATCAAAGCACACATAACACATATACTATAAAAGGGATACATGCATTCTACCATTTGTTGCTGCTACCTCTCTGGAAAGTAGATTCCAACACTTTGAAGATTTTGTTGCAGAATAAACATCTTTAAAGATCCAGCTCACTAGCTAATTAATCAAGTAAGTAACACAGCATTTTTGTAGAAAACTAAATTAGAAGTGCACTATTTTCCTTACATCTCCTAAGTCTTACACTTATTTTATTTTCATGTCTTCCTACTTTTCTGATAGAAACTACTCCAACACAATTCCTATTACATGGTCATATTTCTTCACGTGCAAAATCAGATAGTAAGTATATAATAATTCTCTGTTACACACCAACTGCTGTTTTTAAACACTAATTTACAAGAGTATTTATTTTTCATTAACATTATATTTACAGATATACTGAAATTGTGCTATTTCTACAGCAAAAACGATAAAACTACCCTAATTACACATGTAAGTATAGATGTGTTTGTTATAAAACGGCCAATTTCATTAATGCACATTTTTAAACAACATATCTTGCTTTTTACATCTTCCCTATAGATCATTTGAAAGATCCAAGATCAACTATAGCAAAACACAAGAATACCCTTCAGAAAAATTTAAGTATAATTGTTATTTGCTAAAATGTGGGCACAAAAAACGCTAACTATATTCTTAACACCATGTTATTTATTTTGAATTGCCTCTACAGATATTCAGAAAACATCATACATCTATTCTACATATCATATGAAAACATCCTACACAAAATATACCAATATAGAAGAATAGCCTTGTAAAAAATGTAAGTATATTTGTCATTTCTCTAAAACTGCCGAAAATAACACAGACTATGTTCTTAACAACATCTTATCTATTTTATATTTCCTCTACAGATATTCTGAATACATCATACAGCTATTCTACCTACAACAAAGAAAACAACATATTTAGAAGTTAGTATACGTTTAAATCTGTTACATTTCCAAACGGTTCAGTATTAAAATTATAATATTTTGCTTTTATTTCTTCTATCTACTCTACAGATCATACCTGTACTAAATTGATGAACTCCAGCAATTACTACTATTCTACTATTTAAACAAGTAAGTATATGTAATGTTTACATCAAATGCACTAGTAGACAAAAATGACAACTGCTTTTGAGTAGGAAATACGTTTGTTATATATAAACATTAACGTTGCTTTTCTATATTTTCATACCAACAGCAAATAAAGACATACATACAAGAACATCATTCAAAAGACATTTCTGCTTCTGTGACTACTACTTTGATTAACTGTAAGTATAAATGCATCACTAATGATGTTAGCACCACATAAGTAAAAAAATGTGTACTGATTTTGTTTCTTTCTACTCTTTCCTAGAACAAGTAAATCAAAATGACTGAAGGTGCAGAATTTGTCATGTCTCAGAAAAATAAATTACTATTATGCTACATGGGTTATGTGTATAATCAGGAGAGACAAAGTGGTAGAAAGGTTTTTTGGAAGTGTACAAAATATTACTCCAACAAATGTTATGGGAGGGCCACTACCGAGGAAACTAATGTGCTATTTACTAGAGAACATAATCATCCCCCAAATGTCACAGAAATTGAAATTAGAGATGCTTTAGAAAGTATTAAAAGTGCTAGCACACAAAGTGACAAACCCACCACACAAATACTTAAAGAAGAACTGGTAAAAATCCCTGCCCATGCTTCAGGTCAACTACCCTCTATTGACTCCCTGAAACGCACAATTGCACGCACCAAACGACTCACTAGCACAACCCAACCCAACCCAACTTGTTTTGAAGAAATTATTATTTCCCCCGAAATGGCCATCACACACAATAAAGATAAATGTATTCTTTTTGATAATGAAAGCAGTACAAACAGAATAATTATGTTTGCAACTGCAAGTAATTTACGAAAAATCCAACAGTGTCCCCAATGGATGATGGATGGAACATTTAAACCCTGCCCAAAACCTTTTTACCAACTGTATTCCATCCACGGTTTATACCATCATTCTAACATACCTTTCATTTACTGTTTGCTACCCAACAAACAGCAAACAACTTACACCGAAATTTTAAATGTTCTCAAAACGGAAATCAATAATTATTTTCCCGAAAAAATAATTATTGATTTCGAATTAGCTATGATAAATAGCATTTTGAGAACATTTCCCCACACAGCAATCCAGGGTTGCTATTATCATTTTAATCAGAGTATATGGAGGCATCTCCAAAAATCTACTTTAAGTGTACTATACTCTACAGATAGCACCTTTGCCTATCAAGTTAAAAAGTTAATAGCCCTGGCCTACGTCCCTGTTACAGATGTTGCTGAACATTACAATTTATTAATTGACAGCGCATATTATAAGAGGAATGAGGATAAACTAACACCATTGCTAGACTATTTTGAAGACACTTGGGTGGGAAGGTTGCACAGATCAGGACATCGACGCCAGCCCAAATTCCAAATCCCTTGGTGGAATGTCTATCTCAGTACTTTAAACCAAGAGGCTAAAACCAACAACAGTGTTGAAGGGTGGCATAATGCTTTCCAAGCAACTACAAACAGAGGCAAACCCACATTCCACAACCTTCTAGAAGCTTTGAAAAAAGAACAAAGCTATCAGGAACTAAGAATGGAACAATCAGTGTCACAAATAGGGCCCAAACTCACTAAACAAACCCAACAAATGTTCCGACTACTTCAAAGTCAAGTCACATTATACCCTACAACTAGAGGTTTAGAATACCTGGCAATAATAGCAAAAAGTCTACTATAAAAATGTCAAGTAAATATACGAATGTCTTCTTACAATACTAATAAAATTCACATGTCATAAACATATATAATGAATTATAAATAAAACATATTTGTTTGGCAAACTTTTAAAATTTATGTAAAAAAATTCGTAACAAATATGCAATGTTTATAATTTTTTATAACATACACATAACATTAGAAATCGACATTTCCCACCCAATCAAAATTGTAAAATAAATACTTACAATTTTTGGACTTGAGAGACGCAATCAAGGAAAAATCAATCCATACAATCCAATCCAATATCTTACTATTCCAATATGGGAAACCCTCAAAAACCCGAAAATAAATTGTAAAACGTAAAAAAACGCTCCAGGAAATCCCGAAAACAGTAGTGTGTACACGTTAGGATTTAAAGTTATATACACACTATTTTAAAAAAACGGTCACGCATATCAATGTATCAATCCGATTCGAAACCCTCCAAAAAACCCGAAAAAGGTTTAAAAAGTGAAAAAACCGCTCCTGGCAAACACGAAAAATAGGAGATAAAAGTCAAAATATAAGCATAATAACTTAAACATTTGTTTCTCCGTTAAAAAACACGCTTCCTTCCATGTAGTTTTCATGCGAGGAACCGAAACCTGTAAAATAACATACATAACGAAAGCCACCCACAAATACCCCCTTCACATTTGTAAATATACTAACAATTAACATTAACCATGTAAGAAGACATTTCCGAACACTTAAAATTAGACTTGAAGGAAAAAAAGCACGACACATCTATAACGGAGACTTTTCACCCAAACGCTACTTAAACTATTAATACATACACCAAAAAACACTACAGAGTTCGATTATACCCTCAAACATGACCACTTACTTATAATTTGTAGTTAAAAATAACCTTACCTCTCTCCACGCGAAGCAACTCCCAACCGCGAGCTTCTCCAGTCCTGAATGGAGCGCAATAACCTTACGCGGTAAAAAAGTAGTCCCCTTAACCCATTTGTGTAAAAGGATAATAGAATAAACAATGTCAAATGTAAAATATATAATACATACACATGTATAATGTAACAAATTAATACACTATACTCATGACAATTTCCCTTTATTAACAAAAAATAATATATTTAATATAAATTAATATATAATATGTATTATATATTAATAATATTAAATAATTATGTAAAACTTTGAATAAAAGATGTAAATATTTAGTTATTCAGTATATTTATATGAATAATTTTGTGTATAATTTTAATAAAACATTATAAATGTTTATGGGAATAATTAATAATGATAAATAATATAACTTATTTATTGTTATTAATATAACAAGTAGAACCATTTAGTATATAAAGAATGGCCTGAAAAAAGTATCTATTTTATCTGTGAATGTATATATTTTTCTTAATAATAAATGAATGTTTATGTTTATTAATTAATAATAATAATAATAATTAATAAAATAATTATTATTTTTATTAATTATTAAAAAAAGTTATATAATTATTTCTAACTATAACAAAATTATATAATTGCTTTACTAATATTTGATAAATACCAGATATTATAATTAAACATATTGTTTCCCTATACAATTATAAACTTTACAACCAAATCGATTTATATGTTTTATGTAAAAACAACATTGTGTGAAATATACACCAAGAATTTTTTTTTTGTATTTCAATTTATCCTAACAAATGTAATAATAGTCATGTTACTTGTTAAAAAGAAATATGTATTATATATTTTATTATATTAATATTTAATATTAACATTATTAAATATTAATGTAAGAAATATATAACAAATCATTGTTTAATGTATTTCTATATAAATACTTTAAATTGTAAGTGACTGATGGGAATATGTAAAATTTACTGAAAGAATCTAGTAATCCAAATTATTTTTTACATTGACCACATGTATATAAATGTAAAGATGTTATTGTGTGAATAATAAAAGTCAAAAAAAATGTGATGTTATATTTGTTTGTGATTTTATTGTAGTACACAATAAAAAAATTAAAAATTGTTTAATAAACTTATTTGAAAACATCTATGTTGCATTAATTTTTATTATTAAAATACAGTAATGAACAAATGTATACAAATGTGCTGCACACTGACCAATTTTATATGTATTGTTACTACTCCAGTCAATCTAAAATCATAGAAGCTGCAGGACACTAGCAAAAATTATTTTACTATTCCTACTACACTCAAGGTAATACCATAAAATGTGGTGGAGACTAACCAATGTATTTTTATTAATCCAACTCCAGTGTAGGTAATATTACTGATGGTGCTGGACACCAACCAATTAATAATTAGAATTCCAACTCCACTCTAGCTACTGTCTGGAAACATGCTAATACATAAATTGTTTTGATCTAAATAAAGGGTACTAATGTAAAGTTATAATACTAGCTATTTTCGTGTAATAAATTTAATGTATCACTGTTAAGTTAAACTATACATCAGCACTCTAAAATACCCAAAACTGTCCCAAAACACTAAAAAGACCCCTTCACCCTAAAGGCCAAAACTGACCCAGAACCCTACAAATACCCCTTTATCAACAAACTGAAAACTGACCCTGAACCCTACAAATACTCCTTACCCACAAACTGAAAACTGACCCTGAACCCTACAAATACCCCTTTATCCACAAACTGAAAACTGACCCTGAACCCTACAAATACCCCTTTACCCACAAACTGAAAACTGACCCTGAACCCTACAAATACCCCTTTACCCACAAACTAAAAACTGACCCAGAACCCTACAAATACTCCTTTACCCACAAACTGAAAACTGACCCTGAACTCTACAAATACCCCTTTACCCACAAACTGAAAACTGACCCTGAACCCTACAAATACCCCTTTACCCACAAACTGAAAACTGACCCTGAACCCTACAAATACCCCTTTACCCACAAACTGAAAACTGACCCTGAACTCTACAAATACCCCTTCAGCCACAAACTGAAAACTGACCCTGAACCCTACAAATACTCCTTTCCCCACAAACTGAAAACTGACCCTGAACCTTACAAATACCCCTTTACCCACAAACTGAAAACTGACCCAGAACCCTACAAATACCCCTTTACCCACAAACTGAAAACTGACCCTGAACCCTACAAATACCCCTTTACCCACAAACTGAAAACTGACCCTGAACCCTACAAATACCCCTACACCCACAAACTGAAAACTGACCCTGAACCCTACAAATACTCCTTTCCCAACAAACTGAAAACTGACCCTGAACCCTACAAATACCCCTTTACCCACAAACTGAAAACTGACCCTGAACCCTACAAATACCCCTACACCCACAAACTGAAAACTGACCCTGAACCCTACAAATACTCCTTTCCCAACAAACTGAAAACTGACCCTGAACCCTACAAATACCCCTTTACCCACAAACTGAAAACTGACCCTGAACCCTACAAATACCCCTTTACCCACAAACTGAAAACTGACCCTGAACCCTACAAATAGCCCTTCACCCACAAACTGAAAACTGACCCTGAACCCTACAAATACTCCTTTTCCCACAAACTGAAAACTGACCCTGAACCCTACAAATACCCCTTTACCCACAAACTGAAAACTGACCCTGAACCCTACAAATACCCCTACACCCACAAACTGAAAACTGACCCTGAACCTCCAAAAAACTCCTTTACCCACAAACTGAAAACTGACCCTGAACCCTACAAATACCCCTTTACCCACAAACTGAAAACTGACCCTGAACTCTACAAATAGCCCTTTACACAAGAACTGAAAACTGACCCTCAACCTCAAAAATACCCATTTACCCACAAACGTCAAAATTTCCCAAATCCCACTAAATACACCTTTACTCACGACTAGAAAAATGACCCAGAACCCTAAAAAATTAACCTATAACAAAAAGTATGAAACTGAGCCAGAACACTATAAATAATAATGAACACAACATTAAACATAAATATATAAAAAAAACAAATATTTTTACAAAAACTATTATAAAATATATTATCACATTAGCTATAATAATAATTTAGATTAATTAATATTGTTTAATTCCAATTAATTAATTAACATCAACATAAATTAACACATTACATTTAAATGTATCCAATTAATGTAATTAAGTCATTATTATAAATTAATTACCAATTAATTTATTTAAATGATATGCAATATATTAATTACATCATTAACTAATTATAATTAATGTGTTAGCAATTAATAAATGTAAATAATATACAAATTCTTAATACAATAAATCACTAATTATTAATAATTAATAACCAATGTATCAATTAAAATCATATACAAATTAATTTATAAAAATAATAATTATTAATAATCAATTAATCAATTAATCAATTAAATTATATGCTAATTAATCAATTAAACAATTAACTAATTAATATTAATTAATTACCAATTAAAATCTAATTAAAACAATTACCAAACATATATTAACTAATTAATTATTATTAAATTACTTCCCACCCTATTCCCCTATAAACCCACAACCCGCTCCTAAACATTAGGTACTATTTATTTATATATTATATATATATTATTTTATAAAATCAATATTTTCTAACATTTTCTCGATATTTTTTACTTTCACTATATTTCGATATTTTGTCTAGTCGATATTTTTGAGTCGATATTTTTGTATTCGATATTTTTGGGTCATTTTTGCAGTCGATATTTTTTTCAACGATATTCCTATAGTCGATATTTTGTTAATGTCGATATTTTTCCGTCGATATTTTGTCCATTCGATATTATGTAGTCGATATTATGTCCAGTTACCGACACTATAGCTAGTTGGACTCGGGCTCATGGTACTGAGGTGGTATGGTGACTCAGTTCCTATCTACTAATGTTCTATTGTCCCAAGCATAGTTCTGTTCCTGAGCAGAATCCCTGCTAGAGATTCACCCTTGAACAGTGGGGGAAAACAATCAGAAAGACTGTAAAAAAATAAAAACCTTGTTCTCAATTTCTAGAACCTGCTCTTTTCTTTTTCTAAATTCAATGTTGGTGCTTTTTACATCATTTGCCAATAAAATTACATCTCTAGCCAGTGAGGATCAGTTGCCACACCCTGTTCTTTGAAGGAGAAACCCCAGCAAAGTTGCAATCAATTGCATGGGAGTTCTTCATCATCACCTCCAGGCAAAAGAAAATGTTGTCACAATATGTCAAGTGCTCTTCATGCGTCAAGACCCCCTCAAGGGATATATCAAAGAAATACTCATGTGACACTACAAGTATGTAGACACATCGAAAGATGTATCACTCCAACCACTTGAAAAAGAAAAATAACATAGATATACGTTAGTATTATTGTAGGAAGGGGGATATCTGACTATGGTTGCCCCCAACTTTTTGCCTAGCGTTTTGCTGGTTTTCAACTTAGTTGGTCTGGGATCCTGCTATTCAGGACCCCAGGCTTCCTGCTCTCTCTGTTAAAATAGACTCCATGTACCTTAGGTACATATATAATTGGTATTGGGTCACTCTTGTAAGTCCTTGTACAGTGTACCATAGGTACCCAGGGCATAGGTGAACCCAAGGCCTACCAGGGGCTGCAGCATGTATTATGGCACCTCTGACTGGCCATCCAAATCTGACACAACTGGCTGATCAATCAGCTGGGGCAAGCTGGTGTAATCACCCTTTGCTTTGTTAGTTAATAAATATCTTGTTTATTTTCATAACTACCTGTGTGGTGTCCTTTCATTTGGTATTCAAGGGGTTATATGTGGTAAAAAAGCTGGCTTCACATGCCAAAAGAGTTTAGCCTACGACTGCTTTGTCCATGCTACCATTAGGATAGCTGGTCTATAAGGTTGACTTACAACCAATCACCATAAGGGTTGTTTGGACTGATACTAGGTGATCACTAGAACTAGTGAGCATCATATATCAGGCCAACTTCTCACAATTATTATTTACAAAATTTTAGAAACCAAACAGTACACATTCTTTATGCTGGGATAGTATATCGCATTATAGTAAAACATTTCATTTTCACTTTTTTCTGTTCTCAGCTTTCATACTTGTGCACCATAAATGATGTACTATATATAGAGTTACTGAACTAAGCTAAACACATATGTTAAAAATAACTTGTATTATTATAGCTGGTGCAATACTACCAATAGATATAAAGAACACCTGAATTTTGGAGACCCTTTTGAAAACATCACCCATGGTAAGTCGAATAATGTCTTAAACTCTGATGATCCACGTAGAAGAGATACCATTCACCACTGTTCAATCGGAAATCCTTCTAAGAATTTTGGCTAAAGAAACAAGGTAAGAATTTGGAAGTTTGAAAGGCAGTTTTGGTTTGAATTTAAAGTTGCTGTCATTGCACTCCGAATGTCTAGTTTCACTCTTTAAATAGACAGTATAGTGCCCAGATGTAACATTAAGTCCTTCATGAAAGGTGATAGCCAAAGTAATATAAGTTCTTCTAGAAATGTATATTTGTCCAGCTTTGAAGTTTTAATTTTGGGTGCCAATTTAGATCCGTCTGCTATACATCGTTGTAGCATTAATGTAAGGTATTTTTCCACTTCCTTGATTATGCAATTTAGATATAACATCTGATCTACAATTTGGGCAGGTCATATTTTGGTTAGCCAATTTGGCTAAACAAAAGGTACAGTTTTGGAATCTGGAAGGGTGAAGTAAAAGATATAGTTCAAATTTTATTTTAGTGGTAGGCATAAAAGAGCAATCTTCACAGTCATTGTTCCATGTGCAACTCAGTCCAAATGAGTACTCTATATTTATTTCTTCTTCGTTTAAAACTCTAATGAGGACCATTGTAAATTCCTGTGCATCTTGTTGACTGTTCTGAGTAAATAGTACTGACCCACTACATATATTAACTAGATCTCGAATGCCTGAAGCACAATGTATTACAGTCCTATTGCTATATAAATGTTGCAGCATATTTTAGCTACATTGGGAACTGCTGCCGCTGCACATATAAGTCCTTCACAAGCAGAAAACGTGTAACACATCAGCCAATCTGCTTCACACCATCAATCTGATCAAATTTTATGGCTCATCCCTATTTTGAAATTTTATGAAAGCAAGAACTTTACCCATTGTACCATTTACTAATCCTTCTTCAACATTTAAATACCACTGCAAAATTGCTCAACAGTTTTTGCACACGCCTAAATACTTTTCTAATCCTGCAGTCCAGGATACAGATTTCTCCAATTAATCCAATTTTGCTCGTAGTTTTCCACTTAGCAGTACTGTCACATCCTGGTGTTCCATTTTGTTGATTGCTGTAATTCCCAAAATTGGTTCTTCCTCCAGTGTAAGTAATTTTTCGTTAAAATTGGAGCACTCCTGAAGTGTAGACATTAAACATACTATGGATTTCCCTTCATTAAAATTAGCTGTGCTGCTGTGATGTTAGACGAAAATAGTTTCTTGATAAGACAACTTTCTAAGAAACGTTTCCCCTCATTTGTCAGTACTCCTACTCTAATATCTTTTAGGATATGTCGGTATTACTCGTGAGATGCCTGATGTATATTTTTAAGTAGTTCCTTGTATTGGGATTTTTTCCAAATGCCTACATTGCCAATACTTCCCAAAGATTTCCAAGTTTTTTCATGAACAAATGTCTTGAAAACAGGCTATCCTCCAAAATGCTTTTCTCCAAGCATCATGTCATACTCTGTTTTTAAAATCTGTTGCATAGTCAAGAGTATGAAAGCAAGCATTAAGTTTGAGACCGTGCTCACCTCATCGATGATTAAAAGCTTTAGTTTCTTCAGTCCTCTGGAAACTTCATGGCAAGCTTCACATGATACATTCTGGTATTCCAGCTTATTGTCATGGTCCACAGGTAGCATAAGTAGTCGATCTAAAGTAATTCCTTTAATGTTGTGTGGAGTTAATCCAGTTGGTGCTGTTACTACACACAATACATTTGATTCAGTAGTCCTCTGTAGGTAAGTGGTGAGAACTTTAATTAAAAAGTTTTTCCCGGTGCCAGCTTGACCACTCACGTATAATAGTATTGGCTTAAATGATGAGTGTTAGCATGTTTTATTCTCTTGGAGAAATCCATGCTCTGTTTTCTCTTTTACCTCTAAGTAAATTTCTTTCTGTTTGTTCAACACTTTCCCTTCTTGCTTAATGCATTGCACTTTCCACTCCATTTAAGGCTATTGCAGCTTCATTTTCAATAATTGGTTGTCCAAGAGGATCTTGACTCAGTGGTCCAGAACTTTGGCTGCTCTGGGAACTCTCCTTAACTATCTCAGCTGCAATTGTTTCTTCCTGTTCAATCTCATCATTTAACATATGCAAATGGTTTGGAAAGACTGAACGCTGAATACTGTCTTTCAAAGCATTGGAAGAATCTTTGTATCAATCATAGTCTCCTATTCAGCACGCCAAGGCTTGAAGAGTTATAGAAGTACCAAATAGAAAAACTCTCTTTTGTCTGGAGTTTGGCAACTACATTTTTTGTGGTTAATTAGATTTCCTTTTGTGTGTCTGACCAAACAACTGTCACATCCAACTGCTGCATATTTCCCTTCTTCTGTGTTTTCTGTTACATTGCTTCTATCAGTAGTGTTGAAGTACTTCATAAAGGCACATGTTTTCTAGATGTGGACCCCTTCTTGAATAGTATATTTCTAACGTATTTGATTTCACACTGCCTGAACTTTCCGTGTCAAACTCTTTTAGGTACTGAATTTCCAGGAAATACTTCAACACTCTATTTTGTGTGTTTGCTAGGCCTAGACTTACCCAAACAATACCTCTTGACTTCGAGGACAAACTGGCAGAGCTCAACCGATCACAGCACTCATAAGACCCTATCTCTCTATGGTAAAGCATTATCAATCTGAAGCTGTACAATTTATTTGTTAAAGTCTTTTCTGCTGAAATCTCCTCCCACATCTCCTTCATCTCTGTCGTCTCCTTTGATTTTGTAATATATGAAGTGACATAATGAGCAACAGCAATGGGGTTGTCTCCAACAAACTGTATATCCATATTAGCATTCCATATTTTGAGAATCACAGGGTTATAGTCATTAATATACTTGGAGGCTCTGTTCTTCTGAGGTTGTGTGTGTTTTTTTGGTGATTATCGTGTCACTGTATGTCTGACTGCAGATAAAAAGTTGTTCACTCTTCCCTGGGAAATGACAGGTCATGGAAATTCAAACCAACATCTTGTGTAAAATGTTCCTTTACATCTGTATTTTCAACAACAGCACTTCCCTATGTGTTTGAAGCTCAGAACTCGTTGTCTGAGGCCTTTTTCTCCACTGTCTTTCTGTGTGGTGCATGTCTCATGCTCTTCTATGAAAGAGTATACAGAATCATCACTATCTGTTTCAAAGTTTGGTGCATTTTTTATCCATAACAGCATGTGAATATGAGAAGAACATCTTGCTTAGCTTCTGTCAAACATTCAAGCAGGTCATCTCAAACATACTCAGCACAACTCAGTTTCAGAAACCAAGTAAGTGTACCTACGCTTCTCAACATATATTTCAGTTCTCAATGATGAAAATACCAATATTCGTTGGTGCAAAATTGGCCTACCATCAAATTAATCAAGTTGTATTCCAGTTCTCATCCTTCCCATGAACTTTGTCAACAAATTCCTTTCCAGAGAAATTTAGTAGGTCACCTCCTGTCTTATGTTTGTGGTGTACAGCATATGATAGTCCAGACAAGTTACTCTCAAATAGAAGATGGAATATGTATGGAATACACTGGCAACATCAAGGATACGTTCAAAATAATCTGGTTGACCTGTACTCAGCTACTGGGATTTGTACGGGACCATTATCATACCGGCCACCTGCTCCAGTGGGAAAGAGTTGTGGAAAAAGAGAGCCTCTAAACTTTTCTCCTACACACTCATGGGAGCTCCTTTTGCTTGCTTCATTTGAAATAAATCAATAGAATCATGAATAACTTCTTTAGAATGCTGTGGATGGATACTGTAGCGTTAATAAATCCACTTTTTCAATATGTCCACTTGATGGTAAAATTTCCTCTTCCATACAAGTTACATCATGAACCACATTAACATTGTTATAATAAATATAATTTTGTACCAGATATAATGGTGCTTTTTTACTTTATTAATATCCACTAACTCTTGCCTGATTATTTTGTTCTTGGTAGGCACACCATCTACTAGAATAATAAGTGGTTCATCAATATCTCTCGCTACAGACCTATAGTTTCAATATTTAAAATCTAAAGGCAAGTAGACAACTCTTCCTTTAAGGCCTTTCTGTAACTCAGTTGGTGGCAGTTTCCCTGTCTTTGTTTCTATACAAACTATTGCCTGTAATGGCTGTATATAGTATGAGAATTGATTCATGAGCATTTAATTTTCATAGTTCTTCTGAAATTTATATAAATTCCAACTTGTTATGTACTGCTCTAGCTGGCATTTTGTTATCCTCTAACGTATCATAGCAATACTTACATATAATTTGAGGTGTGGGCAGTTCAAAGTGTTCCTCTACAAATAAATATACAGCAAATTCTTGCCACTTATCTCTTTTCTTGTTCAGTTTTTGAGAATCCAACTACATTACGAGTTTGGCCTTTGTGGTGAGTGCGTCAACAACAAATACAAACACAATTTGGCTTCTCTGCAGAAACGGTGTTCAATTTTGCAATTTCTTGTGCAAAGTTACCAGTACTAATACCTATCTCCCTTTCTTCTACAACTGCACATACCAACTCCTCATTTTCCCTACACTGCTGTTCAGGACCAAAGAATTGAAACTGAACATCTTCATAAACTTTTTCTACCTCTGCTATTCTACCATGCACAAGAGCTCTATTCAGTTCTCCTAAACATAGGGCAGGTGTTTTCACATAGTAAAGTCTCCTAACTAAATTTTGCATTTTAGAGTGGTGAATAGCTAACATTCTGACATGATGAAAGGTGCTTCAACACACTTTCTTTGATAGGCATATTAGTGGATGTCCATGTAAATTAGCATACATCCTTACTTTGCATGGCTCTAATCCTTGCAAAATCCAATTTTTCTGTTACAGACTTTTGTATGGGAACTGCTGTAGGAAGGCCCTCAATATATCAATTGATTCCTGCACAACATTAGAAATACTGCTACAATTCCACTTGTTTACAGGGGCTTGATTACATTTTCCCTGTTAATCTTCAGCTATCACTTCTTCCACATTCCTAGAAACCATCTCCTCTGTTGTAATGAGAGTCACGTCCTTCACCTCATAACATCGGGCAGTTGTTTCAACTGAAAGCACTAATTTGTTGTCTTACAAGTAGCTTTCTTCATTAAAGAAAGCATCAATACTGGAAGTATGCTTCCATATACCACTGAAAATTGTAAAACAAATGTACTTCTATTCACAAATCTTTGTTTTGGTTCCTTCTCTTAGGCAACACTGTTTTAACCAGTGTTCTCATTCTGCTCAAAAAGAATCAAAAAGAATAGCTTCTGCTTCAGGGCAAATGCCTTATCAACTACAGCCTCAACACGTTCCTTTTGTTTGACTGCGTCACTTCTCCTTTTACTCTGCTTCATAGTTCATACAAGATTCTGAATTACCCTCCTACGAAACATTCTGACTCTTATTTCCTTAAACTGCCTTTGTCTTGTTGTTAAACTATCTGCTTTTTTATACAATTTGCTACTCTTGTCGTTTACTTTTTGTCCTGTTTTAACTAATTTGAAACCTCGATTTTTCTTTGCTTACTTTTGTTCACTTTGCAGTTATACACATACTATTTTAAGACACTTCTTAGTTTTCTTACCAGCAGCTCTTTTCTCTTTAATCATATTGTCCACATGCTGTCAATAATATCCTTTCCACCGTTTCCTTCTTCTTTCTGTTTTTATGGCATTATAACTGTTTGGTTTTATATACAAGTAGATGTCAGAAATAAAAAAACAAATCAATATATTTAGCTTTCCATTATATACTATGAAATTACATATCGTAAACACAAGTTCTAATACAAACAGTCACGTCACTATGTTATAGGCACTCTAAATATCTTACTTTTCTTGTTTAAATCTGCCTGTGTCACGTATGTATCAGTGTGTTACGGAGTGTATCAGTGTACGTATCAGTGTGTACCTGGGTGTGTCAGTGTACATATTAATGGTTTTGCGACTGTGTCACTAAATGCATCAGAGTGTACCTGGCTGTGTTAGTGTATGCATGTGTGTGCCTGGCTGTATCAGTGTATGCATCAGTGTGTGCCTTGGTGTCTTATTGTATGTGTCAGTGTGTGACTGGGTGTGTTAGTGTGTGCATTAGTGTGCACATGGGTGTGTCAGTTGAAGGACGTGGCCCTTAGGGGCCACCCGGGTTATTTACAACCACCTATGCTATGCCTTCCCAAGTAATGAAGAGTCGGTCAGACAGTAGAGAATACACACAGGATTTTATTATCAATACTCTGCAGAGGAGTCCAATCTGACAGGCACCCTAAGATGTCTGTGTTGATGGACCAGTTGTTAAAGGCGCGGGTGGGAGGCTCGGCGTGGAGCCTCCTGAAATCCTTCTTGGCCGACAGAGTCCAAACAGTTGACCTGGGGTCGGACAAATCTAAACCTTTTGCCCTCCCTTGCGGGGTGCCGCAGGGGTCCTCCCTGAGCCCTTCGCTTTTCAATGTGTAGGTCAGCCCTCTGGCAGCCTTGATAAGATCCTTTGGTCTGCAACTTACATCCTATGCAGATGATACCCAAATTGTGTTATCCATTCAACAAGGGTCCCAGGGGTTATGGCAGCGAGATGGAATGATTATCTAAAGGATCTCGCTGGCTGGATGGACTCCAATTGCCTCAAACTGAATGCTGGGAAGACCGAGGTCATCATATTTGGGAACAACCCTAACATCTGGACCCCTGATGTGTGGCCTGAGGCATTGGGGAAGCCACCAGTCCCCACAGGTTAGGCAAAAAACCTGGGTGTTATAGTGGATCAAAATCTTGATTTCGGAGACCAGGTCAGTGGAGTGGTTTCGTCCTGCTTCCACATCCCTAGGATTCTGAGGAAAATTAAATTTTTTCTTCCTGCCCAGGGTTTTAGGACAGCTCTTTCAGTCCTCATCCTATTGTGCTTGGACTACTGTAATAGTCTGTACCTGAATCTGAAAAAAACCATGGTTACAGACTGCAGTTGGTACAAAACATGGCGGCAAGACTACTGACAGGGACCCCAAGGTTTGTCTCGGTACGTGAGGGACTTCGGCACCTGCATTGGCTGCCAGTAATAAGACGAGCACAATTTAAAGCACTGTGCATTGTCTCTAAAGCTCTGCTGGGCAGTGGCCCAGTGTTTTTGAGTAGATGTTTCAAATGGTACATGCCAGGGAGAACCTTACGCTCGGCCAAAGGCAGGCTAAGTCTGGTACCACAAATAAAAAAGGCCAGTTGGGGAGGATACAGCATCTCCTATGGTGCAGCTAAGGCCTGGAATATCCGGCCGACTCATCTTAGGAATGCTTCGGAGCTCCTCTACCTTTAGAAAGGGGCTCAAGACCTGGTTATTCAGGGGTTAGATCGTTATGTGCTCTAGGGAGCCTGTTTGCAGCGCCAGGACGCCCTTGGATATAAGTGCTCTTTATAAGCTCTTAATAATAATAATAATAATAATAATAATAATAATAATAATAATAATAATAATAATAATAATAATATCAGTGTCAGTGTATACATAGCGTGACTGTGTGTGTTAGTGTTAGAACCAGTGGTTTCCGGCAGGCTGGGGCACATCAAATCCTGTCAGAATTCACTGTCCTAGATAGGATGAGTCTGCTTCATGTGCCCGATAACCTGTGCTCACCCTCGGGTAGCTTGGCACTGAGCAGTCAAGCTTATCCTCAGGGCCCAAGTGTAAAGTGTTGGCACAACGCCACCCTCACAATACACTGCGGACACTACAAACAGACTTCATACCAAATGTATAAAACACTGGTCTTTGTATTACACGCATTAAAATCATAAACCATATATACATTGGATGTACACTTTACAGTTATATGCAATTGTAAACTTTCCTATTAACAGCAGAATGGCATGAACATAAATGCCCTATTCCGAGGTATTCATCAAACATGACATTACCCAACATTGCATACCCTATTAGTTGCAATCGTCACGAAATCACAAGTCTTTGAATACGCCTTGTGACCCAGCTCCACTGTCACTCAACTACACCCGCCTGCGATACACATTACCCCTGCTGGCACCACGTTGTTTAGACTGTTGGAACTACCTAAAACGGAAAGAAACAGTTACTTAGTTTCATCCATCAGGATTAGACCTCCAAGCGCCCAGCAGCACCTGCACAATGGCAGAATTCTATCTCTGTAGACAAAAGGTTGTGGCCCAGGAATCTGGAGCACTTACAAGTCTGGAAAAATGTTTCCCCTCATGTGGAAGTGTGAGCTGCCATAGCTCCCGGAAGCCTGCCGTAGGTGTCCACAAGGCAGAACAAAACCCTTGGGCCCCACTCTCCACAACAAAGTACCTTGAGGTATGGGTCCAGGACGAGCGAGCCAGCAACGTTGGACAGAGGCCGTGATGTCAGGCACTGTCGTCCTCCCGATCTGGAGGTCAAACAGTCTCAACTCCTAGCTCAGGTCCCCCAATACCCTTTGGACACCACACGTTTCAGAGCGCAAGCTAGCACAGGGCCTCTTAGACTCCACAAGCTTTGCCCGCACTCCTTGAACTCCTGAAGTCCTGGCACGTCAGGTGGGCTGCTAATCTTTACGAGCACACTCTTTTGCACTGTGGGATGATGGTGTACGTCAGGACGGTCAAGGGTCCCAACTGACCAACACTTCCACCAGTTTCCGCTGCACCCTGAGAGGTCCTTACGGGGAGATCCTTTGTGTACCTGGGATCTCGTGGATAGGAGGCCAGGCAGCCAGCCAACCAGCCCTTGGAGAGTACTTAGGGACCCTGGCCACGGCAGTTGGCACTTAGTTGCTGGCCAGCAAGGTCCAGGCAAAATCCACTAAGTGATAGTCCCCTTCCTGGAGAACAAGAAGCTCCAGGTCACCACAAGTCTGTGGATTATCCAGTTGAAGTCTCTCCTGCCATAATGTCTCCTCTTGTCGAGGTCCCTGCGTTGAAACAGCAACAGCATAGTATGGTTTCATATCCAAAAACATCTATAACTCCTGAGCCCAGATCCCCAGTAGTTATACCCACTATGGTCTTTGAAGATATGATCATCCCAAAAGGCCACCTTTGAAATGCACAGGTTCTCTCTAAATTCTGTCCTGTCTACCATCCTAACCCTGGGAGGTTTGATGAACAGTGTAAACCTGACGAAACCCGTAGTGCCAGCTATATAAGGTGGATAATAATATTATTGCACCAGAGTCTAATGTGGTGGCCAATTTAAGTCCGACCACCGAGAGTGGGACCTGGAGTTCTAGTAATGGGAATGAGGAAAATGGTACCAAGTGCCCTCTGATTTTGGAAGGAATAGGGGGCAAAGGGATTACAATTGTTAGCTGGAACGTTGCAGGACTAAAATCTAAGGGGAATGTTCTTGGCTGGTCGAATTTTATTAACATCTATGACATTCTTTGTTTCCAAGAAACATGGTGTAGGGAAGAAGTCAGTTATGAGGGATTTGTTTCCTATAATCTGTCAGCGCAGGGTACTGGACCAGGGAGAGCGAAAGGTGATCTACTGATATTAGTTTCTATACAACACCCAATCGTAATAAAAAAGTATATCACTGTGGGGGACCACGTTCAGATTCTTTGGCTCGTGGAAGACAAAGGGCGTAATATCCTGTTGTTAAATTATTACAATAATAATTTTGATAACACCAGGGTGAAAATTGTAACCGACCTGGCCAGTACAATTGAAAATTTATGTCTAGAAGGAAATGTTACTTTTGATTTTATTTGGGTGGGTGATTTTAATATTACATTATGTGAACTGTCAACACAAAAGGTCTGTGGGGTCACAAATAACGCTGGATGGGACGATTTGCATTTTGGACGTAACAGTTATGGAGAAGCATTACATACATTCATGGGCTGCTATGACCTGGAAATTATGGATTACATGAAAGATGCAAACGGTCAGACCATTCTGACTTTTAAAAACCGACATTCTAGCTCTGTTATTGACCATGTGATTGTTTCCTCCGATATTATCCCGTGTTGTGCCACCCCAGAACTGAAGAAACTACATTAAGTGACCACAATTATATCATTCTGGACACAACTTTCTGGGGTAGTAGCTTGGTTAAATTAGGGATCACTATTTCTAACGTTGAGCCACACAGACCTAACGGAGTCAGATTAAGATGGGCAGGGGACAAGGCCCATGACCTAATCAGTTCTATAGTGAAGGATAGTTTGGCAAAAATTATTTTCATTCTTGAAAATGGTGCTGATTACGAGAAGATTTTAACCTCTTTTGTTGGCATTAATAATTCTATTGATGCCAGGTTCACTAAATATAATATTGGCCAGCGCAGAAACGAACCAGGCTGGTTCAACCATCTATGTACCATCTCTTTATCTAAACTTAAACAGGCACTTGCGAAAAAGCCCAGGGACACTGATTCAATCATTAAATTACGAGCGGACTACAAGCTTGCACTGGATCAGAGGAAGAGTGAATTACAGCAGCTGGCCTGGGATTCTCTTAACCAAGCAGCGGAACTATCCAATAGCACTCTGTTTTGGGCAACGGTCAACTCTCCTTTTCTCAAAGACGAAAAAATACCGAGCTGACCTCTAATGTCCCGAGCGAAGGGTGGGTTACTCACTTTTCTAACATCTTTGATTCTAATGGTAGTGTAGACACCGGCCCTAGCAGGTGGGTTGTTTTATCGTTGGATATAACAGCTGATGAGGTTGAACTTGACATACGTGCGAGTAAGGGGGGTAAAGCCCAAGGCCCTGACGGGGTGCCAATTGATGTATACAAGGCAGCACCTGAGATGTGGGGACCTTTCTTGGCTAATGTTTTTAATGCAGCTGTGTGTTCTGAGGCCCCTTAAACCTGGGCAGAATCTATTATTGTCCCGATTTATAAAAAGGGCAGCAGGTCTGACGTGAAGAATTATCGCCCTATTTCTCTTCTTGACTCCTCAGTTAAGATTATAAGTAGAGTCATGCTTGTCAGGTTAGAGGAATGGGCCGAGCGAGAGGGCATACTGGCTGATAGCCAATATGGCTTTAGAAAGGGCAGGGGTACCCTCGATCAGTGCATCAATCTTGACTTGCTAATCGGGAAATATACCGAAGCAAAACCTGGCTCACTTATGCTTTGCTGACCTGAGCAGCGCCTTTGACATGGTAGACCATTCTATTTTATGGTCAACCCTGTTACAGTTGGGGGCTCCAGAGGGCATCATTTTCTTTCTCGCCAGGTTGTATGGGAACCTACAAACCTGTGTGCGCTTTGGCACGAAAGGTGAATGCACCCCAACATTTAGTGTTAAAAGAGGTATTAGGCAGAGCTGTGTATTGGCCCCCTACTTTTTATATTATTTATTAATGGAATCAATGCCATTCTGAAAAAGATTAATGCAGACGCCCCCCAGAACAACGGCATCCCTGTACTGGTGTTATTATACGCCGACGATGCCGTTCTATTATCTAGAACTCCCCTGGGACTACAACGTTTGATTGATAGTTTTTTTACCTTTATTAAGGATAGGAAACTATTAATCAACAAGGGGAAAACATACACTATGACCTGTGGGGTTAAAAGGAAATTTTGAAATGCCTTTTTTATTGATAGCGAAAAGGTGCAGCAGGTAGATAAATTCTGCTACCTTGGTATCACCTTCTCCAAAGATAGGAAATGGACAGAAGAATTTAATAATATTCGGAACAAAATGGCCAAAAATTCCTTTGGTGTTTTTAGGTTTGCTGCTAAGGTTATGGACCGACGAACCAGGGATATGCTTATGATTTATCAAGCAAGATGTGTATCCATTGCATTATATGGGGCGGGTGTATGGGGCCACAGTTGCGATAATAATAATTTGCAAATAGAGGAAAATTCCTTCCTAAAAAAGCTCCTGTGTCTACCACCTTCAACCCCAACTGAGTTACTAGACATAAACTAGACATAAACTATTTGATAGACCTGTTATCCCTAAGGCCACTTATGATCTGGCGTTCAATTTGGCTTAAGGCGGAAAAATCTTTTAATAGGTCTATAATGGAGGGTTGCTTGACACTGGATAAACATCTTAAGATACCTTGGGTAAAATATGTTGTTGGTTGCTTTTTTGAGATAGTTAACCTGAATATCTTGCTTGATCTAAGTGCAGCATCCAGGATACCCAAAGCTGAGCTGAAATGTACATTTTTGGCCTTTAGGGCAAGGAAGCGGGCCTTAACCTACGATACCTTGACAACTGTTGTGTTCTACACTAGATATAGTCTGGTAGAAGGTTTTCCTTTGTACTGAACCATGGTGACCTGGCCATCTGACAAGTTTGTACTTACCAGACTTAGATTCGGTTTGGGACACCATCTGGTGGCTCTCCCATCCATTAAGAAACATTTGTCGGGGCCTTGTCTGTGTGATGGCGTTTCTACTCAGAGCACTTTGCACTTTCTATTGTTTTGTAAACTGTAGTCAAATTTACGCACTGCATTTCTGAAACCGATGTTTATAAAATATGGTGTACGTACAGTTAATCAGGCAATGATCTTTAATCTGGAATCGGTCGATATCTGTTTTTATACAGCCACGTTTTTAAATTACTGTGTTAATGCCAGGAAAAGCATGTGTTTTTAATTAACTATGTCTGTAACATTGCTTGTAAATCTTTTTTAGATATTGATGTATTTGTTATTATCATGTTTTTTATTCTTGTGCTTTTATGGTCATTTTACATGTGCCGAATAAAGCTTCATGAATTGAATTGAATTGAATTGAATTTACTGGGTACACATAATTCAATCGTGTTACCATGGCTATTTGCTGAGTGAGTGAGGGTGAGGAAACCCGGCAGGCATCAATAGGGAAAAATAAGAAAAACAATCAGGCATACCAGTAGTAGCAACATTACCAAAAACCTGGCATTCATCCGGGTGTAATATTCACTAAAATAACAACTAATATATAACTCCCCCCCACCTCATACTCCGAAAACTTAAAGTACCTGTACTGGAATGTGATGTCGGTAGACCCCAATGGTGGGTTTGCCCTGGACCATCCCAATTGATGCCCTTACACCAACATTAACATATTTGTAGGAGGGCGCAGGTTACTGAGTACTGTGTTGTGTGGCCACCCTTAGCATCATATGCCATTAGAATCAAGGATTGCACTATTTAATATGGGCACCCCCATTGTTACTTAGGAGATGATGCACCAGATGCCTGAGAAGACAGAGGGTCCCCTGAAGTGGCTGGCGCATCACCCGTCTGCCTGGAACTCTGCCATATTGATCGAGATCTGTGACGATGAGTAGCCGTTTTTTTTCTGTTCCTCTTCTGCTCCGAAGAGTCAGATCTGGGCGTGGTTGTTATGGGGTTTAATCCGGGTCTTTTCATCTGTCCCTTGAAATACTTCCTCTGAGGAGTCGAAAAAGAGCGTCTGAAACTGCTACATCACTTTGAGTTTTGCAGGCAATTGAAGCATATATCTGATATTTAGCTCACAGAGACGCTGTTTTGTGGCCTGAAAGGATTGACGGTCCTACTGTACTAGCCTGGTGTAGTCCAGAAATACCATAATAACGTGCAATTTGTGCATAATCTTTTCTTGTGATTGGGCATGTTTTAGGATAGTGTTTCTGTTTATGCATTTCAGAAGCTTTGCAATAACCGGGCGGGACCTGGCCCCCAGAGGAGGTCAGCGCACTAAAGCCCTGTGGGCCAGCTCAATCACAAATCATGGGGAAAGGGCTCCTGCTGGTAGCAATTCACAAAGCCATTTATCCAAGAAACCATCCATTCAGGCCCCCTCACAGCCAGCGGCGGCCAACAAAGGTAAACACCGTGGGGCGGAGTGGGGGCTGTGTGGCGTGTGGGGGGTTAGTCGACAGATGCCGGGATAGGTATAGTTCAATAAATAAATGATACCTATTCCGTCGTCTGTCAGCTTTCCCCCTGCCGCACACTGCCCCGCCTCACCGCGCTTACCTGTGCGGGCCGCCGCTGCTGACAGCCCTATGGAAATCCAATGAAGCGCAGGTTATTGCAGTGTGCCCTTCCTTCGGCGTCTTCTACGCACACTGCCAATTCCCTGGTCACAGAGGTAAGTTCGAATACAGTAGCATGCAAGGATGCAACAGATTCTTCTATCCCCAAAATCTGGTCCTCCGTGAACCTCTCCACTGCATTGCGTAAGTCTTGTTGTAGTAGTGTCACCTCTGAGCCCGCAGCCCCTATCTTAGAGTCCAAGACATCTCGTGATTGGGTGATGGTGGCCAACAGGGTCGCATTTTCCGGGATTGTGCCCTCCTGGCCATCTCGTGGTAAACAAAATGGAATCCACTCAAAAGTTAACAGTGGTCCCTACTGTGGTGGGGAGCACTTAGTGTTTTTAAAATACCCCTCACACATCAACAGGCCCCTTGGTGTCATGCTTCATCATCGGGGTCTTCGCACCCCTCTACGGGATGCGGCGTGCTGCGACCGAAGGATGCGAGGGATCACTAATATTGGACTATGTGTGGTGTGTGTAGGGTAATAGTTGTCTGTGAGTAGTGAGGTTTGGAAAAGTGAGAAGTGATAGTTAAAAAATACCTGGCTCGTGGGGTGAATTTTTTTTATATTTAGCCCCCGGGCTGGTATTGTTAAAAATGGTGCAGTGGGATGTAATTAGTGTATAATTATGTACATTAACCTCTTGTGTGCGTCTACATGACCATGTTTCGGAGTCTAAAACTCCTTCTTCAGGACAGGGTAGCACAAATCCCCACCTTACTCACATGACTGTAAAAGTGTATAATGCAAAAAAGGGGTGAACTATAGGATGTACCTATTTCACAGTATAAAGTAGTCCATAGTCTTTTCGCCCAATTGGCGTTAATTCAGAAAGATCTAAAAAAGGAGAGAAATCATGCATTGTAAACACTATTTACAAGGATATATGAGTATCATCCAGGTTGCAGTGACACAAGAAAAAGTGATGTGTTGCCGATGTCTAAATATTATAGTTATTCTATAAGTGATCGTGCACCCTGAAAAAGAAATAACAGAGACAAGACAGACAGTACATTAAACAGAAAACACATGCTTCTATATTCTTTTGATTCCATACGTTCCTGTGATAAGGGAAAGTCAAATGATGTGATATCTTACTCAGTACTTTAGGTTAATAGACTCCATGAGCCTCTTGACGTTTTTGGGGGTTCCCTTCTTGCCAAATTTGCAACCTGTACAAATGCGAGGAAAAAACTTGCTCAGATTTCTAACTCACAATGTCTTGTTGTTACCATCCTCGTTTCAAGTCTATTTACTTACGATTGCTCAGGGCTCGGTCAGTCTCCCTCCCCTCAACGCAGCTCCGCTGGAAGTGCCGGTATGAGTCGGTAGGACCTTTTAATACTGGATTTGGCCCTCTTGATTGCTAAATTGGTGGTTAATTGAGGTCGGAAATGTGCCCAAACATGGGCAAACCGGGAGTTTTGCACATAGGTCTGAATTGTTTTCAACTGCGAGGTAGGAGGGCTTCCTTGTAGGGCTGCGCGCATGCGCGGAGTCCGTCCGATGTTGTGAGAAAGGCTTTGCTCATTGGGACGAGGATGCGCGGAGGTAATATACTTCTCAACGCGCATGTGTATTGGTTAGAAAGCAGATTCGAGAGCTTAAGAGTCCCTTCCTTCTTTGCCTAATTTAACATATCGTTCGTTAAATATGAGGACGATAGAGAATGCTAAGTATTCGGAAAAGGATATATACACTATTATAGGTACCCAGAAGGTGCCCACTGACCTACAGGGCTTTATTGGTGATCACATCACTGGTCGCTCACATGATGGTTTGCAGGCACAATGTGCCTTGTATGGTAGGTCCACATGAATAAAAATGAGTGGGTTTGTCAACAGCATCCTAAGCTATCACAATACTTCAACAGAGACATTTAACTTAGGTGGGTGTCTACAAACCCTAGTTACATAGTGGTATTTCTGGTATCTTAATGCTTGTTGATATGATTTGTATAGCCTTCCTTTGTAGGATTGGGTACTGTTACTCAGTGGAATTTACCCCAAGGTATGTCGTCATTGAGACCCATTATGTTGGTTTCCAGACGACCGAATCGACTTTCATTCTCTCCCTCCCTCCTTTGTTATGAACAACATCTCGTGGTATTTGCAGCATGTGGCAACCAGGCTGGGTGTATTTATACAGAGTACTTTGTTTAGCTGCTGCTGGTCCATTATCTTTCATCATGTTGCACAGGCGGTCTCTGACTCAATTCTCTGTTACTGGCAAGGTTGATCTACCTCTGGCCTGCTTGACCCCCAATATAACTCCCTGGGGTGGCACGAGCAGTCATGTCCACAGCACATTGAAGCCACATGCCCACTAAGCATGGGCGAATTTTGCGAATCTCGCGTTCGCGAATTTTGCGGATTTGCGAACTCGCAATTCGCAAATTCCGCGAATTCTCGGGAATTTGTGGATTTTTTTTTGTGTTCGCGCGGGTTTCTGCCAGTTCGCGAGGGTTTTGTACAATTTCGCAAACGCGAACTTACCTGTCGGGTCGCAAGTTTTGCGAACTTGTTGTTTCTACGTGTCCAGCCTGTTTGGGACACTCTTCTTCATCACTGCCACTCTCTGTCACCACTGCCACTCTCTGACTACTCATGCCACCCTCTGGCCCACCCATGCCACCCTCTGTTTCATCACAGCACCCTCTGGTTGTCCAGTCAGTGTACATTATTGTGGCAAAGCAAAGCACACCTTCCCTGCCTCAAGTGACCTGAATTAATTTGGGGCTGATTAATGTGTCACAGAATATTTTTTTAGCTGGCACCTGCTTCCTTAGTGCTTCCTGATTAGTGATCTTTTGCACTTGCTAAGTGCTTTCATTGTTGCAAAATTAGTTACAACACCTGCCCTGCCCCAACTGACAATAATGAATTAGGGGCTGATTAATGGATTTGAACTTCCAGACTGGCTCCTGCTTGTCTCCCTTAGCTGTAATTCAGGACCTTTGTGGCATATGTGTAACTATTCTGAGGTTCAGAGCAGGGTCACATAATAGTTGCAAGTAGGCAACTGAACTCTGGAGAGGCCCCTCAGGAAGCACTACAGGAAATGGCTACTAATGATGAGCCTGAACGTTTGAACCTGGTAAGTAGTTTCAGTTTTGCTAAGATCGTATTTCTGCAATTTAGCGCTTATTCGCGGGGCGCGAAGTTGTACTGGGAAGCCGCGAACTCACGCGAACAGTGCGAGCAAGCCATAAAATCCGCTGCTCGCGGATTTGCGGATTTTGCGGGAGATTCGCGAATCTCGCGGATTGCGAATTTACCGAAAATCCGCAAAATCCGCGAGCGAAACGGATTTTCCGCCCATGCTTAATGCCCACATATTGCTAAATCCGGGAACTACCAATAGGTGAGGCCCGAGCCTAGTATAAAAGAGTGGGACACACCATGTCACAAACTGCACCGAAGCCTAGTCCTGCCTTGCCTGCAACTGATGTTTCCATCCTCTATGCTACCCCCTAAGGGGGTTTAGTTCACATGCATGCTCTCTTCAGAGTAGTAGTAGATGCCTCCTCAGAATCCCCCTTTGGTGGTGTCTCCACTCTGTCAGCTGGCTACCACTGCAGCTTATGTGTTTCTAAGGGGGTGGAGCTCCCCCATTGTCTCGTCCACCTCTGCCTATGGGTGGAGTTGGGGCCTTTGGCATGCAGAACTGTTGTTATTTGGGTGGCAAGAGCCTTTATACCACCAGACTGCAGGTCCCAGTTGTTTGGGTGGGCATGGTCTTGCGAGGCCTAGTGGGCTGTTAGATGAGCACACATGCCTCTGAATTTAAGGGCCTAATATTCCTTAGCTGTGGGCAATGTCGTCTCTCCAGGCCCATCGTTTGCCCATGGCTGGGCCCAGAATGTGGCTCACTGTGGTCCTGTGTCCCGCCCACAAGAGTCCGGCTCTCCTTACCATGATGGCGAGGCGGTTGCAGTGCCACTCTGCTCAGCAAAGTCTGCAGCTCAGTTATGGAGTATCCGTCACCTTCCCCCATCAGCTGCCATGTCTGCCACAGGCACACTGGTGTGGCCTCCACAATCTTTGCACCCTCACCAGCTGGGCCTGTGCACCTATGGGGGGATCTGGTGATGGCCCGTGCAAACACCCCCCCTGATCCGCACGTTCCTGTGACCGGAGATTGCTCAGGCCACACTCCCCTCGGTCTGATGCCCAACTATCTAACGGCACTACTGCGAGTTTCCTCCTGCTTTGGGCTTCAGCTGGCGGGAGCGACAGGCCCTACCTCGCTCACATTGGCTCCTCTAGGAGTTAGAACATCGGAATACACCCGGATGGTGTTGTAAGGGCTCTCCAGGCCAGTGACATCAAAAATGTGAGTGATCTTAACTCGTGTATCCCAGGATCTTGAAGGATTGTGGGTGGCCGTGCGGAGCCGAGTTAAGTTGCGGGCGCCATGTTCGTGTACTAATGCCACATGCCTAACAGTAACCTCTCCTAGAATAGCCCTTACTCTTCAAGTCTCACCTGGAATATACTGGTTTGAGAGTACCAACCTGTCATGCACAATAGTTTGACTGGTACAAGTATCTCTCAGGGCAGTGGCTAGGATTCCATTCACCAGTAGGTTGTTGAAGTGTCTGCTTCCCCTTGAAAACTCCAACTCACCTTTTGGTCCCATCTTCTAGTTAAATTCCAGAAGGACTTCCTCATCTGAGGAATCATCCTCAAAGGCTACACTGCAACCCCTGGAGTATACTAATGTGTTTGCTCTTAGGATAGGAAGGGTCCTTGGTCTGGTGACCTTTCTGTTTACAGTCTATGCACCAAGCCTTTTTGGGATCCCAGTTCTTACCCTGGTAACCAGTCTTGTTTTGTGAGGTGTCTTGGGGATCCACCCTCCTGGGCAGGGTTTTGGGGGCCAGGACCTTTACGGTCGGCTGACTGTAATGTTCTGAGTGTACCCCGTTTTCGACGAGTGCGCCTTGGAGGCCAGTCAATTGCCGTTCTCGCGGCTTCGACCTGGAACACTTTGCCTTTATCTTTGAGACTGATCCAGAATTTTGTTCCTTTTAAGAAGGCACTGAAGACGCATCTTTTCAGATCTGCTTACTAGACTTTTTTAGATTCCTCTATTTTCTTCTGGCCACCTGCTGTTTTCCCTTTTTTCGCGCCAGAATACTCTGGTAGTAACAGAGCGCGTTATAAAACAGCTAAATAAATAAATAAATAAATACAGAGGTCTCCCTACTGTTATAATTAGAGTGGTCCCCCTTTTTATCTTAGGGGGGCTTCACAACCTCTCTTTTTTGGTCAACTCCTCCATGACTTGTCTTGGACACTTTAGTTTTTACCCATTTATCAAGCTTCTTACCCAACTCCTGAGGAGAGACTGGACCCAGGTCCACCAGGTATTGATGCAACATAGTTACTCAACAGATGTATTTTCATAATCAAGTTATACAGACCATCATCATCTTGCACCTGGCTTTCTTTTAACCAACCACCTAGTATCTTTACTGAAAAATCTACAAAATCAACCTAGGACTGACTGAAGGTTTTTCGAGTCCCCCTGAACTTCATTTTATACACTTAAGTGTTGAGTCAATAACCCTCAATCAGGGTACCGTTCTTGTGGTCATAAGACTCAGCCTCTGATTGTGCAGTGTCCGGAGTCTATCCCTACAATTACCAGAAAACAGTTTCCAAAGTAGAGAGCCCCAATATTTCTGGCTGAGTCTCCTCATCCTACAGGCTCTCTCGAAAGCTGTAAACCATTTGGTGATATCATCACCTTCTGCATATTTGGGGACAATCCCTTTGGGGATTATAGGGTCAAAGGTTCCCTCTCTGTCTGTAGGTATTATGTTGCTGCCACCATTCATGGATGCTAAACCTATGTCAGCCCTTTCCCTTTCTATGGCCAGTATCTTGTCTTCCAGGGCTATTCTGTAGGCCAATCTCTCCAGAAGAATGTCCTGCTCAGTGAGAACTTCACCATACCTTGAGGGAACTGAGCTATCCTTGGTAGGGGCAGAAACTCTTGGCATATTTGGTGGGTTGTTGGGTACCGGTTCTACAACCTCTCTTTCAATTAGAGAAGGTTCTAACCCATTGCACCCTTATCTTCAGGGTTGGAGACCTCATCCATAGAATGGGCCAGCTCATATTCTGTCAACTTCTTCTGAAGCGTTGTAGTGGTAGGTGCTGATACAGTTTTATTCATGTATCCTTTACAGAGGGCCCTTAACTGTGAGTATTTTACCTGCAGAAAGGGGGTTAGGTAGAGCTCCTTAACCACTTCCTCTGAGGTACTCCTTATTTGACTAAAGTTGGGACCTTTTTGGAGAAACAGAAAAAGATTCTAACAGAACTTTCAGTTCAGTTTTAAAGCATTTTGAACTCAGGGATTTAACCAAGGCCAAAGCAGTTAATTTTAGAAATTTAGAAAAACCGACCATATTGAAAAAATAACTATGGGGAGAAAAGACATGCATGAATAAAGGTAAGTACAGCCGGTTTCAGGGGTTCACCCTCTGGGTGTCGGATTGTAGTGGACCATAGTCCAAAATACTACCAGCAGTTATCCGGGAACTGCCTGGTTTTAGCCGGGAGCAGGGTGCTGGTGAGGTTGGTAGCTGTGCGCACTACGGAGAAGGGGGCCACCTGGAAACAGTCTGCACAGGGGGATTGGGATCAAGCCTGCGAGCTCCCAAACGGTGCTTGGGTCGCAAGGGTTCTTGGAACAAGGAGTCACAGCTGGATCTTTGGTACCCAGGCCAGACAACTCGGGTGCAGAGTGGTTAGGTCGGCTATGCCGGTTATCTGACAGAATATCGACTACAAAAATATGTAGGAAAAGAATATTGAGGCAGAAATATTGAATAGAATAATATCGACTGGCAATACTTGAAAAGGTAAGTACAAAAATATTGGAAAAAATATTGTTTTCTATAATATAGTTGTGTTAAATATCGACTTTTAAATATATATATAATAAATAATATTAAAATTAACATATATTAAATACTAGCATTCATTTATAAAAAATAAAATATATTAAAGTGTATAGTTTAAAAATATAACAAATAAACTATGTAAACACACATACCTATATATATATATATTTGGACATACATATATATATATATATAAATAAATAAACTAATATTTGTGATAATTAATATAATTAAACAAAATTGTAAATAATATAATATTATCAAACCTATATGTATACATATTTAATTATACCAAAAACATAAAATGATAAAAAAGGAAACCAATTTAATTTAAAATATAAATTAAACAGCACACATTTTTTACAATTTAATAAGAAATTATTTACAAACAATACATATTGAAAATTATAATATTATTATTATTATTATAATAAATCATACAAAATTATATAAATCTAATCAACATACAATACATTATAAAAAGTAAAAATAAATACATATACATTTCCCACTACACTAAAAAACCAAAATGTTTATAATAAATAAATATAAATATAAATACCCCCACCTAACACAACACAATAGTAACAACATGTTTTACATCACACAAAAATAAAATTTACTACTCTACAATTAATATAAAATTACATAAAATATAAAACTGCAAAATACTATAATTTACTATTCCCACTTCAATTAACACAACAACAAAAATTTTAATTACCAATAGATCGAGCTATAGGAGTAAAAAATATAGAGAAGAGACTTCAGCCTTGGAGGCAGAAATGAGGGAGGTGGAGTTAGAACTGAATAGCCAGGCTGGTATCGTCTCAAAGGAAGACTTGGATAAACTTAAAGAATTAAAGGAACAGCTGTAGGGTCTTCTCCAAAGGAGGCTCATGTGTAGATGGAAGGCAAGTAAGATCGCCCACTTTGAGTATGGGGAAGGAGCAGGAAAGTTACTTGCATGGAAAATCAAGGCTGACCAGCTCCAAAACCATATAAAAGAAATTCCCGGGGGAAATGGCGTAGACTCCATATCTTTGGATGTAGGTTTTGGTGAGGTCTTCTTGGAATATTTCCAAGATATATACAAAGAGACCTGTACAGAAGATAAATCTAAAGCACAGGCAAGGTTAGAGGGAACCACATTCACACTCATTAGTCCCAAGCAATAGACAGATGTGGAAAAAGCCATTACGCAAGAGGAAGTGAGGAAGGCTATGGCGTGATGGAAAAGGGGTAAAGCTGCTGGACCTGACGGACTACCAGCTGAATTATATAGATCCTTGAGGGAGGGTATAATTCCAGTATTAACCCAACTATTCAATAAGATACTATTGGAGGGAGTTAGCCCTCCTGAATCCTGGAATGATGCTAAGTAGTCCTGATCCTGAAACCTGGCAAAACTCCAGCTAGTTGTGGTTCATATCGACCCATATCGCTTTTAAAGGTCAATCATAAAATCTTTACTTTCATTTTAGCAACCAGCCTGGGGATGGTGGTGAATGACATCCTTCACCCCGACCAGAAAGCGTTCGTGAAAGGGAGACAATTGACAGACTCACATACGATCTGGTCGGTTCAATAGATATCGCTTCAACCTATTTACTTCCTCTTGCAGCTTTAACTCTGGACGCCACCAAGGCTTTTGACAGGGTAAACTGTGTTTACCTGTTGGAAGTCATGATAAGATTTAACCTGGGTGATAAGTTTTGCTGTACCATACAGCTGCTATATCAAGCACCGTCTGAAAGGCTTTTGGTCAACTGAAGTCTGACTAAGGCATTCAGGATAACCAGGGGAACTCGACAGGGCTGCCCCCTCTGCCCCTGATTTTTGATATGTATATGGAGCCATTTGCGCAGAGGCTCAGAGAAGATCCTAGCATTAAGTCTTTCAAACACGGAGATAGGGAGAGGAGGGTGGCCTTGTATGCAGATGATATCCTGATACTTTCGGCAGATTTAGATACATCCCTCCCGGCAGTCATCATACTGGCAGAGGAATTTGGTCAGGTCTCTGGGTATGAGGTAAATGCTGGGAAGACTGAAATCATGACTTGGAACATCACAGAAACTTTACACCAGGTCTGTCCCAGCATGCGTTACTTGGGGGTCAGAATCGTTCAAGACATAGATAAAATCACAGAAACCAACTTAGCACGAGTCCTCAGGTAATGTCATAAACAGAAGAAGTCATGGGCCCACCTCCCTTTATCCATCTTGGGGAGGGTGAATCTGGTTAAAATGACGATATTACCCAAGATCACTTTTCTCTTTAATACAAACCCCCTTCACTTCGATAAACGCACCATAGATAAATTCTAGCAGGAAATAAACTCCTTTATTTGGGTATACAGATCCACTAGAAGAGCCTGAAAAAAACTACGGCATAGGAGAGAGAAAGGAGGTCTCGCGCTACCTGACCTACAGTATTATGCCTGGGCATTTCAGCATTCACACTCCCGGATGTTATTAAAAATGCCTGCCAGTACCGGGGGAGGAGACATGTTTTTGGCCATGTTAAGAGGGGCGGGTCTACCGGAAGAGGTTTTCATGTTCAAATTTGGGGACCAACATTTTTTCAAGAAGGTCAAACTTATGGTCCTTCAGGCATTCGCCAGAATATGGTCAAGGTTAAAAAAATCTGGTGGGCCTTAATTATTTCTCAAACCTAGCACCACTCTGGGATTCACCGGGTTTGCCGGAGTGCCTCCAGGACAGGCAGGCAACACCACTTAAAGATGCCGGGCTAAAAGTATGGGGGGATCTTGTTAATGAGGAAACACTTATCTCATGGGAAGATCTAAAAAAGAGAGTGGGCAGTGGCCTCTCAAGATTTAAGTATATCCAGTTACAAAGCTGGGCACAATCCCAGTTAAGACAGAAGAAATCTATAGGTGGGGGCAACAGTCTTGAGCAAAAGTTAGTCGAAGGCTAACGGGGAAGAAGGAGGTTTCACATTGGCACTGGGCTATCGAAGAGGCGGTGGATGTTGAATTTAAGCTTGCAAACGAGCTATGGAGTGAACAGATGCCAAATGCACAGTGCAATCTCCTATGGCAGGATTTGTTTAAAAATCTTTTTAGTTTGGTTAAACCTGCCTGGTGGAATAGGAACCACTTGTTCAGTGTGTACAGAGCATATGTATTAGACTATCTAATTTTTTTTTAAAGGGTCTCAAGTTGACTGTAAGAAGTGTGGGTTGGCTGAAGCCTCAGACTTGCACATGTTCAAAGACTGTCCCCCCATTGGCGTATTTTGGGAAGAAATACGGCAACCTTGGAGAGTATCTTGAGAGTACCAATTCAAATGGACCTGACCTTGATAATCTTTAGCCTTAATAGCCACATCGTAGGCCCAGCCAGATCTCTTCTATTCTATTCGATTTTACTGGCCTGGAGGCAAATATGTAAACATTGGGTAGACCAAGCCCCTCCTAAGCATTCATATTGGTTGACCTCACTATATGAAATATCTAAGATGGATTTGTCCATAGCTTGCAGTAGAAAAAAGATTGCGTACTGGGACTTGCTGGTCCAATGGAAATACCTTAAGAATGAATTATCTATTTTTATCTATGCTTTGTTATTTTACCTATATTTGAATAAAGGGCGGGTCCGATTATTATGCCTTTTGGATACTCCTTGGACTATGTTGGGCTTCCCCGGGCCGTCCATCTGGTTTTCACAGACCAAGGTGGAGTAAAACCTATCCCCTTTTTGAGGGCAGTTAACATTCTGGTCTGATAATGTACCCTTACAGGCTGAAGGCACCGAGAGATTCCATTAAAGAGCCTATCTCATCTCAGGTCGTTGAGTATGGGTACAAACAGATGGTAGTTTACTGTGTTTGAAGGCAAATGAGGACCAAAAAAAAGAAGAATTTTTTTTTAATTGATAAAAAAGATGTATATATATTCCCACTCCAATTGGATTACAGGAGGATAAAATCTACTATTCCCACTCCAGTCAGTACAACAGTAGGGAAAGTATTGGATTGCAGAGAGGTAGCATTTATTATTCCCACTCCATTCATTGCAACAGTGAGAAAAGTGTTGGATTCTGGCGGGGTAAAAGTTTATATTCTCACTGCAATCAGTGCAACAGTAGGGAAAGTGTTGGATTGCAGAGGGGTAACATTTGCTATTCCCACTCCAGTCAGGGCAACAGTTGAAAAAGTGGATTTTAAAGTTATCAAAAATCTTTTATTTCCACCACAGTCAGTACTACATTACAAACAACATTTCTACAAATACAAAAACTAATTTAAAAAAATGCAAAACGTAAATATTTAAAATATTATGTTTATTATATTTGAACAAATAATGAAAATTAGAATATTTTATAAAAATAAAAACATATAAAAATATTACATACAATAATAAACATGAAATGCAATATTATTATACATATAATTTTTTTTATCTTAAAAACTATTTATTAATAAATGTAATTCATTAAATACATTTTGTGGGGCGTGGCATCGCAGGCTTGCATGGCGGATGCTGCCTAGAGGAGCTCCGTCTTGCCCGATAATTCTCCTCTATTTTATCCTGTTCCCCGGCACTTGCCCCTGCCCAAAAGAGCAGTCCTGCTTGCGGAACCAGTGGGGCACCCTCCGGCTGCGTTTTCAGAGCTCCGGGATCCCGGATGCCGGGAGGCGAGTCGGGACGGTCTGTGGCCTAGTTTGGTGCCGTGCAGCCGGGACCTCTAGTTTGGCGCTCCCCGGGCACTACCAGCGGCCGCATAATCAGAGACGGGACCCGGAGGTGGGGGGAGGTCCAGATCTCCTCCTGATCTCGGCTGAAGCCCTGAGGACGACTGAGGCTGGTATTGGAGTGCAGGTTAGCTCCTGTCAGACATAGAACCGCCAGGGCTCCGGGGACGCGAGGCCTAGTTGCTGACGCACAGCCTGGGTCTAAAGTTTGACGACGCTGGTGCAGAGGTCTGGGGGAGCCTGGCTTGTGCTCCTGGAGCGGTTGACCCTTGTGGAAGCTGCGGAGCACTCATTGGCCCTTGGATAAGACGATAAGACACTGGGGTGTGTGTACACTGGGGAGCGCGCTGGTCCCACTGGCGTGGCATAGCAGAAGTGCAGCCTGTAGCCCAAAGATACCAGGCGGCAGGGTTGGAGACGCCTGACTGGGGCCCTGGGACAACACCATAGCTGACGGTTTGCGGCAAGACCGGAGTGGCCTCTTGCCCGGACAGCGGCTTGCCTTGACTGCGGGGGGTCCTCGCACTCGCGGCGCACTGGCCTTGCGTACCTGCTTTTTGTCCACATACTACGGAGGGCTGGCAACATTGGACATTCAGTCTTACTATCAGCCATCCCACCTCCTCATTCTGAACGAATGGTGGTATGGGGTTAGGGGAGACCCGGCGTATGCCCTAGAGAAGTACCTTATGGATCCTGCCACCCTGCACACTATCTTATATTCAGTGCGACTGAGGAAGGGGCTGCCGAGAGTCACCCAAGTGGTTTTCCAGGTGTGGCAGCAGGTGCTACGTCACATGGGATGGTGGGGAAGGCTCACTGAGGAGACCCCGCGCTGGCAAAACGGTCAGTTTCCGGCGTTGGCGTCACTACAGGGCATTCGAGGTTGGGATTCAATAGGAATTTCCACACTGGGACATGTCCTGAAGGGTATATCGCTTAAATCCTTTCAGGAGCTCAGCGAGGAGTTTTGTATGCCTAAAACGCAGTTCTGTAAGTATTTGCAATTCCGCCACGCCATTACACCTGCCCTGGAGGGATTAGACTCCTTACCAGAATTTAGTCCGATAGAGGCAAAGGTCTTCATGGGAGACTTGGAAGACAAGAAAATATCTTGCATCTACCAGATTATAGTTATACATTGCTCCTCCTCACTGCAGAACCTGCAGGAATCATGGGAGAGGGATATAGGGGAGCTCGAGGAAGAGGATTGGCGTGAAGCCCTCGAAGCCCCGAGAGGAGCGGCTGTTGCCATGCGCTTACGCTTTATCCAATTCAAATACCTGCATAGGGCTTACTATACTAGGGAGAGGCTGTGGCGGGCTGGTTTGATTGAGTCTTCTGAATGCTTGAGGTGCGGTCACGAGATGGGTACCTTCCTCCACACGGTATGGAGCTGTGATAATCTGGCTAGATTTTGGACAGGGGTGTGGGATTGCTTATCCGAAGTATTGGGTTGGAACCTTCCTCGTACTCCCAAACTGGGCCTACTCCATGTCTTTGAAGGGGTAGGGGGTAATCTATATAAGAGACATCTGCTACTGTTGGGTCTTGTTGTTGCAAAGAGAGATGTAGCTCAGGCCTGGAAAGACCCCCGGGCTCCTAAGGTTGTGATGTGGAAAAAGGGCCTTGATTTTTGTATGGGATTGGAGCATCCAGTGTTTGATGCCAGGGGCTGCCCTAGGAAATATTATAAAATATGGAAAAGATGGGCGGATTACAGGGGACTATGGTTAGAACCACCAGCGCTGCCAAGAGATACCTTGGGGCTGATGTGATGGGGCCATGGGGGCGACATAGTACACATTGGCTTTTTGTATGTAACCTTCTTCTTCTTTTTTACAGGAACGAAACGGCATTGTGCGGGGGACAGGTGGAGGATCTGGGGGGGCATTGGGAGAGGGGGTGGGGTAGACGGGGGGGCTACTGGTTTTGTTTTCGGATACTGTATAGATCGCTATGTTAGCCGTGACGTGCTTGTTTGAGGTTCCTCCGGGGCGCGGAGCGCTGCGTCTTATGTGCGGTCTGTCAATAAAAAGAGTTGTTAAAAAAATACAATTTCCTTCCCCCATATACACCTATAACCCCCACAACCCACATATGAAAATGTAATGAAAAAAATAATTTACAATATTAACATAATTAATTACCAATTAAATAATTAATGTTAATTCATTAAAACAATTTAATTACACAATTAACAGAATTCTTTCCAATTTATGAATTAAATAAATCATATTTATGCAAGAATAAACATTAAGGGGATGTTTAGGATGGCAGGCGAACCCTATTGGACAACAGAACCTCCCGACTTGCTGTCAACCGTCCCGTCAACCGTATTATAATGCGACCGCCTCAAAGGTGGTCTCATTGCCTATTTCTTGTATTACTGTGGGTGTTGCATGCTGCAGCCAACATTGCAGTACAAGAAATGGACAGTGAACATATCCCTGCACTATGTGGCAGGTACCATGCGGGATATGTAGGAGAACCTGGTGCCCCCTCAAAACTCAAAATCAAGGGCCAGGGGGAAAGGGGGCCCGCTACAGAACACAATGTCCCTTTCCGCCAGCCTTTCCATGGCGGGTGAACCGCCATGAAATGGCTGGCGGGGAGGGACATCGTAATCCCTACGGCGGTGCCTGTTAAGCACCAACACCATTGCAGGGATTGCGAGACCCTCAGCCGCACCGACGGGCTCAAGGAGCACGTCGGATGCTTGGCGGACGGTATTTCCGTATGCCATCACTCTGCCCGTCATTGTAATATGGTGGGCAGAAAACATGTCTACAATGGCGGTGCAACTGCCACCGAAAGGCTGTTGGTGGCGGTCTCACTGTCATCGTAATCAGCCCCTAATTTATTATAATTAAAGTATTTACCACCCTGCACCCTATAAACCCACAACCTGCTATGGTACCAAAAGTTATAAAAATTACTTCTGTGAAATTTAATGACTACTAACAATTTTACAAATACATTAAAAAACATAAAACATATTTAAACAAAAAAACTACATAATATATGTATAAAACATATAACAAAATACATAACAAAAAATAAAAATGGATATTAAGTACTTATATTCTTGCACTCAATATTTCCATTGCATGATATGTTGTACTCGATATTAATGTCATTCAATTTTTTTTATCATTATTATGTCTCACCACCAGCTGTGCTGGGTGCACAAAGTTGATCCTCTTGGTTAGAGAAAAACAACTGGCAGGGGCAAAATCAGGACAGCTGGACCTCTCATGAAATGAGTCTAAGTGATGATGACGTCCCTCGATGGCTGCTCGGTCATGGAGCAGTGAGAATCTGGATTGGACACTCTTGGTGTTTGGTACAAGGCGTTCGGTACCCTGGGTAATGGTGCAGCACTGCTCTGGTTGGTCCTGATGTCTTCACACTCAGTAGGGAGACAAATCTGACCCTTCAGACCCTTCCTGGTTTTCTACGGCTTCGGTCGGGCTGGTGAGTTGTAAGGCGGTGGACTGAAATCTGCTAGTCGGTGTCTGCGGACTGCAGGGGAATAGCTCCTCTACTCCAAGGGAGACTGTAGGTGAATTATGAAGTGCTGGCAATGGTTGTGAGAGATTTCCAGCTTGCAGGATGAGTCACTCTGCCGCTACTGTTGAGAGAGTTGCGAGCAGGCAGGGTTTGGCACCAAAAGTTCACATCTTCGGCAGTTCTCACCAGGCAGTGACTCTTCTTCATGCTGCTTCTCTTGATCCATCAAATCTGAGTTCTTGGGTTCAGGGGGGCACCTAAATTCTCAATTTAGGGTTGTTAAGGGGACAGGTAGTAGGTATTAGCCAATGGGATGACTACTTTTAGGATGTCTATACCCTCTATATGACCACTTCATGTGGGAAGTGGGCATAACCCTGAACCTAGAAGGCTGCTTCTGTCCAAAACAAAATAGTGCAATTTGAAATGGTGGTGTCCCAATCAGCTAGTCCATCTTAGGGGTGGTGCTGGATTATGTGGGACACACCTCTTAACCTTACTAACTTTCCCACCTGTCTTGACGCCAAAAGTTTAGGTGAAGAGCTGCTCTTGTTTAGAGCACCCTACAACACCAGGGACACTCTGAATGTGCTCACCTCAAATGTCTGTTTTTCTATCGAAGTGTTTCAGCATAGAATTAGCACAGTGCCATCCACACCGAGATAGAAAGAGACACTCTTTTTCTAATTCTACAGCAACTTCCTTAAGCATAGGATTTGCACAGTGCCATCCACGCCAAGCTGTAAAATGTCTTAACTTCTAAGCACATATTACCCTGATCTATGAACTATGTACACCCTACATTAGGGGTGATATATATGTGGTAGAAGGGATGATTAAACCTTGCCAAGGATTTTATATACCAACTCGATCTGGCAGTAAAACTGCACACACAGTGTCTGCAGTAGCCCACAGACTACATGTTTAAAGGAAAACTACTTGGGATGAATGGATGAGTCAGTCAGTATGCATCTAAATGAGTGTATTAGCCCCTGGCTAGCTGTGTCACCAGATGTGTAAGTAACTAATTTGCTATATGACTGGGGAGCGGGACCGGTCAAGCTCTAAAATCCACCATCATACTACTGACATTGTACTCCACCGGACACTGCTTAGACCCTCTGTGATTCCGGAGCTCCTGCGGCGCGGACTGACCACTCGCCGACTCCGCTTTGACCTACACAGATGGAGATCGGCACCTCGTAACTGGCACTGGGGCCTACGTCGGAGGCCTCTCCTGGTGCGGCTCGTGGATCGGAGGGTTGCCGCTGGATGGACGCCGCCGCCGCTGAAATGGGTGAGTGGTGCCACCGTCAGTGGGGACTGCTGGCGGGGTAGGGGTCCGCCTGCTGAGCTGGCCGGTCCACTGGCGCCGCGGCCCCACTGCTGCTCCTCTGCCCTCCGGGGTATGCCGCGTCGCCTGGCCGGTGCTGAGGGGGAGGTGGTTCCCCACGGAATCCCTGACTAGCGTCCCCCCTTCTGGGGGCACGCTCGACCCTCTACTGGACCCCCGCCTGCTGACGATCTGCGCAAGGTACTCCCCACCACTCTGCTTGCTCTGCCTGTCACTCCTGGTCTGGGCCTATGGGGCGGAGCGGCACCGGCCTAGATTTTCGGGGCCCTCGGCCGCGACCGGCCTTGCCTCTGCTCCACGGTTCCCACTGCTCCTGGGATCAACCTTCCGACTCACCGGTGCTGCCTGCCATTTTCCTTCCTGATACGCTCGTGGGACGTCAGCGGGGGTGCCTTGGCTCACTGGTCCTCTTCCCTGACGCTCTTTTGGTGCCCTCCACTGGCGGGTGGCGCTGCCGTGATCTGGACTGGGTCTCGGTGGCGGTCAGTGTATACTAACCTGGGGTCTCTGCTGAACCACCTCTGCTTCCTTGGACTGGTGGCCGGGTCTTGGCACCCCTGCTGCCTTGCTGGTGTGCCCAGGAACGCCCTATCTCCTCTGCTCCGGGGGGCCCTCTGTTCTCTGTCGACCCGCCTCCGCCCGCATCATGGGGAAAAAGACCCTAAGCAACCCAAGATCGCTTTCGATCTGCGCCGCTCTTCTTGATAGGATGTGGCTGGCGCTGAGGGCACGGACTCTGCTGCCAGGCTGTCTGCACCCGCGCCTTCCCGAGTGGATGACCTCAAAGTCATCATGCTCGACGTTAAATCCACTGTCACGGAAATAGCTGCTCAGCTTGATCAACTATCAGCCCGCCTCAATCACGTGAAGTCCCGGGTGGACTCCCACGACAACAGGTTGCTCCACGTTGAATCAAGTGTGTTCGACGCCGAGGACTCGGCTACCCAGGGCTGGCAAAAGCTGCTGCAGATGGATAAACTCCTGGCTGTAGTTCGGGAAAAGAATGAGGACTTAGAGGCCCGTTCCCGAAGATGTAATTTGCGCATAACGGGTCTGCCAGAATCCACAAACATAGGCAAAATGGAGGACTTCGTGGAAGAACTGATAAAAAAACTTTTTGGCTGCATCCTTTGTAGTGGAAAGGGCACACAATTACAGAGATCGCAATGCCATCCTCCGGGCGGCCCCTGAAAAGGGGACCATTGACCACCGTGGTAACCGCCTCTCCTTTTATCCGGACTACACCCTTGCAGTGCAGGCCGCCCGACGAGAATTCCTTTCTGCTAAACGGATCCTGCTCAAACATGAGGTCTCCTATTCGCTTGCCTATCCGGCTAAACTGCGGGTCCGCCAGGGCAACAAGACTTTGGTCTTTCAGGACCCTAGGGAGGCCATGTCATTCACCAAGAAACTGGAAAAGGAGTCCCGTTCAACCACTCCCCCGACGCAGCTTGGAGAGTCCAGACACCTTCGTGACATTGAATGAACAGTGCCGCTTGAATCCTTCGACTAATTATGACTTTTTATTGTTGATGTCGGTAGCTTACTAGCTTGGCCACCCTGCGTCCCTGCAGGGGTGCGTGCTGGGTCCTGCCATGCCCCTGTGGGATGATTCCCTATTCTACTCTTTTGTTTGACCCTCCTAGTTGTGGGTTCCTAGGGTGGGGTGGGTGGTCTGCTCAGCCTGTTTGGGGGGTTGGTGTGTGTGGGGGGTGGTTTGTGGGTTTGTTGCTTGGTTCTGGCTCTGGACTTTTAGGGGGTGGAGGGGGGGATGCCCTGGGCCTGTCTGGAATGCTGTGAGGGGTGGTATTTAGTGGGAAACATTGAACTGTTCCACTTTTTCCGCTCTGTGCGCTGCATGTCTGGTGTGTTTGGGTGGGTGTGTTTTTTGGGGTTGCTCCTCTTAGTCAAGGGGGTTGGTTTACTTTTGTTGGTGTTGTGCTGCTTCTTCCTCCCATTTTTTGCTGAAGTGCAGACTGTACTCGATCCTCAAAGCTCCTATCTCTGGCGCATGTTATGCAAAGCTATGTGATATGTTATGTCATTGCTCTGCCACCATCTCGACCGTTCCTCCCTTTGCTGTTGCCTCTGGAGTGCTGGTTTATGTGATCTGTCTGTGATTGCTCTTTTCCTTTCCTGACCCCTCTTGTGCCCATGCTTTTTCACTGGCCCTTCCTCTTCCCTTTTTTCCCTCTGGCCCGCGCGCTGCTTGCCCCCATATCCCGCACTCAAGGTCACGTTGCCCGTCCTGTCCGGTCCCATGGCTAATATCAGTTGTTGGTCCTGGAACGTCCGTGGCCTGAACGACCATCGTAAAGCCCGTCACACACATGCTCACCTCCAGCACCACAATGTTGACATCTGTCTCTTGCAAGAGACTCACCTCCTTCAGGGCTCGTCCTCAAGGCTCTGCGCCCGATACTGGGGTGAATTTCACTCCTCTATGTACTCCTCCTATGCGAGGGGTGCCTCCATCCTGTTGCGTCGCGGCCTTCCCTGGAAGACATCCCGCGCCTTGGTCGACCCGGAGGGCCGATATGTGATTTTACACGGCACCCTGCTTGCCCAGCCCGTTACCATTGCGTCGGTGTACGGCCCCAACACGGACTGTCCTGAGTTCTTCCACACGATCTGACACCTGATCTCCTCCTGCAGCCCTGCGGCCCTGCGGCAGTGATCTGGGCGGCGACTTCAATGTCGCTCTCTCCGCTGACCTGGACAGATCCGTCTCTCACCGTTCCCACCCACGCGCAGCTGCTGCTCTATCCACCATATTATCGGACAATGCACTGATTGATGTGTGGCGTCACCTCCGACCTACTCTCCAAGAGGGCACTAAAAAACATCGGTCCGAAATACCTTGTCAACCGCTTTGTTCACTATGACCCCGTACGAAGTTTGAGATCCTCCGGTGGTAACCTTACCACGATTCCGAGGTATAAATATAAAACCAGGGGCGGAAAAACTTTCACAGTCCTAGCAGCAAGGGCCTGGAACAACTTGCCTTTAAATCTCAGACTGGTTGAGACTGAGAGTCTTTTCAGGAAACAACTGAAGACCTGGGTCTATCAGCAATCTGATGCTTATGTTATGGCCGCTATCTAGAGCTTCCATCATCCAATCCCATCCACACACAATTTCTCAGCGCCAAGATGCTCCTTCCGGAGCGATAGGCTGCGCTTAATAAATACTCACAAATACAAAAATACAAAATGTATGTCGGACGCCAGGGGTTGCTGGTCGCGCATTGACCTTTGGATAGTTTTGCCGGATGTCCTATCTTGGACTGTGGACGCCGCCCACATGGCGCTTACGTTCTCCGATCACGCCCCGGTTCATCTGCTACTGCATACCCTGGACTCCCAGCGTCGCGCATTTGCCTGACGGCTCCCTTCCGGAGCTCTTCGAGACACTGTTTTCTGTGGTGAAATCCAAACTGCCGCTGTTAACTATTTCGATCTTAATGTCGGCTCAGTTGACTCAGCATCTATTTTATGGGAAGTGTTCAAGGCATACATCCGAGGTAAATGTATTTCAAAACAGGCTGGCGTCCTTCGGACCATTCGCTCCACCCTCACTAGGCTTGAGGGAGAGATCCGGGATCTGGATGCCTCCATTTCAAACTGGGCCGGACTAGACGCACTGGCGCCTTTGCGTCAAAAGCACTCGGAATTTTCGGAGGAGGCCGGCCGCGAGCTCTGTTTTCTGGGCAGGGAGGGTCGTGCTCGCCGCTTTGGGGAGGGCGAGCACCCTGGACGCACCCTGGCCAACTTTCTGCATCCGCCGAGGGCCTCTTCCTACGTAACTGCCCTTGCTGATGGCGGTCCGGACCGTACCACTTCTCCCGAGGAGATAAAATCCTGCTTCGTTGACTTTTACTCCAGGTTGTATTCTGCCGCTACCCCCCCCCCCTCTTTCGGAAGACTTCGACCAATACTTTGAATCCATCGCAGTGGTGTGGCTGGCGGACTACCACCGCAAATTCCTTGACGAGCCCTTCTCGAAAGAGGAAATTTTGGCAGCCATAAATAGCTTACCATGTGACAAAGTGCCCGGCCTGGACGGACTTACGGCCGCCTTTTATAAACAATATGCTCCCACTCTCATACCTCACCTCGCGGCCATGTATAATGAGTCCTTTGACACTGGAACATTTCCGCCATCGCTCCGCGAGGCTTCACTTACGCTGCTCCTTAAACCGGACAAGCCTGCGGATCGGTGCGATTCCTACCGCCCCTCTCCCTTATTAACATGGATAATAACATTTTTGCTAAGCTACTCACCTCCCGCAGGGGTTCAAATCAATTGGAATAAGTTCATACTTTTCCCTCTGACGGATGCCACCCTCCCTTTCTCGCCGGACTATCCCTTTGAGTGGGCAACTGGTCCAACCCGCTACCTCGGCATCTGGCTAAGCAGAGACCCGGATGACCTATGGAGGTCCAACTTTGGCCCTGCGGTGGATTGGTTGGAGTCTAAGATTCCCCAGTGGGCTTGGCTGCCCCTCTCACTCTCTGGCCGCGTTGCCATTGCAAAGATGGTGGTCCTACCCAAATTCCTTTATTTGCTTCCAATATTCCTATACCTCTGACTGCTTATTTTTTCCTCATGGTATCTTTTATCTGGGCGGGGCAACAACCCAGGATCGCTTATGACATTTTGACCCTGCCAATGTCCACCGGTGGCCAGGGAGCGCCTGATCTCCGCCTTTACGCCCTTTACGCTCAGGCCGGTTTCTGCACTTCTGGCTGCATCCTAGCCCCTACCAGCCTCACGTGGCAGGGGAGGCTGATGTCGCCATCCCTTGGCCCCTCGCTACGGCGCTCTTCGCTCCTGCGGTGCACCCTCGCACGGAGGTTAACATGGTGGAGACGCTACGGTGGGCATGGTCTTCTTTGCGCAAGTTGGCTGGTCTTACTCTCCTTTCGGCGGGCACTATGCCCATTGCCAACCACCCGGATTTTCCTCCACTTCAGTCCTCCTGTATGTCTCGGCACGCAACGTCAGGAGGCCTGAGAACCGTGGCTGATCTTTACCCCAATGATTCTTTTTATTCGCTCCCGGCGACGCCATCTTTAATGGACACGCTTTTATATTACCAGTTGCGGGCCAACTGTCGGACGTTGCATTCCACCTTTCCTCGGCCTCCCACCACTCTACCTGCTTTGGACTTCCTGTACACCTCCACTTCCCCACGCAAGCTCGTGACCAGATTGTATGCCTCTGCTCTCTCGTCTTTGTCGGCCTCCAGGACGCGAGCGCGCAAAGCTTGGAGTGCTGACCTGGGTCTGGACATCTCGGACGCGGACTGGCTCTACTGCTGCAATCAAACTATTAAACTTTCCCCAAAATACCGGCTCCGTTTAATTCACTTTAAATTTCTGCACAGTATCTATCGCACTCCTCAACATCTTCAATGAAAAAACATAGGTTTCAAGCAGGTTATAGTTAGGGATTATCATTTAAAAAACGTTAGAAATTCATTGAAAAAACCATAGGTTTCAGGGGTGTTATAGTTAGCTGAACATTTCACTCATACAAAACCATTGAAATTCCTCTGTTATAGTTAGTTATACTAACTGTAACTCTCGCGCCCGCAATCCACTGGTGATGATTTCACATATTACATCATTCATGACATGGTTAGTGACATCACTGATGACATCATCAAGTGAATGTGGTTTGGTTCCATATTTAAATATGTATTATATATATAGCAATCTGCATTGAAGAATGAGTGGATATATAAAAATATGGATAGTGGATTTAGTAGCAGTGTGATTGATGATTGATTGTTTACTTGAGTAATTTATAGTGGCTCACTAAATATATTGGATAGTGACTAAACTGTCTGAATATTTGTATTATTTGGTCAGTTGTTGTGTAAACTGCCGCACAAGTTGGTTACTAGCTACGTGAAACTCTATATTAGTTATTGATTAGTTAACTGATTATTTGCAATGGAGAGTGAATGTGTGTGCTTCGGTGGTGGGGTCTGTGACTGCCCAAAGATATGTGAATAGTTAATTCAATACGTATATGAGGTTAAGACTACATATTATAATACTTGTTTGGGTGAGTGAATATCTTTATGGGTGTGGTGATGAGCATAAACATTTCTCAATGGTACATGTCCAACAAAGTAGAAAACATAAAATACAGTGTATGTGACAGTTGTTGTATATAAATAAGTGTACATAAAACTCATTGATTGCATGAGTGACTGTATAGATAATTGAATACTTATAATAGTGATTTCATAACACACTAAGTATGAGTTACTATTTATATGAATAAATGAAATGATATTTGTATAAGTGTGTAGCTGAGTAAATGTAAATAAGGTACATTGTTTGCAAAAGTGAGTAGGATGACTGCATAACTGAATAGGATGTGTGCTGGTGTGTAATGTTAATGTAAGTTTCTAAGTATATTTGATTGTGTTCTATTGATCATTGAAAACATGTATGAGTGAATCAATAGGTAAGTGATTAGATGTGTGTGTAGATCTAGGAATTACTGAGTGGGTTTTTAGATACTTGTATTGCTGTGTCAATAGATTCAAATATGGTACTCTGTATTTTTCAGTGAGTGATGTAAGGTTATAGTAGTATATGATGAGGTGTATCTGATTGTCACGTGGATTATGTCAACAGTGATGTCACCAGTGATGTCAGTTGAGGTGTCATCAGTGATGTCACTGACCATGTCATGAATGATGTAATATGTGACATCATCACCAGTGGATTGCGGGTGCGAGAGTTACAGTTAGCACATCTAACTATAATGGAGGAATTTCAATGGTTTTGTATGAGTGAAATGTCCAGCTAACTATAACACACCTGAAACCTATGGTTTTTTCAATGAATTTCCAAGGTTTTTTAAATGATCATTTCTAACTATAACCTGCTTGAAACCTATGTTTTTTTCAGTGAATTTCAAAGGTTTTTTAAATGAAAATTCCTACTTATAATGTTGACCACTTCCCCATATTTTGAACAAGAAACCAAATCTGCAATGCTATCTAAAAAATTAGGCAACAGTTCCACTTACCACTAACAAATTAACATCAACATTTAACTAATGTAAGAACGTCGACTATGTACTGCGTGAATTACATCCAACTCACACCCATATTTAAAGAGCAATATGTGATAGAGGTTCTAATTATACACTTCCAACAACAAACAAAATCACAATACCCAGCGCCACAACCAACACAACCACCCCCTCCCCCGGACCCCTTCCCCCTATTACCTCAGAGGCAGCGCAAAACAGGGCAACACCCCTTTCCAAAATAATATATCCCCTCAACAGCACATTAGCTCAATGTACAGAGATGTGGTAACCAAGTATGTATTAGGGAAAGAACTCGAACATCAACAATAATGCACACAACGCTAAGACTACCAGTGAAATACTATACACAATTCACTATACAAACCAAAAACATTTCCGTGTGTAGCTATACCATTGATATGTGTAGTGTACTGAATAGTGGACGTACCCATCGTATCTCAGACACTGGGAAATATTTCGGTCATGTAGCTGTGTTCACCCCCCCTTTGAAACAGAAGCGAAATGCGCTAGTCCAACGTAAACAACGTCTACGTAAGACTATAAATATTTAGGCTACGCCTTGGGTGTGGTTCACTTCTGCAAAGAGAAGAGACTGTGCCGTAGCGAAGGTCTGCACCCTGTCACGTGGCTGCCACCATGACCGCGTGTCTCCTCGATACAGGCCCATTGCGAACTCAGCGCCACAGCACCGAAAACGTATGTCTGTATTGACTACTGGCTTCTATCTACACTGCGGACAGCAGGGTTTACAACTTAAATTCAACTTTGGATCTAAATTTGTCGTCAGTATCTGTGCTGAGTACTGCCTACAATCTACACTGCGGTCAGTAGAATTGACAACTTGATACCAGTTGCGCATCAGCACTACAGAAAACATTGAATTCAGTCTTGATTTATTTAAAGCAAAGACAATTGTACTATCCTTCTGTGACGAATGAGTGCCCTTCTGTCCTAGTACCCGGCGGATGTCCCCCCATGTGTTCCTCCTTGGAAGACCCCAGTTATATGCTTGCTAGCATTGTTCCGTCTGAGAGTGCAGTGGACACTGAACACCTGTGTTCCTTTCTTTTTCACTACTTATTTTCATTTCTTTCTTCTTTCCCTTTGGCCTTTATCCAGGGAGTGTAAATGTAGGCTTATCATTAGCTCATGTTCAAATATTACATGTTACATTGCAGTGATACTTTAATGATTGCTTGATGCGGCCGGCCCGTAGTGGTTGTAGGCGGCTTGCTGTGTGCCACGATGCCTGATTTTCTTGCTTCATATGATTTGCTTCTTTAGTCGGCAGCCGGCCACTCTGTGGATGTTGGCTAAAGCTCCTGTGTTTGTTGTGTCACCAATAAAATAAATTTTTAAAAAAAGACAATTGTACTATGTCCTCACAATTTGTTAAAATTTGAACAGTAGGAAATTGAGCCTTCATTTATTGAATGAAGAGAAAAATGTACTATATGTCTTCAGATTTTGTTTACATAAGTGACAAAAAGCATTCGTCCATGTCTGTGTCAACAACTGACTTCAATATACACTGCGTACAACAGAGTTCACAACTTGAATTCAGCTTTCCATCTACACTACGGACAGCATTCAAGTTAGCCTTGAATTATGTAAGGGAGAGACAATTTTGTTAAAGGATGCCACAAAAAACTTTTCTTAATGTCTGTACAAAGTACTGCCTTCAAATGTACACTGTGATCAACAGTGTTCACTACTTGATACCAGAAGCGCATCAGCTCTACAAACTAAATTCATTCTCGATTTATTTAAGGCAGAGACAATTCTACTGTGTCATCAGATTTTGTTAAGGTCTGTGTCAACTACTGCCTTCGATCTACACTGCGGAAGCAGGGTTCACAACTTGAATTCAGCTTTGCATCTACACTACGGACAGCATTGAAGTTAGCCTTGATTGATGTAAGGCAGAGACAATTTTGTTAAATGATGCAACAAAAAACATTCCTCAATCTCTGTACTGAGTACTGCTTTTAAATGTACACTGCGATCAGCACTACGATCAGCACTACAGACAACATTGAATTCATTCTCAATGTATTTGAAGCAGAGACAATTGAGCTGTGTCCTCAGATTTTGTTAAAGTATGCGACAAAAAAAGTATTCCTTGATGTCTGTATCAACTACTGCTTTCGATCTGCACTGCGACCAGCAGGTTTCACAACTTGTTACCAGTGGCGCTTTAGCTCTACAGACAATATTAATTCATTCTCGATTTATTTAGACAATTGTACCGTGTCCTCAGATTTTCTTAACTGTGACAAAAAAGCATTCATTGATGTCGGTGTTGAGTAGTGCCTTCGATCTACACTCCAATTACTGTGCCCCCCCGACCACGCATCATCGCAGGATACGTACATCTAAGCGCCAAAGGTACTACTAAGTCAGTGCACCAAAAATCATCCCTCAAACCTACACAAAATCGCCACATGGCCTTACTAAGCCAGAATTCACAAGACAAAAAACATTACTATCAGTACGGCCTGCCCAGACCACACATCATCGCAGGCTCCACAGAACCTTGTTGTGTCAGGTACCATTAACTCAGTGGAAACCAAACTAAGTATAACACCTATCAAAGCCTACACACTATCTCTTTAAAATGCTTCCTTCAAAAAGTTAATATATCACTTATAGATTTAGTTGAATAATAAAATGCATGCTGCATACATGTTCGATCTTCCACTTCAATCATGATTGCAGATGATGCTCTCCACCCTAAGATCTACACTGCAGACAGCAGGGTTTACAGCTTGAATTCACCTTTCCATCTACACTACAGATAGTAGGGAATTCAACCTTGATTTATTTAATGCAGAGACACTTATACTGTATGTATTCAGATTTTGTTTAAGTAAGTGAAAAAAAGCATTCTTCTATAACTGTACTGAATAGTTGGTTGGTTGGTTGATTGCTTTATTTCGATATGCAAATATCATAAAAGCATATACTGTACTGAATAGTAGCTTCGATGTACACTGTGGACAGTAGGGTACAGAACTTGAATTTACCTTTTGATCTACACTACAGACAGTATTAAATTCATCCTTGATTTATTTAAAGCAGAGAAAAAAATAGTGATGTTGTACTGCTAGTATGTGCAAGCACCTTCAATCATTGCATCCTGTGAACTATGGTCACAAACAATGTAGAAGATTGCGCCAAAATGTACCTCCACCACCGGCAATACAAAGTACCTCTGGGGTATCACCTTCAACATCACCACCAGACATACGTCCCCAATTTGTGAAAGTTAGAATGCACTGCGTGAAGTGGAATTGTTTAATTTGTTATGGGGAGCAATCAGTACACCTAGTTTGCACAGCAATTGATAACCATCGATGCTAGTTCCCCCCTCTCAAAGTTCATATAGTCTAGTATGCAACAGTGAATGATTTCAGTGCAGCCCGCTCAGACCACGCAGCATCGCAGGGTGAGCACACGCTAAACACAAGATGTATCACTAACTTAGTATACTGTAAATAATCGCCAAGTGCCCTTGTTAAGGCAAAATTCAATAGTCAAAACACATTTTTACCAGTGCGGTCTGCCTGAACCACGCATCATCGCAGGCTCCACACAAACCACCCCTACCTCAGTGCACCACAACTCATGAACTCTTTACGATAAAATCTCTGTGTATTATTTCACATACAGTGCTCCTACCTTTGTACAGCAGAAGTCATAAACCGTTTATGATTAAATATCTGTGTATGATATCATGATTACTATTCTACTTGTTACCAACAATGTAATAAAATGGAGTCGAGCACACGTGCCCATACCCACTTCAACTATCTATCTATGTCTGTGTATTTATTATATTTGTAAAATGCTGCTCCTGCGCCCTGCCACATTATAATGTCCTATAAAAAGCATATACAACCATCTTACCTCTGACAGAAAGTGTAGGCTATTCCTCCTTTTTATATTTTTATTTTAGCATATTTATATAGCACAAAATGAACTCAAAACTATAGCAGCAATTTACATGACCACCGTCTTTACAGTACATTTTCAGGCACGCGTACAATACGTCATTACTCTACAGTAACAGGATGTGGACACAACTTCGAGCCTTGAACACTGATTTCCAGCACCAAGTTCTACAGTATACCTGAATAAACAAATACGTATAAATATTAGCTGCCCTTCATGTGCCAAAAATTACAACTTAAACCTTTCACAGCCCAGTATTACTACAGCTACAACACTCCACTGAATGTACAACAAACATTCATATTCACAGAAATGCGTCATATCCACCATCTTTTATGTATGCAACTATGAAGGAATATAGAGTCAGTGATACCCCGTACCTTCCATGTTGGCCAAGTTGTGGAACTTTATAGATATAATGACACATTTGCTTTTAAGACCCGGGTGAGGTCAGCACTACAAAACAGACACCCAAATCACTTGATTTTTCATATAGCTAACGACGGAATCATGCCCATAGCTCCGGAATCATGGTTCAGAGCCTCACGCAACACTGGCATACGTCAGGCCAGCCCACTCTACTTACACCAGCGGGAAAAAACAACAAGCACTGGCGTTGCCAATAGGTCTCGCATTAGGAAAGTTTGACCTATTGGTATTGTAAATGACAAATTTTGTATTTATGTGTTGGTTTTGAAAATAGCAAAATTAATAGCTTTGTCATTTACAATGCCAATAGTTTTAACTTTTGCAAATGTGACACCTATAGCATTTGTAATGCATTATGTGTCGTATTTACGTGACTTAGATGTATTGATATTACAAATAACAATGGCTTTAACTTTTTTAATAATTAATACTTAAATAAAAGTTATTGTAATTTATAATGGCAATAGCATAAAATTTTGTAAATATCTTTTGTGAATTAGGTGTCATGCTTACTAGTAAAAGGCTGGCTCTAAGGGAGTCTGGTTTCGGTAAGAATGCCAACAGGCACCAAAGGCACGCAGCTGCCGAAGATAAAGTGCGGCGGCAGTTGTGCCAATTTTAATTTAAAAAATAAAAGCATGGTCGCCATAATTGCATGCAGCTGAAGCCCCTGAACATAACATACAGCGCAGGGTGTAACGCGCTGGCAAAAAAAAAGCAATTCCACTCGCACATAATAAAATAATTGTACGATCACCATTATTAAAGGTGAAGCCGAAAAAACATAAGATAAAGCGCAGCGCCTATCGCGCCAGATAATATAACAAAGGGCCACGCGGTCACCCTGGCTCTGCACACCCCCAGGTCTCCTGTGAGGATGAGGCGTAAGAGCCCTCCAGCACTAGACGGCAGCGCGAGGCAGGACTCTTGGGGGGGGGGTCGCGAGCTATGGGAAGGCAACATCACAAGGGGGCGGGGTTGTAACCGAGCAGGAGACTGCCGAGCTTAATTGAAGGGAGGGGCGGAGGCGCAAGAACCGCTGTGCAACACAAGAGGATCCAGGATGCAGGCTTGTAGTTATCCAAATCAAAATAATCAAACCTGCAACAGTGAAATACTTCTAATACTGTGTGCAAAAGCACCACTTTGAACAGTTAAATTATAGTGGCCTCACTGCTTGCAGTCAATAAGTGTAATACATGGGCAAGTTTTATTTAGAAAATGCAGTCGGAGAGAGAAGGAAAGCTGTGTGTGTCAAATGTGGCATGCAAGGTAGTACACACATGATTACATTTCTGAAAACACCAATGTGTGCTGATAAAATACAAATCTTAATCTTTATTTGTAAGCCAACTTGCTCTCAACGGAACATGCTAAACTTGCTTTTTTTAATAAAATGCAGTCTTGTCCGATAAATTACACAACATTGGAAGGCACGAGACAATATGTTTTGGCGGTAGTGTGCAGCAACAAACAAAAGGCAGGGGCAAGATCTCTGGGTCCCTAATGTGCCAATGCAATTTTATTCCTAACACAATAGAATGCGCTGAATGAGTTTGATTTTGAAAAGGCTTTTGGGGAGATAACTGAATGTGTTTTATTTATTTATAAATAACTTTGCCCAGAGCAGTAAGGCTTAATTACGAGGTAATATGTTAAGTACATCGCTCTCAACCTGTCAAAGTTGCGACAGTTCCCCGAACAGTGAAATGCTTAGCCAACTCAAATGTAAAATGAAGATGCTACGGCCGGCGCCAGCAACATTCAGGAAGTTGTTTATTTAGTGAAGCCAGGATCTCAAGCGAGGGTCGCCCAAGTGCTGTGAGAGTAAAGTGTCTGTCGATCCCGCCTTTCCCCCTGATAAGGCCCGGACTCTGAGTACGGAGGAAAATACCAGACATATAAGTTGTGCAGCAAACACTGCACTCTCTGTATTTTCTTCAGGTGTGTTTAAGCAGCTCAAACCTGACAACATTCACACAATAAGAAAGTTCGGTATATTCTGATAAGTGTGGGATTTGAAGAGGAACGCATACATTCCGCATGTGATGGGGCAGAGAAAGGCGTGAAAAAGATGCAGAAATATGCTGAGGGCGGTGGAGAGGAGGTGGAAAAGAGGAAACAGTTAGAAGGGGAAATAAACAAGCGTTAAGAGCGGCCGGGAAACTGAAAGTACGGCCGGCCGGCCATGATTAATTAGGGGAGGAGAAGCCGCAGAGCGCACGCTGGGCAAAGCCCTTTGATGTGCTGGCGGCCGTTAAAAAATGCAATTAGGAGGGAGGGAGGGAGGCTGAGGCGTGTGCTTGTTTGGTCACGTGATTCACGTGAACTCAAAGAAAACCGCAGCAAAAAGCCCTTGGTTTGACGAGGATTTTGAGCACTTGAATTCTCGCTCAGCTCAATGTGCTTGCGCGCATTGATAGGTCGCGAGACCTAAAAACAAAACATTGCCCAGATTTCCATTGTAGTGATTTCTTAGTTCCAGGTCTAGTTGTCAGAACGGCACACACACACTCCCTCATGGCTGATATACACCCACATCACACCCATCCAGCACATGCGTCACTACACATGTGACCGTACCAATAAAAAAGACGGGTCGCACGTGCTTTACACCATTTTAGAGTTGCTCCTATCCCAAATGCTGAGATGGCCCGTCCTAGTGGTTTGGACGCCTCATGTAGGCCCGAACCACCGAGTACAAGGGCCCACCACTACGTGCATGGCCTCTTTGGTTACTGAGTTAGTGGTGCCGCAAGGACTGAGCGGGTGAGGAACCTGCGATGATGATGGGAGCACAAGTATGTCATTAGCCATGCCGATATCAAGACTCTGCACCATATGTCAGATTTCTTTGTGGTAGAGTGGGACTACATGATGTAGAAGGTGTCCTGCCCACGAAAAGGTGAGCAGTGAGGGGTGGATGCGCATCGGAGGGAGTTGATGGACTGCAGCAGACTGGATACAAAAAACCGATGCAGCAATTTAGCCGTACGCAGTCCTATATACCGTATCTTATTGCATTTATATATATTTTTTTCCAATAGCAGGTACGTTTTTATAATCAGTCAAACGTCCGGAATATAAACTGTACAAATAGTTGTATTTAAATGCGGGAGGGAAGGTGTGTGAAAGGGCGATCTTATTGTACTCCACATTAAGATAGTAACAACGGCCAACCATAACATCTTTCTTTTACTATTTTTTAGATGTAGAGCTTCAGGGAGCATTAAGTACCGGCACGTGGTGAAAAACACACCAGTGACAGAAAGGTGATCTGTGAATATTCTTTCAGTCACTCTCTCACTTCCTCTCTCATTTGATAAAGAAATGACACACAATGTTAACTTCCTTTTTATTATCTTACAGGTTGTGTTTCACAAATTGGCGTCATCCCCCCAAAACATCTACAAAGCTCTACGTTCGTGGATTCTGCGATGATGCCACCGTAACAACGTCTGAGAAGCCTGCTTGGACACGTGGTGCACCCTCTTTGAATCACGCCAATGGCAAAAGGTGAGCAAATAAGCTTGTTTACGAAATAACGACAAGTCATCTGTGAAAGGAGAGAGTGTGTAGTGTGCAGCAGCTTCACTGTGTATAAATGTACAATTACCACCAACAAGTGAGGATATTTTACAACAGTCCGAGGGGCAGATCTACAAGCCCCTTGCGCCACTTTTGTGTCATTTTTAACATGGGAAAAGTGGCACAAGGAGCTTCTAAATCTGCCTCTGACTTCCCAAGAAAAACACTCATCAACAGGCTCTGCGACTCAATGGGGTGCAACAGTCTAGGTATGCAATATTGAGGACTCACCGCTATGCAGTAGGAGTGCATGCAATATACTACTTTGGAAGAAAAACAGCGCACAGACACCTCCTTACAGTGGAAGTTGATGAAATACATTATCCCGAGTATACAAATAAATAAAGCAAAAATATACTTGTGCAGTTGTATGTACTATGCTATTGCTTACTCTATATACTATCTTTCAGAACACTAAACTGGAGGGTGCACTATGAACCAGCACGTGCTTGGACACACAACGGAGGCAAAAGGTGAGCTACGAATATTTTCTCCAGTATTAACTGCTCCATCTATAACTGTCTCTCTCTCACAGTTTTAATGTCGTTTTTTCTCTCTTTCTCTCTCTCACTCTCTCTCACATCATGTCTCTTTCTCTTTTAAAGTTATGGACTCTGCTGTCCACTCTGCCGTATACAACCAAAGCTGAGTTCAAGTTGTGAACTCTGTTGGTCACAGTGTTTACATAAGGTAAGCAGAGCGGCCTAGATATACAATGCCTCCAATTAAATGCATTAGAAATAAAAGAGCTTATTTACAAGCCCCTTGCACCACTTTTGCGTTACTTTAACATGGGAAAAGTAACGCAAAAGTGGCGCAAGGGGCTTGTAAATAAGCCCCAAAGAATATTGTAATGCATAATGACTTGATCTCTCACCTAATTCTGTCACATCTCTGAATCATTTTAAAGACCTGTTGGTCCATACTGTAAATCTGACGCAGTAGGCACTTCCGTACAGACACCTCTTGAACGCGGGCCTATAAGAGAGGTGGAATGTAACAGGCACACTGCAGACGTGCAAATTACCAAATATTGCCAAATGTTACCTTAACTTGTAATGTTTGACCTCATTTAGTCACATCGATCTAATTTTCAACACTTATTTTCATTTTTGTTTTGCAGATTACCTACCCTACTTCTATTTGAGTCCATATCACATTTTATTTAATTGTTTTTTTAAAGTTATGTTTCTAGTTATTTATTACATTGTTATCTTAAAGTTACATTTCCAGTTATTTATTTTTGTTTTAATAAAAGTTAATTAAAAAAAATTATATAGGTCTTCTTTTTCTGACATTTCACTATTATTTATAACTTGAAGTATAATACTGAGGCTAACTCTTTACCAGCTCTTTACCAGAGTCTATAGCTACGACTAACGGTTCCTATGGAAAACTTTTAAAACTCCAGCACAGTAACTGTTTCGATTAGCAACATTGGGGGTCATTATGATTGCGGATTTTCCGCATCCTCGGGGCCGGCGGAAGCCACCGCCGGCCCCGAGGATGCGGAAAATCCACAGCGGACTGACCAAAGACCCACCGCCAGATTTGGATGGCTGGTGGGTCCTGGTTTCCGTCCGCAGCTTTTCCGCCGCGGTCGGATTACAACCGCGGCGGAAAAGCTCTAATATGGTGACGGTGTCTTCCAGACACCGTCCACCATATTAGGATGGCCAGTTAAGTATGCTTTTCCGCGGCGGGTTTTCCGCCGCGGAAAAGCATACGGAACTTCACTGCGGGGGCCCGTTGCGGGCCCCCTAGGTGAAGCTGCACCCGCGGCAATGTTAAAAATAGAGGATGTGACCGCCAGGGTGGCGGTCACATCCTAATTGCACAGGAGGGAACTCCGCATGCCATGCGGAGGTTCCCTCCTGCTCTGGGGTCGCGGACGGACGCAAGTCTGTCCGCGATCCTAATCGACCCTATAGTGTGGTGAACTTCTAACCTCTGTGCTCACTTAAGTGTTCGATGAACTGTTACTATGGTAACAGGCAGTAAGCCGTTTGGGGGTAGGGTTGAAAGGTACTGGCTGTACAGAAACCGTTATATTTACCCAGGATCCTCTACATGACAGAAAGGAAAGCAAAGTAAAACAGAACACTGTGTGCCAGATTTACAAACCCCTTGCACTACTTTTACGTCCAAGCCCCCCCCCCCCTGCAAAATTAGAAGTTTGGGGGCCTCAACGACCGCCCTCAAGCCCTGGGAACCACCATCCCCAGGAATTTGTGTATTGTGGGAGGCAGACTGAGTGGCCCTCCGCCTGGAGCCTTCGAGGGCCCTGGGGACCGCCACGCCCCAGGGCCGGCTCCTGCAGTGTCCTGGGGTACTTATCCCCGGGACACCGCTGTTTGCAATGAGAGGGCGGGAGTCTCACGGCTCCCGCCTTCCCATAGCAAACTTGGTTTGGATTTTGAAAGACAGAGCAGTGAAATCTGTTCTCACTTTCAAAATCCAAACCAGATTGTTTTTCCACATGCAAGTTAGCATCTCCCCATTTGGAAAAGCAATGCCGGCTCCCAAGGACGCAGGGAGCTGGCGGGACCGTGGGGGCATTGTGGCTCCCCCCACGGTCCCCAACATTTTTTATGAGACCCGGGGGATAGGGTCTCTGGGGATATTAGAAATTACTGATAGGAGCTATTTTTTTACTGTAAAATAAGAAGTTTGCGCACCCAGCTCAGCACTCAGTGCGGCCCCCCGGTGTGCATGCGCTGGATGCACGACTCATAATCTGTAGGGTGCACGACTCCAGCGCCTTTGGTGCACAACTCCTACGCTTTTGGGAGCCGGCATTGCTTTTCCACATGGGGAGCTACTAACATGCAGCTCTCCATGTGGAAAAGCAATCTGATTTAGATTTTGATAGAGAGAACAGCTTTCCTTGCTATGGGAGGACGGGATGGACACCCTGGGACACTGCAGAACCAGTCCTCCCACAATACATAAAGCCCCGGGGAGTGGTGGTCCCCGGGACTTTGGAGACCTTGCAGCCCCCCAACCATTTTCTTTGGTAGCCCCGGGGGAACAGGGCCCTTGAGTGCTCCAGGAGGGGGGCCACGCAGTCCCCCTCCCACAATACATAAAGCCCTGGGGGGTGATGGTCCCCGCTGCTTTGGGGACCTTGGACCCCTCCTCCCACCATTTTTTTTAGCCCCGGGGGATGACGATCCCCGGTATTTAGCCCCCTCGGGGGCTAATTATAAAAAAAGCTCTGTTTTTTTTTTTTATGGCAGAGTCCGCGCACCCTACACGTACCTGCCGGGTCTTTTAAAAAAAATAAAAAAATAACATTTGTGGGCCCTTGGGGTCCTTCTGGGACCCTCTAAGCAGGTCTAGAGGATCAGAATATTTCTACCCCACCCCCTTTATACGTTTTGCACACTTGTTCCACTGACTTCTTCAGCCTCACTTCTACTGAGGCACAAAATGGCTGCCAACAGTTCCTGGTTTCGAATGTTGACAACCACTTGACAACCAATTGGCATTCAGCTCATGGTGCGTGGATCCCCCGCGCCCATAGATATATAAATGCTTTTAACTGTAATTTTCTCAGGAACTACTGAACAGATTGACACCATTTAAGCAAAAGGCACAAGTCTGAACATTTGGCGTAATTCTGTTCAGCAGCTCAGGCTGTAGCTGTGGCTTAAGGTCCTATGGGAAATTGCATAGGGAAAACACATTTTGGAACCTCCCTTTTATCTCTGCCCCCGCTTGACGAATCATCCTGAAACTTTCAGGATAGGAGCAGACCAAAGCTGGCCAAAGGTTGGAATATTTCGCAAAGATTCATCAATCGGCGCCAAAGTTATTGGGAATAGAATGCTGCGGATTTCCTATGGATAATAGGTTCTCACTATAACTATCTACTGGCGACCGCTAGTAGGTAATATAAAAAAATATATATATATATGCTAATACTCAGTGTTGGGTTTTATAACTTTGTGTGACAGTGGCTCTGGTACTGCTGGATACATAAGTGCTCTATGGGCGTGTCACTAAATATCTACATGCCTCTGTCTCTCTCTCACTAGCTAGGTGATTAACTCTGTTTTTCTAAATATGTATACCAGTTGCAGTATAAGACAAAGACTGGATATTTAACTGTGCCTAGGGGTATCAAAGTACACATGTGACTGACGGAGACTTCAAACTGCATGTTTTATCTACTAACCACATAGCAACCTGCCCTATGACTTTCCTACACCTTACCTAATGGGTAACTAGTACATAGTATAACAGAAGTTTAAACCTTAGCAAAGAGTTTTAAATCCCAACTCGACCGTGCAGAAAAACTACAGATGCACATTGTACAGTTGCAGGTGAACACATGATTAATTAACTACTCTCACACCTACTCTCAGACCCACACAGACACTAACATACTGACTCAGACACCCATGGAGACACTCACACATGCATTAATAAACCCCCAAATAAACTCACACACCCACTCACAAATGCCCTCATACACTCACTATATTTTGTATATATCATACAGACTTTTGTTATCCTCATGAACACACAATTTTTCAATCAAATGTTTTCAAACTGTACTCTAATTCACATAAGTGTTAATTGAGTTGGCTGGTTACAATCTTTTTTCGACATAGTCAGTTAGACTGTACTCACAGAGAAAATGTGAAAACGTAGCAGAAGAATGGTACACCATGCTCATGCAAAGCAACCATTAATGGCAATCTTTTCAACTTTGTTTTCAGTGATAGTAATTAAACTAGCAAATCAAAACGTCCGTTTCGCATTTTTTTTTAATTGTTTTTCTCAATTGTCACTATTTCTTAACCCTTTCTTGGACTTCAGGAAAGAAGCTCAATCTGGTAGTGGTTTTGGGGATATTCACAAATTGGGGGTATTCGCGAATTTGTCGCGACCCTCAGTACGACCCCATGTAACTTCCCGATGAAGTTGGGAATACGTACGGGAGTCCAAAAACATATTTAGGTTTGTACCCTTAATACTTTACAACTACACTATACTTCATAAGAAACTCCTGACTAGGAAAATAAACCCTCATTCATAAATAATGAGTCGAAACCACTCTAACTTTAACTAATACCCTACAGTTTATTTAATACCCTTCCCCCACAGTGACTTAGCTTAGTTTCCATAGCAACCCCCTTTAAAACACTCTTTTTGAACCAGTAGGTCAAAAGTTCACAACACATTTTAGAAGCAACATACTAGTTTTAAAATGAACTGAAGCAGGTCTGGTTGACTATTTAGAATGAAAAGCATATCGGAGTTTGCATTACATTTGATTATTCTTACCAGAGCTAATCACAGTTCTACTTTAGGGTATTTAAAGGCACTACCTAATTTTATCAAACTGAATATTTACACCATCCAATCAAATATATATATATATTTTTAAATCAGGATCTGACCTCCATTTTAACTGCCTTTCATTCTGAAACCTGTCTCGTTCTGCTCCAGCATTCTTCTGTGTACCACTCCTTGCCTTCAAAATGCTTTAAAGTGTGGATTGTGGGTCACAGATTTGTGTGTAGGGCTAGAGAGTATGCTAGAAAGAGTGGCGTTGACATGGACTTGGGTGTGCCTAATGTAGACATTACTTGGATTTGCCGGAGACAGTTCAAGTGCCATCAATTGCTGCCTTTGGTTGAAAGCATTATGGATTGCCAACATACAGTCCGCATGATTGTGCACTGTGGTGGCAATGATCTAGGCACACTTTCTGGGATAGGACTGAAAATCCTAATGAAGGATACCTTTGCTCAGTTAATGGTACTTTTCCCTCAGACTTCCTTGCTATTCTTCAACATATGCCAAAGGCAGAAATGGGAGTGGTCAAATGAGTTCTGTCCACAGAGAGACAAAGCAAGGAAACATGTCAATAAAATTGTTTCTGCATTCCTCAGAGACCATAACATGGGCTGGCTCTATGTACAGCAACAACTTGCACTTTGATCGTATCTCAGGGGCTTAACACAGGCCCCCACAGCCCCTGTGGTACGGGGGGGCGCCGAGCTACAAGGGGGCCTCCTCAGCACTGTACTCAAGCCTGAGAGCTCCATCTTAAATACTGAGTGGGGCCCCTTCATGTACCTTGAAGGGGGGCCACCTCAACTTTCGTAATGCCAGTGCGGTATTTATAGAAGTGATGGAGTTCACTTCACAGAGAAAGGCAACAGGGTGTGCCTCAACAACATCAAATTCTCCATACTCTGTTATGTGTACTTATCATCTACACACAATAAACAGAAAGGCTCTTTTTAGAGCCACGCTATTACCCAAGCACAGGTTCAACTTCTTTAGAAATCCCTTGTTTTAAATATTTTTTTTCAAATTCTTAAAATCTTTGCTGCTTACCAAAACAAAAGCAGACATTCAATAGACACTAGCATTTTTAACATTCACAACTATTTATTTATTTATTTATTTATGTGTCTTATAAAGCGCACTATCACCTTGCAGGCATCCTGGCGTTGATGGCTCAAAGAGGGCGAAAGTGTCAGACAAAACAGGACAGAGCGGGCAGTTACACATCCTAAGGAAACAGACAGGTTTTAACCTTTTTTCTGAACGGGAGAAGCTCCTTGATTTGCCTGATTTCGCACGGAAGCAGGTTCCACAGCTTTGCTGCGGCCACCTCAAAAGATCTGCCCCCTGATCTGGTCTTCCTAAACCTAGGCACTCTCACCAACCTAGCCGCTGAGGAACGAAACAGCCTGGTTGGGTAGTACCACGCACATTTAGATTGCAGGGGAAGAGGGCCTATTCCGTGTAAGGCCTTAAACACGAGGCAGAGGGCCTTAAATTGTACCCTCTGTCTCAAGGGGAGCCAGTGCAGCTTCGCCAGGGCTGCCGGCCCATGGCCTCTCCGAGGAAGCCCCAGGACCAACCTAGCAGCCGCTGATTGCAGTCTTTGAAGCCTGTCCAAAAGGAAACCAGGGGACTCCAATAGCAAGGCGTTACAGTAGTCCAGCCTACTGAGGATTGTATACCTTGCCACCAGGGCGCGCGCCTGGGATGGTGATATAAGTGACTCTTTGCATCTGACTTTGTATGTTAGTATTTTAATGTTTCTGTGACTGGGTGTAAGAGTGTCTGAGTGGATCTGTGAGTGGGTGTATAATTGAGTGGGTCTGTGAGTAGGTACATAGGTGTCTGAGTGGGTTTGTGAGTGGGTTCATAAGTCTCTGAGTGGGTCTGTGAGTTTGTGTATGAGTGTTTGAGTGGGTCTGTGAGTGCTTGCATAAGTCTCGAGTGGGTGCACGAGTCTCTGAGAGGATCTGTGAGATGGATACATAAGAATCAGTGTGAGTCTATGAGTGGGTGTGTGTGTCTGACTGGGTCTGTGAGTGGGTGCGGGAGTGTCTGAATGGGTCTCTGAGTGGATGTGTGAATTTCTTAGTGGGTCTGTGAGTGGTTGCATGTGTTTCTGAGTGGGTATGTGAGTGGGTACATGAGTGTCTGAGTGTGACTTTGAGTGGGTGTGTGAGTCTCTGAGTAGGTCTGTGACTAGGTACATAAGTCTCTGAGTGCGTCTGTGGGTTGGTGCAGGATTCTGTGAGTGGGTGAATGACTGTCTGAGTGGGTCTGTGAGTGAGTGTAAGAGCATCTGAGTCGGTCTGTGAGTGTGTGTGTAAGTCTCTGAGTAGGACTCCAAGTGGGTGTGTGAGTGGGTTTGTGACTGGGTACATGAGTCTCTGAGTAGGTCTGTGACTGGGTGCATGAGTCTAGGAGGGGTCCTGTGAGTGACTGTGTTAGTGTCAAGTGGGTCTGTGAGCAGGTGCATGTCTCTCTGATTGGTCTGTGAGTGGGTGCATGAGCATCTGAGTGGGTCGGTGAGAGGGTGTGTGAGCCCCTGAGTGGGTATGTTAATGTGAACATGACCATCTGAGTGGATCTGTGAGTGGGTGCATGAGTGTATGAGTGGGTCTATGAGTTGGGTGCATGAGTTTCTGAGTGGGTGTGTGAGTAAGTGCATGAGTGGATCTCTGAGAGGGTGTGTGAGTGTCTGAATGGGTCAGTGACTGGATGCTTGAGTTTCTCAGAGGGTCTCTGAGTGGGTGTGCGAGTCTATGAGTGGGTCTGTGATTGGGTGAGTGAGTGCGTGAGTGGGTCAGTGAGTGGATTTATGAGTCTCTGAGTGGGTCTGTGAGTGGGTGCATGAGTCTCTGAGTGGGTCTGTGAATGAGAACATGACCATCTGAGTGGATCTATGAGTGGCACATGAGTGTCTGAGGGGGTCTGTGAGTGACATCATGAGTCTCTGAGTGGGTGGGTACATGAGTGGATCTCTAAGTGGGTGTGTGAGTGTCTGAGTGGATCTGTGACTGGATGTTTGAGTCTGAGTGGGTCTCTGAATGGATGTGTGAGTCTCTGAGTGGGTCTGTGACTGGGTGCGTGAGTCTATGAGAAATTATGTGAGTGACTGCATGGGTGCCTAATTGAGTCTGTGAGCAGGTGTGTCAGGAATCCCCGTTGTGCGGGGGGAAACGCGCGACCGGCAAAAACGGACTACGACTCCCAGAAGGCTTAGCGCGGGCGAGTTATGCAAACGGGAGAGCCGTTGCATAACACATGGAAACACGCCCATAAAGGAGGAACCGGGGAGGAAGAACGCTGTCGGATATTGAGAATCCACAGTCTGCACCGCTTGTAGGTTGGCAGCGTTCCGGTGAGAGAAGGAAGCAGACTGAGCGTCCAGGAAGAACGGAGGTAGGTCGAGTCGTCACTCCCTGAGCCGTGTCTTGCCTGTTATACCCTGTTTCAGTCCCATAAGCTTTCCCGAGATTTCTTTGACTACCGCTTTGACTCGGCTGAGTCAGTGCACCTTTACACGGACGCTGGTTGGAGCAGCCGCTCCCAGCCACCGTGGAGATTACAGATCCCTTGTTACCTACGTTGTGAACGCGCCCACTGGAGGGACTGGCGTGGTTTAAACTAGTACCCACGGGTGACGGTTGGTGTGAGGCGAAGCTCCCAGCCCGACCCGAGTTGCAGAGAGAACTGCTGTGACGCACGCCTGGAGGTGTTTTCCGCGTCACAGCCAAACAGTACTCTAGGTCGATAGAGCGGCTGCTCTCGATCTCAGCATTACATTGTATTTGGACATCGGTGACGCAACACCAGGAGGTGTCTCAGCGTCCCGATGCAGTAGAAGAAGAGGTAGAGCGGCTGCTCCCTTTAGGTAGAGACCCCGGCTGGGGGTTTCCCTTACTCCTCTGTGCTCTCCTTTGCACAGCGTGCCCCTCACAGCATATCGAGTGGCATTTTCGGCCATTGTGATCTGCCCTCTGTTGGAGTACGTCGGAACCGACATACATGCAGAGGACGGTCTAGACCATCAGTGCTGTGGGTTGGTAACGTATCTAGGCTGGAGGATTCCAGTGACTTTATTTTGCTTTACCTACTTGTATTGATATACCGTCATTAAATAACAGTACTTACTCAAGTGGTTGTGTCATCCTTGTGCGTTTCTGTTACCGACCCTGAGACCTCCAGGTCGTTACAAGGTGCATGTCTCTCCGATTGAGTCTGTGAGTGGGTGCATGAGTGTCTGAGTGGTTCTGTGATTGGGTGAGTAAGTGTATGAGTGGTCAGGGTATATGACTCTCTGAGTGGGTCTGTGGGTGAGTGTAAGAGTGTCTGAGTGGGTCTGTGAGTGGGTGCATGAGTATTGGAGTGGGACTCCAAGTGGGTTTGTGACTGGTTGCATGTGTCTCTAAGTGGGTCTATGAGTGGGGGAGTGAGTGCGTGAGTGGGTCAGTAAGTGGATTTATGAGTCTCTGAGTGGGTCTGTGAGTGGGTGCATGAGTCTCTGAGTGGGTCTGTGAATGAGCACATGACCATATGAGTAGGTGCATGAGTGTCTGAGTGGATCTATGTGTTGGGTGCATGAGTCTTTGAGTGGGTGCAGGTTGATCTCTGAGTGGATGTGTGAGTGTCGGAGTGGGTCTGTGGCTGGATTTTTGAGTCTCTGAGAGAGTCTTTGAGTGTGTGTGCGAGTCTCTGAATGGGTCTGTGAGTGGGTGAGTGACTGAGTGGGTCTGTGAATGAGTATAAGAGTATCTGAGTGGGTGTGTGAGTATCTGAGTGGGACACTGAGTGTATGAATGGATCTGTGAGTGGGTGCATGACTGATTGGGTCTGTGAGTTGGTGCATGAGTGTCTGAGTGGGTCTGTGAGTGGGGGCACGAGTCTCAAAGTGGATCTGTGATTAGATGAGTTAGTGTATCAGTAGTCAGGGAGTAGGTATATGAGTCTATAAGTGGCCCTGTGAGTGAATGCATGAGTCTCTAGTGGGTCTGTGACTGGGAACATGACTGTCTGAGTGGGTCTGTGAGAGGGTGTGCGTGTGTATGGGTAGGTCTGTGAGTGGGTGCATGACTCTGATTGGGCCTGTGAGCATCTGAGTGGGTCAGTCAGTGGGTGCATGAGTCTCTGAGTAGGACTGTGATTGGTTGAGTAGGTGTATGAGTAGGTCAGTGAGTGGCTAGATGTGTCTCTGAGTAGGTCTGTGAGTGGGTGCATGAGTTTCTGAGTGGGTCTGTGAATGAGAACATGGTCATCTGAGTCAATCTATGAGTGGCACATGAATGTCTGAGGGGTCTGTGAGTGACATCATGAGTCTCTGAGTGGGTGGGTGAGTGGGTGGGTCGCATGAGTGGATCTCTAAGTGGGTGTGTGAGTGTCTGAGTGGATCTGTGACTGGATGTTTGAGTCTGAGTGGGTCTCTGAGTAGATGTGTGAGTCTCTGAGTGGATCTATGAGTGGGTGAGTGACTGTCTGAGTGGGTCTCTACATGAGTTTATGAGAGTGTGAGTGTCTGAGTGGGTTTGTGACTGGGTGCTTGAGTCTCTGAGTGGGTCTGTGACTGGGTGCGCGAGTCTATGAGAAATTCTGTGAGTGACTGCATGAGTGCCTAAGTCAGTCTGTGAGCAGGTGCATGTCTCTCTGATTGAGTCTGTGAGTGGGTGCATGAGCGTCTGAGGGGTTCTGTGATTGGGTGAGTAAGTGTATGAGTGGTCAGGGTATATGAGTCTCTGAGTGGGTCTGTGGGTGAGTGTAAGAGTGTCTGAGTGGGTCTGTGAGTGGTTGCGTGAGTATTGGAGTGGGACTCCAAGTGGGTTTGTGACTGTTGCATGTGTCTCTAAGTGGGTCTGTGAGTGGGTGCTTGAGTTTCTGAGGGGTTCTGTGAGTGACTGCATGAGTTGTCTGTGGTTCTGAAATTGGGTGAGTTAGTATATGAGTGGTCAGGGAGTGTGTTTATGAGTCTCTGAGTGGATCTGTGAGTGAGTGTAAGAGTGTCTGAGTGGGTCTCTGGGTAGGTGTGTGACTGGGTTTGTGACTGGGTGCATGTGTCTCTGAGTGGGTCTGTGACTGGGTGCTTGAGTCTATGAGGAGTTCTGTAAGTGACTGTTTGAGTGTCTGAGTGGTTTTATGAGCAGATGCATGACTCTGATTAGGTCTGTGAGTGGGTGCATGAGCATCTGAGTGGGTCGATGAATAGGTGTGTGAGTCACTGAGTGGGTCTGTGGTTGGGTACAAGAGTCTCTGAATAAAAACATGGCCATCTGAGTGGGCCTGTGAGTGGGTCTGCGAGTGTCTGAATAAGTCTGTGAGTGGGTGTGTGAGCTTCTGAGTGGGTCTGTGATTGGGTAAGTCAGTATGAGTGGGTCAGTGAGTGGGTATATGAGTCTCTGAGTGGGTCTGTGAATGAGAACATGACCATCTGAGTGGGTCTGTGAGTGGGTGCATGAGTGTCTGAGTGGGTCTGTGAGTGGGTGCACAAGTCACTGAGTGGATGTGTGAGTGGGTGAATGAGTTGATCTGTGAGTGGGTGTGTGAGTGTCTGAGTGGGCCTGTGACTGGATGCTTTAGTCTCTGAGTGGGTCTGTGAGTGGGTGAGTGACTGGGTCTGTGAGTGAGTGTAAGATGTCTGAGTGGGTGTGTGAGTGTCTGCATGGGGTTGTGACTGGGTGGATGAGTTTATGAGTGGGTCTGTGACTATGTGTGTGAGTCTATGAGGGGTTCTGTGAGTGACTGCATGAGTGTCTGAGTGGGTCTGTGAGTGGGTGCATGACTCTCTGATTGGGTCTGTGGGTGGGTGCATGGGTGCCTGAGTGGTTCTGTGATTGGATGCTTTAGTCTCTGAGTGGGTCTCTGAGAGTGCACGTGAGTCTATTGTATGAGTGGTCAAGGAGTGGGTATATGATTCTCTGAGTGGGTCTGTGAGTGGGTGTAAGAGTCTCTAATGGGTCTGTGACTGGGAACATGACTGTCTGAGTGGGTCTGTGAGTGGGTGCATGAGTTTGTGAAGTGGCCTGTGGGTGGGCACATGAGTCTCTGAGTAGGTTTGGGGATGGGTCCATGAGTGTCTGAGTGGGTCTGTGAGTGGGTGCATGAGTGTGTGAGGGGGTTTGTGAGTGGGAGCATGAGCCTCTGATTAGGTGTGGGATCCGGTGCATGACTATCTGAGCGGGTCTCTAAGTGGGTGTGTGAATATCTGAGTGGTTCTGTGACTGGGTTCTTGAGTCTGTGAGTGGATCTGTGAGTGGGTGTGTGAGTCTCTGAATAGGCCTGTGAGTGTGTGTGGGAGTCTCTGAGTGGGTCTGTGAGTGGTTGTGGGAGTCTCTGAGTGGATCTGTGAGTGGGACCTGGCCAGACCAAAAGAGCATTTTCTTTTTTGATTTAAATGGAGTTGTGAATCCGCAGCAACAATGGAAAAAAAACAAGCAAGGGCTCTCACAACTTGTTTGTTGTTATAGCCTCTGGGTGGGCCAGGTCCCGAGGCATAGGAAAGAAAAGGTGGGGGTACCCACGTCCCCCTTCCTGTGGCTCATTTGAGTCCTGGGGATCACCACCTCCCCAGAGCATAATTTACATATGGGAGGGGGCCGCATGGACTCTCCTCCAATAGGCTCTTTGAACCCTGGGGACCAACACCTTCCTAGGGCTTCATTTAATTAATGGAGGTTGGCTGCATGGACTCTCTGCCTAGGGCTCGTTGAAGCCCCGGGGACCACCACTTCCCTGGGGCATGTGTACAAAAATAGTGGGAGGGGAGCCACTCAGCCCCCCTGAGCCATATCCAGCCTGGGGGCTACCACCTCCCCAGGGCTGTCCCATGGAAACAGAAGGAGGGGAGGTGCATAGCCCACCTCTTGGAGCCATAATTGGGCCTGGAGACCACTACCCCCAGAGCCTGCTCCTGCCCAGATGGGCTGCAGGACACCCGGTTAGACATGGATGTGCCCCGGTGGATGGGGCCCCTAAGGGCACATTCGGCCTGGGGAAGGGGGTTGCATGGCCCCCTTCCCATTGAATTATGTCAAAGCCCTGGTGGTTGGGATCCAGGAAGGGGGCCATGCGGTCTCACCGATTGAATTATGGCTGGACCCAGGGGGATGGAGTACTTGGGGGCCAAGATTGGTTCGGGTAGGGAGCCCTTCCCCATTGCAAAAAAGGGAGACAAAGGGCAGAAAAACAAGCAGAAAAGGCAAAACAGAGGTCAAAAAAATTAGCAGAAAAGGTTAGACAGAGAGCAGAACAACAGGCAAAAGAGGCAAAATAAAGGGCAGAAGAAATAAGCACAAAAGGCAAACGGAAGGCAGAAAAAGAAGCAGAAAAGGAAAAACAGGGCAGAAAAACTAGCAGAAAAGTCAAAGCAGAATTGGTAAAAACAGAGGACCGAAAGATTAGCAGAAACAGCAAAACAGAGCAGAAGAGGGCAAAACAGAGGGTACTCAGACACTCACACACCCACTCACAGATCCACTCAGAAACTCACGCACCCACACACAGACCTACTGAGACACTCATTCACCCAGTCACAGATCCACTCAGAAACTCATGCACCCACTGATAGACTCACTCAGACACTCACACACCCACTGACAGACCCACTCAGAGACTCACGCATTGAAATGGGGACATCCACCACCATATATGGCGCTTGACGTGATGTGGATCCCTGGACAGGCGCTGTGCGAGTTTGAAGGATGTGCTCTGCATAAACCCACATTTATAACCCATGTGCATCCGTGTGGCATATCTGTGTGCTTTCCATGTGTACACCTGATTGAGTGTGTGCTCTCACCCCATATAGTTTGTGTGTTGACACCATTAGGTTATGGTTTGGGCCTGATGATTATAAAATCAGGAAAGGAGTCGCACAGACTGGGCCTGATGATTATACAGTTAGAAAATGAGTCACCAGTCGTGGTGTGAGCCTGGTGTTTATACAATCAGGAAATGAGTCACCCACTCAGCAGCCATCTTAATTGGCCCGGCACTATAAAGACAGTCCCTTCTGCACCCAGTTGCTAGGACATCATGAATTGGTGCTTCCTTGATCAAATCTTCAGAGCAGCTCCGGACGCTGTTGGACTTCATAATGAAGCCATCTGGTGGATCCTGAGTCATAAACCTGCAGAGGACTTTGGTGCATCATTCTGTGTCACAAATCTGCAGTGGACGTCGTCATCCTGTGTTACGAGTCTGCAGTAGACATCAGCACGCCATCCTGTGTCACGGACTTGCAGTGGACATCAGTGCATCTGGAACTGTACAGTAAGACACACTGCCAGTCATGCACCCCCGAGGGGGCATCATTAATGACTTAAAATAGAATTTCACCACAGCAGCTCTCGGCAAAGGTAACAAGTCAGTACATACAGGACTACAACTGCTAGTGCATATGGCACTGCCCTCAACACCTTATGCCCAGCTTGCTGCAATGTTTAAGGATAGCTGCTAGGGATAGTTAGAGGGGGAAGTAACCCGAAGGTTTACGTGGTTCAGGTCTGGGCAGCTCATTATTGTGGGGCATGTGTGTAAGGTGCCTTACAGCACTTTCAGATTGGAAAAGGGATCCATTCCTTCAGGCGATTATTCAGTTTCTTAACTGAAGGCAACAGCCTTCTGTCCTCCTGAGTCAAGATCCTAGGCTACCTTCTGATCTGGTTGAGTAAAAAGGTGATACTTATACTAAAGTGAGTGTGGTGGGATGCGCTGGGGGATGCTTTTATTAGGTGTGATGATCTGAGAGTAATTGGTATGTTTTAGTTTATATCCAAGTGTGCACCACATTAACCCCTTCGATGCTCATGACGAGCTCAGCTCGTCATGAGGCACGGTTGAGCTGTGCTCATGACGAGCTGAGCTCGTCATGAACAATGATAAATCTGGGAATCCAGCACTGGAGAAAAATACCCCTAGCAGCCAAGGTGTTAACAACGCCAAGGGCAACGCCTACCCGGCAACCACAGATGAGGGTGTCCAGTGAGCCAATGAACCAAACATTGTTTCTTTATTATTTATTCCCTTCCCCCATTCCCTTCATTGTCACAAGGGCCAGCAGAAATGTGGTCCACATTGCAGTGAGGGGGGTGTTAGGACAAGCACGGACATCTCTCCTGCTGGGTTAAGGATATCTCAGGTTAGTGCATCTAACATAACATGTACCCAACTACCCACTCACAGACCTTCTCAGAGGGGAATATTTACATGAGGATACCACCACCATAATGTCACTATTAGCTAAGTTCCGTTGGCGCTGTGTCCTTCTCCATATTTACAAGGTGGCAATAAGCCACTTTTTGTGGCTTAATGCCATCTTGTAAATACGGCCCCTTTACATGCATTATTTCTCCTTGTTTTTGCTTTTTCTATGTGTGCTGCATTCTGCATCACACTTAGAAAGAACACAATGCGATTAGTGATTGGTTATGTGCAGGACGGTGTCCCTTCCTGCATATGAACAATCATTAAATAATGATGATTTGCTTCTTCTCTGTGTGTTGCAGAATGCAGCACACAGAGAAGGAGCAAATCATCATTATGGATTGTTTATATGCAGGAAGGGACACCTTCCTGCACATAAACAATAATTTCCTGCATCAAAGGCATCTTTGCATTGTGGTACAAGGGTGCTGTTGTGGGGATTCTGCACCTACACAGAACTATGCACAGGAAACAGGACCTCGGTGTATAGGGGTTGTACCTTCCCACCACCTTAGTGCACAAATCCCAAAACTGACTAGCTATAGTATTTCATTTGTTCTCCGACTAAATCACGAAGTTACAAATGATTAGAAAACCCAGAACGCAACACTCCTGACACTCTCAGGAATCACTGTAGCAAGATATACCCTTTCGCTCACTCACTCATACTTGTCCTCAATGAGGATAGTCAGAGTCACTGTATAGTCAAAATGTTCATTTTAACTATCATGCTCTATAATGCAGTATACAAACCAATACCAGCAACAAAATGCATAAACCGTGCACAGTTAGCAATGTTACAATACCATAGAAAATGAAGGGGGATGTCATTATATATAGACAGTGGCAAAAGGACTATAAGGCCTAACCACCCACCCGTTGGTAAGTTGAAGTTTATTATATAAAGGAAGATATCTGTGCTTTGTCAGCAGACCCAATAACTTGGAGCCTAGATGGTAGTTTTACATCATAGGAACAGCATAGCTCTTCTCCAAGGAAAGGTTTCCCTCCGAGTGTGTGTGAACAACATGCAGCGCCGTAATATCAAAGCACAAGCTCTCTAGCATTGCAGATGTGTGTAGCATGTTTTGTCTAGGTAATAATGACTGACCAGAACAGAATAACAAGGGGCATGTTTTTCTACCTTGCACATCGTGTTCAGACTAAACTCCAAGAACAGCAGAGAATGCAGAAAGCAGGCTGTTCTCATGTGAAAGGCACAAACAGAGTCGTGCAAAATAAAGTCATGTAGTAATGTGCACAAAAGAAACATCATGGTAGCAGAGCTCATTCTAACTTAGCAATCTCGAGAATGACCCTAAGGGCCATATACCAGTGCCTATGTTGGCGCTAGGCAGCTAATTTTAGCGCCAGTGCTAGTGAAAACGCAGGGGTGCACCATATTGTTGTAAATGAGGTGCATCCCTGTGTTTTGGAAATGTCAGAGTGCAGCGCTGCCAAATTTGGTGCAGCTCCATGCTCCAAAAGTTTGTTGTAAATATGCCCCAGAGGCTCATGTGCTCTTCACAGACCCACTCACAGACTCATGCACTAACTCACAGACTAACTGAGAGACTCACACACCCACTCGCAGGCCCACTCAGAGTCTCCCATTCCCACTCATAGACCCACTCAGACACCCATGTACTCACTCACAGACTGGCTCACACACTCATGGAAGCACTCGCAAACCTGCTCAGACACTCTAACATCTACTCACAAACCCACTGAGACACTCACGCACCCACCCACGCATTCACCCACTGAGACACTTGTACAGCCACTCCCAGACCTCCTCAGGCACTCACAGACCCACTCACACACCCATAGAGATACTCACACACTCACTTACACAACCACTGAGACACTCTTGCACTTACTCACTCTCAAATATTACAAGTTACAGTTAGGAAATCAAATAAAAAAACAGAAATTCACTAAAAAAACAAAGATTACAGGGACGTTACAGTTAGGAAATAACAGGAAATAACAACATAAAGAACTGTAGAAATTCACACAAAAGAACTGTTTCAGGGGTATGGGGGCGTTATAGTTAAGAAATAAAAATTGACATGGTCAGTGACATCACTGATGATATCTCAAATGACATCACTATATATACATTTATAGGTATGACCTTGTTTCCATAGGAACATCGTTTCATGACTTGCCTCTATCTTTGACGCTGGTTGATGAACCTTCACGAAATTATTTCCCAAAAATGTGATGCTCACTTCAGTTGCTGACTGGAAAGTTTTGGTTGATCCGTCAAGCGGGGGCTGAGAAAAATAAAAAGAAGAGGGAGGTCTGAAAATGCGTTTTCCCCATGTTTATTTTCTTAGCGATTTTAAACACAACTACATCCTGAACTGCTAGATGGAATTGCACCAAATTTGGTAGAAAGCTAGCTCTTGATCCAGAAAGTGTGCATTTTGGGATTTGATGTAAACCGTTCAATAGTTTTAGAAATTATTAACGAAATCCAAAATTTGGATATCGAGTTGTGCGAATCCTCCACGGATTCACCTGTGGTGGATTCGCGGCTCCACGCGCCACACCAGGGCCCTGTTTGGCTAGCCTCAACCTGAGAGAAAAGTTGCTGCTGCCATTTTATGTGTTGCGCTGAAAAGAAGAATGTAAAACAGATGAAGGGGTCAGGGTAGAGATGCTCTGGTGCTATGGGTATGTTATGAATGAGGTGAAAGCCTGTTTAATGGGCAGGAAAATACCCCAACATTTTTTTTTGGTCAGTTGTGAGATCTGAAGGGCCATGGCAGGGGTCCACGTGGCCTGTGTGAATCTGGGAACCGTGCTGCAAACTTATATGGGTGGGGAGTAAGCATGGGTGGAAAATCCGTTACGCTCGCGGATTTTGCGGATTTTCGGTAAATTCACAATCCGCGAACGCTCGCGAATTACCGAAAATCCGCAAATTTGCACGCAGCGGATTTTTTTTTCTTGGTGATACAATTTTGCGGCGTGCGGTGTAAGTTCGCAATTGCGAACATGTAGGTGTGGCGGGCAGCAACAATCTCGCACTCGCGAAATTACAAAAATTGCAATTCTGCACAAGAAATCTACTAGCAAGCAGCATAGACCTTATGAAAATTATTTTTATCAGAATAACTCCTCAGGTTGACATTTGCCTGCACTTTTTTGGATTTGAGGACTTTTGATTTTCTTTGGATAACTTTTGGATTAGAAATCAACTTTCTCATATAAGCTTGGTGGGGCATTACAGTTGCTGTAATGCTGTTCTGCAGAAAAACAAATTTTGCAAAAGTGAAAGCAGGTTCAAAAGTTCAAACTCATCATTAGTAACCGTTCCCTGTAGTGCTTCCTGACAAGGGCCCCTCCAGAGTTCAGTTGCTAGTTGCAACAATTGTATGACCCTGCTCTGACCCTCACAGCAGGCTCATAGAATCTACCTATAGGCCACAAAGGTCCTGGAAAAAAAAATTGCACTGCAACAGAAAGCAAATTACATATAAGGAAGCAGGTGCCAGACTGGAATTTTAAAACAGTGACAAATTAATAAATCAACCCCAAATTAATTCATGTCAGTTGAAGCAGGCAGGTGTGCCTGCTTTTTACCCCCATAATCTACAGTGATGATGAACCAGAGGATGGCATTGATGTACCAGAGGGTGGCATGGGTGAAACAGCGGGTGGCAGGGGTGAAACAGAGGGTGCTGGGAACCTGTGATGATGAACCAGACGTAGAAACAACATAATCGTGACCGTTGCGAGCCGACATGTAAGTTCGCAATTGCGAACTGGTACAAAACCCTCGCAAACTGTCAGAAATCCTTGCGAACTGGCAGAAATCCTTGCGAACACAAAAAAAATCCGCAAATTCGCAAGAATTCGCGGATTTTGCAGATTGCGAGTTCGCAAATTCGCAAAATTTGCGAACGCCAGATTCCCAAAATTCGCCCATGCTTAGTGGGGAGGCCACGCTGAGCATCAAGGAAGATTTCGCAGAGTTGTGGTAAAAAACAACCAAATTAGGCCTCTTCGCAGAAAGCATGTAATAGGTTAAATAAATACTGACCATTTAGAAGTGGTATACCAAAAAAGAAAGATGAAAGGAATGCTGCGATTTGTTAACTAGAGCTGCATAAGTAAGCACACGATGAGGGGTTGCCTTTTTACCTGCTTTGCTACTGAGAGAGGAGGTGGTTTTCAGGACTGGATATTTGGAAGGAAAACAGTTGTCATCAGAGATAGAAATAAAACTGGGAGAACAGCAAAGAGCTTTTTTGGGTATGTTAATTAGGTTATAGTATATTAAAGTATACTTAGATAAAACATTGTGAGTGTATGTAAGCTGAAAAGAATGTGTACCTTCTTGTGACTATTCTAGAAGGGAAAATAGAAGGGAGCTTAGAAGGGAACATTAACTAAAAATACAGTAAGCAGAATAGGAGAAAGAGAAATTGGTATACTGAACCTATGGTACTTTTATTAAGCCAGTATGAATGAATGTGTTTGAAATCAGCTTTGGGTGTTTTCCTTACAGTATGTGATTTAATAGGATGTAATTTGCCCATGCCCACATAGTCAGACAGATTGTGATTTAATAGTATTTTGGGTTGGTCGGAGAGGGAGACATCATGAATTTAACCCCAGGCCATTACTTGGCCGACCAGAGCCACCCTTTCACACCTTTAACCGGTTTAACTGTTTGAATGGCCTTGAGGGGGTGGATTGACAAACGGATAACGCCCCCCTGGGAGACGGGGAAAAGGGTACTTTGGCAGAGGAGATGGAGGAGCAAAGTTGCCTGGCTCAGCAAACTCCATCGAGTGGTGTTGGGAAGTCTGTGCATGCTGGACCTAGGGTTGTAGATATAGAATGTATAGGAGGGGGATATGGGCTGGATACGCAAGGGCTAGAGCAGGAGACACAAACGAGGCCTCAGGGGGGATTAGAGCAGAGTGGTGAGGTACTGAGATTGATCTCTTGGAATACAGCAGGCTTGGCAGGCAAATTTAATAACAAAGAGTGGCTTGATTACATTAGAAAATTCCATGTAATCTGTGTGCAGGAGACATGGGCCCCGGTGAATAACTATCACTTACAGGGGTACAAGTGTTTCTTTGTACCCGCGCGAAAAACTAGATCAGGGAGAGCCATGGGTGGATTATCCATTTACGTAGATTTAGACCTCCCGGGTAGTTGGTCCTCCCCAGATTGGAACTCATATGGGATTCAGGCAGTCCGGTTCCTCGGGAAGGGGTTAAGATTTACTGTTTTCAACATCTATAACAACGAGATAGCGGGCAACCATACCCCACTAGTAGCTGAACTGGATTATAGGCTGGGTCAAGAAACAACATTCCAGAAAAAGGGGCAGTCATATGCACTGCTACTCATGGGAGACTTTAATTGCCACCTTTGTCCGGCACTGGTCCAGACAAACACAGACTGGTCCCAATGCCCTATGGAGAAGGGGCCGCATTTTTCTCATACACCCACTGGGTCGGCTCTCAGTATGCTTCGGCTTAAGTATGATCTTGAGCATACCATTAACATGATAGGCACACAGAAGGATGGCACACTCCCACCCACATTCAAGGGCAGGGGATGCTCATCCGTCATAGACTATATTCTGGCCTCGAGATCCCTGCTAAATAAGATAATTAGCGTAGGGATAGAATGGAGCAGTTTCAGCGACCACAACCCTCTTGTTTTGGAGCTGATGTACAGGGCGGGTTCTAGAATCAGAGTCCACCGCACAATCATGGAGAGAGTAACAGACCAAGGCAGGAGATTAAAATGGTCCAAAATAGATGGGGAAAAATTTTATAAAGCCCTGGTGGAAACGGGCAAATCGGCCATTAATGATTGTTTAGACATAGAAGTCCACGGATCAAGGTTACTGGAAGCATTCGACCAGATTGCTAACCTGATCGATGGCCTACTTAAAACTAGTGCGCCCACACGGAACCATGATAATCCCCGGTGGTTTGACAAAGATTGTTCCAAAGCACTGAGGGAGTTGAAAAGTTGCCTCAAATGTAAACCAAGGGACCCTCAAAAAATTAAGGTGTGCAGGGAAAAATATAAAAAAGAGACCAAGAGGAGGAAACTTGCTTTGCAGGCAGAAGCATGGGCAGAACTAAGAGAAGCAGGGGAAAGAAAGGATCCAGCGGGTTTCTGGAGAATTATTAATAAACCGACCTTCCAGGAAAATGACTCTCCGGAGATAGGGGCTAACATCCTCCCAGAGCAGTGGGTCACCCATTATAGGGGTCTATATAACCATGAGCCTCGTACCCCTGTAGAGTCACCGGTAACCACAATTCAGGCTTCACCGGTTGTATTTACCATTAAGGAGATTACTGCTGGGATAGAGGGTCTGACTAAAAACAAAGCCCCGGGCCCTGACGGAATTCCCCCCGACCTGTTTCTGAGCAGTATAGAACTATGGGCCCCTTTAATGACCAGGGTTATAAATACTGCAATCACCTGCGGCCTGCCACTGTCTTGGTCCAAAGCGATCATTGTGCCGATTTTTAAGAAGGGCAATAGGGACGATCCTAAGTGCTATCGTCCTATCTCCCTGATTGACGTTTCGGCTAAACTCTTGGGTAGGGCGATCCTTAACAGACTGTCCGAGTGGACCGAAGAAAATAACATCTTCTGGGACACTCAATACGGTTTCAGGACAGGGAGGTCCACTAGTGATCAATGCCTGAACCTGTATATGCTGACTGCCAAATATACTCTGGCCAGCGATGAATCGATCTATATGGGATTCCTGGATTTGGCAGCAGCATTCGATCACGTTAACAGGGAGAAACTGTGGGACATGATGTCTAGTATGGGGATCGAGAGTGGTTTAATTAATATACTAAGGGAATTGCACAGTGACACCACGGCCAAGGTCCGATTTAACAGGGAGGGGGGATTGTCCGACTCTTTCCCCTGTATGAGTGGAGTCCGACAAGGCTGCATTCTCGCCCCTTTTTTGTTTTCCCTTTACATTAATAATTTGGAGCAGTTTCTGTTGGGTTTAAAGGTAGACTCCCCAAGGGTGGGGTCGCGTCATATTCCTGTTCTGCTTTACGCAGATGACGCGGTCCTGATCGCACGTACACCCCGGAGCTTACAAATCCTGATTGATGGATTTGTTAAGTTCATGGGTGCCTTAGATCTCTCTGTTAACCTGGGTAAATCGTATGTGCTCCTGGCTGGTAAAAGAACTTCTTCTAAATTTACTTATACAATAGGCAACCACATTTTAGAAGAGGTCAAAACGTTTTCTTATCTTGGAGTAACTTTTGATGGTGCCTTACAGTTTAATTCCCTGGTGGAGGAGCGTTGTAGTAAAATGATTGCCTCCAACGGGGCAATAGCTAGCTACGGCAGGAGGCTAGGCAGATGGAGCCCGGAACAGGTGATGAACTTGTACAGCTCCGTATCATGCTCCAAAGTAGTTTATGGGGCAGAAGTATGGGGCTTTGTGAACACCACAAGAATCCAACAGGAAGAAAATAAATATTTGAAATCCATCCTGAGGGCACCACCTAGTACTGCTGGAATTGTAGCACACAGGGAACTAGGGAGGCCATACTTGGATGACCTGGTAAAACTTAGGCCAATTGTGGCCTGGCTAAAAATCTGGGTTAATCCTGATGCGTCTCTCATCAGAGAAAATTTATTGGACTGTATAGAGAGGGCCAAATGTATGCGCATTCCCTGGCTCAAATACGTAAAGAATACCCTAGAGGAACTAGGCTTTGGGAACCTCTTCACTAACCCTGCAACAATTTTAGCCCAGCATAAGAAACATGTAGGGGAAATTTTCCTAGAGCGGACAAGCCAATGCAGAGCTGAGGCTGAAGGGGTTAAAAAGACAGTGAGGGCCCATAACCTGGTGAAGAGTGTGGAGGGTATGGAGCCTTATCTGTACCTCATGCACAACGCACAGGATAGATTCCTGATGTGCCATTTCAGATTGAATTTACTCCCTTTTATATTGGCTTCACCAGCAGGTTTCACTACATCAATCGAGCAGAAGGGACCCTGCGGCTGCGACAATAGGTCTCTGCAGGATTCCCTTCACTTTGTTTTGCTCTGTCCCTTTTTTACTATGCCCAGGCGCAGATTTCTTGTAAATGTTTTAAAAAAAGCCAAACAGGAACATGCCAGGGAGGCATTAGTCTTTTTACAAAAAGCTTCGGACCCCCTAACCTTGTGCTGTATAATGAATTTTATCAAGGTAGCGGTCCGTTTAAGGCTAACCAGGGGAGATGAATGAAATGTCTTGGATTTTACATTTTAAAATTGTTGGACTTTTCTGTCGGTATTTCTATTTTTATTAATACTTTGTACAAGGATCTTGAATAATGTTTAATGACTTTTTATCTATGTATATATATGTGTGCTTTTATGGTGTTTTTTAATCACCGAATAAAGATTCTTTGAATTGAATTGAATTGATTTAATAGTATGTAATTTACACATGCTCACACAGTCAGGCAGGCACTTATATATCTGGTTATACTCCCACAAAACTACTTATGTACCCACCACTCACATAACCAAACAGTGATGCAACATTCAGTCACACAACCATAAAATCATTCACACACCCATTTACTCAACTATACATTCAATTTTGAGTGCTAGTTTGCCCTTAGCGTCCGGGGGAAGATGCCCAGAATGCAATCTGCACCACAAGAAGAGTTTGAAGAGGACTTCTTCAGCACTCTTGAAAAGGGAGAACCCTGATTGTAGTTGGCCCCAAAGTGTAGTGGGTTTAAGAAGGAGGGAGAGGAGAGGAGAAATGATTGGGTAAAGTCTCAAGAGGTGGGAGGGTATCTCACAGAGACAAACTTCTCTATTGGATATGATGCTTCAAGTAATATCTCCTCTCACATCCAGTCCCCTGAGGGTCTCAAGGATAGACAGACTGAGTGGGACCTGAGGCCACAGCTGGCCCAGTTTTGTGTTGAGGAGAGAATATGTGAGGCTAAGAGAACCTTGGAGGAGAAAAGGGTCTTGCTGGCCTGAGTGTTAAGGAGGTGTACTTGAAGGTGTTAGAATCTAGCTGAAAAGGTCCGAGCACCACTACTGTGTCCAGTGCAGAAGAAAGAGTTCATATATTCAGAGACTTGGTGCCTGACTTTAACTTCTTAACCACAGCGTGAATTGCGGTGGTTTTAATGAGTGGGCGGGGCCGCGCCGGCCAACTGATGTGCGCAGCACTAAAGAGGTAGTGATTGCGACGGCCGTTGGCCGACGGGAGCACTTAAGGAGGTATGGAGGGGTTTGAAATAGGCAGGTTATTTCTGGTATAAGAAGTAGCTGTAGTGGTACAGAGGACCTCTTAGGAGGATTGTAAAGGTGCCTTCGAAGTCATATTCGTGGTGATGGGATGGACAGCATGCTGGCTCTAGAGAAGGGGAAGAGGTTGAGGTATTCCACTATAAAGGAAGCCCTTGTCAGAAAGTATGAATTAACCCCAGAGGAGTGCAGGTTGAAATTCAGTGGTAGTCAGAAACTGTGTGATTACTACAGGGAGGATTATTTGGGATGGTTTTCAAATGTCTGTTAAAAACACTGTTGTTTTTTAAGAAGGTGTTTCTAAAAGTTTTATCCATTTCTTTTTTTCAAAGAGGACTGTGAAGAAGCAACTTCAGACACTTATTGGAGTTCTTTTAGTTTGTTTATCTGATGCAGTTCAATGGCATCCCCATAATCTATTTTGAATGTAGTAGATGGATACTGTAATGTTTATATATTTCTTCAGATCTACTTCTATCCATTTTTTCTAACTGTCCACTTGTAGGCACCATTTCTTTCATCATGCAACTTCCATGTTAATGAGCATCTACAGGTTTATAGGACACATTATTGTGTTTACGATATAATGTAGCTTTCTTCACCTTATTTACATCCACTAGTTACTGCCAGATCTTGTTGTGCACACAATTCACTAGAATAACAAGTGGCACTTACAAATCTGTCACTACACCCACAGTTTCAATATAGTGTTTCACATCTAAAGGAAAATACACAACTGTACATTTAAGCCCTTTCAGAAGCTCAGTGGATGATACCTTTAATGGTAGAGTTTGCTTCTCTCAGAAAGTGATGTAACATACCCAGACACACGCTGACACACCCAGGGACTTACCAATGCAGATACTCACACACCCAGGCATACAGCAATGCAAGCATTGACACAGACGGCCAAACACTAATGCATCCAATAACATACCCACAAAAACACAGATGCGCACACTGAGACACCCAGAGACTTGCCAATGCAGGCTCTGACACACCCAGGCATACAGCAATGCAGACACTGACACATCTAGCCAAACATCAGTTCATTCAATAGCACACCAAGGCACATACTGACCTACACACTGAAACATCCAGAGACTTAGCAATGCAGACACTCACACAGCCAGGCATGCAGCAATACAGACGTTGACATACCTAGCCCAACAGTAATGCATCCAATAACACACCCAAGCACACACTGATGCACACAATGAGACACCCAGATACTTACCAAAGCAGACACTGACACACCCATCCAAATACTAATACATCCAATAACACACCCAGGCATATAATGACAAATACACTGAAACACTCAGGGACATACGAATACAGACATGGACACACACAGGCATGCAGCAATACAGCCACTGACACAGCCAGCCAAACACTAACACATCCAATAAGACACCTAAGCACACACTGACACGCACACTGAGACACACCGAGACTTATCAATGCAGACACTGACACAGCCACACATACAGAAATCCAGATACTGACACAGCCAGCCAACTAGTAATGCATTAAATAACACACCCAGGCACACACTGATGCACACACTGACACACCCAGGGACTTTTCAATGCAGACACTAACACACAGGTATACAGCAATGCAGATACTGGCACACCCAACCAAACCGTAATGTATCCAATAACATTCTCAGACTCACACAGATTCATATGCTAACACACCAAGGCACATAATGATGGATACACTAACACACCCAAGCACTCACTAATGCATACACTAACACACCTAGGCATACACTCAATCACATACTGATGCACCCACTCTCACACCGATACAGACACCTACACATTAAAATGCAGAGCTAGCTCTTTGTTTTAGGAGATGGTGGTTCTAACAAGAACTGTTTTTTCTAGATGTTTTTTTATTATCAGTTTTCTAATTTTTTTCTTCTTATTTTGTTTAACAAAAAGGGAACAAGTAGTAAAAAGGGAAATGATTCGGAAATGCAAAGAGCAACTGACTCTACTCTTCACAAACATTATGTAGTCTTGGATTCAAAAGAAAAAAAACTGACAGTGATACTTATTCACTGTATCCAAGAATGCACCCACAGAAGACATGTTTGCAGCAACAAGCATGTGGCATTTTGGGCAGTAAATAACCATGTGTTAAGTTGTGTTATGTTATAGGAAACATTGTGCAATTGGGAGCCAGTGCAGTATATTTATCAAGGGTGTAGTGTGGCAGTATCCTGGCTGTTGATATCGAACAATCTAGCTGCATGATTCTGAATCAGTTGCAGTCTTTGGCTCAGGCCCTATGCGATGTGCAGGTAAATAGCTATAGCATAGGCAATGCAGGACATCACCAGAGCAAGTACAATCTGGATGATGGCTTCAATTGAAATAAAAATTCAGATCTATTTTAATTTTACGGAGCTCATAGAAGCAGGAAGAAGTCACTGCTGCAGTCTGGGGTTTCATTGACAGATCTTCATCAACAAGTACACCGAGGCTCTTAACCACGATTTTAGCAGTGGGAGGGGGACCTAACTCCGGGGGCCAAAAGGAAGGACTCCAGCAGAGCAGTTTGTTTTTGAGCATCATCACCTCGTTTTAACCGAGTTCAACTTTAGTTGGTGACTGTCCATCCAGTTCCGAATGAAGACCATGGTGCTCTCGAAGAATGCTGTTGAGTCAGGAAAATCCACGAGGTTAAATACTAGCTGAATATCATTAGTATAGTTGTTTATTTTTACTTTCCACCATTGTAGGGCATTTACCTGCCGGAGAAAATAGAGATTAAAATGGATGGGGGATATAGATGATCCCTGACGCATTCCACAACTGAGGGTAACCTTGAAAGACCAAAAAGGGGAGAAGTTAACTGATTGTGAGTGGTCCGAAAGAAAATACTTTATCCCATCCAGAGCACAACCCCTCAGCCCTGCTGCCCTGACCTATTCGAAAAGAATGTCATGATCTACTGTGGTGAAGGCCACCAAAAGATCCAGAAGGACTAACGCCTAGAGCTTACCTTTGTCCACTTCCTCTCTCATGTCGTTTACTATGGAGAGAATGACAGATTCTGTGGAGTGTAAGGGCTGAAAGTCCGTCTGGTGTTAGTCTAAAAATGATGAGCCTTCGATGAAGGAGCAGAGATGATGACCGATATGAGCTTTTAGGATCTTGGCAAGGTAGGGGCGAAGGGAGATTGGGCGCAAATTCTTTCAAATAGAGGGGTCGTCTCCCACTTTTTCAAAAGAGGCAGGGCCACTGCTTCTTTAAAACCAATAGGGAAGGCGCCCTGGCTCAGGGATAGGTTAAGTATAGCCATCGCTGATCCAGGAAACTTTGAAATCAAAGAGGAGCAAACGTCACTGGGGTAACCAGATTTGACCTTCATTTGAAGCTTTGACAGATCATCCCTAGTGAAAGGAAGCAAGGCGTTAAGATGGCGGGGATTTCTGTCTTCCAAAGGATTGAGGCTGACGGGGGGACTAGGAGGAATGCTGTCTTTGAATATCCTGTTCTTTTCGATTAAGGATTCAAACCATCACATAAAGCTTATGTGGGGGCCACTGGGACGTTTAGGCAGTTGGGACTAGACAATTCTGAGACTGTGTAGAATATTACTTTAGTTTTGTTTTCAGAGTTTCTAATCTTGTAAGTGGATTGGGCCTCCCAAACAAGTTTCTTGCAGGACTTAAACTGCAAGAGGAATTTAACCTTTTCTTTTGGGTTGTATGCTTTAGACCATTTGTGCTTATATTTGTGTAGAAAGAGTTTGGCTTTTTTTCGGTTATCTGAAAACCATTTGGATGCCTCATGGCGACCAATCAGGTCGTGTTACGCAGACAGGCATTCACTTGCTTCTCTGAGCCAGTTTGACATTGCTCCCTCAATCTCCTCCAGGCACTCAGGCGGGAAGCGACTGCGCCAAAGAGTTTCAGAAGGCAGTGAAATCTGCATGTTTCCAGTTCCTGGAAAGAGTGCCAGGACACAGGGGGGTTTTCACTTAATTCACTTGTCACTTAATTCCTCACAGGCAGCAGGTATTGTAAGGAGTGTGGCTGAAGATGGTTCTCCCAAGGCTGCCGTAGAGGTCGACTGTCCTGTTGCACCTGCTTTCTATTGCATCTTCTGGTTGTAGACCCTCTCGTGAATTATTTTTATGTGCTTCTACATAGAACTTGTCTAATGCGAATACTTCTTTGCAGTGCCTCTGGATAACTGCATGCCACACATAGTGCACTTGACATATTTTGCTAATACCTTCTTTTCCCCAAAAGGTATAGTAAAGTGCTTCCACACATCACTTTCTATTCTGCGAGGTAGTGTGTCTTCAATAGGTTGTGGATCCTCCTCTTGGATGGATGATGTAGCTTCACCCATTGTCTAAAAGCACAGCACTGCTGGTTTTCAATCCTTCTTCTAGAGAATTCACTGGACAAGTGACAGCTTTTGACTGTGCGTTTCCATGTGGAAATGTATCCAATCAGAAGGCAAGGTTTTGGTGTGTTTTCGGGTGACTTTGTAAATCCAGGCCGTAAATTAGCAGATTCCAAAACTGGTAAAATTGGTAAATGTTTTGAAAAACAGATGCAAGGTGGTTTATATATACCTATAAACATTTTCACACTGATGTTATTAATGACATTGGAGGGGTGTACATATGCACAGTAATTTCTAAAATGTTCGTCAAACCTGTGGATTTAGTTTCGTTCCGATCATATGATCGAGAGTAAAAACCATAGATTAGCAGCCCTTCTATATTTCCGGGCCTGCAAAGGTACCGTGATACCTCAAAAATGTTTAGAAAAAAATCAAATTTGTTTAATCACATTAAAAAAACTTTTTTTACTTTACATTTCGAACATATGTGATTTTTATATTTTAAAACATATACAAAGTTTAGTTGAAAAAAAATAATATCAACAGTATAAAAAATATAATTAATAAAAAATACAAAAATACAAAATAACTTGCAATAAATTTAGTTTTACAAATAAACCCTACAAATTAACTAAAAGAGTAAACATTAGATGGACATAATGTTTTAAAAATGGAATTTGTAAACCTTAAACATTCACTAAATACAACAAAGGTTACAGGGATGTTTTAGTTAGGAAATAAACTAAAAAATCCAAAGACATTCACTAAAAAACGAAAGGTTAAAGGGAGGTTATAGTTAGAATAATAGAATTAAAAAACCTTAACAATTCACTGAAAAACCAAAGGTTACAGGGACGTTATAGTTAGGAAATAGAAGGAAAAAAACCTTAGAAATTCACTGCAAAAAAACTAAGGTTACAGGGTTGTTATAGTTAGGAAATGGACTAAAAAATCCAAAGAAATTCACTGAAAAAAACAAAGGTTACAGGGAGGTTATAGTTAGGAAATAGAATTAAAAACCCTTAGAAATTCACTGAAAAACTAAATGTTACAGGGACATTATAGTTAGGAACTAGAAGGAAAAAAACCTTATAAATTCACTGCAAAAAAACAAAGGTTACAAGGACGTTATAGCTGGGTTCAGATTTCACTTGTACAAAACCAGTGAAATTCAGCAGTTATACTTATCTGAGCTAACTATAACTTACATTAGTGATGACATCATCCCCAGAACCATTCACCCAACCACTCATATCTCCATACAATCGCTCATACATCAACTCATACACCCACACAACCACTCACATACCCATTCACAAACCCATTCAACAACTCACACACACCCACTCATACAGCCACTAATACAGTCAAATCACCCACCCATACAGCCACTTACAAACCAGTCACTCACCCATACAGCCACTCACACAGTCATTCACATATTTATACACATCCTTATTCACCGTACATCCTCTAACACACCCACTCATACACATACAGTACTCAAACACCCACTCTCACACTGATATAAACAGTCACACTCACACTCAGATGACGTATGTTAGAAACAATATCTCACATTACTAGTTTAGAAACAATATCAATTTAACTTATGCAGTAGCTTAATATATCCGTCTGTAATGCAACTGGTGCTCATGTAAACCGCCCTGATACCTTCGGGTCAAGTTTATGATAAATAAAACTGCAAAACAATATATATATCCTTAAGTCTCAGAAACATTTACGAAATACTTTCACTCACTGGATGATGTCATCAGTGATGTCATTTGGAAATGTAATCAGTGATGTCATGAGTGATGTCACTGACCATGTCATGGATGATGTAATATGTGAGGTCATACAGCAGTACAGCAAAAACTGCAGAATGGAATTATACCAAATTTGGCAGGAAGCTAAACCTTGGTCCACAGATTATGCTTCTTGTGATTTGCTGTAAATCTGTTCAGTAGTTTTTGAGAAATTAAGGGACAAAAAATTGTATATCTGGATGGTTGGGTTCATGATAGTCCCGAGATACTCTTACAGGAGCGTCAATTTAAAAGAGAGCATTCTTAACGACCAAGGGGGCAGAGTAGGGATACCCTGACCCCCTAGGCTCCATGGGGGGGGGGGTGGCAGAAGCATCCCCCATCCCCCTGAAGCGGGCAGCGAAACAGATAAAAAGATTGTTCCCACCTGGAGGGGCAGCATTAGGAGCTGCTCCCTGCGGGTGGAATCAATGCTGTATGCAGGGAGCTAACTGGAGCCGCAGGGGCCTTGTGGCTCCTGCACAGCCCCAAACGAAAGTATGGTGAGAGCCAAGGGTGGGGACAAGGGCATCTACCTTTTACCGTGCAGGACCCTGGTAGTTGAGGTCCCCTAAGTCAAAATTGTCCCGGGGCGGGGTGCCTTGTGCCCCCCTTTCCCTAAAAGTCACACGGGCGCCGGGGGATGGGGGTCACAGTGGCCATAGTCAGCCCAGGGAGGGGGCCACATGCACCCCTACCCATTTTTGTTTTTTAGAACTATTTTTATTAACACATGCTCAATATACATTACATTCAAAAGGCAATTAGGCACGGAGATTCCGGCCACAAGTTTTGATTGGAACAAGTTAGCAATTGTATAAAGTATCATTAAGAATTGACAGTAACATTTCCATTTCACACACTTTCCCATGCTGGGTCCTGTAGGTCTGTCTGCTGTGTAACTGCTAATTTGTCCAGCTCTTGGCCATTCCCTTGGATTAAGTCGAATTAGGCATGGTGTGGACATCTGCCTAGCTAAAACGTCTCCGCCTAATCAAAAACCACAGGAAGATTGCCATTGTCCCCAGTTTTTTTCCCATTTCTCTGGGCAACCCCACTCAAGTATATAGTTTGTTCCACTAGTCTGCACCAGTCTAGGTCGGATTTCCATTCTACTACCCATGGGGGATTAGCAACACCCCAACATTTTGCGATGTTTTGCTTTGCAACCACTGCCGCTAGGGTCATCCAAATTTTCGTATATGGAGGCCAAGCCTCTTCCCCCCATGATTTGTAACAAAAACCATTTGGGCTCAACTGGGACCTCCTGCCTCACTACCCTGTTTATCTCCCTCCCGATCTTTTGCCTATTATCTTGTATAATCGGGCAACCCCACAATAGATGGTAGAAGGTCCCTTCTTGCGCACATCCCATCTGGCACTGCATTGTCGCGGCACGGCCCATACGGTGTAGTATCGTTCTTACGTAATAGGTTCGATGTAAAATGTTCAATTGAATCAATCTGAACCTGGAACATATCATTACCTCCCTTGAGCTCTGTACTGCTTCTACCCAGTCTTCATCATCTACGTTTCCCAGGATGCCCTCCCATGTTGTCCTCAGTGGTCCAAGCAGAGCTGGTGAATTTTTTTTTTTTTTTATACATTAGCGATTAGTCAAGGAATCAGCAGTCGGTCCTCCAAGGGGGAAGTCCCTTCTAAGGCCTCTCCTTCAGCAATATGTTTTCGGAGGGGATGTCCTAATTGTAAATAGTTTAACCACTCACCCTTTTCCATTTCATAGACTTGCTGTAATGTTTAAAATTTAATATAGGCCTGGTCTCTCTACACACCCCGAGCCTCTCTAACCCCAATAATTTCCATTTAAAGAAATTCTTCAACTCTTTCACATGTCGGAATAGGCTACAGTCCCAGAGCGGGGTCATTCCCGTAAGCTTCCCTGCCCAACCCAGGTGTTTTTCCACTTTGCTCCACACATTTACTACAGTTTAAGTATGGTTTGAAGTCCCTTAGGCTGCTTTCTGTCGTATAGAAGGGGGAGGCACCCTCCCTCGCCCATGGAAGCTCTATCCACTCTCCATGCTTGGTCCGTCGGGTTTCCAAACATCCAGTCATTGACTGTGACCAACTGCGAATCCAAGTAATGCATTTTAATGTCAGGAATTGCTGAACCCCCTTCATAGACCCCCTTTGCAGTTTGCTAGAAGCGCTCTCCATTCCCAGTCTTTGAAAAAAGGTGTGCGAGATCTCATAGGGTATGTTTTGTAGAACGTATATGAGGCGGGGAGCATCATCATTTTGTATAGGGCTGCTCGACCCATTAATGTGAGAGGACGTGTTCCCCAATGTTTATGAATCTGTCTAATTGAGGCACCAGATTTCATTGATAAAAGTCTTGTGGGACTCTTGTCACCTCTATCCCCAAGTATTTAAAACCCTGTATCTCAACTGGAACCTTGCACCTGGTAGTCAGCTCAGGGACGCCACCCATCAATGAGAATTTATCCCAATTGATTTGGTATCCTGAATAGTCCCTGAAGATGCAAAACATTTGTAGTATCCTATCTACCGATTGTCATGGTTTCAGAAAATATAATACATTCTTCCCATTCCCCACCCACTGGGATGTCCCAAATCAAGGGGTCATGTTGCATCCAAGCCACGAGTGGCTGCAGCTCTAAGGCAAATAATAAGGGCTAGGGAGGACAACTCTGTCAAGTGCCTCTCTGCATGGGGAATACTCTGGACACCTTGACGTTGACTCGTACTCTCGCCAATGGTTGGTGGTAAAGCAATTTCACCCAGCCGATAAATTTCCACCCAAACCCCAGATGACTTAACACGGCAAAGAGGTAACCCCACCCTACACTATCAAAAGCCATCTTGGCATCCAGGGACAAGAGGGCTGCAGGGTCTACCACATCTCCACCTGTTACGTGAAGGATTCCAATCAATCGTCTTAGATTCAGTCTAGTGCCTCTAAGGGGCATGAATATGGATTAGTCTGGGCATATTAGGAAGTTGATCACCTTGCACAACAACATGGATAGGATCTTGGCCAATATCTTCACCTCATAGTTAAGCAGGGAGATCGGCCTACAGGATCCGTAATCTGTTACCAGATTACCTTCCTTGAGGATGACCACTATCAGTGCTGTTCTTTGGTCATGGGGCAGGGCACCATTGTCTCCCGCCTCCACTAGCATAGCCAGGAATTGGTCTGTCATTTTGCTCAGCATGCATTTAAAAAGTTTCGGCAGTAGGCCATTATGTTTCATCACTTTCCCTGATTGTAAGGACCGAGTTGCGTTATTTATTTCCTCTATTGTCAGGTCGTCCTCTAGCATTTCTCTGTCGTCAGTCATGAGCTTCAGTAAACGTATATCATGTAGGAAATCTCTACATTCCTCTTCGATATCTTCAGTCGCAGGAGTGTATAGAGCCTCATAATAGGTGGCAAATGCTTCTGCTATTTCTTGCTCGGTTTGGTAGTTTCACCCTTTAATATCTCTTATCTCTGGAACCCATCTGCTGCTCGCTCTCCCCTTGTCCAACCACACAGGGGGCCTCTTTTATGAAAAGTGACGCATCCCTGCGTGAAAACAGCGATGCGTCACTTTTCACTGCGCACTCCTTGCGACACCAATGATGCGTCATATTTAATGTATGATGCATCATGTCGCAAGGACTTACAGATACGTCAGTATTTCTGACGCATCTGTAAGAGCAAAAGTGACGCATTGCTGGAGTGTGTCACAAAAGTGACGCAACTCCAGCAATGCGTACTTTCACATGGGGAAAGCCCCATGTGAAAGGGCTTGCGTCAGTCTTACGCCTGCTGTGAGGCAGGCGCAAGATTTTGACGCAACAGCATCCTAAAAGTCACGCAGTGAAATCTCATAGATTTCACTGCGTCACTATTACGAGGCTTTTTGCGGGGGAACGCCCCCTCTGCATACATTATACCTGACGCAGGTATAATGTTGCGCAGGGGTTTAAAAAGTGACCTATCTACCTAGATGCGTCACTTTTTAAATATGGCGCAACAAGGCGCATTTTGTACGCCGCTGGTGCGTCACAAAAAGTGACGCACCGGCGGCACAAAACTGACGCAAGGCCTCATAAATGAGGCCCAAGGAGTTTACTGGCTTTGTCCCCCAACTTATATAGTCTATGCTGGGTGGCTAGGGCTTGCGCTTTCATCCTATTTTCCAGTAGTTCTCTCAACTCCTTTTGTCGCAGTTGAAGAAGATGTTTGAATTCTGACGCCTTCCTCCCTTCCTTTATACTATACTGGCTTCTATATTAGATATGGCGGACTCTAGTTTGTTACCTTTTATCTTCTTCTCTTTCCTTGATGCCCCTATCCTGACCTGCTCCTGTCCCCTCAACACTGCTTTGAATGCCTCTAATAGCGTAACTTTGGAGTCTACTGAATCCACGTTTTAGTGGTCAACCCCCTTCCTAATGTCGGCTGAGAACATTTTATCCTTAAGGTACCATGGATCTATCGTCTGGGGCAAGACAAAGTCTACGGGGCCTCTAAAAACTACCTCGAATGGGGCATGATCCGAAACCCCTCAAGCCACATGTATTACCTCAGCAAAGTTCCCCAAAGCCCCGGCCTGTATGAATAAGTAATCTAGTCTGGACAGACTTCCATGGGCAGCCGACATATGTGTATATTGCTTAACAGTGGGGTGCAGACACCTCTAAATGTCATTTAGGCCTAGAGTCACAAGAAAGTCCTCCAGGTGGCCCACTTTTCTCCCAGAGATGGACCCTCCCCATTGCACCTAACTCTGCAGAGACCATGTCATTATGTGTCTCCTCTCATAATCAAGCGGCCCAACAGGAGTTCTCGGAGTTTGTGCCCCAACATGTCTAATGCTGGTGTGTTCAGCCCTGGTGGGACATATGTCGAACAGAAACTAAGCTGTCACCCTCCCAATGGCCACTTATTGCAACAAATCTGTCCACACTAAGCCAATCTTAAGGGAAGCGAGGCTCTACACAGAATACCCACCGCCCTAGAACCAGTGGTGTAGCTCGAATGTGCTAGCAGTGTGTATCCAAAGCGGTCCAGTGCTTTACACCGATTGCCTCAGAGATGTGTGTCTTGTAATAAGATAATGTCCGAGCATGTCTCTTAATAAATTGCATTACCACTGTCTGCTTAATTCTACAATTTAGGCCATTTACAATCCAGGACCATATTTTTTTATTCTTCATTTGGCCCTCATGTGTCGCCATAGTGAGATGTTATCCTTCCTCTTTGCCGTCCCACCCGGCCTTTTGCAGTTTCAGCTTTTTGAGGCATTTAAACAATGTAAAACAGCTATTCCTATCCAATTCCTTTTGAGTGATTAGAAGAACACTAAAACGTTTCAACCCCTTTATTAACTCAGTCATTGATTTACCGGCTCTCCATCCACAGTGTAGTGCCCAAGTGTTCCACGGAAGGGACAGGGACATTCTAGTATAGTCTTGTTGACCCAGTATGGGTTTAGGTGTCACCTTTGAGTCTGCTGCTCCATATACTCAACCAACCATGGGTGTTTCTCACCTGTTTTGTTGGCCCCTCAATCCACTTGTGGAGCCCCTGCTTAACTGTGCCAAGTCTCAGGGGATTCTTTTGTCTTCCGTTGGTCTGGCTGTTTTGTTGTCTTTCTGTCGCAGTTTGGTTCTCCCCTGGGGGGCCTCAGTTCCTTGCCTCCACGTCGGGAGGCCATGCGCCACTCCTCCAGCCACTTCCAAACCTCCGCTCGGGAGGTGAAGTGCCTCTGGAATTATTCAGAGTCTTGTAGGGAAGAGCATCATATAATTTATATCTCTCTCTTGTAGTTCTTGCTTCACTCCTTCGCTGCTTTGGTACCTGTAGGATGAAGTCTGGAAAGAAACGGATTTGTGTATTTTCGAAGTGTATGTCTCCTGTAGCCCTAGCCGCTTCACAATAGTTGAAGATTTTTGCGATTATCATTTGTGGAGAGGCTCTAGGTTTGGGCGGGGGCACCGGAGCTCAATGCACCCTATCAATCGACAAGAACTTGGATAGTCCTTTAGGCCGTAACGTGTTTACTATAAAGTCTTCAAGAAACAGGTCTACACTCTGGCCCTAGGCCCCTTTAGAGACCCCCATGTGGATGTTATTTCTTCTCGTTCTTCTGTCCTGATCGTCACATTTAGCTGCCATGGTCTTTGCCTGTTACATCAGGAATTGTACTTGCTTTTCTAGGCATTTTGTCTTGGATTGGAGTTGAAGTATCTGGGTCTCGACCATTGTGACCTTGTCGGTCAGTTTATGGAGGTCTGCTCTCATCAGGGTAAACTCCACAAACACTGAGTCTATCTTTCATCCCAGCATAATTTTGAGGTCCACTATGGCTGCCATAATTGTTCCCAGTGAGGGTTCTGTTGCGGCACCTCTTTCTGTCATTTGAGGAGGTTTTCAGAACTGCATAGTTATCCATTTTGTTGGGTTGACCGGCCCCTGGTCCTTTGGGCTTCACCATCATTTCTTCTCTGTCCCCTCCCCATTATTTAAAAGAGCAGCCTTGGAAGATGGGGTTCTCAGGCCAATAACTGCTCAGGGAGGAGGGCTGCATGGCCCCCTCCCCCTTATTTGTTGAAATGGCCCTTGGTGATGAGGTCCCCAGGGCCTAACAAGGCTTCAGGAGAATGTTACATTCAGCTCATAGCCACAATGATGAATGTAACAGTCAAAGAATAACCATTGCAATATGGATGCCGTTTTTGCCTGATGTTTTTGAAATGATGTTTCAGTAGTCCTATTTTTGTGTTTAACATTGTGCACTATAAAGTATTGGTGTAAACAAATTCACTCTGACCAGTGAGCAAGGAGCGGCTGCTCTAAAACGCATTGGGTGTTGTTCGCGACGGAACTAATGAACAACACTCGCACCTAAGGAATTAGGCTCGGCATTGGTTTTTTGATCCAGTAACCAAAGAAATATATATATATGAATATTTATCAGCAGTGGTCATGCAGGTAACATCGGTGAGGCGGTGGGGCAGGGTAAGGGGGGATTTCGAGTGACAATGCCTAGGGAAAATCGAATAAATAATTTATTTTCCTTCGGCATCGTCCCTCGAAATCCCCCCTTAACCGGCCCCACCGCTGTTATCTGCACTCACCACAGCTGATATATATGTATATTTACCATCAACAGAAATAAGTCAAACTCCAGAGATTTTGTTTCAGCAATTCTATTTCCTTGCCACCATCACCAACATGTCGCAACCTTCTTGGTCTTGATCACGGTTAGTTAAGTCCATTTTTGCTTTTAATGTAATCATGGCTGCCCACATAGCCCATAATAAGGCATTGTGGGACATGCAGTCCAACAGTTAATAAAAAACATTTTATAAATACAATACAAACAACAATAGTGGTCACATGTGCACATTATTTTTACACTTTTGATTATATGAGAACATAGCAAATTGACAAGCAAGTTCTTAGTAGGAGGTTGACGGGATGAGAGAGAATATGAAATCTGAACAATATTCACCTTTTTGAAAAGATTTACAACTTTAAAGCAAATTTAAAGCAACAATTGCAAGCAACAAGAGAAAATTAATCTGATGCAACTGTCAGTGAATTGGATGCTGATGTAAGTGAAGGTGAGGGTGCTGCAGCTGCCATAAAGAAAACCCTTATTTTTAGAAGAAAGGATACAGCTATTTATAGACCAACGACCAGGAAGCAGAAGAGGAGACGTGGACAAGGACGTGGACAAGGAAGAGAAATAACGACCAGTCGTTCAAGGGAAAAAAACCAAGTGGGGGGACAAGAAAACACAAACAAATATCCCCTATGCAACAGACTGAAGAAATACAAATGAGCGAACACTCAGATTTGGAAGAGAATTTTATTATCAACTTATCACAACATACATTGAACAGAGATCAAATTACATTATTAAACAAAGGTCAAACATTTTGTTCCAAACAGCACAATAATTATGTGGAGGCGAGAATCAATGTATTCAAATACAGATGGAAATTAAAACTTGAGAAGATCTTGGAAAAAAAAGATACTCTCCAGTCCTTGAATCAGAATGAAAGAACCCAAAACACTGCCCTATCCATTGACCAAATGCCAGCTTCAAGACTGTGTATAATCTTGCCTTTAATCTGAATAATGAAGATATGTCTGAGTCACAGATATTAAATACATTGGAAATCAGTACCATGGGTCATGAATATATGAAATTTAGATGTCAATCCTTTTCTGTCCAATATTGAATCCAGGGAATAGGATTGATGTGTATCATGAGCTGGTAATATCAGACTTGGAGAATCAAAAAAACAATGTACACCAAAACCGGAATGAAAATCTAACCAAAGCAGAGTGAGTAGCTCTTCAGGAATTGATGAATAATCAAGACATCAAGATTAACCAGTGAACAAAGATGGCAATGTCGCAGTGATAGACAAAGCACAATATAAGAAAGAGGCATTACGACAACTCATCATCTCGAGGAACTATAAAAAAAATTGAAGCAAAATCCAATGAATGAATGAACATTGGCTTTAATATGTTATGTTATATTATATGGTTGTGTGGAGCCCATAGCTGCCCCAGTAAAGGGGCGTCCCAGCGCTAAGCACCAGAGAGGGGAACTACTGACAGAAGGAAGGCCTATGAAGGAGGAAAGAGATGGGTCTTGATGGCCGTATGAAAAGCTAAGTAATTGTTGATGCTGCAGATGTGTAAAGGCAGTGAATTCCAAAGTTTAGCTGCCAGTGGCATCACTAGGGAGGTGCGGGGGTGCAGACCCCACCGGGTGACACCATCACGTGTGGTGACACCGACAAAATTCTAAATAATTGGAACCCCACCCCGCCCGCGGACTAGCCTGCACGGCTCTAAACTAGGACATTTTTCATTCAATACTCACTTCGTTCCTTCGGCACTATGGCTCAACGCCTGGCCTAACCCTTGCAGTTGCTTTAGTGCATCAGAAATACGCTTTTAAGTATGGGTGAGACCTGAGTCTAAAGGGGAAGGGCATGCAACAAAGCAGCCATATTAGAACATGAGACCATACCGCGGCGGTAGGTTGGAAAATATAACAACGTGGGCTGCGTTTCCGAAAACATTAAAGGGTAGAAGAGAGTCTTGTCAAGAAAAGTACGTTGTCTTGACTTTAAAACATGCATCATTCTCTAATAAGAATGAATTCTAAATACACATAAAGATTACATTGATCGTGGTATTTTTGATCAATAGGTAAACTTCCGTTGTACATTTTAAGGTGATTATGTCTTGTTGTCTGAGCCAGTCAAGATGGCCACCACATTCCCCTGAAGAAATGCCACCGGCGTCTCTTGTCCCTTTACAATGTCTACACCTGTTCTCTCTTCTCGCCCTACTAGTTCTGTGACGCCATAACTAATATAGGATTGTTTTTTCAACATATTATATTTTGGACACAAGTGTGAGTTAAACTGGTGTGTACCGGGGCCTGTAGCCTGTAGCTCATGTCGGTTGTCACGCAAGCCTTCACTCTGTCACCCGAGGGGCGTGCCCTCGGCTCCCATGATGCACGGCGCCAGAGGCACCTCCGGTGTTTGAAAGCGGAGGGGGGGGGAAATGACGGTGTGACCTGCGGGCGGTGAGCCAGTGGAGGCGGAGACGAGAGCGGGCGAGGAGACTCAGCAGCACCAGGACCATACTCAGCCGCAGCCCGTGAGTCCCCATCCATTCGGTGAGTGCAAGCACCAGCCGGGGAGACCACGTTGGACGTTCCTGGGTAAGGGTAGAGGGAGTGGAGCAGTGAGGGTAACTAGTCTTGATATCCTAAAAGGCCGGGGATGGAGACATGGTTTTAATGTGGTGCAGGTGGTTTAAAGTCAATGGCTGTTAGCAAGGAGTAGACTACTCTCAAGCCCCCCTTCCCACTCCACAGGTGGCAGGAGTGGGCATGTTCCTTGAACAGGTATAACGACTGGGGAGTGCAGAGGTAGGGGGCACTGGGAAATTGTGGAGGTACGGGGCACGGAGGAGTGCGTAGGTATGAGACACAGGGGGATGCGGGGGTATCACCATGAGTTACCGCACTGGGTGACACCAACCCTAGTGACGCCGCTGGCTGCCAGTGTGGGGAAGGAATGCCCACCGGCCCACACCCTCTTTACCCGGGAAACAAACACCAGATAATGACCCTTCGAGCAGAGCTGGCGGGTGGGAGTATGTGATGACAACAGATTGGCCAAAATACCAGGAGAAGATAGACTCAGAATTTTAAAAGTGATGTAGAGGGCCTTGAACTCTACACGTCTGGCCACCGGCAACCAATGTAGACGACGGATAGCATTGTGGTAAAGCAAGTTCTAGGAAGGCCAAGAAGAGTTCTGGATGCTGCATTCTGGACCCTCTGCAGTCTCAGAATCTCAGACTTGTTTGTCCCCAGGTAAAGCGAACTGGCGTAATCCAGTCTTGATAGAACAGAGGCCTGAACTATGACCTTCCTGATGGGCGGTTCGAAAAATCAGAGCAGCGGTTGAGCCCCCGCAGTATGCCGAAACAAGTCCCTGCCACTTTCTTGGTTTGGACCTGGAAGCTGAGAGCTGAGTCTTTGACTGAGAAAATCAATTTGTGGCAGGAAAAAGGCTTATTGAATGAATAGGAAGCAACATTTCTGAAAAATTAGAGTCCCATCACTCCAACAATTTATTTTCTTCCCAATGTACATGAAATCCTAAATAAACCTCCGGGGAGACCTATAATATTGAGCTGTGGAGGATTATATGAATCTATCTTAGCATATGTAGACCATTTCCTTCTCCCGATGGCAACATCACTGAATTCATACATAAGAGATACGGGAGACTTTTTCAGAATACTTACGGTCCCTAACTGGCAGGATGGATATCTCCTAGTTACAGTCGATGTAGTATCGCTATACACGTCCTTCAGCCATAAAATAGGGCTAATCTCAGTGTCAGAAAGACATAAAAAACCTGCAACACTCGCACATGCTGATTGAGATGGTGGAAATGTGTCTCAGAAATAACATATTTATATTTGATCATCAAATATATTCTCAAATATGTGGAACTGCGATGGGAGTTTCATTCTCCCCAAGCTACGCGAATCTCACCATGGGGTGATGAGAGAAAATTGTGGCTTGTGGAGAAGGGAAGGACTGTTACACAGAGAAGATCATGCTCTGGCTAAGGTTTATGAATGACCTTTTCATAATTTAGAATGGCGCAACAAATGAATTCATGGAATACTTCAATATATTGAACAATAATGAAGTGGGTCTAAGGTTCACATGTGATACATGCACAAACATTGTTCAATTTTTTGATGTACAGGTATATAGTGAAGAATATCAGGTAAAAACGACTGTACGACAGCATATTACAGGGATCAAACTTCCATCCAAAATCTCTGAAATAAAGCATCCCATATGAGGAGTTCTTAAAGATGAAACACAACTGCTCAGACGATAAGGAAGTCAATATAAAAACAAAAGAAACGGAATGGAAATTTAAAAAAAGTGGATATAAACAATCAGACACCAGGGAAGGCAAAAAACGGGCTGAGGGCATCACTCGAGCACAGACTTTGATGAACAAGAAAAAAAGAATGAAATCAACTGAAGAAGACAACCAAAAGATTAGATTGATATTGACCTACAGTAAAGAAAATCAGCAAATCATGCATATCATGAACAAACACTGGAGCATATTAAAAAAGGACTCAGACATTTTAAATACATTGGGAGAAAGACCGGATGTGACATACACAAGGGCCCCCTCATTGAAGGACAAATTGGTACACAGTCACTTTATTAGGCCGAAGGTTGTACCATGTCATGTTTAGAACAACATCAAAAAGGATTCAACAAATGTGAAAAATGTAAGGCATGTCACATAGGGAGAAATATCACAGAAATCAAGGATTTCAAAGGAAGAACATTTATGATTGATGAAAGAATTAACTGAAACGACTTAAGTTGTATACATGCTGGAGTGTCAATGTGGCTTACGCTGGATAGGCAGTACAATTTTCCCACTTAAAAAGAGGATTTTAGAACATATCCGGGCATTACAAAACAATGATATGAAATATGCAATGAAGAGACAGGAAAATTGGCTTTTAAAGGATAAACACGAAGAAAAGGTAAAATTGAGATGGGATAAGGGATACACATGGGAGTTGGGTGGTGCACTGCAGAAAGAAAAAAAAAATTCTGTTGGACATCAAGATTTTAACAATTAATGTTTGTGGGCTAAATGACCGATTAAAAAGGCAGAGGGTGGCATTACTACTGAAAAAAACACAAGCCGACTTTATATGTCTCCAAGAGACTCACATAGAAGGGAATAAACCGTTCTTGTTAGAACAACTAGGGTTGCGACAATTAGCATATTCGAGAGAAGGAGCTAAAACAAGAGGGGTTGCTATCTTAACTAAACTGCACAATATCAGTACAAGGAAAAGGTTGGAGGATCAATGGGGAAGATGGTCCTAATAGAATGTTTAATGGGTGAAGAATGGATCACGTTGGGCTCAATCTATGGCTCAACCGAGGATGACCCAGAATTGTTTGATTTTCTGGACTTAGAATTAGCCACCTGGGCACCAAAGATTATTCTAGCTGGGGATTTAAATATAGATGGTGCTACAGGTTCAGGCACAGAGCCTTTGAGGCAATATCAAGGAAGAAAAAAAAGGGTCTGCAGAGCTATACTGAATGTGGCTGACAACAATGCGTTCAGGGGTGTATAGGGGTTACTAAGAACAGGAGAAGCTGGCTTTACCTATTATTCAGCCCCACATAAAAAATGTGTCCGATTAGATTACTTTTTTACCACAAGATCAATGATAGCTAATTTAAAGGTTGAGAGACTACCACGTATTCTGTCAGATCTCAACCCAATTATTTTAACAATTATGTCAGGTGGTCTCAAAAGACAGGTGAGATCATGGACATTGGAAAGGGAGCTTTTGGTAGATCAGGAATATCTTAACCATATGTATTCATGGATAAAGGATTATTGGGACATTAACAGGGGGAGTACTTCAGTAGGGAATGAGTGGGACGCTTTCAAGGCGGGGGTACGGGGGGAGACCCTCAGCTTTAGCATCTCGAAACAAAAAAAAGAGAAGCTCAGGACGGATCATTTAAGTAACGCCCTACTGGAAGCGGAGTATAAGTTAGAGCAAGCTACGCTGGATGAGAGAGATGTGGAACAACAATTTTTGGAACTGTTGATCGCCAAAGCTGAGGCAGAGGAAGGCATAGCAGAAAAGGCAGCTAAAATATTTACTGTACATAGAGAGCAGTGCTATGAATATAGTGAGAAAGTAGGACGTACATTAGCAGCAAGAACTAGACAGAGGGCTGCTAAAGGGGCGATTAAAGAAATAAAGGACTGCAAGGGCAATTTGATCTCAGACACTGGAGGAGTTATGGAAGTTTTCAGGGATTTTTATAGCAAATTGTACATGGAAGACCACGAAAGAGACTGTTTAGATATTCAGAGATATCTGCAGGATATACCCAGCAGAGTATTACAGGAGGAAGACAGTTTGGCCATGGATGCTCCCCTGGGGGCTGAGGAAATTATGGAGGCAATGTTGAGTCTACCCTCAGGCAAGGCAGCGGGCCCAGATTTAATACCAGGCAAATTTTATAAGGTCTTCTTTACATCCATCAAGGAGGAACTAATTAGAACGATCAGGGAAGCACAGTTAGGAGTATCTATCCCAGTCAGTTGGGGAGGGGCTGACATCGTATTAATTTTTTTTTTTTCAGTTTAAGAAATTTTTATTAGGCATTAAAAAGTAATACAAAAGACATGCCATGAAAAGTTAGAAAAAAGTACATATGAATATAATATTAAATGACATCAGTCCAGAGGAGTTTTATGAGGAAAAGGGGGAGAAAGAAGAAGAGAAAGAAAAGAAGGAAAGAGAAAGAAAGAGGAAAACGAAAGAGAAGGAAAGAGTAGAGGGGAGAGAGAAGAGAAAAAGAAGGTAACCAGAGGAATCATGTGGGAAGAATAGCACGTGGTAAGGGAGAGGGATTAGAAGAAAGATATGAAGTGAAGGGAAGCCATAACAGATCGGATTTAATTTTTAGAGGTACAGAGGTGGAGGAAGCAATAGAAATTCTGTGTTCATCACAAATGTAGTTCCAACATGTGTGGACAGACAGTTTAGAATTATCTTTCCAACACGATAAAATAACTTTAAATGCAAGAGCAATAAACAGGTCTAATAATTTAGCAGAAGAGGGTGCAACAATATCAATATCATCAGATAAAGAGCCTCAAAATATGTGTAAAAAAGATAATGGGGAAGAGAGAGATAACATTTTCATGCAAATATTCCAAACATTAGTCCAAAAAGATAAAACATGGGAACAATCGTATAGCTGGTGTTTTAGAGTGCCTGGAACTATGGAACAAGACCAACATAAAGGAGAAGAGGCATGAGAAAATTTATGAATACTAACCGGGGTAATAACAACTCTATGATATATAAAGAGTAAGGATTGGGTAATGCGTGCGGCAATGGAAACTTTAAAAATCTTGGACCATAACCGATCCCACATTGCAGTATCGAGGGAGACATCAAGATCAGTCTCCCAAGCAGTCTCCACATTAGATTTAGAGCGATCAGAGGTATTGGATAATAAAATTGAATATACAAGAGCAGCTTTAGGGAGTTGAGTAGAAAATAAAGGATAAAGTGGAGTGACAGGAGTGAAGGAAGAGAAAGACTCGGAAGGAGAAGATAGGGAAGACAAGTGAGATTGAATAGCAGATGTTATAGTAGTATATTCAGAGAGAAATGTTGAAGGTAAATGAAACATGTTTTGCAAAACTGGAAAGGAAATAAGAGAGGAGTCAAGAAAAAATTGATGTACAAACAATATATCCTTTTCCTTCCAGTGTTTGAAATAGAACGATTTTCCTTTATATCTAAGAAATTTGTTGTACCAAACCACAGAGGATAAAAAACATTGAAGAGGGGAAAGGGTAGAGGAAAAAACAGTTTGTAATAGAGATTGTGAATATTTCAAAATGGGATATTTGGATAAAAAGGTACAATGTGACATAAAGGTGATATGTTTAAAGGGGAAATCTTTCAGAAGTGAGCGTTCCAGGAGAACCCACTTAGGGACAGGAGTATCAATGAAGTCATATGCCAAGGAGAAGGATTGTTTGATCAAAAAGGCAGAGTGGTATGAGATAAAGTCAGGGAATCGAACACCACCTTCATTTTTAGGTCGGATCAACTTATGCAAACCAATACGGGGATGTTTATTATTCCACAGGAATTTTGTACATAGAGAATTAATACAAGAAAAATAGGATTTGGGAATTTTGAAAGGAAGCATAGAAACAGTGTACAAAACATGTGGGGTGATCATCATTTTGATGGTGTCCAGTCTACCCCACCAGGATAGAAATAGGGGGGACCAAATTTGAAGAAGGGATTGAATTTTACTAGTCAGTGAATCAAAGGTTAATTTAAGGGTATCCTTTAGAGAGGAAGAAAACCATATACCAAGGTACTTAATTTTAGATGGACACCATGCAAAGTCAGTGTTATTAAACATGTATTGAAAACATATAGAGTTAAGGGGAATGACTTCCGTTTTGGATAGATTAAGCTTATAGCCTGATATGGAGGAATACAACTGAACTTCATTTAAAAAAGGTGGGAGGGAGGATTCTGGATTAGACATGTAAATGAGGACATCATCAGCATATGCAGATAGTTTAGTATCAACAGAGGAAAATGTTATACCAGTAATAGCAGGATTGGAACGAATGCGTTCTAGAAAGGGCTCAAGACATAAAATAAATAAGAAAGGGGACAGCCTTGTCTTGTGCCTCTGGTCAAAGAAAAGAATCTGGAAAATTGGTTGTTAACAAAAATACTGGCACAGGGGGAGGAATAAAGGAGCCTAACCAAGGATATAAAAGTTGGACCAAAACCAAACCATTGGAGGGTACGGAACATAAATTGCCAATTAATATGATCAAAGGCTTTCTCAGCATCTAGGGAAAGGGCTGCCAAGGGGACTTTGACATTCTTACTATGAGCAATGATATTAGAAAAAAGGCGAGCATTATCAGCAGCAAGTCTGCCCTTAACAAAACCCACCTGGTCCGTTTTGATTAAGCGAGGGATAATGGAATCAAGGCGAGAGGCAAGGATTTTAGCAAAAATCTTACAATCATAATTAATCAAAGATATGGAGCGATAGTTTTTGCATTGTGAGTGATCCTTGTCAGGTTTGGGGATAATGACAATGAGAGCATCCAAAAAGGAGCCAGAGGCCTTAGCATCTGAAATAAAGGAATTAAATAACTGAAGGAGTTTAGGGGCAAAAAAGGAATGGAAAGAGGAATAAAACTCGACAGGCAAACCGTCGGGGCCAGGGGCTTTTGATTTTTTGAGAGAGTGGATGGCTGTGGTAATTTCCTGGATAGAAATTTCACGTTCCAAGTGAGAGAAGTCCACCGGGAGAGAAGGAGGGGAAGGAAGGTCATCAAAAAATGTCGTTAAGTTTGCATCAGAGGGGTGTGTGTCATTGGAGTATAGGGCTTGGTAATAGTTGTGAAATACTTCAGCAATGTCTTCATCAGAGGTCACTAATTTATTTAGAGAATCATTAAAGATTGGGCCAACAGCTTTGCGTTCGGACTTTATTTTCAAGTAATTGGCCAGCATTTTCCCTGCTTTATTCTGGCCACCATGGAATTTAGATTTTATTTTAAGGAGGGTGTGACAAGCTTCATTGGTGATAATTTTGTTAAGGTCTGTTTTGGCGAGAATCAAGTCCTGGAGGGCAGAGGAGGATTTAGAAGTAAAATATATGTGCTCAAGGTTTTTAATCTGTTTAAGCTGATCTTCGTACTTTTGTCTATTAAGCTTCTTTTTTGTAGAAACATATGAAATCGTAAAGGCTCGAAAAGAAGCTTTAAAAGCATCCCAGGTGATGGGTATTGAGGTGTCTGAGGGCTTATTAAAAGAAAAGTATTCATTGAAAAACTCGGTACATTTTTTCATGAAAGTGGCATCAGATAAAAGAAAAGAATTGAATTTCCAGCTACTAAATTTAGAGGAGGTAAGGGAGAGATCTAGGGTAGTGTAAACAGGAGCATGGTCGGAGATAAAAATAGAGCCAATATCAGATTTTTGAATGGAGGGTAGGAGAGACTTACTAATCATAATATAATCAATTCTTGAGCGTGTGTGATGAACATTAGAAAAAAAAGTATATTCCTATAAATCAGGGTTACACATTTTCCAGGAGTCATATAAAGGACGGGAGGCAATGGCAGATTGAAAACTCTTATGAGATTTGTCAGGCTGAAATTTACTAGAGGACAATCGGTCTGCAAAAGGATCTAACCATTGGTTAAAATCGCCAGCCACAATAAAATCAGGGCAATCTATGGATGCAATGAGAACTTTGATATCTTTCCAGAATTTTGGGTCTGGGCGAACAGGGCCATATATGTTCAGCAAAACCATTGTCTTGTTTTGTATAACAACCTTAGCCATTACCCAACGTCCTTCATCATCATGTTGAGAGGAAATAATCTGTACATTTAAAGCTTTGTGAAACAATATAGCAACCCCTCCCTTTTTGTGAACAGCAGGAGACCACCCAATGTCTCTTAAGCTTAAGTGATTCAACATCCGAGCAATGTGCTTCTTGAAGAAAAACAACCTGTGAATGAAATTTGGTTAAGTGAGACAATACCTTCTGACGCTTGACAGGATGACCAAGACCTCGCACATTCCAAGAGACAAAATTACACATGTTGGGAGGATGGGCGACAAATGGAAGCGACACATGGTAAGGAGATCACTACAAAAGGGAAGACAAAAAATACCAGTTAGAAAGTGGATTCTGAAGACGCTCACAATAACAGAACCAGCAAGAGTCAAAAAACGAGGAAACAATAATTGGAAGAAGAGAGATAAAAGTAGAGACCACTTAGGAAAAAGATAGGACAGAGAAAGAAAGAAGAGAGAAAAAGAAGAAAGATAGGTAAGGAGAAAAGCCAGATCAAGGCACAAAGGCCTGATCAGAGAAGGAGAGAGTAACCAAGACATCTGAGGCGAAGATGCGCCAGAGAAAGAACTCAGCCCATGAGCAACCAAGAAACAGGACGTATACAAAAAGGAAACACACAAGGATGTGAGGACAAAACCTCAAGGAGTAGATGCAGAATAAAGGAGAAAAAGCAAAAAAGGCTAGGAAGAATCGAATAACAGCAGTTAGCAAAGGAAAGAAAAGAAAAACACTAATGAGCAGTGTCCATATTGGACGGAGAGACACTCAGAAGATATTCGTGAAGTTTTTGTGGATCGTCATAGAATCTGGTGCGGCCATTATGCGTGATCTTGCAGAAACAGGGATGCAGTATTCCATATTGAATTCAAGAACTCTTTTCTTCGTGCATTCGTGGCCGAGGAAAGGTCCTGTGAGATAAAATTTTTATGACCAGACCACTGGAGACGTCGTTTGATCCTGGCAGCTTTCAGGACAGACATTAATTCTGTAAATTCGAGGAACAGCAGAATGATGCAACGTGGTTTGGAGGAGTTGGAATTAATGCGACCAAGCCGATGAGCCCTCTGGATATTAAGAGGGTGGGAAGCTGGTTAAAGATCCAAAAGTTCCTGTAGAAATTTACGAATAAAGGAGACCATATCAGGGCCCTCCAAATTTTCCGGAACACCATAAACGCGTAGGTTATTCCTACGATTACGATTTTCCAAATCCTCAGTGTGTCGTTTGAGTTGGAGGATCTCCTGTTCCAACAATGGAATTTTAGTTGAGACATCATGAATATCGCTCACACGCTGTTTCAGATTCAAAACTTTGCCCTCCATAACAACCCAGCGCTCTTCAATTTGTTGAAGTTTTGCATTAGTAGCGGACATAAAAGGTTGTAGACTACGCACCTCTTCAAGAATGGAGTCCAAAACAGGATTAGATGAAGATGCAATAGGAGAAGGCGGGTCATTCTTAGGCCTCTTAGGTTTGGTTCCAGTTTGTGACACTTTAGGAGAGGTGGAATTATTTGCCTTGATGATGGACGCCTGACAATTTGCCGTATGCAGGTAGGTACCAACAGAGATCAGCAGGGTCCAATGAACTGGCTCAGAGATTGCTTAGGCAGTAAGAGGGACATACAGAGCGTGGCTCAAAATGAAGCAACCTGAAAGAGGAGCCAAAAAGACGCACTACTCTTGAGTGCTGATACTCTCACTGGACGAAAAACCAGAGAAAACCAGCAATACTGTGTGATAAGAACCACAGCATAAATAGAGAGCATCAATGAAAGCCAGCATAAGTATAAAACAGTAGTTCATAAAGGCAAAGTCACTTCAAAGATGGTGTCATCAAATGAAGAAAGTAGAGGCACACTGGAGAATAAGCCTAGTAACTCCTAAAATGGCGGCCATGGTTTCTCCACACAAGAAGGAAAAAAACATGTCCAATATAAAAAAAACAGAGCGCTAGGAAGACACAGGAGGCAAAGAACCTGAGCTCAATCAAAAAGAAAAAGAGCCAAGAAAGTCAGAAATAAGGTCTCAAAAGCAGGCACAGGAGAGACCCTCAAAAAGACATGCAGCAGTGCATATGTAGTGGACTTAAAATGGCGGCCATATCTCGTCAGAGAAAATGTAAGAGCAGCAAAAATCAGAGGCAAAATGCATTTGGCACCTAGCAAGGATTAAAAGGCTGATAAAATGATGACGCCACGTTGAAATAAGTATTCAGAATTATCAGCATTAATGTAGGAAGAAGCGCAGCATGAAAAGCGGGTGCAGGGATGCATTCGCGGTAAACAGGAAACAAAATGGTGGCCACCCGATTTGAAGAGAGAGTTCAGATTACCGGAGCAAATATCTGCCTTTCCGCCGCTGGGAGACACCGCACAGTTGCATCTCCATAATCTGTATGCCTTCCGACGCCACTGCCGATGAGAAAAGCCGTTCGAGAAACGGCTGGGAAGGACCTCACGGCATCTGCGTTTTCATCCGAAGCGGAGCTCACGGGAAGTCCGTCCTCTGCAGCCGGCGCGCAAGCCACGCCACATTGTATTAATTTTAAAGAAAGGAAAATCCCCGATAGAGCCAGGATCATACCGCCCAATGACACTTATTAACTCAGACTCAAAAATCTTTTCCAAAGCACTAGCCGTAAGATTATCGAAGGTAATAGAGAGTTTGGTCAACAAAAATCAACATGGGTTTATACCACAAAGGGGCACCACACAACATATTAGGAAGATGATTACATTAGTCGATCTACAAGGGGTAACGGAGAATCCTATGGCAGCCTTGCTGAAGGACGCCGAAAAGGCATTTGATCGAGTGGCCTGGGAATTTCTTTGGGTAGTACTTAAAAGAAGCGGGGTTGGGGCAGGATTCTTGAAGGCAATCCAATCGCTTTATAAGGCTCCGACTACATTTGTTAGGATCAATGCTGGACGCACGGAGCCTTTTACAATCACCAGAGGAACCCGGCAAGGGTGTCCGTGCTTCCCCCTCCTCTTTGCAATGTATATAGACCCTTTGATATCCAAAGTTGAGCAAAATAATCTAATAAAACCCTTAGATACAACAATGGGTCCTATCAAAGTTTTGGCGTACGCGGATGACATCGCGGTCATCACACCCTCACCCACTGAAGCCATTAAAGCAATAGAACAGGAGGCAGTACAGTTTGGTCAAGTGGCAGAATATGCATTGAATAAGGCAAAGACGCAGATTATAAAGAATGAGCATGCAGTTTGCACAGACGCACGGGTGAGCACTAAGGGGATGTACTTAGGGGTGGTCATTACTCCAGATTTAGACCGTCTGGTAGAAATCAACATAAGTCCTATAATAAACAAAGGAAAGAAAGATTTAGATAGGATACATAACCTACATATGTCAATAGTAGGTAGGGTAAATTACATAAAAATGAACTTACTCCAAAGTTTTTATATTTATTCAGAACGATCCCTCTGTTCTTTAATTGTATATGGTTTAATTCAATAGAGTCAATGATTAATCGATTTGTTTGGTCACAGGGTAAGACAAGGAGAGTGTTAAGATTTATGTCACTACCAAGGGATAGAGGGGGATGGTCGCTTCCAGATAGGAGATTATATTATTGGGCCGCAGCCCTTCAGTAAATGATAGGTTTTATAGGGGTGGCAGAGACGGACTCGGAGATACACTTGGGCTCACTAACAGTATATGGTTTGGTTTTTGGGGAGAGGTTCAGAATGTTCTCTTGAAGTTTATGGAACCAAGCTACTTCAAGAGAACGAGATTCAAGACAGTAGATGCGGCATTCCGGGTATGGAAGGCTTTTAAAAAAAGCGCTGGACTCGGGAGGTTTAATCAGTATATTAGACTAGATAATAACCCTACACTCCCGCAAGAAATCTTTGCGGATTCAACCTTTAAGGATTGGAACCGGATGGGAGTAAAAAAAGTGGGAGACCTGTTGGGATCATCGGGGGTGCATCAGTTTTCAGAACTACAACAGGAATTTGGTGTCACTTCTAGGAGTTTTTTCAAGTATATACAAGTGAGAAGCTTTTTAGTTAGCAAAACAGGAGGCCTGCGGGGATTTGAGGATAACACAATACTGAAGCTTTTTGAGCAGGGGTATGGTTGCACGATTAAAAGGATTAATGTGGAACTTATAGAAAATAGAAAGGACGACATAGACAAATTTGAATTGAAATGGGAGAATAAGATAGGGATACCAAAGGGTTTCTTTGTAAAATCACTACAGCTTGGACAGGAGATATTATGTTCGGCAGCATTACAAGCCCAACACTATAAAACATTGTATAGGTTGTACTATACGCCAGCAAGAATAGCACAGTGGGGGCTACACAGGGGATCACATGTCCACGCTGCGACAGTACAGATGGGGATATGGCACATATTTTCGCAGAATGTCCTAACCTGATCCCCTTGTTAGGAGCCATCGAAACCTTTTTTTATAGATCACTAAATTGCAGGGTTAAACTGACAACAGATGTGATTCTATTAGGAGTAGGGAGCGGTATAATACAATCGCAGTATGAATATCTCCTGTTCGTTGCCATGGCAGTGCTAAGATTGTGTACATCCCACTATGCAGCAGTGGATAGCAAGATTACAACATATCTATAACTTGGAAAAAGAGATATATGCTAGAAAGGGGAAAAAGGGGAGAATACTAGGGTTACGTATATGGAAACCGATCACGGATTGGAAATGTGGAAATGAAAGAGCAGAGCTATAATTGGCTTAACTTGTGTTTTTCTTTTTTCTCTCTTCTTTCTCTTTCTCTTTTTCTTCTTGCTTCTTCGTATTTGCATTTTTGTTAAATGTTGGGATTGTTACGATTTTTTCCGAATTTCCCTCAATTACATTACATATCATCATCTGGTTTCAATATTTACTGTATAGATACACAGGATGAACTGCGTTCATAATAGATATACCTCTCTTCCTGAATTTCTCTTATCTTTTCTTTTTCTATTTTTCTTTAGTCTTATATGGTTTAAGTTGTACTGTGCGGTGGGGGAACGAGGGAATAAATGTTGTGAAAATTTTGAATAAAAATATTTTTTTTTAAAAGAAGAGACATATGTCAACACATCAAGGATATAATTGGCGATAAATGAAATACTGGGGGTTTGCCACATTACCTGCTGGTGAGAGAGGTGGGAACAGAACACTCAAATTATGACACTTGGAGTCTAGACTGATTATAAGATTCAGAATGAAACAACCTTACGGTCTGAACGGGGATGAGGAATTGTATGTACATCTGTAGACACTACCAGGGGCAATACGAAGATCTCCATTTCAAAGGACGCTGGACGTATAGTTTCAAATAATAAATGTTCAATAGAGTTAGGTAGGAAAATAGCACTTAGCCAGAACCATAAATTGATTCCACCACATTCTGTCAATCATCATTGAACTAGAATGATCATTTATTGACGTGAGAATGGTTGGAGGCTTTATTAAGACACATGACCAACCGGGCACTATGCTGTCAATAGTATGTAAACTGGTGGAAATGCATATATAGAAATTCCCTACAAGCGATTTGCCATAGTGATACAAATATCACCCAACTGTTAGTGTTTGCACAAAGAATATAGCCCAGCCTCATGCTGTGTTATAAGAATCATCACTCTGCTGTATAGAGCATTATTAATAGCCTTTGTAAGTTGTTCCTTGTTTGCTCATTTTATGGTGGCTTTTATTTTACTTTATTATATTGTTTTGTGGACTAAAACCTTGGTGCAATATTATTTTACACTTTCCTTGTGTTGGACCCCAGGGACTCATTTGCATAGGCAACATGTTGTCTTTCAGGGAGTCAAGGCATGCTTCCCACGTTTCCTTACCCCAACTGAAGAACCACCCATCAGGAACACCATAAAAGACCCTGGAGTCTTTTGGATCGCGCTTGCGCTCATTCATCTCTTCTTCCTCGCTTGATTTCCAGTTCAGCTCCGATCCCGTGTGTTCCTCGGCAGTCTCCATGACAACCTTTCAGGGCAAGGAGGTTTCCAGTAACTTTCCGGTTCCGGCTTGATTTCCATGGTACATCAACGCAGAGATTCTTCCTTTCTCCACAGTCTGACCTGCTACAAAAAGGGACGCAGGGAATCGGGTATTTACCTCTTCATTGTACTTTACGCTGAATTCTTTTTATGTTGGATTTATGAACATTGCCCAGAAATCTCAGTGTAAAAGACACTTGCTAAAGAAGCGCGCAAAAAAGGAAAACGATATTCACGTTTTATAGAACTTTGCGATCACTTACCTTGGGATTTCTTGAACATTACACAGGAATCACGAACTGCAAAGATTGTGCCTAAAATCAAAAAAGGGACAAAAGGAAACTTTTTGAAAGAATAAAAAAGATTTATGACTTTACAACATCAAGGAAATTGGTTAACAGTAAATTAGTGTCAAAGATTACATCACATTGAGTATAGGTAACAGTATATGGGAATGAATGTTATTTCTTTTATTGTTATTTTATTTCCACAGACAACTGTAAAGAAATAAGTTAGACAACACTCTACTATGAAAATGTTTATGGTGAATCTGAACCACATTTACAGAAAGGTATACTCTTGAGTGTGGTATATTTCAACAGAAGCAGAAGTAGTTGATAAACAAAGTAGCTTAACGTGTTTTCACTTATTATCTACATAGATGTCAATCCATTGATGTAAAGCTTTCTGAAGACCCTAAGCAAGAAAAGAGTTGCGTCAAGTCGAACTGCAATCAGCGGAGTGTATTTTTTTTGTTTATTATTATGTCCCATTTTCCCCTTCCCCCAAAGATCTATTTTTGCCAAGCTGTGTTAAATATCCAGTGAGGCTAAATAGGTTTTTTGGGGGCAGAGAGAATTTACGTCTCATCTCTCAAGTTGAATGACCTGGACTTCAGGTGAGTGACGGTTAACAGAAGCGCAAGCCTTCACAAAAAAATAAGGTTCTCCTTGAGAGATATGGACCAAGATAGTGATAGAATTGACGGTCAAGCCATGGCGCATGCAGAAAGAGATAATTCTATTACTGCAATGTTACGTCAGATGCAGTTAGAAATTGAAAGTTTAAACAAGAACATCTAGAATTGCATCAGGAGGTGATTCATTATAAACCAAGAAAAAGTTTATGGGATAACCCCTTTCCCAAGGCTTTTAAAATTTCTTTAGAAAAAGGATCAAGGTCTAAGACATCAGTTGCAGTCCCTAATGTTGTGCCATTATCTGCACCGGAACAATTTTTTGGAGATATTTCAAAATGTAATATTTTCATTAGTCAATGTCAATTACATTTTATTTGTAAACCACAATCATTCCCGACAGATGCAATCAAGGTGGCTTTTGTGCTTTCTTATCTGGAGGCACAGCAGCCATTGGTCCATTCCTTACATTGATAGAAATTATCGATTTTGTATAATTGGCCCTTATTTAAGATAACTATGACATAATTGTTTGTAAAACATACTTATGTTCAAGCAAGTGATAACGAGTTGCTGAATTTAAAGCAAGGAAACAAAGATTTGTTAACATATATTACCAAATTAAATAGATTGTTGACTGAAACCCAGTTGCCAGAAGAGAAATGCACTTCCTTATTTTATAGAGGATTGCAAGTTGATTTGAAAGATGCTCTTTCCCACATTGTAAAATTACCTGATGATTATTCAGATTTTGTGGATTTGGTGGTAAAGCTTGAACATTGTTTAGGAGAGCATAAAGGAGATAAATCAAGAATAGAAGCTAGATTCTCTGTAATAAACATGAAAAGAAAGAGGCAGAAGTTAAGTCGTCAGAACCAGAGCCGATGCAAATAGGGACTGTTAAAGGGCCTTTAACTACAGAGGAAATGGTAGAAGGCGGAAATTAAATGTATGCTTATATTGTGCCTGATATGGACATTTTCCTAAAGAATGCCTCATGAAACCAAAGGTTTCTAAAAAAGTAAACGCCTTAACACCTACTCCCACTCAGCAGGAAAACTAAAATTCTCGTCAAGATCGGAGCTCGCTTGTACGAGAAGAAAAGTTCCACGGATCTCCCAACATCTAGCAAACACAGTAGCCCCCCTAACCTAGGCATTTTCTTATTCAGGTTATTTTGATTCTAAGAACTCAAATTAGACATTCCGTTTCAGTCTTGCTAGACTCAGGAGCGACAGGAAATTTCTTGGGTATTAGACTAGCTCAAAAATTACAAATTCCTACGGTACTTAAATCACAACCTGAACCAGTTTGTGCAGTAGATGGGTCAGCTCTATCTTCAGGATTGATAACAAATCAAACCTCACCCATTATTATGGTGTGTCCAAATGGGCATACTGAAGTTTTAAGTTTAGATCTTTTAGACACTCCCAAGTTTGGTCTTATTTTAGGAGTACCATGGTTAACAGCACACAACCCTAAAATAAACTGGGACTTTAGACTCCGCGTACTGTAGATCACATTGTTATCAGGAAGCACATACTGACTCCATGACAGTTTTAGATTGTGCCAATACCTTAACACCATCTATCATGATTCCTCCAGAATACCAAGAGTTCAAAGATGTTTTTGATCCAATCAAAGCAAGCTCCTTACCTCCACACAGATCATACGATTTTCGTATTGATTTGAGCTACGCTTCCAAGTAGTAGGGTACATGCTCTTTCTGAAGAAGAGACTGAATATTTGCGAACCTATTTAGATGAGTTGCTAGAGCTAGGTTTCATTAGACATTCAACATCTCTTGTCTCTTTGCCACTTTTTTTTATTCTGAAACGTGATGGTGGCCTAAGAGCATGTATAGATTATCGCGGATTAAACAAGGCTACTATCAAAAACAAGTATCCATTACCCTTGATTCAATCAGATTTTCTAGCAAGATACGGACACACTGTTGTACATTCCATTTTGTGAGTCGGAAATTGCAGGACGCAAAATGTCACAATGTGCGACTCACAAAATGGAATGGTCGTACATCTGGCCCCAAGACTCTTTTTTTTTTTTTAAATCTGTTTTATTGAAACTCTTGGTATACAAGTACAGTTCGTTATGTGCATAATTCAAAGGGGAAACAACAATCGGAGTGGTTCGTACAGTATCAAAGCAAATACAGTCGATGGTTAAAGGTCCGATAATTGCGCATATACATATAAAATCACCACTTATCGCCTCATGGGTGGGCACTGCATGCGTCAGACCATTCATTCCATTGTCTTGTCTCGGTGTGCCTCGCAGTGCCGTTCCCACCAGGACATCCAATCTTGCCCGCCCAGATGGGTAGCTTGGTGTCCAGCCTTCCCCCCGGTGTTCGCAGCCTTTTGGTCGGTAGTGAAGTGTGGTGACTCCCTACAGTTTGAACAGCCATCCAGGCCCGACTCCGGGCGGCATGTACGAGTGCTGTGGACGACTAGATTGGTCAGGATGTCGGCACCATGGGGTGGAAGGTCTCGGCAGTGGCTTGCCTATGTGCTGCACTCCTGTGTGTAGGCTCTGTATGCTAGTAGTGAGGGTGCGAGTAAGAAAGGCAGGTCTGGTGCGGTCAACTGGGGGGCGACCTCTGCCGTGTGTGTCGCTATTCCGATCTAGGGAAGAACAGGAAAGAAAGTGTGGGTGCAACGAACCTAAGCTTGGGGGGGGGGTGCTGCAGTGTGGGCCTTGTCTCGTTGGTTTCGGGCGGAGTAGCCTCATAGGGTGCTGCCCCGTGGTGCTCGCAGGAGGGTGTTACAAGTGGTGCGTGAGAACTCTGAATCCCGGGGTGGGAGTGCATTAGCGGAGTCGCCTGTGTGTGTGTAGCCCCCACTGACAGGCGAGGGGGGGTGGGGGGGGGCGCAAGGGGCGGAGCGGGTGGGGAAGCGGGGGGGGGGGAACCAGGGGGGGTGGGAGGCGGAAGGGGGAGGGCGGTGGATCACGGGGGTGGCGTTTCTCGTTCATCTGCGCGCGGCCTTCGTTACTCCCCTTTCTCACTACTCTCCCCCTACATCACCCCTTTATCATGGCAGGCCCTGGCGAAAGCTCGAAGGAAACCCTCCCACATCTGGGCTATCGGTATGGCCCTCCGCCCCGCCGTCTCCTCCCTGCATAGTACCGTGCCCTCTGCGGTCGCCCAGTAGGTGAGGGAGGCACTCCAATGTTTTGTCAGCGGTGGTGTTGCTGCTTTCCAGTGGTGGGTTATGAGTCTTTTGGCGGTTATCAGCCCTAAATCCCAGAACCTCATGTGCGGTTTGTTGTGTTTCTTCCTGGTGAGGAGGCCCAATACACAGGTGTCCCAGTCGTGTCGAGCACTTAGCCCCGTCCCTTTCGCCAACAGCGTGGTGACATCGTGCCAATACGTCTGTAGTTTGGGACATGCCCATAGCATGTGTAGGAGATCCGCGTTCAGTAGCGCGCAACGTGGGCATTTGGACGTGTCCAGTCCAAAGTAACGATTAATCTTGTCCGGGGACAGATATGCCCTGTGTGTTATGTAGAACTGTATGATTCTGAATCTCGAATTGCGGGGAATGTGTTGTGGCCCCTCTAAAATCCTTTTCCATTCCTTATCCGACCAGTCCTCCCCCCTGTCAGTGGTCCACCTGTCCCTGAGCGACCGCAGGGAGCATGTAGTGTGGGATCTCAGCGCCTGCGTTAGCCAGTGTACGACGTGCGTGCCCGCCCCCATTACGTGCAGGTACTGTATTAAGAGGTGTGTCTCAGGTTCCGCTGACATATCTCCCCAGTGTTCCGTTAGGACCCGTATCATTGATGCATGCGTCAGGAATTGACCCGCTGGTAGTCCAGGATTCTCCACTAGCCCCTCGAACTGCACCAGGGCCCCATCGTCATAGAGGTCCGCCATCGTTTCAAGTCCCACCTGTGCCCAGTCTTGCAGGCGCGCTGCCGTCACCACTCCTCCCGGTCTGGGTAGTCCCTCCAGTGGTAATGCTGGGGCGTAGGGTGTAGTTTCCCTGGTTAATGTCAGTGCACGCTTGTAGCATCTCAGTGCCACCGCTACATGTAGTTGCGTCTCACGTGTCACGCCTCTGAGGGGGTGGACCAGTGCGAGAGCCTCCGCATGGGTCAGTGCTGGGGTTGTTGAGGCCGTATCGCTTAAGTTTCTGCCCGCGAGCCACGCTACCACCCATTGGAGCTGTGCGGCGAGGTAGTAATGCTCGTGGTTCGGGACCGCTAGTCCCCCCGAGGCCGTCGGGGCATATAATTTTTTCAGGGCCACCCTCGGTCTCCCCGCATTCCATATGAGGGTTCGCGTTAGGGCCTCCAGGTCTTTGAAGACCCGGGCTGGGACATATACCGGCAGGTTCGAATAGTAGTACAGAAGTCTGGGCAAGACTATCATTTTGGACAGGGTGATCCTGGCCGGGACATTAAGCGGGAGCGTGCCCCAGAATCGGATTTGTGCCCGCAAGGAGTTTATGGCTCGAACCAGGTTGCCATCCAGTATATCCGCCGCGTTCCTGTAAATGTGTATGCCCAGGTACTTAAAGGTGCCGGCATACCACGTCAGCATCGTGTCCCCTAGCCGTACTACGCATTCTTGCATATCTGGGTGAAAGGGGAAAACCCCAGACTTACCCCAGTTGACCCTTAGACCCGAGTGCGTCGCGAATTCGCTGAGGGCACTGGTGAGTTCCGGGGGTATCCGCGTCAGGTCCCGGACGTAGAGGAGTAAATCATCGGCATACAAGGAAACCGCGTGCTCCCCGTCTGTCAATGGGATGCCCCACCGGGCGCCCTGCATCCTCAGAATCTCCGCCAGCGGTTCCATGGCCAATGAGAAGAGTAGGGGCGATAACGGGCAACCTTGTCGCGTGCCCCGCCTCACCTGTATAGCGTCCGAAATCAGGCTCCCTATCCGGACCCGGACGGTGGGCGTCTGGTATAGGAGTCCCACCATTTCCAGATAGTCGTCTCCCAGACCAAATTTTTGCATAACCGTTCTAAGGTACGGCCACTCCACTGAATCAAATGCCTTTTCCAGGTCTAATACTATGCAACCCGATCGTGGCCAAGGGTCTCTCGCGTACTCCTGCACCCTGAATAACCGGCGGATATTGAGCGATGTGCTGCGTGTGGGTACGAACCCGTTCTGGTCAGGGTGGACCAGGAGGGGCGTATATTGGGCCAGTCTCCTCGCTAGAGTGGAGGCTAGTATTTTATAGTCTGTGTTTAGGAGGGCGAGTGGCCTGTATGAGCCCATAAGCGTCCCCTCCTTACCCGGTTTCAAGAGGGAGATCAGTGTGGCTTCGCTCAGGGAAGGGGGCAGGGAGGAATCTTCTAGAGCCGTCTCGTATAATTTAACGAGTTCAGGAATCAGGAGGTCCTGGTAGGCTTTATAAAACTCCGCTGGGAGTCCGTCGGGGCCAGGGGACTTGCCGTTTGAGAGCGCTGCTATGGTCTCCCGGAGCTCCTCAGTGGCGAAGGGTGCCGCGAGGGTAGTTCGTTGGGCGTCGGTGAGTGTCGGCAACGTCAACCGACGGAGATACTCCTCCGTGTCCGGGGCGGGTGTGGGCAGGCAAGAGCGATACAGCGCTCCGTAGTGTGTAGTGAATGCTCTATGAATCTCTGACTGTGTGTGTAGGGGCGTCCCAGTCGCATCTAGCACCTTTGTGACTGGTTTCGTTCGGTCTTCACCGGCGATGAGCCACGACAGCAACTTTCCGGGCTTATCCCCCCTATCATGTGTGCGTGCCGCATGAGCCGCAAAATTCAGGCATCGGAGCCTCTCCAATAGCCGTTCGTGGGTCGCCTGCGCATGTCGAAGGCCAGCGATATTTCCTCCCGTCGAGTCCCGCTCATGTCGACTCAGTTCCTCCTCCACCCTCTGTAGGTCCCTCTCCACCTGACGTTTGAGATTCCCCTGTGTACCTAAACACTGCCCCCTAATGACCACCTTAAACGCCTCCCATTCCATTTGCAGAGAGGTGGCTGAGCCTGCGTTGTCCTCAAAGTAATGTACTATATGTGCAAACAGTGAATCTCGGAAGGGCGCGTCTAGCAGGAGGTCTGGTTGCAGCTTCCAAGTGGGGACAGGGGGGCGGGCACTCTCCCTAGTGATGGTTAACATATGTGGGTTGTGGTCCGAATGTGTCCTACCCTTGTAATGCGCGTCCGTCACTAGCGGGAGTAGATCATCCGTGAGCATGAATCTGTCCAATCGGGTGTGTAGAGTGTGGGCTCCCGAATAGTACGAGTATATCCTGGCCGTGGGGTTCCGATGGTGCCACACATCATGCAAGTTCCAGTGTGAGGCCCAGGCTATAAGAGCTTTCATGGCGCCCACTACTGGCGCATTGGGTAGTGGTGGGAATGAGCGGTCCAGTGTGGTGTCCAGTACACTATTATAATCCCCTCCCAGCACCCAGGGGGCCCCATGCCAATGTGCCAGTGTCGCGGAGACCGTCTCGAGGAAGCCCTGTTGGTCCGTGTTAGGGGCATAGAGCGACGCCACCACCAGCGGTCGCCCGTCTAGGCGCCCCTTCACTGCCACAAACCTCCCCTCCTTGTCTATGTGGGAGTCCTCTACCTCAAACGGGAGCCCCGGTCTGATCCATATCAGTGCCCCCCTAGCGTAAGAGGAGAACCCAGTTGCATAAATCTGTCCGCGCCATCGCCTGCGCAGGGTGTGTACCTCAGGGGCTGTTAGGTGTGTCTCCTGGAGGAGCGCTATCTGTACCTTGTGTCTCTTTAAGTAGGAGTAAATCATGTATCTGCGTGCAGGTGTGTGTATTCCGCGTACATTCCAGGTACACAGTACTACTTCAGCCATCAGCATATAACAAGTCAGTCACACCCACTCTCCCCCCCACACCAAGCGCCTCCCCAAGGGGCCCTCCACCACCCAGCGTCAGAGCATCCTCAGCTTTTTTCGAGCAGCACCCAGGAGAACCCAGTGAGCACCCCCATAGGTCATGTATGCAGCGTTGCACAGTAGGGAAAGGGGGGGTAAACATTAACTGGGGGGAATACCATTGGGTCGGTTGCCAAACGTGCAGCCGTCCAAACTTTTTGCAAAAAGTACGAACAGTCCATGCTGGGGGGTTGCTGCCCATCGCGCAGTCCAAGTGCCCAGTGAGAGTTCGTCGAGCGTGAAGGCGTGAGTGCCCTCCCAGGGGGGTGTGTAGTGTAGGCCCGATCGGCCATCAGGCCGGCCCACTGGCTAGTTAGTAACATGTCCAGAAAGTCATGGGGTGTCTGCCCCAGCTGAGCCTGGAGTCGTTAACTATCGCCCACCTATAGGGACCCCGCAATGCAGCGGCCCTCGTGGCAAGGGTGCCACCGGGCAGCTGCTCCGTAACAAGTTACTGCAAACATGACATTGTCTCAACTTACTGCGTGTTCCGTGTCCGTCTCCACCAGGCCTCGCTGTGTCTTTACCTCTATCACTGGTGGCCCCGTGGCATGGCACTCCTCCATTAGCCAAACAGGTCCGATGTCTGTGGGGTGATGTCGGGCAGCCCATTCGAGAGCTGCGAGTCCGGGAGTCCATAGATCGCTTCGTCGTCGCTTGGCGATACTCTGGGGCTGTGGGCGGGCGGGGAGCGCTGTGAAGGGGAGCCGCTGAGCTCCGAGACCATTCGCAGAGCTTCCTGTTGTTCCCTGCGCACCTCCTCCTCTGGTGGGCTCGCGCTGTGTTGGGTGCTGCTGGCCGCTGGAGAGGGTGACCTAGCTCCACGTCTCCTGTTAGACCTCCTGCGTTTCCTTGGCCTGTCCGGGCGTCCCGACCTCCCGGTGTTTTTATCCGTCCCATTGTCCAGCCAGGCTTCCACATCTTCCGAGGAGTTAAAGAAGTGCGTTTTCTCGTTCGCTACCACCCTGAGTTTTGCTGGGAAGAGGAGGGAGTACGTAAGTCCCAGCTGTCGTAGCCTCCGTTTCACCATTAGGAATGATTGTCGTTGGCGTTGCACCTGGATCGTGTAGTCTGGGAAGAACATTATATTCGCGTTCTCGACCTGTATGGTGCCCAATTTCCGAGTCTCTCTCAGGACAGCATCCCGGTCCCTGTAATTCAGGATACGGAGCAGGAATGGGCGCGGGTTGGAGCCGGTGTGCAGTGGCCTTGACGGGACTCTGTGCGCCCGTTCCACCACGAAGTGCGGTGAGAGGGTACCTTCCGGCAGCAGGGTGCGTAACCATTCTTCTACGTGGGTGGTCGGATCCTTGCCTTCCCATTTTTCGGGCAAACCCACTATGCGGACGTTGTTGCGTCTCGCCCGCCCTTCTGCATCCTCTGCCCTGTCCTCCAGGAACTCCACCCTGTTGAGGAGATCTTTAATCTGCTTGTCTGACTGGGCGACCCGAGGTTCCATGCCCGTCACCGTGGTTTCCAGGGTTTTGGTGCGCTCAGCCAGTTTCTTGTGATCTTCCTTCAGGTGCGTTAGGTCAATGGCGACTCCGTCTATTTTCGCCTCCAGGGACGTCCGGGTAGACTGGATGGAACTTTCCAGGCGTTCCATGGCTGCCAGCACCGAGTCCAGTTTAGTCGCCACCGGATCCGCGTCCGTTTGCTTCTGCGTCTTATCCATTTTGCCCTTTTGGGACGCGGTCCCCGTTCCTGTGCGTTTTCCGGCACCCCCGGACATGGGCGGGCGCTGGCCTTCGGGGGACCCCGGCGAGGTGTCGGTTTGTGGTCGCGGTACTTGTCAGAGCCACTGGCTGGGGTTCCGGCAATGTTCCTAGGTCGGGGAGTGAAGGTATGTCCACCTTGGAGTCTCCCGTGAGGTTGGACTGCGCGGGTCGGATTCCGGCCCAGGCAACGTGTGGCTCCGTTTCGCTTCTGTGGCGAGGCGTAATTTAAGCTCCTCGTCGACTCCCCGTTATGTCGGGCGTCTCGCTATGTCGCGGCCTAGAGGGCGCCGAAATCCTGTGGCGTTCAGCTGTAGCACGTGTGGTGTGCAGTAGGTAGCGTCATCTTGTGGCGTCCGCCACACCTAATAGTCTCTGTGGACCCGTGCCCGCGGCCTGGCTGCCGTTAGCAATGGCGGGTGGGGTGGGCAGTCGGGTTCTAGGTCTCCCAGGTGGTCCGCGGCTTCCGCTGGCTCCGCCCCACCAGTGCCTCGTGGTGCGTGCTGTAGAGACTGCCTGCGGTGCCCCCCTGGATGTTTCGCTGCTGCCTGTTCTCTGGGCCCGGTTTGTGGCGCCGCACGGGATTAGGTCCGCGTGCTCCGCGCTGCCGTGAGTGGCGGATCTGCGCTCAGGTGGGCGCTGCGTTCTCTGCGCCTCGCGCCTTGGCACTCACCGTGCAGGGCTGGCCTCTGACCTGGGGGGGTGTTCGGGGCTTCTGGTTGCTGCCCTGCCGGAGCCTGGGGGGTGCAGCCCCTCGGGAGTCCGAGCGTCACCCGGGTCCGCTTTCTCCAGCGCCGGTCCGCACCTGTGACATTGGGCGATGGGGGATGGGCACCTCTCCGCTCCTCGGTCAATCGCGACAGTCCGGATGGCGGTCACGGTCCCTCTGCGGCGCCGCACTTCGCCGTCGGGACGCCTCCGTCTTCTGTGGCCTGCCGGGGGGTCAATTACCGACTGTGTGTCCTGGCGTCGCTGCCGTTTGGTCGCGTCTCCCAAGGGTCCCGTTCGCGCGGCCCTTACTTCCGGTCACAGCACCGGGCTTTCCTGTTGGGTCTCGCCGGCGCCGTGAGCACCTCCTCGGCTGCGTCGGCCTCGTTGGTGCCGATGCGGTCTCGGGGCTCGTCGAACTCCGATTTTCGGTCCAACGCTGCGTGGGCACCCTTCGGTCACTCGCTGCTAGTCCTGGCCGGCCAGGCGGTGAATTTCACGGATAAATTGACCCCTGAGTGTGGGATCACGCTGGAGCTCCGCTAGGGTGCAGCCAGTCTCGCTGCGCGCGTAGCCACGCCCCCCTGGCCCCAAGACTCTTAAGCTGAAACCAAAGCCATGTTTAGTATCAACATACTTATTGGTAGGGTTCTTGCCCATTCCTTGTAATTCATCTGAGCTCCTTTACCCATGTGAGAGCATAAATAAGATATTTTATCAACTGTCCTTCATGTTGTTGTGTTTAGCGTGATTTCATTACATCCTGCAGCTGTACAAATCCTGGCTTTTGCAGTAAGGCAGAGGAGGGTAAAAGTCCATTAACTGTTTTTTCTTGTAAGCCTCTCCTTTTGTTTCAGAACTGAAGGATTAGGTAGATAAGAGGTAGATAAGAAAGGACGACAAACAGCAGCTGTCGAAACCACACCTGTCCTCAGCATTGTGAGAATGTAGTCATGCTTTGATAAGATTCCTGTCAATATTTTACTTCAGCTGAACCTGCATAATTTATTATGTGGATGCATGTCTTACTCAGCTATTTCAATATATATCAATGATGTTCAAATGGTTTAAGTAGATTGCACCAGCTGCGTCTGGTGGAGTGTACTTGGAAGCAGACATGCTTTTCTTCTCTCTGGTTGAAGCGTAAATAAATATACCTTCACAACTGTGTTTGAATACAGTCTCTCATTAACAGACAAGTGTACCTGATTTGTGCGTTCACACCCTCGCATTCATACATAACTATGCATGGATATTCGTGCAATAGTAATACTCATGTGTTTCTGTCAGAGTTGTGCCAGCAAGCCACCTCCTCCCAAAGATCAATTTTCTTTTGTTCCGGGCCCCTTCACACATTCCAACAGAGCTAGTGAAATCTAATTGTTACCATGGTAGGGAAGGAAGCTTGGCAGAAACAGTTTTGGGGAGCTGCCCTAGCTACAGGCAGAGAGGGACATATATATAAATCATCTCTATAGGCAGTTTCACCAAAATTCTGTATGTTCATGCATGATTTAGATTAATTGGATTTTTTAATAAATATAATAGGGCAACACAGATGATCTCTCACTAGTTTATATAAGTGTTGCAAAGTCATCCTGTGCCCTGGGTTCCCCTCAACTATTTGCTGACTGATGCTGGTAGTAACTGATTTTGACTGACCCTGGGCTCTGTCTAACCAGGCCCAGGGCCAGTGCTGAGCTGAAAGGAACACATTAGAATACTGTTAAAACACCCAACATACACTAGGGTACACTATGGTATTGTGGGGTACCCCTGTACTTGGCATGACCTACACCATAGGCCCCTAGTATATAGTAGGGCAGGGGATTGAAACTACCTAGTAGTCCCCAGTACCCTGGGGTATGGCAGTTTAGAGACCAGCCACTTTTTCTGTACTAGCATGTGTGCAGTGCTGAAGCCTGAGGTCAGTTTAAAAGCAGCACAGTGATGTCATCAGTGATGTCACAGACCATGTCATGAATGATGTAATATGTGACATCATCAGCAGTGGATTGCGGGCGCGCAAGTTATAGTGAGTCCAACTAACTATAACATGGGAATTTCAATGGTTTTGTATGAGTAAAATGTTCTGCTAACTATAACTTTTTTGAAACCTATGGTTTTTTCATTGAATTTTAAAGGTTTTTTAAAAGCTAATTCCTAACTATAATGTTTGTGAAACCTATGGTTTTTTTCACTGAATTTCATAGTTTTTTTAAAAGCGAATTCCTTTGTTTATCTATTTTTTAACCTACGTTTTTTTTTGTTTAAGCTTTTTTTTATAACTATTTTTTTTTATATAAAAATCTTTTTGTTCAACGTATATATATTTTTTATCATATTTTCCTGGTGCGCCCAGGGTTCGCGCATCGGTGAGCTTACCCGTATCATTTTGTCTTGTAGCGCTCTCGGTGCGCGCATCGGTGAGCTCTTCCGAGAGCGTAGCGAGAGCGCTAATTCTGCCTTCGTAAAAAAAAAATATGTATGAAAACTAAATTATAATGCAAGACATTCAGTACCATACTTAAAAAAGCAGTATTTTTAATTTTCGAAATGAAAATGATTTTGCATTTTCGTACAGCTAGCAAAACGTCACTCAAGCCCGCCGCGTAAGCGCCCCCGGAAGCGCCTACGTTCACGCTGCGTAAGCGCCCCGGAAGCGCCTACATTTGCGCCACGTAAGCGCCCCCGGAAGCGCGTCACGTTATATGACCTTAAAAAAACACTTTTAATTGGTTGCTAACAGTTTTTTTTTACAAAGAATGAAATCCCCACCCATTTCCTTCACTTCTTCTTTCACTTTTGTGACTGCAAGACCTGTCTTTTTGCTCTTGGATCTTTGTTGGATTACCATGGCTGCCAGAGAATCCAGTAGCAGTGATTACCCAGATAGATTTTTAGATGAAGAGGTTCCACAGCCTAAAAAAAAGGAGCATTTTATCTGAAACATTTTTTCAATTCCCGCAGACCAAAAAAAAGTAAATGCTCCAAAAGTGGAGTGTAGAATTTTTCAAACTGTCCTGTCACGGGGTGACCCTTCCAAAAAATATTCCTTTGGAAATTCTACTATGATCCGGCACGTCGAGAGGAGGCACCCTCAGAACTATGGCAGAGAGTGTAAGGGCTCTTGCACAAGAGGCTCCAGGGGACGGTGCTTCTACCTCAACTGGAGGATCAACTTCATCAACAGTGACCAGCTGATCCCCAATATTCAGCCTGCTTTTAATGATGCAACAATTAAATGCAGAAAATGTGATCAGCTACTTTGTTATGGGGAACAAAGTGTTATGCTCATGGTTCGAGCAATAGAGAACCACCGCTGCCATCCCCAGCCCTAATTTAGATCTTTTTATTTTGCTCCTGTTGAGCAGTTTCCCATTCCCTGTTTTTGTTTTTGTTAAAAAAAAAAGAAAAAAGAAGAAAAAAAAAGTTCTTTTCAGAACTACCAATTCTCATCAAAGAGCTGTATTCTTTAAAAAATGAAACAGAGTTTTTCCCCGTGGTGCGCTCAGGGTGCGCGTATCGGAAAGCGTACCCGGGAACGCACCCAGCGCTTACCCCGTGAAAATATCAAGGTCCTTCTAGGGCCCCACTCAGAAAACCTAGGGGGTCAGGGGGTGTCTACTCTGCCCCCTTTTAATTATTTCCCCCTTTCTTTTTCACCTCTTGTGTCTCAATTCTACCGAGACACAACATGGCGGACTCTCCAGACTGTTTAAAATGTTGAAAGACAACCGACAGCCAATCACCTTTCCGCTCGCGCACTCCCGTGGCTCGTCGGGTGCGCTCCCCGGTACGCGTACCGGTGAGCGCCCGCAGCGCGCCTATAGATATATATGTGTTTTTGAAGTTAATTTTCTAAACAACCACTGGAGCAATTTTCACCAAACATAGCAAAGGCACATCTGCGTACCAGTCCCTACAATTTTGCCAAGTTTGGCGTAATTCCGTTCAGCAGTTCGGGCTGTAGACTTGTCAGACCGTCCTACCTATGGAAATTAACATGGAGAAAACACGTTTTGGGACCCCCCTTTTTTCTCAGCCCCCACTTCACAAATCCCATCGAAAAATTCAGGGAAGGAACGCAGCGGAGCTGGCCAAAATTTTGGAAAATTACACACAAATTCCTGAACCGGCGCCAGAGTTATTCCCAATAGAATGTTGCGGATTTCCTATGGTAGCCAATCCTAACTATAACTACCTACTGGCGACCGCCAGTAGGTAATATATACATATACACATATATATTTTGTTATTTAAAAAACATGTTTTCATTTAAATTGAATTATATATATATATATATATATATATATATATATATATATATATATATAAAATATATATATTTTTATGTATATATTTTTTTTAATTACCCTGTACACCCTAAAAAAGAATCCCAGCCTGGTCCCTTTAAATACCCCTGCACCTCATAATCATAACCCACCCTTACTCCTTAAAATACCCAGCACCCTTAAACAGTAACCCATCCTGACCCTAAAAATACACCCTGTACCCCAAAACTCAAACATAGCCCTAAACCCTAAAAATACCCCTGTACCCCAAAACCCATACCTAGCCCTGGACCCTAAAAATACCCCTGTAGCCCAAAACCCATACCCAGCCCTGAACCATAAAAATACCCCTGTACCCCAAAACCCAAACCTAGCCCTGAACCCTAAAAATACCCCTGTAACCCAAAACCCATACCTAGCCCTGAACCCTAAAAATACCCCTGTACCCCAAAACCCAAACCTAGCCATGAACCCTAAAAATACCCCTGTACCCCCAAACCCATACCTAGCCATGAACCCTACAAATACCCCTGTACCCCAAAACCCATACTTAGCCCTGAACCCTAAAAACACCCCTCTACCCCAAATCCCATACCTAGCCCTGAACCCTAAAATACCCCTGTACCCCAAAACCCAAACCTAGCCATGAACCCTAAAAATACCCCTGTACCCCCAAACCCATACCTAGCCATGAACCCTACAAATACCCCTGTACCCCAAAGCCCATACTTAGCCCTGAACCCTAAAAACACCCCTCTACCCCAAAACCCATACCTAGCCCTGAACCCTAAAATACCCCTGTACCCCAAACCCCAAACCTAGCCCTGAACCCTAAAAATACCCCTGTACCCCAAAACCCATACCTAGCCCTGAATCCTAAAAATACCCCTGTACCCCAAAACCCATACCTAGCCCTGAACCCTAAAAATATCCCTGTACCCCAAAACCCAAACCTAGCCCTGAACCCTAAAAATACCCCTATACCCCAAAACCCATACCTAGCCCTGAACCCTAAAATACCCCTTTACCCCAAAACCCAAACCTAGCCCTGAACCCTAAAAATACCCCTGTACCCCAAAACCCATACCTAGCCCTGAACCCTAAAAATACCCCTGTGTCCCAAAACCCATACCTAGCCCTGAACCCTAAAAATACCACCATACCCCAAAACCCAAACCTAGGGGGTCATTACGATTGCGGTTTTTCCGCATCCTCGGGGCCGGCGGAAGCCACCGCCGGCCCCGAGGATGCGGAAAAACTGCAGCGGACTGACCAAAGACCCACCGCCACATTAGGATGGCTGGTGGGTCCTGGTTTCCGTCCGCAGCTTTTCCGCCGCGGTCGGATTACAACCGCGGCGGAAAAGCTCTAATATGCACCGTCCACCATATTAGGATGGCCAGTGAGTTATGCTTTTCCGCGGCGGGTTTTCCGCCGTGGAAAAGCATACGGAACTTCACTGCGGGGGCCCGTTGCGGCCCCCCTAGGTGAAAAAGTACCTCAAAACCCATAGCTAGCCCTGAACCCTAAAAATACCCCTGTACCCCAAAACCCATACCTAGCCCTGAACTCTAAAAATACCCCTGTATCCCAAAACCCAAATCTAGCCCTGAACCCTAATAATACCCCTGTACCCCAAAACCTAAACCTAGTCCTGAACCAAAACCCACCCTATACCCTAAAATTACCCTGTGCACCCCACTACCCAAACCCACCCTGAACCCTTAAAATACCCCTGTACCCCAAAACATATACCACTACTACACCCCAAAACCAAAACCATATATTTACCTTAAACTTAAATTTAAAAAACATATGATTTTACCATTCATGCATTTACTACTAATTTCGTTGTAAAAGCATTCGTGGTAAAAGTCTATAAAATGTAATGCCATACGTTATAATGGCATTGCTGAGTAATGGTACTTTCGTTATCTTTGTTTGCGGAGTGATGGTATGCGGGGAAAAAAGTTTCGTTGTAAAAGGGGATTACCTTCTAAGCACTAGAAAGTGACTAATCTTTACAAATTCATAACTCTGGTTCCCTACAGTGGATTTTCTTTGTTTTGGTGTCATTTAAAAGATTCAAATATTACCTATTGTTTATAAATTAGTGTTGGATTTTTATTTTGTGTTGTGCCTTAATAATTTACTGAAACTGTGTTTTTTAAATGCTTTACATACCCGTCTTTGAAGTGGAGAAGTGTGGCTCACTGGTTAGAGGAGGCAGACCTGGAAGCAGAGGTCAGCCCGGTACCAGGGTTCAATTCCCGGCTCGGCGGGGTCTTCAGTCCTAAAATGTCCATGGACTCGACAATTCTCACTCCGGTGCCTACTCGATTCATGGGTTCACACTCTGCGACTCTGGGCAATATCTTGCTTAATCTCCACAACGGCCCCTCGCGGTGGGATGCCTGGCTTTCACCTTGCGGATACCCTGCCGGGGTTATCTCACAGGAGAATACCAGGATGGGTTCCCTAAGCAAGCACTTAGAAACCACTCGGTGATTTGCGCTATATAAATTCCTGTACATTTACATTTACATTTAAGCCTGTCTGCTCTCAGCCACGTTACCAAGGGTTGAGCATAGGAATAATTTTGTAAGACCTATGCTGGGTCCTACCATGTGTTAGTGGACTTGTTGCCAGTGGCACACCTACATTTGCCCCTACCAATAACCCACTTTCCAACATTTGGTTCTCAGCGGTGTGGATGAGAACTTGTGTTTAGAAAGTACACCTTTCAGTGAATGATTTCAGATTATAAAAATCCACTAAATTGCCTTAGAACAACACTTTTGAGTTTGATTTTTGGAATTTGGACTAAACTGTTTTTAATCCATTGTATTGATTTTTCCAAATTGTTCTAAGTCTGTTGTGCCTAGTTTTTTGTGACCCAAAACTAGGGAACCATGGAGCTGGACCTGGCTAAACTATCCCAGTTTAAGATGGCTTATTTTAGGGAACAGTGTAGGCTTAGGGGGCTGCGTGCTGCCAAGAAGATGAGGAAGGCAGGGTTGCTTGAGTCCTTAAAGGCCTGGGCCAGGGCAGCTGAGGAGAACCCAGGGGGTGGGAAGATGTTCCCCCCAACCTCACCCGAGAGAGGGGTGAGAATGAGACCTTTTCCATTGTGACTAGTGTTAGCCAGGTGAATCAAGGTGGTGGTGGGAGTGGGGAAGGATCCCTTACTCAGGTACCACTACAGTCCCTTGCAGAGAGACAGCTTCAGGCTCAATTAGAGTTGATTGCCTTGGAGAAGGAGAAATTCGAATTGGCTAAGAGAAAATGAGAGTTGGAGGAGGAGAAGAGGAATGGTGGCAGCGAAAGTGAAGAAGATGCTGAGATGTCCAGGGGTGGTAGATTTGAATCTAAACTTCCCAAGGGTATAGTACCCAAGTACACTGAGGAGGATGACATTGGCAGGTGGCTAGCAACTTTTGAGGGGGCCCTTAAAATGAGTAGGGTCCACTCTAGGTATTGGGTTGCACTCCTGTGGGAGTTGATTCCAGTAGCTGGGAGGGATAGGCTCCAGACCCTGAGGGAGAGGATGCATAATCATACCAGCAGGTGAAGGCATACTTAGTCAAAATATTTGTTCTGACTCCAGAACAATACAGGGTGAAGTTTAGAGGCACCCAGAAATTGAGTTCAAGTCTTGGGTAGACTTTGTCGACGTTTCAGTAAAGGCACTGGAAGGCTGGATTGTTGGTAACATAGTTGACACATATGAGGGTACTGTATAATTTGTTTTTGAAAGAACACATTTTGACTCATTGTGCAGAAGAGAAGTTAAACCAGTATCTAATGGACTCTAAGCTGACAGACCCCAGAGAGCTGGGGGAATCCGCTGATGAGTGGGTGAGAACCCGGGTTTTCATTTAGCACCAGGGGGGTGACCAGAAGAAAGGAGGACAGGTCCCTCCCCAGGGGAAAGCCCAGGGAAATGAAGGTCAAAAACCTAAGGAGTCCTCCAAAGACCCACGAAAACCTGCACAAGGAGTGGGGGGGGGGCTGAGCCAACTCAAATTCAAAGGGAAGGGGTTTCAGGGGAAGCCTGGTAGGTTATTTGATCCCTCAAAGGTGGGTAAGTGCTTTGACTGTAACCAGCGAGGGCATAAATAGGGAAATGCTGTCTGTACCACGAAGCTCCCCCCAAGGGGCCAGCCACAGGGATTGCCAGTGCCAGTGTAGGGGTGGAAAGTGGTGCCGCAGATAGGGGTAGTCAGGTGGTGGAAGCAACCTTAGTGTTTTTGGAGGGGTAAATATTGCCACCCTTGCTGCCTTACCTCCAAACATGGACACCTATAGGCAGAGGCCTAAAGTGAATGGGACTGAGGTTGAGGCTATCAGAGACACTGGGGCTAGTGGAACTATGGTCCTGGATGATCTGGTGCCTCCAGAGAGGTTGTTACATGGTGAGTTTCACCAGGTGACATATGCAGACAGCACAACCAAATGCCATCCTATGGCTGTGGTTGATTTCAAATCAGGAGGTGTGACAGGCCCTATGAAGGTAGCTGTGTCAAAGGTGCTTCCAGTCCAGTGTTTACTGGGCAATGACCTTGAAGCGTCTGTGCGGTCAGAGGTGGAGAGAGGACTCCATATGAAAATATTGGAGCTCCCTGAGTGGGTATGTTCTGTGACTAGGTCACAGACTAGCCAGAAGGGAGGGGCTGGACACTTGGACCCTGGAACAAAGGGCCAAGGGCACTGGGCCTGATGGGCCAGCCCAGGGAACTCCAGAGGTGCACGAATAATCTAACCCTGATGGGGAGGATCTGGCCTCTGAGGGAGGGACTCCATCCCTGCCAGAGCTGTCAGATTTGGCACAACTGACAGGAGCAGGTGGACCCTCCAGAGAGGAGTTCAGTCAAGGACAACGTGACTGTCCCACCCTTGAGAGCTTGAGGCGGATTGCTTCTAAGCAAAAGGTGGGGTTAACAGTGGGTTTCACAAACTCTACTGGGAAGATGGACTGCTTTATACTGAGGCCAGAAACCTCAAAGAGGGATCCACCAGGAGGTTGGTGGTGCCCCAGAAGTACAGAGAGTTCATCCTGACTTTGGGTCATGTTAGCCCGTTGGCAGGACATTTGGGACAGACAAATACATGGAACCGGTTGCTCAACCATTTCTACTGGCCCAATATGCCTGAAAAGGTAAAGGAGTTTTGCAGGTCCTGTGTCACCTGTCAGGCCTGTGGCAAGGCAGGGGGAAAGACAAAGGCTCCCCTAATACCACTGCCAGTGGATGGGGTTCCTTTTGAAAGGGTGGGGATGGACATTGTTGGTCCCCTGGACCCAACTACTGCATCAGGGAATAGGTATATCTTAGTGGTGGTTGACCATGCTACTAGATACCCTGAAGCCATACCTCTTAGAACCATTGATGCGCCTGCTGTGGCTAGAGCACTGCTTGGTGTGTTCACCAGAGTGGGTTTTCCAAAAGAGATGGATTCAGATAGGGGCACGATTTCCTGTCCAGCTATCTGACTGCTATGTGGGATGAGTGTGGTGTTAACTACAAGTTCACCACCACCTATCACCCACAAGCAAATATTCTTGTTGCGAGATTCAACAAAACCCTGAAGGGCTTGATAAATGGGTTGTTAGAGAAACTCATGAGGAGATGGGATGTTCTTCTCCCATACTTACTGTTTGCCTACAGGGAGGCGCCACAGAAAGGGGTTGGTTTCAGTCCCTTTGAGCTGGTGTTTGGACACCCTGTGAGGGGGCCATTGAGCCTGTTAAGAGAGTCTTTAGAGAAGCCCCTTAAAGAAGCCAAGGACAATGTGCTTGATTATGTGCTAGGCCTGAAATCTAGAATGGCAGAGTACATGAACAAGGCAAACAGGAAACTTGATGCCAGCTAGGAGCTCATGAAGCACTGGTATGATCAAAAGGCTACTATGCCTGAGTATACTCCAGAACAGTTGGTGTGGGTGTTGGAGGCTGTGGCTCCCAGGGCCCTCCATGACAAGTGGAGTGGGCCCTATCCAATCTTAGAAAAGAAGGGTGAGGTTACCTATTTGGTTGACCTTGGCATTCCCAGGAACCCTCACATGGTTCTGCATGTGAATAGATTGAAACCTCACCATGACAGGGCAGACATGACCATGTTACTGGTCACTGATGAAGGTGTGAAGGAGGAAAATGAGCCTGTGCCCGACCTCCTCTCCACTAATGCGCAAGATGGGTCAGTGGAGGCAGTTGTACTATCTCCCAAATTGACAGACCAGCAACACAGAGACTGTAAACAGGTGCTGGAGCGGTTTGCTGGCCTGTTCTCTTTGACCCCAGGCCTCACTGAGTGGTGTGTGTACCACATTGACACTGGTGACAGCCTACCTTTCAAAAATAAATGGTACAGGTTGTCTGACCATGTCAGAGCCAGCATTAAAGCTGAGGTTGCTAAGATGCAGGAACTGGGGGTAATTGAACCATCTGAGAGTCCATGGGCCAGTCCAGTGGGGCTGGTACCTAAACCTAATCCTCAGGGGGGACCCAAGGAGTTAAGGTTCTGTGTAGACTTCAGAGGTTTGAATGCAGTCACAAAGACTGATGCTCACCCTATGCCTAGACCTGATGAGCTCATTGGTAGGTTAGGGGCTACTAAGTACATGAGTACTTTTGACATGAGGTTACTGGCAGATTGCTCTCACTGATGGAGAAAAGGAGAGGTCAGCATTCTCCACACCAAAGGGACATTATCAGTTCAAGGTAATACCCTTTGGATTAAAGAATGCACCTGCCACCTGCCAAAGGTTGGTGAACAGGATCTTGTCTGGGTTGGAACAGTTCAGTGCAGCTTACCTGGATGATATAGCTGTTTACAGTTATACCTGGGAGATCACTCAAACAACCTAAGGGAAGTGCTTCAGGCCATGCAGCGGTCAGGCCTGACTATTAAGGCAAGCAAGTACCAAATAGGGCAGAGTTCTGTGGTGTACCTGGGCTACCTGGTAGGTGGAGGCCATGTACAGTCTCTCCATACTAAAATTCATAACTATAATGGATTGGACAGCTCCTATTACCCAGATTCAGGTCAGGGCATTCCTTCGACTGACAGGGTACAATAGAAGGTTTGTTCAAAATTATGTCACCATTGTGGGACCCCTAACAGAACTGACTTCTACAAAGAGGCCCAAAAAGGTGATTTGGGCCCCAGAGTGTCAGAAGGCTTTTGACACTCTGAAAGCTGCTATGTGTTCAGCACCAGTGTTACTGGTCCCTAACTACGCAAAAGTATTTGTAATTCAGACAGATTCTTTAGAGCAAGGTATTGGGGCAGTGTTGTCACAGCTAAACAAAGGGGGCCTTGATCAGCCAGTTGCCTTTATTAGCAGGAGGCTTCTTCCCAGAGAGCAGAGGTGGAGTCCCATTGAGAGAGAGGCTTTTGCTGTGGTGTGGTCCCTGAAAAAGTTGAGGCCATATTTGTTTGGGACTCACTTTCGTGTTCAAACTGACCACAGGCCTCTCAGATGGCTCATGCAGTTGAGAGGGGAGAATTCCAAGCTGTTAAGGTGGTCCATTTCCCTACAGGTAATGGACATTACAGTGGAACACAGACCTGGGGTTGCCAATGCAAATGCAGATGGACTTTCCAGGCTTTTCCACTTAGTTGATGAGGACTACCAGAGTGTAGGTTAGTAACCCATCACCTTTCGTTTGGGGGGGGCTATGTTGCAAAGTCATCCTGTGCCCTGGGCACCCCAACTCTTTGCTGACTGATGTTGGTGGTAACTGATTTTGACTGACCCTGGGCTCTGCCTAACCAGGCCCAGTGCTGAGCTGAAAGGAACAGATTAGAATAAAGGTAAAACACCCAACATACACTAGGGTACACTATGGTATGGTGGGGTACCCCCTGTAATTGGCATGACCTAACCCATAGGCCCCCAGTATATAATAGGGCAGGGGATTGAAACTACCTAGAAGTCCCCAGTATCCTGGGGTATGGCAGTTTAGAGGCCAGCAGCTTTTTCTGCACTAGCATGTGTACAGTGCTGAAGCCTGAGGTCAGTTTAAAATCAGCACTGGGTGCCAGGACTGCTTTTAAACAGGACATTGTGTCCAAAACTTGACTTTTGGTAGGGGTACCTAAAAATGTAAAAAATGTAAAACCTACGATGTTCTGGCATATTAGGGACCCTCAGGGTCTCCCCAAGGTATCCAAGGGGTGGGGGTGGGAGGGGTGTCAGTTATCTATAAGGTACACCCTTATAAAGTGAGTTTTTATATGCCTGGGTAAAGTGAAATTTCACAGTTCACTCCCCACATTGTGTTAAAGGGCTGCTAAAATTCGACTTTGATGCTAGGAGCACTGGGTAAGGAGGATCTGCAATATTTCTGCAGATTCAGAACCCCTAAAGTCTCCCCTAGTTGCACAGGGGGTGGAGGTCCTGTAGAAATTAGGGAAACACTTACAAAATATGTTTTTATAAGCCCTGGTGCTTGAAAACTGGCCCAAGTCATTTTTCCCATAGGTTTAATATGGAAGGAAGTTTTGATTAATAAATATTGATAGGAGAGGACTAGCCGGACCATTCAAAGACTTCCCAGAATGGTAGTAGTAAATCCAACAATATGACATTGTTGAATTTCTCCTAAAGTGTACATACAAGAAGTTATAAGACTTTCTTGTTTGTAAGTCCAAATTTAGCCTTCCAATGGTCTGCCCTGATCTGTCAGAGTTAAGTGGATTAGCCAGGCTACTTTTAAGAGGCGATAGAGAACCCCTGGGGTTAACCACTCTGATGGGAGGGCAGTGTGCTGGTCTACAGGAATGCGAGGCCAGGAGGTGGAGTTGTAAACCATGATCTTCAAAGGCAGAGGGGAGGCCTGGGTTTCAGTTTCACTCTTACACTCTTGACCCAGAGTCAGGGCTAGGCTTAAGGAAGGTATGTGCAGATGGTAGGGGGAGAGTCCATGGAGATAAGCCATCCCAGGGGGTATGTTTAGCCAGCTCTTACCTCCTTGCTGGAAAATTAGTCATTATGGATTTGGAAGATTGGTGCACTCTGGGACTAAATAATGCTACACTCTACAGGATGTGGTCATAACTACGAGGAGTTACCCTGCTCTCATTGGTCATAAGTGACCTGGTGCCTGACCCAGAGAATTTTGAATAAGTATCTGAGAGGGGCAGAGCCCCCCAGATCTGCTGCTTGAAACTTACTGAAGCAAGAAGTGCCCTGCTGAGGAGGTTTGCTGTGCAAAGATTTCTAAAGCCTGACCTCTGAAGACTGCACCAAGTGAAACTGCAGCCCTGTGGATTACCTTGCTGCAAAAGGACTAAAGAGTGGACTCCCTGCAAGCTACAGGTTAACAGAGCTCACCCGGACACCCCCACAAAGAATTCCCAGCCTGGAGTATCAGTGGATTTGTAAGGGCTTTGTTCATGTGGATTGCGGAATTGAAGTTTCACACTTTCAAGGACCCTCTTGGAGATTCCAGAACCTTGGATTGTATGTTGGATACTTTGGGACCCACAAGTAGAACTTTAGGAAGGAGTTCTAACTGGACCCCGCCTGCTAGGGAAGGCGGCACATTTGGTAAGATTCTCCAGAACAAGTTTAAAGGTGTCCCTGTCAGAGAAAACGAAATGACTGTTGGTTTCTAAGCACTAGAAAGTGACTAATCTTTAAAAATTCATAACTCTGGTTCCGTACAGTGGATTGTTTTCGTTTTGGTGTCATTTAAAAGATAAAAATATTACCTATTTTTATAAATTGTTGGATTTTTATTTTGTGTTGTGTCTAAATTATTTAATGAAATTGAGTTTTTAAATGCTTTACATACCTGTCTTTGAAGTTAAGCCTTTCTGCTGGCAGCCTCGTTACCAAAGGTTGAGCATAGGAATAATTTTCTAAGACCTATGCTGGGTCCTACCATGTGTTAGTTACCTTGTTGCCAGTGGCAGGCCTACATTTGCCCCTACCAATAACCCACTTTCCAACAATAAGTCAACCTAAAGTCACTTTAAAAAAAAATAAAAACGGTTTCATCCTTATTCATTACACAGATGTTTTGAATTCTCTGTCAGGATGGGAGGCGAGGATCATACATTTCCCTTTTCCACTTTATTAATCAGCAGCTTTAACAATCAGAAAAAAACTTTCTTTCCCAGAAACCTAAGGGAATGAGTAATCCACATTACCAGTCAACTCTCAGAGTCCATAACATAGGCCATTGTCTATTTTTATGCACCCTCTTTCTTCTCCGCTCAGCAGCCACACAAATAAGCGCTTCTCTTGCTCAGATTTAATGGCATATTTTACAATGGGTTTTTGTCACATTTTGAGCTGTATTTGAGTTTGACTGTGTTTGTTTAATGGCTCTAACCCTTTTCTTTTCGGGGTCCCGCAGGATCATGTTTCAGCGATCCTTATGCAGCCTGGTTTTTCATTTGGCGGGCCGGCCGTACGAGGGCATGTCGCAGGGATTCCGTGCTCAGACAGAACTGTGCATAGAGGCTTGGAACCTTAGTGAATTAGGGTGTACCAAAACTCACCTTAGTACCCAAAAATCCCCTACCAGACTAGCTACAGTGTCTCATTGGTTATCACAAACTCCCAATGCTTTAGACAAACCAGAACATGGACTTTGTACACCTCAGGTAACGTGGAACACATGAACACTCTTTCGTTATACAATCATTTCAATCCAGAACAAGGAGTAAAAGAGGACACGTGCATATTTGAAATGTTTATTCACTAATGCAGTGTTCTTAAATGCAGTATCTTAGCTAATACAAGCAAACATATTATAAGAAACAAAATAATCAGCATAGTCACTAGTCCATAGAACACAAACGGTGCAAGCATAGTATTATGCTAAAATGAATAGGGTTTAACAAAACCTAATTCTCACCCTCCCCAGCTAGTATATTATATTATATCTAAGAAGGTCTCTTGGGGGTTTTAGCAGAGCGGCCCCATACCTCAAGATCCTAGTGGTAAGGGATCACATCATCAGCCACCAGCTCTTCTGCATGCGAAGCACCATCACGTGTGTTTGTATGCTCTTGTGCAAAGCAATATAAAACGCGCCTAAAGCCAGAACTTGGCTGCAGATGCATGTATGTTATGTCTAGGAACGTGCAAAGATCAGTGCTCACAACAACTACTGTGTTGATATATCCGTGAAGGTTTCAGCACTCACTGTACAGACACAGCTCGTCAAGCAAGGCTGATATCAGTGTCACAACATATTATTCTCGTATGAATCGAAAACATTCTACTAGGCTCAAAGCTAAAGCAGCAGCTTATGTGTTGTGTGCAAAAGCAGCAGAAAGGTAAAATGGCGTTTAAACTCCTAAAAAGCTCATGCTAACTTAACACAGCATACAGGCTCTATATATCTATATATCACCCTCCCTTGATCCGAGCAGGTATCACATAAGATAAGATAAGAAAAGGGACTCAATTGTTGAAAGCAGAGTTCAATAAAACGTTCAGTTCGAAATTAAGTAGGTGAGGAAAAAAATAATTTAGTCCGCTCAAAAATCCAAAATTTCACCTACAAGACATTGCAATGTCCAATGTTAGTAAAGCCAATAGGTCTGAATTTAAAAAAATATCCTTCATAACTTGAGAAAAAAAAAATTTTTAGGGAGAAAAATCATGACTTGAAGGGCCTCAATAGTCAGCCTAAAACTGAGTATGTGAAATAAGCAGCAACTGCTTCCAAAAGGAAGTCACTGTTATCATCCGAAAATAACTCAGCCATCCAATTTAATAAAGAGAAAGAACATACATGCTCTTCAATTACCGGAGCCTCTAGTACCATCAGAGGACAGCTCGGTGGGTTCTCAATGAAGCTGTGTGCCAAGAAATCTTGCGCCGCTGCGAACATATTCCAACGACCCAGAACCCCATGCATCGCTGCAAAGGCCATAATCCCTCCGTCAGAACAAAGCAATTTATGAGTAACTAAAGGACTCATGAGATGATCATTATCCAGGAGACACCAAATTGCAGAGACACAAATCCAGGGCCCAAATGAAATCACAGCTCAGGCAATGAAACACAGGCTGGACACAGGTTAAATAGGAAAATCGAAACGATAATCCATACGATGCACTTAAGGTGGCAAGAGGCAGCACACCATAGTATTCAAGCATTCTGTGGCAAAACAGTGTTAACTGCTCCCGCTCGTTTGCGAACACAGGACGGGCATCCATTTTGAATTAAACAAAACAGCAACAAAAAGCCAGCAGCCAGCGCCAGTATCACTGGAAATCCACCAAATAGGCTGGAGAAGATCAAATGGAAGAAAACAGGAATGACTCCAAATATCTTTTGGAAAGAAGTCCCTAGACCACTGCTCACTACTTTAAAAAAATGAGCCAGCCCCGAAGTGGAGGATGCGTTAAAGATTGTATGAATTAGCTCACCAAAATGTAAAGGAAGGTCAGTATTTAATAAGACATGCACTTCTGTGCGGGTGTTAGCTACGTGAAGGACAAATGTTTCGCGAGCAGATGTCAGGGCAACTTCTCTTTGTGACAATAAGGCTCTGATTCTGCTCATCTTATTGAACTCAGACTTCAAGGCCGGAATTCTCGGCCAGATGGAAACATCCAGGTTCCCATGCGGGGGTGGAAACAGCACATTTTTACAGCAAACCACACGCTCACTGACTGTTAAAACATAAGCTATGCCTTTCAATAACCCACAACAATCCTCATTTTTCAAAAGTAAATAACTCCTGTTTGCTAACAAAGTGAAAGTCGGGACTATAGCAGGCACTGGCGTACCTTTCAAAATACATGCCAAATTTGGGCAGTCTTGGTTGCAGGAACCATGCAATTGGATGTGTCTACAAATCAATGAGTGATCTGGTGTTTCTGTACACTCATCTCCTTTCAGATAAACCTCTTTCCCGTCCCTAAGAGACCTATAAGTGAAAGGGAGTGACCAGGCTTCATGTAAGTAGGAGGTGCCGAGCCGTTCGTACCTGCCAATGGCAAAATACTTCATGCAATTTGTAAACTGAAAAAGTGCAAAGGGTAAAGTTATTAACCTGTGGATAAGCCATGTTGCAGCTGTGGCCTCTGCCACCGAAAAAGGCAAAGACTCTAAGCGTTCAATGTGTAACATGGAAAAAGAAGCATCTCTCATTGAAAGTAAACGTTGTTTTCAGTTAAATTAAAAGGTGCAAACAGAGACGTGACATTAATGTAATTCCAAGGCACTTTTCCATTTTTTAGTGTCTGCAAAGTCCACGCAAACTGCATAACAGAACGCAATTGATTTTGACCATGGTACAAAACAGACACTTCATCCTGTACTATATCTGTACTATATCAACAACAGATGAGATAATATTATCCAATGTATAAATTCGGGAGGAAAGGGTATTAATGCTATTATCCACAACAGCAAGCACTTTTTCCAAATTAGCCTGATCAATAGCCCTAAGGCTGGTAGCCGCTTCAATCTGTGATGTTTTCCAGAGTTCATTATAAATGGCATAGATCCATCTTTTAGATCTACCTTTAGCCGGGCCCTTTATGAAATCGTTTAAGTCAAACTCGTCAGTCAGTTTAGACAAATGTAATTTTACTGACTCCAAAGTAGAGTGTTTGAGCCAATTCTGACATAATTTGCCTACTGAATAAGTGGTTACTGAATGGTCACTCTCAAAACGGGGATCTACTCTGACCTGAGTAAAACCCTCTACCAGGCCCAAAAAACGATGTTGGCACGAATCTGCACTTCTGTGCCACATCAACCAACCCTTGGGATCCAAACTAGAAACGTTAAAGGATGAATTTAGCAAAAGGGTCTGTAACTCTCTAATTGAAAATTTAGTTAAATTTTCCCAACCCGAATATTCTTCTAAATCAGGGAAGGAAGGAGTATTTCATTTTTTAGAAGTAGCCAATCCAAAGCATGTCGTCTGTGAGATGCTATAATTCAAAAACAACATATGATTTGGGATGAGACATGCACGGTGCAAAGCCTCAGGACCTTGTACCTGCCAAGTCTTAGAACCCCAAACTGATTTAAGGTCAATGGTTTCCTTCCACAACTCGTAGCCACCAACAGCTAGCTGGTCTAGAAAGGACTTAGAGTACAGTAACTTAGTATCGGTAAGTCTAACTTTGGACATGGATTTATCTGTCATTTTAAAATAAAAGGAGATGGGATTGGACTGGTTAAAGTCAGTAAAATAAGTGTACTTTTTCAAAAACGTGTTTGAGCTGCCTCTTAAAGGAGCTGGGCAATGTTCCCACTGGGTATAATTCACAGAACTTCTCCTAGAATTAGTTTTGTGTAAGTAATGATTGCCAAAATGTTGGAAGCAAAATAAATCACCGTAATTAGCAGATTCTAAATATAAATCTTCAGCATCAAAGGCAGCATAATACTTTAAATCAGCAAACAAAGCCTCTACTGCATGAACATCCCAATCATCAGAACGTATGTTTTGTTGAACCACATCCCCCATGTTAACTCTAAGTACATTAGGAACATTAATAACTTCAGTCGGACCATGGATTTGAAATTTAACTGCATCCCAGACTATTCCATCCAGGACAGGCCACGCGGTGATGTTAACAAAGGCCAAGTCTCTTTTCAATCTGTGGGCTGAATGTGATGAGGAGCCAATGTTCCATTCAGAGGTCTAATGCATGTTCTCTCCTCAACATAATGTCCATTTATAAATCGAAAAAAATAAAACACAAAACCAATTGACATAAAAAGATAGAGAGCAAAAAGCCCCAGCCAAATGTAAGTCCAAGGGGGAATTAAAACATTTTTTTTAAACAATGTCGCGTAGGCTCTCAGCCTTGTGGGCTTCCCAGACGTACGTGAAACAGTGTCAAATGAAAATCTGGATTCTGTGGCTAAACAAGTTTGCAAATCAGGCATCGATAAGTCAGTTGGGTAGGTGTAGTCTGTATCATCAAGGCGAGCACCAGGCAAAGCACTCAATAAAGGACTTGAAACTGCAGGCATCTCGAGGGTCACCTCCGGTGCATGATCTGAAGAAGTGGCCAAAACAGAATTTCTCACTATCGAAGGACATGAGACTGCTGGTGTCATGCGAAGAAGAATCGGCCACTCTGTGTATTTTGACATTGTCAATGGCGATATACCTGTCCTCTTTACGACCTGGAAGTGGTGGTAAAATGACTGTTCTTGTGCCCTTCACTCCAAGCACGGGAACCGGAGCACGGTATGAGGGACCAAATTCCTTTTTGTTATCGATCCTTTCCCGAACCAGTTCTCCAACTTGGGGTAGCCAGCCAACTACCGGGATATGCATCGCATCATCTGAGGTGGAAGGCAAGTGTTCCTTTGCAAGACTGTCTCTGGTCTCTTGTAGAGTCTGTAAAACAATGCAATGTTCATCTACGTCAAAGGAGACAGCCGAACCGACCGCGTCTAGACTGTCAAGGTCCGGGACATACATCTTAATACCAAAGAGCATTTCGTATGGGGTCCGCCCACCCAGAGACCTTGTAAGGAGATTATTAAGGGCACGCTGCACGCCATTGAGATGGGCCAGCCAGTTTCTACCAGTGCCTATAACTCAAGCTGTCAAATATTGCTTTAAGTCACGGTTCATTCGTTCCACAACACTATTACCCTCAGGTCGGTATGGAGATGAAAACTTGACTTGGACCCCCATCAAAGTCATGGCATCCCTATATGCCTTAGAGGCGAAAGCAGGACCCTGATCCGAATGGAAGGTATCACAGGCAACAATCCCTACGAAGACACGCAAATCCCTGATGACAGTCCGTGAATCAGCGCTGCGATGAGGCCAGACCCAAACAAAACGTGTGCATGAATCAGCTGCTACTAAGATGTACTTATACGCAGTATCAGAAGAAAAAGGACCGCAGTGGTCTAAATAAACACAACCAAATGGCTTATTAGAAATGAACAACTGTGTTCGGGGCGGACGCGTAGCAGTTGAAGGCTTAATCTGCTGGCAAATGTCACATTGAAAGACATAGTCACGCGTCTGTTTGTACAGTTCCCACCACCAAAAACGTTGTTGCAACTGAGACACAGTAGCTGAAACGCCAGCATGCGCAGACGCAAACCCTTCATGGGCCACTGTGATCAGTGTATGTCTGCGATCAGAGTTGGGAATCAATCTCTCTACAACTTCAGGTATTTTCACATAAGGACCCTTATCGGGACTTAAGTGGTATGTGTACTTTGAAGGGAACCCCGTAGGATTTTTATCTCCCTTCTCAGTGGCAGCAACAGCCACCAAGATATCATCATTAATCTTACTTTTGGACCGTGTGACTGCTGCAACTAAATATGTCGATACTGCTGATTTCGCTGCTTCATCATCAAGCGAGTTGCCGACAGCGTGGACTCCAACGCGCTGATGACCGAGAGTATGAATTAAAAACATGAGTGGTAACTGCATTTTCAGCTCAGCCACTCGGACCCAGATCATTTTATGTTTTATTGTGCTACCCTTGGAATCACAAAAATCATTCTGAATCCAAAAGAACAAGTTCTCATTGTAAGACTGGACACAGTAGTAAGAATCACTTACAATAAGTGTTGTCACACTAGGATCAGCGTACTCCAAAGCAAGTATCAGAGCACAAAGCTCTGCTAATTGTGCGGTGCAGTCCCCTAGAGTCTGCGTGTGCACTACTCTGGACTTGAACTCATCGTTCACCATGGCACCTACCACAATGGCGCAAGCGGAAAAGTAGGCGTGTTTAGAACCATGCACAACCTGCGCCGAACCATCGGTGTATATGATGCAATGGAAATCCTACAAAGGCCGCATAGCCAAAGGTGCGGGATGAACAAACTCATATTGCAAAAACTCCTGCGACCGTAAGGAGGCATCAAAAATGAACGTGACATCCAGAGACGTCAATGATGCAGTCCATTGTATCCATTGAGGGTGCAAAGCTTTAGAATTAGGTACACTGGCTTTCGTAACTGCTTCCAAAGCAGGACACGGTGTTACAACCAACATGCGTTTTCCCTGTGACAGAGCGCAATCTTTTAGAATCGCCATCTGCACAGCCGTCAAAACTTTCTCCACAGTGGAAAAACGCATTTCAGCCGAAGTGTATAAGTGTGACATGTAAGCAATAAGTACTGTATCTCCTTCATTAAAAGTAAGGTATGTGAAACCCACCGTCCCAGGGATGATTCTTATCACCAGGTTGGTGTGATTATCACGTGTGAATAAGTAATTAGAAGCGAGCAGATCAGCCTGCAAAGACTGCAGTATAGCTGAGTGCTCAGGCAGCCAGTTCAATTTCGTTAAATTTGGTTGTATAAAAGCATACAAAGGCTTGAAACGCTGGCCATATTCGGGAATGTATGTCCTCCCGAAATTTAAAAATCCCAGCAAAGACTGTAATTTATTCAGAGCTGTCGGAGCGCGCAATTGTGCGCATTTCTCCAAGAAGTGAGGAGCCAATCCTCGACCTTCATTGTTGAGCTCATAGCCCAGGAACAACACTGTGTTCTCTGCAATGTGCGATTTTGCAAAGTTGAATTTGTAACCGAAGTCCGCAAAGCTACAAATTAAGCTGTCAACTCGACACAGATGCTCCCACAGTTCGTCATCCGTGAGACAAATGTCATCCACATATGAACAAGCATCTGGGTCAACTCTCTCTAAGAGAGAGACTATGCGGGCAGCAAACACACCAGGACTATTCTTGTAGCCCATCGGTAAACGTTTGAAATGTTTTTGGACACCGCCGCAAGTAAAGGAGGTCAATTGGGAACTAAGACCATCCAAATGGTGGGCATAAAAACCGTTGGAAATGTCAAGCGTGGTTTTAAACCACTTACGCACTAGACTATCCACTAAAGAAGAGCCGTGAGTATTCTGTACTGCACAGGTACAGCAATGCAAGTTTAAATGCCGGTAATCCAATACCAAATGATATGAACCGTCAGGCTTGGATACAGTAAAAAGAGGGTTATTCATTGGTGACACACAAGTTTCAATAACACCCTGATATTCCAATTGTTCAAGGATTTCCGCTACGGAAGCCTTCGCTTCACGCTTCAAGGGATATTGAGGGTGAGGCTGAGGCATAGACCACAATGGAATCTCGTGGTGAGGGGAAAATGTATCCCATCCACAGTGAGTACGGTACAGAGCCGGTGCAAGGGCCTTAGCCCACTCTTCTGCAAAATTCTGCACATGCTCCTTCGAGACTGCTTGCGCGAAACTAGGAAGGACCACCTCCCCCCCTCTCGGAGCTGCGAGCACAAAAGGTGGGGGCCAGTCAGCCTCCGCTAACAAAATATCATATGTAGTCGTAAGATTCTCCCAAAATACCCCTTCGATAGTGCGTTGAATGTCACCCTCAATGAATAAGACTATTTCATAGATTCTGTCTGGGGGAGCTACTCTAGTGTCAGCTGTCTCCACAACAACATAACTGTCAGTCGCTGTCACCTTCAGTAGTGCACGCAGGGCCTCTCGCACTATGGTAATCTCCGCTGCGCTGTCCAGCAAGGTCAGAGCCCATGTCTGATTCCGAAGCTGGGTTCTCACTATCTGTGGCATATCTGTGTGCTGTCAAAGCAGCAACTTTCTTTTTCCGAAACTGGGGTCTTTTCGGTGTAGAATTGTCCTGCTTGCCTTTGCCGTCTTTCGGGCGGGGCTGGTCGCGTCCTTGCTGGCCGCCCATACCCCAGCCGCCTCCTCCACCACCGGATGAAAAAGCTGATGACTCCTGAAAAGAACGAGGAGAGCGTTGATCAGAAACCTGAAAACGATCAGGTGATTTTATCATCGCGCGATCGTGCAAGTCATAAATACGTTCTGTGGGCGCAGGCAATGGAGACGCAGGACATGACTCCTGTTTCTGTTGTTGCTGTTGCTTTCCCTGTTTTTGTTTTTTTAGGCCAATTTTGTTTTTTGGACATGGGCTGTTCGTCGGTTTCCGACTTCTGCCCTTGGGGTTGTTTTTTCTCTTTAGTAGAAAAAGGCTTGAGACCCCTACTATTGAGGCCCATGGTTTTATAAGCCGCCACAATAATCCTCGCCAACTGCCGGGGTTTTTCGGCATCAGGAATCGCCTGCAAAGCAGTGGCAACCTGAAAATTCACTGCATCTCCCTTTACATTAGCAAGTATGAGATCGGAAACCACATCAAAGGTGCCACAAAGACGCATACCCAATTCAACCGCAGCCTCCGGTCCGTGTTCATCTAGAACACGTTTAAGAACCGTCGGCAGGACAGTCATAGACGGAGTGCCGTAACACCTCGCGTAGACCACCGCAAACTTTTGTCCCCAGGTTTCACAGTCACCAATTTCGGGGGTCAAGTCCTTTGGTAAGCTAATTGTCAGAATCCTGTGTTTTTCGCCAGGAGACGTATTAGGAAATACTGAAACACGAGTATTTGCATTCATAGATGGGAAGGTCACCCATGAGTAGAAAATCTCATATGAGTAAGCCACCTCTGCACTCACCACCATTATCACGGTCAAGACATCCTCAGGGACATTATAATTCTGCAAATGATTGCGCATCACAATGCGGCTATGGTGCGCAATGTCCACCGCAGCCATAGTGACACCGAAAGAAAAAAAGGTACAAAGGAAACTTTGTAGCACAACTGGGTAGTAACTCAATGAAACCGTTTAGAAAGATTCAAGCTTGAAATGACCTATACACATACAGGGAGGTTTGTCCGACACCACTGTTAATCGGAAACAATAGTGAAGGGGCTAAGGACCGAATGATGGACCGAATGATGTACTACTCAAGTATCATGCTATAAGACCACCAACGGTTGGGCGCCATGTCGCAGGGATTCCGTGCTCAGACAGAACTGTGCATAGAGGCTTGGAACCTTAGTGAATTAGGGTGTGCTAAAACTCACCTTAGTACCCAAAAATCTCCTACCAGACTAGCTACAGTGTCTCATTGGTTATCACAAACTCCCAACGCTTTAGACAAACCAGAACATGGACTTCGTACACCTCAGATAACGTGGAACACATGAACACTCTTTCGTTATACAATCATTTCAATCCAGAACAAGGAGTAAAAGAGGACACGTGCATATTTGAAATGTTTATTCACTAATGCAGTGTTCTCAAATGCAGTATCTTAGCTAATACAAGCAAACATATTATAAGAAACAAAATAATCAGCATAGTCACTAGTCCATAGAACACAAACGGTGCAAGCATAGTATTATGCTAAAATAAATAGGGTTTAACAAAACCTAATTCTCACCCTCCCTAGATAGTATATTAAATTATATCTAAGAAGGTCTCTTGTGGGTTTTAGCAGAGCGGCCCCATTCCTCAAGATCCTAGTGGTAAGGGATCACATAATCAGCCACCAGCTCTTCTGCATGTGAAGCACCATCAAGTGTGCTTGTATGTTCTTGTGCAAAGCAATATAAAATGCGCCTAAAGCTAGAACTTGGCTGCAGCTGCATGTATGTTATGTCTAGGAATGTGCGAAGATCAGTGCTCACAACAACTATTGTGTTGAGATATCCTTGAAGGTTTCAGCACTCACTGTACAGACACAGCTCGCCAAGCAAGGCTGATATCAGTGTAACAACATATTATTCTCGTATGAATCGAAAACATTCTACTAGGCTCAAAGCTAAAGCAGCAGCTTATGTGTCGTGTGCAAAAGCAGCAGAAAGGTAAAATGGCGTTTAAACTCCTAAAAAGCTCATGCTAACTTAACAGAGCATACAGGATCTATATATCTATATATCAGGCAGTTTAGTTTTCTTGGCAGGCCAACAGAGGGCTCTCTTTCGCAACCATAGAGATGAGTCTCACTGCGCAAGTGTCGGGAGCTGCATTCCTCACATACCAATGATATTCCAGCAGTGCGCTGCGTAGCATTAGCCTGAAGTAACCTCGAAAGCAGCCTGGAGCATGACACATGGCAGACAGGTCTTTAAGAAGGGGTTTTCCTTTCAGAAGCTAAGCTTTGGTGCATTGATCGTGGCGCAATACACAACATTCCTGGGCTTTGTCATAGATATCAAGGAGTCTTCTGGCCAAGTAGATGGTGAGGATTCGGCACAAACTCAGGAAAACACTGTTGCGACTATCCACATCCCTACGGCAGTTGGCCAGGCTGGTGAGCTTATTAGTGTTGTCCATCCAAGTGATCTTCCTAAGCCCCCTTCACTACAGGGCTCTTGAGAAGATGAAAGTGGTCCATCTACATAGATGCCTAAAATATTTGGAGTTGATTCCATTGCTGAAAGAAGCCCAACATGAGATGAAGTGGTGGCTCTCCCACATAGGCGTGGATGGGGAGAGCGATTTATGGTTCCAGCCCAGACATCCTAATAGAATCCGATGCCAACAAAGCAGACTGGGGAACCCGATGCAGCAATGTATCCACAGATGGAAAGTGGTCTTCTGAAGAACGGAGTATGCACATAAACTGCCTAGAGCTGCTAGCGGGATTGTTCGCATGGCGCTGTTGGATGAAGGACAAGGTGAGTTGCTGCATAGTGCTGAGGATGTACAACGTCCCGCTGGCCCGCTATATCAACAGGCTGGGGTGCCTGCGATCCAAGATGCTGGTGGAGTTAGTGAGGGACTTTTAGCTGTACTGTCTGGATCGACACATCTCAGTCACAGCGAAGTACCTTCCGGGAACATCTAACAAGGTGGCAGACTGACATTCTAGGCATCTGAGGGACCTCAGCGCTTGGCAACTCGACCCGGAAGTGTTTTGGGTGTTGGAGAACATCTGGAGACCCTTCTCAGCTGACTTCTTTGCCTCCCGGTTGAAGCCAACATCCAAAAACGCCACTGCTCATTACTAATTTGTCAAATGCGATGGCACATGTCACATATAGATGTTTTTCCACTTTTTAGGCGAGATTCTACAATTATCAACTCAATTAAGGTATGAGATTCCACATTGATTTAGATTTATTATCAGCTACCATGGGCACATACAACAATCAACATATTTTCATTTTTTCTTTTAGAATTTCCCCTGAGGAAGGTACCGGTTTGGGTACCGAAATGCATCAAGCGTGCTAGATGTTAATGTTGACTGTAACATAAAATGAAATGAGAACAGTATCAAAATGTATATATAACGTTCAAAAAGTGATTGTGATGAATTTATGACATGTGAAGTGAAACATGAATTTTGTTGAAACCAAGAAAGATTAAAATGTATGAAAAGTGATGGTATTATTAATTAATTAAAATTGAAAAGCAGAATAGGTGTGGGATAACACCAAGTGAACAGTGCCTGATTGGACTAACCTCATGGCTAGTCTTACCTATACTTTAACCTAGTAGTGACAACCCTCAACAATCATTGCACCAATTGACAAGAAGGTCTAAATATCAATACATTTGGAGTGCTCCTCGCGCATTCTCCATTCATCTTCTCAAATTCTGCCATAAAAATGTTAGCTACAGAGGGAGCCACAGAGGCTCCCATACTTACCCCCTTCGTCTGCTTGTATAAGTTTTTACCAAATTGGAGGGTGTTCTCTGTTAAAACTATTTTCATACATTGCAGAAGAAAGGTTTTAGGGCAGGGAACCTTGTATTTATCAATAAACCAGTCAATGTCAATGAGAGCTTTATCTTGTGGGATGTTACTATATAAAGCCTCAATGTCAAGGGTGACAAGGATATTAGTAGCCTGGTTAAATGGGAGTTGTCCCAGCAATATACGCACAAATGTATAAGTATAGTTTAGACAGACAGAGAATCTGTTACAAAGCACAAAAAATTATAATGACCTAAAGCTTCATTGTGTCAGCCAACACTTGAATAATACACATAAACCCAAAGATTGATGTATCAAAAAACATTTGTACAATTTATTACACATACAGTTTAAAAAAATTGTTCCCATAAAAACAAAATCAATTATTACACATTTTATTTCAGAAATCAAAGTCGACGCTGCGTTTCGGTGACTTCAATTGATGTCCACCTTCTTCAGGACAATTTTCTCTCTATTTCCGTAGGGTTTCTACAGTACTTGAGGAGCAAACGTTTTCAATAGAGAATTCGTCCCAGATATGTATCAATTGCAAAGGATTTTAATGTCTAGTGACCTTGGTTGGAGCCACCGTGTTGGTTTTTATAAAAATGCACTAGGCATAGACTAAAAACAACTTTTCAAGAAGCCTGATAGGGTCTGCTCGTCAGTCGAAACTGGATGTTATCAGCACTCGAGATACCATAGTAGCTTGTCTTCCCTGAGTTTGGTTTCTGGTCCTGTAATTTGGCAGACCACACTGTGCAGGTGATGAAATATGTATTTTTCTTTAATAGACCTTGATTAAAATTTACGTCCTCCCTGTCCCTGCATCCATCCAGTGTCCAGGTTCAATCCGCGAATTTCTCAGATTGAAACGGAACACTGTATATTTTGACAGCGGCTCTATAATGGAGCCAATAGTAGATACTATTGGGCCATAGTCAGGATCAAGAACATCTTTATGGATCTTAGGTATTCCATGTATGCAAGGCATGATAGGTGAAGGCTGGTTCAAATAGTCAAACTATTTATTGCATATGTAACCGTTGTCTAGAGCTGATTTGGTTAAAATCTGAATTTTCCTTTTGACTAGGGGGGTGGGATCTTTCTGTAGCAAAGAATAAAAATTAGTGTCATTGAGTAGGAACTACATTTTATTTTCATAAGCGTAGGTGTCCATGACCACTATGCCATCCCCTTTGTCGCAAGCCTTGACGGTCAGGGTCTTATCATTAGATAGTGTTTGGAGAGATCAAAATTCTTCTTGATTTAGGTTATACAAAGGTCTGGGTAAACATTTGGTGGCTCTCTTCAAGCAGTTGAGTATCGTATGTTCAAATACCTGGACCTCCGGTCCAAGAACATCTAGGTTGGGGGTGAAGATTGAGGGATTGGACATACCTGAAAGGTTGACAGTGGAGTTACTTACCTCTTCCTTATCCTTGAAAAACTTTTTAAATCTAACTTTCTGAAAGAAAGTAATGATATCTTGGTATAATTCAAAAACCTTTGCAGTAGAATGAGTAGAATAAAAATCCTTTTTTATGTATAACAATTAAATAAATAAATATATATTTTATATTCTCTATAATATCTCTATACATACCTAACTCAAGAAACCACTTGTAATTTTCCAACAAATAAGTCTTCACATTTACAACTCCCAACACCTTTATGTCATCACTTTGACCATACAACTTTGTCCAATTCATTGTAGTGATGTAAAAACCTTAGCCATCCTGTTAAGTGCCATCGAAGGGAGCAGTAAGATATTTTCAGCCGAACAAGATCTGAAGAACAAGTTACTTACCTTCAGTAACCGCTTATCTGGTAGAGAGACTCTATACAGCTGCCGATTACTTACTTTAGAGTATCCCCCAAGCATCAGACTGGATCTGGAAAATCTTGAACAGTACCTCTACGCAGCAGTAGGTGGCATCAATCAGTTCTGCTTCAGCGGCATCCATGGTGGAAATGACGTTCACTTGCTTATATAGGTGCCACCCCAGCGCATCAGTTTCTTTTTGTGATATTTCTGAGCCAGAAGCTTAGAACCACATCAGAAGGTTGACAATCTGTTGGCAGATACTAAGGACCTAGAGAGGCCTTCAACTCATTAAAAAAACATTCTCATAAGCGGAGATGTTGGGAGGGTTGGTAAGGAGTCTGCGGTTAGATAGTGTTTCTACCAGATAAGATGTTAAAGAAGGTAAGTACCTTGTTCATCTGATAGAGACTTCTAGACACAGATTCATTTCCCTCAGAATAGATAGCAAAGCAATAACTCCTGGGAGGTTGGTCTGCAAATTTGCTTAGATCAAAAAGTCCAAGCGTACCAAATGGGCAAAATTCCCATCACAACAGATCTTAACAGTCAACACAGTAATGTTTTGTAAATGTCTGCAGAGAAGCCCACATAGAAGCCTGACATGTCTAGGACATGGGCTCCTTGAGAAAATACAGTGGTCATAGCCTTGGCTCTGGGGGAATGAGCCAGCAAGCCATCAGGAGGCTGCTTCTTTGCCATTGCATAGACGAGCTTAATGCAGAACTCAATCGATCTAGAGATAGTCCGTTTCTACACAGTTTTTCCTTTTTTTAGCTCCAGGGAACCCAACAAACAGTTGATCATCCACCTGGTGTTCTCTGGTGCAGTGAATGTAGAACGTCAGCGTTTTTGGATCCAGGTTGTGGAGTTTCGTTTCCTCCTTAGATGGTTGAGGTTGAGCAAGGAAGGTCAGCGGCGTGATGCTTTGGCTGATATGGGAAGGCGTCACCACCTTTTGCAGAGAAGAGGCACAGTGAAGAGAACCAGTTTGTTTGGGAAGAAGCTGGTATATGGAGGGTTACAGGGAGCGCCTGTAGCTCGCTAACCCTTCTGACTGAAGTAATGGTGGCAAACAAGACTGTTTTGATCGCCAAGAGAGGCAGAGGGCAGCTATGCATGGGCTCGAATGGCGAACATATAGAAAGAGGTTAAAAACCAAATTAAGGTACCATTGGGGCATAATTAAGGGTTTAGGTGGAAATGTGTTGAAGTACTTTCAGGAAACAAGATATATTAGGTGACTTAAACATGGAGGGCTGATCAGCGACCGTAAGATAGCCAAAATGGCCGAAAGATACCCTATAACTCTGCCCAAAGCAAAGCTTTGAGGGGTTATAGGTAAAACAAGCAATGCCTCGGGCAAAGATGTAGGAAGAGGATCAACATGCTTTTCAGCACACCAAGCCACAAATGTGTCCCAATTGGAGGAATAGACAGTATTTGTCAACTGCCACCGCTAGGCCTTCACGTATGAAGGCAGAGGGAGCACAGGTTTGGGTATATGCTTATACTTGCAAGTACAGACATTGCTATTTTCAATGTACCGAAGACGTGAGTTGAAAACTGCCATATGTTATTATTGTTTTTGAATGTAAAACCCAAATAAAAAAGAATTAGCAAAAAGAAAAAATGATGGGGGCATGGTCAGATAATGACATGGGGCAATGTTTACATCTTTGATAAGATTTTGTAATGTGGGGTGGCTAGATAGCAGTCAATGCAGGCATATGTTTTATGGGTTGCAGAGTAGAATGTATAGTCTTGGGCATGAGGGTGACATTGTCTCCATATGTCCACCAGGCCACAATCGCTCAGCGATCACAATCCCTGGGCCGAAAAGGCTCCAGTTTGACCAAACCTCTGACCTGACTGCTTCAAGTCAGTATTGATGACATGGTTAGAGTTGGTTCCCACTAAAATGACTGAGTCAGGGAATTGCAATATTTGTGTCAGGGCTCCCACAATCAATTGTTCTTGCTAGCTGTTGGGCGCATATAGGGAATCAAGCGACACAGAGAGGTGACCGTTAAGCCGACTGTATCCAATAGCGAGCATCCGGCCTTTAATCTTTGCCACTCTACCCACCACATTTCCTTTAAAGGCTCTGTGTAGGAAAGTAGGATCTGCTTTCATGGTTACCCTCACTTTCTGCTGGTGTTATTCTGTTTTCTAAATAGTCTGGCTGGGATCCTTCTAATCAGGACCCCAGTCACTGTGCTTCCTCCCTATATTTGACAGTGGTAAGTACTGTGTTACCTTCCCAATTGGCTACTGGTGTACCTTTGTAAATCCCTAGTATATGGCACTAAGGTACCCAGGGCATAGGTACACCAGGGGCCTGCCATGAGCTGAAGCATGTATTATGCCACCCATGAGAGACCACTCAAACTGTGACTACAGGCCTGCCATTGCAGCCTGTGTATTTTGGTGCTAGAACCACTTACAACAGATATTGGTTTCCTTATATCTGAGGTCACTGCCCTTAAAACCTATAAGTCACCCCTATGGCAGGCTCTTCAGTCCTGGGGGCAGAGTGCTTAGTTACAAGTGTGAAGGTGCCCCTGCATGAGCAGACCACCACTACAAACACTGGAGTCGATTCTCCAGGCTTTGTAAGTGCAGTCAGCCATTTAATACATATAGTGGATATCAAGTCAAATACAAGATGGCTAACTATATATTGGCTGCACCAAAACCGGTCATGTTTGGTATTAAACATCTTGGAATCCTACCCCAACACCGATTCCAGTGTTGGATGTGGGATCCCATGTACTGGGGGCTTCCCTAGGGTGCCCTCCTATTATCCCGGTACTAGCCTTTTAAGGTCTAACAGCAAGCTAGTGCTGCTGCCGACCACAGACAAATTCTGTTGTCCTGCTGCTGAGCTGAGCTGTGACAACCTCCCAGACAGGACGTAGTGTATTGGGCTGTGGTGGGGGCACTTGCCAGCGCCACCAGACTGCTTTGAAGGGCACATTAGGTGCACTCCTTGCATACTCCAGTTTAAGCCAGTTCAGGGAGCCGTTCTGGTGCGAAACTGGGCAATGGACATGGGAGTATCCTCCCTTCTGTCCAGCCCCTCCTTTGGGAGGGAACCTTGAATTGTCCAACCCTTACCCTTGGGTACTTAAGGGCTTTCCTGTGGGTGGCTCTTCAGATATGTTGTGGGACAAGATTCAAACCCGAAACCACTTCAACTTCTACCATCAGGGCATTTTGGACTTCATTGGACTTTGCCTAGGAACCGAGACTGCCCAAGGAAAACTCCCCTCTGCTCCTGATCTGAGCTTCCTGCCAGTCTTCTGTGTTGTCTATGCCTGTGCTTCATCCAGGTTCCTCTCCAGACCTGTGGGCATCAAGGACACCCGAAGTAATCTCCCACGGAGTGAAGGAGTCACTCCGCTGCACCTGCAGGTACCACAACCAAGATGACCAGTCTGCTGCTCCTGATGTCCCACTGACTCCGAAAGGCTCAGCAACACAGGTGGTGGTTCTGCAACTCCCTCGAGTCCTGCCCTTTCTTCTCAGCAAGTTTGAGGCCAGTATCCCTCGGTGGAACCGCTGCTACAGAATCCGTGTACATGATGTTGGCTTGCCTTTGCCAATGCTTGTTGTCCTACAAAGATCTTCGGGCTACAAGAAGCTCCAGCCTCCAGCATCTCTTCCTTCCAAGATATTCGTCCTCTCCGCATCCTCTGCACCTTGGCCCTGCATCTTTGGTGAGCTGCTCAAGGTCCTCTTACGACTCCTATTCCTTCAGCCTATGGGTCCTCCTGAGGGTCTTCTTTGGCTTCAGTGGGCTCCCCTGCTTGATTGAGCCTGCTCTGACTCTCCTGCTTTTAGTGAGTCCCTTGTACCTTGCTGATAACGACACTGCACCTTCCTCGTTTACCACATCTGTTGCTACTGCCAAGGCTTGTTGGCGCTCCTGCCGGACACCGACCCCCTGGTTCTTGACTCGAGCATGAGACAGCTTGTGAACGACTCCTGGTCTTCCACAGTGTCGCCTAGTCCTCACAGCTGCAGCAACAAGGTCACCGTCATCACTCCTGCATCTTCTGTCACCGATGGTCATTGGTCTTCTGTGCCTCCTGGTCACTTCCGAGTGGCATAAATTATGTCCCCTCTGCTTGCAGGTACTCCTCTTCAAGAACCCATCCTTGAATTCCACTGACTCTTTCACCTTCTTCGCCAGCGGCATCTTTTCTGAAGTCCTCCATTGTGATCTATGGCCGTTTCCGACTTCGCTTCGCACCTATGCACCCAGTTTCTCTGGTGTAGGTATCCTGGTTCCTAGAGCATCGACCTGTGGGGTGACAGGGTTCCACGGGAAGGGTCTTTCTTCTTAAAAACTGCAACAGCGACTGTCCTATTGACTTGCATGAAGTACGCAGCTGTGGTTCCACTCTGCACACAACCTCCTTCCTTGTGTCCCAGCTCTTCTGAGTCTTCTGTTCCGGGCCCCGACTTCAGTCGCAGTTCACATTCCACTTCTTTAGTATATGTTTTATTCTCCCACCTGGAGACCACTGTGTATTTGTGCTTACTTACCTGTTTTACATTTGAAATATTGTGTGTATTGTGTTGATATCTCCAGATAGGAGATATACCAATGTGTTAGTGAGTGTGTATAATAAATATAACTATTTTTATAACTACACTTTGTGGTTCTTTTTCGTTTGTTTTCCATTATATAAATAGTTCTAGTGAAACAAGCTGCTTAACACTCCTTCTGGACTAAGCCTGAAGGCTGCTCTCCACAGCTACCACTTAGAGAGCTTTCTATGGTTGTCTAAGACCCACTAAAATCACCATAAGGGTTGTCTGGATTAGTTAAAGGTGTTTCACTTAAATAAGGGTGCACCATATACTAAGTCAGCCTCCTACACCCTGGAAAGCAGAATTGCCGCACTGTCCTTCTTCAAGGGTCCAAAGACCAAAGCCGGTGAGAGAACCAGCAGGATTTCATCTTATATTTATTTTTGACCAGGAGATGGGTCTTCTAAAGCAGGCAGATGTCACTGCCAGTCTGCTCTAAGAGGGATAGGGCTGCAGACCGTTTATTCAGGTTGTTGAGGCCTTTAACACCAAGGCAAGTGAGTTCTCTATACATATTTCTCATTCTCTATCACCCAGGCAAGGATAAAGGCAGCTAAAAGGGAGGGTTGTGCCCCGGTTTGTGTATGTTGCTTGGGGCGGGCGGTGTGATTGGAATGAGTGGAAAATAAGAACCCCCCAATTTATCAAGAAACAAATGTAGATTATAAACACGTCCATTAACAATGAAAAAGTGCAAGCTGGGCACGATTCAGTTGGAAAGGTGACAGTCCTCTACCACTGCGGCAAGTGAGTTTTACCGTCAGGGTTTCAGTAGGTCAGGGAAGCTATGCCGCTAGCCCATACTCTGTCACCCAGGTCCAGGGAAGGATAAAGCCGGGTAAAGGGGGTTCTGTGCCCCGGTTTGGTTATGTTGCTTGCCGTGGGCTGTGTGATTGGAAGGAGTAGAATCCACCAATTTATCAAGAAACAATGCTAGATTATAAACTCTTCCATTAACAATGGAAAAGTGCAAGCTGAGCATGAGACAGTTGGAAACAGTGACGCATGACCCTTGAAGAGCACTTAGGTGGTGTTGCAGCCCCACGCAACAGACCAGACCAACAAGGAGATGACCTGAGACAGATATATATTGTAACTTTGCCATGGGTCATAGGTGCCACATGTCGTGAAGAGTCCCTCGAAAGGAACAGACACCTACCACGTAAATCATGAATTGTGCCAAATTAGCAATGAAAGAGAATTTCTTCATATTTGAAGGTCATCTATATTGGCTAGTAACCGGAACTTCTACAGGCAGTACATGTGCCCCCAGCATAGCAAATTTGTACATGCAAGGTTTTGAGACGATACATATTTAATCGACTACCAACCCTTTCCAGGTGAACCTGAGATTATGGAAATGATACATAGACGATATCTTGGTCATCTGGGAAGGTGATCGCATGTCTTTAGACATCTTTTCGACATGGCTGAACACTCTGAATCCTAATCTACACTTTACTGGAGACCCTAGCAATGAAAAAAATCTCATTTTTAGACCTCCTTCTATATCCTAAGGATGGCAAACTATGTACTGAGCTCTTTCAGAAACCAATGGCACACAACTCCTTACTCAGCTATTCAAGCTTTCACCCACTGGATTTGCTTAACAATCTCAGATTGGGGCAATTCCTTAGGTTGAGAAGAAATTGCAGAAATGGTGAAATATAAACAACATGCCATTAATCTGAGTAGGGAGCTACGGACACGCCAATATCCTGATAATAACAGAGATGCCCTTTTGGAGACATACCCCAAAGAAATACAGGCAGGATGATTTATGTGAGTACATTCAGCCACGGATACCATCAAGAAAGCTGTAAATAGGAACTGGCATATCCTAAACAAGGGAGACATGGTTTTGGAAAAACCTTTGTTTGCTCTTAAACGGAGCAGTAACTTGAAGGATATCTAGTCCATACAAGACCCCGATGTAGATGCCCTGCACACTCATGTATGTGGGCATGACCACTCGGAAAATAGAGAATAGGATAGAACACTGCAGCTCTACTAGGTGTAAAAAATCCAACACTAAACTGACCATACATTTCCTTGAGGTAGATCTGGGTGGTACTGGACAAACCTAATTACAACACACAAATGGGTCCTCTAGAGAAGGCCCTGTTCCAGAGAGAACAACAGTGAGTCTTTCAAATAGGAAGCCATAAAAGGGGACTGAATGATGATATTCCTTGGTGCTCGTTATGAATGATCAATGATAGATAAGAGATCTCATAATAATTCCTTCCCCATAATCTCATACATCTGTATTGGTTGGGATCTAAATAAAAACATTTAACTTGGGTATATAATGGCTTGATAAACTACACTGAGGCTGTTGTTTAACCCACCAACGCTGTATCACGGATATTAAGTATCTAGTTTCGTTCGAGAGAAACTTGAGTGCATGAAGATTACTGGAAGAGGCATATTTGATGAACCTGACTTGTTGGGACACATGGCCAGATGGGCTTATTTATCCATTTACTTGTTTAGTTTGATCAGACGTCTCTTTTACCCTAAGCGAGGTGATGAAACATCTACAACCAACTCTTTTTCCTGGCCAGGATGATTTCAGATTAGTCAACTGCAAATTCGTTTGATATCACTGGGTCCCCCTTTTTCATTTTTTCCATTCCTTGTTTGCCCTCGAGTTTGGTGTTCTCGTCTCCATTCGAGCGCCATTAACGATATATTGGGTTTTTATTGTGTCTATGAACGCTGATTTCCTCCAACTCATATTTTAAGAAACAGCGAGTACTACAGTTCCCAAAATCCCCACTCTGGAACCGATAAGCTGTCTTGTAGGCCATTTCTTTTCTAGCGCGCCTATAGTGGAGCATCCTGCGTAGGCTCCTCCCTTCCGGCCCTTCGCAGACGCAGCAGTTGAGACCGACAAGATAGGACACTCCATTGAGACGTGTGTTATTGTGGAATGTTTTTTGATTTTTTAGTGTGAAGAGGACTGACACAGATGATTAACGATCATATTTTCAATTACACTGTCTTGCACAAATGGTTCTGTATATTTCACATGAATGCATCTGGGAGGGCGAGGGGTGGGAGAAAAGTAGACCAAAATTGTTTGTGTGTGTAAAAGGCCGCTTTATTAGGAAACAGGTGCACATTACAAAATACAAACCTTGGCAACGCCTTACAAAACGAAACCTCACTAAATAAATAAATAACTGCGGACTCCGCCCCCCCAGCCCCCACCCCTAAAATACTTTGGCCCCTCCCCCTCCCAACAATACATCAATAAACATTATAACAACATTATAAACATCACGTCATCAATAAAACATTACGTCATTAATCAAAGCATACGTCATCATTTAAACTTTATTCGTCAAACCCCAATGAAATATTAAAAGCCAGGCCCTCCATAACCATAAGCCCTGCCTGACCCTTCACTCCTGCTAATACCCCCCCCACAAAACTGAACGGTCAAACAATGACCAACATACCCCTGAACCTGTCAAAGAAATAATCGATCCAATACTCATCAAACAATCTACCATAAACCGTACTGATAGACCAAAACCCCGCCACCCAGAAAGGTAGGTGGGGGAGAAAAACTACACCGCCTCCCTTTCTGCCCCCCCAAATCGCAAACGCGAGAAAGAAACGAAGCTAAATCAACGCTGCATGGCCAGTGAACGCGCCAACACCTCACGAAGCTCCAACAAGTAGAGGTCCATATCCACACGGGACAAATGAACGCCATCATCTCTGAAAAATTCCGCCGATTCGAACTTAATGTCCCTATGTGAAATCCTGCTAAACCCAAGGCCCCGACAGCAACGGGACACCTCAGAGTTCACTTTCTTCCTGGCCCTATCAACAGCCCTGGGATTCACAGCCCCTCTCCAGATCCTACGCGGTATCAATTCCGTCCAAAAGACATGGCACCCAGCCCAGAGTTCCTTAATGAGGCCTAAATCTCTTTTCATAGCTCGGAGTAAAACCACACCCTTGGTAGCACAGAGATCGTTCTCCCCCAGATGAATCACTAAAATATCTGGCCATAAGCCGCCCACCATAATATTGTTAAGACAAGGGATTAACTCTCTCCAGAGCATCCCACCTTTTCCCTTCCAAACCACATTAAACATTCGATCATTAAAACAGAGTAGTTCTCCAAAGTAACTCCGTGCTGCCTGGACTCGGGCCCACTTCACGAAGGAATGCCCCACTATCCAGACCGTCACCACCGAAGAGCGAGGCCCAGCAACTGATCCTAAAAAAGAAAAAAGAATTAGAAATCATGGGAAGGAAGATGACGCATGCGCCTCCTCCGCCGAGCTCCTCACATAGCGCTGGAAACAATTTGAAGACCAACGCCCCAATCTCATGATATCTCTTTCAGTCCAACCTCTGTTGAAGGCCTCAGTGGCAGCACCTATCCTGAAAGAATGTGTCCCATATAAATTCCCATCGAAACCTAGACGCTGCAAAGCCTTGCGCAAAACCATTCGGAATTGGTAAGTTGTCACAGGGGTGCCATTGATATGCTGAAAAACAAGCGCCTCATCACCACCCCCACATAGTGAACGCCAGCGCCGCGCTAAAAGTAAAGGGCAAGTAAGCCTTGGAGCACGCGCCTGTAACCACACACCTTTCCCTTTCCCCGTCTGATCAGTTTTGGAGCTGGCCAACCATACATGCACTCCCTCATCGGAACAAAAAACGTCCCGCCAAAATAGGCCACACTTGTATTTCGACCCTAACAACTCCGAAACCCTGAAAGCTCCAAAAAACATGAACGCCATCAACATGGAAAATAAACATGCCTCAAAGTCATCCGAACAAACAGAAGGCAGAACAGTGATTAACCTGGCCAGGACCTGCCAAGATAAAGGAGCCCTGAGTCTACCAGTGTGTCCCTGCTCTCTGGCCCAACCCTCAAGCATCCTCCTGCCAAGTTCCCCCGCTGACGGAGAATAACCCCACAACAACTTACCCATGAAAGCAATCCCTGCCAACTTCCCCGTAATGGTCACTTTGGTCAATCCCTTATCCATAAGATCCAAAATAAAGTTGACCACATCCTCCGAACGACGCGAAAGGTCCTCCCGCCTAGCAGCACCAGATTCCAGAAACTCCCTCCAGGCCAGAGAATAAGCAGAACGCGTAGACACAGACAAAGAACCTACCACCAGTTGTACGACCCGACCTCGCCGACGTGCCACAGATGAATCGGCATCGTAGTCGGAGTTCTGTCTGCGTCCCTCGCCAGTCCACGGAATCTCCCCCACTGTGAACGAGACAGAGCATCTGCAATGTCATTGTCCACGCCAGGGATGTGCAAAGCACGAAAATGAATGTTGTGTTTCAAACAACCCAGAACGAAAACTCTCATGAGTTTTAACACCTGATCGTCCCTGGCAGACTGCCGGTTCACGATCTCCACAACAGCCATGTTATCCACACGAAAAAGCACCTTCTTGTGTGCCAATTCCTCCCCCCACAGGGTCAAAGCCACCAACAAAGGGAACAGTTCCAAAAAAGTGATGCTGCGGCCACCATTCAACCATTCATCTGGCCAACGTTCAGCACACCACCTACCATTCCAAAAGAGCCCAAAACCATCACTGCCAGCTGCATCCGAAAACATTTGCACATCCCACGGAAGTCAACATCCCGGACCAAGGGAACACCATTAAAGGAAGACAGGAAAAATTTCCACATTCTCAAGTCCTCCTTAACACCAGCAGACAAACGAACACGATGGTGAGGCAACTGATGACCTGCAAGAGCCCTGCCCAGTCTTCGACAAAAAGTCCTGCCTGCTCTCACTACTCTACAAGCAAAATTTAGATGGCCCAGGAGAACCTGAATCTCTTTCACCAACACTTTTCTCTTTGCTAACATAGCTTCCAGCAAGTCCACCATTTTGACCCTTTTGTCCTCAGGCAGGCGAGCACACATAGCCACAGAATCGATCTCAATACCCAAAAAGGACAGAACAGTGGCAGGGCCCATTGTTTTCTCGGGAGCCAAAGGAACTCCCAGATCCTCCATGAGCCCTTGGAAGGTGTCCAGAGCAGTCTGGCACTCCGTGGAGCCCGGGGATCCGACAAAGAAATAGTCATCTAGGTAGTGCGTTACCAGTGAATGACCGGACTGCTGGGTAAAGTACCATTGTAGAAAAGTACTAAAACACTCAAAAAGAGCACATGATATGGAGCAACCCATCGGCAGAGCCTTGTCCACGTACCATTTGCCTGCGAATTGTATACCCAAGAGACACCAGTCATCCGGGTGGACAGGCAACAGCCGGAAAGCAGACTTTATATCACACTTGGCCATCTCAGCAGCTGCGCCCGCGGTCACAACAAGTGACATGGCCACGTCAACCGAGGAGTAAGAGACTGACACCGCCTCTGGGTCAATAAAATCATTGACAGACGACCCTTCTGGCCATGATAAGTGCTGAATAAGTCTGAACTGTCCCGGATCTTTCTTCGGGACCACTCCAACAGGTGAAATGATCAAATTAAGGATCGGCCAATCATGAAAAGGGCCAGCCATCCTTCCTTCATGTACCTCTTTATTAAGTTTGTCTTGTACCACTGTGCCATGTTCGGAAGCTGATTTTAAATTAGCAGACCACCTTCTCTCCCGTGAGCCCATATAACCTAACCGGAAACCAAATTGAAAACCTTCCAACAACTTTTTCTTTATGGACTCATCCTCATAACCCTGCAACGCAAAGCGCAACCTCTCTAACTTAACCGGTGTATGAGCCCTTGGCCCCAGTACCCTTAGCACCTCTGGATCCCCTTCCCCCTGAAAACTGTGAGGGCGTTCCTGAAGTGCCTGCACCTGCTTGTTTCCCCTGCTGGCTCCCCGACGGCTGGTTATCCTAGCATCTGGACAATGGGTGCCTCCTACCGCAGCCAGAGCATTCGTGTTTAAACTTACAATATTCTCTGGTACAGGAGCCCTTGTTAAACTCCCAACAAGTACCTGTCCCTGACTGCGTGGTCGAAGTAGCCCCCACCCCTCCCCGGGTGGGCTTCCCCTGAAAGGGCCGGTAAACTAACGGGAATCCACTCGCTGTGAAAATAGTTTTCCCCCCTGACGCCGATCCCATGGTATGCTGCCATAAATCCAGATCGAGCTCTCCCCACTTGGCCTCGGGATCCCGAGCCATCCTGGCCCTAAACTCCTCATCATATTGAGACCAAGCAAAACCACCCCCAGTAATCTGCGCCTTGCGTATAACGTCCATGTATTTAAAAAGAGACACGCTGCGCTCAGGGAACTTTTCACAGTATACACTCGCATAAATCAGGAATGCAGCCGTCCAGTTTTCAATATTTAAAGGAACTCTAGGGCGTTTAGCCAGCTCAAACTCCTCCTCTTTAAACCCTTCTTTAGACCGGACTTCCCGGTGTAGCAGCTTAAGGAGTTCCACATACTCACCATTCCAAATACGTTCTTTGGTACTTAACATCAAATGAGCACCTAAAGGTTTTGTAACCCCCATATAAGGTAACTTTTTGATCTTCAATTCTTTACTGGCCACTGGCTCTTTAACCGTACTGGAAGCACCAGCAGTAGTACCACTTTCAACTTTATTTGTGACTTCCACCACATCATCAGTGCCCACAGCAGTGTCCTTAACGTAACGTCCTTTGAGCAGACGCCCATCTCCAACAACAACATCCGATTCACCACCTGTGCCCACAGACACCATAATAGGTTTGGCCTGTGTGGCTAATTGCTCACCTGGCAACAGAGAGACCACTCTCGAAGGCTCCGCCCGTGGCGCCGAAGTCAATGCATCTTGTCTGCGAGGCGCCCTGACTGATGGGCCGTGCTCTCTTCTCACTTGCACTTGACTCTGGACCACTGGAGCCTGAAAAACACTATGAGAAACATGAGAGGGCACCCCCCCTTCCACGTCCCGCAATTCACCTTCTTCAGGACTATATTCGTCGTAGTCCAAAACCACTGAATCAACACTGGTATGTAACACATCACCACGGGTCTTACCCAACCCGGTATCAACAACAGTGCATTTAAATGACTTTGAAACTCCAGGGGGGGGAGCAGACTGTACACGCCTGTACCTCCCTGTGCGTTGACTCTGCAGCTCCATAGCCGCCGGCAAGGCAGGACACCTATACCTGCTACTCGTTGGGGCCAATAGGGGTCACGCCAGACCCTCGTGTGCTGGCCGCGGCGGGATCCCTCGGTGGAACAGAGAGGGCCGCGCTAGGCATTCTCCTCACTTCCCCTTGGCGAAATGGGACTGGACCGCGCCCTGCCAAGTCTGGAACTCCGCGCCTATTATTGCCCTGCAAAGAAAAAGTTTGGACTGGTGTGCTAGGATTCCTACCATCCACAATCCAACCAGACGCATTCCCCTTCCAATTTGAACAAACATCCGACCTCTGACCCCGTTCTAAAGAACGACCGCGAACACTAGACCCTAAATGCACCTCCCTGCCCGGAGAGCCACCTACGACCTCCTCATCTCCACTGTGATCCAAATTATCCATCGCCACTGCCGTAGAAGAAGGTTGCATGTGAACCCTTGAACTCCACTCATGTCCTGAAACATCCTTCTGAAAACTCCGCTGCGCAAGTCCTGCCGCGCCAAAATGCTCCCACCCAGGAGAACCACACATAAAATAGGGGCCCCTGGAATCCCCAGACAAGCGAGGAGCTGCACTCCTGGGCCCTTGCACCGGCCCGCCACTCACCTGGCCAAAGCCCCTATCAGGACCCAACAGGGTGCCCTGAAAGCCTACACCCCCCGCACTCAATACCCTGGGAGCGTGCAACCTTCCAGAATTATCCATAACTGAAGTGCTAAGGACCGCAGAACCTGAATCAATAACCGGTTGTGTTACATGCATGCCAGAAGGAAAGGTCCCACCGCCCACAATTGAAATATCACCACCTTCTCTCTGAAGTCTGTCGTCGTGTCCCATAGAAGCCCCAAACCCAAAACTCCCCGAGCGCGGAGCCTCATAACCCAAATTCGCGCCAGACAGCGAGCCTCCTTCACCCATTTGAGCCCATTCACCCTCACCTCTAGAACCACCTCCAACAGACAAAACTTCACCCACTGAAGAGCCCGGCGTAGAAAACAGTAACGGGCTACCCACATTACCCCCAACATCCACCACACCAGCATCGACATCCCGACCAGCAACCTCCTGGCCAACCGGCGGATTCAACCCAAAGGTCAAATCAACCCGAGGTCTGACCATGCTCGAATCTCTCCGCTCCCCAGCCTGACCATCGTAAGAAAATTGTCTCGAAGGGGTTAACAACATTCGCGGTGCCGACTCGGGCACAAACTGCGACTCATCAACTACCAACATGGCGTCATGAGTACCAGGGTCAACCCGCTCCTGTTCCGTGCCTTGCAAAACAAATTGTACAGATCCTCTACGCCCACCGCGCACCGAAGCTACATCCGTAGACTGCACGCGCCGCTCGACCAGCGGGTCCGAAGCGGAGCGCTTCTTGCTCCCACCCCGACCACCTCTTCCCCGCCTTCCCGACACCTGCGCCTGCCCCACCATGACGCCTGGCATGCCCAGAGGTCCCCCCGCCCCCGTCACAATTCCCAACTGAGGAGCCGGAGCTAGGGAGGCCTCTCCACCGCCCACACTCGAAGCGCCGCGGATCTCCGGAGCTTCCACCGCGCCAGACTCAACACGAACCATCCGCTGAGAGGCCGGCTTCCTAGTCCGGGAACGGCCCCTCTCGCTTACCTGGCTCGGGCGTCTCTTCTTTGGCGACGAGCATGCCAGAACCGCAGCCACTACTCCAGCAGAAGCCTGGCGCTGGGGCCTAGCCTGCCCACCTCCTGCCAGAAAATCCAAACGGCCGGCCTCGGCCAGTAGACGCATCACCTCGATAACTCGCGAATCCTCCATCGTATAGAAGCTTAAGACAATGATCCTAGACAATAAAGCCTGACAAAGGGTCTCACAAGTCACACAAGACACTTTCTCACAAAAAACGCTAAAAGCCTTCCTAGCCACCAGGTCACCAAACCTAAAATGGTGGCAGGTAGGCGGGAACGTGGGAATTTATAATTGGGCTGGCAGGTCCTACTAGACCAGCCCAAAAACTGGAACATTCTGGCAACTTCTGGAAAGAACCCCTCGCAGCCCTCCCAAACCGCCCGGGGGAGGAGACCTCCCTGCGGTCGGCTCCCTCCCCCAAGCCCCCCGTGTCTCACGCACGCCGAACTTTCTGACGTGCGAGTCACCTGGTCTAGCGATATATTTGTAGAAGCAAGTCTAGGCTTGCTTCAACTGTTATACGCTACTGTAATGATAACGTAAATTAAACACACTGTCTAACTGACAATGCAATTGTCTCTTAGAGATAGGTTTACGGAAGGTACTACTTAACCCTTTTATGTCTGTTTATTTTGCACACGGGCACTATTTGCTACTTATCAGCCTATGATAATGGATATATGGGTCTTGACATATTAACAGATATTTAAACATACATATGAGATGAGGCCCTTGCTCTACAATAGGAGTAGAGATTCCATATGAAATAAACCAATTGATGTATTAGATATTAAGAAGGAGCAGCTAACTTCCATCTATATGACCTTTGCTATCACTTTTGTATACCTCTAGAGTTCTGATACCTGCCATGAAGGGACTGATAAAGGTGATGCATAATTAGTAGTTTTAAAATGGTAAGGTTATATATAATAGACTATTGACAAACAACTAGCTGTAGTTCGGTTGCAGTGTTTGTGATGGACACTGGTGTGGTGAAGAAAAGGGATTACTGAGATTGTACACTCTGTGTTATTTGATTTGCTTTTCTTTTTATATCTTTGCAGCATCATGTGGACCTTACTAGATGTCGGTACCACATACATACTCCATACCAGTGAAAGTATGGGTTTATTACTTTTTCAAACACACTTTGAGCAGAGTGACGTATAGCTTTGGACCTGATGAATGACAATAACCTTTTGGTCTTTATAGGCAGAAACATGTTGACCAGATCATAATATAGGGGAACGTCTATATCCCTATTTCACTTAACTTGGTTTTCGCCGATCCATTGTGGGGTACCAAAATAAAGATTGTTTTCACCCACCAAGAGATAGTTTTAACTCACTCATTTTTTTACACTCTGCCTCTCTCAAACCTTAGCTTGGATGACAAAAAACACCTCTCACTCCTCTCCTATGGGGGAGCTGTAGCCCACACTGGATACCTTGTGGTCACAGGGTGAAGAGGGGACCCAATCATGAAGCATGTCACCCGAGGGTTAGTGAGGGTTCTCGTCTTAACATAGTAGTGCTCCCAGCTTTTATGCTTTTTTTTCTCCCTTCTTGTTATATCATTTGTGTTCATATATGCAAGATGGATTTTGTGAAGAGTCCTTGCCAGCATCAGACGCCAGCCTGTCCAGTACCGCCTGGTGTTGCTGAGCTCTTTCTTTTGAACAGGGGATGTCCTTTAGGTTTAGCTGCCTTTTGCCAAAACATAGCACATGGAGGGGAGCCCCGAAGGAACCTGGCCACCGAAGAGCCAGGTGAGCCCCCCCCCTACAAACCCAGGATGTGACGTGCCTCCTCAAGTGTTTTAGGCTGTAACAGTTGGCCTTCCCAGCGAAAAACCACACTGAAGGGTGGCCCCATCCGTTTGAGATCTACTTGGTGAGTGAGAATTAGAAGATCAGTTTAAAGTCTCTTCTGCGCTGGATGGTAAGTGTGGAAATGTCCTGGAAGAGTTATGCTTTATGACTTCGGAACTGTAGGGGGGTGGGATCTCCGGCTTTCTTGAGGATGTCTTCTTTGGTCTGGAATTCGTGGACACAAGCCAGATGTCTAGAGGCCTGTGGTGAGACCCCCCGGATGACGTACCCAGTGGACCCTTTCAATCTGCAAAGCAGTGGCTTCAGCACGGCCCAGAATGAAGTGGAATAGTGCTAGGACATAGCTTTATATGTCTGAGCCCCAAGTGACCATCGGAATACCCCATAGCCGAATGTTGTTGCGGCGGGATCTATTCTCCAGGTTATCCACATGCACCTGAATATTGGCCTGCCGTTTGTATAGGCGAAGGGTCTCCTGCCTACACATCTCGACTTTCTCTACCCTGGCTGTTTCATTGTCCACCGGCGAGGATACCCTACCTCCCATGGAACTCTGGTCTTGCTTCACTTTCCTCAGTTCTTGGGATAGATCTCTCTTGAGCTTGTGTAAATCTGCCTTAAGGGAGTTGAACTGGGAGGCAAGAAAGGCCTGGGTCACCAGCACCATGTCCTGGCCCATCTCTTTCAAATAATTATCCCAAGTGGCCTCTGCTCGCCTAGCGCAGGGTCCTTGAGGGCAGCGGGAACTTAGCGGATGAGCATGTCACAGACAGAATGCTCTTGTTTGCCTTTCGATGCTGCCATAATTGAGTTGGGTAAGGTTGTATTCACCACCGTTTCCCTCAAATAGCCATGATCATGTGTACAACGGGAGTTAATGGCACTAGGAGCCTGTCTCTGGCTCTAAAAATCCATTCAGGGAAAGCGTGTTAAGGTCCAACAAAGTTGTAGCGGGCAGCAGGCTTTAGAGGGTGCAGCAAAGTCTGGTCGGGTCTCTCACATGCCTCTAAAGTGCATAGCAGTTGCAGCGCCCTCCGCTCCTGCTACGGACCCCATACTCATTATGCCCCTGGGCCCCCACCAGAGCCTGTGTTACTCTGTCTATGCGACTATAAGTCCTGTTAACTGTCCATTAGTTGAGGTGCGTCATGGGAGAGGCTACGGCCCTCTCTCTTAGTCACAGTGGCTTCTGAATGTAGTTGCCACTGTGCCTGGCCTGTATCCTGGTCTGCATCGCCAGGCCCCAGAGGTGTATGTCTCCACCCTGGGCATGCTTCAGAGGCCGCCAGTGGGGCTTCACAGCACGTGGGAACCACGTTAGGCCCTCATCTCATCCTCACCTGGGATTCTCTGCAACGTGTGTGTTCCCTGCTCTTCTCAGGTCTGCCGCGGCTCCTCTGTAAATCTTCAGGCTGCCAGGTCCATAGTTTGACTGTCCCAGCTCCCAGTAGTGGTCTCTATAAGAGCAGTCCAGTTGGGAACCTGTGCCCCCGCGGCACTCACTCCTTTGTGGCCGCCATCTTGTCTGGCTCTGTGCCGGTCCCACAATTCCCAGGCCAATGGAGGCTCACCCAGGCCGATGGGGCGATGGGGGTTCACCCAGGCTGCTGGGGGCTCAACTCTGGGCCCTGCCAAGGGAGCTACAAGTGCCCAGTGACGCCCAGCCTAGGTCATGGTGTTAGAAAAAGCCCTGGGCCTCTGAAAAGTTCAGCAAATGTCAGTCTAGGCAGTGGAGGAACGAATGGCACGTCTGACTCCACCGCCATCTAGGTCACACCATCTCGATATTAATTTTTAAAGAATAAATTATCAAAATAGTAATTAGAAGCAAAAAGCGCTTAAATGGGGTATCTGATAGCGCTAGACCGGGGAAAAGCCAAAAGTTCGGGCTGACGGCGATGGAGCATGTGCTGGGTACAGGGACCCACTTGGGCCTGCTGAACCAAGGTACCTTGATATGGGATGCCTTGTTGTTGACGAGGATGCATGGTGCAGCCAATGCGATGTATCAGTGTTGAGCCCCACAGTGGCCAGACGCGCTGATTTTCTCCAAGCAACTGCGGCTATGCGTCGGTTTGGAGTGCGAGCGCTGGTTCAGGATGTGTTGTGTGGCTGCTGTTCCTTCAGTAGGCGATGCGTTGATGTCAAAGGCGGTGCACTGGCTCTGAGGATGATGCGCCAGGTCCGCTTCACGCAATGACGAGGAATTGCTGATTCAACAGGCAATGTGCCAGGTCCACTCCATGCAATGACAATGATGCGCTGGTTCCAACTCATGCAAAGGCGAAGATGCACCTGTTTCAATGAAGATGCCTGGGCTCCGCACTTCGAAGGGTCCATGACTCGGGTGGCACCACTTGGCAGGGCAGACCCATTGCTTGCAGAGTCTAGGTGCAGATGCAGGTGGTTCAAGTCTTTTATATCCCTGGGACTTGGAAACAGGAGGCAAGCCAGAAAGCTCTTGGAGTCACTCTGGGTTCAAGTGATGCAGGTCCAGTCCTTCTCACCTAGGCTGGAGAACAGCAGGCAGCAGGGCAGCTCAGCAAGGCCAGGGAGAGTTCAGCAAAGCAGCATTCCATCAGGGTATCAGTCCTTTAGGCAGCACATCAGCTCTTATACCTGACAGAGTAGTCACAGTTCCAGAAGTGTACTGATTTGGTAGTGCTAGAGGGCCAGTACTTCTACCCAGTAGTGCCTTTGAAATTGGGGAGACTTCAACGAAAGCCTTGAAGTACACAAAGGTTCTCGCTTCCTGCCCTGGCTGCAGACACACTTGTGTATGGACAGTACACAACCCTTTCAGGTGTAAGTATCAGCGCCTTTCTCCCATCCTGCTCAGGATGACCCATCTGTGTGCAGATGACCACGCAGGCATACCTACCTTTCCTTTGTTTTGCTGGACAAGCTGCCCTAGCTCCTTAGAGCATTTTAGGACTCTCGCGCTCCTAGCGCTGTGTTGTAGGTGCACTTTGCATTTTTAATTACCCGTTTTGTATTTAAGTTACTTTCTTTATTTGTATCCCCTGATTTTATGGGCATTCTCCCACTCACCCGCACTATAATTGTTGATCACCGCTGCTTTAGCGGGTCCGGTCCTGGGGCTTCCGATTTCGGCAAGAATCGGCAGACATCTTGAGAGTAGAGGGACGTTTCTTGGGCGCCATTTTGAGTGCTCTAGTGCTCCGGTAGCCACGAGGTCAGCCTACTTAATCCTGTCTGCCTAGCGCGCAGCGGTAACGCGCAGCGGGTGCTCCTGAGTCATGCCAGAGTCCTGCCCGTCTGTGCCCGTCAGCGCTAAGGAAGCGCCGGGCGCCTGTGACTCTGTGCATTTTTGTCGACAGTAGGTATGTACTCTAGGGCAGAGCTCCTCAGGCTACGGAGCCTCTCTATACCCTGTACACATGCTCCCCTCGATCCATTTTGTGGCCCTTTCAAGTGCCCTTGTGGTATGCTGTCTCTTCCTCATTGTACTCCCATCTTAGCTCTTACAGGGCATCCTTCTTTGGGTGACACCCTGGTAGCTGCCCCTTCTATAATCTCTCAGTCCCCCTGTGACTTAAAAATCTGGCATCTCAATGTCAGATCCCTGGCCAAGCATCATCAGGCCATCTTCCACTTGCTATCTGATGAGACTCCCGATATTTTCTTATGACCGAGACATGGTTGAATGATGAGGTCATGGCTGTGCCTAATCTAGCACTCCCCTCGGAATACTCTATCTATACGCACAATCGAAACTCAAGGGGAGGAGGGATTGCTATGGCCATTAAATCATGCTACCCCTGTACCTGGAAAATTCTGGACATAGCTGGCTGTGAAAGTGCATATTTTTGCATCACGATCAGCCACCATTTCACTATGTCTGGCTTGCTGATCTATAGTCCACCAGGCAGTGATGTGTCTTTTAGGAAAGCTCTACCAGAATTTGCAAGCTCCCTTGCACTAGGGTCGGCTAATTTTAGCATTATCGGGGACTTAAATCTTCATTTCGACACTCCCCATATCCCAGCGATCAGTAGCATTCTCGCGGACCTGGAGGCACTCCAGCTTCCCCAGTTGGTCACCCACCCTACTTATGGGGGGGGGGGCATATCCTGGACCCGATATTCACAAACCTGTCTATGGTTAAGGTCCCCCTGCCAAGACCTATAGCTTGGACTGATCATCATCTGATAGAGCTTCATGTCACGATCAAGGATCGTCCTTTTAAAGTATCAGATAGAGTCATTTTCAGACGCCCTTGGAAAAAACTTAAATTAGCTGACTTCCCTCTTTTTCTTAGTGGTCTCCCGTTAGGCTCTTTTGAGGGTGTCGAGACTGGCTACGATCTTTTTTGTGAATGGGTCACTAAAGCACTTGACTCCCTGATTCCTGCGGCTTGGAGCAAGTGTCGCTTGTTAGAATCTAGCCCTTGGTACAACGACTCTCTTCGGCTCTTAAAGACAACGTGTAAGCAAGCAGAAAGAGCCTGGCGTAAGTCCTATGAGGCTGGGAAAAAACATATTATTTAGCTAAAGTTAAGAGCTATCGTAGAGCTATTTGTAGGACGTGGGCAGCCTACTACTCTCATGAATTCAATATTAGCTCTAATCCCACGAAGTCGATCTTCAAAGTGTTAAAAGATCTTACAGCCAACAGAGTACCTGTGGCTGAGATCTGTTCACTTTCACATTGTGAAGATCTTGCGGTCTTCTTCGTGGAAAAAGTGTCTAAAATATATCGTTCTTTTCCTAGTAGTAGCTCCATTCCTAGTGCTAACCTGGCCCTATCCACACTCCCTGACCTATCGGAGGAGGAGTTTGACAAGCTGGTAGCCAAAGTTAAATCTGGGTCACCTGCTGATCCCCTTAGACCAGCACAATTTAAAGAACTAGCCTCACTATGCCTACCCCCTATACGCCAACTTATAAATGTATCTTTTTCCTCGGGCATAATTCCTCCCAAATGGAAACAAGCTTATGTCACTCCCATCTTGAAAAAAACCTGCACTGGACCCTCTCAAACTGGAGAACTATCGACCTATCTCCCTCCTCCCTTGGATCGCGAAGGTAGCAGAAGCCCATGTTAATGGCACTCTGTCTAACCATCTTCAGTCTGCTAACATCCTGGACCCTTCGCAGAATGGTTTCGTGCTGGTCACAGTACCGAGACCGCACTTCTCTCCATGACAGAACACCTGCGTTCAGTGTTGGACTCCGGTCAAACTGCGGCACTGGTATTACTCGACCTCAGTGCCGCGTTCGACACTGTATCGCACGCAATACTTTTGCAGCGTCTGGAAGAAGCAGGTGTCAATGGCGTGGCACTTGATTGGTTTTGGTCGTTTCTTACCGACCGCACCTTTAGGGTCACTACTCCACCATTCGAGTCAAAACCCTATTCCATCAAGCAGGGAGTTGCGCAGGGGTCGGCACTTAGCCCCACGCTGTTTAATCTTTATGTGCAGCCGCTGGCTGCTGTCGCCAAGCGTTGGGACCTGACTATGGTCTCCTACGCTGACGACACGCAGCTGGCGGTCGCACTTAGTGGGGATTCAGACCCTGAGGCTACCAGATTTCGTGAGGGTCTCAGTGCAGTGGCTGGATGGATGACGGCCAATTGCTTACAGCTTAACGCTAATAAGACCAAGGTCTTGATTGTGGGCAAGCAGAGCAATCTTTGGGGTGACAAATGGTGGCCGTCAGAATTGGGCCCTATCCCCACTCCGGCAGCTGAGGTGAAAAATCTGGGGTTATGGCTCGATCCCTCCCTCAGCTTTTCCATCCATACAAAAAAGTAGCAGCCACCTGCTTTGGGGTCTTACGCGGTCTAAGACCGATTCTGAAATTCTTCTATGCCTCTACCCGACAGCTGATAATTCAGGCCGCCATACTATCTAGACTCGATTATGCGAGCTCACTCTTGCTCGGAGCTAACCTGGCGGAAATTACTAGATTGCAGCACGTTCAGAACACGGCCGCCAGGGCTCTGGTTGGCCTTCCTAGATTTTGTTCGGCCAAGAAACTATCTGTAAGCTTCACTGGCTACCCCTGATCCAGAGGATTGAATTCAAGACTTTATGTCTATCTTTTAAAATTCTGAAGCAATCCTCGCCTCAGATACTGGAACATCTTATTACTCCTTATGTTCCTCCTCGACAGCTGAGATTACTTGGGCAAAATTTAGCCGTTGTTCCACGTTTCAAGAGAAGCAGAGCAGGGGGTAGTTCTTTTAGAGTGTTGGCACCCAAGCTGTGGAACTCTCTTCCTGCCCATATTAGCGCCATGGATGAGCTACTGGCATTTAGGAGAGCCGTCAAGACTTTCATCTTTCCCACTGGTTCTTAAGGCTTCTCCGTTCGGTTTCTTTTCTCGCCCTGTCTGAGTTATGTCTCTTTTCCAGATACAGCGCCGGGACGCCCCTCTGCTGGGGCAGCTGTGCGCTATAAAAATGGAAATCACATAACATAACGTTTGTGACTGTCTAGAGTGAATGTAGGGAGCCAGCTGTCACCCACCCCAGGCATGTATTGCAGAG